>NC_136067.1:545861588-548261588 GCF_964261635.1 Lissotriton helveticus
GAGCGAGGTGGCTCCCAATCCCACACACCTCCCACCGAGATGAGCCAAGGTCCCCTCACAAGCCCTCGCCCCTTCTCTTCCAGGCCACCTGAAGTCCCGGTCCTCACCCAAGCACCTCATGTGGCTGCGGACTGCTCTGCCAGTTGGGGCGCACCAGGGCAGGGCCGGGCCCTGTGCTTACGGTTTGTGCTTTCAGGCTGGCACCGTCGGTCACTCGGGCCGCTCCGCCGTTAATGATCCTTCCGCAGGTTCACCTACGGAAACCTTGTTACGACTTTTACTTCCTCTAGTTAGTCAAGTTTGATCGTATTCTCGGCGCTCGGCCAGGGCTGTTGCCGACCCCGGTGGGGCCGATCCAAGGACCTCACTAAACAATCCAAACGGTAGTAGCGACGGGCGGTGTGTACAAAGGGCAGGGACTTAATCAATGCAAGCTTATGACCCGCACTTAATGGGAATTCCTCGTTCATGGGAAATAATTGCAATCCCCAATCCCTATCACGAACGTGGTTCAGCGGGGGACCCGCACCTGCCGGCGAAGGGTAGACACACGCTGATCCGTTCAGTGTAGCGCGCGTGCAGCCCCGGACATCTAAGGGCATCACAGACCTGTTATTGCTCGATCTCGTATGGCTGAATGCCACTTGTCCCTCTAAGAAGTTGGACGCCGACCGCTGGGGGTCGTGTAACTAGTTAGCATGGAGGAGTCTCGTTTGTTATCGGAATTAACTAGACAAATCGCTCCACCCACTAAGAATGGCCATGCACCACCACCCACAGAATCGAGAAAGAGCTATCAATCTGTCAATCCTTTCCGTGTCCGGGCCGGGTGAGGTTTCCCGTGTTGAGTCAAATTAAGCCGCAGGCTCCACTCCTGGTGGTGCCCTTCCGTCAATTCCTTTAAGTTTCAGCTTTCAAACCATACTTTTCTGGAAGCTGCTCGGCGGGTCATGGGAATAACGCCGCTGGATCGCTAGTCGGCATCGTTTATGGTCGGAACTACGACGGTATCTGATCGTCTTTGAACCTCCGACTTTCGTTCTTGATTAATGAAAACATTCTTGGCAAATGCTTTGGTTCGTCTTGCGCCGGTCCAAGAATGCATAATGCTTGAGAGACTAGAGACTCAAGTCCAGTCCTTCCTTTGTACTCCTGCCACTAAGAAGAGATAGTGGGGGAGGATTGATAGGTTGAGTATAATATGACTTGTTATTTAGTAGGACATTTTTTAGTGGTCTGCAATCATGACGGACTGTGTATGTCACTTTGCATGCTGCTGAGTGCTGCCAGTCCTAGTAGAAACTTTTTGTAGTTGGTTTAGTGAGTTACATAACTTTCCAAGTAGATGGTACGCAAATCCAGCAATACTAATATCCTAGTAGACCACATCAGATAGGTCAATAAATTTAGTGCAATTGTTGTTTATTTCCACGAAATAATTTGTTATTGTTTTTTTAAATGTTTGATTTCGTTGACAACAATCATCCATGTTTGTGTTTTTCTTTCATGTACATCAGCACCTCCCAGGGGCAAGAGGACAGATGTGGTGGCGCCGGCGGAGCAGGAAGGCCAGGATCGGTCCGCCGAGGGCTCTTCTGCTGGCCCCTTTAAGTTTTCCTGTTAATATTAATAATTATACTTCCTTAAATTTTACAGCACCTATTTATTCCAAACGTTCATCATAATTCTATCTTTTCCTAAATCGTCTTTGCTCTTCTTGCAGACTGTTTCTAAATTCTTATCCTGCCTCTACTATGACTCTCTGTGCTACTACTATTTATTATTTTTAGTCTGTCTGTGTAGCTAGCTAAGCTTGCACAGTTGGCAAAAGGTGTTAAACAAAACTCCTATTCAGTGCAGTCCTCTGGGTTGTCCATAATGTCTATTAATGTTTATGCTTTGACAATTCCCAACAATAAAATGTCAATGGCGACCAAGAATAAGATACTAGTTACATTTTTGATTGGATAGGAGGACATACTACTACTGTTGCAGGGACTATTCTGCACATACAGAACTATGGACAAGAAATAGGGCATTGGTGAAAATAGCGAAGTTAGACTTTCCACATGCCTCAGTCATAACAGAAGTTGAACCCCCAATCTCCTTACTGACTAGTTAGTGTGTCAGAGTCATTATTTAGCTCCCGAATGCAGCGATGATCCACAATGATTATACAACCCAGAACATAAGACTACGGAGTCAGAGTCCCGATATCTCAGAGTCACGGAATCATGCTTGCAAATTGCAAACCCTTTCGCTCACTCACTCGTGACCAAAAACCACAGAGTCTATGTAAGTTTTAAAGCTTTATTAAATGTAAAACAACTTGCTCTGTGTGTACTCTGTATATTAATTTTCAATTGTGCATTATATAAAAACATTTATTAACCCGTTACCTGCGCTGCATGTTCCGCGCTAGTGCGGAACGTTCTATTGCGTGGGAGGGGCCACGACGTCCAATGGACGTGCGCAGCACTACTGAGGTAGTGCACACGACGTCCGTTGAATGTCGCCAGCAGCAATGGGGTTAAAATCAACTGCATAGAAGAGAAACGGTGAACTCATGAAAACTGAACAGTAGCTGATTTTACACATTAATTGTTGGAGACCCCTCACCTGGTTGGAACTTAAAGTACTGGTGGTGATGATGATGAGTAACATATTGCTCTTGTTGGTAGAAGGGAAGCTTCTGTCTGTTATGAGAAAAATGGTGTGTGTTAAAAAGCAAGCATTCATCAGTTGTGCCAAAAAGTGTAGCATGTTATGGCTAAGCATAAATAAAAACACCCTCCCCTTCTGAAAGGGGAATTTTCAGTTTAGACTAGAGAGTTACAAATAAATAAGTGTGTTTATGTAGTAAAAATTATTTTCATTCCTAGACAAAATTGGGAGTGGTGTATATGGCATCTAAAAATATGAAATGTATTTTTCTAGGCGGAACACCATCGGCACAGACCACCACCAGTGCCGGGGTCAGCGCGGAGGTGGTCACTCCAAGGGCGGATGCGGTGCCACCAGTGCCAGCAGGAACTGCTGTGGGGGATGCCTCGGTAGTGCGGGGCAGTGGTAAGCTATTATAGTCCTTACTTATTGAGATTGCAGAGTAGGCTCCCTGATGGGTGTATATGTTGTACAGTACAAGTACACTTTACTGTTAAGAAGACTTACAAATTCAGAACTAAGTTTTTGTCAACCAGGTAAAAGACAGTCACCCTTGACTTCGCATTAGCAATAGAATTAGCGGTGGGAGTTGACGAGTAACCAATGGCATCCTCTAATTTTGATTTCAACTCAGCTGTGAAACTTTTATCGAGAAGCCAAGTCAGATCAGAGATGAACTTGATGGATGGGATGAACGAAAAGGGAAAGAAGGGTATACGGAAGGATGAGCGAGTTAAATTAATGACTGGCAATGATACTTGTTTTTGAATGCAGGCAGAGGTGGCTGGTAGGAATCTGAATCATGGCCGGTTGATGCAAGGATAGGTAGAAGGAGAAAGAAAAGAGGACTGCCAGGGTGGGTGAAACAGAAACTGTACGTGTGCGCAATATATCCTTTGGGTCAAATTCAAATGCAAGTCAAACACGGATGCATGGGTGGCGGTTTACAAAATAAAATAAAAAGGGTGTTTTTTGGTGAGAAAAAGTAAGGTTTGTCCAGTTGAGACATTAAGAAGACTGATTGACATTTACTTTGAATGGATGGATGCCTGGATGGTATCTTCCTCATAGATAGCATAGGTGTATGTAGAGTAGACAGAGTAGACGGTCACTGGATGAAGAGTGTTAGTTTGAAGAGCATGTAACACCGCATGTCCGTGCCAGAGTAGCAAAGCCGAGGAAAGTAGAAGTTGTAATTTTTCAGAATACTCCCTTGACTAACAGTAGTTTGCAATCACAGCACATATTGTGTATCTATATTGTATAGTTCACTTTATCAAATCACAAGTGCCTTCCTCCGGCGATTACGGGGAGCACTCACTACCTATGTTAATAATTTTTTTTCAACTCTGTCGTTCATGTGTGGCTTATCGGTGTTGTTCACTCAATCAATAAAAACAAAGCACCTAGAGTCATCCCTTTTGTAAGCAAATATCATGTGAAGGGATAGATGATCATTTTATCTTCTTCATTTTCCTTTTGTAGTAGTCAGGGGCAGGGCAGGGTGAAAGTTAAATTAATTGAGCAGTAGCCCTTGTAACAGAGTATGGCCGGTGCCACCCGTAATAGAAAAGTAAGAGCTTCTCCACCTGCATGTACTGGTAACTGTAACGCGAGTCTGCGTCATCAAGGCTTCCGTCTGTTTTTCTTCAGTGCAAGCTGATTGCGCTGGCATTATGCCGGCTTCCACAATTTTACCAACTAATTTTGCTAAACAAGAGAGAAGACGAAGACGGGTGTACTGTCTGATTCTAATGTAGTGAGTCCATAGTGCTAGTAGAATTCATGAAACTCCCACTAATGTTAGAGCAGAGGCCGACGAAGTGGGAGGTTAGATGGATACATGCCACAAATGTTATGTACTGTGCTTGCAAGTTACTAGTGCTACTGTGACACAACTTTCTGTTGAATTATTTTGTGTTAATCTTAAAGAGGATTGGTTACAGTATTTTTTCTTTCTTCATATAGATACTCCTTCTAAACTATCAAGGAAGGGTGGGGCGTGGCTAAGATGGCGGCGGCGTAGGACATGTCCTGCTGTCCGTCCGGCACCGTTTGTTCTCCGCCTTGTATAGCGGCCCTCCTAGTGCCCATTCACACGAGTGAGGGAGAGTGGAGGCTGCCTACAAACCCTCCGCTCTTGTGGAGGGGTCATTTTAGCGGTGGACGGTGTTGTAAGCCTTTACTGTGCCCAGTCCGGCTCCGGCCTCGATGCGGCCCTGCCGGGAATCCCAAGCGATGCCGACGGTGGTAGGACCTTCTGCTGGCGAGCCGGGAATAGTGCTATGGCAGAGACCAGGCTCTGAGGTGTGCTGTCGGATCCCCCCAGTGCTGCAGGGAGGCGGACACGGTGTCCCTTACATCGTCCGGTGGAGGAGTAAGGACGGAAGGAGGAAGCGGGATTCCCCCTGGGCCGCCATTTTGTGTGGCAAACGACCCGAGCCCAGGATAGCGTAGCGGGCCTTACGGGCGTTCGGCAGCTGCTGTGCTAGCAGCGGGAGGAGGAACCTAACAGCGGAGCCCACACCGGAGGTAAAAGGTGGTGCTGCGGCGAGTGGATGGCAGGTGAGGAGCACGGAGGGCTGTCTTGAGCGGACCTCGGTCCGCGCATCAGCGGACGGCGACAGTACGGGTAGCGGAGGAGTGCGGAGCCCGGAGCATGGAGGGAACTAGCCGACTATGTGGGGCGGAGGTGATTCTCAGGCGGCGGCGGCTTGTGGGGCTAGTTGCGTTGCATGTTTCACCTGAGGCAGCGGTGAGCTCCTGCGCCGCTGTCTGCGAGTCTGCTGCTGGTGATTGCACAGGCCCCCATTGCATTGGTGAGGTGAGCTGGGACAGCTATACGGAGCCCTGATACTCTGTCTGCGAGCCGGCTGACAGCGGCAGGGGTGCGCGGCGCGAGAGCTACTGAGGGAGGAGCGGTGAGGCCCCAGCTTGTGTGTGGCATGGGTATGGGGACGGAGGTGCACTTTGGCCTAGGCGGCCCCTGAGGTGGACTGATTGGAGCCTAGCTGTCTACTAGAGGCCTACTGTTTGGAGGACGCAGAGTGTGCCAGGAGCCGGCGCGCTGCTTCCCCTCCCCCGCCCAGCGCTTCAGCTACACCATTGACTACCCTGCTGGGGGCAGATTTGTTGTGAGAGCGACCCTGGGGGCGACTGCACTGCGGCCTAGGCCTCTCTGCCGCTTGGAAGTGTTGTGATCGTCTTGCCCCCACAACCCCCGGCGCTGCGAAAGCGCCCAGGCGCAGAGGAGAAGATATCACTCCCGCGGGACTCAGTGGTGAGTCGGGCCCAGCTCCCGCTCAGATATTGTGGTGATGCGCCCTCCGCGAGCTTGTGGATCTGCGCTCTAGTAGAGTAATGTGGTGGAGTGCGATAAGCTTGTTCCCTGTGATGTCTGATGCTGCGGCAGGCCCTTGCCCTTGCCTGGCCTGGGTCCCTGCCCGGAAGCTACGGAGTTGCACTTACGGTGGGAGGTGGTTGTGAGTACCCCTGCTGGGCCCCCGAGTGTGTGCTGATGTCCTATCCCGGGGCGCTGTGCGGAGGAGCAGGTCACCTAGCAAGGACAGATGGCGACAGCAAGAAATCGCAAAGATAAAAGCGTAAAAGATATGCCCCAGACAGGAGTGGGGCGGTCGACCTCGCCGCTCGCTGCTACGCCCCCACGCCCTAGTGATGGTGAGGCTCCAGCGACCAAGGCCTTCATGATGGAGCTGTTCGCCGCCATTAAGGAGGACATCACAGAACTTCGTGCCCAACTCTGAGCGAGAAGAGGCGCGATGTCGATGTGGTGGGGGAGCGGGTTGCAACCCTGGAGGAGCACAACCTCGGAACAGCGGAGGACATTCATCAGCTCCAACAGCATGTGTTTCGCCTCACTGAGCAGAATCTGGATCTCCAGGCGCACGCCAAGGATTTGGAGAATAGGTCCTGGTGGAACAATATCCAGATCAGAGCGGTGCCGAGGAAAGGAGAAGGTGATAATCTGCGCAAATATGTGGGGGCACTCTTCCGCCAGATCCTATATGATGAGGACCTACAGGACCTTCAACTAGATCGTGTCCATCGAGTTGGTCTGCCGCGTCGGGCCTGCGCCCCTCCACCGGACATACTAGTATGTGTCCATGATTTCCAGCTTAAAGAGAGGATCCTATGGAAGGCTCGTGACCTTAATCCCATCCAATTTTGCGATCACCACCAACGCTTTTCCAGGACTTGGCAGCCTCCACTCTTGTCAAGTGCAGAGACTTCAAACCCATCACTACTTATCTGCTGGAACAGAACATTCCTTATTCCTGGGGGCACCCGTTTAGACTCATTTTCAAGTTCAAAAGGCAAGCTCGTCCAGGTCTGTTCCTTAGAAGCGGCTTTTGACATTCTAGGCCTGAAGCAGCCTGTCTCCACTCCTCGGCAAGATGGATCGCCTAGCAGACAGCGCAGACGATCCGCGGAATGGCAGCGGGTTGGAAAGCCCTCACCTGTGGCAAAACCTAATCCGTCGGCGAGCCTGTTGGAAAGAGGAGCTGTGGATGCCTCTGTAGCCCTGGTCACGGACACGTCTGGGTCACTTAAACTCAATGGCATGACACTGGGTGGGCTCGTAGTTGACGCCGGAGGGGGTCAGCTCTTCATTGTGGCGTAGTACATCTTCTATGTCCTGGGACGATGGTGTGTCCTGTATCAGGAGGTGGAGGAGTGAGATGAGAGAGCCACATCCCCCTGAAATTGGGGCCTGTTTGACAGACTGTTGTTGTTTTCTCTTCTCTACTGAGAACTTTGAGTTTAATCCTTGTTTGGGGTTTTCAGGGGCTGGGGTGAGGGTGAGGGAGGAGGGGTCGGGGCTGGGGTTGGGGATGGGGGTTGTTTTGGGGGGGTGAGGGAGGGGGGTTTGGGGCTGGGGTGGGGAATCAGGGTTGTTCTGGGGGCTCCACATCAGCTTTCAAGGGCACTGGGTGAGGATCCCGGGGGTTCGTTAGGACACTGATGTGCATTGCTGAACTAGGTGAGGTGGCGGGTATTAGCTTTATACTTCCCTCTGTGGTATGATGCCCAGAGATCTGAAAGTGGTGAGCCTTAATGTTCGAGGGCTAAATAGCCCGGTGAAGCGTGCTGCGATCCTGTCTCTCCTAGAGAATGTAGACGGTGGCGTGTGCCTCTTGCAGGAGACGCACCTCCTTTCCAAAGATGTCTGGCGTATGACAGACAAGTGCTTCCCGCTGCAGCTATGGTCCTCAGGCCAGAATAAGAAGCATGAGGTTGCCATTCTGTTTAGCGCACATGCGCATTGTAAAGTTATTTCCCAGGTGGTGAACATTAGAGGAGGTTCCTGGCTGTGCGGGTTCAATAGGGTGAGTTGCTATTCACGATAGGGTCTATTTACGCCCCCAATGTCCAACAGGAACCCTTTCTGCGAGCAGCCCTCGCACAGGTATTGGCGTCTCCGGATGCGCTGATTCTGGTGGGCGGAGACTTTAATATTGTGATGGAGGAGGGGGTAGATAGGTCGGAGCAGAGATCAAATTAATCTTCCGCATTGTCACAAAGGGGGAAACAGTGGCTACTAGAGGGTGGGTTGCATGATGTATGGCGCGTTCAGCACCCCCAGGAGCGCGACTACACCTACTACTCGAAGATATGGACAGAGGGGTCCCAGACTGAGAAAAAGAAAAATTCTATTAACCATAGAACCAAATACAAACACAAATTACCAGACACAGAACAAATCAAGGTACCATGTTTTATTCACAGGGTACTCGAAAACTTCTTATTAGTTTATCAAATATACATCACAAAGATCAAAAAGATTTGTGCCCACATAAGTGAAATGGGTGGTGGGGGGGTTGTGTAGTGAGGAGATTTTGTGATGATGAGAAAAACAAATCTTCATTAGGTGACAAACCAAATTTGTACAATGTCACAGTGGTTCCCCTCGTAGGGGCCACATATTACGGGTAAACAAAAACCAACAATCTTTGAAAACCAGAATTCTAAGGACAGCTGTATTAATTTTGCTAGAGTTAGAAGCTGGTATCGCGGGGGTAAGTAGTCTACGTTTCAACCCTAATCAGGGTAGGGACAGTTTCCCTTACAGAGCGGGTCTTCTTCAGGACAAGGAAGGTGAAGTGGGCAATCTTCCTGCTGTCGTAAGGTAGACAGTAGGTGGGCGTGGTCGGAGGTCCTGTTTCCACACAAATAATCTGGTTATTTCAGGGGGTTGACAAATTATTGTATCTCAAGGCAAGCATCGTCGCGATGCTGGTGTCAGAGGAAATGGGATCACAGTCCTCTCTGATTCAATCTGGGTAAATTGGTGGCGGGCTCTCTGCTATCTGCCATGAGAAGACATCAAGTTACTTGACTCCAGGAGGTAACTCAGACGCGAGTTTGTCCCACCACATCTACGGCCTCGCTCCTTCCGATATCTTCTCACGGCAGATAGCAGAGAGCCCGCCACCAATTTACCCAGATTGAATCAGAGAGGACTGTGATCCCATTTCCTCTGACAACTCACAACTTAGCCGACAATGAGGTGGGGGACACTCCTCTGGCTTTGATCGGGGAAGCCCTGAAATTAGTTGTACGAGGCGAATTTGTAGCGCTAGCTGCAACGTATTCCCGTCTGCGCAAAGAGAAGCGAGCGGAGCTGAAGGGGAGGTGCGTGGCTTGGAGGTGATTCAAAAGAGGACTGGGGCTCCGAGGGTGTGGAGGGAGCTGGAGACAAAGAGGCGCATGCTTAAACACCTTGACCTCGACAGGGCTGCACACACCTTACTGCGCTTGCGGCTTACGTTTTATGTCTGCGGGGATAAAGGGGGTAGGATGCTGGCACACAGACTACGTGCGCGCACTCAATTACACAATATTCAATCTATCAAGGACCCTCAGGTGACGGACCACACCACTGATGCTGCCATTGTTGGCACCTTTCGCCAATTCTACCAAACACTATATAGGAAGGAGGAGGCAGCGCCCAGGGGAATACGGGAGTATCTTGCATTGTGTGGTGTTACGCACCTCTACCGGGAGTCGACGTAAGCGCTGGACTTGGAGATACGCGTCGAGGAGGTTACATCGGCTATTGCGCGGCTGAAATTAGCTGCGGGGGAGCGACCCTTGACCTTGCCTAGGTAGTTCGCTCCCCCCGCTGCAGCTCCACCGCTGTTTTGCCGCCTGTGTGCTGCCTGTTTTGCTGGTTGCTGCCTGTCTTGCTGTCCTGCTGCTATGACCCTGAGGTCAGCCCCGCCGCTGTTTTGCCGCTCTGCCTGGTTTGTCTGCTCCCTTGGGTGACTGTGCCCCTTTCTTACCTCTGTACCCGGCTGCGTGACTGTGCCTGTCTTCTCCGGTGCTCCTTGTCCCCGCTCCCACCTCCCCTCGCACCCCGCTCCTCACCTGTTCCCGCCACTGCCTCCCCTGCGACCCCGCCCCCCAGGTGCTCATTCGCTGCTCTTCCCGCCTCCCAGCTGAGCCTCCCTCCCCACCTTCCCATAAATGGCGGCCGCTGCGGGGCTGCACAGCGGGCACGCCGAAGGCACGCCTAAGTCAAGCCCGTCTGCGCCCGTCCATGCCAAATCGCGCCCAGCACCAGAACCCCTGGACCACACACCATCATTGAAGCCTGCATCCGGTACAATGCCAAGACCATCATCGCACTCAACCACGGATGACCACTCAGCTGCAACAAGGCCACCACTAAGCGCACCCATGACCCCTTCACCTGCCGGAACTGCAGATTCTCCTGCATCAAAGATGCCGAGACACCCACCACGACGGAACCCAACCAGCTCCGATGCATCCTGCTCAACACCCGCTCCGCACGCAAACACGCCGTCGAACTCTGGGATCTACTCGACACCACATCACCAGACATCGCCTTCCTGACCGAGACCTAGATGAACAAAGCCTCCGCCCCAGACAACGCAGTGGCCATCCCCGACGGATACAAGATAACCCGCAGAGACCGTACCAACGGAGTCGGAGGAGGAATCGCCATCATCCACAAGAACACCATCAGGGTCTCTACAAGCACCGCCGACACCCTCAACACCGCCGAACACATGCACTTCCAGTTCCACACGGACCTCAAGACCACCCTAAGAGGCACCCTTATCTACAGACCACCCGGACCCTGTCCCCAATTCTGCAACTCCATCGCCGACTTCACCAGCATGCACGCACTGACCTCCACCGACTACATCCTCCTCGGCGACCTGAACTACCACCTGGAAAACAACAACGACACCAATTCCTCCACCCTGATCGACAACCTCACCACCCTCGGACTGAAACAGATCGTTACGACACCGACCCACATCGCCGGCCACATGCTCGACGCCATCTTCTCCTCCAGCTTCTACGTTGCCTTCAGCCACGCTTCCAAACTCACCTGGACCGACCACCACTGCATCCACTTCACCTTCCGAAAACCCGTCACACATCACCGCACCCTACAGATCCCCCGACGTCGCTGGGGCAAAGTCACCAAGGAACTACTACAAACACACCTCGCACTCAACCCACCGACCAACCCCACCGACCCTGAGGAGGGGGCCCACACCCTCAGACTCTGGATGGAAGACTGTGCCAACACCCTAGCCCCAATGAGACAGCACACCAACAGAGACACCAGCCCAATGAGACAGCACACCAACAGAGACACCAGCCAGAGAGCCAGCTGTTTCACCCCAGAACTCCTAGCCTCTGAGCGCTCCTGTCGGAAACTGGAAAACATCTGGCACAACGAGAAGACGCCCGAAAGCCGCGCAGCCCACAAAGATGCCATCCACAACCATCACCACCTCATCAGGACTACCAAAAAGGCCTCCTTCAAAGACCGCCTCGACAAAAACGCACACAACAGCAAGGAGCTCTTCAATGTCGTGAAGGAACTCTCAAACCCCAGCTCCTGCACCAACGACATCCCGCCCTCCCAAGCCCTGTGCGACTCCCTCGCTGCCCTCTTCCACTGCAAGATCACCGACATCCACGACATCTTCAACCCTCGGATTAACCCTGCCGACCCCATTACACCGGACCCACCGATCCCCGCCGACCACAACCTCCTCACCATATGGACCAACCTGAACACCGAGGACACGATCAAGACCATGAGCACAATCCACTCAGGCGCCCCATCCAACCCTCTTCCCCACCACATCGTCAACAAAGCCGACAGCTCCATCGCACCCCACGTGTGTAACATCATCAACCTCTCCTTCGAGACCGCGACCTTCCCTGAGAGCTGGAAACACGCCGAGATCAACGCTCTACTGAAAAAAACCAAAGCGGACCCGAGCGACCTCAAGAACTTCCGGCCCATCTCCCTGCTTCCGTTCCCAGCAAAGGTCTTCGAGAAGATTTTCAACACCCAACTCACCCGCTACCTAGAAGACAACAGCATCCTCGACCCCTCCCAGTCAGGCTTCCGCAGGAACCACAGCACTGTGACCGCCCTCATCGCCGCCATAGACGACATCAGAATCCTACTCGACAACGGCGAGACAGCAGCCCTCACCCTTCTGGACCTCTCCGCCGCCTTCGACACCGTCTGCCATCACACACTACGCACACACCTCTATGACGCAGGGATCCACGACAAGGCCCTGGACTGGACCACATCCTTCCTCTCCAATAGAACCCAAAGAGTCCGCCTCCGCCCATTCCACTCCAGAATCACCAAGACCATCTGCGGTGTCCCGCAAGGATCATCCCTCAGCCCAAAGCTATTCAACATCTACATGGCACCACTCGCACGCATCGCCAGACAACACGACCTCAACATAATCTCCTACTCCGACCACAACCAGCTGATCCTCTCCCTCACCAAGGACCCCCTCACCGCCAAATCCAACCTCCACCGTGGTATGAAGGCTGTCGCCGACTGGATGGAAGAAAGCCGGCTCAAACTGAACACGGACAAGACGGAGATCCTCATCCTCGGGCCCAACCCCGCAGCCAGGGACGACTCCTGGTGGCCCGCATCTCTGGGCACCCCCCCTGCACCAAACAACCACGCACGCAACCTAGGATTCATCATGACCAACCAAGTCAACGCAGTCTCCTCCACCTGCTTCTACACCCTCCACATGCTCCGCAAGATCTACAGATGGATCCCGACAGACACCCATGGCTTCGTCAGCAGCAGACTCGACTACGGAAATGCCCTCTATGCCGGAGCCCTGTCCAAGCTCATCAACAGACTTCAAAAAATCCAGAACGCCTCGGCACGCCTGATCCTCGACATCCCGCACCGAGACCACATCACCCCCATCTGAGAAACCTGCACTGGCTCCCCATCCACAGAAGAATCTCCTTCAAACTCCTGACCCACGCACACAAGGCACTCCACAACACCGGCCCAGCCTACCTCAACAACCAACTCTCATTCTTTGTACCCAACCGGAAACTCCGCACTACCGACCTGTCACTGGCCGCAGTCCCACGCATCCACAGAACCACTTCCGGGGGCAGGTCCTTCTCCCACCACGCCACCAAGACTTGGAACACCCTCCCTCTCTTCCTACGACAAACTGAAGACCCGCAGACCTTCAGGATACTACTCAAAACCTGGCTCTTCGACCACTAGCAGCGGTTCCCCCCAGCACCTTGAGACCCTCGCGGGTAAGTAGTGCACTTTAAAAATCCTCTGATTGAGCTAAGTCACCCGGGCTGGACGGTTTCTCAGCCATATTTTATAAAACATATTGTGTGGACCTGGCTCCTCTTTTAACTCGCCTCATTAACTCCTTTCTTGACACGGGGGTCGTGACTCCGTCCATGACCGAGGCAGCAATAACGGTCATTCTCAAACCAGGGGAGAACCCTACAGAATGCGGCTCTTATAGACCTATCTCGCTCCTCAACATTGATGCTAAATTATTTGCGTGTTGGCTGCGAGGCTTAGCCCCTTAATGGACGGAGTGATTGAACCCGATCAAGCAGGTTTTATCCCAACTAGGCAGGAATGGGACAATACTAAGAGGCTGCTCCATCAAATGGATTTGGTACACCGATCTAAGGCGCAGGCCTTCCTGCTTTCTATCGATGCGGAGAAGACCTTCGACGGTGTGGACTAGGGCCATATGTTTGCGGTGCTGAGAGCTTTCAGTATAGGGGACAACTTCCTAAGATGGATTCAGTGCCTCTATATGGCTCCTGCAGCGGTGGTGCGGGTGAACGGTTGTCAGTCTGCTCCCTTTCCCATCACTAGGGGGACACGGCAGGGGTGCCCCCTTTCCCCGTTGCTTTTTGCGCTTTATATGGAGCCTTTTGCCCAGCGCATTCGGTCTCATGCCGGTATCTCCGGAATCCGGATCGGAGCAGACGTCCATAAAATCAGTCTGTATGCAGACAATGTCATCTTGGCCCTGACCAATCCCCACTCTTCTTTGCGGTGTCTCTCTGCGGAACTCCTTGCCTTCCAAAAGGCGGCAGGGTTTAAAGTTAATTTTTCTAAATCACAAATCCTTAATATCTCTGTCCCGGACGCAGATACTATGGATCTGCAGACGGACTTCGCCTTCCAATGGGTGCAATCAGACCTCTTTTACCTGGGTATACGATTGTCCCCAACCCTGGATAAAACTCTGTCCTTAAATGATGCCCTTCTTACTGAACATGTTACCAAAGCCCTCTCTGATTGATCCCGCTGCATGGTTTGGGAGATTGGCTGCGATAAAAATGACTGTACTCCCTCGTATACTGTGTATTTTCCAGATGCTGCCCTTGAGTCCCCCACCGGGCATGCTTCGGAAGCTTCAGGGGCTGCTTAACAGATTCTTATGGAACAACAAGAGGCCACGATTCACATTTGCAGTAGCCACTACCCCGAATGTGGCAGGTGGTTTGGGCTTCCCTTTACTGGCAGCATACTTTCAGGCGTCCTGCCTTAGGTACATAGTGGAGTGTAATAGACCGTTGTCTAGTAAACATTGGAACTTTATGGACCAGACGGTGGTCGCGTGTAATATTTGGCTGGAGTTGTGGCTACCGCGCAAGCATAGAGCATGGGGACTATATTCTTCTCCAGTGACTTCTCCGACACTAAAAGCATGGGACCAACTGGTGCAGGGTAAGGGGTTGACTTCCTTTCCCTCTCCAATGACACCCACCGGGATGCGCATCCCCAGTCTTCCATCGCTGGCAAGAGGAAGGCTGCAAGAGGGTGGGCTCACTTTTTGATCTGGACAGCCTGATCCCGTTTACCAAACTGCATACGGAATATTTTCAGCTGCCCGGGGCTGATGCTTTTCCCGGGGCTCCCCCATCCTAAGTTCTTCCCTTTGCGCTCGCTAAGAGGCAGACAGATTGCATTGGCTTTGTTGGCTGCGAGGCAGGTCCTTTTAGCACAGTAGGGTTCCCCAGCAATACCTGACCCCCGACATTGGATTCAGCGGCTGTGGCACACTCTAGCTATGGAGCGTCTCTCTTTGGGTATGGACGGGAAGGGCTCTGAGTATGCTAAGCTCTGGGGTCCGTTTCTGCAACTCTTGTCTAAAGACCTTCGAGAAGTAACATGCCCAAAATACTTGAAAATGTTACAACTTATCCCTCTGGAGCCCATAGGTGCCATGCCTGTTGTTTGAAGGTCATTTTATTGCTGTTGGGTAGAGTTGGTGGATCCTTGGGGTTGAGAGGTGTTGGTAGAAGCTGATGCGGAGCAGGGTGGGAGGGGGTTCCGGGAGGGTGGGCTGCGGGGGCGTTTGTCCCTCATGTTCTTTTTATGGTTATTTCCCTATAAAAGTGGTTGTTGTAGCTCAGGTGGGGTGACAGAGCCTCTTCACTCACGCGGGCCTAGACGCTGTGTCTTTACTGTGCAAATCCGCCCTGCCGGCGAGTTGATGTAGGCAGCTGGGCTGTGTACCATGATATCCTACCCGCAAAATAAAAATGATTGATTCTAAACTATCAAGAAAGGTGTTGGCTATCCGGGCCAGTCGTCGGAAGCTGGAGGCAATTGTCGCCGAATATCGGCGGCTAGTGGCTCAGGAGGAGGAGGATGACTCTCAGTCAACAACAGCAGCTGCATCCTCCTCCATTGCCCCTGGGTTATACAGCAAGCGCAATCCTCCAGCGGTACGGCGCCGTGGTCCGACATCCACCCGCCGCCGCCAAGCAGCAAAACCAACAGCTGCCGGCCAAAGTACCTGCAAGGCGCGTGTGCACCGCCTAACCATGCGAGTGGCCTACCTTGAGCAGGAGGCGGAGAGGCAGAAAGTCCTGCTCAAGGCCCTCCGGAGAGCTGCTTGACCACCTGGCCACAGGACACCGCTGGCCAAAGTAGAGACTTTTCCTTGCCCCTTTTTTAAAGAGTTTATTTTTGTTAGGGTCGAAATGATTATTAATTTTCCACTTAAGCATAGCATACGCGCTTTACTGTTTTCTGTGGAAAGCAGGGGGGTTAACTGTACGTTTGTTTTTCTGAAACTTAACTGGCTGGTTGATACCAAATTGTCTAAGTAATCACCCAAATGTGTACAAAGTGCCACTGGCAGAGTTAGTGAATTCAATTGTCCTACTACTTTACTAGTACTACCGTCAGCCTCTCCTCTCCTCCTACTCCATTATTCTTCCTCCCACAAAATGCTTATCTTACCTGTGATTCGTGTTTTAGAATAGAGCTAGGCACAGGGCTGGCAGCATGGCAAATGTCGATTAAGGTTTGCTATGGAATCCTGGATGGATGAAATGGCATCGTTGTGGTGGTAGTAGTAGTGGTACACACTGGCAGTAGCAGCATATGAAAAAAAAGGAAATGAGACATTGAGTGGCCTGAGAGGAGCATTAGAACATGCCCTAAATGATGTTTCAATTCAAGAGACCCCACAGAAAGACTTGGTCCATGCACCACTGAGTACCCCTGGGCATAATGGATGAAAGCAAGGCAGACTGGGTGCAGGCCTATTGCACAAAGCACACTGTCTGGCTTCCAAATGGCCCCTAGACCCCCACCCACATGGCCAGGCCCTGGACCAGGCCTCAAAATGTCCCCCACCCACATGACCAGGCCCTGGACCAGGCCCCAACAACACCCCAAAAATTGAAATACACACAAAAATCACCCCAATCCAGTGCCATCCATGCCCTAAATTATGTTTAAATGCAAGAGACCCCACAGAAAGACTTGGTCCATGCACCACTGAGTACCCCTGGGCATAAAGGATGAAAGCGAAGCAGACTTGGTGCAGCCAATGGCACAAAGCACACCATTGACTACCCTTGGGCCTACTGGCTAGTGTGGCTTTAACACGCACCCCAAAATTAAAAAAAACTTCCACATATAACAGTGAGCTATTCAATTCCATGCCATCCTTGCCGTAAATGATATTTAAGTTTAACAAAACTCACAGAAACAGTTGTTTCATGCACCCATGACTAACCCTGGGCCTACTGGATACTGTGGCTACCCACAATATATATTTTTTTAAGTTGTGAAAAAGTTTATAAATTGTAGTTGCAGCAACTGCAATGTCCCAAACAAACAACACCAACTTACTTTTAAAATCTCAAATCCAAAAGTGATCCAAACAAAAAGTCCTCAAATACAAATATTTTTGAAGCACGACCAAGCAAAAAAAATTTGCCAACTCGGGAATTGCGAATTGTTTTGCAATTTCGCGCGATTCACGGATTCCGAAATTGCCAAAAATTCGCAAGCGGAACGAATTTTCAGCCCATACTTAATGCTGGGCTCGCTATAGAAGAGTGTTGGGAGGATGTTGCTTGTTGCATTGGTTCTAGGCGGAGGCCCGGCTGGACATATTGCACCTCCAACACACTAAAGCGGTTTGAAGTATAAACCGCAGGATGGACAGATATTTGGGTGCTACAGAGTGCCACTGCCAATTGATCTGAGGCCAAGAGTATAGGTGGAGGTTGTGTTTCTGCCAGCGGCATGATTTACATGACTGACATAGTTGGCTTAGTCAGTGCGGTTGATGTATTCTGGGGTTGATTTGATTCAATCTTGCTGGTGGTGATGGGACAGGCACCTTCCTTATTGGGGGCCAGGGTAACGGGCTGTAAGAACTTTATAGTATGACTTTAAAGAGGGTGTTATCTTTACTTTAGGAGCCAATACTTTCTTTCCTCGACCTCTACCTTTAGTGCATGCAGAGGACTCATTTTTTGCTCCCTTTTCTTTCACCTTATCTGCCCCCTCCTTTCTGTTGTGTATCCAAAACGTTTACAGTAGCTGTACAGGGGGGGCGCTTGGATAATCATCCCGATGCTAGGAGGGAGCTGTGCAGCCCTTGTTCTTTGGATGCGGGAGCACTTCTTACTTGCTGGCCATCACCGATCTAAATATAATAAAGTTTTCCCCCTCCTCCTGATTCCCAGGCAGCAGCAAAAATCACCCTCTGGTGGCTCCGATACATGCTACAAGAAGGGAAGGGCCCCAGGCATCTGAAAAAGTCCTTCCCTTCCTTCCCAGCCTCAGCCTTTAGGTCAAATCTGACCACCTTGCGCCCTACCTGGGGGGCTTGCTCACCCACCATGGTTTACTTGCATCCTGGCTTCACCGCAGAGTAATCCCCAGTGCTAACTCTGCCTCCGGAGGCCCGGACTGGGAAGCATCCAGTACCGCTTCAACACCACTCACGAGCAGTGCCCTCCCACCGCGAGGCTTGGAGTGATGGTGTACCTCCCTGGAGCTCTGGAGCCATTCGCCGGACCAGAATCAGGCAGAGGGGACGGAAGGCAGATACAAAAGAAAAGGTACTAGCAGGCGAGAAGGGAAAGGGAGAGGGGAAAAATCTACTCAAAGTCCATTGCGGGAGACCCCCTAGAAAGACCAGGGATCGCGTCCGAGGAGACAGTCAGCCCACGGCCACTTAGCTGACGGCCACCATGTTCCCACCGCAACCTAAGTCCAATTTAGTTTGAATTGTGTGCAATATCAGCATGTTGGTGTTACACTTTAAAGTCCACACTCATTGAAATATCTAAAAGGCAGCTATATATTTGGTAATTTAGATATCATATGCAGTGCTGGAACAGGAATACCCCCTCTCCAGCCAATGCATGAATAAGTAAGAGAGCTTGACAACATGGACAAATTGAACCTTACAGTTTGTCATAACATTATTTAATCAGCATGTGAATATTTAATATGTCTGCATTGTTGGTGCTAGGTAATTCCTCTAATGGTTAACATTGGCTGGCACTGTAGGAACCCAACAACCCCAGACATTTCTGAAAACTAGACAAGAGGGGAGTCCAGAGTGGTGTGATTTGCATGGCTCTCACTTTTTCTATCCTAGATTTCCCTACAATCATCAAATGTTAGCTGAAATGACAGCATTGTATCTCATTTTTTGAAGGAATGTTCTTAAATCCGAAGGAACTTAGATACTAGTATACCTACCCATCTCTCAAGAAAAGAAGTTTAGGAAAGTCACCCTTTTTTCCTTGATCACACCCATTTGTTTTTGACTGATGCTAGTGGTTAACGACTATGCATCTACCCTGGGCTCTGTTAATCTGGCAAAGAGCCAGTGTTCTGTACTGTAAAGGTATATAGTAATTGTCGTAATCCTAATTGGCAAAAACAGCCTACTTATAAGTCCCTAGTATATTGTAGTGCAAGTAGATTTATAGACACCAGTGGACTTAATGCACTTTAAGTGAGCACCGCTGGAGTTTCTGGTGTTATTTTAAAGCCTGGTTTTAAAATATAACTACTAGAGTTGGGCGATATACTCCCCTTTTCTGGCAGAGTTTGCAAAGTTTTCTCCTCTCTGCTTAGAGTGTGGAGTTCTTGAAAAACTCTGCTAACCACCATGGTGGAGTTTCTTCCTGCACATGGCTCGCCAATGTCAAGTTGGCGAGCGTTAGTGAGAAAATTGAGTGCAAGAATGCCTCCAGGATAGATTTCTCAATGCGGGTGGTCATGGCAGGTGGCTACTGCTCGCTTTGAGAAAGCTGCTGCTTGAGTACAAAATCTCATTGTGTGACAAATGGAAGCAGCTCCCTCTGGCAGTCTGCATGGTATCGCTTGTACTGATTTTGTAGCATTGAACAAGCTCTCTGTACTAAAAACCACCACTCACGGAACTCCACAAAATCTCGCAGAGTTTTTAGATAACTCTGCTTAATTCTAGATACCTCTGCTAAATTCTACAGAGTGAAACTCCATGAGTTCTGCCCACCCTTACTTTTTATGCCTTATAAGTCACACCTAAGGTCTGACCTTGGTGCTCCAATGGTAGCGTGGATTGTTATAAACAGCGGGCCTAGAATACATGATGATTTATGCCCTGGGAAAGGAAAACGGCCACATTTGTTTGCCTATAGCGGTGCTGCTAGCTTCATAGGCTAAAATGTGAAAGACTTTATAACATTTCATAAAGTCTATCTTTCATTGGAGGTAGCTAGCAATGCCAAACAAAGTATCAAATTAATGATCACATTAAATCCAACAAGTTGCCAAAGTTGGGTTTAATATAACTAATTCATGTAAGTGGTTTTAAAACGTACTATCCTGAAGGTACCTAAAACAGCCCAGTCACTTTCTGATTAGTTAGCTTTTAACAGCCTGGATAAACTAAGCTGCTCCTTGAGTAGGTGTGAAGATGCCTGGTACTACAACAATACAGCCATTTGGTGGGAGGACATTTGATTCCTGGATAAGCCAGGGAGAGGAAGGGGAATGGGGAGATACGCTGTACTTCAAAGGCAGGAGAACAGATGTCATAGGACCCAGGTAAGCCCCCACTTCATTGGTTCACAGCCAGAGTGTCACCTGATCCCAAGACATACAGGGCCTCACCTATTTCTTTTTTTCCTGCAAAATAATAAAAAGTCCTAAGTCTGATTTAGACCTTGGACACACTGTCAGTTTTTCCTGCTCTGTAGCCTCATTCAGGTGCACCTGACGCAGATCACATTAGTGCGTTGTTAAAAAAGAAAACGCTGCCCTCAGCAGACCAACACACTTTGTCAGTTTGTGCCTGCCTTAACATGAGCAATTAGTTACAAAAAAACTACAAAATGAAACTGCTGCTCTCTCTTTCATTGGAGGCAGATCAGTGTCTATTTAAAGGGGAAGAAGGTACTTCCTTGTGGGCTGAAGCAGTGCATTACGGCAACTTCCTGCATTGGATGCCTGGGAGTACTTGGGAACCCTATGCTCACATCCCTGGGGCAACCATCAGCAGGAGGTGTGCACTAACTCAGTACCACCTCTAAGTGGCACACAATAAATGTGCTTCCTGTCAGGATATTTGCCTCTCTGCCAGCATTTGTAAGATGACCTAGGCACAAAGGCAATGTACCCCTTAATTTGCATGAAGCTACCACCTCGTGAAAATGAAGGAACATCACTTGTGATCATGCTGACACAACATCTGCCCCAACATTGTCCATATAACTGAAGTGGCCTCACAAGTTTATATAGCCCCTTTATAATTACGAAAAGCTCTGTAAGCACAGGGAGTGGGCACAAACACTTGTTGCACTACTGGGGGCATTTTCCATAATTTAGCCCTTAGCAATTAGTGTGCTTTCTCTTCCCTCTGGAGGGCAGATTGAGGGTGCATACCCCAAGTTGACCTTCCCCAGGGTCACAGAAAGACTCCAAGAGGCACTCTCCTAAGTCAGGACTGTTGCCAGAATCGATTTTTTTTTTTCAAACAATCCCTTGTGTCTAATGTGCCTTCAGTCCCTCTGGGGAGAGCAATGTGGGCAAATTCCTTAACCTATCCCACCTCCATAGGATGGCAGACAGACTGTTTGAGCTTCAGGATAAGGGACGCTGATGATGTCAGGATGTGTTTTGTTGTTGTTGTTGTTGTTGTTGTTTTTAACACAACCTCGGCCTACCCACAAACCTCCTGCCCCCTTCTCCTCTGAGGACAGAAAACATGTTTGTGCTCTAAGGGTGGGCAATGTGGTCCAGTGAAGGATGTGCTCGGCCACACGCCATTCTATTACTTTTTTTATAAAAAAAAGATCCTTGCTTCTTGGGTTTTGTTAACCATTCTTATCTAATTGAGCGGTTTTTCGAATGATCCACAAAGGGTTTGCTATCTACTTGTCAACCATGTCTCTCATCAGGTCAAACTGAACTGTGTTAATTATTTGAGGCAAAAAATAATTTTCAGCCAAATTCAGACCATGCAATATTAAATATTAGTATTCCGATTTTGAAACTATTCCTCGCCTTTGATAGAGTACGATATAATAACGAAAAATAATTAAATCAATACTAGAAGAGATTACTTTTAAAATGGGTAATTTAGTTAACATTTAACGAATTATTCCGTAAGAATTTGATAGAAACATGCATTTTTTAAGTTTATAATGGTGTGAGGCATGCACTTTTCTTTAACAGACGGCTAAGATATTCAAAATCAAAGAGTATGAAAACATACACGAGCAGACAACCATCTGTCTCGGCGCAGAACACGCCAGAACAAGTGTCTCTGCTCTTATGTTTTCCTCAGATCCAATTAGAATAGCAAAACCTGATCTAAAATATATTTGATACCTATACAATAAATCATAATTACATCATTAAAAAATAAAAATGTTATACTCTGTTTTTGAAAGAAGTCTCCCTGTGGTTTTGGTATCTGACCACAGCCCATAAGAAACACATTTACAAGTATGTATTGATTTGCATGACGTTATCTACTAAGTTTTTATGATGCTGTGCCAGAATAGCGAACAACAGAGCTATAAGTAATACATAAAATGTACTCATTCGTTACTGGTAAACTTAATTACTCGAAACTCTAGTCATCCCTGTTTGCTGCGCATGTGCAATTTCAAGGCTTCAGTGCTGCAGCCATGAGGCGATGGCCTGCACTAAGCTATGCATTACGCTCTTGTGTGTGTGTGTGTTTGTGGGGGGAGGGGGATCCGCTTTCTTTCTCTCTCACTCACTGCCAAGTCCCAGTATTATGATGCCTCCCTGCCAGTGTCTTCTGCTTTTGCGTGAGGTCTGGAATGGAATGCTATGATTACGTATGGTAATCCCCATTACTCTTAGTCCTACTCGTCCTCGACCCAGTCATCACTCATGAGGTATTCCACACGACAGGAAACAAAACAGGAAACGCTTTTAGGCTCCACCCCCCCTCCTGCCAGGTGCTATAACACTACCAACCACCAGAAGCACATCCTGACACACCAAGCAACAAAGGCCTGGACAGGGAGGGAGGGCGGGAAGTATGACTGGGTCGAGGACAAGTAGGACTAAGAGTAATGGGGATTACCATACGTAATCATAGCATTACCTCTACGTCCCTCATCCTCGACCCAGTCATCACTCATGAGGCATACCAAAGCAACGCCCAAACAGGCCTTTGACAACCCAAAGACAGAACACACAGACCAGACACAAAGGAGTGCAGCAAGTGAAAAGTTTAATACAAAAACAGAACTCAGAGTGGAGGGGGAACCCCCACAGCCTGCAACACCCCACGACCAAAATTGGTCCGGTCAGACAGGGCACAATTCAACCTGTAGTGCCGCACAAACGTGGACCCGGAAGCCCACGTCCCAGCACGACAAATCTCATCAAGAGACACACCATGAAAGGCAGCCCAGGAGACAGACACGCCCCGAGTGGAACGCGCCTGAACCCCCGCAGGGCAAGGCAAACCAGCACCACGATAAGCAAGAGTGATGACAGCCTTAATCCAACGACCCAAGGTGAGCCTGGAAGCAGCCTTACCCTTACCAGTCAACCCAAAGGTCACAAAGAGAGAGTCAGAAGAACGAAACTCCCCAGAACGAGCCACATAAATGGACAGGGCACGCCGCAGGTCCAAAGAATGCAGCAAAAGCTCAGAAGGAGAAGAAGGAGAAGGACACAAGGAAGGAAGAACCAGCTCCTGAGAGGAATGGAAACGGGAGCGGACCTTAGGGACAAAACCAGGATCCAAAGAGAGCACCACAGCGTCATCCAGAAAACGCAAAAACGGAGGGGAACAACGCAAAGCCGGAAGCTCACCCAACCGCCTCGCAGAAGTGATGGCCACCAGAAAGGCAACTTTGTAGGACAGAAACTTAAGATCCACAGTCTCCAAAGGCTCAAAGGGGGAAGACTGCAAAACACCCAACACCAAAGAGAGGTCCCAAGGCGGAACCAGAGAATGAACAGAAGGGGAAGAAAGTGAAAAACTACGAAACAGCCGAGACACCAACAGGCCATCAGAAGCAAGAAAAGAACCCGGGTCCCAGAAGGCCCGGATAGCAGCCCATTGACCACGCAAGGTAGACACAGCAAACTGCTTCTGAAAACCATCCAGAAAAAACTGAAGGATAGAAGACACAGGGCAAGAGGTAGGAGACAAACCAGAAGAGGAACACCACCCCGAGAAAGAAGACCAGTGCTTCGAGTAAGAAGACAAAGTAGACGGCCTACGAGAGGCCTGCATCACAGAAATGATGTGGTCGGGCAGACCACGGACCCCAAGAGACAACCGTTCAACCTCCAGACCGCCAAGGAGAGGGGAACCAGAAGAGGGGACTGAGACCTCAGAGGAGAGGGATAGCGGGGCAGAAGCCAAGGGGGGCCCACCGCTAGGCCCAGCAGCAGAGGAAACCAGGACCTCCTCGGCCAATGAGGAAGAACAGCCACAACCTGAGCCCCTTCCCGCTGAACCTTCAGCAAGAAGGCAGGAATCAGAGGAAAGGGAGGAAAGGCATAAAGAAGCCAAGGAGGCCACCGGAGAGACAAGGCATCCACTCCCCAGGCGCCCACCTCCGGAGACCTCGAGCAGAACAGGGGAACCAGGGCATTGGACCGGGAGGCGAACAAGTCCAGACAAGGAGTCCTGAACCGCAGGCAAAGCAAGCGAAAGGTCCGGGGGGCCAAGCACAGGGACAGAGACGAAGGAAACCTCTGGCTCAAAGAGTCCGCCACCACGTTGTCCACACCCCGAATATGCTGAGCAGACAGGGCCAGAATATTCTTCTCCGCCCAGTCCGAAATGGAGCAGGCCACCAGGTTCAGGAAAGAACTGCGGGTCCCGCCCTGGTGATTGATGTAGGCCACAGACACCGTGTTGTCCGATCTCACCAGGACATGGCAACCCCTCAGATGAAGATGGAAAAGGCGGAGCGCCCTCTCCACTGCAGACAACTCCCTCCATTTGGAAGACCTGCGAGACTCCGACGGCAGCCAACGAGCCTGCACAGCCCAATGATCCAGAGTCGCCCCCCAGCCGGAGGCGCTGGCATCCGTGGTCACAACCAGAGGAGGAGGCAGACGGAACAACATCCCCACAGAAAGGTGGCACGGATCCAGCCACCACTGAAGCGCAGACACAACGTCCAGAGTCACAGGCACAGGAACCGAATAATCCAGGACAGGAAACGGGACCCACCGCTGCACATGCCACAGCAGAGGGCGCAGATGAACCCTGGCCCAGGGCATGGTGAAGACAGAAGCAGCCATTTGGCCCTGAACCTCCAACCACCAAGGGCAGAGACACAACTTCCTCAGCAAAGACTGGAGGCGGAGAATCCGGGCCTCCGGCAGGAACACCTTCCCCAAAACGGAAACGAACACAGCACCGATGAAGGTCCTCCGAGTGGCAGGCTCCAGGTGGCACTTCGGCAAGTTGATTAAGAACCCGTGGTCCCTGAGCGTAGACATGGTCAAGAGAAGGTGGCGAGACATGACCTCCAGGGACGGAGCCTGCACCATCCAGTCGTCTAGGTACGGGAACACCGACACCCCCAGGAGATGGAGATGGGCCACCAAGGGAGCCACCACCTTGTTGAACACCCGGGGGCGGACCGAAGACCAAAGGGAAGGACGCAAAACTGCCAATGACGGCCCTCCAGGCAGAAGCGCAGGAAACGCTGATCCCTCACAGCCACCGGGACGTGCAGGTACGCATCCTGGAGGTCCAGAGTGGAGAACACCCAACCGAACTGAATCAGCGGGATAACCATCTTGAACGGGATCTTCCTGACGAACAAGTTCAAACCCCAGAGGTTGATGACCACCCGAAATCCCCCAGTGATCTTCGGTACCACAAAGATGATGGAGTAGACACCCAACCCCCTCTCCCCCCGAGGGACAGGAACAACCGCAAGCTTGCTGACCAAAGACTGAACCCTGTCCGACAAGGACAGACAGCGGGAGGCATCCCGAGGAGACGGGGTCACCACCACTCCGGAGGGGGGAGGAGGGGACAAGAACTCGATCCGGTAGCCCCTCGACAAGACATCCAGCACCCATCTGTCCGTGGTAGTCCGGTGCCAAGCAGGAAGGAACTGGCGAAGCCTCCCACCAACCAGAGGCGGACCACCAGCGAGAACGGTCTCCTGGCCGGCATAGTCAGGAACGCTGCCGACCAGACCCGGCACCACGCTGGGACTTCCTCTGAAACTTCCGGGGAAAAGACCGGCCAGTGCCCCGCTGACCCCGAAAGGAAGACTGCTGAAACCTGGAAGGCTGGCGGAAAGACCTGGCACCAGAGAAGGAGGAACCCTTACGGGGCTGAGGATCACGAAAGGACAAAGTATGTTTGCGTTCCTTGAAGACCTTGTGTAGTTTCTCCTCCAGCGAGTCACCAAAGAGACGGGCACCAGTGAAAGGCAACCGCAAAGCCATGGAGCGCTGGGCCGCATCCGTCTTCCAATCACGCAGCAACAGGTTACGACGGGCAGCCACAGAGGAACCACAGGACATAGCAGAAGCCCTCACAGAATCAAAGGCAATGTCCGACAGGAATTCCGCCTGGCGCTCCATAGACTCCAGCAATTCCGGACAGCTGGCACCCTCCTGCATAGAGGAAAACAGGGACTTGAAATCAGTCAGCAGAGACTGGGCAACATACGCCCCATAAATGCCAGAACGAATCGCTAGGTGAGAGGCAGCATAAGATTTCTTCAGCGCAGAATCCACCTTCTTGTCCACACCATCCTTCAAAATGTTATCATCCGCCATAGAAGGATGTCCCACAAGACTGGCCACAACAGAGTCCACAGGAACGGAATCAGGCAAATGCGCAGCCATATCCTGCAAGGGATAAAGCTTGGACATAAACCTGGGCATGGAGATATGATCAGGGTCCTTCCACTCATTCATCAGGACATCAGAGACAAAGGGATGCACCGGCAAAGAAGAGGCAACAGGCTTCCTAAACTGCGGCAAGAGAGAATCCTGAGAAACACAGGGCGCAGCAACATCAGGAAACCCCATGTTAACACGAACATGGGAAAGGACGTCAGGCAAGAGATCCCTGGAAATGTATTTGCCCTGAAGCTCAACTGCAGCTGAAGAAGACTCATCAGACTCAGAAGAGGACGAAATATCCGAGTAAAGCGCAGCAGAACCAGAAAGACTAGCAGCACCCTTCTTGGACGTCCGAATATCAGAAAGTGTCTCCAGGATAAGGCGCTTTATCCTATCATCATCATCCCCCTTGGCACGCTTCACAGGAGGAGGAGAAGAGTCCCCACCGGAATCCGAGGAAGAAGGAGGCACAGGAGAGGTATGCTTCCTCTTGCGATGGTGTTTGCCTATGATGAAACAACCAAAGCACAAAACAGGAACAAAGGAAACACCACAAAAGCACACAAACCCCCCCCCTCAGAGCACATATAAAGAAAATGGGCACACCCCAATCAACCCCCCACAGGGAGGACCGGGATAGACCCAACACAATGACCTGGATGCAAGGCCCCACCCCCCCACCAACCAACAGGCCAGGCCGGAGAAGAGGGAGGGAGAAAAAACACCAAAAACGCAAATGCGCGCCAAAATGCAGCACAACTGACCTGTCATCGAAAATGGAAGGGCCAAGAGAGAAGCGGGAAGCAGGGGTGCCAAAATGCCCAGGACCCGCGACGGGTCAGCAAAAACCAGCCGGAGTACCGGAGCGCCCAGAGCCCACCCGGGCGCCCGGCCATTGCAAGGTCAGGTAGTGAATGCGCTACCGCGCATGCGCGAACCACACATCGCCAGAGGAGGCCGGGCAAACCAGCAACGAGGACGCCCGGCCTCCAGGAAGCAGCGCCGATACAGCAACCCACCGGGAAACGCCGGGAACTGCACCGGGGGCCTCCAGGGACACATCAAAACGCCCACGCCCCCACAGCATAGAGAATCCAGAACGGGGGTTGGGGGGGGTCGGAAAAGAGCGCGCCCAGAAAAACAGCGCTCAAAACCTTGCAACCCACATGGAAGAAAAACACCCTCGGGCCCCCACAACCACAGAGAGGCCCGGAGGGAGGGGCCAGGGGGGGAAAGAACACCCCGAGGAGGGGCGTGCATAGGCAGACTAGCGCACCCCACCCTACCTGAAAGCCAGAAAACACAGGAGTCCAGGAAGCAGGAAGACCAGGGAAGCCCAGCAGCCCAGGTCAATTCCATCCAAGGGTAGGAGAAAGGGAAGCCCAGCAGCCCCACTCCAAAGAATCCCACGAGGGTCCATGGGAGCCTCCCAGAGCCCAGCAGAGGAGGAACCACAGGACAAAAGATGGAGGTAAGTGCCCGGCACCCACCCCAGCGTCTCCCATCAAGTAAACCACCGACAGGAAACAAAACAGGATGTACTTCTGGTGGTTGGTAGTGTTATAGCACCTGGCAGGAGGGGGGGTGGAGCCTAAAAGCGTTTCCTGTTTTGTTTCCTGTCGTGTGGAATACCTCATGAGTGATGACTGGGTCGAGGACGAGGGACGTAGAGGTAATGGTGGTTGATTCAGGAGCACCAAAGAAGAGCACCCTTCTCGCGCTCTTCTTCCTCCTCTCTGCGCTCACACATCTATTTCTCTTTTCCTCTTCATCCCTCTTTACACTCTTTCTACGTGCCCCTCCATCTTTGCCCACTTGCCTCTCCTTTCCTTCTCCCCTCCATTTACACTTTCTCACTCTCGCTCTGTTTCACCCTCGCTCTGTTTCTGCAACTCACTCGAATTCCGTCTTTGAGCTTCTCCTTCAGTCTCTCCCTGAATTACTTCTGGCTTGTCATAAAATAATGTTTTCTCCTTCATTAGCTATCTGTGCTGAACCGGTTCTGCATGTGCCGGAGAACCATGTACACAATATTTCACTATACATTGGTAAAACCCGTTTGCATTGCAATGAATGTTTTTTTAACTCATGCTCTAAATGAAAGAGTGAGCTCTCATAGAATATGTGGGAAGGGTTTACTCTTGGTTTTTTGTATGAAGTAAGCAGTTATTTAAATGTACTACACAATTTCGTAAAAATGTAAACTATAGCTGACAATTGGCTCCATGTCATGAATAATACCTTTGGCCAATTCTGGTATTTTTGCTGCAAAAATCTAAAATGGATTATTGTAGAGTGAACTACATAAATCGAACATTCAAGCCATTCATAAGAAGCTGAAATCCCTTATTCCCTTTTATATATATTCCAACTCAACAACAAAAATCATTTAACACACATTCAAGCCACTGCAAGTTTAGTAGCTATTCTGATCAATCTTGCAACTGTGACCTCCAGCACCAATAAGGTTCTTTCAGTCCCTCAACAGTGATATCTTAGCCCCAGGATTCTTGTCACCACAGCCAAACTCGCTCACAACTATGGAAAGTCCATAACTAGAATATAAGCACTAGCTTGAGTTATCTCCACACTTATACACGTAACAGGGCATTGTTCATCAGCATATGTAGTATTACCATTTTCAGGATTCCACAACATGCAAAAGCACTGGAAATGGTAACATTTCACAATCTTTGGCCAGGTTACATACATTAGAGCAGCGACTGTGTAGGTTCGCACTGGTCACAGGCACATTTTATACTGGCCTTTACAATGACAAATCAGTTCTAAATAACATGTCCATTGACCAGTCAGTGCAAGATGAGCTTTTCGACACACAATAGAAGCATACATTTTGCACTTTGCACCAGGTGTTTAGTAAACAGATTCATACTGCATGCCTGCCATACAATACTCCTATGCTATTGATAACTACGCTTCTGATGTTTGCATAAAACTTCTGATGGGCTGCCATTTTCCCCAGGAAGCTTAACATGATAAATCAGGCAGGGTATGCTTTAAGGCATGCATGGAGGAAGGGAAGAATGGTCTCGGCTGCAGCTCCTGCCTCATATAGTGCCCCTGCTATTACTAGTGAGTGAGAGGCGCTGAGATGGTGGTATTGGTATTGGTGGTGGTGGTATTGGTGGTGGTGGTATTGGTGGTGGTGGTATTAGTGGTGTTGGTATTGATGGTGGTGGTGGCATTGGTGGTTTTGGTGGTGGTGGTGTTGTTAATAAAACAGGCTTTTGAAAACAACCCGTCAGGTAACTTTAGTACAGATGACATGTAACAAAGATTTGCTGTTGTCAGCTTCAGCCCATTAGCACAAGATTATGTGCTATCTGGTATTCACATGACTTAATTTGTTAATCATTTCTAAATCCATTTTATTTTGGGGTGGTTGAAACAGTCCCAAGATAATGCTGGGTTAAAGTGATTGAAAGTGGGCGCTGTGTTATGGGGTGGCCGTGCTGCTTAAAAAAACACAAGCGGTCTCAGCTGAAGCAGCGCATGTCCGGCCTGCAGTAAGAGAAACTCAATAAAGTAAATAGTGCTTCCAGACTAAAACACAGGTCCTATTTAACAACCGAAGTAAAGGGGCCAGTAGCTATGGGAGGATATAAATGAAGACAAGGCCATACTAAGGAGGGACTAACAAGCCTATTAACAAATTCGTAGGCAGCTGTGACGAAAGACAATGACACTAGTCAATAAAAAATATGGGCTGAGAGTGGGTGCTGTCTTTTCTCCCATATTCTACTACACCAGTCTTGCAAAGCGAGTTGCGCATGTGTGCTGCCGCTAGGCTCGACCTAAAAAGGCATAAAGTCAGGAAATACATTTTATTTAACTTTTCACAGTTCTGCAATGTGTCAACATGACATATATCAACAACAGTCCTTCCTGACATTTCAGTCAACAGTTTGTTGCAATGTGGGGCTTTTTTAGATTTGATTTTAATATTGTCATTATGATCTAAATCCCTCAGCATGCAAAGTGTTAACTAAAATGTGAGAATCGGCCAAAATTATTATTCATGACATGGAGCCCATTTTCTGCTATGTCTTTAACGTTTACAAAGTTGTCTAGAACATTTAAATTACTGCTTGTTTCACACATGGTAAGCACTTCTCACATATTTTGGGAGGGTTCACTCTTTCATTTAGATGATGCATTAAAAGAAGCATTGCAGTAGAAATTGATTTTTCTTTTGTATAGTAGAATGTTGTATACATGGTTCTCTCGCAGAACCGGTTCCGCACAGATAGCTAAGTTGGAGAAGAGGTTGTGAGAGGAGTTAAAGGACAGTTGTACAGTCTCCATTAACAGACATAAATATAAGTACAACTCTCCATTAAAAACAGCCAAACCACGTATGGATTATCATACTAGTGTAGGATGATGTGCCCTTGCCCATCTGGTATGGTTTGGTTAATCAGTGGGTTCTACTTCTTGCCCTAGAAAGCAATCATGAGTACTACTGTTCACTGGCTATGCTGTCTTAATTACTGGTTCCCTTGTTTGGCTTATATTATATATCTTATTTCAACATTTATGCTTCCAGTTTGCTAAGTTGTCAGACCTGTATAACATTGTGTATGGGTGAGCTAAAAATGCTTTAAGTGGTGTCTCCCAAGCACAAGACTAATAACAGGAGGTTTGAGCAACAGCTCTGCTTTTCTTTTTGGTGGCCAACATGTTTCAGCTCTTGAATATTGCAGCTACAGTTACAAGCTCAATTCTCAGAAATATAGGTCTCCATATCTCACACCAAATATTTGAAAAACAGTCACTGTTAATGGAGCCTGAAAAGCAAGTTCATAAAATCTATCCTTCACGTTTCCAGAAGATGGGAAAGCAGCAGGGGAAGCACCCCTTCTTTATAGAAAAGCAGGGCACGAGTTGGAGATACACGCCGTTGGACGGTATTGATCCAGCGCCCCTATAGAAAAACTGTCTCACTAAACGCTACCCAAAACCATAATACTCACCATTAATAATAAATCACTCACAAGGCCCATTAACAACCGAGACCATTTTTGGACAACTGAATCATGTGACCTAATTAATCAGAACCTATTCACAAACTATTTACACATTTATTTTATATACAACTGCAGTTTATCATCTCTTACCATGGTTTTACGCATATAACATATTAATTAAGTCACTTTGGCAAATGGATCAGCTGATGGTAACTAGACCATGAATAAACAAGACCAGCTTGTTGTTTCAAAATCTAATTTTATTAATCTTTTAAATTCAAGAAAAAGCATTCTTTTAAAATCTTTCTTTTATTAGCATTTATAGCAGCGTTTATTAAGGCAAATGAATTATTGAACTGACATCTTCAAAGCAAATCAGCATGTATGAGTTAGAGCAAATTAACAGTTTCCATTCCCCAAGTCTATTTCCCTGACTAAATCTCACTTCACCTAAAAGAAAAAAGTCATTTAAGCCTGTTATCCTTACGTGCGCCAAAAGTCCATCAGCACGACACGCCCTTCTGGAATCGGAAAGCGAGAAGCGCCCTCCTGACAAAGGGGCCAAGTTTTTATACCTTTTCTGCCTAACTAATTTTTCTAAAAGTATATTTTTCACTGCCATCCAGTGTTCTCATTGGCTGATCGATGTCAGCACATATGGTGTCACCACTTTTCTCTAAGCCTAGAACGGGCTTTCTTAGAGTACATTGTCTCTCATTTCTCAGGTCACGCAGCTTCCTCCAAAAAGAAACATTTTGTAAGTTACAGGCCGTAACTTCCTTAGCTTGTCAAACTTTGCCTCTTCCTGTCCTTGGGTCAATCTCGCCAAGAGCACGTAAAACAATGTTCATTCAAGATTTGCAAATATTTTTCAACGTGGAAAAGTTTCCATGCAGGGCTCTTGCTCTCTCTGGACAGGATTTGTTGACACCACCTTTTTCAGTTTACTCTTTAGGCCTCACTCGCAAACTATTGTTTAAACAAACACAAAACATCAATTAATTCGAGAATTGAGACCCATTCTGTTACCCACCCCTTTGCTAATTATTAACGCATTAATTTATGTTACCTAGCTTAAGCACAAGCCACAGAATTCTCCACAAACTTATGCCACATAAAAGACGGAAAGTTTTAACATAAGCACATATGTAAGCACATGCCATTAATTAAACAGCTGTATTTAATACTGACAAAGACAATAGACAAGGTTAGTTTATTATTTCCAACGCACTTACAAATGCAACAAAGAGCACATATATTAGTCCCTCGTGTCATGTAAATGCATTTTAATCTAGGTTGGTTAATAATTCACCACAAATCAGTTAATACAGTTATTTATTATGGAAGTTTAACTTTGCGAGTCAGAACAAAATTTTATTTTGAACCTCGCTCCATCAGTATCAACCCACTATTTTCACATGGTGAACGCCGTCCATCCTGCCAAGAAGTTGGAGTCCAGTTAATAATGTGCTGAACTCGTCCCGGTGTAATTTCCAAACACCAGGACACTTTCAGCAGTGCCTGCAACTTGTCTGCGTTCCATCTGCAACAAGCAACACCATGCAAGCAGGGTCGGGGCTTTCTTATTTTAGACTCCTGCTGGGCCCATAACGAAGGCCGAATTTGAGAGATCATGAGGCCTCCTTTTGTCCGAGTCTACTGGCTGGGAGCAGTCAAGATCCTCACACCTAGAAGCAAATGTAGCAGAGGGGAAACAAAGGTTAGCACTTCACACATACTTAAGAGAGGTAGCTTTTCACTTTGTTCAGGCTCTGTTTACTAGATATACATGCACAGTAAGAATGTCAGATGTGTTGGTCTCTCCCAGTATTTACCCCAAATAAATGTAATTTATCTAGCACTTACTACCCTTGAGGAGGCGTTAAAATAATTTAAGTACCACTATTTTTTCTTGTATAGCGCTACTCATTACAAAGCAGAGAGTCAGAGCGCTTTACATCACACGTACATATTAAAGTTGTGGCTTGTGATGCCACTTCCTATGATGTCAATTCCTGTTATGCCACATGTAATGTCATGCGCCGTGATGACACGTGCAGTGATGTCACTTGCATACTGACTAACTAGGCTAGTCCCCCACTTCCTTTTTTTTAGTACTTGTGCCCTGTAGAACAGGTACATCTTGGAAGATCAGTGCTAACTTCACTCATTCAGCGCACAGGTACAGCTAGGGCAGCAGCAGTCAAAGCTTTAACTATGACACAACGGGTACAAATTCGGAAGCAACAATGGAAGCTTGGCTTCCTCACAGATCAGATACAACATGTCTATACCAAACTAAGCTTCCCTCTCTCACAGAAAGCAATTAGTGTTTTTTTACATCCTCTGCAGAACCGATCCAGAATGGCAAACTAGTGCAAACTTTATCACCCATAGAACATTTACAGTTCAGGCATGAGCGACATTCAGGTTATAGAAAGATCTCTGGAACAGGATCTTGACTCAGTGAGATAAAAGTATAGGTGGATAAGTGAGTGAAAATGCAAGGTCTATCAACATTCTCAGGTGATATTCCATGTCAGCATCCTGATATTCCTGCTGCTCTCATTCCCAGCCCGGGGTTTTAGGTGATTCTTAGGTTTTTCATATATTGAGAGGTAGTGGTTACCTATTAGATATTTATTTGGAGCCGTCTTGCCGTAACTAGTCTCTTCAAAAAGACTTTGAATGGGTGCTCACCATGTGCTGTTCAAGACCTCTCTTGGTGCTGCATCTGTTAAAAATTTTGAGGGCCCCCACTGAGTCTTAAGATCTTGGGGCCAGATGTAGGAGAGCAAATACCGGTCGGTAACGACCGAAATCGGCCGTTACCGACCGGTATTTGGGTTTTCAGATGTAGGGGCCATTATTTTACAGAATCGGTAAATTTACCGATTCGGTAAATTTACCGATTCTGTAAAATACCGAATCGGTAATTTTACCGATTCGGTAAATCCAAATGTAGGTGACACTCCTGAGAGTGTCTCAGGCCCTTAAGATTCGGTATTTTACCACACAATCCTATTGTGTGGTAAAATACCGAATCCAGGTGTGCATGCACATCTGTGAATGCACACTGTGCAATGTGACACACAGACATGCCCTTAGGGAATGTATGTGTGCCACATGTCACACATACCTTTACTTCGGGTGCTAGAGGGTGTCAAAGTGACACTCCCTGCACCCTTGCAAAATTCGGTATTTACCGATTCGGTAAATACCGAATCGATATTTCCCATTGATTCCTATGGGCTTCACAGCCCATAGGAATCAATAGGAAATACCGATTCGGTATTTACCGAATCAGTAAATACCTAATGTTACCGATTCGGTAATTCTAATTTAAAAATTAGCTACATCTCCCTCCTTCATATTTACCGATTCATAAATACCGAATCGGTAAAATTCGGTATTTATGAGTCGGTAAATGTCCCTCACCTACATCTGGCCCTTGGTGCTGCTTTTCATTTCAGGTTTAACAAAGGGTTATAGACATTAATCACCACGACGAAGAACATATAAAATGTTGCTGATTCAGCACTTAAAGATCTTCATGCGAACTTCCAGGTAGATTTTTAAACATTTTGCGTTGGGTTAGCTAGCATCACAAAAGTGATGCTAACCATCCCAAAATGTTTTCCCACCAATTTACTTTCCAGCAAGTCGTGCGTTGGAAAGTCCCCTACAAGTAACACAAATCAGCCCAAAGCTTGCTTTGCATTACTTAGCGGCAAGGGGGCATTACTCGGGTGGTACATTGGTATTACCATGAAACCACCCATGACTTTTGATGCAAAATCCTATCTACACACAATTGTAGACAGTAATTAGCGCAAAAAGTTAATGTCATCTGAAAGGAGGTGTTAAAAGGAGAAGTGTTTTTATTTCTCTCTTTTTTTCCTACTTTGCATGTATGCTGCACTGTTCAGCACACATAATAGAAAGTGGAAACGTGTTTGAACTTGTTTATGCATGGTATTTTGTACAGGAAGGATACCCTTCCTGTTATACTCAGGCATGCACCTTAGCGCTATGGTGCTGAGGTGTGTGATTGCACATAGCAGCTGAAATTAGTACTGGCGCTAGGTAAATAGGAGGAGAGAGCCTTATATTCTGTAAGTATGGTGCTTTCCTGCATCCTCTTTGTCATGCAGCGCAGAGCAGCCTCTTAAGGGGTTTCGCTCCATTGCGCACTTTTTTTTTAAATCTGGCCCTTCATTTTTCTTGCCTTGCGTTTGAAAGTGCAACATCTATCCTTGTGTATAAACTCTCCCAGAAATTATCAACTTGTTCGATCGAAACCAGATACCACAAAGAAATGCATATTAGTTGAAACCCTCTTCTCACGGCACTAGTATTCCCTAGGAAATGCTCATTTTATTTTGTTTCACATTTTCATTTGGGTTTATTAATTGTCGGTGGAATGACAAACAATAGCACACATAGGGGCATATTACCAAGGACCTTATTCGCCGCTTTAGCGGGAATTTTTCCCGCTAAAGCGGCGATAATTTTGTCGCCCTATTACCTAGCTGTCGCTAACACCAGTTAGCGACAGCTATTAGGAGATAGCGATCATCTTGGGGCCCACTTTGCATGTCAGCGATATTTATCGCTAATGACATGCAAAGTGGGCGTGCAACAGTCGCTAACATCACTATCTCCTATTATTACAAAGGCGTACTTTTGGAAATATTCACGCTAAGCGCGAATATCTCCAAAAGCTAACGCCTGCCCAGAGCAGTTCTTAGCCATGTTATCCAATGGTGGGTGGATAACATGGCTAAGAGCATTAGCTCGGTAATGCATGAATATCGCTGACTTTTCAGCGATATTCATGCATTACGGCCGATTTTTATCGCTTCTGAGATAAACCTTGATAATAGCAAGGTTTATCTGCGATAAAAATCGGTGGTGCTCGGCGATAATGATATTGCCGCTAGGCCAACACAGCGATAATTATCGCTGGTTGTTGGTAATATGCCCCAAAGTTTGCACTGATTTCGTCACCTCATTGTGCTCTGCCAAATGCGAAGACAGCACGCTTGCACGTTGTAATAGCCATCCTCTATTTGATGCATTCTCCTCATGTTTTTAGTTTGAAATGCCCTCTGTGTAAGCCAATTTAGTCACGTCATGTAATGTGACTTTTGTAGACGAAAGTAGAAAAGGTAAAATAAGCACAACTATTTACTTTAATCAAATGGGTAAAATAAAAAGAGCATTCTGCAGTAAAAAAACACAACACTGAAGAGGTACTTTTTTCAGAGTCTAGAATGCAACACTGAAGATAGACTCTCTTCTTCTAAATTTATTCATGGGTGAATACAAGGATGTATAACTTTGCAACACATCCAGAGCACTCTTTTTAAGCGTGCAGCCATGCCGAGATAACAGGAAACAGCTTAAAGTGGTTTACCTAGTGGCATATCCTATACTAAAGTCAAAACTAAGCAGAAAAAAGGACAAACATTTATAAGGACTTTTGATTAATTTTGGAACAAAGAAAAGATACTATTGCAACCTAAAAATAGAGTTTAAATGTACAAGAATGAAAACAAAATGAAAAAGGATAAAGAATGCAAATAAAAAAACATTGACAAATTAAAGACTGCCCTGGCATTGAAATGCACTTCTTTTTAGGTAAATGTGCAAATGTAATTTGGCAAAATGCAATCACTCCCAGTGCAAGAGAGGCAATTGCTAAAGTGAGCTAACCCATTGCCCCATGCTTTCTGCCACGGCAGGGAGAAGCAATATGTCAATGACAGCTGAAACGACCAGTGGATCAAGATAGGTGATCATAAGCTGTTATATGTATGCATATATGTTTGCATTTACATATTTTTTGTTACATGTGAACTGCAAACAACTAGTGCTGTCTCTAGGCCAGACCAAAAAGCCAGCCTCTTGTACTGAGTGGTCCTTTATTGGACTTGATAATCTCTGCAGGGTCACCACTAAACATTTTGCCTTCCTACCTTAGCTCTTACCTTCCTAATTTTTTGGGAAATTCATTTTGGTTGGCTCTAGGACTATATGCACCTTACCTCTGCTAATCAGTGCTAACCGTCCACCAGGACTCCTCATTTGAGGCAGTCGGGCGCTTTAGAAATGACGCTCCCTACAAATGACTTTGATAAAATGCACGTGCTTTCTCCTTTAAAACATGATACAATTCACTTACTCCAGATTGTCAAATTTAATTTACGTTTAAGTCCCTTGCAGAGTGGTATACCACATATTAAGGGCCTGTAAATTAAATGCTACTAGTGGGACTGCAGTACTTATTGTGCCACCCACTTAAGTGGCCCCTTAAAACATGTCCCAGGTCTGCCATTACAGTCTGAATGAAGTTTTAAACTGCCCAATCAACTTGGCAATGTAACATCTTTTCCAAGCCTTCAACTCCCCTTTTATTGCATTTAATTCACCCCTAAAGTAGGCCCTAGTTAGCACATTGTGACGTAGGGCACAATGCATCATAATTGATAAGATGGACATGTACTTTTATGTTTTACACGCCCTGGCAGTTAAAAACTCCTAAATTCAATTTTCACTACTGTGAGGCCTACCATTCGCATAGGATAGCATTGGGTTGTCTGATTACATTTAATAAGCACTAACCTTTTTTTGGTATCTGCAAAATTATATTTAACAATCCTCTTTAATGGTAAAGTTTGTAAATGCCATTTTTAGAAAGTTTCATTTTCCTGCCTTATGTGTTGCCTGCAGCCTGTTACTGTGACATGCAATACCAAAGAGAAAGAAGAAAGAGGCAATATCGGACTCATGTCTGCCTCACACAGAATGCTACAACCACAGAAATGGCATGACACTCTCTTGGCGTGTTCAGGGAAATGTACCCCATGCTTTGATTAACATCAACTGTCCTACCTACTGCTACTTTCCCTCCATAAAAATGGGCAATTCCAAGAACTTGACAAGGTAGGCACACTGATGTAATGTGACATGCTTCATCATTTGCCACCTCGTCCCACCCTGGTGAGGTGATACTACCAGGGCGGTCTCAACCTCAGAGGGGGCTGACCTGAGGGAGTTCTTAGAAATTACCAGCCTTGAAATCTCACAGGCCTGCCAAATGGCTTGAGACCTGCTTCAACACTTGAACCAAGGACTACCTACATGACTCCAAGGGCTAGTTGTCTGGCCTCCTGATCAGAGCCTCAAAGGCTCCAACCATCTGAGAAAACAACAATCAAACTTCTCTAAAAATATGATATAATAAGTGTCAATCTGTCCATGATATATAAAAACGATTTTTGAAGTTTATTTATCCAAGATACAAAAATATATATTCAATAAATCTTTTTTTCTTTTTTTATATATAAATATTCATTATACATAAAAAACAAGAGGACAGAGACATATTAGAAATATTTTCATGAAATACAATTGGGAGCACCCACAACAAAACTGTAATTAAACATGGACATACAAAAGATAAAGTGTAACACAGTGCAAATAACAGAACTCATAAACTACCTTGAAACCGAGACAATACAAAAGCAAGTGAACAATAGACATACAAGCCAAATAACACATTCACAGAAAAAACAGACAATAATTATTCATTATATACTTATGTTTTGAATTAATCACATGTTCAACATTAGTGTAATAATGAACAGAATGCATATTTCTGTTCATTAATACACCAATGTTGAACATTTGATTAACAATACAGAAAAGGGAAGGCAAGGCCTGGCAAGTGGGTGCACCTGCCAGGTTGACATGTCAGTACCAGGCTGCACACAGGCACTGCAATGGCAGGCCTGACTTACATTTTACAGGCTGCTTATGTGGGTGGCACAATCAGTGCTGCTGGCTGGTTTTTCTTTGTTCGCCCTAAGTTGGCAGGGTATGCTCAGACGCGAGTCCCTTACTCACTTTGCCACTGGAGTCAAACAAGCCCGGCTGAAGACGGCTGTAATGCCAGAAACCAGTTCTGGGAAGCTTGATTCCGGTCCAGGGAAGACATGGCTTGGCAGTTCGGGCAGGACTATTCCCATGAGGCACAGGGTCAGACTGATTTGCATATGGCCATGTCTGAACCGGGGTGGCGGAGTGAGCTAAAGAACAGTGATGGATTAAACCCAGATCAGTTGACTGGGGGTGAGTGTTTGTATTGTCAACGCTCCGTCCATCATCACCTTTGGTTTTTCTTTATTCGCCCTAAGTTGGCAGGGTATGCTCAGACGTGAGTCCCTTGCTCACTTTGCCACTGGAGGCAAGCAGGCCCGGCTGAAGACGGCTGTAATGCCAGAAACCGGTCCTGGGAAGCTTGATTCCGGTCCAGGGAAGACATGGCTTGGCAGTTCGGGCTGGACTGTTCCCATGAGGCACAGGGTCAGACTGATTGGCATATGGCCATGTCTGAACTGGGGTGGCGGAGTGAGCTAAAGAACGGTGATGGATTAAACCCAGATCCGTTGACTGGGGGTGAGTGTTTGTATTGTCATCATCACCTTTGGTTTTTCTTTGTTCGCCCTATGTTGGCAGGGTATGCTCAGACGTGAGTCCCTTGCTCACTTTGCCAGTGGAGTCAAGCAAGCCCGGCTGAAGACGGCTGTAATGCCAGAAACCGGTCCTGGGAAGCTTGATTCCGGTCCAGGGAAGACATGGCTTGGCAGTTCGGGCTGGATTGTTCCCATGAGACACAGGGTCAGACTGATTTGCATATGGCCATGTCTGAACTGAGGTGGCGGAGTAAGCTAAAGAACGGTGATGGATTAAACCCAGATCAGTTGACTGGGGGTGATTGTTTGAATTGTCAACGCTCCGTCCATCATCACCCTTGGTTTTTCTTTGTTCGCCCTAAGTTGGCAGGGTATGCTCAGACGTGAGTCCCTTGCTCACTTTGCCACTGGAGTCAAGCAAGCCCGGCTGAAGACAGCTGTAATGCCAGAAACCGGTCCTGGGAAGCTTGATTCCGGTCCAGGGAAGACATGGCTTTGCAGTTCGGGCTGGACTGTTCCCATGAGCCACAGGGTCAGACTGATTTGCATATGGCCATGTCTGAACTGGGGTGGCAAAGTGAGCTAAAGAACGGTGATGGATTAAACCCAGATCAGTTGACTGGGGGTGAATGTTTGTATTGTCAACGCTCCTTCCATCATCACCTTTGGTTTTTCTTTGCAGGCCCACTAGCAGCATGTGACTTACAGGCCCGGGGCACACATAGTGCACTGTACTAGGGACTGACTAGTAAGTCAAGTATGCCAATCATGGAATCACCAATTCATAATAGCAATTTACACAGAGAGCTTATGCACTTTAGCACTGATCAGCAGTGGTAAAGTGCCCAGATTCAAACAACCAACAAAAACAGGTCATAAACAGAAGATCAAAAAGCGATATTTCTAGGGATAAACCTGCTGAAAAAGCCAGGTCTAACACCCTTCATTTATAAAAAGTACCTGATCTTTTTAAACCAGAATCAACATATCTGCATTTTGTTTTTATTTGAGTGTGAAAGGGCATTAGGATGCATGCCCCTTTCATCTTCACAAAACATAACAGATAGAATGTTAAGTAATGAAAAACATCACAAGTTGGAGAAGCACCAAATTAATGGGAGGGACTGAGAATCCCCCTATTGATAAGTGAAATGGAACAGTGTGTTACTCAGACAGAAAGTTACAAGTTCAATAATTGGTTAACCATTTGGACAAATGGTAGGCTCATCGAAAAAGGTGCTCGTAATGAAAATCAGATTCATTTAGAATAAATGAATTGATATTAATTCATCATATGTGATTAGACTGAAAATGTGACACCAGTCTTCTTATGCCTATTTTGAACACCCTGTATTAGACAGTACATGTGTCCCTTCAGGCATCAATTAGCTATATCCTCAGGCTTCTGAAGACAAAATACATTTTGTATGTACTGGAAATATGGGCAGACAAGAGAGATGAGAATTTTAAATATTTTCCCTAAAAGTACTTCCAAGCATGAATGGAATAATCACAAAGTGTTATTTCTTGGATCCTCCATCAGTTCATATGTAAATTTGTTTATTATATGAAAAAGAACAGAAAAATTCAGCACGCAAAAGCTAACTGTGAGAAAGTGGATTATTAGTTGGGGTGGATAGGATTAAATCACAAGTAAAAATTGCACTATTTTATTAGGACTAGTAAAGGGAAATACAACCCGAGCCCCTGGTGGCCGTGGCACAGAGGAGGCCTGGTTTAACTTAAGAAAATGTAAAAAGCATGTAGAAATTAGGGGTGGGTGGAATTTGCGTAATTGCGTTACGCAAATCTCTGCGAAACGGTAAAAAAATTTCCACGAACACGCAGAAATTCTGCGAACACGCGGAATTGCTAGTTCGCGATGCTTTTTTTACTGTTCGCAATCACTGTTTGCGTGCTCGGGGGAAATATCTCGCAAACACGCATTTGTGAATGCAATCAAGCAAAACATTTCACAAAGTCAGGGAACGCATAATTTTGGGGAATTTCGCGTTCTCCGCTGAACGCGAAATTACCCAAATTCCACAAATTCCGCGAGCGGAATGGAATTTACTGCCCAGGCCTAATAGAAATTCCAAAACAATGAAAAAGTAATGAAACTAATGAAACAAAGCTTGCTCCAGTTTATTTAAAAAATCATAAAAATAGAGAAAATCTTAAAAAAATTACACCAAAACTACAACACACTAATAAAGGGAACCAGATAAATGAATTTTTCAATGTTTAAATTTAAAAAAGTGCAAACCGCAGTCATCTAGTTGCACTTGACTGGTATCTAGAAGCAATTTAAGGCACACAGTTGGACCTGGCCGATTTTTCAGTGTTACCCCCAAACTTTTTGCCTTCTTCCTCCTATTTTTTTGACCCTCTTTTTGTTGGCTTTAGGACTCTGGGCACTTTACCACTACTAATCAGTGCTAAATTGCATGTGCTCCCACTCTTAAAACATAGTGGGACCGTAGCTGCGAGGGAGAGTTGAGAACGCAGAGAAGAGTGGGATGATAAAGGTCAGGGAGAGCAGGAAGAACTGTGGACAGAGGGACTCTCATCAGAACCACTGTAATTGTGCAATTCTGTGGTTTTGGTGTTTCCCACATAATGTGCCACATTTGCACCAAAATCCATCATCTACAGCATAATCAGCAGATTTTAATAAAAAATAGTTTTTAGCTCAAGTGGATAGAAAGTTGCTAAAAACGCAGTGACCGGTGTTGCGCAGCTGAAGGCCATTCGTAGAGCCTGATCGCCAGCATTCTATTGCTTAGTGCTGTATTTGCAGATTTGTATTTGTACTGACAATAATGAGGTGAAACATCATGTGAAAAACAGACAAACCAATACATAAAAAAATAAAAATACATAAACAAATAAACAATCACAGTCTTCTAGGCTGAGACCAGGGCTTGGTAGGTCTTTGGTCCCATGCGTTGGTTGGAGGTGTGAGATCCAACCACCATTGAAAAAACAAACAAACAGGTGAGGGGGGGTGGCTGGATGACAAAGACATTAAGCGAAAGACAGATGGAGGTGCGCACAAAGAGTGGACTTCTGAGGGAGAGAGAGGCGAGGCACACAGATGGACAGAAAGGCTGGGTTGAGGCGAGAGTCCGAAATGTAGGAGGGTGACGTCGAAACGTAATTAGAGTGGAGCAGATGATGGCAGACTCGATTAGTCTGATATTATGATTGGCAGCTTCTGTCACACATTGGCTTTCAAGGTGGAACAAAGGCCGGGGAGGGTGAGGAAGGTGCAGGGGAGACACCCTGGGAGGGAAACCAGGAAACAAAGGGGGTGCGGTGCCCTTGCCAACCGGAGGGGCTCCGTGCAAAATCTGTCCGCAGAGGTAGTGACAGATTGCCTTGCTGTCAAGCACGGAGCCCTTCTGTCACCTAATACACACAAAATATGGACACCAGAGAGGCAAGATGGCGCCCACGCGAGTGGACGTGTAAGCTGACCGCTCCTCAACTTACCTGCAGGCTCACTGAAATCCACCTGGAGAGACGTAGCGAGAGGAGGAGCTGGTGCCGAGGAATGTGGGCAATGTCTGTGGCGGACTAGTGGCATAGGAATTGGCAGCTACTACGATGCTACGGCTACTACGATAAGCTGAGGGCTGGCGTCTTCACTGCCCTTGTTAACTGCCGTAGTTGTGTTGGCGCCCCAGCGGTAGTCGAGGACCCGCGGACGCTCTCGTTAAACCTTCACTTCAGCGGCTTCATCATCACCTGTGGAGAGTCACGATGATTGACTGGAGCAGCGGGGAGAGTGCTGCGTTCACGCCAGAAGGCAAACAGGTCGAGAATAGAAGAGCGGGAGTGTGAAGCACAGCACAGCTATGCCGCCCAAAGGAACAAGGGGAAAGCCTCAGATGCAGGAGGAACAAGCGGAGAATGGTGCTCCCCCTGAGATGAGCAGAAGCGCGACTACCCCCTCACAGGCAAGCGGTAAGAATTCTAAAAGCCCCGTGGACACTGTCAAAACGAGAGGGGTGCCGGAGAAGAATAAAACCATACCGGCAATTTTTACAAGTGCACTAGGAAAAGATAAAACCAAAAGGGGGCCCGCAATAGTAGGGGTAGGGCTGGGTGTAGAGGAGACTGCCCCTTTAAAGAACACTGCAAATGTGCAAGGGAATCAGCAAAGGGGGGCAGATACACTGACCGAGAATGCTGTACCCTTGCAATCAGAAAACGGCGGAGGGGAGGAGACCCAACTTTTACAACAGGATGCGGTCTCTGGTGATTTCTATTCTATGTCAGAACCATCTTTACCCTCTTCCTGTGAGGATTTAGTCATGCAATATGCTCAACACATGAGTATGGAAGGGGGCAGCCCTGCCAGTAGTATTTGTTTGGATGATTCTGTAGATATAGTTGAGGGCAGCCCATCTACCGTTCTTAAAATGGCAAGGAAACACGTAGTCAGGAGAGGTGAAGATGGGACGCTATAACAATCCCAGGAGGGCTCTCCTGACGTAGTAGACGAGGACATATCGTTAGCTTTGATTTATGAATCTATAATGTCCCTCCGCGACAAGACACGGGCAGAAAGCCAGAGGGTTCAGACACTTTGTCGCAAGCTTCAGAGCTCAGTTCGGTGGATCGCAAAATCACGGGCGGACTCCGCATCTAAGTTTAACGAGCCTGAGACTCGTATTTCAAACTTAGAGGATGTGGTCGATCAGCAGAAAGGAGCAACAGATGCATTACAGGGGATAAAAGAGGACACCCAGTGGAAATTAGCAGACTTTGAAAACAGAGCACGTCGCAACAACTTGAGAGTTCTCCAAGTGCCAGAAGGAAAAGAGAGTCAGGATCCACGTAAATTCATAGTGGACTTATTTAAGAACGCTTTTCCTGAACTAAATAAATGGGACTGGGACAGGGAAATTGAAAGAGCACACAGCTTTCCTTTCAACATTTGCCGGCAAGCTGCCCAGTCGACTGGCAATATAGGTGGGGAAAATTCAGCGAGGCCCAGGGCACTGCTAATCTCCTTTAATAGTTTCTTAGCCCAGGAGGATATCTTCAGACTTGCCAGACCTGATAAGCGGAGAGCTGGCCCAGGCTTTGAATTTTTTGTCACCCCGGATTTCTGCAATTATACCATGGAAAATCGTTGGCAACTTCGCCAACTAATTACACCGCTTCAAGCCAAAGGAGCACAAGCTTATCTTCTGAATCCGGCAAAATTGAAGATTATATATAAGGAGCGCACACAATTCTTTACTACCGCAGGACTGGCTAAGGAGTTTTTGAACAGCATGTAGAATTATAAACATACTGGCCAATTTTGTAACAAGTTAATAGACTGGAATTTTCTGTGGACTGTAATATTTTGTCTTCAATTTTGTAGGCATGTTTGCTGACTCTTAAGACTTGTTTAGCTTATTTTTTTCATCTCTATTGTGAAATCATGATAAGCAAGAGTTGCTCATAATTGATATTTTTTTCCATTATCTCTCGCATATGATGTCTCTCCTATTTTAAGTGATGAGATTCTTTATGCTTCTTTGGGTTTCAGACAGCTTGTAGGTAGGAGAAGGAATTAGCCTGCCGGCATCTGCAGGACCATAAGTCCTAAAGCCTCATTATTGGGTAGGGAGGGGAGTGCAGGGGAGTTGGGGGTTTTGGGGTTAAGGGAGGTAGGGGTGATTTAGGTGGAGGGGAAAAAAGGGAGAAAAAACCCACACTTTCAGATAACAAAAATAACTTAATAAAAAGAGAGTTAATAAAGAGCTTTAAATGTAGTAGTAAGAATGGCTAATTTGTGATTAAGGTACTGTTCGCTTGGAATAAACATCACGTGGGAATTCTACTAGGGCAACCTGGAGGTTAGAGATATTCTAATTTGTTCTTTAAATGTTTCTGGTTTAAATAATTTTAATAAAATGAGGAGGGTAGCTGCTGAGCTACATCATGTGTTACCGGACGTAGTGTGTGTTCAAGAAACCCATTTGCCATGGAGTAAGCATCATTTGTTAGGAGAATTGGGCTTCTCTGTTTTGATCTCCTCACAACAAGCAGGAATGACGCGAGGAATGGCCATTTTGGCTAAAAGGGATATGTTTAGTGTTAAGCGGAAACTAGCAGATAAAAAGGGTCGATGGGGTATAGTGGAATGTGCAGGGCAACTTAGGACCTTCACGGTATGCAACATGTATGGGTCCAACCTAGATGAGCCAGCAATTTTGGAAGAACTTCAAATGGAACTTGCAACCTGGTCCACTCCCTTAATTATTTGTGGGGATATGGACATTAACTTAACTGGTCAAGAGATTGTTGGAGGGGTTAAAAAGTATAAGGGTCGGAAACCACAGGTGTGTAAAGCACTCCTTAATATTTTAAAGGACTATGGCCTGGCAGATGTTTGGAGTACTTTATCTGCCACAGTCCCAGGTTTCACTTTTTACTCCCATCCACACAAAAAGAAAGTGAGGTTGGATTATTTTTACGGACTTAGCTAAAGTTAAAATGCAAATTTACCTGAAAATTGCATCAGATTTAACACTTACTGGGTGGGGGCCAATGGGTACTGTTAAAAGGTTTTCCTTTGACCGGAAGTTGTGTTTAAACGATAATTTTACAGATTATGTGCAGGGTGGTTAAAGGGATTTTTTTAAAATAACAGGGACTCGACTCACATCAGTATTGTGTGGGACACATTCAAAGCTTGTTTTAAGGGGGAGGTGCTAAGTTTCGGGTTATCTCAACAAAAAAAAAAAATTGAGATGGAGATGTATTATCTTGAGCTGCAAAGGGCTGAGGAGAAGCTGACTCAGGGCATTGCTATTCAGGGCAATATAGCCTCGCTGGAGGACGAGGTCACTAGAAAAAGGGCAAAGATTTTGTGAGTTTGGGATAGTGAGAGTGCGAGAAGGTATTTGACACAGAGGAAAATTTGCCATGAATACAGTGAATCATTGGGAAGATCTTTAGCTCTTAAACTGCACATGAATGAGTCAAGTCGGAATATCGCTGCACTAAAAGACAATACAGGGGCTTTAATGTCGGATCCAAAAGAGATTTTGGCCATTTTCCATCAATTTTACTCCTATCTGTATACTACGGAACAAGGTGGGTTGACCCCATTAAATCCTAGTTTATTTGGGGAGCTCTCCAAAGTAGATACCACAGCTGCGGATATGTTGGAAGCTCCGATAATGATGGAGGAGCTAACAAATGTGGTTAAATCGCTGGCGATGGGGAAGGCAGCCGGCCCTGACCAGCTACCTGGCGAGATTTATAACGTTTTTTTTGATGATTTAAAAGAGATAATGCTGGCCTAGTTTAGGGCGGCTCAATCGGGTCAGCACCAAAGACATTGAATGAAGCTACAATTGTAGTTTTTAGCAAAAAAGGTAAAGAGGTAGAACTCCCTGGCTCATACCGGCCTATCTCACTATTGAATTGTGATGGAAAGATATATTCGAAAATTTTTGCTAACCGCCTATCTAAAGTCATAGTTACCCTAGTTTCCCAAGATCAACATGGCTTTATACCCGGCCGGGGTACGGTGACTCATATTAATAAAGTAATTACTTTGTTTGATATAGCGGAGGTAGAGAGACGTCAATTGGGGCTGATTCTGCTAGACGCAGAAAAAGCATTTGACCGCGTGGAATGACAGGTGATTAATGGAGAGTATGGGATTCCGTCAAATGTTTATGATTGCATTGCAGGCTTTATATCAATCACCTACGGCGAGAATAGCATCAATGGGATTAGCTTCAGAAGTAGAGCAGATTACTAGAGGATTGCATTGCCCAGGAGTCCGTGCGTCTCAACACCTGTGCGGAGGTCCGCCCCTTTCCACACCTGCACCACAAAACTGCTCGCGGAACCCGCTGGCGCGGGTCCCGCATCGCTGCTCAACACTCTCTGTTTTCTGAGCCGCCTGCCGCCCCTGGAGGGGCCGAGCACCGAGGGACTTGCTGTCCTGACTCTGCGGGGGCTACCTAGCACGCTGCACGGACTCCATTGCCCAGGAGTCCGTGCGTCTCAACACCTGTGCAGAGGTCCGCCCCTTTCCACACCGGCACCAGAAAACTGCTTGCGGAACCCGCTGGCGCGGGTCCCGCTTCGCTGCTCAACACTCTCTGCTTTCTGAGTCGCCTGCCGCCCCTGGAGGGGCCGCACACCGAGGGACTTGCTGTCCTGACTCTACGGGGGCTACCTAGCACGCTGCACGGACTCCATTGCCCAGGAGTCCGTGCGTCTCAACACCTGTGCAGAGTTCCGCCCCTTTGCACACCAGCACCAGAAATCTCGCGGAACCCGCTGGCACGGGTCCAGCATCACTGCTCAACACTCTCTGCCTTCTGAGCCGCCTGCCGCCCCTGGAGGGGCCGAGCACCGAGGGACTTGCTATCCTGACTCTGCGGGGGCTACCTAGCACACTGCACGGACTCCATTGCCCAGGAGTCCGTGCGTCTCAACACCTGTGTGGAGGTCCGCCCCTTTCCACACCGGCACCAGAAAACTGCTCGCAGAACCTGCTGGCGCGGGTCCCGCATCGCTGCTCAACACTCTCTGCCTTCTGAGCCGCCTGCCGCCCCTGGAGGGGCCGAGCACCGAGGGACTTGCTATCCTGACTCTGCGGGAGCTACCTAGCCCGCTGCACGGACTCCATTGCCCAGGAGTCCATGCGTCTCAACACCTGTGCGGAGGTCCGCCCGTTCCCACACCGGCGTTATCTGACAACTTCTTTTCCCCGCAGCGCGGGACGCGCGCGAGACACGTCGGTCTGAGCCCGGGCAAAGGGCGGGCCGTCTGTGGCCTTCCAGGGCTGGATGCAGCTGAGCTGGGCCACCCCCCTGAGATCTTGAATTGCACATAAGGTACTGAATTGGGCGGTTTGACTTCTTGACGTTGTCTGTGGAAAGCGTGACTGTTCGGCCGCCCTTCTTTCACGTGGGCACTTGAGCTATTGACTATATTGGCCCAATGGGGAAAAGAAAAACAATGGAAGGTGGGGGCTTGTGACAAACAAGAAAGGGAAAAAGGTCAAAAAAGTCATCCATGGGGCAAGTAATTGCGTAATGGATAGAATTGATGTGATAGTTTCAGAATGTGAGAAGATTTAAAGCTCTAGCGTAGCGGGTCTAGAAGCGGACGTAACACAACACAAAGATGATATATTAAATGATCCTCAACCAAAGATCCCCTCAATGTTCAGGAAAAAGGCATAACTGACCACAAATCCTATTATACACTCTGCCACTGGAGATGCTATAGTGCACACCCAATCGGCCCCCTCGCCAACTTATGACATTGCTAGGTTGAGGGTGCTAACCAAGAAACAGACACTGCTTTCCCTATTCCCTGCTCTAATAGATTTGCGATCCTCGAGTATACGTCTGAGGGACAAAGTACACAGGGGGCATGGAGTTGTAGTGAATCGAGAGCTATCCCCATGGTAGAAAGATGTGGCTGCAATGAAATTACCCTAGGGTTACAGCAGAAAGTAGAAACCTTGGAAAACGAGGTGGAACAACTAAAGAAAATAGTGGCAACTCTCCACTCTAGGCTTTTAGTACCGAATGACCCCTCCAGCACATTAACTACCCCTGCCCTCCCCGTACCCTCCCTGCATAAGGGTGCTCCTCGAGTATACGTCTGAGGGACAAAGTACACAGGGGGCATGGAGTTGTAGTGAATCGAGAGCTATCCCCATGGTAGAAAGATTTGGCTGCAATGAAATTACCCTAGGGTTACAGCAGAAAGTAGAAACCTTGGAAAACGAGGTGGAACAACTAAAGAAAATAGTGGCAACTCTCCACTCTAGGCTTATAGTACCGAAAGTCCCCTCCAGCACATTACCTACCCCTGCCCTCCCCGTACCCTCCCTGCATAAGGGTGCTCTTGTTAATAATACATCATGCAAACTACAAGGCACCGGCAAAACTATTGCGCAGAGGGCACAAGAGCTAAGGAGAACATCACCCGTAGCAGTGTTAGCCCCTGGGGTTAGAAAAACGCAGGCAATCATAAATAAAACATCTACCCCACCCATTGTACCGGGGGGACGTAATATCTCCCACAACCAGATGCCCGTTGGTGAACTAACTTGGAATCCTCCTAGGGATCTAATTAGGGACCCAAGGGCAATAGTTTATATGGTAAAGGTGCCAAAAATTAAAGATGGTCAGAGCTACGAATCCACCGACTCTCTTCGAAACAAAACGATACACTGGCTACGCCATATCAGAGGCTGCAAGTCTATATTACGTGAAGAGATACAGGGTATCAGGAGAATTAGTCTGCGGAATTCAACCCTAGATTGTATCGAGTTAAGGCTTAAAGATCCCCTCCTCGCTGAATATCTTTTGGCGCTGGAGTTCTGTACCTCAGCTCCTGACCATTCAATAATTCAACTGAGGCATAAACCCCTCTGGTTGGAAGCTGGTCCCATGGGTAGAGTTGAATCTGGGTTAAGGGGAGGCAGCTCAGGGCTGAACAAGGTGGATTGACTAGCCCCTAGGGACCCTGACTCCAATCTCATTACTTTATCTCCATCAAGTTCGCTGGACCCAGACTCCCCTGGGAACACCGCAAATCCTGGAATCCCACTGGTACATTGCTCGATCTTGGACAATGCTCTGCCCAGATCTGGTGGACCATATTCCATCTCTCGAGGGATAATAACTAATTGTAATTCTAATACGATACCCCTGAATATACTATCATGGAATGTAGCAGGGCTAGAAAGGAAACTTAAACTCCCAGAATGGCCAAGCTTTGTGGGTAACCACGAAGTATGCCTTTTCCAAGAAATCTGGAGCTTAACTCCCTTATACAAACCAGGCTTAACAACCTTCTGCATTCCCGCTACTAGCTCGGGTAAAGGGCGACCATCGGGGGGGTTAATAATTTGGATCAGAATAAACCTTAACTGGGCAATCACCGCACACCTTGGCTTGTCCAATGAAATTTTGCATTTGACAATTAAAAGTACACCTAATGGTCCGCCACTCGAGCTATTTAACATCTACGCTAGAGGTTCCTCAGGGGCCCAGACATCCCCTGCTATCTCGACATTGGAGAGTATGTTATCAAGAACACCGCCTCACTCCAATGTGATTGTAGACGGGGATTTCAATGTGACCTTCAAACCCCTAAGCTCGGATGACCAAGAGGGAATCGCCGAAGAGGACGCCCCTCACTATAGACCCAATTAAAAAATGGTCCCAGCGTGCTATCCAAATAAATGCCCTCGGGTTGGAGTATGACCTAAGGGCCGTGAACGGGAGAACTCGCTCCGACCAACATGGCGCAAATACTTTCAATCGGTTGTGCTCCCCCTCTAGAATAGACTACATCTTCCTGGATGTTCGCTTATGGCGTGACTTAATCGATATGGAAGTTGTAGCCTCCTTAGACAGCGACCACAACCCACTCTGTATGCAGCTAAACAATATTTGGCAGCATTCTGGATCCAAGGCACGCAATCGCCCATTAATGGCAAGTAGAGAGGTACTTCCCTCCAACTGCAAGCGCCGTTTGAAATGGCACAACATCTCCCAACATGAGGAGAAACTATCAAGTATTAGAGAGGTAGTAGTTGCTAAGAGCATTGGATTGACGACACTCTACGGTGTCGGGGAGAAGCAAGTTATACCTAATTTTAAGAGTTTTTATCAAGTTGCGATAGATAGGCTTAGTTCTTTTTTCATCATGGAAGGAAATCCTGCCAAGAAACATGATTTCAAAAAACCCAGTAATCCCTGGTATTCCAAAAAATGTAGGGAAAAATGGGCAGCCATAGGGTTCAGTATAAGGTTAAAGGACCCAATTGCAGTCAAGATTGCAAGGAAAGAATACGCTAGGGCCCTGATTGAGGCTAAACAAATATGGGAGGAGGCACACTGGCAGGAATTGAAGGAAGCATAGTTATTGAAGGATTCTATTCTATTTTGGAGCATAATTAATCGTAGGGATAGGAAACTAGAGGACCCAATGCCAAACCACATTACCTGCCTTCAGTGGCATGAGCATTTCTCGAACCTCTATCTAGGCGAAGCTTGCCCAGAGCTCCCATTAACCGAACTTGCCCCTGAAACTGGCGAAGAATATGAAGCGCTTGATAGATTTGATCTTCATGAGGTCGAGTTAGCAATAAATAGTATTGCCCCTGGCAAGGCAGCAGGCCCTGACGGTCTTCTCGGGGATTTGCTTCTGCACGACCCCATACCATGGGCCCAGTTCATCCTTCTTGTTATGAACTTGATAGCCAGAGGAGCTGCCATTCCAGACTCCTGGAAAGGAGCTGAGGTAGTTCCAATATTCAAAAAGTCGAACAGAGAGGATCCTGCGAACTATCGGCCAATCAGCTTGATTGACGTGACACAGAAGGTGGTTGGCAGGGTTCTCCTCTCAAGAATCAGAACCTGTATGGAGGAGGGAAACATCCCGTCACACTTCCAAGCAGGATTTAGGCAGAAAGTGGGCACAATGGACCAGGTCCTCAGATTCTTCATGATCTATTGGAAGTCAGTTACCTTGGGGAGAGGGAGTTTGTACCTGGCTTTCATAGATCTGAGGACCGCTTTCGACCTGGTCCCGCGTGACAAACTCTGGAAGGTGATTGAGTACCTGGGTATGCCACCCTACATTCTCGATTTTTTAAGAAGACTCCACACCGATAACTATGCAAGGATAAGATGGGGAACCCAGGGGGAGCTGACAGAGAGGATCGTGGTGAACAGAGGGGTACGTCAAGGGTGCGTGTTGGCCCCCACCCTATTCTCTTTACTCATCAATGGGGTGGTGGGCCACCTTAATGAGGAACCAGCAAACGCCCCTGTATTAGCAGGGGAGAAGACACCCACCCTTCTGTTCGCAGACGATACCCTCCTAATCTCTAAGTCACCAGCCGGTCTTCAGAAATTGCTCAATAGATTTGACTTATTTTGTAAGGAGCAGGGGCTAACCATCAACACCGATAACACCAAATTGATGGCCATCAATCCCTCAAAACGTTTTAGCAATAATATCTCCCTAAACAATATCCTGCTAGATCTGGTTGACCCCTTTGATTATCTAGGGATTAGAAACACGAAAGGCATGAAGTGGGCTTCCCACCTAGATAAGATGCTTTTAAACCATAAACGGGTGACCGGGGCTATCATTAGAGAACAGAACCTCTCTGTGAGTCGCTATTTATGAGGGGAAAGCATTACCCTCGGCCCTCTATGGAGCAGAACTGTGGGGTATGGAGACACTTGGAGACCTATCCAAGTCCGAGAACAAATTTTTAGGATCCCTTACCTCGCTCCCTGCCTCTACCCCTCAGAAGCCCTTGTTCTATGACACCGGTAGGAGGCACATACAGGACATTGCCAGACTCCGTCCCTTGCTTTTTTGGGCTCGACTAAAGAGGTCCACGGAGCTGTCTAACTACGCCGTGGCTTTTAATGAACTGTTGTCAATCGACACAGGACGTAGGATAAAATGGCTGGCGGACCTTCAGACACCTTACTGGCCTTATTGGGCTAAGTGAGGCTTGGGCTTCTCAGACACCCCCACCTAAGCAGGAGTTAAAACGTGTTTACAGGGAATGGGTGTCGAAACTTGATCAATCTACCCAAAAGCCAGGGAAACTAACAGAGGTATTTTTTGAGCACAAAAGCATCTCCGGATTGGAACCCTATCTCGACTTCATTCAGGTACCAAGGGACAGGTCCCTTTACATGAAGATGAGATTTGGAACGCTGCAAGTGAACACCTTAACCTCATCTTCGAAAGGGCCAAATCAAGTCCCGGAACCCTGCCCGAGTTGTGGTCACCCTGAGGAGTCTATCGCCAACCTTTTTCTGGCATGCCCGGCATATAAAAACGCGAGAGAGAAGTGGCTTAAGCCAGTTTGCAGGGCACTAGGCTTTATGAGCCATATTGCTGCCCTACGTATTTTGAAAAACGACACCTCCTCTCTGACAATAGTCTGTGGTGTAGCCAAATACCTGGGGTGTGCCTGGCTAATCCAACAAAAGCATCGGGATAATTGCAAGGTGACCCCAACTACCTAGGACAAGGAACATTGGTTTTGTTTCAGTCGGGGAACCAAATGGCTTGAAACCTCTTTCTTGTGTATTGGGAATACCAGATCCATGAAATCTATGATTATTTTAAAGATACGATGTGTCATTTTTATGATTCCTTCACTGTATATGACATCTTACTATCTGTGTTGAATTTTTAGCTGTGTTTTAAACTGTGTTTTTAAATTTTTTTTATCTTGTAAAATGCTTTTATGATAATCTTTTATCGAATAAAGCCTATCTACTACTACTAATTACTAGAGGTACGAGACAGGGCTGCCCCTGCTCTCCCCTACTCTTTGCATTATATATCAACCCATTTATCATAATGCTCTCTAGAAGTCGGCTTATTAAGCCTTTTGTGGTCCGCAGTATCCCCTATACAGTATTCGCATATGCGGATGATATTGCGATAACATCGGAGGACCCGCCCGCCGCAATGTCGGAGATTGAACGGCTAGCTGGTAAATTTGGACGGGTGTCTATATATAAGTTTAATGCCATGAAAACGCAGATGGTATGCACTGACACTGTAGCAATAGATGATTCAAGAGCAGTGACGGAAGCTACATACTTAGGAGTTAAGATTCGGGCATCTATGGTTGCAGTGGTGGAAGCAAACTGGGGGTCTCTTTATAGAAATAATTTCAGATTCTTTGGAGAGGTGGGGGAGGCTGCATTTTACTCTGATTGACCGAGCAAACATCTTAAAAATGAATATAATGCCGCGAGTATTATACATCTTTAGAGCAATGCCGCTAGAAATTTTGGTATTCCAACTACAGAAGCTTCAGGGTTTATGTTCCAAATTTCTATGGGCTCCGGGGAAATCACGAAGAGTTATGAAATTCATGACATAACCAAGTACGAGGGGAGGTTTAGCAGTACCTGACTTTGTATTGTAATATTATGTTTGTTTTTTGCAAAAAATGGCCTTCTTACTTTGTGGAGTGGATGACGGTAACCTAACAACTACAATATCCACCAGCTCCATTTTTTACCTGGCTTTAGGAATCGAAGCTAATCAAAGTTTATTTCGGGAAGTAGAATGGAGCTACTTCAAGAGAACCAGGTTCAAGATTGTAGATGCAGTAATTAAAAGATGGAAGAAAGTCCGCAAATTAATTAATTTAGGAGATCTTACTTATTATACTCCTTCGAATATGACTAAGCTACCCCCACCCATATTTGTTAATAGGACCGTGAGGGTCTGGCGAGAAAAAGAAATAGGCTTATTAGGAGACTTGTATGATAAGATGGGAAATATCAAACAGTTTGAGGACCTAGCAAGGGCTTATAACCTATCACAATCACAGTTTTTTAAGTTTTTACAAATTTGTGATTTTCTGTTAAAACACAAATTAAAATTGATTTCCAATCTGTTAATAGAAGCTTTAAGCGCACAGAGTAATGTTGTATAAAATCTTAAATTCAGGTAAAAAGGATGATCTGGAAAAACATACCTCACAATGGGCATTGATACTGGGAGAGAATGAATTAGATATATCACTTGAAGATGCAATTATACGATCTAAAGAAGTTCTCATGTCAGCGAACTTAAAAGTACAATTCTTAAAAACTTTATTCAGATTGTATTATACACCAGCCCGGATGAAAAAGTGGGGTAATCGGTATAATGGTAAATGCTTCCGCTGTGGGATGGAAAATGCTGATATAGAACATATTTTTTTCAGTTGTGTAAAACTGAATTTATTTGTACGTGATATCGGACGCTTTTTATCTATTGTTTTAGGGGATTCACTTCAGATCTCTCCTGCCCTGTTACTTCTAGGAATGGGGCGGATAGTCTCAAAAGGGTGTATCATGTATAAACACTGATTGTTTTTATTTGTTGCAATGACTGTGGCCCGTTTGTGTATTGCGGGGGATGGGTTATGCCCCGAGCCACCAAGGTTTGAAGTTTGGAGAGCGAAAATTTACAGATTAGCTAGTTTGGAATCTAGCTTATATTCAGTTAAGGGGGCAAGGAAATGGAAATTAGGATTGAAGATATGGGATCTGTTTGTAACTCATATGAACTCTTGAATGGTATGACTATTTGATTTGATTTATATTTTGATCTCTGTTTATCAACCTGGCTCTATGAGTATTTCTTTGCCGGTGTATAGCATGATCGGTCAACACTCTTTGTATCTTGATTGGTTGTATTAACTCTCTTTTGTAATTTGTAATTAACTCTTGTATTCTTTGATTCATTGTGTATTATATTTGCATTTTATATGATGTCTCTGAAAATGTGGAAATAATACAAATATAAAAAAGCAAAATATGGACTCCATAAAAGAGGACGGAATGAGGGGACGGGAGGGACAAGGCCATCTGGTTGCCGCACACACCAGCGCGCACCGGCAGGGTGACTGTAGAGCGGGTGATGGGAAGGGGCTGGGGTCCCATGCAGCGAGATAGACTTGTGAGGGGTAGCAGCGTGATAATTAGGTAATTAGTGAGTTTAGCAACGCCATCAGAGCACGCATACAGATCAGTAACAGGGATATGGGAGGCTAATGCAGACAGACAGCGATGGGGGGACTTTAAGGTGCACAGGAACAGGTGCACACACACACACAGCACACACATGCACACCTGCAAAGGTTCAGACCCGGACGACCCCAGAGGCATACACTTACACAGAAAAACATACAGGAATCAAACTCACAGAAATACATTCTGCTACAATGTAGGCAGACATGCAGATGTACAGACAGATCTAGATATACACCAAAACACACCCACGTAAACAAACGCATGGACACCAGTATATGTCAATATATGTGCATCATCATTAGAAGCAACAAAAATAATAGCGATAACTTCACAATCTGAGGAGGCCAAGGCCACACAAGAATCACTTCTTGCACATGTCGTGTGTCACACATTTACTCCAGTGGGCTGCTGCATATGAATGAAAGACGTTTATCTGCTGTGAGCAAATGAGACGCCGTAGAGACGCTATGCGTGTGCACATCTCCTGTCTGGGCAGGCACAGCAAACAGGGAGGGAACACACATGCCTCCCTGCCAATCAAAGGCGAGCATTTTCGACGTGTGCCAATGACAAGCATGGGTGGAGCTTGCACTCTGCTTCCAAAGCAAAACCGACGACAATAGTCTCGTAAGCGTTCAGCGCAAGCCCTGCATCGCTAGGCAAGACCTAAAAATGCCACTTTTAGAAAATGGGTATTTCTCTGTACTTCTAAAACTGTGTTTTTTGCAGCCTGACTGCAGTACACATCTAGGGTAGAGGGACAGCTGGGCTTTGTGCATACGTTCCATCCCACCATCACACAGTAAGGGTTAGGTGTAGCAGGGTTGCATCTGCATTCATATGCTACTGAATGGTCCTCCTGGGCTAGGAGACAAAGAGGTGGGTGCACTCACATTTGTAAAGGCTGGGCCCTTCCCTCACACTTTGGGCTTTCTGGAGGCAGAGCTGGGATTAAATGGGGGTGTTGTGCACTTCTAAGTATTCTTTTGAAGTTATCTACACATCAATGGCATTTTGAGTATAAGTACAGGGGTTCTGACCCCATTTTTTTAGAGCGCTTTTTTTTTAGAACTGGGCCTAAACCTCCATCAGGACTGCTGCGCTGCACAAAGTACTCATCTGAACTGCTCTTCTGTTGTTTCCTTGCTGTCTGCTTCTCGCTGGGTGGCCAACGGACTCACTGGATTGCTTTTCTGTTTGTTGCCCTGCTGCAAGCTCGCACACTGCTGCTCCTACCAGCAAGTTGCCGTGTGCGACCATATGGATTGTTGTTTATTAAGGCTCCCTTGAGCCTGTCGAGCTGAACAACGGCACAACGGTGGATATACTCGACATTTTTTCAGAAGCACACACGCTGGAACAAACTGCATTAACCATAATGCCCAGGGGCCAACTCCCTGGTAGGAGGAGCAGTGTGCGACCATATGGATTGTTTTTTATTACGGCTCCCTTGAGCCTGTCGAGCTGACGAGCTCATGGTAACGCACCTGCGCGCCGCGAGAGGTATCAAGACCTGAGAACACTTTTGGCAGCCTACGCAGCAGCCCCATACACACGCCTATTTCCTACTGATGAAAGGTAACGACCTAGAAACACGTGTCCAGGGATGGACAGCACAACGGTGGATATACCCGACATTTTTTCAGAAGCGCACACGCTGGAACAAACTGCATTAACCATAATGCCCAGGGGCCAACTCGCTGGTAGGAGGAGCAGTGTGCAACCATATGGATTGTTGTTTATTAAGGCTCCCTTGAGCCAGTCGAGCTGACGATCTCATGGTTACGCACCTGCGCACCGCGAGAGGTATCAAGACCTGAGAACACTTTTGGCAGCCTACGCAGCAGCCCCATACACACGCCTATTCCCTGCTGATGAAAGGTAACGACCTAGAAACACGTGTCCAGGGATGGCCAGCACAATGGTGGATATACTGGACATTTTTTCAGAAGCGCACACGATGGAATAAACTGCATTAACCATAATGCCCAGGGGCCAACTCACTGGTAGGAGGAGCAGTGTGCGACCATATGGATTGTTGTTTATTAAGGCTCCCTTGAGCCTGTCGAGCTGACGAGCTCATGGTTACGCACCTGCGTGCCGCGAGAACACTTTTGGCAGCCTACGCAGCAGCCCCATACACACGCCTATTCCCTGCTGATGAAAGGTAACGACCTAGAAACACATGTCCAGGGATGTCCAGCACAACGGTGGATATACTCGACATTTTTTCAGAAGCGCACACGCTGGAACAAACTGCATTAACCATAATGCCCAGGGGCCAACTCGCTGGTAGGAGGAGCAGTGTGCGACCATATCGATTGTTGTTTATTAAGGCTCCCTTGAGCGTGTCGAGCTGACGAGCTCATGGTTAAGCACCTGCGCGCCGCGAGAGGTATCAAGACCTGAGAACACTTTTGGCATCCTACGCAGCAGCCCCATACACACACATATTCCCTGCTGATGAAAGGTAACGACCTAGAAACACGTGTCCAGGGATGGCCAGCACAACGGTGGATACACTCGACATTTTTTCAGAAGCGCACACGCTGGAACAAACTGCATTAACCCTAATACCCAGGGACCAACTCGCTGGTAGGAGGAGCAGTGTGCGACCATATGGATTGTTGTTTATTAAGGCTCCCTTGAGCCTGTCGAGCTGACGAGCTCATGGTTACGCACCTGCGCGCCGCGAGAGGTATCAAGACCTGAGAACACTTTTGGCAGCCTACACAGCAGCCCCATAAACACGCCTATTCCCTGCTGATGAAAGGTAACGACCTAGAAACACATGTCTAGGGATGGCCAGCACAATGGTGGATATACTCGACATTTTTTCAGAAGCGCACACGCTGGAACAAACTGCATTAACCATAATGCCCAGGGGCCAACTCGCTGGTAGGAGGAGCAGTGTGCGACCATATGGATTGTTGTTTATTACGGCTCCCTTTAGCCTGTCGAGCTGACGAGCTCATGGTTATGCACCTGCGCGCAGCGAGAGGTATCAAGACCTGAGAACACTTTTGGCAGCCTACACAGCAGCCCCATACACACGCCTATTCCCTGCTGATGAAAAGTAACGACCTAGAAACACGTGTCCAGGGATGGCCAGCACAACGGTGGATATACTCGACATTTTTTCAGAAGCGCACACGCTGGAACAAACTGCATTAACCATAATGCCCAGGGGCCAACTCGCTGGTAGGAGGAGCAGTGTGCGACCATATGGATTCCCATTTGACTGTATACAGCATGGTAGGAGCATAGGAGTGCAAGTCCCTATTTGTCAAAAGTAATTTGGAGATTATGTGTTTTACTCATCCCTTGCTGCATATGTGGGTTGATCACCGTTGGGGATATGTGGTAACCCATGTGTTTGGTTCCTAACTAAACTGCTGAATTTCACACCCTGATGCTTCCTGATGTATGTTGTTTTTACATTTGTATCACAATTACACATTACATATACAATAAATCATATCAGTTTGTAACTCAATGTACAGAATATTGCGTTAGACAGTGGGGCTTACAAGGTATAGAAGTCATGTATCATTCTTCATAGCTCACTGTGCTATATTAGAAGGATTACAATGCAACTGTAAGCAACATAAGGATCTATGTGTTCAAAGCAGTAACCCACGTATCTACCTAAATTAAACAAAATTGATCACCTGCATCTTACATGAAGGGCTTTTTCAGGAGACCCATTAACCCTCTGTGCTATTTTGAGTCAAAACTGTGGCTAGACAAAACATAGATCTTTCCAGCAAGTGCATTAACCTTCATAGTTATTTTACCATTATTATTCAATCACATTTATTGGGAACTGACAGATCTCTGCAACAGCTGCCTTAACCCCATAGGATATTTTAAAATTGAAGATTTGCAACTAATTAAGCAGAACAGATGTCATGTCAGTTTTCTCATTACTGCCAATTTCTTTGTGGCAGAGTTTTAAAAAAAGGAATTGATTAGTTGAGGATGAGATTGTGCATCTGGTTGCATCACTTTTCTGACACAACCCTGATGAAAAATCTATTTTGGGATTTACTGGGCCACACAAATCCCATTTGTGCGCCTTTGTGAAACAAAACATGGGTGGTGTGTTGGCGTTCCTGTACAACCACCCCATGCACTTTGTGTACAAATAATATGCACAATGGCTTTGTAAAAAAAATAGCAAAACACTGCCTTGCATTACCATGTGTCAGGTAGGCATCACATGGTTGATGCATTGGTGTTTCCATACATTCACACATGTATTTTGTGAAGAAATATTATACACAATCTTCTTAAGGCAGGCAGACTAGCTTTCCTTAGATCAACTCTTGAATTCCACTTTCCTGTTAAAAGATGGAGATATTCCCTATTTATGTGAGATGCCATTCGAGCTAGGCCCTGCTAGTGAGTTCAAGTCTTAGACATTCCTTGATGGCTTTGTGAAAGTCAAAGTGCTTCAGTGCTGTAGCATGTCAATCAAAGCCAGCCCAGTATTGGTCGTACCTGCGCTCGCTGGAGTTGAGGTTCTGAGTGCTCTTGCATGTGTCTGTGGCATGGCAGTGAGCAGAAGACTATATGCTATAGTAGAGGCTGTAAGCGTGCACACGCTCCTCAACCTACGTGGGAAGCCTCCCTGAATCCAGCAGCAGGTCTTGGGTCCTCCTGGAATAATGGGTATCTGAATTGTTGCTCATCCTGTGTGGGTAATAGCTTGCTTCTACTTCACTGCTGCTCACTGCTCCGGGGTGACTGCTCTCTCACTTCACCACAGACTCCCTCCTGGCATATGGTGTTTGTGACAGCACACAGAGGAAAATGTCACCTTCAGGTTACAGCATTGCACAGGGTTATGGCCCTCTTCTCGATAAAACAATGTACCAGGGCAGCAGCCCTCAATCATCACTGCGGCCCCCACCTGGCATATGGAGGTAGTGGGCATTACCGAGGCTCTCTGCATTAGCTTTGTGTGATTCAGCCACTGAATGGACATTTCTTAATTTCTTCTATTTCACATCAAAGGTCAATGTTTTTACTTTAATTCTTGGCACATGAGTTTAAAGAGTGGCTGGCAGGCAGAACCCACATGAAAGTCAAGTGGTAAATGCAACCTATGTGTAGCCTAGACTCTTATTACCATATTTCAAGCAGAAGGGAGTTATAAGTGATACAGGATTTGCTCACCTTCTCAAACGCCTAACTATTCAAAAACAACAGGAGGGATCCCCCATCATGCTTAGCCTATCTCTCCATACCAGCCCATCGGGATCACCCCATGTTATTAAAAGGACTCTCACCCACTGGAATTCCAAATGACATGCTTCATCACAGTCTCCTTGTCCAGATACCTAGAGTATCTGGGCGGGCCCAACCTTGGTAGCCAAGGAAGTTCTTTGATTATTGGGTGGGATCCTAGATTTTAAATAGTCTAGTGGGGGAATGCACAAATGAAATTTGTATCTTCTGTACCCCTGGGTTGACATGTTTCAGTCATCACACCAATGCATCACTGGGCTAGTTGGCTTTCGTTAGGCTCTCGCAAGGATGCTGTTAGCATTCTATTTGTATGTATTCCATTGTGAAACTTCCATTCACCATACTCACACATTCCATAAATACCGATTCATTTGGTCCCTATGTTCATATTTCGTAGTTTCCTATTTAGAGCTCTTTGAGGGTAAGAAGGTAAACTTTCATCAAAGGTCTCTTCCTAGCAGTGAATCTATTTGGTTCTTCCTTCCCCTGCATCCTATGTTCTTCTTATACATGGTGCAACATTATAGTATATCAAATGTAACACAAGAGCGAGATTTGCACATGATCACAGTATTTTCTGCTTTCTCACTGTTCATTTCAGCCATTAGAAGGACATCTCTTTAGTTCCCATTTTTCTCATGTTTGACATCAAAGGTTAATGCTTTGTCTTTAGCTCTGGGCAAGTGAGGTTTAAGCGTAGTTGTCAGGCAGAGGCTGCAACTGTGCACGCTTCACTTCAAATAAGACTGCTTTGCATTATCCTGCTTTTTCCTCCATGACCCAAAATATTTCAGCTTTGTGCACAAGTATCTTGAACTGTCACACCGCTACAAAAAATGATTTCCAAGCATTTGAATTTATGTGTTTTGTTTACCATTTCCAATCACTTAATGTTGAAGAGCTGTTTTCCTTGAAAGGAAGACAAGCTAAGCTTGTGTTGTGTTAAAAATTCAAGAGTACTAGATATGGCTGTGTTAATTTTTGCAATCTTTTTACCCTGCCGAGGAATGAGTAGTCTTGCTTTTTGCACTTCTCACACATACCTATTGCAGTGGTGTTAGAAAGTTAGCAATGTACTGTGTTTTAACACATGAAATCAGGGTAGCTATGCTGTTGTGATGCTCCTAGGTCTGGGAGACTGATGCAAGTTAGAGATATGTTATGTATGAAATGAAAGCGCATGTGCGCTTAGTTAGGGCTGGCTCTTTCAGGATGTGGTTACAGTGAATACTTCAGCCTCCAGGTCAGTGTTACTGTTAACAGATGGTCTCAAGTAAGTCGTCTCCGGTGCATTTGCCAGTGTAATATGTCTAGGATATGCAAAGTTCTTATTAGCTAGCATCTTGTGTATTCTGATGACTGCCCGCAGTTTGTCGTGTCTCTCTGTTCCCACATCTCCCACTTGTGTAGTTTTTCTCTGCAAACTAGCAATATTTTCTTCTGAAGGCCAATATTTTCTTGAAAGTGCTAGTTGAGATTCGAATTGCATGTATCTATGTGTGTCTTTTTCTTGTGAGTTATCTTTGTCACAATATCCTTCTCATCCTTGAATACTGTGTGGCTTAAACTTATTTTGATGTGGAGCTGATACCTCTTATTTTGAAAAGTATGGTCCATTTTTGGTATTTACATTCTGGTGGTACTGACTCCAGGGTGAAATGTCAGGTTGTGCAGGAGAACCTAAAGGTGGTATAGATATAGTTATGCCAACAATAAGAACATGAGAGATGGCTGCTGCTAAATGTGGAGGTGACATTTTGGGGGGCAGTGTGTAATTTCTAAAAACATAAATGGAGAGCCACCAAACCATTTCTTAGAGTCCTATCACTGAACGCCAAGGTAACCATAAACTTTTTCCTTAACTACCCTACAATTACTTATTCTTGCTGGTTCCTTTTTCATCCCCTTTCCTACCTTCATCATTGTTTTCTCATTTCATGTTTTCCTTTCTTCTCTTTCTAACTTGCTTTAGGTTATGGTCTGCTGGGGAAAAATAACCTTCGATCTCCTAAAACGAATGCAGGTGGGTAAGGTTAAGTAGGAAAACTTCACATAGGAGAGAGGTCTCACCTCTGGAGAGACTAGGCAGGTAAAGCAATCACATTTACATGGAAATGTGCTGAGTATGAAATATTATGCCTGGTTGAGTAGGCTGGCAGTGGAGTTAGTATGATCAGCCTTGGATAAACAAAGCTTTACTCTGACAAAAAGACACAATGTTTTATGTGTAGCTTACAAAAATGTGATTCTTCTGCATAAATCAGGAGGGTTTGCATGTATATTTGTAATGTGGTTAAATGTACTCATTATATACCTGCTAAACAAATAGGTTAGGTCTTAAGATCCGAAGTCACTTTTTGTGATGCCACATCGTGTAAAGTCATGGCTTGTGATGCCACTTCCTGTGATGTAAATACTTGTGATGCCACATGTGGATGTCAAACACTGAATGACACACGCCGTGTTGTCCCCCATTTCTTTTTTAGGATTTGTGCCCTGAATCTAAATGTGTTTAATGGCGGAATCATGTTCCTAACCACGCATTTCAAACAACGCCACGATGAATAAAATATGACTTAAGAAACTAGCAATCTGAGACATTGATGAATGCACAAGTAATGCCTCCAATCTGTCCATGGCAAGGGACTACACGGAAACAGCAGGCAGCAGGGTACCGTTTACAATTTGTCAATGAATTTACAATTGATCAGATCTGGTACAAAGACAAACAGTGACCATCAAACAAGCTCTCGATGCAATGGGAAACTGTTTTTAAAGAATGTTGTGAAAAAGTAGCTGCCCAGCAAAAGCACAAAGGGGCATATTACCAAGGGCCTTATCGCCGCTTTAGCTGCACTTTTTGCCCCTAAAGCGGCGATATTTTTATCGCCCTATGAGCAAGCTGTTGCTAACAGCAGTTAGCGACAGCTTTCTGATGAAAGCGACCGGTTTGGGTGCTGCTTTGCATGTCAGCGATATTTATCACTAATAACATGCAAAGTAGGTGTTCCCGACCAACAGACCTGAGGAACAGCCACTAACAGGCCTATCGCCTATTAGCAAGGAGGTCCTTGCCCCGGTTAGCGACGTAAAAAGTCGCGCTAACCGGGGTCATTGCTGGTTTTTTAACACCTGCCAATATCAGGAGATAGCAATACCTAACATGGGGGGTGGATTATGCTGATACGACCACAGGGTCGTATCAGCAAGGTTTTCCACCTTCCCTTTGCAACATCGCTGGCTTTCTCACGAAGTTGGAACTTTCCTCCCGCTATCGCTGGAATATATATCACCATGGCGCTAATTGTTGCTAATACAGCGTTAGCTTGGTGATATATTCCAGCGATAGCTGGCGATGGAAACATTTGCGCTATGCGAGCTCTGCGATATTTTTCGCTGCTTCTTGCTAATATGCCCCAATGTTTTTTCTACACGACATTGATATGGTTTTTGTAAATATTTAGTGAGTTGTTGTTACCTGCAGTGAAAGATTCAAATAACATATTTCGCAACATGGGCACATTTTTAAACGAGATGAAACTTTCCCTCGGTACACATCCCGCACCCCCAAGTTACACAAACACAGAGCTTTCAAAAATGCATTAAGCAGGCCCAAGATAATAGAAATTCTCTCGATGGAATGCTCTTGTTTCTCTTTCTGCCCTGCCCGTCTGTCAGCCCGCCAGTTCAAATCTAACCAGGCATTTTGAAAATGCGTACACTGTGTACGAATCCATTTCATTCTAGTGGAGTAAAGGTATAACAAATCATGATGTGTTCTTTAAAGTTGAAGACATTCTTCTACCATCATATTTTCTACCGCCATTGCATTGATTGGTTTCATACGAAGTGTAATAACCTCACCTCCGCCATTGAGCAGTGTGGATGTATATTAGTTACAGGTTACAGCGAGAGGCTGGCATTCTGACAGGTAAGGTACTGGCCCTGCTGTGGTTGCATATTGCTATTTTGGACTTCAGAAAAGCCATTAGTGGGATCTTAGAGCTCCAGCCTGTCTTTCTGAATGTCAGCTCTAAATGTTAAAATAATTTCCTTAGTCAAGTACACATATCAGCAGAATGCTGCTCAGCACCCTAAGAGCACTGGCGAACTAGCGCTTGAACTTTGAAATATAACCAAGACGCGGGGTGATTCATCAGGCCTAATTATGCTTTTTATTTAAAAATAAATAGAAAAACGTAGCACTTGAGAATGGAGTTTTGGCACTGAGACTTCACATAAATCCTCTAAAATATCAACACATCAGATGATGTACAACATTATGACTCAGAAGACATTCTACTCAGGGAGTTTTGTTTAATAGGTGTAGTAGGGAATATTCCAGCAGTCAAATAAGTTAAGAAAAACATAGAATAAAGAAGCGTGTTTATGTTTTTCACAGAAACGTCCTGAGAAATACAGAGGACAGTCACAAAAAAATGAGACAGCTCCGTTGGGCAGAACAGTGTGGTGACACGACCCTCCGTTGAGACACAAATGTTCCTGGCATGCTGATGGCAACGGAGGTGTATCGAAAGAGGACATACAAGTTGTGCGACCCTCAATTTCTTTTGAAGAATCAGTTGTCATCAACATGGTCTTTGAGATGGTCATTGGCCTCATTATATGTAATGGCAATCTGGAAAGAAGAATAAGCATGTATGTATAAATGTAAAACAAAAAAAACTGAAACGTTATTAAAATGCAATGAAATGGTAATTATTAACTTGGGGTCTCTAATTGGCAGAGGTAGGTACCTTTGTCCAAGTAAGGACCTTGCTTCTAGTCAGGGTAAGGGGGATACATGCTTTAGATAACCCCTGGTCACCCCCTTGGTAACGTGGCACGAGCAGACAATCTTATCCCAAAGGCAATGTGTAAAGTATTTGTACTCAAAACACCCAGTATCACAGTGAAAACACTCCAAATGGACACAACACCAGTTTAGAACTTAACAAGACCAACCCGAAAAAATTACAGCATACATGTAGTAAAATAGCACTTAAAAATAGTATTTTCAAAAATAAAGCTTGTAGAAAACAAATAGCTCTACCTGGGGCTATTATGATGTTGTGACAGCGATAAACCAAAGTACCACACTGACTGCGAGGTGCGCAGCATCAGGCACAGAGTCACATGGACCCCCAAGCAAACACTTCCTTGGAAATCAAAGTCTATGATCACGCACAGCGTCGTGGAGGTGAGGCATTGGTTCTGAGGTCGGGACCGGCTCACTGGCTGCAACAAGGCAGGAGAGGCATCATGTCCTCAAGGAGGCAATGTGTCAAATCCAGGACAGGGAAGTCACTTGCGTCGGCGGTGTTGCATCGGTAAGGCGGTGCAAAGTCGGCGAGTTTGTGGACTCACCCTTGGCGGTTATCTGCTTCGTGATAACTGGAGGCAGGGTATTGCAGTAACAGAGTTGGTGGGAGCACTGGCGTCAGAAAGGCCAATAACTGCAGGTGTTGGCATGCATCGAAGGGCGTCAGAGCTGCGGTTCAGGCAGGACGATGCGTTGTACACTTCACAAGCGGTGCTCCTAGTCTCGGTGCAGGTTGAAGTGTTACGGCAGCATCAATGATGATGTTGGAGATTGGTTTTCTTGGCTTTGTAGGTTTCTTTCAGCTCCCAACAGCAGGAATGACCTACAGAGGCCTGAAACTGGAACAGGCACCTCCTGGCAGGTCAGAACTCTCAGCAGTAGAGTTCAGGGTAACTACGGGTGAAGCATTTGTGTCCCTGAGACTTCAGACAGGAGGCCAACACACACAAGCCCTTGCAGATTCTGATTCAAGCAGGTTTCTAAGCAAAGATGCAGTCTTTGTCCTTGGCAAAAGCAGCAACTGCAGGCCAATCCCACACAGCACACCACAACGGGGCAGTAGCCCTCCTCACAGCTCTCCAGCTCTTCTTCTTGGCAAAGGTTCCTCTTGAGTCCAGAATTGATCTAATTTCTCTTTGTTCTTGTTGTGGCAAGGGTCTCTGAACCTAGTCCAAACTAACCCTGGGTGAAGCACTACGCTACGGTCGCGTAGTTTGCGAAGTTTGCGCAACTTCGCACTATGCGAGCTGCAAGTAGCACAGTGTGAACACGCGTAGCGCAGCGTAGCGTAGTGCAGTGGCCATTTTTTGCTTGTTCGCGTTCCTCAACGTCATGTTCACGACCGCGAGCAAGCAAAATGACATCCCGGCAAGACTCTCAACGCGGGGAAGTCAGGTTTCTCATTGCGAGTGGTCGTGCATGCTAGTCACCGCTCGCGATGAGAAACTACCAGTTCGCGTTGAGAAAGCTGCCGCTCGAGTAAAAATCTACTCGAGTGGCAGAAAACTACAGCTCGCACTGTGCAAGATGCCGTTTTCAATGATTGCACAGTGCCGGATGCTTGTTCGCACTGTGCAATCATTGAAAATGCATCTTGCACAGTGCGAACATGCTAATACGCAGCTCGCGTAGTGCTACGTGAAGTTCGCGTAGTGCGAAGTGCACTTCGCGTAGCTTCGCATAGCGCTACTTCACGAACTATGCCCAGGATTAATCCAAACCAGTTCTGTCCTCTCTGATGCAGCATGACCACAAGGGGTGGAGACAACATTGTTCAAAGTAGACACAGCCTACTCAGCTTCAAGTGAAACTCATCCAACCACTCTAAATGCAGCCAAGGTCTATTTAGCTCAGCTCTGAATCACCTAGGAAAGGCAGGACACACCTCAACCCTGACCCCTCCCCCCCGTGGCTGTCTACGGTGAATGCACATCCCCAGCCCCTGTCACTCTAAAACCAGACTGTCAATATACAAACCAGCAGAGGCATACAGAATGGTTGAATACAAAAATGTCTGCTTTGTAAAAGTGGAATTTTCAAACACACAATTTCAAAACCATCTACCTAAAAAGATGTGTTATTAAATTCTGAGTTCAGATAATCTAAACTCCATTCTTCTATCTTGTCCCAATGGAAAGTTATACTTGTAAGATGTTACAAAGCAACTGTCAGACTAGCACACTAGAATTCCATCGAAGCCGACGATTGCTCCCAATGCCCCACCACCACAGAAACCGCCAGAAATATTAAACTTGGCAACTACTGAAGCGGCGGGGAAAGGGGAAGTGGACAGAGAGAGAGAGACGGCCAGGTAGAGAATACGCTTCTCTGGTCTTCTATCTTCGCTGGTGTAATACTACTGCACCTGTAGAAAGACAACACTTAACACCTGTACTCTAAATGAGTCTTAATATCTTATAACCCAAAGAGAACTTGTGTACCTGCAAAGCCTGGCTTGTAGCTTCTCTCCCATGTAGTCTAGACTGACTTCTATACACAATTGTGATGATAGTTGGCGTCTGTAAATACACATAAGTGTTATCTAAATGAGCTGTACTACTACGCCACCAAACCCCCGCCCAGAAACCTTGACTTACCAATTTGGTCTAGACTATTGCAGTAAATTAAGTCCAGTAGAAAGCTTCTTCTACTACTGAAAATGTTCAACTGAAAATACTGTTGCTGCGGTCACAAAATGATGAACACACCAGATAGCTAAGATGCATGAAATTGTCTTTGAAATTAAGCTTCTGACTATAGCTTACAAATGAACCAAATCTTATTTCCAGCTAGTAAGGCTCAGAACTAAACACCAACCAGCCGGTAACTCACGGTTTCCCAAGTTGCTTCTTGACTCAAAGAAACTCGTTTGCTGATTGACTGTTCTTGCTCCCTCGTTGCGCATGCGATACTTCTAAGTGGATAAGTTCTTGACTCTGCACGAAAATGTTCCACACTGCTCTGAATTCAAATTGCTCCAAACAGGAACCGCAGACTTCAATAACGCACGCTCCGGGTGCGTAGTTCAGTTGAAGTGCGCAGTTCCTAATTGCTCCTCAGTTCTTAAGCGGAGCGGCAGTCGCGCGACCACTACCGCTAGACTGCGACTCTTGAATAGCGTGTTCAGGACATTTGGTGGCCATGCTGGTGGTGATCACCAGTGACCGCAGACACTGCCTAAACATGAATTTGGACACTATAAACCCTTTCTTCCAGCGTGGCAACACTCTAACACCTCTAGATCTTGTGCGCTTTACTTGTGCCTTACCCTTTAACCCTATAGCTGCTATGAGGTTCCTGACAGCAACTCCCATGATAGCCTATGGGGAAGATAGCCTTTCAATAGTGAAAAAAGAAACTGGCAGTATTTCACTGTCGGGACATACTTGTGTTGGTGTCACTGCCAGCGCTGCAAGCCCACTGGTAGCATTTGATTAACAGGCCCTGGTACACTTAGTATACAATACTAGGAGCTTATCAGTAAAACGAATATGCCAATCATGAATAACCAATCATGATAAAAATTTACACAGAGAGCATATGCACTTTATCACTAATTAGCAGTGGTAAAGTGTCCAGATTTCTAAAGCCAACAAAATCAGGTCAGGAAAAATAGGACTAAAAAGCAAAAAATCATGGCAATAACCCTGCAAAAAGGCAATTTACGACAGTAGAGATATAGTGATATATACAATAATGACATGTGCCATCCAAAACATCAAAGCGGTACAAAAGGGGGTGGTGGTGATGGATGGAGCATCTGAACCAATCAAACACTCACACCCAGTCAACAGATCTGGGTTTAATCCATCACCGTTCTTTAGCCCACTCTGCCACTTCAGCTCAGACATGGCCATATGCAAATCAGTCTGACCCTGTGCCTCATGGGAACATTCCAGCCCGAACTGCCAAGCCATGCCTTCCCTGGACCGGAAACAAGCTTCCTAGGACCGGTTTCTGGCATTTCAGCCATCTTCAGCCAGGCTTGCTTGAATCCAGTGGCAAAGTGAGCAAGGGACTCACGTCTGAGCATAACCTGCCAACTTATGACGAACAAAGCGGTACAAAAGGGGGTGGTGATGGACAGAGCATCTCAACCAATCAAGCACTCACACCCAGTCAACAGATCTGGGTTTAATCCATCACCGTTCTTTATCCCACTCTGCCACCCCAGTTCGGACATGGCCATATGCAAATCAGTCTGACCCTGTGCCTCATCGGAACAGTCCAGTCTGAACTGCCAAGCCATGCCTTCCCTGGACCGGAAACAGACTTCCTAGGACTGGTTTCTGGCATTTCAGCCGGCAGAGTGGGCTAAAGAACGGGTGTTAGTGTTTGATTGGTTTAGATGCTCCGTCCATCACCACCCCCTTTTTCACCACCCCCTTTTGTACCGCTTTGTTATCCAAAATAACAAAGCATTTTCAAAAAAGTTTTAATTGCAAGTTTTTGCACTGCCATGAGCTAAAAATATGAGAGACCGAACCACAAATGTATTTTTTATCATAAACCTATGTGAACAGCTGAAAACATCTACGTTTATGCCTGCCAGGAATTCACAAAAGGATTCAGGGCAAATTTAATCCAGCCTAGGGTTTCAGTAACTACCCTTCATGATGACAAAGGGAACCTTTCACTCCCAGGTTTGGAAGGGCTGGGGGGGAATGTATTTCGTTATAAGAAAATTATTTTCCAGGCAGAGAAGAAACATTTATTTTTACAGGTGGCTCCATTCCTCGTGTGCTTAACACCTTCAATGCTCATAACGAGCTGAGCTCGTCATGAGGCACGGTGCTCGTGTGCTCATGAGGAGCTGAGCTCGTCATGAGCCGTGGAACGTCACACGCGGGGATAATTCCCCTGCTGTGCTGAACTTTCCACGGAAACGGGTGTGGTCATGACGAGCTCAGCTCGTCATGAGCACACGAGCACTGTGCCTCATGACGAGCATAAGCACGGGGGTACTGTGTGCCCCCCCCAGCACAGCGGGGGTCTGCGAAGGGGTTAAATCCTTGCTATGCAGATTCATGGAGATGATAAAATATGTCACAAGACATTTCGAGTAGTAAAGCTTGCAAACCTGCACCTGGTGCAGTTTTACAGCCGTACTACTGGGCATGGTTTTGTTTGGAGATATCGGATGTACTTCTTCTACAGCCATTAACACTGAAATGGTCGACGTGTCTTAATGATGTTTTATTTGCCATCAGAAAGATATAGATGACATACGTTTCTTTGCCTAATTTCCAAACAAGGTTTCATGTAAATTATGCTCTAAAAGGTAAGCACAAAGGAAAAGGATGGCGTACTTAAAATCACCAAAATCTGCAAACTAGTGAAAGACAAAAGGTTTATTAACAGAGAACAATACAGTTAGGTAAATTAAACAATATATTTTAAACATGAAAGGGATACATTCTGGGAATGTCAGACAATACCACCACAAACGCATTATCTATAGCACTTAAAAAGAAAAAAATAGAACATTAACATAGGTTCATTGTTAAGGTACACTGCAGTGTCAAAATAAAAGGAGCAGGTGAAAAGAAAAAAGCTACACGCAAAATTGAATGTAATAATAACTGAACAAACCCAGAAATAACGGGAAGTAAAATTTTGATTGGAACAGTTCCTGGACTCAGGCAAGTTGCTATTGGCAGATTAGCAATCGAAGTTCTGCTCAGTGAACAAATTATTTGCAGGTAGTTTCTGGAACAGTCAGAAAATACATGAGTAGTCTGTTCTCCCGATGCAGTCCTGCTCACGCTGCCAGGGGCATGACCAGCTACTGGAGGATTTAATGTAATTTAGGGCCTCATTTATAGCGTGGCACATGAGATTCTTAGTCACAAACATGACGAATATTTAATCGCTTGCACTTGCGGTTGCAATATGGTGTATGGGGTATACATTATATTTATGTCAGAGCATCCCATCAGCAAAACTCTAAATCAGGCCTTTAGTCTCTTAAAATAAATATAAAATGACCACATCTTCTGGTTTCACTTGGAGTTATGCTATATATTGGCTTGCATTTGAGGATATATTCTCTGATGATCAAACCCTGTTCTCAGACTCCTCCACTCACTGGCACAGAGTTTAATATGAAGTCTTTCTATGTTTTCTCTTTATGCACTAAGGGCCTCATTAGGATCGCGGACGGACTTGCATCCGTCCGCGACCCCAGAGGATGAGGGAACGTCCGCATGGGCTGCGGCGTTCCCTCATGTGCGATTAGGATGTGACCGCCACCCTGGCGGTCACATCCTGGATATTTAACATTGCGGAGGGTGCTGCTTCAAGCAGCACCCGCCGCAATGTTAAAAGTGCATGTTTAACATTTACATGCACAAAGCGGCAGGCACCGCGCGGTGCCTGCCGCTTTGTGCATGTAAATGCTGGGGGGTACCATAGGTACCCCCCATGTGCACCCCCCACCCGCCAACACCCTGGGGGCCCGCCACGGGCCCCCAAAATCAAAAGTACACATGCTTTTCCACGGCGGAAAAACCGCCGCGGAAAAGCATGTTTAGAAACGCATCCTAATTCGGCTGGCGGTGTCTGATAGACACTGCCAGCCAAATGAGAGCTTTTCCGCCGCGGTTGTAATCCGACCACGGCGGAAAAGCGGCGGACAGAAACCAAGACTCACCAGCCATCGTAATGCGGCGGTGGGTCTTTGGTGAGTCCGCAGAGGATTTTCCGCCTCCTCCGGGCCGGAGGTGGCTTCCGCCGGCCCGGAGGAGGCGGAAAATCCTCCATCATAATGAGGCCCTTAATGTTAAAGCCTTTAGAAAGTTTAATGATAAATCTGGAATCTGACACACCTTATTTTACCTAGATTGTTGCATTCATTCGACCGACAATAACAGATCGCAGGTGAGAGGAAAGCCCACTGGACTGATTGATGATGATGGAGGTGAATGAGATGTTCCCAGTGGCGGCTGGTGGATTTTTAAAGTGGTGAGGCAAAAAGTTCTGTACCCGAGTAGAAAGAGGGAGCGAGCATAGCGACCGAGAACAAAATACAAAAGGAGGGTGTGTGTGGGGGGGGGGGGGGGTTCTACATAATAGATTGAAATGGTGGCTTTTACGCCACATATTTTTTAAAAAAAGGATCCAAATATATAGCATTTTAAAGCACAAGTTTGAGGAAACATAGTTTTAGTGACATAAAATATTTGCATAGGATAACACAATTTACACTGGGAAGTAGTGATTTATCCAAGCGTTCTTGTTTCACTTTGCATAAATCAGCCAGTAAATGGGCATCTCTGTGTCTTTCCTAATGTTAAGGCTTTATTCTTATTTTAAGTGCACGTTTCTGCAGTTTTTATACATAGCATGAAACCGACCGGAAGGCAGAGCACTTTACATTTAGCACCGTTTACATCACATAAGATCACACTCACACACATTGTTTGTAGGTATGGGGTGATTGTGATTTGCTCAGAATCACAGTATTTTGAGCAAACTCCGAGACCCAAACCTAGTTCCCTAGACAGCAGCTCTGACCATAAAGCCAGATCCTGTGTGGAGGAAGGCAGTCAGGCAGAAGCCACATGAAAGCAGCAGGTGTTTTTATACCTATAATACTCTTGCACACACGGTGCCCCCCGAAATCAGTACCCAGTGCCCTGGCACTGGTCGCAGTTGCTTGCGTGCATGTCTACTCTCTACCTGTGACATTTTTATGCTGTTCCTTAATTGACCGGCTTGAGGCACCTTCCATCTCTCTGCAGTGTTTCTGTTAACTGCCTGCTCTGTAGCTGCTTGTGGTCATGCCAGTGATATGCTACAATGTGATTGTTGTATCTGCCAGCTGCAGCGTTGCCAGCGTTGCTCAGTGCATGTTATCTGCCTGCTCAGCAGACCGCCTTTTTGTTCAGTGCCTGTAGCTGCCTGTTCTGTGGGGGAACAGCGTTTACAACACAACTTTTACAACGCAGTACCTTTACCACGCAACTTTTACAACGCAAGTCGTTACAACGACTTGCGCTGGGGGGGCGCTCTAGGATAGGGAATAGTTAATTTACTATCCAAAACCTTCCCTACTATCCATGGGGACTGGAGTTGGAATAGTAAATTGAACTATTCACTATCCTGCACCCCCCAACGCAAGTCGTTGTAACGACTTGCATTGTGAAAGTTGCGTGGTAAAGGCATGCGTTGTAAAAGCATGCGTGGTAATGACATACATCCGTTCTGTGTGATCCTTCTGCCTGTGTTGTGCTGGTTATGTGCCTGAGAGAAAGTTGTGAACTGAGGAGCCAGGGAGTGTCTGGTGGCAGTCGAGATGTGGACGATGTTAATGTGGAAAGTTTAGAGGTTCAGAGTGTTAGAGCAGTTTATAGGGCTTGCGATTGCACTTTCACATTGCTATCAATAACATGCATTCAAATTAGTAAACTCAGAATACTCATTTTATTTTAGGAAGGATGAAAGGCTGAGCCAGCCTGCTTTAGGAGTTGGCTAAGAGGGTGGGGGGCGGGGGCGAGCTGTTACCTTGAAGTTCCACACAAACTCAGTGCCTAATTCACAGTGCACTGGTTAGGAAACATGGAGAATTCTTTCCCCTGTTCACATTCCTTTCTTTCTGCCCTTTCTCTCGCCCCATGATCCCTCGGGCCTCTCCTCACCTAACTTAGTATTGCACCCCATTTCCCTTCTCAGGCATTGTTCCTCGCTCCCAGAAATCAACTCTGAGGCACTTTCAAATCCTCTCACAATTCAACATCTGCTCACCCTAGAGCCTGCCATGCTCTTCAACCACACCAGTCATGAATCGACGGCAGCTGTGCTGGAACCCTAGAGAGAGACATGCTCCTACACTCGAGAGTACTGCTCTGCTTCCTGAGATGTGTACCTGCCCCTATAGAATAATATCGTGCCCATGAGACATGCACTGCCCCCCAGAGAGTTCTGCACTGACTCTACAGGCTCTATCTCGGCACCTGAAGTGTTTTGCTCTGCTCCTACCCATGAGGTCACCAAGCCCTTTAGGGGGCTCTGTGCTCCACACTAATCCCCAGAGAGCTCTCCCTGCCCTGACCTCCGGTCAGTTTTGTACTACTTCCATGGGCACTGCCTTTTCCCCAGGGAGCTTTGAACCTAATCTGGGAGAGCTTTGCTTTTACCCAGGACGGCCCTGCCCTCCTTCACTATTCAGATGACTGCCCAGAGCTCTGTTTCTACTCCTCACCGACCGCTGAAGTGCCCTACACCCTTATCACCACGGCGTGCACACCCAGAGCTCTCGTCTTTCAGGCAGTGTAGCAGGCTAGTTTTGCGCCAGCAACTCTGCCTGAAAGACGCGCTCCAGACACAGCTCCAAAGACACTTCGCAATAGATACGGGATTCCGGCTATACTCTGCGAGAATCTTCCTCCTACTGAAGAACTTTCCAATAAAAAACAAATTTCCTTAATCAGAACTTACAATTGTCACCGTTAAATAGACTCCCATTGAAGGATCGTATCTACCCTTAATATTTTTTGCCCTGAAGAAGCCCATCTTTGGGTGAAACGCGTTGGCTTGTTTCATCATCTACATAGATTGCACAGCTGAAAATAAAAGACGAATAACAGCATTTGAATATGTCAGCTCATTGAATGTTTACACGTTATTCTGTTTCCATATGTTGCCTCTCATCCAATTTATCTGCTATGATCTGTAGTGTTAGGCCTGGCATCTTTGGAGTGGTTTCCCTGACTGTTTGCCTCTGCCTCCTGTATTTTTGATGCTGTGCTGGGTTTCGTTTTTGCTGGTTTAGATGCTTTGGGCACTTTGCCACTGCTGATCAGTGTTAAAGTGCAAGTGCTCCCTGGGTAAATTGCTATTATAATTAGTTATCCATGATTGACAGATTTGTTTCATCAGTAGGTCCCTAGTAAAGTGCACTAAGTGAGCTAGGGCTGGTGATTCAAATGCTACGAGTGGGCCTGCAGTACTGATTGTGCCACCCACATGAGTAGCCCAAAAATGGTGTCTCAGGCCTGCCACGCAGTGTCTGTGTGCAGTTGCTAACTGGCATTCTGACCTGACCAGTGGCCCCACTGGCCAGGCCTAACCCTTCCCTTTCTCTACACATTGGACACCCATATGGAAGACCCAAGGTACCCCCCTGTGCAGGGTTCAGTGTATGTGAAAGGTAGAGCATGTACTAGTGTGGGTGACATGCTCTGATAGTGAAATACTGTCAATTTTGTTTTTCACTACTAAAAGGCTATCTTGCCCATAGGCTAAAATGGGGAATGCTGAGTATACTGTTTACCTGCATATCTTCCCATAGGAGCAAGATAGAAATTTGAAGTCTGTATACCTGCACTCAGAATTTATTAACCCATCTTTTAGGAAGGATTGTTTTTAAATCCTGTGTTTCAAAACAGCACTTTTAGAAAGTGGCTGTTTTCTTTTCTGACCTTTCTGTTTGCCTTTGCCTCTTTGTGAATTGACTGTCTTGTTTGTGAGTGACAGGGGCTGGGGTGGCTCCAGGAGGCTGGGTGAGTCAGCACTAGGCTGAATAGCTTTATCTGCATCTTGAGTGGTGGGAAGGGATAGCACCTGGGCGGGAATAGGGCTGTGCCTGCCTTCCACAATGCTGGCTCCACCTCCTGCTGAGCGGCTGACGACCCTGTCCCTCTCTCTCAAAAGAAAGAAAAAGTCATGTAAACAGAGTGCTCCAGGACTGAGCAGAACTGGTTTGGACTTGGTAAAGGCCTATCTGCCTTCTGAGAAAAAAGAGAATATTGGTATAAAAAGGTATACCCAGACCCCAGAATTTTAGATCATCCTGGAATCAAAAAGGAACCTCTGCCAAGGAGAAAAGCTGGATGACTAAAGAGGAAGGACTGACCTGCTGTGTGTTTGTGGACTGACCTGCAGTTACTATTCTGCCAAGGAGAGGGAAAGAACTTTGCTGTTTTTTTTTTCTTTGCACAGGTTTATATAGCACGAACTAGACCCAAACTGAATCGGGTATCAGAGCGCTTTACATAGCACCAGTTACGTTACATGAGGACACACATTCATTTTAGGCACGGGGAGATTAAGTGATTTGCCCAGAATCACAGGAGGTTTTGGCGTCGTTACCGAGACTCGAACCCAGATCCCCAGGTCCGAGATCGAGCGCCCTAGGCTTTAGGCTTGAAGAGATCTCCAAGGGCCTGAGGAGAGCTGGCCTCTTGTTAAGAAGTCCCAGGAACAAAAGGACTACACCCCCAGCTTCCACCCTAAACTCTGCTATGTGAGTTCTGATCTGCCTAGAGTGCTTGATCCATTTGCGGGGCCCCTGGAGGTTGTTTCCTGCTGTTTGGGGAGCTGGAAAAGAAGACGAGAAAAAGGTATACAATTTGGCACGCATCGCTTGCTTGCGGAGCGCATTATTGACAGAGCGAGAAAATTCCCGTCGAAGCGCCTGTTGCTGCTGCAAGACCCGACGCGTCGCTCGCTTGCGGAGTGCATCACCCTGGTGAGGGAAGATTCCTGTTTCTGCGAACATTGTTCCAGAGCCTGTCATCACTGCAAGACCCGCCGCACCGCTTGCCTGCGGAACGCATTCTGTCACTGCGAATATCGTCGCAGAGTTCAGAACCAACGCTTCAAGGCGCTGCGATAGAAGAGGATCAACACTGCGCCGCGCATCACTGCTGCACTGAAGATCATCGCCGCCCCAGAGATTGTCGCATCATACCTGCACGAGACGCTTCCTACCGGAGAACCTGCAAACTGGAATCCATACAAGGTGTCACATCGCTCCCGTACAGACCGGATTCTACGCAACCTGCCCTCTGTGTGCAGCGGGGTTGTCGCATCGCCTACCCAGGGTCTCAGGAGTGACGCATCGCTTGTTTTCTGACTCTACAGCTGCCGCTTGATACTTTTCTCACTTCTACAGGTACTTTGGGCTAAAAGTGACGCACCTGTGAATTATTTTGGCGTAAACCCTTGAACTCTTTTTAAAGTCTTATTTTGGAACAGTGTATGTTGGATTTGTGTTGTTTTGGTCTTGTGTAATCTAGATAAAAATACAATTATTTTTCTAAACTGGCGTGGAGTCCATTTGTGGTGTTTTCACTGTGTTAGTGTGAGTACAAATACTTTACACATTGCCTTTGATAAGCCTGTCTGCTCGTGCCAAACTACCAAGGGGGTGTGAAGGGGTTATCCAAAGAGTGTATCCCCCTTACCCTGACTAGAAACAAGGGTCCCTATTTGGACATTGTTGCCTACCTCTGTCAACTAGAGACCCCCAGATCTAACATGTAGTTTATGTTGTAAGTCCTAGTAAGCCAAACTCTGGCTTTCATCTTTCTAAGGTTGATGAATTGAGAACCAATTGAGAACATTGTGGAACTCCTATTTTATATTGTTCAGCAAATCCAGAAATGTGTCATGAAGGACTGAATAAAAGGAAGCCACAATTATTATTAGACAAGAAACACACACTCCTTTAACAGGTGTAATCAGAAATTATCAAAAAGAGTAGGTTTACTAATGCTAGTCCATGGGTTCAAATCGATCAATGTTTATTTCCCCTTAAGAATTTAAGGTGCCGTACAAACAAACTCGTTAGGTAATCCTAACGCCTCCCTCTTTTCTACCTCTATCCAAAAGATCCGTAGCACACCGTTGCCATTTTGAAATTTCATTCCAGAACTTGTAACGGAACACATCTAATAATAAATAATAATATTGACATATTTCTTTTGTGATGACTAAGTTTCTTCCTTGAAGGCGATTTCAATGTCTGTAATAGCCATGCACAGATAAATTACCTAGATTCCATTACCTGGTAATAGCCATGTATTCAAAGGTTCTTATTAGTTTAAAGTTCTGAAAGATTTCACCATTCCATTTAACACCTGTCACGAGCTTCATGAGCTGCAGTCAATCATTTCCAAGGGCAAATTAGGTTGAACTAAATATCAGTGCCTTTTCTCCACGAAGCTCTGTTGGAAACACATCCATCTCATAAGATAGAAAATGCTAAATGTTGCCCCAGAACAGAAGAGTAAAAACATTGAGTTTGATGTTAGATTCTATCACCGAATAAAGCCCTATGCAAATGCTGTTCTACAGTTAGGATAATGATGCTGCCAGTTCTTAAACATTATCTACAAATTCATTTAGGGGCTCTCATAGTTCACCTCCTATATTTGTAAATGAGTTTAGCGTTATTTTCTGTCATTAATATTTTACTAAATTTTACAAAGTTATTCATGCCTAAAGACGGGCAATGTTTACTTGTACTTTAGTGCACGGGTAATACCTTCATTCGAACACATTCTAAACAAAATCCCCTCCACAGGGGTTGGTGTCCACTAAAAGCAAAATAACGAATCCATGTATCATATGTAAATTACAAATGGGTAGTGATCAATACCGTGTCTGTAACGCGTGGCTTCCAGTGAAAACCTTTATCGTGAATCCCAGAAATAATGCAGGAGCAGTGGGAATGAGAGGTTGTCTCCCACTGCTGTTATGTCGTAGAGGAACGCCAGGCTCATCTGATATAGCTTACCGAGAGTGTGTGAGTGCTGGCGCAAGTGCACCTTTGGGAGGGGCGGGGGGGGGGATGAGTGGTTTGGAACAGACGATATGGCAGGACGCAAAGTTTTGGAGACAGGTAGGAGAGCTCGCTTCATGTAGGATTCCCCTTTACTTCTCTGCCCCTACTGAAAGTAAAGGCAGATGATTTGTGTGAGCCACCATTGCCTTGTTTGGGGACATTAATATGGACATTGGAAAGGGCTTAATAGTTGATTTATTGCTATTTATTTAAGTTCAATGCAGAATTCAAGGCCCCGGGCACAGAGTGCTTTACAGTATGGCATAGTAAAGCAATAAACAAAAGTATACTGATCACACCAATGCATGCATTCAGAAACACAGTGACATCTTTGTAGCATATGGTCAGTGGAGCCAGGTGCCAGTGGTGGATACAGATTGTGTAAGGTGTTTTAATAAGTGCTGTCTGAAATTTCTTTTAATGGTGGAGATTGTTGTCGCCAGCCAGTTATCTACCCACTCTACCCACTCAGCATTCCAAGTCATTGATGCTTTACTAGACTACAACTGATTGACGGTGGAGGACTTTCTGAACCTGAAAGTATCCAGCCTGGGTAGAGCTTTGATTCTTAAGTTTCTGTTCTGTTAATGAACCGAAGCTATCAGTATTCATATATGTTCAGGTGAATTGCTTTGTATGTAATCCACGCATTCTTTTAAGAGGTGGCCCATAGGAATCATCTACTAAAAAAAAGGAGCATCACAGGGTAATTATAACAAGGACGCCCTGCACTCACAAACTTCAAAAAACAACTAGTCCTGGTTATAAGAAACACCTGATGATTTATTATTATTATTTTTTTTAATTTATTATTCATCATCAGGTATTAAACTTTTACCAGTTACATATTTCAGGGAATATATACAATGAAACAAATATATTCCTTTTGGAATCAAGATTACATGAATATACCACAATATAAACACAACTACGGAGATGTTGAACAGAGAGAAAAGAGAGAAGAAGAAAAACAACAAAAACAAATAAAAAAGGAAGAGGAGTCATGATATCCAGTCTATATAAGAACGACCTCGAATTTGCCCATTCTACTATTTGTCCATCCTTAATTTCCATTCTTCAACCGGTGCCTAGACCCGTTTCCCCAATTGCCTTGCCTTCCACCCTTTTTTGTCATACAAAGCTTTCTCTAAGTTATATATAGCAAGCAACCGTGACAGCCACTGTTGAAATGATGGTGGGTTTGGGTCTTTCCATAAAGTTGCGATACACAACCGACTTAAGGTCATTGCCAAAAATATAAATTCTTGATGAGGTATTTCAATTCCATCTCTCACTACCCCTAGGACCATAACCTCATTAATTAAGCTAATGGATATCCCTAATGCCCTGTCCAAAAATTGTTCTAATGAACGTTTAAATGGATCTAAGTTGGGACATGAGGCAAACATGTGTATTGTGTCTGCATGCAAGCTTTGACACCTCGGGCATGATATCCCACTTGTTCCCCCCCACCGAGCACTTTTATGTGGTGTGTAATAAAGTTCGAACCTAGTCTTGTAATACTGTGCTTGCAAATTCGCTACTTTTAATATTGTATTTGCAAAATACTTTCAGCCGATCATCCTCTTTATACTGGCATATTTCATCATATAGTTGTGAAATCGAACAACCCTCCTCATCTCTCAGATGCTCCATAAGATCCTCCCTTTTAAAATTCATATTACCCACCTGTTTTTTTAATGAAGCTGATCTTATCTGCAGATATTTAAAAAAATCTCTGCGCTCAAGACCATATAGTTGCTGCGCTTTGTCAAAAGTTATTAGGCCTGTATGATCCATAAGGTCTCCTATGGTGCCAACCCCGAGTATGTCCCACCGTTTCATCACCTGATCGTGGAACACCTCTGGTAATGAGCAATTCTTATACAAAGGGGTATAAAAGTTCATCCTCCCAAGTTTAATTTTTTTCCGGACCATAGACCATACTGAGGAAGCGGCCACTAGTATCTTAAACTTTGTTTTTTTATAGTAATTCGGTTCATTAAATGTGAGAAGTCTCTTCTTAGAATCCACTATTAATAGTTTGAATATATCCGGAATGCCATCATTGCCCCTCCACCTATCGATCGTGTTCCCACCTAATAATCCTCTGATGTATTGCAGGGCTGCCGCGAGATATTATGCTTTGAAATCTGGTACTGCCAGACCACCCCGATCTCTAGATAGTGCCAGCAATTTTATAGCCCTTCGTGTTTTACCTTTTGCCCATATAAAGCGATAAGTAAGTCCCTCAATTTCCTTAAACCATCTGTTGCTAAATTTTAATGGGATGTTATGTTATGTTATGTTATGTTATGTAAAAGAATTTATAGAGCGCACATACACCCAACGGTTTCTTGGCGCTAGTCGGCAAATAAGGGACAGAAACAATAAAAGGTAGAGGGGCAACGGGGAAAGGAAATGGAGACCAAGAGGGACCCTAGTTATAACTTCTACGGAATAGGTGAGTCTTCAGGAAAGACCTGAATTGAGTGTAGGAGGAAGTGAGCCTAAAATCCAACGGGAGCGCGTTCCAGAAGGAGGGGGCCAGAAATGAAAATCGGAGCCCACCATGTTTCTTGCGTTTGAAAGTGGGAGTTTTGAGCAAGGCCAGATGGGAGGAACGAAGGTTACGCAAGGGAGTATAATGACACAGGGAGGAAAAGATAAAAGCGGGGCCAAGACCAGCCAGGGCCTTAAAGATAATACAGCCCCGTTTAAAATTACAATGTTCAGCCACAGGGAGCCAATGTAACGACTTTAACAGGGGGCGAACGTGTTGGTGCCTAGGCCGACGAAAGATCAGTCGTGCGGCCTGATTCTGGACCAGCTGTAATCGGTTCAGCTGGTATGCAGGAATACCCACATACAGCGAGTTGGCATAGTCGATTCTAGACATGACCAAAGCCAGAAGGACCAAAGTAAGGGCCTCAGTGGTGAAAAAACGAGAGATCTTCCAGATTTGTCGTAAGTAGAAAAAGCTAGAGGACACCACGGTGGAAATCTGGGGTTTCATGGAAAGATCATTAGATATGACCACTCCAAGGCTTTTGGCGGAGTTGGCAGGACAGGGGGGCAGATCAGAGGGCCAAAAGTTGGAATTCCACGGGTTGGAAAGGCCCCCGACCAGCACCAATTCGGTCTTGTCAGGGTTAAGTTTTAGGTGGTTAGCCCCCATCCAATCACTGATGTGACGCAGGGTGGACTGGAACGTGGCAAGTGATTGGTCAGAGGAATCAATGTTAAAAATAAGCTGAATGACATCTGCGTAATTGAAGGCAGTGACATTACTTCCTCGTAAGGACCGAATCAAAGGGGTGAGGTAAAGATTAAAAAGAAGAGGGTAAAGGAAAGAGACCTGTGGGACGCCACATGTTAGCTTGACTTTATCCGCAGTGAACTGGGAGAGGCGGACGGCCTGGTAACGGTTACGCAAAAATGAGCGAACCCAATTAAGGGCCGCTCCCTGGATACCGGCTTCCTCGACACGGTCGACCAAAATATCATGGTCGACCGTGTCAAAGGCCGCCGATAGATCCAGGAGTACCAGAGCCTGGCTGATGTTAGAGTCCGCGCCCCTCCGCAGCTCTTCCATTACCGAAAGAATGACCGATTCGGTGGAAAGGAAAGGTCTGAACCCAGCCTGTTGGGGATCAGGAAACTGTGTGCGCTCAATAAATGAGCTCAAGGTAGAGGTAACATGGGCCTCAAGGACTTTGCTGAGGTAGGGGAGCAAAGAGATAGGGCGGAAACTGCTCATAAGTGAGGGGTCAGCGTTGGGCTTTTTAAGTATAGGCACCACTTCAGCAGTTTTAAACGCGGTGGGAACCAGGCCCTCTTTAATTGAGTTGTTAAGCAGCATCATCGGTGGAATGGGACAGGCAGTGAAAGCCTCACGTAGAACATGAGGGGGACAACAGTCCATGGGGGAGCCAGAGGACACCTTATTTAGCAGGACTAAAAACTCCTCCTCTAAAATAGGTGGAATCTGCGTGATACGTTGGGGATTAGGGTTAGCGGGGATGGGTACAGAAGTAGAAGGGGCAGGAGAACAAGTACCGGAAATGCTCTTTTTAATTAAAGCAATTTTGTTAATAAAAAACAAATTCAGGGAATCACAAAGTGCCTGGGAAGGAAGGGGTTTCAAAGTAATCCTGTCTGGGTGGGAGAGCTCATTTACAATGGAAAAGATGTCCTTAGCCTTAGAGGCAGGGTCCAAAATCTTTTCCGAAAAGTAAGAAGTTTTAGCTTGCAGGATTGCTAGCTTGTATTCCCTAAGCAAAGAGGTAAATACAAGCTTTTTATCAGGGGCATAATCGCGCCGCCAACAACGTTCTGCCTGTCTGAGCCTAAGTTTCAGCCCTTTAAGCTCACAAGAAAACCATCTTTGCGTGTCGTGAAGACGCTTTATCCTGATTTGTTTAAGGGGTGCTACGCTATCCCGGGCTGATTCAAGCCAGTATCGCAGGGCGGATGCCTGAGAATCAAGGGGATCACACTCCATGGGAGGAAGAGAAGATCCAAGGAGAGTAACAAATTCCCCAAGGTCAGCCCTGTTCCAATTCCTGGCTAAGAGGTTACCCTCTAGGATACGACTAACATGGGAGGTAATGGTAAAGGTGAAAGAAATAATAAAATGGTCCGACCAAAGACATGGAAGAATGAGAGGACAAGAGATCTCTAGGTTTAAAGACCAGACCTGATCGAGGGTATGACCCTTAATATGGGTGGCTGAGTGAATAGACGAGGGTGCCTCTGAGGGTCGTCTTAGGGTCGGTGTGAATCTGGAAGTGGAGCTTGGTCGCCCCACTCACTGCTGCCGCTCCTGCCTGCCTTTACCGCCTCCTGCCTGCAGATTCCTTCGCTCGCTGCCCGCTGCTCCTGGGAATTTCCCGCTGCACCTGGGAATTTCCCGCTGTCCGCTGCTTCTTGGAATTTCCCGCCGCTGCCTCCCTGCGGCCCCGCCCCCCTGTGATTCCATTCGCCGCCCCGCTCCCGCCACCCAGCTGCTCCTCCCTCCCGGCTCCTTACTTAAGGGGACCACAGAGTGTGACCGCTCAGCCCTCCACAGGGCTTGGTCGCCCCACTCACTGCTGCCGCTCCTGCCTGCCTTTGCCGCCTCCTGCCTGCAGATTCCTTCGCTCGCTGCCCGCTGCTCCTGGGAATTTCCCGCTGCTCCTGGGAATTTCCCGCTGCCCGCTGCTTCTTGGAATTTCCCACCGCTGCCTCCCTGCGGCCCCGCCCCCCTGTGATTCCATTCGCCGCCCCGCTCCCGCCACCCAGCTGCTCCTCCCTCCCGGCTCCTTACTTAAGTGGACCATAGGGGACCACAGAGTGTGACCGCTCAGCCCTCCACAGGGCTTGATCGCCCCACTCACTGCTGCCGCTCCTGCCTGCCTTTGCCGCCTCCTGCCTGCAGATTCCTTCGCTCGCTGCCCGCTGCTCCTGGGAATTTCCCGCTGCTCCTGGGAATTTCCCGCTGCCCGCTGCTTCTTGGAATTTCCCGCCGCTGCCTCCCTGCGGCCCCGCCCCCCTGTGATTCCATTCGCCGCCCCACTCCCGCCACCCAGCTGCTCCTCCCTCCCGGCTCCTTACTTATGACGCCCCCAGAGCGACCGCGCAGCGGACGCGTGCAGCGGTAGCGCCGATTGAGCGCCGAAGGTGCGCCAAAGGTAAGCCCGCCTGCGCCCGTCCGCGCCTGGCCCGCGCCCAGCGCCAGGACCCCTGGCCCTCCCTGCCGAGGCAAGACGACCCGACTGACCTACGACGCCGCCACTCTCAACGCACTCAATGCCGGCCAGACCCACGCCTGCTGCCGAGCCACCCCGAGACGCACCCACGGACCCTTCACCTGCTGCAACTGCAAGTTCACCTGCCTCCGAACCTGCCCCGCACCCGCCAAGACAAACACCAGCAGCAACCACCTCAAGTGCATCCTGATCAACACCCGCTCCGTCCACAGACACGCCGTGGAACTCTGGAACCTCCTCGACGCTACATCACCGGACGTCGCCTTCCTCACGGAAACCTGGATGAACGCCTCCTCTGCACCCGACATCGCCATCGCCATCCCGGACAGGTACAAGATCATCAGGAGGGACCGCATCAACCAGACCGTAGGTGTCATCGCCATCGTCCACAGGAACACCATCCGCATCACGACCGACGCCAACGACTCCTTCGCCGCAGCCGAACATCTCCACTTCCAGATTCACACCGACCCTAAGACGACCCTCAGAGGCACCCTCGTCTACAGACCCCCGGGACCACGCACACAATTCAGCGAAGACATCACAGACTTCATCAGCCCGCACGCCCTCCCCTCCACTGACTACATCCTCCTCGGGGACCTCAACTTCCACCTGGAGAACAACAAGGACCGCAACACCACCGCCCTGCTGGAAAACCTCGCCAACCTCGGACTCAAGCAACTGGTCAACACCCCCACCCACTACGCCGGCCACACGCTTGATCCCTTCTTCTCTTCCAGCAAGTACATCACCTTCAGCCACGCCACCGGACTCCACTGGACCGACCACAGCTGCGTCCACTTCAGCTTCAAAAGATCCACGACCCACCACCACCCGCAACAGGTACCTCACAGGAATTGGAGCAAGATCACCGCAGACCAGCTCACCACCTCCCTCAGCCAGAGCCCACCCGCCAACACAACGGACCCCAATGAAGCAGCCCGCAACTTCACACAGTGGCTGACCGCCTGCGCCGACGACCTCGCGCCACTAAAAAACCCTCCCAGCAGACCCAGAAGCAAGAAGGCATCCTGGTTCACTGAAGACCTCAAGGACTCCAAGAAGACCTGCCGCACCCTCGAGAAAGCCTGGCTCCTCGACCGGACCACCTACAACATGACCGCCCTCAAACACGCTACCCGCAAGCACCACCAGCTCATCCGCACCACCAAGAAGAAATCCCTGAAGGAACGACTGGACAACAACTCCCACGACAGCAAAGAGCTCTTCACTATCGTCAAGGAGTTCTCCAACCCCAGCACCGGCACCAGCGACATCACTCCGTCACAAGACCTCTGCGACTCCCTCGCCTCGTTCTTCCACCGCAAGATCGCCGACATCCACAACAGCTTCGGCGCCCCACCCACGCACCCAACCGTCGAACCAATGCCCCCCACCGCCACCCTTCGCACCTGGACCACGGTGACCACCGAAGACACAGCCCGCACGATGAACACCATCCACTCCGGATCACCGACTGACCCCTGCCCACACCACGTCTTCAACAAGGCCGACTCCACCATCGCACTCCAACTCCGGAACATCATCAACGCCTCCTTCAACACCGCCACCTTCCCGGAGAGCTGGAAGCACGCCGAGATCAGCGCCCTCCTGTAGAAACCTACAGCGGACCCCACCGATCTCAAAAACTTCCGCCCCATCTCGCTCCTCCCTTTTCCTGCTAAAGTCATCGAGAAGATCGTCAACAGACAGCTGACCGCCTTCCTTGAGACGAACGGATCCCTCGACCCCTCGCAGTCCGGCTTCAGAGCCAACCACAGCACCGAGACCGCCCTCATCGCAGCCACCGACGACATCCGGACCCTGCTCGACAAGGGGGAAACAGTGGCCCTCATCCTCCTGGACCTCTCCGCTGCGTTCGACACGGTCTGCCACCGCACCCTAGTCCAGCGCCTCAGCAACATCGGTATCCAAGAGAAGGCACTGGAGTGGATCATCTCGTTCCTCGCCGGAAGAACACAAAGAGTCCGCCTCCCCCCGTTTCGCTCCGAGGCCACCGAAGTCATCTGCGGCGTCCCGCAAGGATCTTCACTCAGCCCCACCCTCTTCAACATCTACATGAAACCTCTCGCAGCCATCGCACACCAGCACAACCTCAACATCATCTCTTACGCCGACGACACCCAGCTGATCCTCTCCCTCACCAGAGACCCTGACACCGCCAGAACCTGCCTACACGAAGGGATGAAAGACGTCGCCGAGTGGATGAAGGACAGCCGCCTGAAACTGAACTCGGACAAGACGGAAGTCCTCATCCTGGGATCTTTGCCCTCCGCCTGGGACGACTCCTGGTGGCCCCCAGCCCTGGGCACCGCACCCAAGCCAACCGACCACGCACGCAACCTGGACTTCATCCTGGACCCCTCCCTCTCGATGATCAGACAAGTCAACGCCGTCTCCTCATCGTGCTTCAACACCCTGCGTATGCTTCGCAAGATCTTCCGCTGGATCCCGACCGAGACCAGGAAGACTGTCACCCAGGCACTCGTCACCAGCCGACTGGACTACGGAAACGCCCTCTACGCCGGAACCACAGCCAAGCTACAGAAAACACTCCAGCGCATCCAGAACGCCTCCGCCCAACTCATCCTGGATGTCCCCCGACGCAGCCACATCTCCATCCACCTGAGGAACCTGCACTGGCTCCCCGTCGACAAGAGGATCACGTTCCGGCTCCTCACCCACGCACACAAGTCTCTCCACGACCTGGGCCCCAAGTACCTCAACGACCGCCTGACCTTCTACACGCCCACCCGCCAGCTACGGTCCACCAGCCTCGCCCTCACAGCCGTACCACACATCCGAAGAGCCACCGCCGGAGGAAGATCCTTCTCTTACCTGGCTGCCAAGACTTGGAACTCCCTCCCCATCCACCTTCGGCTGACCCAGGACCATCTCGCCTTCAGGAAACAACTCAAGACCTGGCTGTTCGAGCAGTAGCATACCCCTCCCCCCAAGCGCCTTGAGACCCTCCCGGGTGAGTAGTGCGCTATACAAATGGCATGATTGATTGATTGATTGATGTGTTGAAGGCAGTTCATACCTGTCAGGGAGTAAGAAAAAGTGGAGGTACAAACATCCTCTCTGGCATCCGAAGGCCAATATTTAAAATCTCAAACAATCCAAACTTTGGAGTTATTAATGACCAATTCGGATAGCATGTCACTAAATGGGGATGGAAAATTGGGCATACGGTGAGGGGGCCGATATACCAAGACACATATGAGTGGTGCCGCAGCAGATTCCAGTCTGAGAATGAGGCAATCAACCGAGGGGATGGTAGTCGCTTGTAGAGTAGAAAACCTAATAGGATGTCTAATAAACGCTGCGACCCCGCCCCCCTGCTTGCCTGAGGCTCTATTAGCTTGAAGGATATAATAACCGGACGGGGTTGCTGCGAGGATATCCGGAGAGGACTCCTCATTCAGCCAAGTTTCACTGATAAGTTAAATATCAGGTCGCTCGGAATCAAGAATTTGGAAAATCTCGAGCTGGTGTTTGACCAGCGAGCGTGTGTTTAGGTAGATCAGGGAGAATTTAGAGGTAGTAAGTTTCTTATTGGGAGGGAATAATGTAGCTGCAGGTCGCTGGGTGACTGAAGCATGAGCTATGGCCAGGGAGAGGTTAAGCTAGGGGAAGGAATTACGGGAGCTGAAGAGTCCCAATGAGCCAAGTCTGGAAAGGATGGAAGGACAGAGGGGCCAGGTAGCATGCAGGCGGATCAGATCAGAAGCAGAATAGGTAAAGGATTGGGCAGAATGACAGGCCCCTGGCCCCGGCCAGCCGCGGACGGGCGCAGACGGGCTTACCTTAGGCGCACCTTCGGCGCGCCTCCGTCGCGCCCGCTGCGCGTCCGGGTAGCCATTGCAATTCATGAGATCGCCCCACCCCCAGCTAGACCGCAGGCAAGCGGCACCGCTGGGATCTAGGCCCTCACCAAAGATGGCGCCTGCCCTCCACTACAAGCGGCACGTAAGCCGTGATGGACCGGGGCAGGGAGGCACACCCAAGGGAGGAGGCAGGTAGTAAATCACCCGCAGTACTACCCGGATTAAATCAGGCCCAAAATGAGGTAAGTGCTGGGTTATTAAAAAAATATACAAAGCGCTGCGAAGTCCGCGCTAATACCAGGATAAAATGCAGAGTTAAAACTGGAAGACAGAGGAGGAGCTGCACGCTGCTACCATATCGCAATCTGTCCCAAAAGTGCACAAGCGGGTCTTCGCGAGTGCTGACACCACCCTTTCAGAAACCGCAAGGCACCCAGCACTCTTAGTCAATTTATGAGATCGCCCCACCCCCAGCTAGACCGCAGGCAAGCGGCACCGCTGGGATCCAGGCCCTCACCAAAGATGGCGCCTGCCCTCCACTACAAGCGGCACGTAAGCCATGATGGACCGGGGCAGGGAGGCACACCCAAGGGAGGAGGCAGGTAGTAAATCACCCGCAGTACTACCCGGATTAAATCAGGCCCAAAATGAGGTAAGTGCTGAGTTATTAAAAAAATATACAAAGTGCTGCGAAGTCCGCGCTAATACCAGGATAAAATGCAGAGTTAAAACTGGGAGACAGAGGAGGAGCTGCACGCTGCTACCATATCGCAATCTGTCCCAAAAGTGCACAAGCGGGTCTTCGCGAGTGCTGCCACCACCCTTTCAGGATAGTTCGGAAGAGCTATAAGACCTTAGGGAGAAACAACATTTTTATTACATTACATTGTCCTATTGTTGTTAGATGCAGGTTATCCATCCTGTCTAAATCTTTTTTAGCTTTTTTAATCACTGGGGCCAGATGTTTTCCCACAACCTTCGTTAAATCAGATGTTATGGTAATTCCAAAATAAACCGCCGCCTCTGTAACTCTCTGATCTGCTATTATAGCTTGTTGGTTTGCGACAATTTGTGTTTTTCCTTGATTCAATTTATATCCAGATAAGGCCCCATAGACTTTCGCTTCCTTCTCTATTTCAACTAGCGCAGAGGCAGGATCAGGCGATGTGACAGCTGAGTCATCTGCATATCCTAATATTTTAGTCTCGTACCCATTCAGAGTAATTGGCAAGATGTTCCTATTTAGTTCAATTCTTCTTATAAACGGATCTATATGAAAGGCAAAGAGTAGCGGGGAGCAGGGGCACCCTTACCTAGCTCCACGCTCGATGTTAATTGCCTCGCTCTGCTCCCCCATTACTCTGAGCCTAATCCTAGGATTCTTATATAGAACTTTCAGGGCCCCTATGCAGACTTTCCCAATATTTATTTTACTCAATGCCGCCCATAGGAAACCCTACGAGACCCTAACAAACGCTTTCTCGGCGTCCAACAGAATTAACACCATAGGGTCTCGTGAGGCTGCCGTCCCATCAAATAATGTACATACCCTCCTTACATGATCTGCAGTACCCCTCCCAGGGATGAACCCATGCTGCCGGGGAGAGATGACCTTGCCGATTATCAAGCTCAGGCGGTTAGCCAGGATTTTAGAGTATATCTTGGTGTCGCTATTCATAAGACTTATTGGTCTATATGACCCTGGATCAGTAGGGGCTTTATTATTTTTAAGAAAAACCACCATTAAAGCTTCGCCCCAAGACCCAGGCGGTGCTACTCCCCTTTGTGTTGAAACCATGAGTTTGTTAATGTCTACTTCTAAAATTGGGTGAAATTTCTTATGAAACTCCAGCGGTATTGAGTCAGGCCCCTCAGCTTTCCCCGAAGGGAGATTTTTAATTGCTCTTTGTATTTCTTCTAAGGTGAAGCTGTCTTCCAAAGCATTTTTATCTTCCAGTGTAAGCCTCTCTACTAATGCAGCCTCTAGATAATGTTCTATTTCTATTTCATTTCTGCTTGCCCCCTTATCCTGATTATATAATTTCTGATAGTGATCCTGAAATATCGAGCAAATCTCCTTTGGTGTAGTAGCTGTTATACCTGCCTCCGATACAAGCTCTGTTATTCCTCCCTTGGTAGCAGCCTGCCGAGTTCTGATAGCTAGGATACATCCAACTTGCTCACTATACTCATACTGGTCTTGTTTCCAGGTACATGTAGAAGTGGTCGGAGTCTGATATAAACAATAGCAAATATCTCAAAATATCACAAATTTTTCAGTGAATTACTTTCATTATATCCAAGCCACAAATGTCACTCAAAATAGAACAGGTTCATACATTCGGTGCATATTTATTTTGCACATGATAACTTATAAAATGCGTAAATTCCAAACTTTAAAGTAGAAAATATTGCAATTGGTGCATTGACAATATAAATGAAATTAGAAAGAGCACATTTCTATACAATAAACACATTCAGGTATGTCGACGCGCTCACGGTGCATAGAGAAAGGGTATTTAGAAGGGATGGGTGTGTGGGGGTAGAAGTGGGGACCGGGTAAAGGTGGTGTGACTAAGTTATAATCACAGTGAGAAGTGAAAGCCTTTACAGTCTATATACAGATCAATGGGTTCCAAAATAATCTCAAGCATAGGTTCCGTGATCATCCATTATTGAGTCCTATGCTTGGAACGATAAACAGTATCGGTTGTCGACGTTTCGACCCCTTAAGGTAAGGGTGATTCAGAACCTCAGGCTGGGGTCTTCATCAGGACGTGTGGTGTGGCAGGAGCGCCTATAAGTAAAGCGAAAATAATGAGTGTATCTAATACTCAGATAAATCATTTGATGCACTCGAACTAAGGTGGTAAATTACCTACTTTTCATGGGTCCGTGTGGACCTTGAGCTTGGGACCTTCCAGGGTTCCTAATTTGTATGGTAAGCCTGTAATTAAGCGAGAGGATCATAGTTACAGTGGGCTGTCCAACATGTGGATAGGGCACCAGTGTAACAACCAGACAATTTAAAATCAAAATTAAGGGGAGCACTTACTGGGAGCTTTTCGAAATTCCGGTTAAATTACGTGGGATTCTTTGGCCAACTAGACCAGCCGGTCCGTGGAAGGAATCCGTATGTCTTTGAAAGTGAAACGTAGCAGAGGATCGATCTCAGTGAAAAAGCCAAATAATTAATTAACTGCCAATGCCGCATTGTGGTTACTTGCTAGTTGCGCGGTATCGAGCGTGAGCTAAAGGGAAAAGAGAGTACGGTAAAAATGTTGGGCCATCATGCTGGAAATTCATTAAGGTATGCCGTCACCACTGGGTAGGAAAACGGTGTGGCAAACTGCTCCAGATGAAGTTAAGGTTGTGTCTGGTTCCCTGCCCACAGGGGCGCTCAAAAATAATAATAAGCGCGGGTGAATGCCAGTTTAAAACCTGACTGAACCGGCGGTGGTTGGGCAGTGAAAGAAAAACCACACCGCCGGAGTTGGTGACTAATGATCAACTTTACCGCGCGTTGGGAAATGAATCATACCGTGATACAGTCTACACGGTATTATAACACAGATGGAACCGTGAAGCCCTCTGTGGAGCCTAAGAGACGCGCTGGAAAGCGTCAAAGGCTCACCTGTAATTTTCGCAGGGCTGGTCTGTCTCGCACGTCGCCTCCGGCTGTCAGCAGCGAAAAGAGCCGCCTCGAGGTGCCGGCGCTAAATGCTGCTTGGGGGCTCGCCGGGTCCTGGCCAATCACCAGCGAGTAAGCCCAGGGAGCGAGAAAAATCGTTTTCCTTGTTGGAACTCAATGCCAATCACAAGGGGATGCAGAACACATTCGTGTATGATATAACAGTATGCGTACAACAGAGTAGAGAGCTCAATCACTTGGGGTGTTCAAGTTGGTTGTAAGTTGGTTAAACAAGGGCTGCTTTGTCAATGATTAGACAAATCGGGTGACGTACCAAGGTGAATTGAACCCGAGTGGTATACAATCAATGAAATAACATAGTGATGTATCCGTCCATGTGGATAACCCAAATTGTTGCGTGACTGAGAAACCACAAGACTGAAGCTGCATAAGGTGGCGCAATCAAAACGCAATTTTACAGTAGATATTAAGAAAGGCCACTAATTTGCCTCAACCAATTACAGCCATCAATGACAGACAAAGCACTACAACAGTATGTGCCCCATGTATTCTCTAGATTGCATGCTATAGTTGTTTAGGTTGCAATGGAGTATAAAATGTCAAATGGCTCATTGTTTGGGTAGATTAAAGGATGAGCTGGAGATGTCACTATTACCTCATGAACTCGGACAGCAAATTGTTGTGCAAAAACAATTATATCGTGTACATTCGCTTAAACGCCTTAACCCAATAAATACAACAATCTGTGATGTACATAGCAGTTCAAAACATATGCCCAGCGTACTTACAAGGCCAACCCCATGTTGTGATTATTTGGGTTGCCAAACAGTGAGATAACCAAGTGGTTCACGATCTAGGTAGACTCAAAAGTTGAAACAGAGTACCCCATGGTCTATCAAGTCTGGGACTTGGTCTATAGTGTGCTTTCTAGCAAATGGTACAAATTCCTAGTTCAATCTGGATCTAAAAGAGCCATCTGGGAGAATGTTGTTTGCAGTTCATTTAGGCCATGTTGCACAGAGTTGAAAGATTGCATCCATTTACATTCACGCACATTAAGGATGGAATTGAGATTCCCACCCCGTGGACCCAGTGTGATTTTTTCAATGACGACCCACTTGAGTGACTCTGGTGTATGTGAGTGGTCTTGAAAGTGTTCTACAAGGGGGGCACCCGTTGTTTTGCACCTTATCCTGCTGCAGTGTTGTAGCACACGATTCTTTATCCTTTGTTTAGTTTGGCCTATGTAAATCATTCCACAGGGGCAAAAGATTGCATAAATCACCCCCTCGGTGTTACAATTCGTGAACGACCTCAATGTCACCGTCAAATCATTGTGTGTTACAGTTTTAGTCTCTAGACACATTGAGCAGGCCTTGCAGTTACCGCATTTGTGGTTACCCAGGATGGCAGGCAGGTTCCACATTGATTGTATCGTGGGGGCTACCGGGCTGTCCAGCATGGAGCAAACTACAGAGTCTCTAATGCTCTTTGCTTTTCTGAATGCATGCATGGGTAGATGGGGCATCTGAAGAGTCTCTGACACGATGTTCCAGTGTTTGTTCACAATCCTGCGTACTGCATTGCTCTTACTACAGTAGGTGGTCACGCAGATCATCTTGTCCTCCAATGGTTGACGCTCCTTCGGTGACAGCAAGGAGTCTCTATTACTGAACCATGCCCTTTTCCGTGCCCTTTTAACCAGTCTCTTCGGGTATCCTCTTTCTAAAAGTCGGAGGATAAGTTCATCCGATTCGTGGAAATAATCATCCTTCATCGTGAAGTTCCTCCGAATCCTGAGGAACTGTCCGAATGGCAGATTGTCCCGAAGGGCCCGGGTGTGGTGGCTGGAGTACTGCAGAAGCGTGTTTCTTTCTGTCGGTTTTCTATAAAGGGTGGTATAAAGTAGTCCTTCCCTTTCTTTGATGGTGATATCCAAAAAATCGATCGCTTCATTACTGCACGTGCTGGTAAACTGAATGTCACCTGATTGGGTGTTGAGCCAGTGCGTAAAGGCCTCCAATTCTTGCTTATCACCTGCCCATATGATCAGTATATCGTCTATATACCGACGGTACTCCAAAATTTTTTCATGATATGGATTGGTTGGACAAAGGATCCTGTGTTGTTCATACTCATTCATAAAGAGGATAGCCAGATCTGGGGCAAAGGCCGCCCCCATGGCTACTCCTTTCATCTGCATGAAGAAATCGTCTTGGAATATGAAAAAGTTTTTTGTCATTGCAATCTCAAGCAAGTCAATGATAAATTCCGTGGGTACTTCTGCTGGTTGTGGTCTTGATTCCAACGCCCTTCGTATAGTTGTCAGCGCCGGTTCTTGGGGGATGCTTGTATATAAGGACACGATGTCCATAGTTACCAAAAGTTGTTTCTCTTTGTCAAAAGCGCGTTGGTCTATCAGGTTGATCACCTGCATCGTGTCCCTCAGATAGGTAGTGGTGGCTTCTGCCAAAGGCTTCAGGAAGACATCAATGTATTTGCAGAGGGGCTCAAGGATGGACCCACATCCTGATATAATCGGTCGTCCAGGGGGTTTCATGGGGTTCTTGTGGACTTTGGGTAAGACATAAATCGCCGGTATCCGTGGTTGGTCCACATTCAGGTAGGCATGTTCTTTCTCAGAGAGGAAACCGGCTTCCTTTGCTTTGGCCGTGATAGCGAGGATCTGGCGTCTGATCTCGTTGGTTGGGTTAGTTGTTAGTGGCCGATAGCTCACATTGTCCCTCAGTTGTGAGTATATCTCTTGTTTGTAGTCCTCCGTCCCCATGATGACAATTGCTCCGCCTTTGTCCGCCGGCTTGATGACCAGCGATTTGTTGTTCTTGAGGCCATCCAGAGCTGCCCTTTCACTCTTAGAGATGTTGTGTCTTACATATGGCCTTTCCTTCCACATCTTGAGTACATCATTCATCACAAGGCTTTCGTAAGTGAGAATTCGATGGTTAATCATGGCAGTGTGGGGTGTGAAGGTGGAGGGTGGACGTAGGTTGGTAAAAGATCTGGTTTGGGTAAATGGTTTGTTTAGGAAAAAACTCCGCAAGCGAACCTTCCGGAAGAATCTCGTCAATTCCGTTTTGATGGTAAATAGATTCCCTTGTGAGGTCGGGACGAAAGAGAGGCCCTTACTCAGCACTCCTGTCTCTGCAGGGGATAGTATCTGCTGAGATAGGTTCATAATGGGGCTTACTCTGGTTACCAGCGGTACGTCTTCTTCCGTGTGCTGATTTCCCCGTGGTTGGCCTGCTGGAATCTCACCTGCTTGCTGTTGTAGCCTTGCTGTCTCGAGTCGTCCCAGTTCTGAGGGTCCTGACCTCTGTTCGGTCGTCTGTTCCATCCTCCGCCTCTCCCTCGGGGGGGTCTCCATGTGTCGTTCTCTAAAAAAGGTTGTTGTTGTCTGTTGGAAGGATCCTGTGCTGGTTGGTACCATTGTTCTTGGTTTTGATAATTACTTGGTCCAGCCGTGTCGTTATCACTTCCTCCACTGTACGAGGAGTCTGAGAAATTGGTGTATCTTCTCCCACCTCGTTGACCACCCCGGTAGCCCCCTCTGCCCCTGTAGAAAAAACGACCCTGATTGTCCTGCTTGAAATAGTCCTCAGCCAGGTATGCACCGAATGTATGAACCTGTTCTATTTTGAGTGACATTTGTGGCTTGGATATAATGAAAGTAATTCACTGAAAAATTTGTGATATTTTGAGATATTTGCTATTGTTTATATCAGACTCCGACCACTTCTACATGTACCTGATTAACTGACCCAGGTCAGAGAGTTCTTAGGGTCTACCCCGTTGTAACTCACCAGGTCTTGTTTCCAAGCTAGGTATTTTCCGGTTGCCTTCGAAGCAAAAACTTCCCCTACTGCTTCCTTGGCTATAGCCAGGTTCTGTACAACTCTTGTCAGGTCCCCTTTGGCACGTATAACTTTGACCAACTCTTCTTCTAATATGCCGACTGACAATATCTTCTCCTCAATAACCTCCTTCTCCAGCTTGTTCCGCCTAAAAGAGAAGCTGGTGGTTTCCCCCCTCATGCCCGCCTTCAAGGCATCCCATACTACTGATGGTGAAGCCATGCCCATATTAATCTCCAAAAATTCCCTGAGCCAGCCTTCCATATGAGCCACATAATTAACATCTTGCAATAGAGCTCTCTCAAATGTCCAACTAGTTATTACTTTTTGAGAGTTTGGAATTAAGATTTCCAGAGCTAACGGGTTATGATCTGACATCACCCTGGGCAGGCTTTTAATCTTAACCCTAGGTATTAACGAAGGTGATATCAGGAAGTAATCCAGGCGTGCTACGATCTTGTGAGGTGCCGAATAGTATGTGCTGCTTCCCCAACGTTTTCCTGCTCCCATATATCGATCAACCCATTATCCTGCATTAGCTGTATCAGGGCTCTGTGGCTTCTCTTCTTCTTACCAATGAACCTGGTGGGGTCGTTTTTCCATAGGCCGTTTAGGCCGTTTATATTCAAATCTCCTCACATTATTATTGGCAAAGGCCAGTTAGACAATCGTGTGTTAATATGATTTAGAGTCTCTGGGTCGTCCACTGTTGGTGCATATATGGAGCACAGTGTAAAATTAAAGCCCTGCATTTGACATTCAGCTAAGACCCATCGGCCATACTTATCTGACCTCTGTTTTTTCAATATAACCATCTTTGCTCGCGCCAATATCGCCACCCCGCGAGTTCTTGTCCCCTGTGTCGTGCAGGTCAGCAGCTGGTATCCAAGTTGTTCCAACAAAAAATTTTGAGATATCTCTACGTGCGTTTCCTGGATGCATATCAATTCCGCTTGTATTACCTTGAAATATTCTTTCAGATCCCTCCTTTTCTTTGCATCATTTAACCCGCAAATATTAATTGTAACTATCCGCATAAATTTTCTTTAACTTTCCAATTCCGTCTCCTATGTGTACATCTCTGATGTCCTTTCCTCACTGATGATGATTTTTTAACCCCATATTTTTCCTTTGCACCCCCCCTATTCCACCCCACCCCTCTGCAAGCCCCCCTCCTTCCTCCCCTCCTGATGAAGCAGGCAGGCTTAAGGCCTCTGTGATGGGGTCTGGCCGTCAGCCTCCCTCCGTCGTTCTTTATTTAAGTTGTGCATTTTACCCACTAACATATTACAGCCCTCCGTATTTGCCCATTCGCAATTTTGCTCTAAAGCACCAATCCCAGCCCACTGTCCCTGCCCACCTCCATGTATCCAGCCTGCTCCAGCCCAACATTTTACATCGTGAATAAAAAAGAAGAAAATTCTACAGTCCGTATTTCCTGGCTTTAGTGAATCCATATAAACTTTTGCTTGTATTTCGGAAGTGAAAACTCTGGTGTTGTTCTTGTATATAATCTTAAGCCTTGATAGATTCATTTGTAAACATGTAATCCCATCTGATGACATGGTTCCACAAGCTCACGCAGTCGCCAATGCCTTTCTACAGTCGAATGGCAATAGTCTGGGGTTGTGAAGAAGGACTGGGCCTCAAATGAACGTTTGGAGTTAGGCCGGGCTCTAGAGTATACCTCCTCCCTTAACAAGAAGTTACCAAAATATATCCATGTTGCTCTCGGCCTTGCTCTCGGCCTTGGGGTTCCGCCTTGTGCTCTGGGCTGATTCTTCTTCATTACCATTGGAAAGCGATGTACCCTCTGAATTTCCCTTTCCCACTCCCAATGGCTTAGCTCTGGAAATGCACCTTTCATCAATTTTATTGCATAGGCATTTATATGGTCTCCTTCAGCTCCTTCCTCGATACCCAGGACCCTAAGATTGTTGCGCCGTTGACAATTTTCTAAGTCTTCCAGCTTCCACTGGACATCTGTAAGTTGATTCTCATATCCATTCATCCTTGTTGAGTCTTTATCCTGGTGGTCTTCGAGACTACTTATACGATCCTCTAATTGTGTCACCCTCGTGTTTGTGTCGGTGCATATTTTGGCTACTTTCCTGATTGCTCCTTGCAAGTTCTTATTTACCAGTCGTTTTTTTTTCCCCTCAGTCTTTATCTCATCTTGTACTTGCTTTATTGAGTCCAATATCAGCTGTGGCGAGGAGGCTTCAACTGCACCCCCCCTCCCCCTGTAAGATCTGCTCAGGATAAGTATTGCATGTAGCTGAGTAATCCCATCTCAAGGCAGGTCCTGGGTTTGTCCCATTTGTGCGCCTTTGCCCGCTGACAGCTTTTTCCTGAGAATGTGAATCTCTTTGTCTCCGAGATAACCTTTTCCTCCTTATGGCTGTTTCTTTCTCCCTCAAGGATGCTCTATTAACCCCTTCAGAACTTGAGACCAGGCTGAGATCTGTGACATTTTCCCTTTCGCTTTCCTCTATATCCGAGGGAGATCCTTCAGACCCATCCGTGACTGAAAAAAACTTGTCAAATAAGTCATGAGTATCCTCGGGTCCACTAGGGCCACTGCTTGCTGTGATCTCTTGAACTAACATATCTGTTGTCAACTGCTCCGTTCCTACTCCATTTACAAAATTGACCACAACGATTTCCAATTGTACGTTCTCCCATCGTTCTTTGGGACCTTCTACCTGTTCATTAGATAAAGCTGCTATGTCCAGTGCTCCTTGGCTTGCATTGATCGCTAGAGCTAGAGCTTAACGGGCATCCCCGGCTTCCATTATTTCCCCCCATTGTGATTCGGAGACAATGGGCAGAGCTATCTGGGACGCTGGAGCCTGTAATGATCCTTGCTGTGTTTTTTTCTGCACTTTCGGCTAATCCTGAGGCATTGTCAGTGTTAGTGTCAGTAATTAATGTACTCTTCTTAAGAGAATAGACCTGACTGACTGTGGAAAAAAAACCCAGTAATACTGTAATGTCCCCCCACATTCGCTGCCACTGTTTTTTTGCCCCTAGTACTATTCCAAGTCCCAGTATCATTCTTGCTCTTTTTTTGTAATCCACCATTCTCACCTTGGAGTTTATCAGCTTCTTTCCTGTTGTCTTTCGCTGGGGTTTTTGGGAGTGCGACCACTCGCTGCTCTGCCTCCGGAGTTTTCCCTCTCCCTCCTCTCGCATTCTTCGGGGCCATCCTTGGATTACTCTCCAACACCCTCTTGCTGGGAGACAGTGCCAGAAATACTCAGCTCAATACACCGCTTGATTCTCCACTCTCCCCCGCCAAACTCATAACTCCGCTCTTGCCGGGAGAGGACGCCGAGACTACTCTGATCTCAGCGCCGCTCAATACTCCGCTCTGCTCCGCCCAATTCGTTACTCTGCTCAGGGCTCCTCTCAACACTCCGTCAGCCCGGCAGCCTCTGCAACCACATCGCCATCCGCTGCTCGTCACTCCGCTGGTTCCCCCGGCTCCGCTATCTTCGCCTGTGATCCGCTCTAACCGCCGCTCCTGCAGCTCTGCTACCGCGGTCGTCGCTGCTGACAGAAGCTCGAAAATCAGCCTCTCAGCCTCCCATAAGCACTCGCCACCACTATGGGCAAATTCCATTAAGGTACGTGGCTTGATGCACCCAACATACTATTTCAATAATGCTGACGTCGGAGGCGCTCTCGACCGCTGCTAGCCAGACACCATCTTGCTTCCCAACACCTGATGATTTTAAACAATTACTGAGAACTAGATATGTTTAATTCTTTGGTGCAACTATGCTTGCTTATCTAGTCATGCCCACCCGCATGTGTTATTTATTATTTATTATTAAAAAACTCATCAATCTCCCAGAACAGGTCACAGTTCCATTAGCCAATGGTATCCCAATGGGCTTACAAAATGTAACAAAAAAAGTAACTGAAAAATGTGAAGTGGGTTAAAAAGTGCCTCACGTAAGCAGCATCCATGGAGCTACTGGTTGGAACTCACTAGTTTGCTCACCTTGTCATGAAAAAATAATGTAACCTAACGCTTTTTAATAAATCTTTTTATTAAACATACATCGGTTTAAGAAACATTACAGAGGATTCAAATCTTCCAAGCACTACAGTGATCCGAAGAAATTATGGTACATCAATACATGGAAGGAAAATGTCTTGGGGTGAGTGTGTCATCATGTTCAATACAGCGAGGAGGCACACATATTTCTCCCCGGTATGTATTCCAAAGGCCCCAGACACGCTACCACTTTTTGGGGCAGCCCCTGGCCAGGTATACCGTCTTCTCCTGGTACATGCACCAGTCAAGCTCTTTTTCCCAAGCCTCTATTGTGGGTGGTTGTGTTGCGCCCCATAGCTGTGCAATATTTCGTTTCGCAAGCATGAACCCTAATGTGGCTCTCTGTGTCTGATGAGTGTTCAGGTCAGTTAGTTAACAAATGTTTAACAAACATCTTCTCGCCTCCAGGAGGAGATTAACAGAAAGCACCAAATTAATGATATCATGTACCCTACTCGAGAAAGAGCTTATAGAAGCACACTCCCAGATTATGTGCATGAAGGTTTCCAAGTGCCCACAACGCCTCCTGCAATCTCCACTGTCCGCCCTCCCCATGTGTATAAGATGGGGACCAGTAATATACACCCTATGAAGGATTTTGAGTTGCACTAGTCGAAGTCGGGCAGGGATGGCGACTACTCAGGCAGAAGACACTGCCTTTCGCCAGTCCTCATTGTCCAACTCAATCCCATCTCTTATCCATTTCGCCCGCAATGTTTGTAGGAGGTCCTTCATGTTGTTTATTAGCTTTTTATATGTTAGGGACATAGCTTTTTCTGGTAGGTGACTGTCCAATATTCTGTCCTCCAGCGGTGAGGAGTCAGGAAGATCAGAGCCCCGTGATATGTGAGAATGAAGTTTTTGAAGTACCTGAGCATATCTAAAATATTCAGTCCCTGCCAACTCATACTCTCTCTGCAGCTCGTCAAATGGCCTGACTTCACCCTTCCCCCAAACATCTTAAATATATATAAATGAAATACCGATGAGGTCCCATCTATCAAATCCTTTTGACCTCCATTAACTGCCAAGTCTCGTAATCTAACTCTTAAAGTAATATAAAAAAGTAAGAAATGAAAGAGTGAGGTGCATAAGTGAAGGTGATATCTATCTACCATCCAAGCCCCGTAATGTGAAAAAAAGAGTACAATCAACTCTCCTTAAGTTAAAATAGAGTTGTTAATATCTATCACACATATTTTGTAAGTTTTGCTAGTGTTCACACTCAATTAAAAAGACAGCATGTTTAGACCATTTTAACCTGAACGGCCGACATTCTCATGGGCATAAAACATTTTATGGGCAATTTCATCAGGGCATGGGGATACATCTCCACCTCAAGAGTGCACTGGACCTAGTGGTTGCCAGGTGGACTCCTACAGAAATTCACTGGGAGTGGACCCATACCCCCCAACAATCAATGCAGCCAAGAACACACACTCACCCTAGTGCCGGGTGCTTGCATTGAACATTACAATAGCAGCACCTGGCCCGGTGGTGAGTGTGTGTTCTTGGCTGCATTGAATTGTGGGGGGTGGGGGGGGGGGGGGTAGTCACACCTTGGGTCCACTCCCAGACCAATGCCTAATCTTAAAAAATGATGAGGAAACTTATTTTTATTTTTTAAATGCATCCTGTTTTACTTTCAAGAATGTGGGCTGCATTTCAGAAAAAAATTGCTTTATTTAAAAAGCAATCACAGACATGGTGGTCTGCTGGCACCAGCAGGTCACCATCCTTGTGAGTGCAGGCCATTCCCAATGGGCTACAAATTGCGACCTGCCTCATCAATTTTGATGAGGCAGGTCATTTGCAACCCCATTGAGAATCTCTAATTGTGTCTAAGGCACATTAGTATATTTAGTTTTTCGAATCTCTTATTCCTAATCTGAAAGTATTGCAATTAGGGACTCGAAAAATGAAATGGTCAAACATCCTGCCCCTTGTCGAGTGCAGAGGAGCAATATATGGTAAGTATGGCATTATATTTTGCTATTTTAAAGAGACACAAAAAAGTGCAACTGGTGTCTTTTTTTAAAGGTGTTGCACTGGTTTAATGTAGAGAGGTGCAGCAAGGTAGGTGGGCATGTTTAGAGAGGTTTGTCTGTTGAGATGAGGTGAGAACACAAAACAGAATAGCACAGGGCAAAAGGTGGTAAATAGCACATTTTACAAAAGGTTTTGAAAGGTTGGGAGGTAGCTCTAAAATATTCCATCGGGTAAATCTTGGAGCTCAGGGCCTGTGGAAATTCTGGGAATCACAGTTTATAAACTATTCAAAACATAGTCTGTTTCTAGGCCTAGTGAAGAATGAGATTTATCTATAAAAACTGCTCCAAAAAGTCACTTCCCACTATAGATATCCACTGAATGTGCCTGCAGTATTCAAAATGGACATCTGAAGATGCAAAAACTGCACTTTAACCCTGAAACAACTGTTTGGAATAGTGTGTTAGTAACTTGTGAAAACATGTAAGATGAAGTTCAGGAGTAGACCATAAAACAACTGAAAAGTATTTAGGGCTTTATTACAAGTTTGGTATTCTGAGAACTTGCTGTTGCAGTCCGAACGCCGTGAGGTCGGTGGTCTGAGCGCCATATTACGAGATGGGTGAATTGCTATTGCAAAGACTGCGGCTTAGCTGCTAACACTGCCAGCACACCACAGTCCACCAGGGTCGTGGTCATGGAAAAGCAGCCCTGATAGGGCAGTATAGAGGAGTTTCACCGCCGCCCGTATTACAAGTTGGATTTTCCATGAGCTGAACACGGTGGTGGGACAGGCAGCTTCTAATCGGTAGAAAAGAAGGATTTGGGGTGCATATTGACCCCTTTCTTTTTCTTCCGGTCAGAGGTTGACATGGGTCTCTTTTGTCAGGTCCCCTTTCCAGCAGCATCTTAATCCTGAGGATTGCTGCCCTTTTTTTGAAGATTTACGGGTGAGTCATTTTTGTACCACATACCCATTGCCTAGCGTGCCCACACATGGGACCGACTCTGGCAATGGGTAAGTGATATTTTTCCACATGTATCATGCATAGGTGTGCATCTGACACATATACAGCTTGAAATGCTCACAAGGGCATTGCTACATATGTCAAACTAATCACCACCACTGAAAAATCTCTAAACCCACACCATGGGCACCATGGTAAACTCGTAATACAGTGGACATGGGTTACTGGTGGCTGCTGTGTGTGCCAAACTCGTAATCAGGCCTTTAATGTGTAATCAACTTTAGAGTTTTAATTTCATGTGCCGAGCATAATGATAGAAGTAGGCCAGAAAGGAAAATCCAAAGTGAAACTTAAGTAACTCACCCTTCTTTCCTAAAACACCAGTGTGGAAAGTCAAAATGAAAAAGAGCACAGTAGTGTTGGGCTTAAGGTGGAAAGTGCTGATTCTATACATTTACTGTCAATGGAGCTGATGCAGTCTCTCCTTACAGAATATTAATACTCCACCCAAATGGATTTGCAGACAGAGTGCTTTGTCCTAGGGTATCTTGCAGATAAAAGAGTAGCTCACCCCTTTGTTGCATATTAGGACACTGTGGGCCATATATATCAAAAAGTCATTTTGCGATTCTCAAATAGCTATTTTTTGTGATTCGCGATTCTCAAATAGCGATTTTTTGTGAATCGCTATTTGAGAATCGCAAAATGCTATTTATGTAGGAATTGCAATCAATTTTGCGAATCCTACATATTCCTTAATTGCGAATCGCAAATTGTGATTCGCAATTAAGGAATACCTCCCCATTCATTCCTAAGGGCCTAGAGGCCCATAGGAATTACTGGGAAGACATTCTCAATTTGCAATTAGCAATCAGAGAATCGCAAATTGAGAATGCAATTTCAAGGGTGTGGGGGTGTCAAAAGGACACCCTGTTGCACCCCTGAAATAAGCATGGGTGCACATGTGGCACACATGCATGCCCTAAGGGCATGTATGTGCTTCACATTGCACTTTGAAAAATGCAAAAAAGTGCATTTTTCAAACAAATCGCAAGTTACCACCAACTTGAAGTTGGTGGTAGTTTGCGATTTCTTAAGGTCAAATTGCACTTTTTTGCTGCTTCTTACATTGCATTTAAGGAATCGCAAAATTTGCGATTCCTTAAATGCAATCGCAAAATAAGGAATCGCAAATTTTGCGAATCCTTATTTTGCCTTAATACATCCCATTTGGCAAAATTGCATTCGCAAACGCTGAAATTCTGCAAATTTCGGCGTTTGCAAATGCAATTTTGCTTGATACATATGGCCCTGTGTCCTCATGGGGTTGTATTAGCCTTATAGCTCACTGTAGTAGGTTATACTCGTCATTACATGCACATTCCTTTGTTATAGTACTTCACCTTTGGCTCAGTCATAGAATGCTCAGGCAAGCCTTTCATGGCTGCAGTAGTTCGCTACAGTAGATTCTAAGGGTGCATTGGAACTTTCTGTTCTCATGGGGGCAGAATTTTCTAATAGTGTTTTATCATGCTGGGTATTACAGCCATTAAACTCCCACTCACTTGTTTTATACCTTCACTTTTCGCACAGATCTATAACACTGGAGTGACATTTAAAGGCTTGCATAGCTTGGCACGGCAAGCTATAACTCTATATTAGGACATAATTTTTTCTGTTCAAAATGTGTTATTAAGATTTTTTTAATAGATTCAGTACAATAAATATACAAAAAAGGAGCTCAGGCAAGATGCAGTAAATAAGTATTGATTATAATAAAGTCATATGTATCATTGAGGAGTCACATAGGTATGAAAAAGTCAATAAAACAAAATACAATAACCTACTTATCAGGTTACAGTATTGGTAATGCAAAATATAGTTTATATTACTACAAAATTACTACTTATGAATTTTGAGAAACATAGTGATCCAACAGTTTCAGGCATATTTCCAGTCAATGCAAGGTACGGATAGGAGAAAAGGAAGACATTATATCACTTTGCCTTGTTGTAAACGTCCTTCATGCCCAACAGATATGAGATTATAATATTTTATCATTATTCCAATTAGACATGATAGATTTTATTGCTGAAGAAATTAGGAAGTCGTCTGATTAGCAAATTATAACCAGGAACAGAGGTCAAACAATTAGCATATAATAGGATAGTTGGTAATTATCAGAGATATTGATAATTTTGCAGATAATATCCTCTACAAAATGAAAATAGAGTGAGCCATTCATATAATAAATATTTCGAAGAACTATCAGTAAAATTACAATACCAGCAGGATTGTACGATGGAATATTGCATGAATTTTGCACAAATGCCATTTTAACGCCGGCATTAGAACAAATGCATCATTATAGCATGTTGCTTTTGCAAGCAAGCCATTACAATGACCTCCCTTAGGGAACGCTGGAGTTTGGATTAATATCATTTATATTATCAACACCAGTCTGCGCAACAGTAGGGGAGGTGTTAGAATTTAAATCCAACACGACCACAACCAAAGCGCCCCCCTAAAGCAAGTTGTTGTAACAACTTGTGTGCTACAGGAATGCTTTCTAACAATGAGTTCATTCTATTACCAGCTCTGTCGCTGGTTTGAAATAAAATGCTTTTGTATTTTTACTTTGTGGGGCAATTTAACTAAATATAAAAAAAACGGGGACTCAAAACTTTTACCCCCGCAAAACCGTGACAGCGCTGATGGCTGATCCGTGAGAGGAACAGGAAGCACTACACGCTTCTCCAGGTGCAGATATGCGCAGGAAGGGCCTTTCAAATTGAGGCTTGATGAAAGAGAACTTCTAAAAAAAGATCTGAAATGCCTGACTATCGGGATTTAAAGAGAGAGCAGGAGGGAACAGGACTAGGCAAATGACATTGATTGCATTGCTGGCAGGTTAAATAGGCATTGAACTTATAGAGGAAACATATGAGGATACAACAGTTGATAAAGAGTCTCGAATGTACACTTTGTGTTTGAAGATATAAATTTCCACAATATTGAGCATCGCCCTGAAGAAGTCCCATGTAAATAGGGACAAAATGTGTAGGCTGTTTTCATCTTGGACATTTCATCGTGTTTTATCGTAACCGAGCACTTTATGAATAAAGATGATGGAAAAACAAGCTGAATGTGAAAAAATCTGCTTATTACACAATTGACAAACGTTTTTGCTGGCATGTGTTCTTTTACAAATAATGTATAAGCTTTGTGAGTTCGGAAAAGATCTCCTTAGATTTTCTCAATTTTTGTGCTCCTCAAAATTTGTGTATTTGTACCTATCATGCACATTGTTTATACTCTCAGAAGTTCCATACTGTCCCTTGGTCCCATACAATCACCTATGAAAATGCAGACAGTGAGTTGCCATAGCTTAGTTTTAGAATTTACTACATTCCATACTGAGTTAAACTAAAACGTTTTGATATCAGGAAAAAGCAAAATATGCTGTTATAAAATGACTAATAAGGATCTCCACGCCCTGTGTGACATTCATGAGTTCTGGCTACTATTTTAGTGGTATCTAGTTTGTCGTTATTGCCATGAAATGGGCTCTTATAAATAAAAACAACATTACATACAATTTAACATAAGCAGTTCATTACCTCTTGTCCACCTCCCTTGTTACAGTCCTTTCCAGATGAGTGATTTGTCATCATGTATAGAAATGACAACCTATCCAAGCTTTGAATGTATCCCGCTCTCTGACAGGGCATCCTCCAGTATTCAGCCTTCAGCCTTCACCTACTCTAGAAAAGGAGGAAGTCTCATCACATCACTGCCTGTTTTTTACATAATACAGGATATGGCTTCCTATACTCAAGCATCCTTACAAGCTATTTTAAAATTAAACGTTTGCTTTCAATATCCCTGCTTTTCTCTAAAAGATGGAACTGGTATAGTGGTACATTTAGAGTGTTAAATCAAGCCAGTTCTATCCTCGTTAGCAAGTTCAGCCATAGTCCAATCGAAGGACTGCAATCTGCTGTTAAATCAGTAAGGATTTACTAAGTGATCCAAACTCTTGCCCACTCTTTATATCACACTGGAATTAAAATGTCATTAAAATAATTCTGCTGTCTTGCCTTATCTCATAAAGGTGAATGTGTTATGAGAGATTGTGTGAGTGCCAGTTCTGTTTCCTAGTTACCCAAATAAGGGAGAAGCAAATTTTTTGGTCATAAGCAAATAAGCATATTGATGCAGGTGCATCTTTGTGCAGTACAAGGGTAATGATTAGGTGGGGGCGCTAGGTGGCGCACGACAAAGATGGCTGCGCGCTTGTGAGGCTCCAGCCCGTCCGAGCCAGATAAACCCCGTCAAACCCATCCTACATTGCTAATTCCTCCTATGAAAGACGCTCTGTGAACCGGCTTGTCCAGGCGATCTCACCGATGCCTGAATTGTGCCCCTTGCCACCGGTACGGGTGCGATAGATCGAATTGCAGAGGGGCCCGGGGACTGAGCTGCAACCTCTGGTGCTGTGTGGCGGCCGGCGCAGCTGGGAAACACCGAGGCTGAGAGGGCCCTGTGTTCGGAACGGAGCGGAAGCGGACCTCGCTGCACTGCGGGACCGGGGAAATAACACGCCGACCGGGACCCCCCCTGGACACTGGGAGGACACAGGGGGAGTTGCCTGCATTGATGAAGCCTGCATCTGGGGCCGCGATTGTGCTGGCAGGAGACGGCGAAGCGCGAACGCGTGAAGCGGCGGAGAACGCTGGGCGCCGCATCGGGGGACGGGAGCATGACAGACTGAGCTCCCTATTCTGCCCGACTGCCTGCTGTGTGGTGCTAGCGCTGGGACATACCTCCGCATTGCTGCCCGGAGAGGCTGGGATCCAAGAAAATACACTGCCGCCATTTTGAAAAACGGCGCGAAACCGCGAACTGCCCGGGAGGCTGCCCTGCTGCCCACGGAAGGCGCTGAGAGTGTGTGGAGGCTGCTTGGGCGCCTGTCAAGTCCTGCCTGGCTGGAACCCCACACTGGTGACCTGGCTGCATGTACCTCGCCTCTCGGGCGCACACTGCTTGCAGAAGAGGGAGAATACCTGCACCGGTTAATACATGTACACTAAGGACCTGCATTGGAGGCTGTTGAAACACATATAAAACCATCAGGAGCTACCTGAAACCGGTGGCGCTACGATGCATTCAGCTGATATCCCCGCACTGCGCAAGCAGTAATAACCCTGAGCGCTGGACATATCATACTGCGGGAGGCTATCTGGCTGATACAATAGGGCGATCAGAGGCTAAACAAACTAAAATACCGTTCGAGGCGCGTAAGGCCTCCAAATCACGCGAGGAGTAGCAAGAAGACACAGAGAGCACTGAAGCGCCTGGGGAGGATTGGAAGGAAATCCTAATCGGCGTGCGGCAAAGTCTCTATTCAATCGACGCCAAGATGGATTCGTTGAATGCCCGCATGGACTCTGTAGTGACAAAGCTGGGGCAGCACGAACAACGCCTCAAGGAAGCAGAATCTAAAGTGTCGGACTTAGAAGATGGGGCATCCACGAACAAAAAGCAGGTCTCGCAAATGGATAAACTACTTAAAATAATCGCGGAAAAAAATGAGGACCTAGAAGCGCATTCCCGACGGAACAACGTGCGAATCCTGAGCCTGGCGGAGTCAACAGCCACAAGCCGCATGGATGACTTTGTAGAGGAATTAGTGATTGACCTCTTCGGCAGAAAAGCCTTTTCGGCCCATCTGATTGTCGAACCTGATCATAGATCCCTGACCGCCCATCCACCCCCGGGTGCTGCGCCACGTCCAGTGATAGCTCGTTTTTTAAACTATCGCGACAGAGACGCAGTCTTAAGACTTGCCAGAGAAAAAGGCCAAGTGCACTATGAAAACACAATACTGTCTTTTTACCCGGACTTTACGCAGATGGTGCAGGATGCTCGGCGAAAATTTGCAGCAGTTAAGAAAAGACTACAGACGCAGAAGATCCCGTACGCTATGCTGTACCCGGCAAAGCTCAGGATCACCCATCATGGCACTTCTTTTCTAACCCTCAGCAGGTAGAAGATTATTTGCGACGCCACCGCCGCTCTGACCCCACTGACTCTAACATCAGGGAACGCGGATCCCCGCTGCTCGAAACAGAACCCCGCTGACACAAGAACTGAGTATAATTGACAGCCGAACCTGGTTTACCTATCAGGCAGTGAACGAACATTAAGATATTGGTGATGTATTCCTATTTGTTCTTTGAGTGGAATGACTGGCTCGGCAACTTGCCCCTGTCCCACCACGGCTAGCAGCCTGAGGGTGTGTGAGAGTATGGGGGGCAGTGGGAAGTTCGTGAGCCCCTAGCGTGTTCCCGATAGGGCGATCCCCTGGAGGCAGTAGTTATGGGGAATGTTGAAGGAAATGTACGTTTGGGGGATTTGGAAGGGTGGGGATTTGCACCCGGCAAGTTGGTGAAGCCGGCGTGGGAGGGGGGATGTGTTGGGATTGGGAATTCGCGAATTTTTGTCCAACTCAGGGAGACTGTTGCCCCACAGACATTAGATCCACATCACACGGGCACTAATGGCTACTGACACATGAGGCAGTACAACTCTAACTATTGCATTGTGGAATGTGCGAGGATTAAATGACTCGAGGAAAAAGTGACAGATTCTAGGCTATATTGACAGTCACCACATCACAGTAGTGATGCTGCAAGAGATACACTTGATTCCCGATACCGTTCCCCACTTTGCCTCGAGATGGGCAGCGCACCGCAGTTTTGCATCATACACCACATATTCCAGAGGGGTGTCTATACTGGTAAAAAAGGGGGATACCTTCCTCCCTGGCGGCTCGGAGGCGGACGAAGGAGGCCGATTTTGTCTACTCTGGGCTAAGCTACACTCCTATGATGTTACTGTCACGGTCCAACGGCTCCTCGGAATCAGGGTCCACCTCCAGCTTTCCCCGCACTCTGATTGTAACTGCTTACAGAGCACGGTACTAAGCAGGTGAGGGAAAAATGCCGGGGCGGGAACCGCTGAAGAAGGGATGCCTGTAGAAACAAAAGACCATACATTAATATCAGGCCCTCACACTTCTCCTATCTATAACTCTTTTAGACCCAACCCCTACCGGATGATTCTCAGACGTTAGTTCCCTTCCTTTTTTCAAAATGATAGGATGAGATGACTTCTCTCATAAGTGGAACAGGATTCCTGAAAGAACAAGAGCCCTTTGTTATACTGACCCTTCCTTACCCTTTCCTATAAAACCCCCTAACTGCCACACATACATACCATGCGTTCTCGCCCCTTGTGTTAAATAGGAAAGTCTAGTAATCAGGATAGTTTTCCGGATACTAAGCAAAGGTGTATAGCAAAAGAGGAAAACAAGAAAAAATAGTTCAAGTGCAAAACAACAGTTTGTGAGTTCCAAGAAGACTACAACAGGCCAGACAGACCCATTGCTTAACTCGATATAGAAATATATACAGCTCCAATGTCACTAACGGGGATAATAGTACTGAACAAAGAGGAATCAATAGGAACGAGGCTCTCTTACCAGAGGCAGATGCTGGCGATTCCTCTTTCACTGTTCCGGCCACGGGAGGGGGCAATCCTGCGTCTCCCGCACCTGAACCTAAACCAGATGACGATTCTCAGGGTATGTGAGAGGGAGTCAGGTCACGAGAGGGGGCAATCCTGCATCTCTCGTAACAACCAAAAGCACCTCTTATCCGTGTAATGAACACCAGCCGAGAGGGGGCAAGTCCAGCGTCTCTCGCACCGGCACCGCTCACTCCGACGCAAGAGGGGGAAATCCTGCATCTCTCACACCAGAACAACCAAGGCTCCTAAAGTCAGACTCGGGAGGAATGAATCCAGCATCTCCCTCTCTGACCGCAAACACCACGTTCCGCCCAACACTCAGTTAGTAGGCAGGACTCCAAGCAAACGCAATCCCGCAGCCGCGGGATTACCACCAAAGAAGCAAAGGTTTCTCTCCAACGGGAACACGGAGAACCAAGACGTCAGTCAACCAAAATCCCAGCAAAGACAAAATCACGTGCACCGCACCCGGTGTTTCGCGAACCTATATGGCCTGTCCCATTCACTTCCATCAGCAGGAATTCTGGGAGATGTAGTCCCCGGTTATACTTAGGCAGGCACGCGTCGCATCCTGACAGTATGCCCTCCTCCCAAGTGCCTCCTAGCGCCAGGCTTCCTCGGATTCCACAAAAAGAACCTTCGGACCTCCACAGGAGCATGAACCTCAGCACTAGGCTCCCACGAATCATCCTCCGATTGGTACCCCTTCCAGGAGATCAGGAACCACAACCTCCCCTGGCGGTACCTAGAATCCAGGATTCTGCGGACCTCGTATTCCAACTGCCCATCTCTCATTACTGGAGGCGCCGCCTTGATTCGGGCCCTCCCTGCTGGCTTCAACAGGCTGCAGTGGAACACTGGATGAATCCGCAATGTAGCAGGCAACCTGAGTTTATACGCCACCGGATTGATGTTGCGAATGATGGCGTAGGGACCAATGAAACGAGGATGGAAAATACTGTGGTAGCGGAAACGGATGTTACGAGTAGAAAGCCAGACTTTATCGCCCACTTTATACTCCGGTCCCTCCTGTCGATGTCTATCAGCCCATTTCTTATAAAAGACCTTAGACTGATCCAATGACTTCCGAATGGTTTTACAGATTCTGAGAAGGGCCTTCATGTGAGCAGCCACTGTAGGGTGATGTGATTTTGAACCTCACTGGGAACCACCACAGGCAGAGTGTTAGCATGGAACCCAGTATTGTCTTTAAACGGCGTTTCCTTGATTGAACTATGCCACATGTTGTTGTATGACAATTCGGCCAACCACAACATGGAAATCCAAGATTGGTCCGCCTCCTTTGAATAGCACCGCAAGTACTTTTTGAGCGTCTGGTTAATCCTCTCAGTTTGTCCATCCATTTGCGGATGAAAGCTGGTGGACAACGCATCTTCCGTGTGCAAAGCCTTGCACCACATGTGCCAAAAGCGAGCCACAAACTGAGGCCCTCGGTCCGAAATTATAACTCGTGGAATCCCATGCAGTCGTACCACATGGGTTAGCAACTGCTGTGCAGTCTGACTGGCTGTGGGAAGGTTTCGGCAGGGAATAAAATGTCCCATCTTAGTGAGACTATCCACCACCACCAGTATAGCATTGCATCCCTGGTCGTTCGGTAAACCCACAATAAGGTCCACACTGATGGTATGCCATGGATGAGCAGGAGTCGGCAGCGGCAGCAGCTTCCCCCTCGTCTTGCTCTGCTCACCTTTTGCCCATGCACAAGTGTCACATTGTTGTATCCAACCTTCCACGTCCTTAGCCATTCCCTCCCAACAGAATTGACACTGTACCAGGAGTAGTTTTCTTATTGCCAGGATGACCAGCCACCACCGCATTGTCACACCAATTAAAGGCTTGCAACCTAAGGGAATGAGTAGGTAAATAAAGTTTTCCCTTATACAACGGCACCCCATGCTTCAGTGTCCGATTCAAATCCTGACCGGCCCATGTCTGCCACTGGGTCGGACTCCGTTGGCCTGTTACCTGAGTCATGAACTGGTCTGCTGCGACCGCACAGATTACCTTCTCTGGGGAAATGATAGCCTGTGAAATTTCTTGAGGAGACGCAACTCCTTCCACCTGTCTGGAGAGAGAGTCAGCCTTCCGGTTATCGGACCCTGGACGGAACGTAATAACGAAGTTATACCCTGCAAAAAATAACATCCATCTCATCTGACGTTGAGAAAGATGGCGGGCAGTCTTCATGAAAACCAAGTTCCGATGGTCCGGATACACCGTGATGGTATGTTGCGCCCCCCACAAATAGTGTCTCCACTCCATGAAAGCCTTCTTGATGGCAAACAGCTCCTTCTCTGCCACTGTATAGTTCAGTTCGGCTGAGGACAGTTTTTTTTTACAAGAACGCCACCGGATGCAGTTTGCCGGTCCCTCTGTCCCTCTGGGACAATATTGCCCCTGCCGCCGTATCCAAGGCATCCGCCTCCACCACAAACGGGACATCCATTTGTGGATGCCGCAAGATGGGAGCTGTGCTGAACAATTTCTTCAGTAGTTCAAAAGCCTCCATTGCCTCTGGGGTCCACTCGAACTGTGCACCTTTCCTCAACAACCGAGTGATTGGGGATGCTACCAAGGAGAAATGTGCTATGAACCTCCTATAAGAGTTTAATAAGCCTAGGAAGCACTGCACCTCTTTCACACTCTTGGGAACTGGCCACCACTGTACCGCCTCTACCTTCCTGTCTGCCATCCGAAACCCCTGGGGACTTAGTATTACCCCCAGGAACTCCACCTCCGACACCCCAAACTCACACTTGCTGAGTTTACAGTAAAGGCAGTTTTCCAGCAATCTTTTTAGGACCAGGATGACATGACTGGCATGCTGCGGTACAGACACCGAATAGACCAGAATGTCATTGATGTACACTATGACAAACTGGTCTATATAGTCCTTCAGTATGTTGTTTAAGAAGTACTGGAAAGCCGCCGGGGCATTACACAGCCCGAACGGCATAACCAAGTACTCGAAAAGCCCGTACCTAGTTTTGAAGGCCGTTTTCCACTCATCACCGCTACGGATCCTCACCAGATGGTATGCTCCTTGGAGGTCCAACCGAGTGTAAATGTTGGCCTCCCGTACTTGATCCAGTAGAACGGGGATGAGTGGAAGTGGATAGCGGTTTCTCACAGTCTGTCTATTTAGCAGACGGTAGTCTATACATGTCCGTAGATCACCATTGGCTTTTGCCGTGAAAAACAGAGGAGAAGCTGCAGGGGATCTAGATGGACGGATGAACCCCATGGCACAGAATGGTTTCAAATACTCCTGCAGGTGTTTGGTTTCCGGTTCCGATAGGGCATATACTCTACAAGAGGGAATCACTGCTCCGTCAATGAGATCAATACGACAATCGTATTCGCAATGGGGTGGCAACGATGCCGTCTTGACCTCACTGAACACCTCACTATACTCCTCATACGCCGCTGGCAATACCACTTCTTTTTCTGCGGCCGCGGCCACCTGAAAAACCTGAGCCAAGGCTACCAGATGTTGATCCGCCTCCCTCAAACAAGACATCTGACACTCCTCCGAGAGGAAACTGATGGTCTTAAGTCTCCAATCCATAGTGGGATTATGGAGCCCGAGCCAGGGCATCCCCAAGATGACCTCATACTGGGGGGCTTCAATAATATTCAAAACAATGTTCTCCACATGATCCAAAGGCGAACCCAGGAGCTGTAACTCTACCATTTCCGTGTGTTCCGTAATCGGACCGGACTTTAACGGGATGCCGTCCACCGCCAACACCCTTTCTGGTTTCATAACAGGCACCCTCTCCAAGCCCAGACGACGAACCAACCCGTCATCAATGAAATTTCCGGTGGCCCCGGAATCTAGCATACTATGCACCGGGTGTTGTTGCCCTTTCGCCTGCAAAATCATAGAAAGGACTATGTGCGATTCGGTGGTAGTCGAATACGCTCCGGCTAGGGACGGCAACTGCCAACCTACTTCCTCTGGATTCGTATTGGATATAATGGATTCCTCATCTGGGTTGCTCTGTACCGCAGGAAGGGCAAAGTTCTTTCCGGTAACTAAAGGACGCGGTCTCTTGGGTTTCACAGTGCAGTCCTTTACATAATGCCCCTTCTTACCACAGTACATGCAGAGGCCCTACGCACGGCGGCTTTCTCTCTCTGCTCTAGACAATGGCGCCCGTACGGCACCCACTTCCATAGGTTCGGACACACCACTCTTATCAACTGGAGTACCAGACTCGACCCTACTCAACCCCCCATGATGACGATATCCCCTTCTCCGGTCTCCTGACCGTTCTGCAAGACGATGGTCAAGTCTCAACGTTAAGTTAACCAGATCCGTACAGGTGGTGGGCTGTGGGTCTATTTGAGCTAACACATCTTTCAGCTCTTCGGAAAGGCCCTGATAATACAACACCATCCTCTTCTCTTCGGGCCAAGCAGTTTCTGCAACCAGTCTGTTGAAAGAGGTCATATAAGACACCAGTTCTTTCTTGCCCTGCTTTAACTCGAGAAGGTCTCGGTCAGCACTAAGAGTGGTAGCTCTTCTATCGAATACTCGCTCGAACTCTCTCCTGAAAGCAATCCAATCCGACAAAGGAGGATCATCATTCATAACCAAAGGCCCTGTCCAATTAGCCGCATCGCCCGTTAAATAGGAAATGGCAAAGGCCACCCTAGACAAATTAGTCGGGAAAGATGCTGGACGGCAGGAAAAATGCAATGAGACTTGCGTTAAAAACGCCTGTATGGAATGAGGGTCTCCTGAGTATCTCTCAGGGCTAGCTAACGGAATGGGAGGTGGAACCGTAACCTGGATCTGTTGAGTACCTGTCGAAGCATTGAAAGGGTTTCTGGCCTGCCTATCAACCTGTTCCTTTAAGGCTGCGGTTTCAGCCCGGGAAGTGACTAGCTCTTGCTGCACTGACACTAGGGCCGCCAATACATCATCCAAGGTAGCCATACCTAGACCCTGATCAGGAGGAGATTGTTTCATGGGCACGTGATTCTGGCACGGTCCAACGGCTCCGCAGAATCAGGGTGATGCTAATAGGGGTCCACCTCTAGCTTTCCCCGCACTCTGATTGTAACTGCTTACAGAGCACGGTAGTAAGCAGGTGAGGGAAAAATGCCGGGGCGGGAACCGCTGAAGAAGGGATGCCTGTAGAAACAAAAGACCATACATTAATATCAGGCCCTCACAATTCTCCTATCTATAACTCTTTTAGACCCAAACCCTACCTGATGATTCTCAGACGTTAGCTCCCTTCCTTTTTTCAAAATGATAGGATGAGATGACTTCTCTCATAAGTGGAACAGGATTCCTGAAAGAACAAGAGCCCTTTGTTATACTGACCCTTCTTTACCCTTTCCTATAAAAAACCCTAACTGCCACACATACATACCATGCGTTCTCGCCCGTTGTGTTAAATAGGAAAGTCTAGTAATCAGGATAGTTTTCCGGATACTAAGCAAAGGTGTATAGCAAAAGAGGAAAACAAGAAAAAATAGTTCAAGTGCAAAAAAACAGTTGGTGAGTTCCAAGAAGACTACAACAGGCCAGACTCGATATAGAAATATATACAGCTCCAATGTCACTAACGGGGATAATAGTACTGAACAAAGAGGAATCAATAGGAACAAGGCTCTCTTACCAGAGGCAGATGCTGTCGATTCCTCTTTCACTGTTCCGGCCGCGGGAGAGGCCAATCCTGCGTGTCCCGCACCAGAACCTAAACCAGATGACGATTCTCAGGGTGTGTGAGAGGGACTCAGGTCATGAGAGGGAGCAATCCTGCGTCTCTCGTAACAACCAAAAGCACCTCTTATCCGTGTAATGAACACCAGCCGAGAGGGGGCAAATCCAGCGTCTCTCGCACTGGCACCGTTCACTCCAACGCGAGAGGGGGAAATCCTGCGTCTCTCACACCAGAACAACCAAGGCTCCTAAAGTCAGACTCGGGAGGAATGAATCCAGCGTCTCCCTCTCTGACCGCAAACACCACGTTCCGCCCAACACTCAGTTAGTAGGCAGGACTCCAAGCAAACGCAATCCCGCAGCCGTGGGATTACCACCAAAGAAGCAAAGGTTTCTATCCAATGGGAACACGGAGAACCAAGACGTCCTTCAACCAAAATCCCAGCAAAGACAAAATCACGTGCACCGCACCCGGTGTTTCGCGAACCTATATGGCCTCTCCTATTCACTTCCATCCGCAGGAATTCTTGGAGATGTAGTCCCCGGTTATACTTAGGCAGGCACGCGTCGCATCCTGACAGTTACCTTCGCAAACTACTATGGGCCCAATGTAGACGATCCACAATCTCTCCTCCGGCTATGGGACAATATTCATGAGATTGGATTCACCTACATTATCTGGGGTGGGGACTTGAATACTATTATGTCTCTGGGAATGGACAGATCACAGGGCACACCAGCACATCATACAACCACACAAAAAACGTTAAATGCCGTTATTGCAGATAACTACCTACTTTACACGTGGAGGCACTCGCACCCGACTCACCGAGAGGGAACTTACTTCTCGACATACCACTCCACTTGGGCCCGGCTGGATTAAGTATTAGTTTCCAGGGGAATTGCTCACTGGTTGGGGCAAGTGACCCACCTAGCGCGCACACACTCGGACCATTCCCCAGTTGCAGTCACCATGCGTGTACCCCTCCATCACTCCCCATACAGCGACTGGCGCCTTAACCCACTGCATTTACAGCATGCAGCATTCCGGACAGGAATGGAGCAGGACATCAAAGAAATTTTTGATCGAAACATTGACTCTGTCCCAAGCATCACAACTGATTGGGAAGCATTCAAAGTCACGGTCCGAGGCTGGTGTATATCTAAAGGGGGAGGTATTCTGAAGTCACTGCGCACCAGCTTGACCACCTAGAGAATGAACTTAAGCAATTGGAAACAGAACTAGGCTTGAACTCTGAGGCCAAGGGGGTAAGGGCAACCATTCATGATAAACTGGGAGAATATGGTGACATGGTGGATAGAGAGTGCAAATTTCGGGCGAAGCATCATATGGCAAGGGTGTATGGTGAGGGGGACCGCCCCGGTAGAGCCTTAGCAGCCGCAGTGCGCCCGCCCAGATTCTCAAACTACGTGACTGAGCTACAAGACATTCATGGGGACATGCATAGGAATCTCCCTGACCAACTGCATGCCCTCAAAGAGTTTTACAGTGAGCTCTACTCTTCCTACTGAGGCACTCCCTTACAACTGCCTGAATATTTTGAAGACACCGCTCTGGCCTGGCTGGGGGACACACAGAGGGAGTGCCTTAGCTTGGAACTTGAGCTCGACGAAATAATGGAAGCCATAATGCAAATGAGCTCGGGTCGGGCACCGAGGTCGGATGGACTGCCCATAGAGTTCTATAAAACATATGCCAGTGTGTTAGCACCGATATTGACGGTAGTATATTATACAGCATTGGAAGAAGGCAGCCTACCCACCACGATGGGCGAAGCGCTTATAATGTCCCTACTGAAACCAGGGAAACCCCCTCATTGTTGTGATTTCTACCGACCTTTATCCCTTATAAACAGCTGTAGGAGAGTGGGGTCTGCAATCCTATGGTCACCCCAGATTTTTGCTTTTTGCTTCACTGGTTTACGACTTTCCCTGGCTGTGGGCCTGCTAATCAGACCAACAGCCTAGCTGTTCTCTCTCTAAATTGTCAACCATGTACTTTAGGTGCATTTACCAATTGGTACTGGACCACCTTATCAGTCCCTGTACAGTGTACCTTAGGTATCCAGGGCATAGGTGTACCCAGGGCCTACCAGGGGCTGAAGCATGTATTACGCCACCCCTGGCTGGCCATCTAAAACTGACACAACTGGCTGCAAGACAGCTGGGGCAAGGTGGTGTACACACCCTTTGCTGTAGATATAGTATACCTATATCTAACCCCAAAATGGACACATATACTCCTATCAGTCACTCCTATGGCAGGCCTTATCAATCCTGAAGGCAGAGTGCTTGGAATTATGTGAGATGGTGCTCTGGCATGAGCTGAGCCCGTCTGCAGCCTGCGGAACCAAGTCCTAATAGCTGTTCCATGATAACGCTATACCATATACTCTTAAGTGCATTATCAACCTCGCGGTTAAATGCTAACTCTGGTATAACATTATCAAAACATGTCGAGTAAGGTGTCATAGGAATTGGAATACTACCCCCTCGCCAATTCTGGCGACGGGGGTAGCATTCCACCCTTATAGAGGGGCACGACATGTATGTAACTGTAAACCCCGGTTAAAGTTAACTCGAGCCTTGGCATCACAAAATGGATGCTGCCACCACAGACACAAGTCTGACCTCCTGCTGCTGGGAGTCCTTCCAGCGAGGGAGGCCTGGACAAAGGGTTTCCTGCCTTGGGAGGTGCTAGCACCCCCCCAGACAGGATTTTGTGTATTGAGGTAGGGAGGCCTGAAAGGAATGAGACATGCCTGGGGCACACAAGGTGCCCTGTGCATACACCTGTTCAAACCAGTTGCTGGGGCACTCCAGCCCCAGCTCTGGTGGGAAATCGGACAAAGGATAGGGGGTGTAACCACCCCCCTTCCTGGTCCCACCCAGCGGAGGGACCTAGTCAGTAGTGCAGCCCCCTTTAGCAGGATAAAGGTAGGAGCTGGTCCCATTCCAAATTAGATTAATCCTGAACTACTCTACAAGAAGAAACTCTGGACTTCGACGTTCTGCTCCACAGAAGACTGAAGAAATCTCCCTTGTGGGCAAGGAGTGTCCACCCTGCAACTGCAGGCACCATCAAGCGTCCAGCAGCTTCACTTTGTCGTCTTCCCTCGAGGATCCAGACATCAGAGCATGACGAGACCCGGATTACCAGACCTCTCCGACCTCAACTCACATCTGCAGCAAAGCTGGGACCCGTGAGTGCGACGAGACACGTGGGACCGGCCATCTTGAACGAACTTGCACTGTGCTTCCAGCACGACTCTGAGGTAAACCCGACCAAGTGCTTTGGAGATTGAGAAGCCCCAACCCCGAGCAGCCCCTGCACCGAAGATCAGCCTTCCATCTTCCACGAGATCTGCGTGGGGCCCTTCTGCTTGTTTGCTGCTCGACGCGTTGTCTGGTCACTTGCCGGCTGGCTAGTGGCCTCCTAGACGACGAACCTTTAAATCTTCACTGCTGGTCTGGTTGCTCCAGACTGGCCCTTGCTCCCTTCCAAAAGAGGGGCACCCCGGACTCTCCTAGTCCGCACCAGACGCCTTTTCCACTCACCGCGTGGGTTGCCTTTGCCAAGGCCTGTTGACTCCAATCCCGGATCCGACACCGCTGACAGCGAGAGCCTGCGTGGGACAGCTCGTGCCTCCATCCTGGTTGTCGAAGACGCCTCCTGGTCCACGTGGCTGCAGAGTCAAGCATCCACTCTTCACCTGATCGCGATGACAGCATCTGGTTCCTTCCTGGTTCCACACCGGTCACTGGCTAGTGACTTTGAACACTGTCCCCTCTGCTTTCAGGTTCTCTTTTTCACTGATCCACCCTTGGATCGCACCGGACATGTCCTCCTGGTCGCCTGCAGCATCTTTTCTTCTAGGCTCCATAGACTTCAACGCGAGAACCGGACACACTTTGACACCTATCCACCCGCAGCCCGTGGGTGAGGTAACGAGAGCATTTTGGTGCTCAAGGGTAGTTTAACTGTCCTAGTGTCCAGTTCCACAGTCGTTTTAGTCCTACCTAGTCAGGATTGTCCGTACTTACCTTTAACTTGAACTGTACTGTCCATAGACGTTGCTACGCATCTCGCGTGTGAGTTCACACTCTGCACACGCGTTCCGTGGGCCTCCTTTTACTTACCTAGAGTTAGTGTAGCGTGGTCCCATCGATCCTACAGCCTCTGGACAGCTCCATTCCTTCTATCGACTTTCACATTCCACTTACTTTATTTATTTATTTTGCATCTTGTACCGCGCAAACTAAAACCCGAAGATGTCAAGGCGCCTAACAAAAAAGTCATAAGGCTGGCACTCATGCGCTTAAATCGTACGCTTGGACAAAGAGGCGAGTTTTGAGAGTGGCTCTAAAAGTTTGCAGGGAGGGGAGGGACCTGAGCTCCAAAGGGAGGTCATTCCACCATTTTGGAGCCAAGATGGAGAAAGCCCTACCACCCCATCTGGCTTTCCGAATGCGAGGGATATGAAGAAGAAAATGGTTGGAGGAGCGAAGGTTCCTGCCAGGATTATGGTAGGTCAAGATGGATCTAATGCCTGTAGGGCTACTTTTTGCCAAGGCCTTATAGACCATGCACATGGACTTAAAGACAATCCGCTCCTTTATCGGCAGCCAGTGGAGCTGCTTACTAGCCAACGTTGCCGAAGAGCGTAGGGGAAGGTCAAGAACAAATCTGGCTGCCGCGTTCTGGACCACCTGCAAGCGCTGCAGCTGACTCTTATTCAGTCCAGCATACAACGCATTGCAGTAGTCCAGACGGGACCCCAAAAGGGCGACAGCCAGTTGCCTTCTTGCCTGCAGGGAGAGGTAGTTCCTGATTTTCCTGAGAACATGGATTATACTTACTTAGTATATGGTTTGTCGTGCCTCTAGGGCACCATTGTAATTTTGTGCAACTTGTCGTATTTTTCTTAAGAGATTGTCATGTGCTTAGCCCTCTGACCTCATAAAGAGTTCAGAGGTGTTGTTATTAATAAATATAGTGTTTATTTTCATAACAACCTGTGTGGTGTCCTTTCATCTGGTATTCAAGGGGTTATATTGTGGTAAAACAGCTGGCTTCACATGCCAAAAGAGTTTTGCCTAAGACTGCTTTGTCCATGCTACCATTAGGATAGCTGGTCTATAAGGTTGACTTACAACCAATCACCATAAGGGTTGGTTGGACTGATACAAGGTGATCACTAGAACTAGTGAGCACCATATATCAGGCCAACTTCTCACAACAGCGATACCAAGATACTAGCCAAAGTTCTGGCGACTCGCCTTAACTTAATAATGCAACGCCTGGCGTTACCCGATCAGGCAGTCTTTATCCCCACCAGAGCCACATCGCATAATCTCCGCACACTGGCGGCAGTGCTTCAGGACATAGACCCGAAATGTTAGGCGGTGGCAGTGTTCCTCGACGCCACCAAGGCGTTTGACTCCCTGGAGTGGGACTACCTGCTAGGAACACTTGGCCGTATGGGGATGCCACCGATTTTTCTCCAATGGGTTCGTTTATTGTATACCCACCCTGTGGCCTCAGTCCTCCTGAATGGAGCCAAGTCCACTCCTTTCCCTGTATCTAGGGGTATGAGGCATAGTTGCCCCCTATCTCCCATTCTGTTCGGTCTAGCCATCGAGCCCCTGGCCGCCAAATTACGACCGCACCACAATCACAGAGTGCTAATTTACCCATCTCGACAGCTTCTCATCTCCCTGTATGTGGACGACGTGACAGTATATGTACATAAACCGCAGGAGAACCTCAACCCTATACTCCGGGAGATCACTAAATTTGGGGCCATCTCTGGAGTGCAGATTAATTGGTCTAAATCCGCCGTCTTCCCCCTCACTGACAATACTCCACAGCACCAGTTAGATTATCCACTGGCTTGGGTAGAAGACGAGGTGAAATATTTAGGTATTAGGATTACCAGAGACCGAGACATGCTCATGCGGCTTAATTACAGCACGATTATAGATAAAATAATGGACACTATCACTAAATGGTTGCGCTTACCGCTCTCCATGGCAGGACGAATCGCCTTAATTAAAATGGTTATACTCCCCAAACTTTTGTACCTTTTTATTAACATACCATATCACCCCGGGCCTTTCTTTTTTAAAACATTCAACTTGCAACTAATTAGGCTCATCTGGGGAGGGAAGCAGGCACGGCTAAAGCTACATACTTTAATGCTGCCTTACCATCAAGGGCGTTATGATGTCCCGAATTTTGAGATATACTATTATTGTGCACAGGCGCATTTCGCCACCTACTGGTTCCACCCCCCGCCATTCATGCCCCACTTGGCAGTGGAAGATGGCTATATGGCCCCAATGCCAACGCCATGTTTCCTCTTAACAGCTGTGAAACAGAGGGAAAGAGACCCTTCCACGGTAGACTGCACTATACAGGCATGGCAGCGCATTGCTAATAGACTGGAAATACCCATGTTGTACTCTCCTAAAATACCCCTGCAATGCAACCCACTGTGGCTGTTCGAGCAGTAGCGGCACCCCCCCCCCCAGCGCCTTGAGACCCTACGGGTATGTAGCGCGCTTTATAAGTGTCACTGATTGATTGATTGATTGACCTATGAAAGAATTTGCCGCAAGATGCTGGAAAAACCAAACTTTCGTAACTGGGCGGACCATTACGTGGGGAGTCGCTTCCGAACCATGGAGCAATTCTTTGACAAACATACCCCGTCGTTTATCGACGTATTCATGTACACCCGACTTCGACAGAGCGTGAAGCCGCCACTCCTGACTTCCCGCAGGAACCGGAGATATTGGTCCCACTGCACACACTATTGCAGGCAGATAACCCTCAACACACTGTGTCACTATTATATGGCCATGCGCGCACCCCACGTACGCCCGCATGCGTAAAAGCCAGGCAGGGCTGGGATAATGACTTGCAGATCACACTGACTGAGGACCAGTGGGAACTCAGCTGCGCGCAAACAGAAGCAGTGACCGGCAATAACAGGCTATGGCTTATTCACTTTAAATTCCTACACCGCCTATACCACACCCCGGCTAGGCTTTACAGATTCCGACTTTGAGAGAGCGACGTGTGCATGCGATGCTACCAACGAGATGCGGGTTTTTTTCATTTGGCATGGACCTGCCCCAGAGTAAGTGAATACTGGACGCATACGTTCCAGGGGCTATCGACCATGATGGACACCCAAATCGACCCATGCCCCCTCACTGCTCTTCTGGGCCTGACTCAAGACATTCAGACGATACACAAAAAGTTCCTGGCACTGGGACTACTGCTGGCAAAATGTCAGGTGGCATGCCGATGGGGGAGAGGCAGAGTCCCAAAATTTAAGGACTGGATACGACATGACCACGTGGCAAGACCACTTGCACCACTACGCTGATACACTTCCCCTTAAGTCGCGTCCTAAAAACAATGGGGCCCATTTACGACATATATATTAGCGCAGACGGCTGCCGCAGAGGAAAGAGGGGAATTACCGGGAACAGGACCGAGCTCCCACTCCTCGCAAGAACAATCTGGAGGGAGTAGGGATGTTTAACGCCACACGGAATGGGGCAGATGGGTGATTTTGTTCATTGAAAGTACCAAATTGCAGTTTTGGGCAGGCGGGCGGAGGGAGGTAGTTGGGAAGCTACTCCATGCGTATACTGATTTGTTCCAAACCATAGAGGGACTATGCACCAAGATGTACCGATATGAGATGTATGGGACAGTGCCAGACTTGGAGTGACCTGAGGTTGGAAAATTTATATTGAACATTATTGGACAAGAGTTAATATAAGGGATACATGGGTGGGGGGAGTTAGACTGTATATATAGCACCGTGGGCTGCTGCTTTTACAAGTTGCAATGCATACACCAGCATTGACATGTGTGCTCTTGTTTCCCATTCTTCTAAACCCTGTACCATGCAACATACTGTCAATAAAGGTTTTTGAACTTTAAAAAATAAATAAAAGGGTAATGATTAGGTGTTATAAATAGTGAAGGCAGAGTTAAGGCCTATATAGCATCCAACTTTGCCACAAGAGCCTCCACATACTCAAACAATGCAAAATATATCTATTATTCATTGTGGAATAGTGGGTCTGTTTTCTCTCTTATTAATAACTCCCTTGATTCTTTGTGTTCTTTGGCAGCTGCTGTTTACTCATCCATTGCTGCATGTATCCATATTCCTATGTGATCATCGAAGGTGGAAACAGCACGAACAATCTTTGCCAATTGACTTTCCTTTCAATGGTTTCAAACTATTTGGAGTGATGCTGGAGGTTTTAGGAAAATCAACTGCTGGGAACAAAATAGTAATTTGTCCCCTGTCACTATCTAGAGGTTAAGCCTTTGCTCCCAGTATCTTATGTGGACCCTGTAGGAAGCTGGCTCCGTATAAACGACACCAAAGTAAGGTATAGTGTACTCCGAGTCCAGTGGAACCCAAAAGGTAGGTAGATGTAAAGGTAGATAATGCCTTACTCTCTATTTGTGCTACTGTGGGCGAGCATTGAGGCTTCAGCTGATGGTAGTGTTAAGGAAATGATGTCATACACTCAAAGACTGAATTCAGGCCAATTTGTTTGTAAAAAATAAAATGTAGTTGTGTTTTTGTTTCCTAGAACCAAGCCAGGCCTGGTACAGGTAAGTATACTAATACTTTGCAAGAATTATGTAGCGAAATGCAGTTGACTGCAATTGGATTGGTTACAGGTAAGTCATTTGTTTATAAAAATTGTTTGAATTACTTTTCAGTTACTTTTCAAATTACTTTTCAAGTTACGTTTCAGATTATTTTTTACGTTACTTTTTTAACTCAGCGTGATATGCCTAGATATCACACTGGACACACAATTGATGGACGGAATACAGAACAAATCAAACTAATCACCCCCAGTCAAGAGATCTGAGGTAAATCCATCATTCTTTTGCTCACATGCCAGCCCAGTTTAGACCTGGCCATATGTGAATCAGTCTTGACCCTGGGTGTCATGGTTAACATACACCAGGAGGTACAAGGACATGAGGTAGCTCCAGTGATGCGCAGCGTCCCTGAGGAGAATGGGGAAACTGACGCAGGGGTTCACGGTCCTAGTGGTGGGAGGGACACTCTATTGACTCTAAGTGAGAGGTCCAGGGAGAGGGGGAAGTTTCCCCAACGTTGAAGTCCTGGTATGTGAGTGTGAAGACTGCCCGGAAGAGTGTGGTTTGAGTGACAGAGACAGTCAGACACTGTCTTGCCAATCTCAGGAGAGTGGTGTGGAGTACATGTGTGAGGCACTGGATGGTGAGGGGAAGTATAGTTTGGTTAACCCTTGTAGGGGGCTGTGTGAACCAATCGTGGGCGAGCATATTGTAAGTCCCTGTTTTCCAGAGCTATGCTAACACCTGTTAGAGAGTGATTTCTCTGACCCCAGGGAGCTCACACAGGAGGCAGACCTTTTGGTGGATTTCAGGGGGTCTGGAGAGGCATTGGGGAGTGACCCTCAGAGGAATGACTCAGGTATCTTCCAACCCAGAGTGGGGAAAGAGGTGCAGAGTAGCCCAGCTAGGTCCCAGTGTAGTGGGAGGGGTGTAGGGACTCACGTCCTGTCTCAGTGGAGTGAGTGTGGGGCTGCGTGTCCCAAGGTGCCCGAAACCCAGTCTCAGGGCCTGGATGGTTCTTTAAGGGAACACCATGGAGGGAGCCTAGGCTGTCCTGATGGCCACCCGTTGAGGGGGATCCCCTAGTGTCTGGTGAACTTGGAGTGTCTGTAAGCAAGCCTCCATCAGTTCTGGTGTCTGGATGTGCCACTCCTAAGTGGGAGGGTGCAGAAGTCCAGAGTGAGGGGTGAGAGGGGGAAAGAGTCCCCCAGTGGAAGAAGCAGTGTGTCATTGACCGGCCAGAAAGGCTGCGTCATCAGTGAATGACCACGGTGACACCACTTCTGTCCTGGGGGATCTTAGCGCACTGTCAGATGGACAGGGGTCAAGAGATATGCGCCAAGAAGACTATCACACAACACAAGAGTTATGTGTTACCCTCAGGGAGGCAAGTGTGCTCCCAAGGAAGTCCTGGTGCGCCGGGCAAGTGTTCAACCACCAGGTACAGACCCTGGGTTGGAGGGCCAGGTTCTGGTGTTGTCTGAAGGGGGTGCAGAGGGCGGGCGCCCTCCCCTCTGACCCCTGTTCAACAGGAGGGTTTAGACCCTAGGTTGGAGGGCCAGGTTCACGGTGTCCCCCCTGACCTGGAAGCCCAGTTGCAGGATAGAACCCCTGAACTGGTGGGCAAATTGTGCAGGACACCTACTACAGGTACTCTGACAATTCTGAAAGGGGGTACCACTCCAAGTGGGAGGGTGCAGAGCCCCGAGGAGGAGGACCGGGTGTGGGAGAGACCACCCTTGTCTCTTGTCCAGCCACCGGGTACAGGCCTGGGCTGGTGGGTCAGTGTCAGGATATCATACCTGACCTGACAGGAGGAAGAGTGGACAAAGGGTATCAAGCGCCTGGGGCTACTGCCCCTCACTCTCTGATGCTCAGAAGTTTGAGAGCCCTGAGAGGCCTAAGGCCTGGGTCTCATCACTGACTGCTGTCAGTGGCCACTGTGGCTTGCTGTCTGCCTGTTGGGACACACCTGTGAGCAAGCTAAGGTTAAGTGTTGCACAGATGGTGTCCATAGTTGAGGAGAAGGGTTCCCCATGGGTTAGCATGGTGGGCCCTTAGAGTATGGAGAGAGGGACCGAAAAACATTCAGATTGGTATAGAATTGGAATATGCCCAGCTGTTGTGGTCCAGGGTCCATGTTCTATCGCCCAAAGCAGAGAAGCCCATCAAGGTAGTGATTGGTCTACCCTGTGTTTTGGCTAGAAGGTGCTTGTGTTGGACTTGCCCCTTTTTGAAGGGTCATCCATGAACTTTTTGCCTTCCTCCTGTATTTTTCCTGACCTTTTGTTGGATGTTTTATGACTCTGGGCGCTTCACCATTGCTGATCAGTGCTAAAGTGCATACGCTCTCCCTATTTAAAATTGATGTATGGATTAGTGATTCCAAGATTGCTTGGTTTAGTTTACTTGTCAGACCCTGGTACAGTGCACTGTGTGTGCCCAGGGCTTATAAACCAAATGCTGCTGGTGGACTTGCAGCACTGGTTGTGCCACCCACAGAAGCAGCCTGTAAAGTGTGTCTCAGGTCTGGCATTGCACAGCCTGTTTGCAGTCTGCTACTGCCATAAGGAATGGGCAAGTGCACCCACTTCCCAGTCCCGAAACCTTCCATTTGCTGCCTATTAGTCACCCCTATGGTAGGCCCAAGGGTAGGGTGCATTGTAAGTATAAGGTAGGACATTCCCTGGTGTGTGTGGCATATCCTAATAGTGAATTACAGCCATTTTCGTTTTTCACTATTGCAAGGCTACCTGTTCCCCATAGGCCAGAATGGGCAGTTTGATTGTAACATCTTATAATTCTAACTGACTCAGGGAACCAGGTAGAAATTCGAGTTTAGTATGCCTGAACTCAGAATGATGAAATACATCTTTTAGTGAAGTTGGTTTTAACATTCTGCATTTGAAAATACCACTTTTAGAAAGTGGGTATTTTCTTGTCTAACCATCCAAGCTTGCCTCTGCTAGGTTGTCTATTCCTTGTCTGAAATTTGAGTGACAGGGGATGGGGGGTTCCAGGAGACAGGGTGAGTCAGCACAGGGTTGAATAGAGAGATCTACATGCAGATGGTTGGGAGGAGTTGCACCTGGGACCTGAATAGGGCTGTGCCTTCCATCTACAATGCTGGCTCCACCTCCTGTGGTGCGTCTGATGTCCCTGCCCTGCACTGTGAAAGGAAAGAAGGAGTCATGTAAACAGAGTGCTCCAGGACTGACCAGAACTGGTTTCGACTAGGCAAAGGCCTCTCTGCCTTCAGAGAACAAAGAGAAACTGTGTCTAAAAAGGGGGACCCAGACCCCAGAACTTTAGATCACTTTTGAGAAACAAGAAGATACCTTTGCCTTAGGAGAGGAACCAGAGAGACTGAGGAGAGACTATCCCTTAGCTGAAGTGCTGTTTGGGGGATTGGCCTGCAGCGGTTGCCTGACTGCCAAAGAAAGGAGAGAGGAACGTTATGTGTACTTTCATCAACTTGTGAAGGATCTCCAAGGGCTTGAGAAAGAGCTTACCTCCTGCTAAAGTCTCAGGGACAACAGACTTCACCCACCAGCTTCCCAAGAGTTCTTTGAATGTGCCTGCAGTTGTGTTTGGCTTTCTGAGGAACTGCATGTTGCAAGGAGCTGGAAGCGCATTTCACGAAGAAAAAGCGTGTCGCAGCCGTAACCGCTGTTGTTGCATCACGGAGAAGAGGATCGAAGTCACATCAGACGCCGCCGCATCAATGGAGAAGCGTGTCGCTGCTGCTGCAGCTGTTGCCTCATCACCGAAGCGCCTCACATCGCTTGAGAAAAGGATCGACGTCGCATCAGATGCTGCTGCATCACCGGGAAGCGTGTCGCAGGGCCTGTCGCGGCTCAGAAGAATCGTTAAGTCGCTGCACGGCTGTCGGGCGTGCACGCATCTTGTTGTATCAAGAAGAAGATGCCATCTTTGTTTCTTTGCACCGGATCATCATTGCATCATGGCGTTGCTGGTCACATCGCCACGGAAGCGCTAAGATGCTCTCTGAGTGCAATTTTCATTAAATCCCACACTGCCATCAGTGTGGGTTTAATGTGCTGAGAAGTTTGATACCAAACTTACCAGTTTTCAGTAAAGACATTATGGTGCTGTGGAGTTTATAATGACAAACTCCCATACCATATACTCTTTATGGCATTACTGCACTTACAATGTCTAAGAATTGACTTAGACACTTTACAGGTACAGGGCTCATGTACCTGCACCCTCACTACTGGTATAGTGCACCCAGCTAGAAGGGTGTCTTACCTATGCCAGGGCAGTGGGTTGTAGGCATGTCACCCAGGGATATGTGCCATATTGACTCTTCACTTTGTTCTGCACGAAACCACGCAGCCTGGAATGGCAGTGTATGGGTGCTAAGGTACAGGGCCTCTAAGGGTGGCACAATAAGTCCTGCGGCCCTTAGAGGCCTTCCATGGTCACAGTGCCCTTGGTACCTATGGTACCCTTTACAAGTGGTCAGAAAGTTGCCAATTGGGTTTTGTAACAGTGCAGTTTAGGGAAAGACCATAGGCCCTGGGTACCTGGTTGGAAGGAACCCAGGGCACACTCAGGCAAAATACATCAACATTAGGCAGAAAATGGAGGCAACCACGCAAAAAGGGGCATTTTCCTACACAAGCTCCCACAACGAAGAGGATGAGACTATCCTTTCCCTAGAGAGTCTTCATTGTCTAAGTGGTAGAACCTGGAAAGTCCATCTACACTGACATGGGCAGTCCCAGGTCTATGTTCCACTGTAAAATCCATTCCCTGTAGGGAGATGTTTAGGATGTTCACCTTTCATTGGCAGTAGCCATTTGAGAGGTCTGTGGTCAGTTTGAACTGTGAAGTAAGTACTCAACAAGTATGGTCTTAACTTCTTCAGAGTCCAAACCACAGCAAAGACCTCCCTCTCAATGGCACTCCAACACTGCTCCCTGGGGAGTAACCTTCCACTAATAATAGCAACAAGCTTGTCTTGGCCTTCATCATTGGTCTGGGATAGGACTCAGAGGCATCAGTCTGCACAATGAACTGCTTGCTGTAGTCTGGTGCTCTAAGAATTGGTGCTGAGCACATTGCCTCTTTCAGTGTGTGAAAAGCCTTTTGACAGCTAACTGCCCGGCTAGAGTTTTTGGCATCTTCTTAGAGGTGAGTTCTGTGAGAGGTATCACAGTGGATCCATCCCCTTTCACACAACTCCTATAGTACTCAGTCAAACCAAGGAATGCCCTGACTTGGGTCTGGGTTGTCGGAGCTTACCAGTCCAGGATGGCCTGGATCTTGGGTTGTAAAGGTTGCACTTGGCCTCCACAAACAAGGTGGCCCAAGTATATAACTGCCCTATCTGGCATTTTGATGCCTTGAAAGTAAGGCCTGAAGGGCATCCTGCCAGGTGAAATGAAATTCAGCAATATCTTCAAGATATACTGCACTAAAGGCCTCCAATCCAGCAAGGGCTTGGTTCACCAACCTTTGGAAGGTGGCAGGGGCATTTTTTAAACCAAAGGGCATAACAGTAAACTGATAATGCCCATCAGGTAAGTAGAATGCCGTTTTTTCTTTGCCTTCTGGGGCCATGCCAATCTGCCAGTACTATGCAGTTAAGTCAAAAGTACTAAGAAATTTGTCTGCACCCACTTTGTCTATCAACTCATCAGCTCTTGGTATGGGGTGAGCCTCTGTCTTGGTGAACACAGAATCTAATTTCTCTCCAGCATCTTGATGACCTCTGCTTTGATGCTCTCCTTAACTTTATCAGAATGTTGATAGATTTTGGGGCATATTCTCAAGAATGTGTGATAATCATTGCAAAATTAGTTTAACGCAACTCTTCACATCGCAGTCTATCGCAACAGAATAACACTGTTTTAACGCTGTATTCTCAACCCGGCGGCACCCTCACCATGCGATAGTAGCAGGATAACAGGCCAAATGACCATGTAAAAATTAACATGACATGGAAAAGATGCGAAACACGAATGCGGAAAAAGTTGCGATGCCCCGAATCGCGATACAATAATCAGCGACAACCAGCGACAGGCCTGCAATTCCCATGCACTATAAAAGCAACAAAAAAACACCAAAACCAAATCACACTTCATAGCACGATGGATTCACCCGGACCGAGTGCAGAGGACAACACGAACCCCTCAAGCCCCATGGAGGACCAGCCAGGAACCTTGTGTTTGGGGAAGGGCAAGGAGAGGAGAAAGATGGGGTACAGTCTGCAGGAAGACCAAATCATCATCACAGAGGTGATAAAACACTACCAACAACTGTTCGGCACCTCCACTGCGTCATTGGCAACACAAACAGAAATATGGCAGCCCACTGTGAACAACGTGAATGCAGTCGGAGTGTTGAGGAGGACAATGGAGGAGGTCAAGAGAAGCTGGCATGATACGCAAAGCCAAACCAAACAGAAACTTGCTGCCTACAGGAAGGCAGCAAAGGCAACTGGAGGTGGGAGTTCTGCACAGGAGGAACTGGATGAACTGGAGGAAATGGTGGCCACAGTAATCAGTGTGGACACAGTGCAAGGAGTTGGGAGCGCAGACACAGCTCGATATGACCTGAGCCTACAGCAACAGGGTGGGTAACAACCAGGGACTGGGGGTACAGAGGGAGATGGCCACAATGGCACACATGCACACTGCACATGCACAATGATTGTGGAACATGTCCCTGATACCCTTGGCACACTGCAGCATACATAGAAGCACCAAGTAGGCCCCCGTCCACAATGTGCACAAAGGGAACCCCCTCCCTATCACCAATCCCACAACCTACCCATGCACATGTGCTGAATCCAGAAAAGCAGCGGCTCTGTGAGCCACACTGACAATGCAAGTGACACTGCATGACCAATAGCATGGCTGCAGTCAAAATATATGACATGGTGCACAACACGGCACTGATGTGGCCCAGTGTGGATCACATCCTCAAAGTAGCAGGTCACACTCTGACACATCCAAGTGCACCTACAACCCATGACGTCAAAAACACATCTGCAGACAAACAATGCACAAGAGTACAAAATCGGTTCAAGAGCACAAATGACCCACGTCGCAAACATCCCAGCACCCTAAAAGCACACAAGTCAAAGGTACAGAGCCTCAAAGGGATAAGGAGCTGCTAAATCAGAGCTCCAGGGGCGACTCACCAACAATGCAGCACACACACATAGCAATCACAGCACATCACCATCGACGACAATGTGGTACAAAATGCAACACTTATACCACAGGACAGAGGACACAACTGGTGCTGCTTGTGCGTAGAAACTGGCCAACCACATCTGGCATTGCATGAAACTGTGAGATGATAACGTACAAGTACACTTCACATCCGTCATGTAGTCGAAATATCCACTGTCTCCCATCAAATAGCCAGCTTCTCCAAGACAGTCACAATGTACATTGTCATGAAGTCTGTATGTAAACATCTACAATGCGTCAACATACACGGTACATACTGTTAACCTGCATCTCCCCTTTATATTGCAGAGGGACAATCAACACTTCCGGCAGAGCAGACCACATCTCTTAAGTGATGATGAAGAGCACACCCTGCACATTTGCTAAGACACCTTCCAATGGCTAATGGACAGCCTCCCCCAGGAGCAGGGCAGCCCAGCTGCATCGAGGTGACCCCACACCCTGCACAGACCACACAGCGGGAAGCACACACCACCACGGCTGTCTCCCAGGACCCCTGCGACCAGCACATGGAATTCAAACACCATGTGTTAGGGTGCCAGGAGAAGATGGCTGATCAGCTGCAGGTGAGGTTCAACCTCATAGCAGCCAAACTATATGCCATATGTTGTTCTCTGAGTCCCATCAGGGATGACTTACAGTTCCTAACAGACACCCACTTTCCGCACCATGCTCCCCAACAATCCTTGGCTGACATCGCTGGAACCATTACTCGGATACAAGAACTGTCTAGTCAGACAGGCTCCAGTGATGACAGCACAGAATTGACACAGATGTGGATGTCAATGGAGACCATGGAGCTGATGCAGACTGGAAGTATGGCGGCCACAGCTGAACATCAGCAAGATGTAGCTGGGATCTTCCATGCCTTGCAGATCCCTCATCTTGCAATTGCTGCCACAGAGCCTGTACCAGATAACTGCTCCAGGAACCTCCACACACACGTCTCCACCCCCTGATGTGTCAGTGGCACACACTGCTGCTTCCCCCTTCTCCAGCTGGCTGCACCCCTAGCCCTGCTCCGGCACTGGGCCGGTCTTCGGAGGGCTGACGGGGCTGCAGTCCACCATCTTGGGAGGGGCAGCTATCCCGGGTCAGCGCTCGAGTCATCGCGCCTACAGGATCCTCTAAAGGCTTGTTCAAGGCACCTGTGTAGCAATCACTAATCCCCGGTGGCAGAGGGGCAGTGGACGCTGCGGCAGCGCTCTCATCTGGACCTTTTAAAAACAAAATTACTGTGACTTTTTACGTGCTTTTAGCTTCACAACCGGGTTTACCTGCTGCTTCCCCCTGCTCCAGCTGGCTGCACCCCTAGCCCCGCTCCGGCACTGGGCCGGTCTTCGGAGGGCTGACGGGGCTGCAGTCCACCATCTTGGGAGGGGCAGTCACCTTTCCCTACATAAGGATCGCCTCATGCGGATGGGCAGCGGACGTGCGCAGCGGGCGTGACGAAGGCGCGCCGAAGTTGCGCCTAAGTTAAGCCCGTCTGCGTCCGTCCGCCGACCAGCCGGGGCTAGGGGCACTCCATCATGCCCCTTTCCTGTCCTATTCGGCCTCGCAACTCCGCTCTTACCAGGGTTCATGGGTTCCTCCCCCCCACTCTTACTCGGATCACGGAGCTTGGGCTGGCTCGGACCAGGCCCTCTACTTTCCTCCCGGTCCCTCTGCTGCCTTCATTGATTTCCCCTCCCTCCCGCCCTATTCACATGCCTGTCCCTACAACCTCGGCTTTCCTGCTGAACACCAGGTCTGCTGTTAAGCATCAGACAGAGCTTTTTAGTTTTTTGGATCTTCACAAACCTGACCTCATGTTTTTAACAGAGACCTGGTATAGATCAGACTCTCTGCCCAACGTGCTGGCAGCCCTTCCCCCCTCCTATTCGATCCTTCGGGCCGACCGGCCGGAGGGGAAGACGGGGGTGGAGTGGCCTTGATCTTCCGCTCTGGACTTCATTTTCAGGTTTTTCCTTCTCCTCCCATACCTACGGCCGACTGCCTAGTGGTACGTTCGGCTTCCTTTCAGGTCCCCGTCACATACGTCTTAGTATATCGTCCCCCCTACCCCAACCCTGGTTTTATTCCTGCTCTTCAGGACCTACTAGCCACCTTAGTTGTTAATAACACAGTTGTCTCAGTGCTAGGGGATTTCAACTTCTGGCCTGGCGACCTGGCGGAAGACGCCCCGTCAAGAGATTTTTCTCAGCTCCTTTCTAGCCTTAATTTTGTTTCCCATGTCCACTCCCCCACCCATTCCTGTGGCCATACTCTGGACCAAATCTGGACATTAAATGTCCTTATTTCTATGCCTATTGTCATTCCTTGTCTGTGGTCTGACCATTTTTTGATTTCTTTTCATTTAGACCTTAACTTGGCTAAGATACCCTTTTCCCCGAGAAACTCTTGGGCTAGGAACTGGAGCAAGGTAGACATTTCCGTCCTTTGCGCTACGTTGTCATCCTCCTGCCCTGATCTAATAGGCGCCCCTTCATCGTCCCAAGTAGCCATGCTTAATGGCTGGCTCTCGAGAGCTTGCGACCAAGAAGCCCCTCTGAGACGTGTCACTGTTAGGCGCGCTCATGAGGCGAACAAATGGTTCTCCCCCCTCCTTAAGACAAAAAAGCTGGAGGTGCGCCAAGCGGAACGCCCCTGGAGGCTTGCCTACTGCCCCCCCCGCAAAGCCCACTATAAAATTGTATGCAAGGAATATAAAAACGCCATCTTACAGGCTAAGACTGATTACTTTTCTGAGAAAATCCTTGCCGCTGAGAGCCAGCCCAGGGAAATCTTCGCCACAGTGCGCGAGCTGGCTTCCTCGGACAGGACTTTCCCCAAAATTCTTCCCTCTCAGCTGCTGTGCGATTCGCTCAACAACTATTTTATCGACAAGGTCGCACTGATTAAATCCAACATCCCTCCCCCTCCCCCTTCCTTTTCTGATCCTCAGCTCCCGATTAACAGGCTGACAATTAACTTAATTCCCCCCTTAACTAAGGAGTCTCTCCTTCCCCTTTTGGCCCGTGTTAAGTCAGGATCCCCAGCCGAGGTCTGCCCCGCCCATGTCCTGCGAAAGATTTTTTCCGACTCTTACCTGCCACCTCTGACATTTCTGAACGAGTCCCTATGTAAAGGCACAGTGCCTGCCCTCCACAAGGCAGCCGCCATTATCCCTATCCTAAAAAAATCAGGGGCTGACCCGGCTGCCCCTGCGAACTACCGTCCGATCTCACTCCTCCCTTTTTTGGGTAAGGTCCTCGAGACCCATGTCACCCAGACACTGAGCCTCTTCGTGGAGGACAGTGGCTATCTTGCCCCCTGCCAGTCTGGTTTCCACCCTCGACACTCGACCGAGAAGGTGGTCATCTCGGTCATGGACCAGCTCAGGAAGGACTAGACACCAACACCTCCCAGGCCCTCATCCTCCTCGACCTATCCGCCGCCTTCGACACGGTTGATCACTCTATCTTATTATCCCGTGTCAGGGCGTCGGGTATGGGGGGTTCGACTCTGGCCTGGATTAGCTCCTTCCTTATCGGCCGCACTCAGGCTGTCCATCTAGCCGACTTTTCAGCTCCCCCGCTAGAAGTTCAGTGTGGTGTTCCTCAAGGGTCCTCCCTTTCTCCCTTATTATTTAACCTGTACATCCTTCCCCTTGTGCTTGCCTTACAACAGATGGAGGTCACGGTGTATAATTACGCCGATGACCTCCAGCTGATCTTTAACCTTTCCCTTTCCCAATCTGGTGTTTCTTCTTTTCAGTCGGTCATGCTATTTATCCGGGATTGGATGAATCATAACCACCTGAAACTCAACCCGGATAAAACTGAGTTAGTTTTGACTGGCGGCGTTGGTAGTCCCTGGTCCCCTATTTTTTGGCCCCCCTCTTTAGGTTCCCCTCCACTACCCTCTCCTTCTGTCAAAACCCTCGGTATCACCATCAAACATCAACTCACCCTTCACTCCCAGATTAGTTCTGTTGTGTCTTCCTGTTTTTGTATGCTCCGAACCATTCGGAAAATCTCTCGTTTCTTCTCTGTCCCTGCCCTTAAACTGATTCTGATGGCGATGGTTCTTTCTCGGCTAGATTACGGGAACATCGTGTATAACGGTGCTCCCATCTATGCCCTCCAGCGCCTTCAGGCAATTCAGAACCAGGCGGCCCGATTGATTTTCGGGCTGCCTAAATTTCACCATTCCTCACCCTTACTGAAGTCCCTTCACTGGCTGCCGATTAAGGAGCAGGCCTTATTCAAACTAGGCTACACCACCTTCCAAGCCCGAGCGGCAACGGCGCCTGCCTATATTTCTTCGGCAATTCAAGCTTATCAGCCTACTAGGGAGTTGCGCTCTTCCTCCATGTGTCTTCTGACAGTTCCCCGCTTCAAGAAGAGTCAGATGGGGGGCTTGAAATTTTCTGTCCTGGCCCCTTCCTTTTGGAACTCCCTTCCGCTGGCCTTACGCTCAACTGCCTCCTACATGGAGTTCCGAAAATCACTCAAAACTTTTCTCTTCCTGAAAGCTTTCCCAGCTTAAAAATCCTCTTGCTCCCCTGTCTTTGGTTTTAGTGTTTACCAGCGCCATGAAGCCGCACGGCATACGCGCGCTTTATAAATTCTTTTAAATTAAATTAAATTAAAATGATGCAGCCCCATCACCTTCGCACCCTGATGTGTCAGTGACACACAGTGATGCAGCCATAACACCACCACACACACCTGACACACCGGACACAAAAGACATATCAGAAGAGTAAGATGTGGAGGGTAATCACTGGGAGGAAGGAAGGAGAAGCATCCATCCCCACCATATGGCCTGTCCCTGCCTGGTTCAGCCCTATGCATCATGCCCTGGAACAACATCTCTGACTGTCCCCCGAAACACTCTGTAACATTCACCTAGACCCCGTCATGGACTGCCCTCTCTGCTCTGATTACCAATGGCACAGCAATGCGGTTGCGGACTGAACTCTTCCCCTTCCGATTAACTTTTCATTCCCCCAAGGTCTCTGGTTGGCCCACCACTGGGCAACCATGTAATGTGGGCTTGGCATGGCCGTGTACTGCTCCAGCTCCGACACTCCACATAATGTGAATAAAACATCCCAAATCACACAGATGTGTCATGTCTATGTTCACTCAAGAATAAAAGTGTGCATGAATGTAGGGACATTGATTGCACTAAAAGGTACACCCTGGTAAAAGACATCAATGCGCATGTTTGACCCTGAGCCACATTGCCATTTAAAGGACTGTGAATGTGTGAATTAGCTGTGGCCTCATTGCACATGAACAACAATCTTGCAACCCCTCAACGTTGCCCCATGTCCATGTATTAAATAGGACTGTGTGTAGAAATTTCAAATTCGGTAGCAGACCTGAATTGGTCTCCCCATCACATGTGACAACAGAACGTCACTTCGCAAACCTACTCACACACATCTGTGTGGACACAGCTGTTTTGATGGATAGCAATGATCTACATGGCAAGAAGTTGGACACCATACTCACATTGCTGAAGACACTTAAGAGTACAGGTCTACCAGCAACTATCCCAAACACAATGTCTGGCTCACAGAGGTGGAGCTGTCAATATGGACTCACCCCCAATGTACAAACGTCAATATGCCTTTCTAATCAACACTCATCACAGTAGTACACTAGTGCAGTTGTGTAGACTTTATTTGCATGTGCGTGTCAGTACGGGCAAGGCAAGGGCCACAACATGTAGACCAATGCTTAAGACACTTACAGGCAGCATAGGAACATGTCGAGGTGCAAGAAATGGGAAGACAAAAATGAACACAAATCATTACGGCTGGCAACGCGCTCAGCACACCTTGCCTTGCTGGACAAGTCATGTAATGTTTGGCATCTGCTCATTGCCCCCTGTCAGGGGACATGACTCACAGTCCATGGGATCTGCATAGTACTGTACCACCGGACTGCGCTGACTGTGTGCTCTGCTGACAGTGAGCAAGTGAAAGGGTCCAACAAGGTCACATGTCGTACTACATTGCCATGTGTGTACTCTCCCCCCAGCAGTATATTCGATTTGGGAACATTGCCAAACAACGCTGTGCAGCTCCGCACATGGTACTGCATCAATTTGCACAGGTGTGTGTCAAAACGCGTAGGTCCACGCACATGCATTCTGAGTCCAGGTGAAGGCAGACATGTTTACTGTTTTGGTGGGATATGTGACAATTCCTCCAAGATGCAACAAGGTGTGGGGACCTGTGCTGTGGGTGAAAATCAGTTGTGGCTGCAGGAACGTAGTTACTCGTCCATGAATGCGAGCGCAACTTCATGGGCAATCAGTTCCAAGAGTACATCGTTGTGGAGTTCAAGGAACATGAGGGAGAGCCAATCCATTAACTGGTCCTGGCAGCTGTGCTCCGTCCACACCATTTCACCAATCCGCTACACAGCCCAATTGGGGAGGGCCTCGATGTGGTCACTGCGCACAATGGCCTGTGCAACCTCCCATCCACAACTGCCGCACATACGCCAAATATCAGGGCATCCCATGCACGGGTATCATGGTTATACTCCTGTTTGTGGGCGAACAGGGGGCGCACCCACAAGTCATAATCCAGTTCAGCTAGCTCTGGGTTGGGCTCCCTTTTCTGGTCCAGGTTGTTGTCCGACATTACACCAGGTAAGAGCAGGTGTTAAACTCCTATGGCTGACATGCCTTACCGCCTGTTTTGTGATCTTATCGCAGATCTGACTGGTTGTTGAGAATGTTGTGACATGGTGTTTTCTTGGCTTTTTGCACGGGAACGCCTACTCCGCATCTCATCAGCGTTAGTTGCCGGGGTCATCTGTGGAGATGTTTTTTACGCCTGCTATCACAGGTAAACTTGTGATATGGGCTGTTACCACCAGCTTGTGAATGGGGCAATACATTTATCGCGACTTTGTCTGCGAAAAAGTGCTGATAACTCACGATGTGTCCTTGAGAATATGTCCCTCTGTTTTGACAGGTATACTGCCCCCAGTGCCCACATCATGGGTACACCAGGTTGTCTGACCAGGGGTCAAGGATCAGAGCTTAGCATACCGCTGTAAGACTTGCTTACCTTCTGCCAGCTGTTGAGCAGTGAGTGTGTCTAAATAGACAACTCCATCCACTGACCCATCTTTGGGGTAGTTAGAGAGGGGGTCAGGGGGAGCATCAGTCTCTGTCTCCTGATCCTCATCAGTAACCATCAGCATGGTTATGTCAGCCCTGTTATAGTAAAGCTTTAGGCAGTTCACGCGGATCACCCTTTTGGGGATCCTGCTTGTGCCCAGGTCCACCAAGTAGATGACCTCATTTTTCTTTTTCAAGATGGGGTAAGGGCCACTCCATTTGCCCTGGAGGGCCCATGGTGCCACGGGCTCCACAATCCACACCTTTTGCCCTGGTTGGATTTACACCAGTGCATTATTTTGTTCATACCAGTGCTTCTGGAGCTCCTGGCTGGCTTCGAGAATTTTGGAATCTTTTTTCATGTACTCTGCCAATCTGGACCTTAGGACTAGTACATAATCCACAATATTCTGTTTGGGTTCTTGGAGAGGCTTCTCCCAACCCTCTTTAACAAGACAGAGTTGTACCCTAGCAGGATGGCCAAACAGAGTTTCAAAGAGGAAAATCCCTACTCCCTCCGGAGGCACCTCCCAGTAGGCGAAACACAAGCTTGGCAAGAGGATATCCTATTTCCTTTTCAGTTTTTCAGGGTGCCCCATGATCACTCTAGAATTGTGCTGCTACTCTGCTGACTTAACTGCTTTTAATTGCTTTTAAACTGCATTTGAATGTATATTTAAAAAGGAAAATACCAACGGTTGAGTAATCAGCGGCGGCGCTGGCTCCCCAGCTGCCTCCTGAGCACACCCCTCTGAGTCCGCCTATCATGAAGGGCGAGGGAGGAGCCTTAGGCAGGAACCAGGCACTTATGTCGGCCGCAGCGCAGGAGCGGGCACTCTAGGATGGTGCCGCTACCATGCGGACCGCTATTTTCATTGTTCTTAACTGCTTTTACTTGCTTTTAAACTGCATGAATTTGAATGTATTTTAAAAAAGGAAAATACCAATGTTTGCATAATCGGCGGCGGCGCTGGCTCCCCAGCTGCCTCCTGAGAACATCCCTCTGAATCAGCCTATCGCAAAGGGCAACGGAGGAGCCTTATGCGGGGACCGGGCAATTGTGTCGACCGCAGCGCAGGATCGGGCACTTTAGGATTGTGCCGAGACCCTGTGGACCACTATTTTAATTGTTTTTAACTGCTTTTACTTGCTTTTAAAGTACATAAATTTGAATGTATTTAAAAAAAAGGAAAATACCAATGTTTGAGTAATCGGCACTGGCTCCCCAGCTGCCTCCTGAGCATACCCCTCTGAGTCAGTCTACCGTGAAGGGTAAGGGAGGAGCTTTAGGCATGGCCCGGGCACTTATGTCGGCCGTAGCACGAGAGCAGGATTATGCCGCTACCCTGCGTACCGCTATTTTCATTGTTCTTAACAGCTTTTACTTGCTCTTAAACTGCATGAATTTGAATGTATTTTTAAAAAGGAAAACACCGGCGTTTGCGTAATCAGCAGTGGCACTGGCTCCCCAGCTGCTTTCTGAGCACACCCCTCTGAGTCAACCTATCACGAAGGCCGAGGAAATAGCCTTATGTGGGGTCCGGGCCCTTATGTTGGCTGAGCGCGGCAGCACAGCTGACGCGTGCATAGGTCGCACGGGCGGCGCGCTGAGGGCACACCAAAGGCAACCTCGTATGCACCTGTCCAAGCCCATCCGGGCCCAGGAGCCAGCCACCATGCCCAATTTCTCACATATACTTCTGAGGACAACATCACTCGGTCACATGTGCGAGCCTTAGACAAAATGAAATCCTGCGGGCACTAAGATCCTTCCCTGAAGTTTCAGAGCCTCTCGCCTACACCCCACAACCACTGGGACCTAGCAGACTCAGGTATTCGGCATTACGAATATACTATTTAAATACCCATTCTCTAGTTAAACATCAGCTTGACATCTTTCTCCTCCTAGCATCTGAAAAACCAGATATCTTTTTAGTAACGGAAACCTGGCTGACACTTGACTCTACCCCTGATATTTTGGCTGCACTACCTAATGACTATTACATCCTTCAAGCTAACCGCTCGCCAGGATGAATGGGCGGCTGAGTCGCAGCCATCACTCACCAATACCATATATTCACTGCCCTTACCCCTATTTGTCTCCCTGCAGTAGACAATATTGTAATTAAATTGGATTCTGATTCTGCCTAAACAAATTGCTAATCTCATAACTAACTATGCTAGAATCCTGTTAATAGGTGATTACTATTGGTCTAATGAGACACTGGGTGGGCTCATTCCGCTGAGCAGACAGATCTCCTCATCAACTTAAACTTTTCTCAGCAGGTATCTTTAGCCACACACATCAAAGGGCATATATTGGACCAAGTCTGGACCACTAATCTAACAGTCTTTGCACCTGTGATCCACCTGTGCATATGGTCGGATTATAACCTTATAAAGTTCACTATAATGACCCCTACCATTGGCAAAACCCCCACGGCTGAGGAGGGAATGGTCAGGAAATGGAATGTCCTTGACAAAAAGGAATTCCATGCTACATTGGCCAGCACAGCCCCAACATTTGGTCCTGATATCAATCTCCTGGAGGCAAATATCTCAGCTTGGCTACCAGCGGCCAGTAATAAGCATGTCCCACTCAAAAAATGTAAACGGGCACGCCGCTCTGATGCACAGAGATGGTTCTCCCATGAACTAAAAATACAAAAACTGTCCCTTCGCCAACAAGAAATAGAGTGGAGACAGAATTACTCCCCAGAAGGAAAACACCACTACCTGGAAGCATGGAAAGAATATAAAAAGGCTATCTCAACGGCCAAGGCTGCCCACGTTTCCTCCAGAATCTTAAACTCCAACAGTAGATCAAAGTGAATCTTCTATATTGTTAATGTATTATCTAATTTATTTATTTACATATTTTTTTGAATAGCGCTAGAATTGACCCCCGAAGGGTATCTCTGTGCTTGACGCGGACTGTGAGGAGAGACAGCAGATTCCAACACGATCAGCGAGCACAGAACAGGAAGGTCTTTAGCAGCTTTCTAAATTGCAGATGTTCTGGGCACTGTCTTAGAGGGAGGAGGAGCTCATTCCAGAAATGAGGGCCAAGGTAAGAGAGAGCTTTTCCTCCTAATCTAGCCCTTCTCACTCGAGGTACCACCAGAAGGTGTTTAGCACCTGAGCAGAGGGAGCTTGGTGGCACATAGGGAAGGAATCTCTCAGAATCCTACCCAAACCAACACCTACTCAAGCACAATGTGCCTCCCTGAGCTAATATTTAATCGAAAAGATCTCCACTATTAAAGCCAGTATTACAATACACATCTCCAATGAGAAACCCCCTGTTACACACAGGAACCCTTTTACTCTGGAACATTTCCCAGCCATCAGCACCCAGACCTTCCTGGACCTTCTGTCCAGGGTAAAATCCAGATACCCCTATGGACTGTTGTCCACCACATGTCCTAGAATATACCCTCTCCGTCCTTCCGATCTCAGCCCTTGCTCTTCTGAATGAGTCCCTTTCCCACGGTTGTGTCCCTAAAGCCTTCAAAGAAGCAATTGTGGTCCCTCTCTTGAAAAAACCTGGAGCAGACCCCCAGAGTTTGTCAACTTATCGCCCTATCTCTCTGCTCCCGTACCTAGCTAAAGTACTGGAGGCCCATGTGGCAAAGTGCTTGTCCAACTTCATGGAACAATCCAACTACCTAGACTCACACCAAACGGGATTCTGTCCTTCTCATTCTACGAAGACAGTGATGTTGGTGGTCTTGGACACCCTACAAGACAAAGCTGACAGAGGTACCCCTCAGGCCCTGGTGCTATTAAATCTTTCTGTCGCCTTTGACACGATGGACCATGGTATATTGGAGGACCGTATCAGGCAGGCTGGCATCCAAGGCTCAGTCTTTAGCTTTAATAGCTCCTTTCTTGAAGATCACTTCCAGGCAGTCCGCAGAGCCCAGTTTACGTCACCTAAGCTAAGAACAGCATGTGGGGTCCCGCAGGGATCCTTGCTATCCCCCACCTGTTTAATCTTTATCTTCTACCCTTGATTCAGTCCCTGAAGGAAAGGAAAGTGACCACCTCAACTATGCTAGTGATTTACAATTAATGTTTACCAATACCAACTCACCTAATTCAATCTCTGAATTTCAGGCTACAATGCTGTACATCCGCCACTGGATGGACCATAATCACTTAAAGCTCAAACCAGGCAAGACTGAATTAGTTCTGACGGGGAGCAGCCCCAATTTCTGGGGTCCACACTATTGGTCTATGGAACTTGGACCCCCCCCACTCCCTCCTCCTCTGCCAAGAGCCTTGGTGGTCACTATAAATAATGATCTGTCACTAAGAACGCAAGTCGGATCGGTGATCTCGTTTTCTTTCTTCCAGCTGCAAAAGATCAGAAAGATCAGCCGATTATTTACACAAGCAGCACTAACACAGGTCGTGACAGCCATGGTGCTGTCACACCTAGACTACGTGAACTCAGTCTACTTGGGGATGCCACTCTTTCTAACTAAGCGGTAACAGATGGCTCAGAACCAAGCGGCCAAACTAATTCACCAGCAACCCAGGTGGCAATCTGCCACCCCTCTTTTAAGAAACCTACACTTGCTTCCCATTCCCCAACGCTGCCCCTTTAAAACTGGATGCCTAATCTTTAAATCTTTACACAATCATAGCCCAACATTCATAAACAGTCTCATATCAAGGTACACTCCCTCACGCAACCTACCCTCAGCCCATCTTCAGCTATTGCCTTTAAGTTAAAAAGACAAGGAAGATGCATGTTTGCCTCCTTGGTTCCTAATTGTGGAACTCCTTCCCTCGAGAGATCCGGTCTCTCTCAAAAACGCTTAAGACATGGCTGTTTGTGCAGGCCTATGAATAATCTTTCCACTGGGTTCGACTAATCTTAGACTTAGCGCCATGAAACCAACTGGTGTACGTGCGCTCTATAAAACCTTTATAATATAACATGCCCTTCAATGTCTTGTGGAACCTTTTTAACAAGACCTTTGCTTTGTGGGTGATAGGGTGTAGTGAACATGTTCTGCACTCCAGCCTCCTTCCACATGTGTTTGAGGTAAGCAGACATGAAGTTTGACCCTCTGTTTGAAACCACCCCCTTAGGAAACCCTACCCTGATATAGACACCAATGAGGGCCTTGGCTACAGCAGGAGCTGTTATAGTTCCAAGGGGAATCGCTTCAGGATTCCTAGTGGCATAATCCACTATCACTAGTATAAATGTGTTTCCTGAAGCTGTGGGAGGTTCAGGTGGACCCACTATGTCCACACCTACCCTCTCAAATTGAACCCCAACCACTGGTAGTGGGACTAAGGGGGCTTTGAGTGTCTTGCCACTGGCTTGACAGTTGACACAGAAGCTTACAAACTCCTTTACTTTCTGGGGCATCCAGGCTTTCCCAAGTCACGTTTTGGACAAGAGGCCCAGCTTGAGGGATATTATGAGCCAAAGTGAGTATAACCTGTCTGTACATTTGAGGTACTACCACTCTCCTAGTGGCACCACTGTTGGTGTCTCTGGCCCAGTATACAGGAGTCCCTTCTTCCAATAGGCTCTGTGGTTACCACTAGGTAAGCACAATGGCGATACTTTTTGTAAAGACCTTATTAACAACGGAGGGCAGAAGGGACAATCTACACAGTTTTGATCTTTGATGATTTAATATATACACAGTTCAATAGTATAAAACACATTCTTACATTCAAAAAGCGCTACACTATGTGCATTGTGCCCCCAAGTAAAACATGAAAACAAAGAACATTTGTGACTATTTACAATGTGCAATATGTGGTTTCCATGAAAACAGAAATCGACCATTCAATTCATTCATTTATTGACAGCCTAAGTGTGTGGTTACACTGGCTGTAGTCAGGTCTAATCTGGTTGAAAGGGTCTTTACAAAACGTATTGCCATTGTGCTTACCTATTATCATAACTGTGTATGTATTAGCCACTAGAACCACTGTTTCTTTATATAAACCCAATACCCTGGTTCCTAGTGAGTAGGGTTCCCCTGTCCTCAGATGTGACTGTGGGTACTACTGACATCTCCCTTTCCTGTGCAGCAGCGTGGTGCCTTAAGCTTTCAAGAGTTTGGCAGGTCTGCTGTCAAAGGCACAGCTGTTCCCTAGCGGGTTCCCCTCAGCTCAAACCGATACGGTTCAAGTTCCATGGGCTCAGGTCCCTCTGGGACATCCAAGTCCTCTCCCTGAGGAGAGGGGTCCCGAGTCTTTGGCTGTTCAGAAGCTGGTTCTCCAGTCTTCTTACCTTTTCTCTTGGATGCTTGGGCCGTTCTTACAGGCTCCAACACTTCTTTTTCACCCTGTTTTCAGCTCTGTGCTCTAGTCTTGACACACACAACCGCAGGGATGTCCAGCATTGCTGCATGGGATTTAAATTCTATGTCAGCCCATGCTGAGGTCTCCAGATTGTTTCCAAGCAGACAGGCAGTTGGAAGTTTTGAAGAGACCACTACCTGTTTCAGGCCAGTAACCCCCGTCAGTCTACTGTTACCATAGCCATTGCATGGTTAGTAGTAACACTGTCAGCATTGGTGACTGACTAAGATTTTCCTATCAGCTATTGCTCTGGGGAAACCAGTGTGTCTCTCACCATGGGAACACTGGCACCGGTACCCCTCAGGGCTTCTATCCTAGTCCCATTTATACAGAGGTATTGTAAATAGGTCTTTAAGTTGGGTGCCCACCCAGCTAAAGTGGCAAACTCAGCTTCACCTTTAGTGACTAGAATTGCTTCAGTGTGCACCCTGATTTGCTCTGGGCACACTGTTCACATCTGGAGATTGGCTACATCAGTGTGAACTGGAGGAGGATTAGGGGGTTTCTTGTTAGGTCAAGTAACATCTTCAGTTAAGTGTCCCAACTTCTTACAGTTGAAGAATCAAGCCTTCTGGGAATCAAAGTTCTTCCCTTTGCACATCCTATTCGACTGGGGTGAGTTTTGGGGCCCACCCACCTGAGCAGGTGTTTGGGGCCCTTTAGAAGACTCAGGCTTTTTGTCCTTGGGACTCTCACCCCCTTTCCCCTGGGGAGGTTTGGTAAACCTTTTCTTTTGTTCACTCCCAGTGGTTGTCTTTGTTACCCTAGTCTTAACCCAGTGGCCTGCCTTCTTCCCCAACTCTTAGGGAGAAATTAGACCTAGGTCTACCAGATGTTGATGCAACTTCTCATTAGTGCAATTTCTCAAAATATGTTCCTTCATAAAAAGATTGTAAAGTCCATTGAAATCATTCACATTTAGAGTTAAGGCCTCTGTGAAGCAACAAGGGTAAGGGGCACTTGGCTGGTTACATTAGAACCCATGCACACATGTCTGTGTACATGTGTGCAGGTTGCACGTGGGAGACTATTGAACCGCGCACAGGTAGCCTGAACCAATAGGGACTCTGCAAGATTACATTTGATCTGGTGTAGGCCTTATAATGTTAGTGTAAACTAATAAAGAAAGTCAGTGTGATTCACTGTTTTATCTGTACTGAAACTTTATTATGCACATAAGGGAAAACTCCCGTAGAGTACCGTTTCACTTCCCTTTGGCCTACAGAGACCAGTGATGTATCGAACTGGGGTGTATCGAATTGCGGTGTGAGAAAGTCAAATCTGCAAGTTCCACAAAAAGATCTCTACAACGTATGGCTCATGGAAAATTGTCATATGTCTCTGGCTCAGCTCATGATCAGAGTTCAGGCCTTTTGTCTCCCTGCTGCACCAAGTTAATTACATTTCCCTTCAGCAGCAGGAACAAACCCACCTCACACAAAGGGAGCTATTAACAATTCTTCACCTAGCTCAGGAGGAGGAAAAGGCTGGGGCGGAAGGATTTGCATTAATCAATCAGCTGTCACACTGTACCAGGGATGGATATGCCCAAGCCCACTGAACAAAGGAGGGAGCCCAGACCTCTGGAGTCAACACAGGAGGGAGTTTTCCTTTGAAAACTCAACCTGGAAGGCTCTGGCAATGATGTCCACGAGGGGAGGAGCTGAGGGCCCCAGAGAAGTTGCGACTAGTGACTCATGGATGACGGCACCTTGAACTGTTCCAGCATGCTGTGCAGGAGAGTTGGAACGGCGGTGGAGAAGTAGCGTGGCACCCTAGGATTGGCCAGGGGTGCCTAGCTTCTGGAATCTCCCCCCTTTAAAACTCTAGCACAGTGGGGAGACTCTCTATTGCTTGGTGTTGTTCCATACTTCGCTGCTGGTCCCTTGGGCTGCCATGGACAACTGGAAGGAAGAATCCCCTGATGCCCACATATGACTAAGGTCTCTGCTAACTTTACCCTAGGACCAATGGGTATCCTCAAGGGCCAGTGAGGCTGCCCCTTACACCTCCTGAGGACCAGTTGGAGGAAGTCCTGGTCTTCTGTGACCAGTGACAGGAGAAAGGCTGGCACAGGGAGTCAGGAGCGCCATCTATTTGTGGAGGTGAAGAGGTCTTCTGCAACTGCCCCCCGAGGCTAGAGCATGGCACTAGGAGAAAAATTATCCCAAGGTCAACACAATCAGCCCAACTGAGCCTGACATTTTGGCATTTTAAAGAATTGCAACCTTTGACCTTGTTCACCATGGAGCGCACAGGGCTCTTCTGCCATTTCTCAAATTATTGGTGCCAGAAGTTATTTTTTACTTTGACCATGGAGGGGGCATCCCTCCCTATTTTCACTTTTTCTCCTGGGTCTCCCATCTCCCTGGGAGGCAGCGAAAACTGGTCTGGGGCCCAGAGGGTAGGTGAAAGAGAACAAGCTGGCTCCCATGCTGGCTGAAGCAGGAGGCCAGGAGTAATACACAAAGTGTATCTTGGAGTGTCTGGCAGTAATACCCAAAAACCAACTTTCAGTTACACCTAGGCATGAGAAACAGGATACAGGCTGCAGGCACCAAATGGCGGGGACAAACAAAATGCAGAGTTTTAAATAATTTCATAGAAAAGGTTTGGGCCTTTTAAGTCAGCTGGGGCGGGCCACTATAAAGTCAAAAACTTGTATTCTTCTAAGCTGAAATCTTTAATTCAACGCTTTTTCATAAGATCACGCCATTTAATTGCCTTAATCTTTTTATGATTTTTATGACTTAATATTCTTCAAAGACATTCCAAAACACCTTTTCATATTAATCGGACCACATATATGCATGATAGATGCAGCACTTTGTGGCTGCACAATACATTTCCAATTTCCAAAACAACCTGTTTTTTAACATAATAATTGCAAACTAAACGATGGGGTATAAACATTCTGCTATAGATAACCCCTGTAGAAGGACTTGAATGAGACTAATAATAGAGACCAGCTTGGGGGCAATGCAAGTTTTTAACTTTGTAGTGGCCCATCTCAGCTGATTTAAAAGGCCCAACCCTTTTCTATGTAAATTCCAAGAGATATCCGCTAGGGTTTCTTTAACCTTAAATGGAAGGTTAAATATTTAGATTAGCTCTAGGTGTGGTGGCCAGGCAAGGCCAAAACCATATAAAAATGTCGGAACATGAAAAACGATCTCATTCTGAAGACCACATGCAAAGACTTATCACAACTCTGTCTCCCTTCACATCTATAACCTTAAGCTCAACTGACAAACAACAAAGTGAATCAGACAAACTAACGAGATTGAGAAAAAAATATATACGAATCAAGCTCCATGGTTTCTTCCTTTTGGAAAATTTGAAAGCGGGAACAATCCCTTCAGGATTACAGGTACAGAATACACCAGTTATATTTATTGAAGACCCAGACTATAAAAAACGGCTGTAGCTACAAATGGACTAAATGTAGCCATGATTGGATAGTACATTTTATTGAAACAGCAAAAAAAGAGTTGTAAAGTAGATGAGATTATGGCACTTGACCAATCCATAAAGGACAGCCAGATAGGAACAGAAGCAAAGGCCTTATTAGAAAAAAAGAAAAAAGAAATTAATGAAATTAGGGATAATACAATAAATTGGAAAGAGACAAAAAAGCTACAATCTTGAGAAAGTTTACCCTTATTTGAAGGAGGATTTCTATACAAGACCAGAAGCAAGAAGGTCTCTTCCTGAATATCAGGGATGATCAACAAATAGATTCCTCACACTCTCAGAAACTTCATCCAAGTCAAAAAGTGAATCAGACCCTGGAGAATGATCATAAAAACAAAAATTCACAAAGACAGGGTTCATTTTTAGGACAAGGCCAATAGAAAAACAGGGGGCGATACAAAAACCAACCTTGGGAAATGCAAACAAGATGACAATTTTACAAGAATCAATGAAGACATCCATTGTCAACCTATCATCAAGGATATTGACTAAAGACGAAAAGTACATATTGGTACTTGGACTATCATTAGTCCCTTCTAAGTATACAGATTATGTGCGTTTGAAAAGCTGTAGCACAGCCAAAAAATCTATTCTGTGTTTCTACATACTGCCCGCAGACAAACAATTTCAAGATTATATTCTTGAGCAATTGGCATCTATTTAAAGGCTCTGAATGTGGCTTTGAATGTCCGTTATTTGAAATGAAAAAGAATGACAGCTTTGAATAGCAACTAGTAAGGACTTGTAGTACAAAACAATTTACGAACTTAATTGAACATGAAGCCCCTAGAAGGCCACCATATATACGAAAATGTTGTGACATACAGCCAAACAATAGAGGGCACAACATTTGAGAAGTCCAACATAAAATGGAAACATACTCTTTTCTCCAATTACCACACCAAAAACGTGGTATACGCAATCATATGCTCTTGACACAAAATTTACATAAGCAAAACCAATCAAGAAATAAGACAAAGAATCATCCTTCATACATCCCTCATAAAGACAAAGACAGCCAAATGGTTCTTTTCCACTTTAAGTAATGGACACACGTCCACGAGAAATCTTCAAACCCAAAAGTAAAGTAAATTCATGTCCACATTATCACACAAAACATTGGACAACTTTGAGATTCTAGTTAAAAAAGACTTGGAAAAAATCACTTACCATCGACCCAAGAAGACAAACTTATCCAGGAAAGAAACAGGAATACTAACAAACTTGAGACAAGACATAAAGATCTCATTTCAACCAGCGGACAAAGGAGGGGCACTGGTGATGAAGGACACTAGTTTCTACGATACAAAGGTGAATGAACATGTACAAGACAGGGACACTTATATAAAGCTGAACAAAGATCCCATGGCGGAATTCTGTAAGCTGCTAGATGGAATCATCACAACTGCGGAAACAAAGGGACTCATTAATGTGAACACGAGCAGGTATCTACGCATCACTACACCACAAATACCACATATAAATATGTTACCTAAGATTCACAAGCATCCCACAAACCCTCCGTTTCGACCCATCGTTTCAGGATGTGGCTCAATTCATGAACCAATTGGACGCTTCATTGACCATCACATGCAACCGCTGGTGCAGTCATGGATCACATATATCAGGGATACAACTGATTGCTTATCAAGAATCGCTGCCATCAGTCATTTAGTAGATGAAACAACTGTATTCTGTACCATTGATGTAGTAGCACTATTCACCTCAATTGCCCACATGGAAGGAACTCAGAGATGGATCGCGAATTTTGTGTGCTATTACTAGAACTGTTACATTTCTCCCTATATGACAGTTATTTTTCGTGGAAATCTGATTTCTTCCTACAAAGGACAGGTACATCCATGGGGTTCCCTGGGGCCCCAGCATACGCGAATACCCTTATGGCGTACTTTGAAGACCAATTCATTTTAAAAGATTCCAAATAGATGGAGAGTACATTACTATTAGTCAGATTCATTGATGACATTCTTGTCATATGGAAGGGAGATACTGTGGAACTGGAAGAGCGGATCAGTGAAATGAACACTAAAAACCCACGCATCAAATTCACATACAATATTCAAAAAGAGCGAATCCAATTCTTGGACATTTAACTTTACAAAACTATGGAAGGAATATCAACAACAGTGTTCAGGAAGCCAACTGATGTGAACAACGCCTTACACTATGAAAGTGCTCACCCAAAAACTCTGAAGGATCATCTGCCCACTTCACAACTGATCAGGATCAAGAGGATTTAATCAGAATCAAACCAATGTGAAACTTTGATCAAAGCACAGATGGAACGCTATAAGGTATGGGGTTACCCAGAGAAGGTACTTGAGGAATCAGAAACAAAAGTGGGAAGGATGAATAGAAACAGTCTACTGAAAAAAATCTGAGAAATCTACAAACGAACGCATAGTATTTATCATGAAGTATTCAACAGGCAGCAACTATCAAGAAAATAATACACCAACGATGGGAAATCATTGCAAATGAACCAGACTTTGTGAACTTATTTAAACATACCCCTATCTTTGCACACACACGAGCCAAAAATCTCAGGGAAATTCCAAAGAAGAAGGAAAGAGTCAGAGCCCAGAATTTCAAAGGTATGAGAAGATGTATGAATTGTGGACAATGTGGCAATGTTATAGTGGGGGACAAATTTGGACACCCAAAAAAGGGTCAGAGCATTAAACTCAAACACAACGCTGACTGTAACACAACAGGAGTCATTTACGCGATACGCTGCCCTTGTGGCTTGGTATATGTAGGGAGGACAGCAAGAAAAGTTAAAACCAGACTTATAGAACACAAAAGTACAATACGGCACAAACAATTGTCATCAAACTTGGCAGCACATTGGATAAAGGAAGCATATACCATTCCACAACTCAGATATACAGTGTTGGAAGTGGTAGAGAGTCATACAGGGAGAGACCACCACACATTTCTGTCACGAAGGGAAACATTTTGGATTAAATACCTTGAAACAATGAACCCCGGGGGTCTCAATGATCAATATGAATTACTATGCTTTCTTTAATGTATAAACATTGTTATATGAGTCATGTCAGATATTGAATATCAGTGATTACAAGGGATCTGCATATAGACTTTTAATTTACTCTTTAAATTCTTTTGAATTTTGGATTTAATTTATAGATTTCTTTTCATTCTTAAGTTTCTTTTCCTCTTCTATTTCCATAGGATAAACATCAAGAGAGCGTAATGCCCACTTATTGATGACGCATAGTTTACACTCAATAAGTCTCTCCCAGTACCCTGGGACTAACAACGATGATAAATCCGCTGTTGGCACTAAGTGAGAATTCACCGAATTTGCAGAGGTTTAGTAGAGGATACGGCATAATAAAGAATGAACGTGGGGAACAGAAGGTTCAGGACAGGATTGTTCGCGTGTACACGGGACAATCTCAATAAAGTTACAAAGTAGTATTTTCACTTTAAGAATACGGAGGCGCGACTATCACGTGACAGAACCGGAAGTAGATTCGGTAGGAGCAGGAGGCGATACTGCTATCGAGCGTTTGAAGGTATGGAAACTTAGTGACTTTACGTTATCAGAGCCTCACTCGGAGTGAGGATGTCGTGATTAAGGGCGTAATTTTTGTTCACTACTAGGACAGTGTGGAGTGAGAAATAAGTATTGAGGTCGAGGTCACCTGCGGAACGTTAGAGACGGAAGGGAGTGAGTGAGCATACAGAGGGGTAAGCGTTTATCTAAGACGTGTAGTTTGTATATTATACAGCAAACATAGCGTGAGCCTAATCAGCTAAAAAATAGGGGAATCTTACTTTTTCAGTTAAAATTGGTCACTCGACAATCTCAGGTCAGGACCCAATACAGAGAAAATCGAAATTTCGACCAACGAACGCGAGGGTTGAACGTAAGTAGGAATGCCTGAATTTAGAGGGTAGAGTGTGCCCGAAAGACACCTAGCAGGGATGAGGATATTGGTAGCACCAAAGGAGCACACTAATATAAATTACCCCTTTGGCTTATAAGCTCTCACACTTTGGTATCACTTCTTTCCTTTCTTTTATTTATGTTTTGCACTTTTCGGCTCATTTTATCTACACCATTCGCTATCCCTTTAGAATAATGAAGAACATAACAAAACATTCATTTGTATACATATCAAGAGAATAATTTGTAAAGTTTGTAACCCCTGAAGAAGGGTTCTACGTAACCCGAAATGCATTGGGTGTTTTAGGAATCACAATTTGTGTATTGATTTCATTTTTGATTATGGAACAAAAGCATTTTGAAAATGTATGATCTGGAGATTATGCTTTAAAAAAATTCTTTTGAGAGTCACTTATTTAGTTAATATAGAAAAACATGTGAAAAAAGAAACCTATTTGCATTGATTTATTGATTACTGTATGGTTGATGTTTTATACTGAATGAATAACAGTTGACAATATAATTGAAGCCTTAGGGACATTGGTTTAGCATACTGCTGGCCTAGTTTCCCCCAGGTCTATACAGTGCAGTATTGACAGACGGGTCGTGGGCAGAACCCACAGAAGGTTTGCACCCTAACACAGAAAACTGGTTTAAGTCCTAGAGATTACATAGATACATAACAGGAGTGCAGGTCTTCCACATACAGAGCCTCCAGGATGAGTGCCCCATAATGCCCTGCGGGGCTTGCATTTGAGGAAGTAATTTCTGCTGCTTGTGGTGGCCCAGGATGAATGAAGCACTTGCATTGTTCCTGTTTTCATCAATTTCTATGCTGGCAATAGCCCAGCCACACAAGTGGGTTGGCATATTTATCAGCACATGTGTGAGAAGGCTGGGAGGTAGACAACATTTTGTGCATCTGTTTAGATTCCAGAACTGTCTGACACAGAATGTAATGAAATGAGTGATTTTAGGTAGAGGTTGAGTTTTGCATGACATTTTAGGTAATTAACCATTGTGAGATCCATGCAGTGCGCACCACCTTAGACTCCTCTAGGTGTTTAGTCTTCAAAATATCTGGGTTTGGTCCGCAAAGCCGGGCCCAAATACTGCAAATACCTGTTTTGTTGATGTTTCCTTGTTGTGCTGTGGACCTTTGTTGTGTTGCAGATGCTCGGCCCGCTCCCTCAAGTCAGTTATTGTTTTCATCAGGAGTCATGTGGGAATGATGGGTGGGAGTATATTTGCGTATCTCACAGATTTTTAACTTTCCCTCACAGAAGTAAATGTAAGGAAAATGTGTTCACCCATCATTTGAGGTTTGCAAGGACTTCTGGATAAAAAAACCTTGTAATATCCATGAGATCTATACCACACTAGAGTCACCGGGGTGTCTAGTTGTTGGAAAAGTCTGGGTTTAGTAGGTTTTCTGGGTGGTAGTCGAGCCCAGGCTCAAAGTCCACAGCAAGGCACATTGCAAAAAAAATGGCCAGCTTTGAGTGGGAAACTGTGATTTGTACATGCTGCATTTTGGGGGCTTTCTTGCTGTGGGTGCAAGGCACACCCACACAAGTGGGCTACTGTGTTTATCAGGAGATGTGTGGGAAATTTGGGGGGGGGACTTTGTGAATCCCCACTGATTCCAATACATTCCTTCACAGAAATATAAGGAAAATAGCTGTTTTATCCAAAGTTTGAGATTTGCAAGGTCTTCTGGGTGAAAAAGTATTGTTAAATCCATACAAGCCACACCATCATAAACTGCTCTGTGTTTCTATATGTCTGGGATTGGTAGGTTTCCCTTGGTATCAGGCAAGCAAGGCACAACATCTTTAGTTACCAGCATCTTTAAACTAAGACATTTTAGACATTTTTCTTTCATATTTCTTTGTCTCCATGTCATGTTTTCAAGTGTTTTGTGTCACAGATGCTAGTCGCAGCCAAACAAGTGGGGTACCATTTTTATTGGGAGAAGTTGGGAATGCTTAATGGTAGGAATTATATCGACCCCCCAGCTTCTGGAACTTTCTCTCACATAAATGTGAGGAAAATGGGAGTCTTTACCCCAAGTTTAAGTTTGCCTTCTGGGTAAGAAAACAAAGACACCACCCTGGAATCTCCTTTGGTCTAGTTTTCAGAAATGCCTAGGCTTGGTAGGATTCAAACACACGAAAACTCATGCACCAATTTAGAGATGTAAAATGTATTGAGCCCATAATGACAAAAGTTCAATCAGATGAACCGGAGATTTGCAGTTTTAAAGATTTAAGTGAAAATAGTGCCTAAAGGGACAAAGTGCCAACTGTGGTTATCTAGTCACACCACTCTGTGACCAAGTCACAACTTCAAGTTAATCACAGGGACCAAGTTAGGCTACCTGAATAAAGTACCTTAAATCCTGGTTGTGGGGAATTGCAAGATCCCACTCTGAGGATGTGTTGCACAGAGGCAGTTCAGAGGATGCTGAGGGGCTGCAATGGAAGTCCTACATTATCACTGAGTAGGCCGTCGAAGAGAGGCTTGAGATGTGAAGTCCTGCATCAAGGAGGAATACAGCAGTGGCGGTTCTTTAGTGGAGTGGAGTCACTCGGTGGTACTGGGTTCAAGATGCAGGTCGAGTCCTTCTCTCAGCCAGCGGGGCAACAGCCTATAAGTCCTTTTCTACAACAGTGCAGCAGTCCTGCTGAGTCCCCCAAAGGTCCAAAGTAGCACTGAGGAGTTGGGTCAGATTGTCCATTATTCATACCTGGTGCCCAATTTGAAGTAGGAGAAGATTCTAGAGGATTGCACCAGAGAGGTGCTTGGAATTTCCTGCCTCCCTGTACTTGCCCCAGGTTGCCTGGAGTCACAAAAGACTACTGAAACCCTTTGTGAGTGGAGTCAGGCAGAGGCCCATCCTGCCAGCACCTATTCCCCTTTGTCTTAATGTCTGGGTATAATACACACAGACCACCTTCCAGATACACCTAGTCTTGTAGTACAAAGCTTTATTTCGATATATTGATATCTTAAAAGCACATAACGATAAAAATGCAGTTCATATTATTAAAAACACTCAATAAATAATTAAAAAGACAGTTTAAAACAGTATTAAACGATTTACAGCTTTGAGTTTTTAAAAAAAAAGAAACGAGGAACCAGGGATTGCCTAAGAGGGGGTTCGTCACATAGCTTTGCATCTGATCACCCACGCCCAACCAAGAAATTTGGCTACCCCACACGCCAGTACTGTGTTAGGATCAGATTGCAAGATTCCTAGGGCTGGGGCATGACGTCTGGCCTCAAGAAGGAGACAAACAGGTTTTAACCATTTGGATCTGGGCTTGTTATAAGCACTACAGACAAAGAAAACATGTGGGATAATTTCCAGTTCGGTGCTGCAGTGCGGGCAGGTGGCAGGCGTCTGGTACGGGGGTTTCCATTTAGAGGTGCATTCACGGACTGGTAGGGTTCCTATTCTACACTGCACATACAATGCCCTATCTCTTGGTTTTCTAATGAAGTCCATGTAGGGTTCAAGAAAGGGAACAGTTTTGTGCAGACGAAACTCGTCGGTGAGCCTGCCCAAGTTATCCGCTCTAGATTCCTGGGCATCGACCCACCCCCAATAAGCCCGCTTGACCTCTAGTTTGGACAATGAGACACCGGACTCCCATGTCACCCAAAGACCGATGGCCATCAGGAGTTCCTTAATTTTTGAGAGCCAAGCTATTTTATATGACCCCTGCAAGCTCATATGTCCCATGATACAGGGTGCAGTCACGAAATGTTTGGAACAAAAAATGCAGACTTTCTAAAAGTGGCATTTTCAGAAATGTGAATTCAGTTCCAGTTTTACCACCAAAGAGGGTGTTAAATTACAATTCTTCAGATACCAAACTCGACAATCCAATACCAGGACATGAAAAAGTTAAATATACATGTCCGACCTTTTACCTACTATGCACCCTGCCTTCTAGACTGTTGAGGTCAAACCCTAGAAGTGACATATGTGTATAAAAAAGGAAAGTTTAGGCCTGGCAAAAGCCTTAATTTACCGAAATTGCAGTTTAAACTGCACACAGGCTGCAATGTTAGGCATTGGACATGTTTAAAAGGCTACTTATTTGGATGCCAAAATCAGTGCTGCAGGCCCACTAGTAGCATTTAATTTACAGACCCTGAGTACATGTAGTACAATTCTAATAGGAATTTACAAGTAGATTAGGTTGGGTGTAAGCCAATTTCACCATGTTTAAAGCACAAGTGCTTTAGTACTGGTTAGCAGTGGTACAGTGCGCAGTGTCCGAAGGCCAACAAAGGCAAGATCAGCAAAAGAAAGGCAAAATGTTTGTTGGAAGACATCCTTAAAGCTGTCAGATATAACACCCACATTGTAAGAAACAACCTGATTTTCCTGGAGGAAATGTGATGTGTGCAGGTCACATTTTGGGATGTTTTGTGACACATGTGTGAGGTCCAGCCACACAAATGGAGGACAGTTTTTAGCATTAGACACATTTGTTATTACCAATTGTATTTCTCCGCATTTTTGGTTTTTGATATTGTTGATTTTTGAGAACCTTCTAACCGTATTTATTCCGCGACTAGAATGGCCTGTAAGCCATAATGGTGCATTGCTTTTAGAAATCTACCATTGTAACAAAAAATTACGGATGAAAACTCTGTCATATATGTTTTTTTTCCTGCTCATTTTCATAATTTTTTATTTTATTGATTAGCTTCTTTGGAAAAAACGTCAGGAATCTACAGAAATGGCACATTGCTGAATTCAGACTTTGTTCAGGAATGAAAATTACCCATCAGTTTCACACCTGTTTCTGCCACAAGATGCAAGTACACTGAAACCACAAAATTAGGAAAAATGGACTACTATTTTTGGAAAAAAGCAAAAACTGTAATTCAAAATGTTTGTTATAAACCCCTGCTGGTTCCTGTAAGCTGTGACGTTGGTGATCCTAGCACATCTATCTATCTAGCACAGCATAGCTTTTGTGATGCCATTTGTAGAAAAAAGAAATGCTTTCTTGCACAGCATTTTTCCCATCCCTACCCCTTCCCACAAAAAAAACATTTTGCTCTGGAGTAACTTTTTTCTTAGTTCCCTCCAAGGGAAGCTACACACCCTGAGTACCTTTAGAATTCCTAGGATGTTGGAGAAAAGGATGCAAACTTGGTGTGAATACGTTTTGTGGAAATAATATGAAGGTTTAAGAGCAAACTACCTCAAGCATCCAAAAAGGGGTGGTGGCGAATGCTTAGCAGCCAAGTGAGTAACCCCTCTGATATTATACTGCTATATATATTATTGAGGGTATATGTTTTTTTTAATGTCATTAAGAACAGTTACTCTTGAACTGATAAATATGTTATCAAGTGGTGATGGTCTAGCATCCAAAAATACCAAGTAGCTAGCTATGCACACACATGGGCATATTCATCAATCTATCGCACAGCAAAACGCAACAAGCCACATTGCCACACTGCATGAAAGGGCAGAGTGAATTCCTGTCTTAATGCTGGCACACTTTTGGCTGCTTAGCGTTGATGCAGGATCCCTTGAGTCATGGTGCAAGGGTGCTTGAATTGTAGGGCGGATTTTCTTTTGTGCAGGAAGGTACAACTTCCTGCACAAAAACAATACTGAGAGGCATTTTCCTCTTTTTACGTATACTGCAAGATGCTGCACACATTGAAAGAGGAAAAAGCAAGGAGAAATATAGCTATTTCTCCCTGTTAACGGATTTTTTTTTTTTGATTTTTTTTTTAAAGTTTCCTATTTGGAAAAACCATCAGAGGATGCAGACAGTGGTCCCTTGGACCACTACTTACTTACCTAGGCTGCCAGCACTAATCGCAAAGTGGAAAGTGATACAAGGACACATCTCCCTCTTTGCAAATGAGTTGCCACTGATACTTAACCATTGATACATACCGTATTAAATCACAATTAGGGCGGATGATTTGGCATGGTCTGTTAAACCCATTTTGTGAGTCAAAAATGCTTTTCTGACTCTCAAAATGGGTTTAATTCATTCTCTTTTTTTTTTTTTTTTTTTTTTTATTACAAGCCGTAGGTAAGAAAAATACATTGGTACATTAAATTCTTCATAATTGGATATACATTAACCCAGAAAATTACAAAATCCAAGAGACAACCCTAGACAATAGAATGCCACAGTAATAACAAGAAAATAACCAATATTATACTTCAAAATTTAAACCTATTGATATAATACAATAATAATATAAAGAAAAAGGAAATATCATTACCATTACCATACTCAAAATAATAACTCCGAAACAAATTAGATTGCCCAAACTATAAACAGCAGTTGGTTTGGGCAGCATCAAGAATAATAGTATTATATCGTTCCTAAAGTGCTAATGCAAATACAAGAAAAGAAGAGCCAGCGGTAAAGGGTACCATTATGTGCAAAATATAGCCTATATAAAGTGACTAATGCAATAAAGTGCCAATGTATAGTAACACAATAATACTAATACTATACTGTTCATAAAGTGCTTAAGCGAAGAGTAAAAAAACCAGCGCTTAAAATTGCTAATATTATTATGTGCAAAAAATTTTTAGACCTATATAAAGTGACTAGTGCAATAAAGTGCAGTAATGTGCCAATATCTAATAACATGGATAATAATACATTTCATAAAAAATACTTAGCAATTTGATATAGCATGGCAGATGGATATTACTCTTTCCTCAGATGTAGATGTCATACCAATTTACAGATAGCTAAAATATAACAGTCACTTTCCTTTTAATAGTACAAGCTGGTTAAAATATTTCCAATTCCTTTCAAATCTTGCAATCGCACCCACTCTACCTGCATAGGCTTTCTCAAAATTATATGTTCTTCTCATTTTATTGACCCACTTAACATGGCAAGGACACTCCGTGGATTTCCAATTTTGCAGAATCAGGGACCATGCCACGGCAGTAGAAACAAAAATAAACAGTTCTTCTGATTCATTAAACATGTTCCTGTCCTTACTAATGCCAAAAAGGGCCACTTCCACTTCTGGGAGAAGAATTTTCCCAGTTGCCATCTCCAAATCTGCGAAAATCTCCCTCCAGAAGGGTTCTAGCTTTGGACATGAGAAGAAAATATGATGCCACCCACCCTGTCCTCTGGTTTTACATCTAAAACATTTATTCTCGTGTTCGGGGAACATTCTTTGTAGGGCTTGCGGAGTATAATATGCCAACCAGCGACAAAGAAAAGACATTCTTTTATAATTTGCCGCTCGAAGTGCCCTGTTTCCTAAATAACAAATTGTCTCCCAATCTTTGTCTGACAATACACACTGCAATGTGAGACTTATTTTCTCCAAATGTTTGCTTAATATATTAGATGTTCCAGAAAGGGGGGGTAGCTTTTTATACCAAAATCCTATACCCTTGTGTTTCTCCCCATATAATGCTGATAACAAAACATTGGGTGTTGTATCGAAACTTCCTACAACTTTTCTTATAAAATAACTCAATTGCAAGTATTGAAAAAACATGATCCGCCTAGAATGTGATCTGTCTCTAACCGTTTGCCAACTGATTATCGAATTTTGAGAGAGAAGATGCCTTATTTCACTGAATCCGGCCGATTCCCATTCTGTCAGATGACTTAAAGAAATCCTAAGACCCATTTTAACACATTCTGAAAGTTTTAAATAAATAGATCCATCTGAGCCATGCTTTTCAAATAAAAGCCGTAATCTTGATGAATACCCCACAAGTGTCTTATAACGTGTTCTTTTTGGAAGTTTTGCAGTTTTAAAAAAAATAAACATTTGAGAACCCGATTCCTCAAGCATTCTATTTAAAAAAAAATTGTCTCTTGTCTGCCTAGCCTTTAATAATCCTGCCATTATATCGAAAAGAGCTGCCTCGTAATATGTATAAAAATGGGGAAGAGCCAGTCCGCCTTGATTAACAGGAAGTTGTATTACCGCGAGTTTGACTCTATTGGCCTTTTTGTTCCAAATGAATCTTCTTATCATGGAATCTAATTCATTAAAAAAGGCCAAATTAACTTTAATTGGGATATTGCTAAACAAAAATAAAAGCAGAGGCAATATATTCATCTTTATCAAAGCTACTCTGCCAATCAATGATAAAGGGAGTATATCCCATTGTTCTAAAAGGCTCTTGATTTTATCTCTTGTTTTTATATAATTCAATTGAAAAAGTTCTTGGTAGTCTCTGGTCACATAAATCCCTAGATACCTTATTGGGTCCCCCTTTTCTGCTTGAAACTGAAGATCTGGCGGAAGAAAGTTTAAATTCGAATTTAAAATAAGAACTTCTGTTTTCTTTTCGTTGATTTTGTAGCCCCCTATCTTCTCATATTCCTTAAGCTCTTTCATAAGGTGTAAAATATTTTCTTTATCAGGAGCCATGTAGAGGATGATGTCGTCGGCAAATAGTTTTAACTTCGACATTCCAACCATTGAAGAAGATATTGCATCATTATTTCTTATTTTTATTACCAGGGGTTCGATAAAAAAGGTGAATAGCAGGGGGGATAGAGGGCAACCTTGCCTAGTGCCTCGATTTATTTTAATCTTCCCTGTTTGTTTGGCATTTATTATCACCTGGGCTGATGCTCCCTCGTAAATATTTTGTAACATATTAATAATAGGAGCGGGGAATCCAAAATAACTCAAGGAACAAAATAACGTTGACCAGTTAACTAAATCAAATGCTTTTTCTGCATCAATCATAAGAATGCATGCAGAAATTGAATTAAGATTAAAATAATCAAGTGCCTGTAATAAATATTCTGTGTTGGCAGCCATGTAGCGTCCGGCTATGAAACCCGTTTGATCATGATGTATCACCTCCTGGGCGGCCAACACGAATCTTTGAGCCCAGATTTTCATGAAAACCTTATAGTCAGAATTTAATAGACTAATTGGTCTATAGGAATTTACGTCTTCCGAGTTCTTTCCTTTCTTTACAAAACTAATAATTGTGGATTCTTTAAACTCAGAGGGAATGATACCACCTAATCTAATATAATTAAATACATGTTTCAAGGGATCCTCTAACTCCTTCAAAAAAACCTTGTAGAATTCGATAGGGAATCCGTCAATCCCTGAAGCCTTTGCTCCCGCTGTGGCTTTTATACTGTTCTGAATTTCCAGATGACTTATATCACAGCCTATTTGATTAGATCTAGATTTGGAAATTTTGGGAATATTTAAGTTGTCAAAATATTCCCTGATCAATATTTCCTCTACTTGAATATCCGTAGAGTAAATTCTCTCATAGTGATCAAGGAATATTTTCCCAATTCCCTCGCTACTAGTAACTAATCCACCTGATGGATCTTGGATTTTTAAAATGATGGAAGATTCTTGTTTTTTCCTGATCGAATTTGCCAGCAGCTTACCCATGAGTTGACTATCTTCATATAGCTTTTGTTGGAAGGCTTTTGAGCTATTTATCTCTTCCAAGATGAAGAAGTCCCTAAGCAATGCTTTAGCTTGTTCCCAGTTGTTTGGTTTTTGGTTCAGTTTCAAAGTATACTCATACTCTGCGGCATGCTGAAGGGCAGATATTTTTCTTTTGCGAACATTAGCTTTATTGCAAGAGAATGCTATAATCTGTCCCCGGGCTGCTGCTTTAAATGCCCCCCATACTGCGAAAGGCTCTGCAGAGTCCCTATTTTCTAAAAAAAAATCCCTTATCCAATCTTTGAAACCCTCAACCCAAGTCGTATTCTGTAGAAGGGTGCGATCCAGCTGCCACCTAGGTCGCTCCCCTGTCGTGCCCTCTAATATTAATTCAACCTCAATCCTGCCATGATCTGAAAATGGATTGCAGCCTATCAATGCTTTAGAAATGTGGAGCGATCTTGAGGATAAAAAGAAATCTATCCTAGAGGCTGTATGGAACCTATTAGAAAAGCACGTATAAGATTCTAGGTTGGGATTTAGGGAGCACCAGGAGTCACGCAATTGATATTCTGATACAAAAACCTCTAATACCCTTTTAGTCTTTGGTTTTAGTTGTTTCTTGTTCTTATTAGAGGTGTCCTTCTTTAAATCTTGAATATAATTAAAATCACCTCCTACTATAATTTGCCCTGCAATACCCCTTAGTTTTTCACTCATTTCAGTCAGGGCCGAGGTGTCATCAAAAATTGGGCCATAATAGTTGACAAAATTGAATATCTTTCCCAACAATTTTACTGCCACCCAAAGCCATCTCCCTTTAGAGTCTCTTTGCATTTGTAGAATCTCCCAGGGTAAATTTCTTGCAAAATAAATAGCAACACCCCTCTGGGCGACACCCGCTGAGGAAAAAAACCCATGGGAAAAATATCTAGGAAGAAACAACTTTGGGGAGTTTGATTTAAAGTAAAGTAAAGTAAAGTCCACATTTGTAAAGCGCACAATCACCCGTAAGGGTCTCTAGGCGCTGGGGGGCCGTCGGGAAGATTAAGCGAGCTATTGCCCAGAGTCACATGGTGCTGGGCTGACCTGCCGCCGTAGCCGGGGATCGAACCGTGGTCCCAGATGCGTCTCCTGGAGGAAGACCACGTGGGGTTTAAAAGCAATTGCCCATTTCAAAAGTGCTCCATATTTCTGTTTATTTAACAGCCCATTTGCCTTAATGGACATAATATTACATAAATCAATTGTCATTGATGAGGCTATGAAGTACTAAACCTCTTCTGTACCAACCAATATTAAGAATAGAAAACCTACTTCTCTTGTATTTTTTTACTGCATTCACCCCCCCCACCAAAACCCCCCCCCCATGGATGCGGGACCCCCCTTCCTGTCCACGCTGCCCACATCCCTCCCTTTCTTCTACTTCGGGTGTCTTCTTGTTACACCCCGGTGTGACCCTGGTGAGACCCTGAACCCAAGAGCCCCCGCCTGGATATTTTCAAACTCTCATTTTTTTTTCTTTCCTAATTATAGCTCTGGATTGTAACATGGATTCCTCGTATTCAACATTCAATATAGCTAGACCACTAAGTCTAGGCCCTTGTTGATATTTGATTTAGAAGGGTCTGTGCCTCTTCTAAATCAGTAAATAGAAAAAATGTTCCCTTAACGAGAACCTTCAGTTTTGATTGCTGTGCAATCGAAGCCTGGGCACCATTAGCCTTGAATAACTGCAGCAACTTTACAAACTCTTTTCTTCTTTTAGCCGCAGTTGCTGTCATATCCGAGAAAATCCTGCATTTTGTGGTTTCGGAAACAGAAAACTGGCGTTGTTGATATGCCTTAGAGAGTATACGTTCCTTGATTCTAAAATCCGCAAAATTTAATAAAATAGTTCTGGGAAATGGCTGCTTAGCGTTGATGCAGGATCCCTTGAGTCATGGTGCAAGGGTGCCTGAATTGTAGGGCGGATTTTCTTTTGTGCAGGAAGGTACAACTTCCTGCACAAAAACAATACTGAGAGGCATTTACCTCTTTTTACGTATACTGCAAGATGCTGCACACATTGAAAGAGGAAAAAGCAAGGAGAAATATAGCTATTTCTCCCTGTTAACGGATTTTGATGCAGTCCCAGATCTATCACTAATTTTAATGAGGGAATATGCCAAAATTCCTGGTTGGCTACATGGGAACACCCTTGCTCCAGTCATGGAAGACCTCCCTTGGGCATAGTAATGCAAGGCAGTGATTGCCACCAGCTTGAATTACTCTAGATTTATCAAGCCATTGAAGGTGGCTTTGTGTGGCTTGCTATATCTCACTTAGGTTTTGTGTCACCCTTGCACTTCCTTGCGTGGCACAAGGGTGATGCAAAACCTTGAGAAATATAGGACACAGTGTGCAATGCTGTCATGAGAAACATTAAAATACGGATTCTTTAGCTCAAAACACTTCAAGGTCAACCACAAGATGCACAGGACAATGAAATGAGGACCACCAACAATTATACAGGTGGTAATCCATCACCACTTTGGTCATCAAGGCACATCACCGCGCACATAACTGCCACAAAAGTCAAAGAAAGCATCATCAAATACTTCAGTTAAATTTTCTCTGCCCCAGGAGATCTTTCTCCACAAATTGTGGGATTTTCCACTAACACCCAGACCTAAACCAATCTCGTAGCACCTTGATGCTTGCCATTGCTACAGAGTAGTAATGCTTTGCTTTGTACAAAATATCGAGATTTCCAGCCATAGCAAAATGTGCAAATCCATCTATAGAGCCACACCTATTTCTGAGGAATAACATTTAGCGAGAACTACTTCGAGAATGCTTTATTATCAATGCACTGAGTGTTTGATAGATCACGATCTTAACAGTAATGTACTTATTTTTTACATGTTTTTGGAATCCTTAGATTCGATTTGTTAGCATCACTATGTCTGCGGCCCAATCGAATAACTTGTTCAGGCTTTACAGCAACCCCACGGTAGAAGCAGTTGATACACGCCTTTAATGTAGTAAGATTCCATGAAGATAAAACTAAATGTATGTGTTTTGTTCTCGTGAAGCATTGCTTTTAATATCATGCTGATTAATACATCGGTAGAACTGCATGATACATACGTAATTAAATCGTAATGGAACATTGTGAGGTGTAACACTACAATAATGTTGAATTAGTGGAACACTAATAAAAGGCGAAGTTTTTGGTTGACATAATGTTTAACATAAAGCGGATAAATACAAACAAATCGTGTTTGTTTTATTTCAACGTCTGCATTTAATTTTAAAATATACTGTTGTAATTCCGATGGTTGAAAACATGTAAATGACTCCGTGCTGAGAAAACATAACAAATTATGAAGTACGTTCTATAATTAGTGTTTTTATGGCCATCGGATTTTAATTGACATATTCCACTGTGGTCTCATTTGTCAATAATTGCATACATCTATTGAGATGTCAAGTGCTAAGCAAGCCTTGTTTAATTTCAGTAGTTTATTTTATGATAAGAATAAAGCATCGTTTTTCTATGAAACCTGACGAGAGGTATTTCTTTGTGAAACAATTGCCATGTTCCACAATAATCCATTCAGCAGTTTTTGATTAATGAGCACATCAAGAAAATATGCATGGTTATTGACGGAGTGATACATTTGCAGTCATTGTTTCATTCTTGTAACTCATAGGGTCCCAGTTGCTTTTACTTTCAATTTGCAGAAATAAAGTTGTGATGATTTAGCTTTCTTACCCTGCTGTTGTAAAATTGCTATATTCAATTTTGCAGTAGCATTGGGGCATAACCTTAAACTGTATATTCTGGCAACAACTCGTGCCTGAATTCTTCAGAGAGAGAAGTCTGAACAAGTTTAGCTTTTGGCTTATTCATACTGCTTACACATTTTGCATGCATATAAACTGTAATCTCTCCCTCTCTCACATCTCCCACCCAATCTCAAGCCTGAGATCTCATTTGCACTTGAAGTGACATTCAAATGTATACTTTTTTGAGACCGCAACTTTGTGAATGTATCATATTTTCATGTATGTATTAATCAATTACTACAACAAATAACAGAATAACACGCAGACTACAAGAGAAAATGTATCGACATCGATTCAGCAAAATGCCAGTGGTAGCGGAAGTGGCACCAAACACCTATTGACACGAAATGACATTACGGGAAGTGGCATCATATGACGTTGAATCTTTACAGGAAACAGTCATATGACCTTGACAGGATAACATCATAAATATAATTAACATAATTGAAGTATCATAACAATGGTATGAGTGGTAACATGTCACAAATGTCTTTTTTAGATAAACCTGTATTAGGGTGCTGACATGATCGTGAAAGTGGTGGGGTTTAATATAATACATGCACTAAATTGTAGCAAGCATATTAATTGAATGAGCTAGACCTCTTCTAAAGGGTTTGGGGAGCAGGAGGATCTCCATAGAAAACATTTTGAAAACAATGGGTTCAAATACTGCATTTAAACAGAATTGCAAATAAATATACTGAACACGGGTGGGCTCTGGAAGGACACTCGCAAAATATTCACGTCCTTTCATGGTGGGCCAAGCTAATTATACCTGACCCTCCCCAGGAGTTTACTCCCCATTTTTCTAAATGAGTAATGGGTGCCTCTATGTGTCAAAAAACCTCCATAATGCTAGGGCCAGCACTTTATCATGGGTGTCACCTTGTGCCAACAATTACATACAATATACCAGAGCCTGAACTACTTTCCCAATAACGCAATCTATATCTCAAGGGTGATCCTTATGTAAAAATTTACCTCTAGAACGTCAGGACCAGCATTTTGTTATGGTTATCCCTTTCCTGTATGCACTGTTGTTCTCCATTATGCAAAGAATTACCTCCAATCTGCTGGTGCCAGAATTTTGCCACGGTTAACCCCTCTGCCAACAATGTCATCAAGTATGCCAGCACCAGCATTAATCCTCAGGTGTCCATTATTACCTCCAGTATGCCAACACCAACATATTTCTGTGGGTGCCCCTATGCCAAGAATGACTTTTAATATGCCAGCCTATTGTTATGGATGTCCCATAGGCAATGTATTACCTTTATGATGGCAGTATTTTTTCACAGGTGCCAGCCATATTAAGAATTGCCTCCAGATTGCCACTCACTTATCCATTCACACTCATTCTCTTGCACTCACTTTTTCTCACAATCTGAATGTACTCTTGGCACTAATTGTGTTGCATCTGAGGCCATGGATCTCAATTAGTAAGTCAGAAATGAACGCTGTTGACACTTAAATGATGCCCATGAGCAGCTATTTTGATATTTCAACTCTCCACAATGCAGCTGGTATTCTGACTAACAGTAATATCTGTGGAAAAGGTTCATGGACAAAGGGGTCCATTAGGATGGCAGGCAGATCGCCCCCGCCGGGCCAGCAGTTTTCACAGCCGGCCCGGCGGTGGTTATCCACCCACTATCCACAAAGCAAAGACCCCCACCATATTATGATGGCTGGGGGGTCTGCAGCGGACGGAAAGACTGTTAATATGGTGGCAGTGTCTGCAAGACACCGCCATCCATGTTGCAATGCCTGCGGAAATGAGCCTTTCCTTGGCGGCGTTGCCGCTGTGGAAAGGCATGTGGTCTTTGCCTAGGGGGCCTGTAGCAGGCCCCCAGGATGCTGGGGGCTTGTGGGTGCACATGGGATTTGCATGCCCAAGGTGGCAGGGACCGCGCAGTGCCTGTCACGTTGTGCATGCAAATGCACAACGTGCATTCCCAGCATTGTGGTGGGCGGTGCTGTGAGCACCGCATGCCACAATGCTGGGTATAGGGTTTGCTACAGTGGCGGTGGATTCCTGATGTCAGGTGCGGGTCCGCAGCACCCCTTGCGGACAGTCCCGCATTCCGTTACGGTGGCGGGCGGACTTTGTCCACCCCCTATTGTAATACGCCACAAAGGGCTTTGTATTCAAATGGCATGCAATTTAGCATAACGGGAAGCAACATCAAGGTCTCTCACATGATGTAAAATGTTTCCTCCAAATGGATGACCCAGTAAGATCTTCAACTGCCCCTGTGCTCTCAGGGACCATAATCATACTTACAGCTGGCTTGTGTTGCTCCTTCGGGAATTGATTTAGTACCAGAATAGCTATTTCAAGTTTTAGTAGAAACTGGGATCGCAATGTCATATTATTGTGATGCTGAGACCATTGAGACAATAGGTAGTAACTGGGCCATGGAGGAATGAATATATATATATATATATGTATATATATATATATATATATATATATTTATATTACCTACTGGCGGTCGCCAGTAGGTATATATAGTTAGGATTTTTTCTCTATGGGTTTTTTGAAAATTCTATGTCTAATAACTTTGGCGTTTGTGGACGGAATTGGCTGAAATTTTCAGGAAAATGGCACATTTTGTTTCTGAGCAGCCCTTGAAAATTTGGGGGGGGTTCGTCCAGTGGGGGCCGAGAAAAAAGGGGGGTCCCAAAACGTGTTTTTAACATTGAGTTTTCCATAGGGCGGTTGGCCTCACTTTTAGCCCGAACGGCTGAATGGATTTGCACGAAACTTGGCAAAATTGTAGGGACTGGTAGCCCGATGTGCCTTTTGTAGGTCTCAATATATGTGCTCCAGTGGATTTTGAGAAATTAACGTTTAAAAAAAGATATATATCTGTAACAGCGGACCGGGCAGCGCTCTGGTTCGCGGACTTTTCGCGCAACGGAGCTTTGTGAAGCGAAGCTGATTGGTTCTCCGGCGTCTGTCAACATTCCAAACAGTCCGTAGCGGCCGCCATCTTGTCTCTCGGTAGGATCGAGAGACAAGAGGAGGCCGAAGCGAAGGGGCAAATGACCATAAGGGGGCATAGTACATTGTCGCTCACCCCCTAGGTTTGATGTGGAGGTTTTAAAAGGGCCCCGCGGGGCAAAAAAAAATAAAAATAATAATAATCGAACAGCTGAATGGATTTGCACGAAACTTGGCAAAATTGTAGGGACTGGTAGCCCGATGTGCCTTTGCTAGATCTCAATATATGTGCTCCAGTGGATTTTGAGAAATTAACGTTCAAAAAAAGGTATATATCTGTAACAGCGCACCGCTTCGCGTACTTTTCGCGTTACGGAGCTTTGCGAAGCGAAGCTGATTGGCTCTCCGGTGTCTGTAAACATTCCAAACAGTCCGTAGCGGCCGCCATCTTGTCTCTCGGTAGGATCGAACAGCTGAATGGATTTGCACGAAACTTGGCAAAATTGTAGGGACTGGTAGCCCGATGTGCCTTTGCTAGGTCTCAATATATGTGCTTCAGTGCATTTTGAGAAATTAACGTTCAGAAACAAGATATATATCTGTAACAGCGCTCCGCTTCGCAGAGATAAAATTATATGTGTATTACCTAGCTGTTGCTAACACCAGTTAGCGACGGCTAGTAGAAGATAGCGACCATCTTGGGCCCCACTTTGCATGTGAGTGATATTTATCACTAATGACAATCAAAGTGGGCATGCCAAGATGTTAGCGACTGGAAACAGTCGCTAACATCGCTATCTCCTATTATCAACTTTTGGAAATATTCGAGATAAGGGCGAATATCTCTAAAAGCTACCACCTGCCCTGAGCAGTTCTTAGCCATGTTATCCAATGGGAGGTGGATAACATGGCTAAGAGCATTAGCTCGGTAATGCATGAATATCGCTGAGTTTTCAGCGATATTAATGCATTGCGGTCGTTTTTTATCGTATTTCCGATAAACCTTGATAATAGCAAGGTTTATCTGCGATAATTTCTGACGGTAAAAAAATCGTTGCTAAGCATCGTTAGGGATAAATATCGCTTAACTTTGGTAATATGCCCCAACGTCTGTTAACGTTCGATTCGAAGGAAATCAGGAAGTGTTGAAAAACATTGTCTGCGCCATCTTGTCTTTTTTCAAATGCCACACTTTTGTCGTGCACGGCAGCCATTTTAGATGCCTTGACCAGACCCACTCTGTGCACGCTGTCGATCCTTAGCATGGCTCCCCACCCTCGCAAACATCTCCCCCAGGCAGTGGTCACCCCCGCTCTCTGTCTTATGCATGGGTAATAAACCTCCCCCATCTGCGCTGCTGTTCCCTGTGAATCACACCCTGTGCCCGCCCGACACCTCCCTTTCGCCCTATTCACTACCGCACCCTCTGACACTCCTTTTCCTCTGTGTCCGATTGTCCAGGCTGGTCCTAGGGTATCAGCTAGCCCTACAGATGTAGTTTATGGCCACAGCTGTAAAGAATCACCCCTCTTCAAAGGAGTTATAGTAGATCAAGGCCCACACTCGATGAGATTCGTCACAGCAGAAGCGTTGCTATTATCTGAAAACCATCCTGTATTGTGATTGGGGAGGGGACCGAGCCTGAAGCGGAAGATTCCAGGGATGACTGTTTGTACATCAAAGTTTTTACAATTATGTGTCACATTAAAAATATATAGCACTCCGACAAAGTAGTAAGATTATAAAACTTTAATAATTTATAAATATATACAAGAAAACAAAAATAGTAATAACATATAAACATTTTTAGGGAAAAACAACGAAGTAGCGGTCGGCTGTGCGAATAGTCCCAACGCAGCACAACGTCCAGATTTCCGGCGTGGGGCGTCGCGGGGGGTGGGTCATCAGTAGCAAACTGTTGTGCGAATAGTTCCAAGGCAGCAGAACGCGTTGAAATCTAGATGACACGAAAGTGATGTCTAGTAAGTTGCCACCCAGCAAATAACGGCATGGGGCGTCGCGGGGGGTGGGTCATCAGTAGCAAACTGTTGCGCGAATAGTTCCAAGGCAGCAGAACGATGGCACCAAGGTGATGTCCAGTAAGTTGCCGCACTGGTTTTGGTATCCTACAATGCTGCTCCGAATAACGGCGTGGAGCGCCCCGGGGGAGGCGGCGTGAACGGGCCTCTCCAGGTGGAGTGTCATCTGTTGTAGTGGGGCGCCCCTTTACCGTTTCAGTTGCCATTCCATCCGTTTTTGGTCCACTGTGTCAAAAGCCGCAATTCAGCTGAGTTGCGCCCACTCTTGCGGTGCAGCGATAGGCGGCTGTCACAGGACTCTCAAAATGGCGGCAGGCTGTTTCCTTTTTGGGGCTGGTCCACTGAAATGGCCCTGGGACACCTTGGAAATCGGACGCTTGTCTGCTAGGTCTTGGACCTCATTCTCGAAAGCGTCCCCTCCGCCTTGAGAATTCATCAAAAGTTTTGGGGGCTCCGACTCCTGCAGGCTTCTGGTGGGGAGCGGCTGCCATGATTGCTCGCGGAATGACCACGACTGAGCTACGAGATGGTGGTGCTTTCATGCTGACGCCAGCTTCAGTCTGAAACATCCAGAAACAAGGTGGGGCTTTCATCGTTTGGGGAAAAAAAAAAGTTTTCATCCTATGAAAAGTGTTGTTTTTAGGTCACATGATCAAGCCTTCCATCATTAGGAAACCAAAAGTAAAATGAACCAATGAAAAGTTTTATAAACAAGTCACATGACCTGTTATGCGGCATAGGGTATAAAATTAGGAGAAAATACGTTGGCACGTGAGGCGGCGTCAGTAGCGGACCGATGTGCGAATAGGCCGAAGGCAACACAACGCGCCAAGATCTGGATGGCACCGAGGTGGTGTCCAGCAAGTTGCAGCACTGGTGTGGCCATCCTACAATGCTAAAAGTCGGCGTGGGGCGCCCCGTTGGCCTGTGAGTTTGCGTCAGTAGCGGACCGATGTGCGAATAGGCCGAAGGCAGCACAACGCGCCAAGATCCGGATGGCACCGAGGTGGTGTCTAGTAAGTTGTCGCACTGGTGTGGCCATCCAACAATGCTGAAAGTCGGCGTGGGGCGCCCCGTTGGCCTGTGAGTTTGCGTCAGTAGCGGACCGATGTGCGAATAGGCCGAAGGCAGCACAACGCGCCAAGATCCGGATGGCACCGAGGTGGTGTCTAGTAAGTTGCCGCACTGGTGTGGCCATCCAACAATGCTGAAAGTCGGCGTGGGGCGCCCCGTTGGCCTGTGAGTTTGCGTCAGTAGCGGACCGATGTGCGAATAGGCCGAAGGCAGCACAACGCGCCAAGATCCGGATGGCACCGAGGTGGTGTCTAGTAAGTTGCCGCACTGGTGTGGCCATCCTACAATGCTGAAAGTCGGCGTGGGGCGCCCCGTTGGCCTGTGAGTTTGCGTCAGTAGCGGACCGATGTGCGAATAGGTCGAAGGCAGCACAACGCGCCAAGATCCGGATGGCACCGAGGTGGTGTCTAGTAAGTTGTCGCACTTCTGTGGCCATCCTACAATGTTGAAAGTCGGCGTGGGGCGCCCCGTTGGCCTGTGAGATGGCGTCAGTAGCGGACCGATGTGCGAATGGGGCCAAAGGCAGCGCAACAATATTTTCTGATTTGAAGACACCACAAGGCGCTGAGATGCCAAGATCCGGATGGCACCGAGGTGGTGTCTAGCAAGTTGTGGCACTGGTGTGGCCATCGTACAATGGTAAAAGTCGGCGTGGGGCGCCCTGTTGGCCTGTGAGATGGTGTCAGTAGCGGACTGATGTGTGAATGGGGCCAAAGGCAGCGCAACAATATTTTCTACTATATTTTCGGAGTAGAAGACACCACAAGGCGCTGAGATGCCAAGATCCGGATGGCACCGAGGTGATGTGTAAGTTGCGGACGGATGTGCGAATGGGGCCAAAGGCAGCTCAACAATATTTTCTGAAGAGAATACACCACAAGGCGCTGAGATGCCAAGATCCGGATGGCACCGAGGTGATGTCTAAGTTGCGGACCGATGTGCGAATGGGGCCAAAGGTAGCGTAACAAGATTTTCTGTATGGAAGATACCACTAGGCGTTGAGATGCCAAGATTCGGATGGCACCGAGGTGATGTCTAGGAAGTTGTGCCACTGGTGTGGCCATCGTACAATGGTAAAAGTCGGCGTGGGGCGCCCTATTGGCCTGTGAGATGGTGTCAGTAGCGGACTGATGTGCGAATGGGGCCAAAGGCAGCGCAACAATATTTTCTGACTGACACCACAAGGCGCTGAGATGCCAAGATCCGGATGGCATCGAGGTGATGTCTAAGTTGCGGACTGATGTGCGAATGGGGCCAAAGGCAGCGTAACAATATTTTCTGTATGGAAGATACCACTAGGCGTTGAGATGCCAAGATTCGGATGGCACCGAGGTGATGTCTAGCAAGTTGGTGTGGTCATCCTACAATGCTGAAACTCGGCGTGGGTCACCCCATTAGCCTGTGAGATGGCGTCAGTAGCGGACCGATGTGCGAATAGGCCGAAGGCAGCACAACGCGCCAAGATCCGGATGTCACCGTGGTGGTTTCATAGTTGAGAGGCACTTCATCTGCAGTGGGGCGCCGAGATCCGGATGGCACCGAGGTGATGTCTAGCAAGTTGCTGTACTTGTGTGGTCATCCTACAATGCTGAAACTCGGCGTGGGTCGCCCCATTAGCCTGTGAGATAGCTGTTCTTTGGATTTGGGCCTGGTCCACTAAAATGGCCCTGGGACACCTAAGAACTCGAACGCTCGATTTTTTTTTCCTTTCCTGTACATGCAAAAAAAGGTAAATGCCCGGTATGTTACACGCTTCATCTGCCACGATGAACTCTCCAGAGGAACCGAAAAAATATATAGTTGTGGTAACTATACCATGCATCGTCATATGGAGAGGTGGCACCAATTAATTATAGTGCTGCATAAAAGAGAGATTTGGAGGAGAACCCCTGACCTGCTAGTACATTCATCAAAGAAGTGGCACTGAGAGCTTCAGAGGCAAGGGAAACGGTCCCAAATATTTAGAAGAACTTTGGAAAGATTAAAATGACATGTTTAGATTGTGGTAAATTAATTTCATGTGGGCAGATGAGTATTACTCTAATAAATACAGCATATGAACATCATCATAGTCGATGGTTGGTAGAGACATTTTGACTATATCCTGGACCTGCCCGTCCTCGTCCAAAATGGCGCCGGAATAAATGGGACTCGTAACTCCTTGTTGTGTACTGGTTGCAGAACCTTGAAATCACGAGATACGTATGCAGTTTTGAAGCACATGGCGGGCGGGGACGAGAATTGATTGAATATTTCGACATCCCTATTGATATTAAGTTCTGATGTGTTATTGATTACTGTACTGTTGAAAATTCGAATTAACGTCACCCATGGTACTTGCCCGCAAATGTATATCTAGATAATTTTATTGTAACTGGCCCTGTCGTATTTTAATTATAAAATGTACGTCCACCGATTCCGTAACTGTTAGACACCTTAGTTTTTGCAACCTAATGGCCCGCCCGTTACGTTCCTCTACAGTGTAAATGTCTATTCATCATATACGATTACAGTTTGCTCCGTGGCAGGCCCACGTGGTTATAGGCTCGTATTTGTATAATGAAATTTTCACAATAAAGGTTTTTAAAAGAAAACATGGTAGTAGTGTATACATTGGTAAAGTTTTTAATAATAGTCACTGTTTTAGAATCATTAAAAGGCAAGTGAAATAAAGCAGACCAATTACATGAAAGGTAAAAGGTATAATACGAAGGAACGCAGTAAAGATAAATGGTCAAGGGCTGTTGTGTTTTCTATTCCTGCAACATAAAGTGATCGATAAGAATCTCATATTCAGGCGTATCGGCGACTAAGACAGCAGGTCGACCCTCTTTTGCTCAACGGCTCCGTCATGGGACGAAGAAACGCTCTTTTTCTCGAAAAAAGAATATATTTTACTTGCAGGACAGTTGTAAAATTTCCGGGAAAGTACATTAGCCTGGAACATTATAACATATATTTAAGAGAAAATAATGTTCGGAAGTAATTAAAAGCGTAATTTTTAGGTGATATGACCAAGGCTTTCATCATTAGAATAAGAAAAGTAAAATGAACCAATGAAAAGTTTTATTAACAAGTCACATGACTTGTTATGCTTACGTTACGCGCTGCGCGCCACGGATGACTTCCGGATGCGCTAACGCGGCGCGTCATATGACGCATTACGCGACAACGCAGGTCCAGAATATAGTCAAAATGTCTCCACCAACCAGCGGTCGAAACACAACCCCTTTCAGCAGGCTAAATAGTTCTGTTAAATGACAACAGAAAGGACAGGCAACAAGAACCATCAGTCAAAGAGGGGAGGGCTAGTTCTTCTCTACCGGGTTACATTGGGGCGCTACCGGAACTGATCGAATTGGTAGTCTACAGTGTTTCTGGATGTTTCAGACCGAAGCTGGGGTTAGCATGAGAGCAGCACCATTTCGTAGCTCCGTTGTGGCCATTCCGCAACCAATCATGGCAGCCGCTCTTTATCGTTATTTTGGGCGGGGTGGGTGGCGGAGCCGAGCTGTTTTGCAGCCATCATTGTGTGGAGTTCAGTTCATCTCACTAGTTTTGTATTTGTCATGAGGGGTTGTTCCTAATGTTTCTATTTTAGCGAGGTCAAAAAGAGATCCCATTAGTGGCCTACTGATTTTGCTCGATTCCTTTTCTTTTTTTTACACGATTTTTCGTTATCTGCAAAGACTAAACAGAGTATTGCGACTCTGTGTTTGTTTGTAAATAGAGAATGAACCAAAGAGAACTAATTCTAAAACAGTAAATACTTGGATAACAATCAATCAAATGGAGAGAGAAGCAGGCACGACGGATTACAACGGGGGCAAAGGCCTGCGTTAACTACCTTTCACTATCTGCAAAGAGAGAGTACTCCTAATAGAAATGAGGGGGGGGGGCACCATTCAAAGCAGATCAGTGTGCATAAACACGAAAATGTTTTCACTTACCACGTACTTGACATTCGACAGCTTATGATATTTGCTATTAAAAAACCATTGAAATTCACTGAAAAAACCATAGGTTATAGACCATATATAGTTAGGAATTAGCATTTACAAACCCTTGAAAATTCACTGAAAAAACCATAGGTTATAGACCATATATAGTTAGGAATTAGCATTTAAAAAACCTTATTTTATTCACACAAAACCATTGAAATTCCATATATAGTTAGTTGCACTAACTATATATCGCGCACCCGCAATCCACTGCTGATGATGTCACATATTACATCATTCATGACATGGTCAGTGACATCACTGATGACATCACTGATGACAACATCCAGTGATTATGTGTTTCTGTAAAGTTTAAATATGTTTTACATATTGAAGAATGAGTGGATGTATAAGTGTCTGAATGAAGGTTTTAGTAGGTGCGTGATTGACTGTATGAGTGAGTGATTAAATGCGTCTTACTGAATGCACGGGTTAGTGACTAAACTGTCTGAAAGTGTGCATCAGTATGTCTGTTGTTGTGCAAGCTGCTGCATGTGTTGATCAGTAGCTATATAAGTAGCTATATGGGTTATTGATTGGTTGCACAAGTATTTGTATGGGAGACTGAGTGTGTGTATGGCTGGCTGGGAGGTGTGTGACTCTGTGCAGATCAATGTGTACTTGTATCAGTGATTCTATAAGAGAGTAACTATGTGTTAGTATATGTTTCAAAAATGTAAGGTGTTCTGTGTTTAACTGTATAGATGAGAAAATGGAAGTGTGATTGATTCTTTTCAGGACTGACTAGGTGTGTGAGTAACTCCATGGATGAGTGGCAGAGTGTGAGTGTCTGTATAGGTGTATGAGTGCATATAATAGTGTTGTAAAGATGAGTGATTGTATGTATGAATGATTGTATGAGTGAATGTGTGTGTAGACATAGGAATCAGTGAGTGCGTATGTAGTAACTAGTATTGGTGTGTCAATGGTTTCAAAAATGATACTCTCTATTTAACACTGGGTGTAACGGAGGTTATATTACAGTGTGAGGAGATGCATTGTATTATCACATGAATGATATCATCAGTGATGTGATCATTGATGTCAAGTGAGATGTCATCAGTGATGTCATTTGAGATGTCATCAGTGATGTCATCAGTGATGTCACTGACCATGTCATGAATGATGTAATATGTGACATCATCAGCAGTGGATTGCGGGTGCGCGATATATAGTTAGTGCAACTAACTATATATGGAATTTCAATGGTTTTGTGTGAATAAAATAAGGTTTTTTAAATGCTAATTCCTAACTATATATGGTCTATAACCTATGGTTTTTTCAGTGAATTTTCAAGGTTTTGTAAATGCTAATTCCTAACTATATATGGTCTATAACCTATGGTTTTTTCAGTGAATATATATATAAATACAAATATTTATATATTCACTGAAAAAACCATAGGTTTCAGGCATGTTATAGTAAAAATTAGCATTTAAAAAACCATTGAAATTCACTGAAAAAACCATAGGTTTCAGGCACGTTATAGTTAGAAACTAGCATTTAAAAAAACCTTAGAAATTCACTGAAAAAAACATAGGTTTCAGGGACGTTATAGTTAGGTGGACATTTCACTCATGCAAAACCATTGAAATTTCCCGGTTATAGTTAGTTCAGCTAACTATAACTCGCGTCCCCGCAATGCACTGCTGATGACGTCACATATTACATCATTCATAACATGGTCAGTGACATCACTGATGACATCTCAATGACATCACTGATGACATGGCGCATACTGGAGGCTAGTTGACCCCCAGGTACTCTCAGTATTCAAGGGAATTAATTCCCCAACTTATAATACGCCAGGGGGCGTGTTTGCTGAGTGCTGCAGGGAGGGGGCGGGGCCTAGCCACAATGCCGGTGCTTTACATTTTTTTTTTTTAAGAAAGTGGGCTGTGTGCCCCCTTCTCTTTCCTTTTTTGGGGCCTGGGGACCCCATCCCCAGGTCCTGACCACGTTAAAAAAAATGTAAACGGGAAGGGGCCTCCCTCCTGAGGCTACTTTCGGCCCGAGGACCCCACACCCGGGGCATGGCCATAATCCTTTTTTTAAATGTAGAAGGGGGCTGCATGGCCCCCCTCCTGAGGTCTCTATTAGCCCCCGGGACCTGGCCCACCCGGGGGTTTAAATGTAACGAAGCGTGGGAGCCAGCGCTTCGATTCTTTTTCATTTTCTTGTCCGGATTCGCGACCCCAGCGCAAATTCGGCCACTTTTTTTAAAAACAAAAATGCTTTTTTTGGCCCTGGGGTTCCTTGTGGCACCCCCTGAGTAGGCCTAGGGGATAGGGTGTTTCTACCCTGCCCCCCTTTCATTTTTTTTCACCTTTGTTTTTCTATTTTCTTGTGACTCAGTTGTACCGAATCACAAGATGGCTGCCAACACTTCCTGGTTTGGAGAATGACAGCCAATTAGAATGAATCTCGTGGTCATTACAGCCAATTAAAATGTAGCTCATGGTTGGGAGAGGTTGTGACTCCACCGCGTCCCTAGATATCAAAACGTTTAATTTTTTAATTTCTCAGCAACTACTGAACGGATTTACACCAGTTACAAAGAAGGTAGCTTTCTGATTCAAGCACTACCTTTTTGCCAAATTTGGGGAAATTGCGGTCAGTAGTTCGGGCTGTAGCCCGTCTAAAAATTTCCTACGGAAATTAACATGGGGAAAATGGGTTTTGGGACCCCCCTTTTTTCTCAGCCCCCGCTTGACGAATCACCCCCAAACTTTCAGGATAAGAGCTGACCTGGATAAACTTTTGTTTTGTCATGAAGATTCGTCAAACGACGCCAAAGTTATTAGCAAATCAAAAAATGCTTTCCTATGGAAACTAGTTTCTAACTATAACTACCTACTGGCGACCTGATTTGCTAAATCAGTGATGTCATTTGAGATATCATCAGTGATGTCATTGACCATGTCATGAATGATGTAATATGTGACGTCATCAGCAGTGCATTGCAGGGGCGAGAGTTATAGTTAGCTGACCTAACTATAACGGGGGAATTTCTATGGTATTGTACGAGTGAAATGTCCAACTAACTATAACGTCCCAGAAACCTATGGATTTATCAGTAAAAAAAAAAGTATATATATATCCTCTATGTCCTCACTGAGCGTCATGACAGGGTTGCCATAGCAACTAGAACCAGTTGTAACCTGTCAAGGAGGATATGTGAAACATATATAATCGTGTATGTTAAACTAAGCCGATGTAGTGATCAAGGCGGAGGCTTCCGCCGAAACGCGTCTGAGCAGCGAACAGGGAATAAAATCTGACTTTGAAAAGGAAATTCACGGTGTCAGTGCCTTTACTTAAATGCGAAGTGTGGATTGATAACCGATATTTATATAAATATATATATATATATATATTACCTACTGGCGGTCGCCAGTAGGTATATATAGTTAGGATTTTTTCTCTATGGGATTTTTGAAAATTCTATGTCTAATAACTTTGGCGTTTGTGGACGGAATTGGCTGAAATTTTCAGGAAAATGGCACATGTTGTTTCTGAGCAGCCCTTGAAAATTTTGGGGGGGTTCGTCAAGGGGGGGCCGAGAAAAAAGGGGGGTCCCAAAACGTGTTTTTAACATTGAGTTTTCCATAGGGCGGTTGGCCTCACTTTTAGCCCGAACGGCTGAATGGATTTGCACGAAACTTGGCAAAATTGTAGGGACTGGTGGCCCGATGTGCCTTTGCTAGGTCTCAATATATGTGCTCCAGTGGATTTTGAGAAATTAACGTTCAAAAAAAGATATATATCTGTAACAGCGGACCGGGCAGCGCTCCGGTTCGCGGACTTTTCGCGGTACGGAGCTTTGTGAAGCGAAGCTGATTGGTTCTCCGGCGTCTGTGAACATTCCAAACAGTCCGTAGCGGCCGCCATCTTGTCTCTCGGTAGGATCGAGAGACAAGAGGAGGCCAAAGCGAAGGGGCAAATGACCATAAGGGGGCATAGTAGATCCTCGCTGACCCCCTAGGTTTGATGTGGAGGTTTTAAAAGGGTCCCGCGGGGCAAAAAAAAAAAATAATAATAATAATCGAACGGCTGAATGGATTTGCACGAAACTTGGTAAAATATTAGGGACTGGTAGCCCGATGTGCCTTTGCTAGGTCTCAATATATGTGCTCCAGTGGATTTTGAGAAATTAACGTTCAAAAAAAGATATATATCTGTAACAGCGCTCCGCTTCGCGTAACGGAGGTTTGCGAAGCTGATTGGTTCTCCGGCGTCTGTAAACATTGCAAACAGTCCGTAGCGGCCGCCATCTTGTCTCTCGGTAGGATCGAGAGACAATAGGAGGCCAAAGCGAAGGGGCAAATGACCATAAGGGGGCATAGTAGATCCTCCTTGACCTCTTAGGTTTGATGTGGAGGTTTTAAAAGGGCCCCGCGGGGCAAAAAAAATAATAATAATAATAATAATCGAACGGCTGAATGGATTTGCACGAAACTTGGCAAAATTGTAGGGACTGGTAGCTCGATGTGCCTTTGCTAGGTCTCAATATATGTGCTTCAGTGGATTTTGAGAAATTAACGTTCAAAAACAAGATATATATCTGTAACAGCGCTCCGCTTCGCGGAGATAAAATTATATCTGTATTACCTAGCTGTTGCTAACACCAGTTAGCGACGGCTAGTAGGAGATAGCGACCATCTTGGGCCCCACTTTGCATGTGACTGATATTTATCACTAATGACATGCAAAGTGGGCATGCCAAGATGTTAGCGACTGGAAACAGTCGCTAACATCGCTATCTCCTATTATCAACTTTTGGAAATATTCGCGATAAGCGCGAATATCTCCAAAAGCTAGCACCTGCCCTGAGCAGTTCTTAGCCATGTTATCCAATGGGAGGTGGATAACATGGCTAAGAGCATTAGCTCGGTAATGCATGAATATCGCTGAGTTTTCAGCGATATTAATGCATTGCGGTCGTTTTTTATCGTATTTGCGATAAACCTTGATAATAGCAAGGTTTATCTGCGATAATTTCTGACGATGCTTAGCGGTAAAAAAATCGTTGCTAAGCATCGTTAGGGATAAATATCGCTTAACTTTGGTAATATGCCCCAACGTCTGTTAACGTTCGATTCGAAGGAAATCAGGAAGTGTTGAAAAACATTGTCTGCGCCATCTTGTCTTTTTTCAAATGCCACACTTTTGTCGTGCACGGCAGCCATTTTAGATGCCTTGACCAGACCCACTCTGTGCACGCTGTCGATCCTTAGCATGGCTCCCCACCCTCGCAAGCATCTCCCCCAGGCAGTGGTCACCCCCGCTCTCTGTCTTATGCATGGGTAATAAACCTCCCCCCATCTGCGCTGCTCTTCCCTGAGAATCACACCCTGTGCCCGCCCGACACCTCCCTTTCGCCCTATTCACTACCGCACCCTCTGACACTCCTTTTCCTCTGTGTCCGATTGTCCAGGCCGGTCCTAGGGTATCAGCTAGCCCTGCAGATGTAGTTTATGGCCCCAGCTGTAAAGAATCACCCCTCTTCAAAGGAGTTATAGTAGATCAAGGCCCACACTCGATGAGATCCGTCACAGCAGACGCGTTCCTATTATCTGAAAACCATCCTGTATTGTGATTGGGGAGGGGACCGAGCCTGAAGCGGAAGATTCCAGGGATGACTCTTTGTACATCAAAGTTTTTACAATTATGTGTCACATTAAAAATATATAGCACTCCGACAAAGTAGTAAGATTATAAAACTTTAATAACTTATAAATATATACAAGAAAACAAAAACAGTAATAACATATAAAAAATTTTAGGGAAAAACAACGAAGTAGCGGTCGGCTGTGCGAATAGTCCCAACGCAGCACAACGTCCAGATTTCCGGCGTGGGGCGTCGCGGGGGGTGGGTCATCAGTAGCAAACTGTTGTGCGAATAGTTCCAAGGCAGCAGAACGATGGCACCAAGGTGATGTCCAGTAAGTTGCCGCACTGGTTTTGGTATCCTACAATGCTGCTCCGAATAACGGCGTGGGGCGCCCCGGGGGAGGCGGCGTGAACGGGCCTCTCCAGGTGGAGTGTCATCTGTTGTAGTGGGGCGCCCCTTTACCATTTCAGTTGCCATTCCGTCCGTTTTTGGTCCACTGTGTCAAAAGCCGCAATTCAGCTGAGTTGCGCCCACTCTTGCGGTGCAGCGATAGGCGGCTGTCACAGGACTCTCAAAATGGCGGCAGGCTGTTTCCTTTTTGGGCCTGGTCCACTGAAATGGCCCTGGGACACCTTGGAAATCGGACGCTTGTCTGCTAGGTCTTGGACCCCATTCTCGAAAGCGTCCCCTCCGCCTTGAGGATTCATCAAAAGTTTTGGGGGCCCCCGACTCCTGTAGGCTTCTGGTGGGGAGCGGTTGCCATGATTGCTCGCGGAATGACCACGACGGAGCTACGAGATGGTGGTGCTCTCATGCTGACGCCAGCTTCAGTCTGAAACATCCAGAAACAAGGTGGGGCTTTCATCGTTTGGGAAAAAAAAAAAGTTTTCATCCAATGAAAAGTGTTGTTTTTAGGTCATATGATCAAGCCTTCCATCATTAGGAAACCAAAAGTAAAATGAACCAATGAAAAGTTTTATAAACAAGTCACATGACCTGTTATGCGGCATGGGGTATAAAATGCGGAGAAAATACGTTGGCACGTGAGGCGGCGTCAGTAGCGGACCGATGTGCGAATAGGCCGAAGGCAATACAACGCGCCAAGATCCGGATGGCACCGAGGTGGTGTCCAGCAAGTTGCAGCACTGGTGTGGCCATCCTACAATGCTGAAAGTCGGCGTGGGGCGCCCCGTTGGCCTGTGAGTTTGCGTCAGTAGCGGACCGATGTGCGAATAGGCCAAAGGCAGCACAACGCGCCAAGATCCGGATGGCACCGAGGTGGTGTCTAGTAAGTTGCCGCACTGGTGTGGCCATCCTACAATGTTGAAAGTCGGCGTGGGGCGCCCCGTTGGCCTGTGAGATGGCGGCAGTAGCGGACCGATGTGCGAATGGGGCCAAAGGCAGCGCAACAATATTTTCGGAATAGAAGACACCACAAGGCGCTGAGATGCCAAGATCCGGATGGCACCGAGGTGGTGTCTAGCAAGTTGTGGCACTGGTGTGGCCATCCTACAATGGTAAAAGTCGGCGTGGGGCGCCCTGTTGGCCTGTGAGATGGTGTCAGTAGCGGACTGATGTGCGAATGGGGCCAAAGGCAGCGCAACAATATTTTCTGACTGACACCACAAGGCGCTGAGATGCCAAGATCCGGATGGCACCGAGGTGATGTCTAGCAAGTTGCTGTACTGGTGTGGCCATCCTACAATGGTAAAAGTCGGCGTGGGGCGCCCTGTTGGCCTGTGAGATGGTGTCAGTTGCGGACCGATGTGCGAATGGGGCCAAAGGCAGCGCAACAATATTTTCTGTATGGAAGATACCACTAGGCGTTGAGATGCCAAGATCCGGATGGCACCGAGGTGATGTCTAGCAAGTTGCTGTACTGGTGTGGTCATCCTACAATGCTGAAACTCGGCATGGGGCGCCCCATTAGCCTGTGAGATGGCGTCAGTAGCGGACCGATGTGTGAATAGGCCGGAACCAGCACAAGGCGGCAAGATCCGGATGTCACCGTGGTGGTTTCATAGTCGAGAGGCACTTCATCTGCAGTGGGGCGCCGAGATCCGGATGGCACCGAGGTGATGTCTAGCAAGTTGCTGTACTGGTGTGGTCATCCTACAATGCTGAAACTCGGCGTGGGGCGCCCTATTAGCCTGTGAGATGGCGTCAGTAGCGGACCGATGTGTGAATGGGGCAAAGGTAGCGCAAGAATATTTTCTGAATAGAAGACACCACAAGGCGCTGAGATGCCAAGATCCGGATGGCACCGAGGTGGTGTCTAGTAAGGTGCACTGGTGTGGTCATCCTACAATGCTGAAACTCGGCGTGGGGCGCCCCATTAGTCTGTGAGATGGCGTCAGTAGCGGACCGATGTGCGAATAGGCCGAAGGCAGCACAACGCGCCAAGATCCGGATGTCACCGTGGTGGTTTCAAAGTTGAGAGGCACTTCATCTGCAGTGGGGCGCCGAGATCCGGATGGCACCGAGGTGATGTCTAGCAAGTTGCTGTACTGGTGTGGTCATCCTACAATGCTGAAACTCGGCGTGGGGCGCCCCATTAGCCTGTGAGATGGCGTCAGTAGCGGACCGATGTGCGAATAGGCCGAAGGCAGCAAAACGCGCCAAGATCCGGATGTCACCGTGGTGGTTTCATAGTTGAGAGGCACTTCATCTGCAGTGGGGCGCCGAGATCCGGATGGCACCGAGGTGATGTCTAGCAAGTTGCTGTACTGGTGTGGTCATCCTACAATGCTGAAACTCGGCGTGGGGTGCCCCATTAGCCTGTGAGATGGCGTCAGTAGTGGACCGATGTGCGAATGGGGCCAAAGGCAGCGCAACAATATTTTCTGAAGAGAAGACACCAAAAGGCGCTGAGATTCCAAGATCCGGATGGCACCGAGGTGGTGTCTAGCAAGCTATGCAGCTGAGTTGCGTGCGCACTTGCGGCGAATAGGTCGAAGGCAGCATAACAATGTTTTCTGAATAGAAGACACCACAAGGCGTTGAGATTCGGTTACCACCGAGGTGATGTCTAGCAAGTTGCCGCACTGGTGTGGCCATCCTACAATACTGCTCCGAATAACGGCGTGGGGTGCCCGAAGGGGGGGGGGGGAGGCGGCGTGAACGGGCCTTCCTAGGTGGAGGCTCGTCTGCTGTAGTGGGGCGCCCCTTTACCGTTTTCAGTTGCCATTCAGCTGAGTTTCGGCTGCTCTTGATGCTACAGCGACAGGCGGCTGCAACAGGACTCTCAAAATGGCGGCCTGTTCTTTGGATTTGGGCCTGGTCCACTAAAATGGCCCTGGGACACCTTAGAACTCGGACGCTCGATTTTTTTTTCCTTTCCTGTACATGCAAAAAAAGGTAAATGCCCGGTACGTTACACGCTTCATCTGCCACGATGAACTCTCCAGAGGAACCGAAAAAAAATATAGTTATGGTAACTATACCATGCATCGTCATATGGAGAGGTGGCACCAATTAATTATACTGCTGCATAAAAGAGAGATTTGGAGGAGAACCCCTGACCTGCTAGTACATTCATCAAAGAAGTGGCACTGACAGCATCAGAGGCAAGGGAAACGGTCCCAAATATTTAAAAGAACTTTGGAAAGATTAAAATGACATGTTTAGATTGTGGCAAATTAATTTCATGTGGACAGATGAGTGTTACTCTAATAAATACAGCATATGAACATCATCATAGTCGATGGTTGGTAGAGACATTTTGACTATATCCTGGACCTGCCCGTCCTCGCCCAAAATGGCGCCGGAATAAATGGGACTCGTAACTCCTTGTTGTGTACTGGTTGCAGAACCTTGAAATCACGAGATACGTATGCAGTTTTGAAGCACATGGCGGGCGGGGACGAGAATTGATTGAATATTTCGACATCCCTATTGATATTAAGTTCTGATGTGTTATTGATTACTGTACTATTGAAAGTTCGAATTAACGTCACCCATGGTACTTGCCCGCAAATGTATATCTAGATAATTTTATTGTAACTGGCCCTGTCGTATTTTAATTATAAAATGTACGTCCACCGATTCCGTAACTGTTAGACACCTTAGTTCTTGCAACCTAATGGCCCGCCCGTTACGTTCCTCTACAGTGTAAATGTCTACTCATCATATACGATTACAGTTTGCTCCGTGGCCGGCCCACGTTGTTATAGGCTCGTATTTGTATAATGAAATTTTCACAATAAAGGTTTTTAAAAGAAAAACATGGTAGTAGTATATACATTGGTAAAGTTTTTAATAATAGTCACTGTTTTAGAATCATTAAAAGGCAAGTGAAATAAAGCAGACCAATTACATGAAGGGTAAAAGGTAAAATACGAAGGAACGCAGTAAAGATAAATGGTCAAGGGCTGTTGTGTTTTCTATTCCTGCAACATAAAGTGATCGATAAGAATCTCATATTCAGGCGTATCGGCGACTAAGACAGCAGGTCGACCCTCTTTTGCTCAACGGCTCCGTCATGGGACGAAGAAACGCTCTTTTTCTCGAAAAAAAGAATATATTTTACTTGCAGGACAGTTGTAAATTTTCCGGGAAAGTACATTAGGCTGGAACATTATAACATATATTTAAGAAAAAATAATGTTCGGAAGTAATAAAAAGCGTAATTTTTAGGTCATATGACCAAGCCTTTCATCATTAGAATAAGAAAAGTAAAATGAACCAATGAAAAGTTTTATTAACAAGTCACATGACTTGTTATGCTTACGTTACGCGCTGCGCGCCCCGGATGACTTCCGGATGCGCTAACGCGGCGCGTCATATGACGCATTACGCGACAACGCAGGTCCAGAATATAGTCAAAATGTCTCCACCAACCAGCGGTCGGAACACAACCCCTTTCAGCAGGCTAAATAGTTCTGTTAAATGACAACAGAAGGGACAGGCAACAAGAACCATCAGTCAAAGAGGGGAGGGCTAGTTCTTCTCTACCGGGTTACATTGGGGCGCTACCGGAACTGATCGAATTGGTAGTCTACAGTGTTTCTGGATGTTTCAGACTGAAGCTGGGATTAGCATGAGAGCAGTACCATTTCGTAGCTCCGTCGTGGCCATTCGGCAACCAATCATGGCAGCCGCTCTTTATCGTTATTTTGGGCGGGGTGGGTGGCGGAGCCGAGCTGTTTTGCAGCCATCATTGTGTGGAGTTCAGTTCATTTCACTAGTTTTGTATTTGTCATGAGGGGTTGTTCCTAATGTTTCTATTTTAGCGAGGTCAAAAAGAGATCCCATTAGTGGCCTACTGATTTTGCTCGATTCCTTTTCTTTTTTTTTTACACGATTTTTCGTTATCTGCAAAGACTAAACAGAGTATTGCGACTCTGTGTTTGTTTGTAAATAGAGAATGAACCAAAGAGAACCAATTCTAAAACAGTAAATACTTGGATAACAATCAATCAAATGGAGAGAGAAGCAGGCACGACGTATTACAACGGGGGCAAAGGCCTGCGTTAACTACCCTTCACTATGTGCAAAGAGAGAGTACTCCTAATAGAAATGAGGGGGGGGCACCATTCAAAGCAGATCAGTGTGCATAAACACGAAAATGTTTTCACTTACCACGTACTTGACATTCGACAGCTTATGATATTTGCTATTAAAAAACCATTGAAATTCACTGAAAAAACCATAGGTTATAGACCATATATAGTTAGGAATTAGCATTTACAAAACCTTGAAAATTCACTGAAAAAACCATAGGTTATAGACCATATATAGTTAGGAATTAGCATTTAAAAAACCTTATTTTACTCACACAAAACCATTGAAATTCCATATATAGTTAGTTGCACTAACTATATATCGCGCACCCGCAATCCACTGCTGATGATGTCACATATTACATCATTCATGACATGGTCAGTGACATCACTGATGACATCACTGATGACATCTCAAATGACATCACTGATGACATCACTGATGACATCTCATTTGACATCAATGACCACATCACTGATGATATCATTCATGTGACAATACAATGCATCTCCTCACATTTTAATATAACCTCTGTTTCACCCAGTGTTAAATACAGAGTATAATTTTTGAAACCATTGACACACCAATACTAGTTACTACATATGTACTCACTGATTCCTACGTCTACACACACATTCACTCATTCACCCATACAATCATTCATACATACAATCACTCATCTTTACAACACTATCATATGCACTCATACACCTATACAGACACTCACACTCTGCCACTCATCCATGGAGTTACTCACACACCTAGTCAGTCCTGTAAAGAATCAATCACACTTCCATTTTCTTGTCTATACAGTTAAACATAGAGCACCTTACATTTTCAAACATATACTAACACATACTTACCTTGTTATACAATCATTGATATAAGTACACATTGATCTGCACAGAGTCACACACCTCCCAGCCAGCCACACACACACTCAGTCTGCCATACAAATACTTGGACAATCAATCAATAACCCATATAGTTACTCATATAGCTACTGATCAACACATGCAGCAGTTTACAGAACAACATACATAATGATGCACAAATTAAGACAGTTTAGTCACTAACCCATGCACTCAGTGAGACACATTTAATCACTCACTCATACAGTCAGTCATGCACCTACTAAATCCTTCGTCCAGACACTTATACATCCACTCATTCTTCAATATGTAAGACATATTTAAACTTTACAGAAACATAAAATCACTGGATGTTGTTATCAGTGATGTCATCAGTGATGTCATTTGAGATGTCATCAGTGATGTCATCAGTGATGTCACTGACCATGTCATGAATGATGTAATATGTGACATCATCAGCAGTGGATTGCGGGTGCGCGATATATAGTTAGTGCAACTAACTATATATGGAATTTCAATGGTTTTGTGTGAGTAAAATAAGGTTTTTTAAATGCTAATTCCTAACTATATATGGTCTATAACCTATGGTTTTTTCAGTGAATATATATATATATATACATATTCACTAAAAAAAGCTAAAGGTTACAATGATGTTATGATTAGGCTCAGATTTCACTCGTACAAAACCAGTGAAATTCAGTGGTAATAGTTACCTGCGCTAACTATAACTTACTCCCCAGCAATGCACTGCCTATGACCTCACAAATTACATCACTCATAACATGGTCAGTGACATCACTCATGACATCCCTGATGACATCTCAAATGACATCACTGATGACATCATCAAGTGCATGTAAGTGTTGAAGAGTAATAAACATTTATACTAACCTACTAAAAAAGTTAAATTAGTATACAAGGTTCACTACTGCTCAAAGATACTATTAACATATATTATGTGAGTGGATGTGTGATTGTATCCTTGTGTGTATGGGTGTGTAAGTGGCTGTATGGGTTTATAAGTGGGTGTGGGAGTAGCTGTGTGGGTGAGTGAGATGCTGTCTGAGTGGCCGTTTTGGCAAATGAGTGGTTGTGTCAGTAGCTGTATGGGTGAGTGTGTGGCAGTGCGAGTGGGTAGGAGGGTGGGTAGGAGGGTATGTATTGACTGTATGGGTGAGTGAGTGGGTGTCTGAATGGTTGCATGAGTGAGTAACTGAGTGTTTAAATGTTTGTATGGGTGAGTGAGTAGCAGTTTGTTCTGAGTTTGGTTAGGTGAGTTGGTGTCTATGTGGCTGCATTGGAGAGTGTCTGTGTGAATGGCTGTTTGGGTGACTGAGCGGATGTTTGAGTGCTTGTATGGATGTGTGGATGGGTGTGTAAGTAGTTGTGTGGGTGTGTAAGTTAGTATGTAAGTGTTATTATGGGTTAGTGAGTGACAATGTTAGGTTATATGGGTGAGTGAGTGGGTGTGTTAGTGACTGTGTAGATGAATAAGTGGGTGTGAGAGTAGCTGTATGGGTGAGTGTGTGGCTATGTAAGTGGCTGTACGTGTGAGTGACTGGTAGTATGAGTGGTTGTATGGGTAAGTGAATGGTTATGCGAGTGGCTGTATTAGTAAGTGAGTGGGTGTATGAGTGCCTCTGGAGGAATGAGTGGTTATATGAGTACTGGCAAGGATCTGTGAATGGGTACATGAGTGGATGTGAGGGGGGTGTGAGTGGCACACAAGAGGTTGTATGGGGATGTGAGTGGGTGTGTTAGTGATTTCTGTGGAAGATGTCATCAGTAATGTCATTTGAGATGCAAAGTTACTTAAAGGTTTTTCAGATATACAACTGGGGACGTGGAGGATATGTGCCCCCACCCAATATCTCATGCTGAGATCTGATTGGCTGGCAGCACTTCAAACCAGGAAGTGTTGGCAGCCATCTTGTGGCTCGGTTGAGACTGAGTGAATGGGTGAGTGCTGGGTACTGCCTGGGTGATTGGATAAGTGCATAGGTAGTGCCTGGTTGATTGCATGGGTAGTTCCTGAGTGAATTAATGAGTGCATGGGTTCTGCCTGGGTGATTGGATGAGTTCATTGGAAGTGCCTGGCTGATTGGATGAGTGTCTGCATAGTGCCCGAGTAAAAAGATGAGTGCTAGGGTAGTGCACGGGTGATTGCCTGACTGCTTGGGTAGTACCTGGGTGATTGGATAAGTATGTTGGCAGTGCCTGGGTGAATGAATGAGTGCATAGGTAGTGCCTGAGAGGATGGATGAATGCCATGGTAGTGCCTGGGTGATCGGGTGAGTGCATGGATAGTGCCTAGGTGACTGGATGAACTTATGGGTAGTGCCAAGGAGATTGTATGAGTGTGCGAGTAGTGTGAGGGTGATTGCATGAGTGCATGGGCAGTACCTGAGTGAATGGATGAGTGCAAGGGTAGTGACTGGGTAATTGGATGTGTGTTTGGGTAGTGCCTGGTTAATTGCATGAGTGCACAGGTAGTGCCTTCATGATTCACTGAGTGCATGGATAGTGCCTATGTGATTGGATGAGTGTATTACTTATTCATGGGTGATTGGATGAGTGCATTTGTAGTGACTGGTTGATTGCATGAGTGCATGTGTAATGGATGAGTGCAAGGGTAGTGCCTGGTTGATTGTATGAGTCCCTGGGTAGTGTCTAAGTTAATGATGAGTGTAAGGGTAGTGCCTGAGTGATTGCATGAATGCATGGGTAGTGCCTGGGTGATTGCATGAGTGCATGGTTGGTGCCTGGATAACTGTATGAGTGTATCAGTAGTGCCTACATGATAGTATGAGTGCAAAAGTAGTGCAGTGGTGATTGCATGAGTGCATGGGTAGTGCCTGAGTGAATGGATGAGTGCAAGGGTAGTGCCTGGGTGTTGATGTGTATATGAGTAGTACCTGATTATTTGCATGAGTGCACAGGTATTGCATGGGTGATTGGATGAGTGCATGGGTAGTGCCTGGGTGAATTGACATTTGCATGAGTAGTGCCTGAGTGTATGGATGATTGTATGGGTATTGGCTGGATGATTCAATGAGTGCATGTATAGTGCCTGAGTGAATGGATGAGTGCATGGGTAGTGCCTGGGTGATTGTATGAGTGCATGGTTGGTGCCTGGGTGACCATATGAGTATATTGGTAGTGCCTAGGTGATTGTATGAGGGCACAAGTAGTGCAAGGGTGATTGCATGAGTACATGGGTAGTGTCGGGGTGAATGCATGAGTACAAGGGTAGTGCCTGGGTGACTGGATGTGTGTATGGGTAGTGCCTGGTTAATTGCATGAGTGCACAGGCAGTGCCTGGGAGATTGGATGAGTGCATGGGTAGTGCCTGAGTGAATCAATGACTGTATGAGTATTGGCTGGATGATTCAATGGGTGCATGTGAAGTGCCTGAGTGAATGGATGAGTGCATGGGTAGTGCCTGAGTAAATGGATTAGTGCATGAGGAGTTCCTGGGCGATTTGATACGTTTAGGGGTACTGCATGGGTCATTGGATAAGTGCATGGGAAGTTCCTGAGTGAATGGATCACTGCATGAATAGTGCCTGAATGAAAGGATGACTTTATGGGTACTGGCTGGGTAACTGGAGGAGTACATGAGTAGTGCCCGAGTGAATGGTTGAGTGCATAGGTAGTCCCTGAGTGAGTGGATGAGTGGAAGTATAGTGCCTGGGTCATTGGAAAAGTCCATTGGTAGTGCTTGAGTGAATGTATGAGAATATGTGTAGTGTGTGAGTGAATGAATGAGTGCATGAGTAGTGTCGGAGTGAATGGGTGACTGCTTGAGTAGTGCCTGAGTGAATGGAAAAAAGCATGGGTAGTGCCTAAGTGAATGGGTTAGAGCAGACTTAGTGACTGGTGCTTAGATGACTGCAAGTGTACTGCCTTGGTGAAAGAATGAATACAAGTGGAGTGCCTGCATGAATGAATGAAAGACTGTAAGTGTAGTGCCTACATGATTCCATAATTGTATTAGCAGTGACTTAGTTAAAACATTACTTTATACATGCCAACTGGGTGATTGGATGAGTTCCTCAGTAGTGGCTGGGAGATGGGATGACTGCAAGTGCAGTACCTGAGTTATTGGATGACAGTCTTAGTAGGTACTGAATGATTGGATGACTGTATCTGTACTACCTAGGAAATGGGATGATTAAATGAATAGTGACTTGAACAATCACAAGATTTGTGATTTGACACAAGTTTGAACACCAAGCAACCAAAAAACATATAATATCTTTTCGACAAAACTTTAATTCAGCATAGAAGAATGTTTTACTGTTTTTTAAAGTTTTCAGCTTTCACACTTCTTCAATATCAATAGTGCTTTGTATGAAGCATCACCATTAAGCAGTGGGAAAAAACACTGGCTTGTAAAAAAACATGTGAACACTACATCTTTACAACTATGTCATACTGTTCACTGCACTCACTGCAAGCTTTTTAATACTGGCTTGCTGATAGGTTAGTCTATGTTAAAACTGTTTCTAATATTTTTATATCAAGTACAAAATGTCCCTCAATTATGAAACAGTGTTAACATTGCATATCCTTTTGTAAACATCATCCCTGTTAGGACAAACTATGGTAAATAGACTGTTCACATGCAACTCAGGGCTTCTGGTATTATAGTACCTCCATTTACTTTTTATCTGTATTAAAACAATGTAGTCCTAAAATGTTTTATGAATTCATTTTCCACAGTTAAAAAAGAGTCTTTAATTTCTAAAAGCTTTCTCTGGACAATACCCCTAATAGGCCGAATAATGTCTCGGAAACACACAAACAATATATGTCAACATAATACCACATTTTCTTACTCTAAGTTCTCTTTAGAACTTCAGTTCTAGAAATAGCAGGTACGAGTTTGGTAACTTTTTAGGTAGTCTCGAATTGAATGTCACTTGTATGCCATTGCACCCTGTCCATCCTGTTTGACATCTTAAATATATTGTGTAGTGTTCTATTACCTCCTTCATGATATATAATTGCTATAGTTGTGAAAGTTTGCATACCTTTAAAGTTTGTAATTTCAGGTCATAATTTAGTACCATCCACTCTGCATTGTTGTAGCATGACAGGGTTATCCCAGAAGCATTGTTGTAGCATGACTATGACATATTTTCCATACCTTTGTAGAACCAATGTTAACCGTAGTTCTGATGTGCAGTTTGGACAGGTCATAACTTGATGGACATTTGTAGTTACATTTTTAAAGGGCACATATTTACAATCTAGTAATGTCAAGTAGAGGAATCGTTCTGAAATTATTTTAGTGCTATAAGTAAAATCACAGTCTCCACAGTTATGGATCCATGTATAAGTTAAACCAAATAATTAATTTATTTTCGCATCTTCTTCATCTAATAGTCCTAACATTACCATTAGAAATTGTTGAGCATCCTGCTGAAGATTTTGAGCGTACACTATTAATCCAGTACAGTGATCTGTGAGTTTTCTTATTCCAGTAGCAATATGTATAATATTTCTGTCACTTCCTAATTCTTCAAGTAAACTACACAGTTGTGTAGACTTTTTTTATCTATGTTTTCTTTAATAGAATTTGTGAAATGAGGCAAATGGTATACTGAATTTAACTTTACATTAACATAACTGTTCATCCAGATTTATTATCAAAATTATACCCACCCATTTGCTCGTTGTGCTGTAGTTTTGTTTTCTTTCCTCCTTGTTTTTTTCTTTTTGTTCATCTTTTTGTTCAACTCGGATACCCTGCTTTGATAATTTCTGCTTTGGGACAGTATTGTTTTTTGAAGCACCGGATTCTGGCCTAAATGAGGAGCATATTGAGCTCTTTATCGATTATACTCCCATACTCAGCTCACATAAGCACCTATTTTCTTCTCATTAAGCTCAATCAGAAATAAACTAGACAATGTTCTTATTCGTAACAAAGCACCATATGACATTCTTTCTTTGAATACACTACTATCAATATTAACAAGACCTGTATCTATGCTTAAACCTTGTGATTTGAGAATTGTTACTGCATATGCTAAAGACACTGGGAACTGCTTTTGCTGGACATACAAGTCTTTCACAAGTAGGAACCATACATCTCATATACCAATCTGCTTAACTTCAGACATTTCATCATAATTTATGGCTATATATTCCACCTTATTTATGTTTGGATAATTAATAAATTTCATAACTTTACCCATTGCATCATTCACTAATCCTTCTTCAACCTTTAAATTACAATGTAAGATTAAACAAAATTTTTACAAGTACATAACGGTTTTTCTATTCCTGCAGTTTTCGACAGACTTTTCTAAACTATCCAATTTTGATTACAGTTTTTCTGTTAGTAGCACTGTAACTCCTTGATGTTCAATTTTATAATATGCTGTAATTTAGATGAGCTCTTCTTTTTCCTGTGATAATAGCTGTTCATTTAATTTACTACACTCCTCAAGAGTTGTCATCAAACAATAGACTTCTCTTCCTCAGCATATTTATACATTAGTTCTGCAGCTTAAACATTATTTGGAAACAGATTGTTGATGGGACAGGTTTGTAGTACTGTCTTTCCCTCTTTTGTGAAGACTCCAACTCTTACGTCATTTAATATTTCTCAATAATGCATATCTGATGCTAGGCGAATATTTTGGAGTAACTCTTTGTATTGAAAGTTTTCCCAAATGTTTACATTTCCAATACTTCCTAGTGAATTCCTTGTTTCTTTATGTAATAGTTTTTTTTTTAAACCAGGTTGTCCTTTTACGGGACTTAGTTGTAGCACGTCTTCATGATTATGAGGGGCTTCATTCACAAAAGTAATCTGAGACAAAATCCTATCTTTACGACTTTCAATATCCACAAAAGGCATTTAGTAGTAGTAAAGTTAGGATTCCTAACTTTACTACTACTAAACTAAGACAATATCCTAACTTTACGACTTTCGGTATTCACAAAGACATTTAGTAGTAGTAAAGTTAGGAATCCTAACTTTACTAATACTAAATTCCTGGATGCGCTGTAGGTAAAAGGTTGAACATGTGCTTTAACTGTGAGGCATGTCACGGTAATGAAAAACAAACTATTTGGTTTCTCACTTCTTTGAGGCTGCCCTCTCATAGGAAGGCATTGGGGATTGCCTGACATATGGTACAGTGGTAATTCATGATATGAGAGGGGTGGCATGATCAAGTTTGGTATGTTTGGAATAGTGGCAATAAATGCTGCGTAACGGTGTTCGCAGATTTATTATCACTATTTTAGAAATGCATCTTTTAGAAGTAAGCATTTCTGTATGCTATGTGTCTTTGTGCCTGCCTGTTGTGTATTGCATGTCTGGCTCTGAATGACATGGGCTGGGTAGGTGCCGTGATTCCAGAGGTCTGTGTGAGTCAGTGCTAGGCTGAATAGGCCTGATCTGCATTGGAATAGTGGGAGAAGTAGTACCTGGACCTGAATAGGACTCTGCTTGCCTTCCACAATGCTGGCTCTATGCCCCTGTGGCGTGTCTGTGACCAGAGCCTACACTAACAATGGGGACTGTTGTGCACTTGTCAAGTGCCCCCCAGAACTGGTTTGGACTGGGTCCATGGCCCCGTGCCAGGGCAGAACAAAGACTTGAGGATATAATTATTGGGGCTGTTAACCGATGTAATGGTGGTACCCGCTTAATACTGTGCTTGCTGAAGGACAGCTGGGCCCCAGGAGGAACTGTCACTAAGGACTTCCCCTCTGCTGGAGGGCCCTGTGAGCTGGCCTGCCTGGGCCCAGCCCTGCCCTTTGCCAGTCTCGTGAGAGGAGCTCGGTCTGCCCCTGGCTGTGTCTCGACTTGGGAGACACAGAGTTCTCTACTTTTCCTTGTACCTGGGGCTCTTTCACTTCTCCAATGAGAGGAGCATTCTTGTGGCTATACTCCCTGCTAGACGTGTGGGGAGCACTGTGCCTGTAATCCAATTGTCTTCAGAGGAGCAGGAGAGGGCTTGTGTGTTCCCATCCGAGTATAATTCATTTATGCCAGCGCGTTGCTTGTAAGCAAAGCCAGCGTGATGAGAGGCCCCCAAGGGAGAAGCTCACGTAGCGGACCAGAAGTCAGGCGGAAGGAGCCTGACCATGGGCGGAGCAGGAGCCAGAAGTCAGGTGGAGGTGCAGCCTGTTTGTGGCCGGGGCTTCCGCATTGCCAAGGAGAGCCCCGCGTGCTGCCTCAGCCTGCTTGTGGGCAGGGCCGAGAACAGGAACGGATCGGAGCCTCGCGGGCTCCTCGTGTAGTCCAGAGCAGGGTCAGCTCTCCCGCAAGAGACCGAGGAGACCCCAGTGAGGAGACCTACTGCCTTTGTTTGACTAGAACCTTGCGGGCTCTATTCTACAACTTCCCACCTGGTAGAAGGAGATTCCCCGGTAAGTTGGGCCGGCGAGGCACACAGTTTTTGCAAGCATTGTCACACCTGCGTGGCAGGGTTGCGGGCAGCTGCAATGTTGGGGGCATTCTCCAAAGTGGAGACAAGTGTGAGTTGCACCCCTGCCCTATTACATTACGGGCCTGTTGGAGGCATTGTTTTTGCTGCATCTCCAGCTATGGGGCTAGTTGAAAGCCTCGGGTCCACGAAAGGGACACACAGTTTGGAGAGCCCTTACTTTAAACTAGGGCAATGCGGGGAAGCTCAGGACAGGCCCGGAGGATGAGATTGCCTAATGTTTGCCCCTATGTTTTGGTGGGACATAATGTCATTAGGTGATGTGTGCACCTAATAAATATTCATGGTATTATTCTGCTGATGAGGTATAGGCCGAAGGTGGGCCTGATGTGATTATTATGTTTTGCATAATATGATGTACTAGGTGATGCTATGATGTTCATGCCTAAGTTGTTTGTGCTAAGTTCAATGTTAACAGTAGTTACTGGTTGTCTTCACTAGCTGTTAATTTTAATGGTTACACCAGTGGCCAGATTGGCACTGTAGTGTATATAATCCCCGTAAAGTCATACCAAGTGTAAGGTGGCACAGTGTATATATGTAATATGTTCTAATGTATTTTTTATGTGAATACAAAGGCTATTAATATATAACCTTGTGTGGAGTTTCTTTTGTGGTTTGATTAGTGTGTTACTGCTGCAGGAGTGTGTTGTTCAAACGCTTTACACAATGCTTCTGGGATAACCCTGTCTGCTCTGCCAAGCTACCAATGGGGTGAGTAGGGGTTATATTCAGTGTGTAATACCCTTGCCCTGACTAGAGTGGTGGTTTCTGCCTGGCTTAGGCACATGCCCTAGCCATCCAGAAATCCCATTTCTAACCTTAGCTTCCGATGGTTAATTACATTTCATAAAGACAAATCCTTTCCAGATGATGACTTCTTTTTGGATAGTACATATACAGCACGTTTCATTTCAGAATATCTGTACTGTGTGGCTCAATTTGTACAAGAAATTGAAATTCAGGAAAAGACTTCAGTACTCGGTTACGAGTATTAGCAAGCCCTAAACTCACCCATAGAACTCCTCTAGATTTAGAAAACAAACTCATCCCACATCTCCTTCATCTCAGTTTTCTCTGACTTAGTAATATAAATATAACATACCGAGCAACAGCAATTGAGTTGTCTGCAACAAACTGTACATCCATATTTGCATTCCACATCTTCAGAATCACACAGTTGTAGTAATTAATGTATTTGAAGGCTTTTGTTTTTCTTAGGTTGTATATATTTTACGTTGATTTCCTTTTAAGTGTATGCTTGACTGCAGATAAAACACTGTTGACTCTTCCTTGTGAGATGACAGCTTGTGGGAATCTAAAATGACATCTTGTATAAAATTTCCCTTTTGCTTCGTTTTTTCGCTGACAGTATTTTCCACATCTATGATTTAGGAATTGTAGAACTTGTCTTAATATGTTGTTAATACTCTCCTTTGGGATGGAGCAAGTTACATCACTGTCTGTTACAAACTTTGGGACATATTTTACCCACAATAGCAGATGAATATAGGGAGCACCTCTGACTTGGTACTCTTTAAGACAAAAGAAAGTAATCACTTCACCAGGAGGAGGTTTTCTTTTGTTCAAGATGAAAGACATCATTTTGTAAAATCTGTTGTTAAAATATTTGCAAACATTTGCAGGGTCTAGTGAGCACAGTTCTTCTGGTGTCTTCAGGTGAATGTCTTTTATATTTGAATTTGCCTCCTGCAAGAATTCTAGCAGGTCATCCCATGCATATTCAGCACAACTCAGCATCAGGAACCAAGTAGGCTTCTCCTCCCAAGCGCTGTGTAATCTTGTTTTTTTTTTCTCCTTTTTAGTTGACTCCTGGGTTTCGGGGTTTTCTTGGTCTTCTTTTCTTCTTGAATGTATGTGCTTCCTGTGCATTTTGGTTTACTGTGTCTTTATCTTTTCTCTATTTTAAAAAAAATATATATTTTATTGGATTTCTTTCCCCCCCCCATTTTCTTTATAACATTAGCAGGGCACATTAATTACAATCCATTTGCAGCAGAGAATTAATCATAAAATTACAGACAGATAACAAAAGCGAGTAAATAAACTGTTCCCCCCCCCTAAGGATCTGAGCCTGCCTTCCATCGAATAAAGGATTCCCAAATTTGTATTCCCATCTTCTTACCATTTTTCCCCCTTCTGGTATATATAGCTGTTTCTAACTTTTGTATGGACATTACTTTGCCTAACCATTGATGGTAAGTTGGGGGGTTAGGATCTAACCAGGCCGAGGCCACAATCAATCTCAGAATCGCCATTGCCACAAACAGAAAATATTTACAAGTCGGCTGCTCGCCAATACTTAACCCCAATAAAATAACGCTGGCTTTAATTCTATATTTGAGGTCATAGCAAACTGAAAGAAATTCGCAATGTCCTGTTTCAATTTATCCAAGTGTGGACAACTTGCAAAAATATGTAACAAATCAGCATCTACATTTCCACATCTAAAACAAGTGTTTCCAGTCATACCACCCCACTGAGCAATCTTAGCGGGTGTGTAATACAGATGATATAGTATCTTGTAGTACTGAGCTTGAAGGGACGAAGAACACAGCACTGTCCTGCCCATTTCCATTGATTCATTAAAGATGTCCCTGCCCATATCTAAATTCAAATTTAAATCCATAGACCATTTATCTCTCCATTTCTCTAAATCATCCTTCTTTAATTTCATCATTTCGAAATAGAATCTCTTAATCGTACAGTCCGAACCTTTTTCAATAAGATCCATCAATTCATTTCTTTCAAAACCCAATGCACCCCCTTGCTTATTTATAAGACAGCTTCTTATTTGGAGATATTTAAAAAAATATTTTGTGTCTAACTTAAACCTCTTTTGCAATTCTGCGAATTGTAGTATGCCATGGGGACCCGTCATGTCTCCAACTTTTCTTATCCCCCGCCTATCCCATTCTTGGAATACAGTATCCGAGAAGACCTCGCTAGGAAGGGAAGGATTATTTTTTAATCTGGTGTAGAAACTATACTTCCCAATTCCCACCTTTTTAGATATTCCTTTCCATATATTGTGTGCAGCTATTACAGTCTTAAAGCGTGTTCTTTTAAAGTAACTGCCCTCTGAGAATCTTAGAAAAACATTTTCGGCATTCATACCAAGAGCCAGACCATAGATGACAAGCGATCCAAAATCATGCCAGCCCTCCTCTTCTGCTCCTCCAATCAGACCCACCATACATTGTAATGCCGCTGCCCAGTAATAGAGCTTTAGATCAGGTAGTGACCAACCCCCTCATTCCCGCGGGAGCGACATAAACCTCAGGGCCCTCCGCGTCTTGCCTCTTGCCCAGACAAAGCGGTTGACCATTTGCTCACAAATTTTGAACCACTTGTTATCGACTAATAGTGGAATTGCTCTAAAGATGTACAAAAATTTGGGCAAAACCAGCATTTTAATGATATTAACTCGTCCTACTAACGATAAGTGTAGATTTTCGTATCGATCTAGATCTTTCTTTACTTTGCTTATAATTGGAGCAATGTTTTTTTCCACCAGGTTGTCTAAATCTGCTGAGATATTAATGCCTAAATAGAGCCCTTCATGTACAACACGGTTATCATTACAGGTAGCCATAGGATTCTTAATGATCTGGGTTTTTAGAGTATTCAACGCATAGCCTGATACCTGTCCAAACTTGCGGGCCTCCCCCTCTAGCATAACAATTGCCTCCGTGGGGTTTGGTGTTATCACCGCCACAGCATCGGCGTATGCGAGTATCTTGCAGGATCCCAATATTGTATTTAATGGAGTGATGTCTGGACATAACTCTATCCTGCGGATTAAAGGATCCATATACATGGCAAACAGGAGGGGCGAACACGGGCACCCCTGCCGTGTGCCTCTCTTAATCGAAAATTGACCCGTAGTACCCCCGTTGACTCTTAAAGCTGCGACCGGGTCTCTATACAGAGTTTTTATGGCTTTCACAAATCCCTCCTTCATCCCAGCTCTTATTAGGATATGCCACAAGAAGTCCCAGGAGACCCGATCAAATGCCTTTTCAGCATCAAGCAACATTACAGCCATCGGGTCTCCTGTGACTTCTGTAGCGTCAAACATGGTTATGACTTACCGGGTGTGATGTGTCGTCCCTCTACCAGGGATAAAACCATGTTGACTACTGCTAACCAGAGGAGATATAATACCTGCAAATCTTGTTGCCAGAGCTTTTGAATATATTTTAGTATCGTTATTCATCAGCGTGATTGGTCTATATGACCCTGGTTCATTTTCTATCTTCCCTTTTTTTAATATTAAAACAATGTCTGCGCCACTCCAAGATTTGGGGATAGATTCCCCGGATTGTGCAGTTTGTATAGTCCTAATTAGGTCCTGCCCTAGACTCTCCCAAAATTTTTTTATAAAACTCCAGAGGCAATTGATCCTGGCCAGCAGCCTTTCCAGAGGGTAGGTTGGCCATAGCTTCTTTAACTTCATTATGCTCCAAGACTTTCTCAAGGCCTTCTGCATCCTCTCTCGATACCCTGACAACCGGGAGGTCCTGAAGATATTCCCTTATCTCTACAATATTACTAGGGTATTGCTCATTGTACAGGGTCTGATCAAATTTCCTAAAAACCTCCCTTATTTCCTGTGAGTCTGAGTGTAGCTTCCCGAATTCATCCCTAATCTCCCTGACTGTCCCCGTTCCTGCTATCTGCCTAGTGCGCATGGCGAGTACGTGTCCAACTTTTTCACTGAACTCGTAGCATCTCTCCCTTTTAATAGTGAAGTACTGAGCTGCCTTGTTCGCCATATCTTCTTCCGCTTCACTTTTTGCTTTCAACAATTCTATAGTAGCCTCTTCAATCAATTCACCCCTTATTAAAGATTCGTGAAGGTGTTCCTCCGCCTTTAAAACAGCCCTCTCTATGTCACTATCCCTGATTCGTGCTGCCTTCCTTTTATGAGCGCTAAAGCTACATGTCTCGCCCCGCGCTGTAGCCTTAAAGGCATCCCAGACTACTCCTACTGGGGCACTTCCTCTGTTGTTCTCAAAGAACTCGCAGATCCATTTAGCCATATGCTGTATGTAATTATTATCCAGAAGGAGTCCTCTTTCAAAGGTCCAAGTCCTGCTTACTCTAATTCTCCCTTCCACCTTCATTGTTAGTATTAAAGGGTTATGATCACTTAAAATACGGGGAAGCCTGTCAATTTCTAGTCTGTTCATTAAATCTGTTGAAACCAAGAAATAGTCTAGTCGAACACAAATACGATGAGGTGCTGAATAATATGTGAACCCTGTTTGACCCGGTTTAATGCTGCCCCAGACATCTTGTAAACTGTTATTCTCTAAAAGATTGATGAGGGCTTTGTATACTCTTCTCTTCCTCCCTTTATAGGACCCGGTTGACCCTACCCCCAGCCCATCTGCCCCATTAATATTTAGATCACCTCCTATAACAATTGGAGATGGCCAGCCCACTAATTCTGTATCCAGGAATTGCAAGATTTCTGGGTCGTCCTGGGTTGAGCCATATACTGCTACTAAGTTTGTCCACACGCCCTCCATTAAAGTCTCAGCCATGGCCCATCTGCCCCATTGATCCTCTAATTTTCTACCAATCACCACATTTTTACTCCTTGAGAGGATAGCTACCCCTCTATTTTTAGCCCCTAGCTTAGATCTTGCTATCAAGTGAAATCCTAATTGATTAAGACAGAACTCCTGAGTATTCATTACATGTGTCTCCTGTAAAAAAACATAATCTACATTCATCTGCCGGAGACGAACTGCTATCTTTTGCCTCTTTTGTGCATCGTTCAGGCCACAGACATTCCATGTTATGAATCTAACTGTCATGTCTGGATGTTTAAGGGACAGTCTACTAACTGCACGCTGTTAATACTCAAACTAGGTGGTCTATTCTTTCCTGCTTTTGTCTCGAGGTCTATCCCAATACGTTTATACCTTTCATTGCGTAGTCTATGATGATACTTCCTGTCTGAGTCATATTCTTCCTCTTCAATGCTCTTGTGCCCTGCCCCTTTCCCCCCTCCCCCTCCCCTGACTGCCCTCCCATAGATTCCCACCCCCCCTACAGGCAAATAGGTCAACCAGACCTATATCTGACCTACGGTGCCGACGGGATGACGCCCCTTCCCCCCCCGATGCTCATATTAAACTCAACGGGTGATGCCCCCCCTAGTGTTTTCATTCACTCTCACCTCAGCTACCCCTCGTACTTCCCCAAACCCGAAAAAGAAAAACAAATAGGAAAACCCCCTAAACCAGTGTATACCCACCCCAATTCCCTTATCATCAATTATACAGTCTACTTCTTCCGAGAAAAGTCTCTAACGGCTACCAGCTGTGGTCCACGCTCTTCAAGTTCCCTTTGTTGTACCTTCTGTTTACTTCTAGATTCACGTAAAAAACTTAAGTACTCTTGAGCCACAATTTCAGAGTGGAAAACCTTAAAGATTCCATTTAACCCCACTTTCAGTCTTGCTGGGAAAAGAAGATAAACCTCACAACCAATGTTCTGGAAAGGGGTGATCATCTGCCGCATCCGCCAGCGCCTCTCCACAGTGACGTGGCAGAAATCAGGCCGAGCAAAAAACACAACGTCCTTATAGGTGCACTTAGCATGTGGCTTTGCCTTACTAATTATTTCTTCGCGCAATAAAAAGTTGCCTACGTAGATCAATATTGCGCGAGGTTTGCCCTGAGTGTCTTTCCGCATCATTGGGAATCGGTGTGCCCGTTGAATCTCATGTTCCCAGTCCCATGATGTCATTTCCGGAAAGGCACCCTTTAACAGCTCAATCACAAATCCTCGTACATCTCCCCCCTCCTTTCCTTCCTGTACGCCAAGTAGTCTAACGTTATTGCGTCTTTGTCTATTTTCTGATTCTTCCAGTTTCCAGAGCATATCATTTGTGGTCTTCTCCTGATCCCTCTTAGTGTCCTGTAATTTCACCACATCTTCCTCCAGTTTGCCTGTTCTTTCCTCCACCTCAGAGACTCTCCCGACCACCTCTTCATACATTTTACTAATTTTATGAAGTGAAGATTGGATTTTTTTATTGGCATGTCTAGCTCTTCTCTTCGCACTTTGACTCTCAGTGCGGGCCTCATCCTGTATTTGCTTTAAAGTGGATAGTAAAACTTCGAAATTAGAGGGGCTTCCATCAGCACCCTGAGGGTTAACTTGCAAGGTGCCAGCGCTTATATTGTCAGGACCCCCTGTGGACATCGCAACAGCGTTTCTATGGCCGTCGGTGAACAGTGAAGAAGCCCACTCAGCCGTAAGGGGTGCGCAATCCAGTCCTCGACCGCTAATTGAGGCATGAAAGGCGTGGGACGCAGCCAATGGTACGCATAGTGTGCCTGTGCACAGACATAGTAGGCCTCAAAATCAGGAATATCGAAGCCCCCGCAATCATATGGCTGAATCAGTATCGACCATCGGAGGCGTGGGTGCTTGCCTCCCCAAAACAACCTGCTTAGTTCCATCCGTAATGTTTTAAAGAAAAAAGCGCCCGGGTAGTAGGGAACATTAAGAAAAAGGTACAAAAAACGGGGTAGTACCACCATTTTAATGAGGGACGCCCTCCCTGCCATAGACAAGGGAAGAGAAATCCATCGATCTACTGATGCAGTGAGTTTCGTGATCGCAACCCCATAATTGAGTCGCAGTGTTTCATCCTTATCGCGTGTGACTTGTATTCCCAAGTACCGTAAGTCCGTACGGCACCATTCCAAAGGAAAATCCAATGGAAAGTCAGGGACTGCATCCGTGATGGGATAGAATTGTGATTTGGCCCAGTTGATGCATACTCCAGAAAGTCTGCCAAATACCACAAATTCTCTTAACAAGGGGTTAAGATATTGCCCTGGGTCCTTGACGTAAAGTGTCATGTCGTCAGCATACAATGATACGTCAATTTGACGTTGAAGGCATCTAAATGCACTGTCCCTATGCAGCTGTCGCAATCTACAAGCCAAAGGCTCTACAGCTAACGCAAAGAGGAGGGGGGATAGCGGGCATCCCTGTCTAGTGCCTCTTGTGATAGCAACCGAGGGGGAAAGGCAGCCATTGATCAGTACTCTCGCCGTGGGCTGCGTATATAGCAGCCAAATCCAAGAGATGAATAGAGCAGGGAATCCCATACGTGTCAGGACAGTAAATAGGTACGGCCATTCGACCGAATCGAATGCCTTGGTGGCATCCAAAAAGACCGCCGCAACTGGAAGGTCTGGGTGTATCGTCCTAATCAGGGAGAACAACGTACGCAGATTATGGGAAGTTGAGCGGCCAGGGACAAAACCTGATTGTTCTGGGAGTATAATGCGAGTCATCAGCAGGGACAGCCTGGTGGCCAGCACCTTAGCCAATATTTTGACGTCGCAGTTCAAGAGCGAGAGAGGGCGGTAGGAATCACAATTGGTAGGGTTCTTGCCTGGCTTAAGGAGCGATGTGATAACTACTTCTCGAATAGAGAGGGGGAGGATGCCATCGGCCAGTGACTCTTCGAAGATCTCTCGAAGGACAGGAGCCATTATATCAATGTATTCCTTATAAAATTCTACTGGTATTCCGTCTAGTCCAGGGACTTTACCATTTTGGAGGGACATGATGGCGTCCCTAATTTCGTCGAGTTCAAAGGGGGCAGCAAGAAAGGACCTGTCAGAATCCCCCAACCAGCAAAGGGCCACCTCCCCAAGGAAATCATCATAGGGCACGTCCACAGTCGTGGCAGTGGTGTATACTGTGCGATAGTGTGACAAGAACACAGATAGTATACCATCCGTGTCGCGAACATTTTGACCCCGGTCATCTACGATTTCAAGTATTACATTGGGTGTATTAGAAGGACGAGTCAGTACCGCCAGCGCCCTGCCGGGCCTATCCCCTTCACAATATTTCCTCGCCTGCCAGTGTTTCCTTTACATTTTGCTTCCCTAGCCGCCTCTTCCTCATATTTCGTTAATTTGTCCCTGAATTCTACATGTATGTCAGCCATGTCAGTCAGTACCATCCTGGCCTCGAGGCTCTTCAGGTCCCTATCCAGGGCACGAATTGTGCGTTGTATATCCCGCAACACTCCAAAGCTTTTCGATATACAATATCCCCTAATCGTGACATTGAAGGCCTCCCAGATAGTTTCTACCGAGTCTACTGACCCTTTGTTGCGTGGGAAAAATGCAGCGATTTCATCTCGCAGTTCCTTGCGGAACACCATATCTAGCAGCGCCGCAGATTGCAACCTCCAGTGCGGTCGAGGGTTGTCCCAGCCTAGGACCCGAACTCGTATCAGGACCGGACTATGATCAGAGTAAGTCCTAGGCAAATGTTCAGCCCTGGTCAGGCCGACACTCATATCCCTAGACAAAAACAGGTAGTCCAGCCGTGCCCATGTACTAGTCAGTGATGTGAAATGTGTGCCTTCTTGCTGAGTGGGGTATAGGTGTCTCCAACTATCCACCAATCTCCCTTCCTCAATCACACCCGTAAGCGCTTCCCTGGACCTGGGTTTATACAGCGCCACCCCATCCGCTCTGTCCATACGGGGCTCTAGCGCCACATTAAAGTCCCCCCCCCCCCAAATAACATGTTGGGAGCCCACATCGAGGATCTTGCCCTACAGCGCAGTGAAGAATTCGGGCTGATCCACATTAGGGGCGTAGCAGTTCACCAGAGTAAGAGTACCACGGCCAAGGCGCCCCCACACAATAACAAAGCGCCCTTCGGTATCCGAGGTCTCACCCAACACCTGGAAGGGGAAGTTGCGTTTAATTAGGATAGCCACCCCCTCTTGCGTATGAGGAGTAAGAGGAGAAGGAACGTATAGCGGCCCATTTACTTGCAAAAGTTGGGCGAGTTTGTGGTGATATGTGCGTCTCTTGTAACATAGCAATCTAAATCTGATGACGGTCCAAATATGCAAGACCATCATGAAATTTACTGGCATTATTAAGCCCCCTGACATTCCACGACATACAACTCAGCTGTGTAGGGGGTCCCGTCCCTGCCATAGCTTAAATATTACTCTATAACATTGCAATCCGTCATGAAGTAGGTGAGGTGAAACATCACTACGCAGATGGTATACGCAATTTCTAACTCCACACATCAGGCCCTCCCCCCTTGCAAGGAAAAAAACCCCGTAAACAGTAAGCCGCCCCCTACCCACCACTGCATCCCAATCATGCCAGCAGCCATTCACACCATCCCCATCCCACCCCCCAGGTCCCTTCAGCCGCCCCAACTTGCTGGGAGGGATCATAGTATTCACTCCCTTCAACCTCTTTCACAAACTATACCAGTCTCAAAAAAGTCCAAACAAAAGTATGGGGTATACCCTCAAGGGGAACAGCATCAGAGGGCACACAACCACAACCCCCCCACAGGCCTCTTAGTGTGTCACGCCCTCGAGGGAGGCAACAGGGCGGGTTAGTGGACCCTGGAGTACATTACCACCGGAAGTAATTACCGTCCCATGTCTTAGTTCCAGACCTTGCCCATAGTCCCAAGGATGTAGTCTCCCAGCCGTGCCAGGCCGCTTTCCCGCTGATCAGTGTTCGTTACGTCCATCTTGATTTAGGCGTCGTCTTCCGATTCAGGCGCCGCGCCACCCCCTGCACCTTCCGGTGCACGCGGTCCTCTCTGTGCTTTTTTAAGAGCTTTCAAGTAATCCTCCACCTTCTGCGGGTCAGTGAAGAAGTACTGCCTACCTTGGTGCGTAATTCGAAGTCTCGCTGGGTAGAGTAAGGCATAGTCTATCTGCGCATCGCGGAGTTTTTGTTTAACTGCAAGAAACGTACGCCTCTCTTCTTGGACCATTGGCGTAAAGTCAGGGTAAATGGAAAAGGACACGCCGTTGTAGGACAGCTCCTGCTTCGCACGCGCTGCTCTCAGGGCTGTGTCACGATCCCGATAGTTCAGTAAGCGCGCTATTATGGGTCTCGGTGGCGCTCCAGGTTTAGGCACTGGTCCGAGGAATCTGTGTGCACGTTCAACAATGAACTGTGGAGAGAATGCGTCCTCGCCAACTGACGCCAGGAGCAGCTTTTCAACGTAGAGTTCCATTCTGCCCATGGCTGTGGACTCCGGCACACCCGTGACGCGTATGGTATTGCGTCTACTGCGGGCCTCCAAATCCTCATTTTTGGCAGCAATGACACGCAGTAGATTGTCCATCCTGGCCAGCTGAGTGGTGTGGGTGGCAGTGAGGTCATCGCAGGTTGAGATGCGTTGTTCAGTCGTCGTGATTCTCTCTTCGTGCTGATCCACTTTGTGGACCAGGGCATCCATCCTGGACGACATCCTGTCCACCTTGTCCACCACCGTGGCGAAGCCTTGTCGCATCTCTTGCAGGATCTGTTGTAAATCCTGGGTGGCAGAGGGGAGGGGGGCTCCGCTAGCCGCACCCGCCCCAGCCTCGACGGGTTTCTCAACAGGCGCCTTCTGCCCCCTCTTTGCGGCCTCAAAGGATATCTTCGGTTGGCGGTTGTCTTGCCGAACCATTGTGGCAACGTGGATAAAGCTATGTGCATGAGGGGTATCAGAAGGGGCGCAAGTCTTGCTAATATGCCGCACACCGGTGTCGCCGATTCAGGATAGGGGCTAGCTCAGCAGGCATGATACATCAATGTCCAGGGAGCTAGGTACTAACGTGGCCGGGTGCTCCAGACTCCCCGTCCTCCAGATTGCAAGTTGCACAGAGAATGTCACCAGTGCCTAGAAGTCCGCCGTAATTAGCGAGGGCCCACCAGGATCTCCTGGGTCAGCGGGAGCAAAATGCAGATCAGCGTTGGTTGGCACAATGGCTGCACGATGCAAGGTCAGCACTCAGGCTCGCCGCTTCTTCGAATGCGCCAGGCACACGCAGAGCTACCGCACAGCACGGTGTCCGCCAAGATGAAGAATGGATTGGGGGCCTCCGGCGGCGGTGCAGACAGCCTACAGGCAGTCGCGATTCTCGCCGGCAGCAGCACCCTAGCGCGGCCCACAGGGCTGTACGGCGACCAAGGTGAGCGGCAGGGACCTCCAGACGCAGTACGTCAATGCCCGGCGGTGAACTCGGCAGACAGTCTCACGGGCGGTTGGCAGCGGCGGACACAGCAGTCCCGATCAAACCCTGGGCAGGGGAGCCACAGCAATCGCCGCCACAGGCAGTAGGCAGGTGCATTAGTCAGTCCCTGTCGCCGGGCGAGAGTGCGCGCAGGAGGGATAGAGGCTCGGGTGCTCCCGTGCGGGGTCCGGTGGTGAGGCCTGACGCCTCGTGGTCATCCCTGGCCTCGCGCAGCTTCTGCAGCCCAGCTCACCTGTCCTAGGAGTTCCGGCGCCGGTACCAGTGGAACTGCGGATGCACCGCAGGAAGGCACGGGTTGTTGGAGTCACTCCAAACTTGGGTCGAGTCTGAAGGAGCACCTCCTCGACCGATACAGGAGGAATTCTGAGCGGTAGGCTTCCAGTAAGGCAGGATAATTGTAGGATTTATGCTCCAGGGTACAGGAGCCTCCTTGTTAGGCGGCCATTCTGTGTGCGCGCCCTCTAGCGCGCCCCCCCAGGGATAGCCGTCCTTCAATAAAACCTCAGTGAAAAGATGGACACCAGATGGATGAGTCAATTTGAACCATAGTGTCCTATTTAAACAAACATGGTCGACATGTTTCTGCTATAATGAGCACCTTCCAATCAGCATTCATCATGACCAAAATCTATCCCACTTCGGTGTACGCACCCTAAAGCATACCCAGACTGTGGCGATAGATACAAATACTTTCAAACTCACGGAACTCCTGTGAAGAATCTCCTTAAATTTGCTAAGGTCCTTCTATCTGAAACAGAAAAAATCATTCTGACACAGCATATTATCACCGTTGGCAAGTATTAAACATAAACAGCAGTTCATTACACGCCCAAACTTATAAATGTATTAATAAACACCCAATAATTGAATGTTCATACAATAGTTCTTCAAAAAGACATATAGTACTCCATATTGTTTCAACTACTGACAACAAAACACACAAGCGCCAATCTATCTCATGTGTATTGTCTTGGAATTCCATTCATAGCTGTATTAACACAGAAATCCAAGCCTAAGAGGTCCAGAGTCCGTGTTTCCAAGCCCGATGTTTCAAAAAGCTTGGAAACGCGGACTCGGGACCTACGGAGAATACAAACTCCTTTTGGGGAGATTATTACTGGTGGTTCAGGTTTATATATGCCCTATTCCACGGTCATTGCATTTATTTACAGTCTCTACCCCCATTCCTGACATATAATTGATTTTCAGTATTCTACGGGCCATATCTAATTTACTGAGAGGTGGTCATCGATTTTTACTAGTTCTGAGATTACCTAATGGTCTAACAGCCTACATATCGAGGAACTGTGGTTCAGTTTCTTATTTATACTGACATTCAATCACGTGTGGTTCTCTCACGTCTGGACCGTGAAGACTCCTGCCCGATGATGCTTATTGGCGTTAGAAACCCCTTCTAATATGTTGCATCTATTTATTCTAAGAATTTGACCTATTGACGACGTGGAGGTTTCAACTTACAAATTATGCGTGGTTGCCTTACGTGTCACCAAGTTTTTCTATAGCCCTGAAGAAGTTCATATGGGAACGAAACGTGTTGGCCGAGGCCTTTTTAAAAGATTGAAAATAATAAAAGACTTTTTCAAAACACGACAGCTTACCTGGACTGCTAATTCTGGTGCACCATCCTTTTCTTATAGAATATCGTCCCCTGTTGTCCATCCATTTGGAATCTATGGCGAAGGGGAATTACTTCCTAAGCAGTATGCCCACCCCCCCATGGAGCAGATCGTGAAGCCGGCATGCGCCACTAATGTGTAGCCCCATCTGTTTAAAGCCTTGCAGGAATAACCCACCAAATGAGTCTCTTGAAGAAGTATAATATCTGGGGCTTGTCGCTTGACATACTGTTAGATCACGGGATGCTTGATTTTATCTCCCAGCCCGTTGACGTTCCATCTCAGGATTTTGGCACTTTTATCCCATTGTGTACTCACTGGAATACACATAAGTTTATGTCTCCCCTGCATTTAGGCAGCTTCGGACTGTCGGCATAATAACAACAACAATTAACAACTGTGAATCCCCAACCTAACCGGCCCCCTCTCTGCATCCCTGCACTCTGGGTGCCAAACTGCCCATGAATAAACTTGCAGAGGGCCTTAACTTAAGAAAAGTGAGGTGAGTGGTGCCCCATCCCCGGACCCTCTCTCCCTCCGCCACAATATATTCCCTTAGGATGTTAATATACTAACATCGTGTTTTTCAGTCCCAAAGGGTGCTTCCCAACAGCAGTCTCTTATACCTGTACCCTTGGCAAATAAGTGTCAAGTGACCCTGAAGGACAGGCACTGCCCTGCACTGCTCCGGTCAGTGCTGCCGAGTGACAGTATGTCTGAAGTCATGACCTTTGAAGGTGTTCCTTCACTCTTGTCTATGTTCCAGCCTTGAGTTCTCAAAAAACAATGCCCGTCCCTCCGCCTCCACCCAGAGCCGAGCAAGGAACAGCATTGTGTACTTCAGGCCTCTATCTCTGAGCTTTTTCTTGATTGTCACAAATGACCTACTTTGCCCCTGTACCAATTGAGTGAAGTCCGGGAAAAAGGTGATGTCTGCATTATCGTATCGGAGTGGTGGGGCCACCCTGGCAGTCTGAAGTATAGCATCTCTGTCTCAAAAGTTGAGGATTCTGGCCAGCATCGGGCAAGTGGGAGCGCCCGGCTTCAGGAGACCCCCTGGGACTCTGTGCGCCCTCTCTATGACAAAGAGTTTACTGAGTCCTTTGGGCTGTAGGTGTTTAAGGATCAAGGGCCAGATGTAGGTAAAGTACATTTACAGATTCTAAAATACCGAATTTTACAGATTCGGTATTTTAGAATCGGTAAATGCTATGTAGCAAAAAAATTGCTAAACATTACTGAATCGGTAAGATTCGGTATTTACCGAATCGGTATTCACCGATTCGGTAATTGCCATTCATTCCTAAGGGCCTGGAGGCCCATAGAAATGAATGGCAATTACCGAATCTGTAAATACCGATACGCTAAAATGGGGGACACATTCAAGGGTGCCAGGGTGCCACTTTGACACCCTGTTGCACCCCTGAATCATGCTTGTGTGCATATGTGGCACACATACATGTCTGCCACATGGCACAGTTGAAAATGCACAGATTTGCATTTTCAAAGGTATTCGTTATTTACCACCAACTTATAGTTGGTGGTAAATAACGAATCCTAAAATGGGAAAAGCACTCATTTGAGTGCTCCCTACATTGCAAATTCGGTAATATACCTATTCGGTATTTTAAGGAATCGGTAATTTACCGATTCCTTAAAATACCGAATCGGTAAATTACCGAATTTGCAATTTAGGCCACCTACATCTCAGTAGCCTAATACCGGTCGGTTACGGCTGAAATTCGGTAATTTCAGCCGTTACCGACCGGTATTGGGCGACCTACTTCTGGCCCCAAGTCTTCTACAAAGAGGTCCGGCGACTGGCTCTCTTATTATTCTGGAACTCCCAGGATGCAGATATTGTTTCATCTGAGGTGTCCCTCATAATCATCCATCATTGGTTTCTGCGAACTTTCGAAAGCTTTGTAGTTCTCGGACTTCGCCTTAAAGTTCTGTAGTATCGTCCACCAGTCTCGCCGTTGTGATTTCCACCTGTTTGACTTTTTTGCTAATTTTCATGAGGTCTGCATGAATGAGAGTCACATCAATTGACATAGCGTCCATCTTGCGCTCCAGTGAGGTCTTAACCCCATTTATTGCCTCCATCACGTCTCTCAAAGTGAGTTCTTGGCTCTCATCCCCCTGCTCACCAGCATGTTTGTCGCACGTTGTCGGGTCAGGTGGGAGGTCTTTGGGGACTGTGTACTGGTCTAATTTGTTGGTTTGCACTGTCTTGGGCCCCCTATTAGATGACATTGCAGGTGGTATGGAGGAGATCCTGTCCACCCCCCTACGCAACAATAAGTGTCTATGGCCGCTTCTCAATCCATGTGGGCAATCTTGGCGGGAGTCCCCATTCACCACAGATCTCTTCCCACCAGGTGCCGCCGATGGTTAATCCTGTGAGAAATGAGTTGCAGAAGGTGAAGACCAAACACCCTGGGTCTTTAGTCTTCGTGATGAAGAGAATACGAAAGGCTCCCCGATATCCACCACTTTCACATAATGGTCTGCAGCCCCGTTACTCAGTGCCTTCAAACCTCGCTTGAAGGTCAGCAAGTAGGGCCACACCTCACTGCCATGCCCTGAGTCAGTGAGTCCTGTCTATTGTGCGGATCCCCTTCAGCTCCTCACAGGGGGCCCCTTACTCCGGAAGGCACGGCCTCAGTGTGAGCCCAGGGGGGGTCCACCTCCGGCGATGATGGGGTCCCGATATTCACCTCGGACTCCCGGACACTTCCGCGCCCTCTCCATTGTCCGTGCCAAGGAAATGGCGTTGAGTCACTATTTGGTCTCCACTATGCTCTTTTGAGCCAAGGCTCTTGGGGCTCGTGCGCATATCCCAGCCTGCACGCTGTCCTGCCAGCTGTGGTACCTCTGGTTAGAATGCCGCTCGCTATGGGTGAAGTGTCTGGCCTCTGTCCACTTCCCTGTGCTCGCAGCCAATCGCGCCCCCATACGTGTGCTCGGAATCGGCCACTGCTCCATTGCAAGGAACCAGCTGGGGTGCCCGATGTAGGCCGCCTATAATAACTGCCGTAGCTCCAGTCCCTGACGGCCGATCGCTCCTGTTCTTGTGGGTGCGGGGTCTATGCACCCTTCGATTCAGGAAACGTTCCTTAAAAGTCAGATTACTGTAGCAGATGTGTGGGGAAGAACCGGTTCCAACAGAGCTAGCTTAGACAGTGACCATCACGCTGCACAGCATCTGCTCATCTTTTCTTGAACTTTCTCTAAAGGATCTCTTGCTGATATATTATGCATATTAACTCCTGTTTTTGAATATGATTCTCAGCATATGAAAAGCCAGTCAAGCCACTCTCAAATAATAGGTGAAAAATACACGGAATGCACTGCAGGTAATTGCACCGGCTGCTCATCATACTTGCCACATAATCCGTAAGGAAAAAGATGTGGGAAACACTGAGCTTCTGAACTTTTTCCCACACACTTAATGGAGCTCCTTTTGCCTCTTTCATTTGAATCAGCTTAATGGCATCACCAATAACCTCTTTGGAATGAAAAAGGTGGGTGCTGTAAGGTTCATAAATGTCTTCTGCTCTGGACTGATCCATCGTCTCAATCTGGCCTGTTGATAGAAATGCCTGATCCTCCATATGCGTAATATCTTACAGGCTTACTACATTTGTAAAGTAAACAATGTTTTGTACCAGATATAAAGTTGCTTTTTTAACTTTGGTAACATCTACTAACTCCTGCCATATCTTCTTGTTCTTGGTAGGCACACCATTTACAAGAATTAAAAGTTTTTCCCCTAAATCTCAATCTACCCCTACAGTTCCAATGCTTTTCCTCACATTAAAGGCAAATACACTACTCTACCTTTTAGAACTTTCAGCAGCTCTGTTGGGACTTACCTGTCTTTGGCTCCATACGTACTATAGCCTGAAATGAATGTATAGTTGATATAAGAATGGACTCATAAATAGACTCATAAAGATTTAAACCTTGAAGTGCTTCTGGAATCAGAACCAGTTCTAACTTGATATGCAGAGCTCTAACAGGCATTTTATTATCTTCTAATTTTTTTAGCAGTACTTACATATAACTTGTCATATGGAAAAGTCAAATCGTTCTTCTACAAAGTACAGTTCAAATGTTTGCTAGGTATCATTATTCTCCTTTTCACTTTTTAAATATAAGCCAACAGTCAGTGTTTAATTCTTGTATTGAGGGCATCAAGGACATGCACAAACTTACTCTGTTTTTCCGAAAATACTGTCTTAAAGTTTGTAATCTCTTCTTCAAACCTATCAACTGTCATACCTGTGTCCTGTTCTGCAACTCCTCCTGTTATGAACTCTTCAATTTCACAACAGTCTTGTTCTGAACTAAAGAAATGAAACTGAACATCATTACAAATCTTTCTTACCTCTTCCTCAGAACCATGCAAAAGTGTCATATTCATTTCTTCTAAACATAAAGCAGAAGTTTTCCCATAGTACAGCCTCCTAACTAAAGTTTGCATTGTTGAGCAGTGTATACCTATTATCCTAAAATGATGAAAAGTGCTTTGGCACACTTTCCTTGATAAACAAGCTAGTGAGTGTTCCTGCAAATGTGGATACTTTCTCAGCTTGCAAGGATACAAACCTTGTAAAGTACATATTTTGCGTTTAAAACTTCGCCTTGGAAATATACATAGACATTTTTTAAACATTTCAATGGATTGCTGTATAATACTCAAACACTACTACAATTTCATGTGTTTACAGGGGACTGTGTACACCTTCCTTGTACTTCTTCTGCTATAACTTATTTCACATTTCTAGGTACCATCACCTCTTTTGCTGTAGGACCACCATTCTTCATTTCATAACATTGTCCTCTTTCATCAATAGCATGAACTAATCTGTTATCCTGGAGATAGCTATCTTCATTGAAGAAAGGCTCTCTACCAGAAGTATGATTCTGCCTCATCCATAAGCATTGCCATGCTGAGTATGTTTGTAGTTGTCCCAACTGATTTTGCAAATCCAATCTAATGTAATGGGATTGCAGATTTTTCTTTGGCCCACGCCTGGAGCTCCTCTAGTAGTGTACCAACAAAGAATTTAGCCTTGTTATCTATTAGGGCCTCTAGGCTGTCATTTTGTGGTTTTGACTTATCTCCAGATTTGTGTCTTGGTGAGATGATTGAACCTCTCCAAGAGGATGGCAAGATGTTCAGCTCCCTTATTTCTCCAAATAGTGGTTCCAGCGCTTCTGCCCAAAACTTTGGCTCTTGTTTGTAGAGAACTGGAGGAATGCCATTTGGGGCAGGAGCGCCTTCTCTCCTTCCCTTTCCTATTTGCCGTTTGATGGAATTAGTATGCTTTATGTACGGGTCCTCTTTAAGTTTATCTCCTCCTGATTTCCAAGATGCCATGAGGTTGTTTGCGGCCAATGCCTTAGTGGTGGTATGAGATTCCGTTGTTTTTTGTTGTCTTGGATGTTAGTGCTATATTCCATTGCTTGATGGAAGTGGGACCTCAGATAATTTGCCCAGGCATCCTCTGAGATGTTTGAAGAGGTTCCATCGTGATTGGGGTGTATACATTGATTAATGGTGCTCCAGAATCTAGCACTATTCGAAGAAGTTCTCAGTGAGGGCAAGATTACAGCATTCTAAGACAAAATGTCTAGGTGTTTTGTGGTGCCATTGGATGTTAAGCAGAACCTTTTCGAGAGTCTCAAGAGTTTTCCTTTGTGGAAGACTCGTGTAGAGACTCTCTACATCGAGTCCTACAAGTAAAATAGTTTCTTCTGAGTACGTTTGTCGGGAGATGAGATTTAACAGGTGCCTTGTGTCCTTTAGGTACATTGGAGTTCTTTGGACTATGTGTTTTAGGTACTGGTCGGCAAATTGGGAGAGTGGTTCCAGTACCGACCCTATACCGGAGACAATTGGTCTTCCTGGTGGTGGTTTTCAAGTCTTGTGTGCTTTAGGTAGTGAATAAAAGTAGGGAGTGCTAGGTTTAGGTGTCAAGAGGAATTCCGCCTCGTTCTTGGAAATCCAGTTGTTCACTAAGGCTTCCTCTACCATTAGTCCAATGACTCTTTGTAGACATTCTGTGGGATCAATTGTGATCTTATTGTAACATTTTTGGTCCGCAAGAAGTTCCATGCATTGTCTATCATATCCTTCTTTTGTTAGTAGGACTATCCCGCCCCCTTTATCTGCCGGTTTAATTATTATTTCTGTGTTTATCCGTAGTTCGTTTAGAGCCTGTTGTTCTTTCTTAGTGATGTTTTTGAAAGGTTGGTTTTCTCGTGTTTTGAGGTCTTCAATCTCTTTCATGACTGCTTGTTCGAAGGTATGGATTTCGATGGGTATTTGACCATTCAAAGGGCAGAATTTCGAATTACCGCGTAGTGAGGTATCTCCATCTCTTGTTCGTTCCTCCTTGTTGTCAAAAAAAGCTTTCATTTTTAAGGTACGGCAGAATTCTGCCATTTCACACTGTAGTTTGAAAGTATCCAAAGGAGAGGTGGCAACGAAGCCTAGTCCTTTGTTTAGGACACCGGTCTGTTCTGCGGTCAGGGTGTGGTCCGTCAAGTTGACGATGAGGTTGCTGTGCTCGTGCTTGCTTTGTTCCTGGTCATACTCCTGGTGTTCATTGGTGGCCCGTGTTCTGTCCAGGTTACGGTTTTGCGTCTTGTCTTTTGGTTGGGACGGCCTCTCTCTAAAAAAGGCATCCTAGGTGTGTATTCTGGTCCCATCTGTGGTGCCGATGGTAACCAACCTAAACAAAGGACTAGGCTTCATTCCCACCCCTCCTTTGAATACTTTCAAACTACAGTGTGAAATGGCAGAATTCTGCCATACTTTAAAACTCAAAGCTTTTTTGACAACAAGAAGGAACGAACAAGAGATGGAGATACCTCACTACGCCGTAAATCGAAATTCTGCCCTTTGAATGGTCAAATACCCATCGAAACCCAGACCTTCGAACAAGCAGTGATGAAAGAGATTGATGACCTCAAAACACGAGAAAACTAACCTTTCAAAAACATCACTAAGAAAGAACAACAGGCTCTAAACGAACTACGGATAAACAGAAATAATAATAAAACCCGCAGATAAAGGGGGCGGGATAGTCCTACTAACAAAAGAAGGATATGAGAGACAATGCATGGAACTTCTTGCGGATCAGAAATTTTACAATAACATCACAATTGATCCGACAGAACGTCTACAAAGAGTCATTGAACTAATGGTAGAGGAAGCCTTAGTGAACAACTGGATTTCCAAGAACGAGGCGGAATTCCTCTTGACACCTAAACCTAGGACTCCCTACTTTTATTCACTACCTAAAACACACAATACTCGAAAACCACGATCAGGTAGACCAATTGCCTCCGGTATAGGGTCGGTACTGGAACCACTCTTCCAATTTGCCGACCAGTACCTAAAACCCATAGTCCAAAGAACTCCAACGTACCTAAAGGACACAAGGCACCTGTTAAATCTCATCCCCCAACAAACGTACTCAGAAGAAACAATGCTACTTGTAGGACTCGATGTAGAGAGTCTCTACACGAGTCTTCCACAAAGGAAAACTCTTGAGACTCTCGAAAAGGTCCTGTTTAACATCCAATGGGACCACAAACCACCTAGACATTTTGTCTTAGAATGCTGTAATCTTGCCCTCACTGAGAACTTCTTCGAATATTCTAACACCATGTACCAACAGTGCCACGGAACATCGATGGGCAGTACTTTTGCCCCAAGTGTGGCTGGTCTCTATGTGAGTGATTTCGAGGAGACCCATGTACATACAACAACTAACCCTCACCAAGAGAAAATACTCTTTTGGAAGCGATACATCGATGATATCGTGATGATTTGGGAAGGAGATTTGAAGAGCCTGGAAGAATTCTACGAATGGCTTAATACCAAAGACGAATGGCTCAACTTTACCTACACAGCTGATAGGAAATCTCTAGACTTCCTAGACATTACCATTTTTGCGGTAGGCAGAGATCTCCAAACAAGAACCTTTTTCAAACCAACTGCTAAGAATAGCATACTCTCCTACAAAAGCTTCCACCCACGTCCACTGAGGGAAAACTTGCCCTACAGTCAGTTCTTACGGCTTCGACGTAACTGTAGTGACGCACATGACTACAAAAAACAAGCAAGTGATCTATGTACGAAACTAAGAGCACAAGACTACCCGGACAAGATTTTCAATAAATGCAATAAATGAGCAAGAAACCAGCCTAGGGAGTCCCTCTTAGAAACTACCTTGAGAACACCAGAAACAGATGCAGTGACCTGTGTTACAACCTATAACACAATGTCTAACAATGTGAAAAAGATAGTGAACAAAAACTGGAAGATCATAACATCAGGGAATCTAGCTTGGCCTAAACCTAGATTTGCAAATAAAAGGACACAGAATTTGAAAGACATTCTTGTCCACACAAGACCACCACCACTGAGACAAAGAGAACCTACCGCCCGCCTATGGAATCTTCCACCAGTCACGGGTCATTACCCGTGTGGGTCCTGTACAGTCTGTGAACTAACAAATCCCACCAAGAGTTTACAACTACTGCCAGATTTGAAGTGGACAATTAGATGCCACACTAATTTCAATACCACCCATGCAATATACATGATTACATGTCCCTGTAACCAGAGGTACATTGGGATGACCTGCCGAAAGGTGAAGCAGAGAATCATTGAACATCGGAGCAATGATGAAAAAGGGTTCAGGCAGATCAGGTCGTTTTACCCCTTTTTCTAGGTTTGCCCGGCGTTAGCCGCTTCTCACCCAACTTACGATTTACCAAATAAAGAGGCAGGCGCTGGAGATTGGAAGGCAGGAAACAGGAGTTTATTTCCGACGGAACAGAACACGTCAAATCAGACAACAGGGTATCTTCTCGAGGTGCTCTGAAAAGTTTCTCTACGGCTCCGTCTTTTATACACAGGTTTATGATGTACAAACATTCCTTATTGCAATAGAGACACTTTGAAGTACAGAAAAGGCATGTTTGGGACCCCAGCTCCAGGCCCATTCCCATACCGACCGCTCTGATGTTGTTTTCCCCTCCCAAATGTGACATGTGATTGTAATCTGCAGCCGGACATTCCAACAGGGCACGAGGGCAGGAGGGGGTGGTCAGATCTAAGGTTGGGCAGGCGATAAGATCATGTTTCGCTATGCGGGGCCAGAGAGGTACATCCACGAGACCTAGTTTTATGATGTGGGACCGGGTCGAGAGGCCAGGTGTAGCCGGGGGGGGGGGTCATCAGAAGAGAGGAAGGGTGTTCCTGGGAGGAATGCAGGGGTGTCGGTCAGATCTAGGGGTGTGAAGGCCTTGATTAATCACCGTTCCTCTGATGTGAGGCGAGGTCCTACTGTAGGAAGCAATAAACTACATCTGTTGGGCTAGGTGATGGCCTGGGACCAGGCCGGGCAACCGGGCAGGGAGGAAGAGGTTACCAAAAGGGCCCGTTCTATGAGTAGGATGAAAGAGCGAGGGGGCAGGGGTCCAGAGTTGTGACAAGGTCGTGTTTAGCGGTGCGTTTATGGCCCGAACAGGAGATACCGGGGGCTGTCGGGGCGCGGGGTGCTTGCGGGGCTGGAGAGAGAGAGAGAGAGAGAGATGGCTATCGGCAATGGGCAGAGAGGTCATGACACAAAGACGGTTACTATCTATGTTCGTGATGGAGTCTAAAAGGGAACAAGATGGCGGGGCCACTGTTTCGTGACTTTCTTTACCTTCAACAGTGCCGAGTGTGAACACAAATGAACGCCGCTTATGTACATATACATTTTGTCATTTTCCACAGTCGCCGCTTTTTACATAAGATAGATCATTTCCGTGTTTATCATACATATAGTCGTGTGTAGTCAATGAAATAGCGTTTGTCAATATTGGTAGACTTACATATAACCGTGTGTAGTTGATGCGACATACGAGGTGGAATACATATAAATTTACATTTGTCGTACTTAAAAGTGACCGATGAAACATTTTACAGGCAAAAGTGGTTGAGGGAGGAATTTAGTCCAATACAAGCAATTAGTCAAGAGGTGTAGAAAGTTCCGAAAAAGGGGGGTCTTCGCCACAGTGTCTTTTTAGTAGCGAGTCATCACCGGTAGGTTCTGGTAGTTCGTTTTCTTCCGTTGGCGCTGTTGAGCACCGGCGGTGGAGCTATAGGTCCAGCTCGGGTCCTTCTTTACACGTCGCAGGGTGTGATCTGTCCTTTGCCGTTAGGCCACAGTCCTGTTTCCTAGCTAATCTCTCTTAAGGGTGCCTTATGCTGGGCACCTGTATTTCTTTCTCGGAGTCAGAATCCACGTGGAAAGGATAGAAGGGGTTTTGTCGGATAATCGAGGGAGGAGAGGGCGGAGTGGGACCGGATCTTTGAGACGGACCAAGGGAGCAAAAGGGTGATGCGCAGGCAGGTCCATCAATCGGGCTCAAAGGGCGGGGACTTCTGGCACGCGTGGGTCAACAAGCAGAGGGCTTCAAGGCAGCCCTCCATTCCTTCGTTTTCTGCGTTTGAGAGTGGTGCATCGTCTCGCGTCCCGTTGCTCTGCGGCTCCATCTTAGGTCGAGGTCACACGCGCCTCACGATCTGTGGCCAGGTTATGCGTCACGCCCAGCCCCTCTCCTCCGGTGACTGTGTATCCTTGAATGGGTACAAAACAGGTTTTAGCGAACTGGCAAGAGAAGGCATTTATACATTTCAATTCCGTCCCAGATCTAGGTAGCTGGGGGTACGTTTCATCGGTCACGGTCAGAAGTTATCACTGTGGAGTATGTATACAGGCATGTCTACTGAGTTTGAACTAAGTCTATTTGGCGTCCATTCATGTCGCATGTGGCTTTCTGACCCTAGCCCTGGCAGTCTTTTATCATCATGAGAGAGGGGTAGAGGCTAAACACTCTTTTCTCGGGGAGCAACAGTTAAGCAGGGTCATCAGTTATACCTCGAGTTTACGGGGCTGGGGTCAAGCGGGAGGAACGGGGACGTTTTGGACATCCGTACTTGGGTGCGGAGGGGTGGGGCAATCTGGGCCTAGGAGATTGTGTTTCTAACGAGCTGAGAGCAGAAGGCCACTGACGTATAGTCCTCCTATAAAAAGGGCCAGATTAGGGGGACATCAGTCGTCTTACCTGTCCTTTCCTTTATAGCCAATTCGAGTTCTATCATTTTTACAGAAAAGGAGAGGTAGTAACATGGCAAATTACAATTGTTTTAGTTTCTGGCAATTTGTCGATCACCTTTGTGTTCGAAAAACCAATTAGGCTCGTGCCGGCGGGGCACAACATTCCCACACAGAGGAAGAGGGAGCAGGGGTCGTTCGCATTTTAAATGAACTATTCGGTACACGTACAACATGAAGGGAAAGGACGAGAGAGAGAGACGTGTACAATAATAGGCCATTTTGGTGCGCACAAAACACAAAACAGTAGGGGTCATATTATATAGAAACACAGACTGAGGGACAACGTAAATCCATATACTACGTACACATGAATTCAGGCGAGGGGGGGTACATGCATTTACATACAGAACTCAAGACAAAACATAGAACAGTACTTGGCCAAAGACATTTCCTCCTGCATGCTGCGCATCCTTAGTTTCCTATTTAATTCACCTGGCTGTCCTTTGCTGTTCGTCTCTGTTGCAAATACTTATACTTTCGTCAATTGTTCGGGAACTATCCTGGTCGGGCTAGTGCTTACGATGGGATCTTTGAATCATTTTTAGCGAACGGGTATCCAGGCTGAGGCAACGGAGGGTGTTAGTTGGGGGAACAATGGGCAACTTCGAGTTTCATGGCGTAAGAATCTACTCGTAGGTGCACGTCATTCTTGGTTGCATTATTAGAGAGATGGTCGTTTCTAAGTAAGGGTTTGTTATATCTATGCCTGTTCGTCGTGTATAGGTACTATGTTCAGACCCCCTTTTTCCCCATTCCATCGGCCGTCCAATCATCATTCAAGTCGTACAAAAACATCTCTCTTATCAGGTCAACGCTTGCAACGTATATCCAGTCGAGTTACACACATTCGGTCATACACGCATGCATTCATATCACCCAAATCCGCGTTGCTTAGGTCTTCTCCACACTTTAGTCGATGTTCTGATGCGACCTGCAGAAAGAAGGGGAAGAAGAAGGGGTGGGGGCAGCGTTTAAAGACACATTCGCGCGCATAAACCCAAAAGGCTTTTTACTTACTACGTATTTCGACCTATCTCCGCGGGGTGCAGTCCCTTCCATCTCGGCGTTTTAAGCCCCGAGGGACTGGTGGTGCGGGAGGCATAATCATTTATGGACTGCACATTGCATAGATCGTCCACGTGTGGTATTGCGGATCTTGTGTGGGGGGGTCGAAACAAAAGGGCAATCAGGGTAAAGTGGGTGAACTCGTGTTCTTCTTCGGGGAGTCGGGGTGGTCTACAGTGGTACCGGGTCTGGTTTAGGGGCATCTGAAACAATTTCCCTGAGATATGTGGCATACAAAGTGAAACAGAACACCGGTACCTTTATCGATTGCCTTAGGTTGCACAAAAGTAAAAAAAAACACACGCAACAACTTGGATCGTTCACATTTTCAATATTTTTAGGTACTTTGCTTTTTAACCCTTCAGTAATCGACTTGCTTTATTTCGCCTATATTTTACGTAGATCGGAAACAAGGGCTATGTATTCGAACTTACAATCCAAAAGCTACGACTATTTGTTTGTCACAAAATCTTTATTTAAAAAAATGTTGACGTACAAATGCAGGCCTACAACCACGTGGGCCAGCCACGGAGCAGACTGGAACTGTACATGAGGGCATATTTATCTGCGGAAAACATAACTGAGTTGGTGGTTGTTTTATTTCATCAAGGTACGATAAGTGCAATAAAATCATATCGAAAATTCATTGTGGGTAAGTACCATCAGTGTCAAAAAGATTCGAACTTTCAATAATACTGTAATCAATGATGCGTCGGAACTTAATATCAAATTCATTGTTCGAATGTTCAAGCAATACTCATCCCCTCCCGCCATGTGCTTCAAAAACTGCATACATATCTCATGATATCAAGTCTGAGCATCCGGAACACAACGGGGAATTGCGAGTTTCGTTTGTACCGGCGCCATTTTGGGTGGGGCCCAAGTATAGTCAAAATGTCTCCACCAACTCGTGGTCGGACCAGAACCTCTTTCGGCAGTCCAGAAGTTTCGTTAAGGGGCAACAGAAGGGACCGGTGACATGAACCATCAATCAAAGAAAAGGGAGGGGCAACAATCTTTCCTACCGGGTCGTACTGATGTTCCACCGGAACTGATCAAATCGGTAGTCTGCAGTATCTTGGGTCATTCAAAACTGAGGCTGGCGCCAGCATGAGGGCGCCGACGTCTCGTGGCTACGTCTTGGCCGTTCTGCGGGCAATCATGGCAGTCATTTCCCACCGGGGGGCGATCGGGGGCCCGCGGAGGTCGAGGGCCCTCCGCAACTCTCGTAGAATCTTCAAAGCTGAGGAGAACGTCCCTGAACAGAGGACTCGCCCTTCTAGATGGCCAGCGACCAGGCCATCCTTGCACGCCAGGTTTGTTCCTGCAAGGTCGACCGCCATTTTCAGGAGTTCTGCAGCTACCGGCAGTCACTGGGTCAAATGAGCAGACGGACTCCGCCCTGTTGGGTGAGGCGTCGTAGCACCGCCACAGTGGACGAGACCCTGCTGGGTGTGTGTGGAGCGTCCCTATACTGCAAGAGTGGACGAACCCTTTGCCGGGTGTGTGGAGCATCCCTGCACCGCAAGAGTGGACGAACCCTTTGCAGGGTGTGTGGAGCGTTGGGGGTGCAGCTGAGGGGCCTCCACCTGGGGAGGCGGGAGAGGCTCGTCCGCGCCGTCTCTCCCTCCCAGTGCACCCCACGGCGTCTCGCTGACATTTTTTATGGCCGGACCAGGCGATGAAGAAGAGGGGGGGGGTCGGAGGCATATGCAAGACATCCCCTCCCCGTGGCCTGTAAGGCGCCGGGAGAAGAAGGGAATGGGAGGACCAGTACATTCCGGGTCGGGCCCATGCCTTCGGCGGCCGGCCGCTCTTTGCCACGGCCCCAGGAACGGGTCCCTTGGTTCATCCCGGGGACAGGCCTTGGCGCGTGGTGTCGCCTCCGGACTATTCGCGTAATGGTTCTCCACCCCCAGGCCGCCGCCGACGGCTTTGTAGACTTTCTGACGCCAAAAAACCTACTAGAAAGTAGCCCAAAGTAGCCCGACATTGCTACTTTGGGGAAGGAGGGACAGGAACGGCGTCAAGCAGACGGCGAAATGCATTGTGGGTTTGTTGTTGCAGCCGTTTGCCGTGTAAATAGTTGTTTAATATATTTTTGTTCAAATAAAAACGTTTTAACCTGTTACTTTGCTATAGTGTTGTATATTTCTAATATTTGCCTAGGGTTTGTCGTTAATTGGGCGGTGGTGGTCGGTGGAGCCGAGCTGTTTCGCAGTCATCATGGTGTTGAGTTCGGTTTTCCTCACTAGTTTCATATTTCCTGAGGGGTTGTTCCTAATGCTTCCATTTCAGTGAGGTTGAAAAGAGATCTCATCAGTGGCCTACTGATTTTACTCGATTCCTTTTGTTTTTCCTAACGATTCTTATGTTCTTTTATTTGCTAGCACGACACAGCGGCTAATCCGCATTCTCTTTAAATATGTCCTTTTTATTAGGGGTGTCCTCCGGTGGAGCCAGATGGTCTACCTCTAATAAATGGTCCGGGCTGAACCAACTACTGAGCAATGGGGAGAAGATAGGCATGACGGGTTACAACGGGGACAAAAGTCAGCACTACCTATCCTTCACTACTTTGCGGAGACTAGGTAGAATATTTCTATTCTACAGTATTCGCAAATAGGGAATACCCAAAGAGAGAACCAATTCCAAACAGTCAAGTCCGGACAAACAATCAATCAATCAAATGAGGAATAAAATAGGCGCGACGGGTTACAACGGGGGCAAAAGCCTGCGCTACCTACCCTTCACTATCTGCAAAGAGAGAGATCTTCCTGTTCCTCTCTGTTTGTAGGCAGAGAAGATCCTTTCCAAGAACCAATTCCGAACGATCAAGGTCCGGTCAAACAATCAATCAGTGGGGGATAAAAATAGGCACGACGGATTACAACGGGGGCAAAAGCCTGCGTTACCTATACTTCACTATCTGCAAAGACTAAACAGAGTATGGCGGCTCTGTGCTTGTTTTCAAATAGAGAATGATCCAAAGAGAACCAATTCCAAAACAATAAATGCTTGGATAACAATCAATCAAATGAAGAGGGAAGTAGGCGCGACGGGTTACAACGGGGGCAAAAGCCTGCGCTACCCACCCTTCACTATCTGCAAAGGGAGAATACTCCTATCCTTCCCCGTTTGTAGACAGAGAATCTCTCAGGACAAAACAATCAAAATGCGTAATACTAGTATTTTCCAATGACAATCAAACAATCAATTCGCAATTTGTCGTGTTTACACGACCTTACCCGGACCGTATGGACAGTTTCTCGTCTTCCGTTTCCAGCGCCCGATCGTCCTCTATTCTCCGTAATTGCTGTGGCACTCCTGATGGTTCCCAGTCAGGACCGTAGATCACTCGAGAGAGGTCTGTTCGGAACCAGTGAAGTTCGGATGATCGGCTGCCAGACAAGGGTCTATAAGGCAGGAGCTCTTCCCGATCGTTGCAGTCGTTCACTCTGTCGTTGGGACCTCTCTCACTGGATCCACGTGTCGCTGATGGGCACCACGTTGGGCGCCAATTGATGAAAAAGGGTTCAGGCAGATCAGGTCGTTTTACCCCTTTTTCTAGGTTTGCCCGGCGTTAGCCGCTTTTCACCCAACTTACGATTTACCAAATAAAGAGGCAGGCGCTGGAGATTGGAAGGCAGGATACAGGAGTTTATTTCCGACGGAACAGAACACGTCAAATCAGACAACAGGGTATCTTCTCGAGGTGCTCTGAAAAGTTTCTCTACGGCTCCGTCTTTTATACACAGGTTTATGATGTACAAACATTCCTTATTGCAATACAGAAAAGGCATTTTTGGGACCCCAGCTCCAGGCCCATTCCCATACCGACCGCTCTGATGTTGTTTTCCCCTCCCAAATGTGACATGTGATTGTAATCTGCAGCCGGACATTCCAACAGGGCACGAGGGCAGGAGGGGGTGGTCAGATCTAAGGTTGGGCAGGCGATAAGATCATGTTTCGCTATGCGGGGCCGGAGGGGTACATCCACGAGACCTAGTTTTATGATGTGGGACCGGGTCGAGAGGCCAGGTGTAGCCAGGGGGGGGTCATCAGAAGAGAGGAAGGGTGTTCCTGGGAGGAATGCAGGGGTGTCGGTCAGATCTAGGGGTGTGAAGGCCTTGATTAATCACCGTTCCTCTGATGTGAGGCGAGGTCCTACTGTAGGAAGCAATAAACTGCATCTGTTGGGCTAGGTGATGGCCTGGGATCAGGCCGGGCAACCGGGCAGGGAGGAAGAGGTTACCAAAAGGGCCCGTTCTATGAGTAGGATGAAAGAGCGAGGGGGCAGGGGTCCAGAGTGGTGACAAGGTCGTGTTTAGCGGTGCGTTTATGGCCCGAACAGGAGAGACCGGGGGCTGTCGGGGCGCGGGGTGCTTGCGGGGCTGGAGAGAGAGAGAGAGAGATGGCTATCGGCAATGGGCAGAGAGGTCATGACACAAAGACGGTTACTATCTATGTTCGTGATGGAGCCTAAAAGGGAACAAGATGGCGGGGCCACTGTTTCGTGACTTTCTTTACCTTCAACAGTGGCGAGGGTGAACACAAATGAACGCCGCTTATGTACATATACATTTTGTCATTTTCCACAGCAATGTCAAATGCCAAAAGAACACTACCAAGATGAGTAATCACTACATATAAATGAAACACCAGATAAGTGATTTACGGTGGATGATCCTTGAGACACTGGAAAATAAAGATCACAACGCAGAAAGAATCTTGTTTGAAAAAGAACAAAGGTGGGTACATAGACTCAGAACGAACATTGAAGGCCTGAACGATCAAATCCCTTGGTTAAGTTTGAACCGCTGATCTAAGAACCAAATTTGAGGTATGACTTAAGCAATAAATCCTCCTTTCAGATACTCTATACAAACGTATTCTCTAGACACTGATTAGAGTAAATTACCAATGATTTCTTTCTTAATCCTTATTTTTTGTTTTTTGGACCAATAAGAATCAAGCGAAAGAACTACTTTTGAGCTGCCTGTACTTGATTATAATTCCTTAGTCTATTTCATTTTCAAACACAAATATATATATATATATATATATATATATATATATATATATATATATATATATATATATATTTCTCCCTATATTGATAAATACTCCTTTTCAAACTTCGTAATAATCGGAAGTGATATGCCAAATATATTTGTCAGATTACATTTTGAAGAACAATTGTCACACTACGACTTCCATCAGAAGTCTATCTTCGCTTTCCATAGAGGAAGAATAAAGCATCTCCCTCGTGAGACCCGCCGATCATTTCCGGGTCCAGAGGGGCAGAGCAAGCACAAGACTTTGACAACGACTCCAAAACCGTAACGTATTATGATCACAGAGAACTAAAACGTTTTGTGTATTCCTTTTAGCTGGTCTTTTCCCTCCCCCTGGCCACCTGATGTTGTTGTAAACTTTACACAAAAGAGGTATGAAATGTATGGACGTATGAATGTACGATCAGCCGGCGCATTGTCACCTATGGTATCCCGTCTTTAGAATCATATCGAGACCCCCGTTACCCCGTTGTTAAAGAGGCACCACTCAGTTTTAGGTTGACGTTCTCGCTTTATTGTACAACGCGCCTTTGTATTTCCCTAGTTTTACATTAATTCTGTGATAAAACGTACATGCCGTGTACATATTAACGAGCAGCTTTATCAGCGCGATACGAGTAGAGAAGCGGATCTTAGAGTATGACGACCTGCCCTATTAACCATACCATACGTTATCTGTATTGAAACATGTATAACTCTACAGACTGATTAATGAGAGCGAACGTTTGCCATAACATGGGAGCGAATTTTTGCCAACAAAGAATTGCCATTTTTAAGTTTGTTTATACGTTTGATGTAGCCAGCATCTTGAGATTGAGCACAATGAGCTATTCTCCATCTTTGTTTGTGTATTTCTTTTTATCTACAGGTACCACCAGACCTCCATACCGGCCAGGTACAATACCTAGACCACCTTGTTACTAACAGGTACACAATCCTTAGGTCCTGAAGAAAGCCCACTTGACCCCTTCTGGGAAACTATAGGGCTGAAAAATGTCAACCTTTTTACAGGACATATAATAGTGCGGAAGACTCCTAATCACTCTTCCTACGCACACCATCATTTTAATTAGCCTCATACCAAGACTCAATAAAACTTACTTTTCTATGGTCATTAGGGCTTGTTTAATATTTTTCTTTAATTTCACTTATCACAGTTGTCTCTCATCACTACTGTATTAACTAGTGGTTCACCTCCAGGTGAAGGTAGCACAACAACTAACCCTATGATGATGCTATCACGTGATAAGTGAGGCGGACAAACAAGATTTACCGCCAATCGATCCTAAGTACATGAATGAGGGTTTTTTATCGGTAGAGGAACGAAAATTTTAAATAACCCTGGTTACTCAGGACAAGTGATGCCTTTTCCCCCCACTATTGATTTTTGGCAATTTGATTAGGAAGCCGAAGGGACCACGAACCTTCCTTCTCCCCCCCCTTGATTGAAAGTTGTTTTGCTATTTCCAGCATATTGCTTTCTGTTGCTACCTTGAACTTGATTCTTTTGAGATTGATGATGAGTTGTGATCATTGAAGTGCCCGGCAACGTACAAGTGTGGATACAGTCATTCTAAGCTCTATTTCCTGAGGCCGGTGGTCGCTTTCACCTTTGTCAAACAGCTGGAATGATGTAACTTGGTGGAACAGGTCTAGGGAGACAAAGGTGTAATCCAGTATTGCATTCGTTCTCGCTGAGATGTGGGTTGTTACTGGAGGATTATCTTTGGCTGTTCTGCCGTTGGTTGCTCTTAGGTTAAGATGTTCCAGTTCCACCAGTATCAGCTGTCCTACTTTGGTTTATTTGCATGTCTGTGGCATCCCTTGCGTTGGTATATTCCAAATTGTGTTTTTGAGTAGCACTTCCTCTTCCAAGGAGGAGCCCATTAAATTTAGATTTAATCCCAGTTAGGATCAGTTCAGTTGTGGGACCTTCTCTTATGCATGTTTCCACAAAATTGCACATTTCCTTAGCAGCTTTGGTTTACTGTTTTAGTTGGATATAGGCGTTTATTATCATGGTGTTAGTGTCCCTTGTGTTTGTTTTGATTGAGGAAGCAAATATGTTAACTGCTAATATTGCCGGATTTGTTGAACCAAAGGCGCGGGCAGTGTGTACAGTTGTGTTTGCAACATATGTGACCAAACCTCCTTGTAAGTGACCATAGTTTGCCCCCTTAATTGCACTTGTAAAGAACCGTAGAAATCCCTATAGGTGAGGGGGATCAATTAGCCAAGTTTCTTGAAATGCTACTATATTGAATGCCCTAATGTAGTTGACAAGGTCGAGATCTACTATCTTATTTGCAAGCCTATTCACGTTCCATGAGCATAGCTGGACAAGCCCTTTTGTTGTAGTCATCGGTGACGAGCAGCGGGGTTGCCAATCTTTTTTGTTGTTTATAGTCTGGAAATCCATTGTATATCAGAATCCTGGTTTTGCAGAGCTAAGGGAGCGCAACGGCTTCTAGGTTCCTCCGATTCTTGCACCCTGTCCCATTGGCAGGACCCCACTGCTCCTTTCAAAACGGACGTTGTTAGTCCATTTGTAATCCTCTGGTAGTCCCTTGTATTCACTGGGATTAGCAGATCCCGATATCCTGGGTTGATGTAGGGAGCAATGGTTATCCCCCAGGACTTTAATGTGTCACTTTATAAGAGTATTTTGTGCACAGTTATTGGAGAAGTCCATGTTGCTCTGGTTTTTTCTCCAGCGATGGAATCCCTGCATTTGATGAATTCTATCGACTCCAGGTCTGCCGAGTTTACCTCCTTAAGTGATGGTATGTGGGATAACAGCTGCAGTATGCTACCACGGTTCATGATGTCATGAGGTCCTCTACAGGAGGATTCTGGGATGAACCATAGAGTGTCTATTTGTGGTGTTGGGTTCAAATCAGGCCTACATACTTTGTTAAACTCTCGAACTCTTTAGTATAGAAGTTGGCACGGACACTGGAAAAGGTAAAAGACAAGTTTATTAAGACCCCATGGGGTGGTGATACATTCCCACAGCACCCTTCGGTAATGTAAGAAGTAGCACACCGAACATCGATGCGCGACCCCTTTTATACAGTTTAATAGCAATAAAAAGATAGGCGGGTACAAGTTACACATTTTAGGTACATATAAGGTCATTTTTGGAACACAGCCAACATGTGGGAGGAGTTTCAACAGCACTGGTCAGTTAGTGTGAACATTCCTAAAGAGTGACCAATTGGTGCGTAATGCGCATGTGCGCTTGACCAGTACTAAAAATAGCCTGTTGCCGAGCAGACTAGTGACCATGGGTATCGAGAAAGGACGAAAGGGCACACTGACCACGAGGCAGCGTGTTTCATAGGAAACGGAAGTCAGAGGGATTCAAAATGGCCCCCGTTCGTTTTGGTCAAGTTAACAGAAAAGACCGTGTAGTTGTGCTAAACGCTAACTCAGGAGCTGCCAAAACACGACAGACGGCCCTTTTAGCGTTTAGCAAAAGCTACCTCATAGTGGACGTAGTCAGAATGTTCATCCTCAATGTTAATAGCCATTATTTTCAATACTTCATCATTGATCAGTTGCTCTTGCTTAACAAAAGCTCGTTTGGACGGAATACAGGCTGTGATACATACAGAACATAATGTAGGGCCACATTGAATACATAGACAAAGAAAAAATAGTACTCCAATAAAAACACAGAGAATCGTTAATAATTTCCAACCCCAAGTACTAAGCAGGGTCCAGAACCAACCAGAAAAGGTCCATGTTCCATTTTCTGGGTGGATCTCAGCAGCTATTTTATGTAATTTTGTAATCGAATCATATACAGAAGGTGAGTTATCTGGTACGTAAACGCAACAACTACTTCCGATGACGCGGCATGCTCCACCTCTATCAGCTAATATCACATCTAGAACCATTCGATTCTGGAGCGCCACAATTCTGGTAATTTGCAATTCCTCAGTAATATTCCCTAAAGCGGAGGCAGTTTCATTAGCGACGGCTTCCACCACACGTGTAAGCCGCCTTATCTTCCTGCTATTCAGTGCAGCTCCTACGAATGAAAATAACCCCAAATTGAAATCTACATATTGTTGTAATGTGGTATCAGTCTGGTCTATTTCATCAAAATCTATTGTTCGCTTGACCCTGTTCAGTATGAAATCATGGTACAGAACGTAATCATTGTGGTACATGGGAGGAGCAATAAATACAGGTGGTAATACAAAAGCTATATAACACGTTCCTAACCAACCCAATGGTAGACGATGGTATCCCTTATTTCCACAAATGAAATATGTGTTACGTGAAGCTACAAATGCAATTCCAGTTGGTGTATCAAAGGTAAGTGTAATATTACATTCACTGCGGCCTACAGGGATTGTACCTTTATTTCTAATACACAAATCTGCTTTTGTATCAATGACTGTTATCATATGCGAGCTCGTCACATTTATAAGTCTTTGATTCGTATATACACGAGGTGTAGAAACATTGTCCGGACGGTACTCTTCCCATTCAAATTTAGTTCCTTCAGCATGTGGATAGCCGTCTTTGTCGTTATAACATATTTTATTCAACCGAAAAAGTAGTCCACCTTTCGTTGGCCATCGCAGAGTAAAAAGAAGAGTGTACCAAGCATGACAAGAACCATTATGAGAAAACGGGAGAGGAATGAGTGGTGTTCCTCCTTTCTTCTGATGTCCGGGCAACATCCCACATACCCAACAATTGGACGTGTTGGTCATGTTATGAGTATGATGCAGAATCTTAATAAAGCTGTTATTCAAATAAGTCTGCCTATGTCTTTCTTCGTGAAAAGGCAGAGTGAAATGAAAATGTTCAGACGGACTTGGAGTGGTGGGCAGTAAATGTTCTCGTACAGGAAACAACAGTTCTATAGTCCAGGCTAATACTGCGATCACCACTACGGTCAAGACAAACAAAACAGCACCAAGAATTCTCCCTTTTTGTGTCGAAGGAGATGCCATAGTTCACAAGACAATACTCTTCACAAGCAACACTAAGCGAGAAAAAATAAAACGATGGTTCTGAACCGAGGCTGCCGTTGATTTGTTCTCCGGGATTCAAGACGGGTGTCGCTACACTGGGCAGAACTGATCCCCCCCCCTTGATATTCCCGGCTTCCGTTTCACAAACCTCAGAGCGGTTACCAACCAGTTTCAAAAACACAAAAGGAATCTTATTTCCTGGGGCGTAGATTGTACTTCACTTTATCAGAAACAACGTGGTCCGGGAAGGCTCCCTCCAATTCATCAGGCGTGACAGCTGGGCTCTTTTCTGTATCCAAAATCTTTCTGTAGTCGGATAGCACCACAGGGCTCACCAGATCCGGAGAGACACGTCGGCAATGCGTTGAATGTATCCACCGCTTCTTGTTGGTGACTCTGACAGCAGTTCGCGTAGCCAGCAGCACTTGCTCAGGGCCATGCCATCTCGGTTCCAAACTGCTGGATCGCTCAAATACTTTGACCATCACGTGGTCTCCAGGGCGGAGATCGTGAGCCTCACCAGTGGAGTTATCAGGGAGCGCCTCTCGAACCTGTTGATGAATAGAAAGCAAATCATTTGTCAATCGTGCCAGATAATCGTTCATCATTATACAAGGCATATCATGTATCAAACGAGGTTTTGGAACTCCCCAAATATTCATAGGCCTTCCAAACACCACTTCGTAGGGTGTGAGGCCAGATCGAGAATGTGGCACTGATCGAATGGACAGCAATGCCAGAGGCAAAGCGTCCGGCCATTTCAGAGATGTAGATGCCACTATCTTTGCTAACTTCAGCTTCAGAGTTGCATTGTATCGTTCTACTAAACCTGCTGATTGCGGATGAAAGACAGCATGGAATCGTTGTTTGATTCCCAATCCTTTCAGGACATATTCCACTACTTTCCCAATGAAATGAGGGCCATTATCACTCCACATAAGTTTACAAACTCCGTAGCGCGGGAAGTATTCCTTCAGTAACACCTTAGCTGTTGTCAATGCTGTATTGTCTTTCGTAGGGTAAGCCTCAATCCATTTGCTGAAGGCACACACCACTACTAGGACATACTTGAGATTATTACATCGCTCCAGCTGGATGTAATCCATTTGTAGTACTTCGAATGGTGCAGTAGGTGGAACAAACCCACCTTTAGGAGTATGAGTCCCTTGTCCAGGATTGTGCTGCAAGCATATCAGACAGGTCTGCACTACTCTCTTAGCCGTGCTAGCAATGTCAGCATTTTCCCAAACTCGTGTAAGCAATTTAGTAATTGCGAGAGCTCCAATGTGTGCCAGCCCGTGTGTCATTTGCACCATTGTTTGTAAATAGGCCATGGGTAGTTTCCATCTCTCCATATCTTTACTACGCCAGCAACCCTCATCATCTAATACTCCTTCAGTGGCCCATTTCACAAGTTCTGCCTCTGATGCTGACTTCTGTATATCTAGTATTTCTTCTCTAGCATCATGCCACCGCTCAGCTTGTGACTTCACCACATACATGGGAAAATTATTTTGCAGCATAGCGGTCTCTCTCGCAATGCGGTCTGCGAAAGCATTGCCTTGCCCTATTTTGTCCGTCACCTTTTTGTGTGCACTGCACTTGACTATTGCAACTTTCTCTGGGCATAACAGTGCATTAAGGAGATCGCGTACCAATTCTCCATGCATGATGTGTACTCCGTGTGAAGTCAGGAATCCTCGTTCCTTCCAAAGTAGGCCAAAATCATGCACTACTCCAAAAGCGTAACGACTATCCGTGTAAATGTTCACACATAGTCCAGCACTTAACTCACATGCCTTCGTTAAGGCTATCAACTCAGCCGCTTGAGCCGATTTTTGGGGTATCCGTGCTGCTTCTACCACGGTCTTAAGTGTCGTGATCGCATAAGCTGCGGAAGTCGTACCATCTGGTAACCTCACGCACGATCCATCAACCCACAGTTCCCCATCTACATCTGGAAATGGCGTATCCTGTAAATCGATACGACCCTTTGTCTGTTCCTCAGTCAGAAAAACACAATCATGTTGTTCTTCCTTCTGGGTCTCAGCAACAGGATCCGGCAGTAAAGTAGCAGGATTCAGTGTCGCACATCGCTTTAGTGTGATGTGCGGCGCCAACAACGTTAGCTCATATCCTGTCAAACGGGCACTGGTTAGATGCTGCGTTTTTGTTTGATTCAGTAACGCATCTACCGCATGGGGAACTAGCACCAACAATTTGTGTGACAAAACTATTCCCTCACTTTGTCGTATCGCAACTGCTGTTGCTGCAACTGCTCGAAAACATCCAGGCAACCCTCGAGCCACAGGGTCGAGTACCGCCGAGAAGTATGCACAAGGCCTCTGTTTGTCTCCGTGTGTCTGCACTAACACTGACAATGCACACCCATCCTTCTCGTGTACATATAATGTAAAAATCTTCGTGTAATCAGGTGTACCTAACACTGGTGCAGAACAAAGAGCTTGTCTCAATTGTTCAAAAGCGTTCTGACATTCATCCGTCCATTCAATGGGAATCGGTATATCTTTAGACAACAATGCTAACAATGGTTTAACAATATGCGAAAAACCCAATATCCATTGCCTACAAAAAGACGTCAAACCTATAAAGGCGCGAATATCCTTCTGAGTGCGAGGGACTGGAGTATCTAGGATTGCTTGAATTCGATCTGGTGTCAATGCACGGCCCTCCTTAGACAAAAGATGACCGAGGTAGGTCACCTTTGGTCTACAATATTGTAGCTTTTTCTTCGAAACTTTATGATTATGTTTAGCCAGGAAGGAAAGCAAGGAAAAGGTACTCTTCTCACATTGTTCTGGCGTGTCTGCAGCAAGTAAGATATCGTCTACATATTGAATGAGAACCACTCCCTCTTGTAAGTCAAAGGAATCAAGCTGTCTTTTTAATGCCTGACTATAAATGCTAGGACTTTCAGTATAGCCTTGAGGAACTCGACAGAATCTGTACGATTTATTATTTAATGTAAAGCCGAATAGATATCGACTGTCAGGATGTACAGGGATCGAAAAGAAGGCGTTCTTCAAATCGATGACTGTAAAAGTAGTTGCCGTCGATGGAACCAACGTAAGCAACGTGGTGATGTCAGACACCACCGGGTACTGAGGCACTACTATCTTGTTTATTTCCCTCAAATCAATAATGAAACGGTAAACCTTAGCATCTGTATCTCTTTTAAGGATCGGTAAAATTGGGCTATTGCAAACATTGTAGGGGACTTCCTCAACTACTCCTGCCAAAATAAAATCATTCACAATGTGCATCAAAGCAAGTTCTCCTTCTCTGGAAATCTTATACTGTGGGACACGTGGTAGAGACACTCCCTCCTTTACAGTAATACGTACTGGAGGGATTAACATCTGCCCCACATCCGTGTCAGAAGTGGCCCACAACGTTTTTGGTAAGGAGGCCAATACTTCAGATTCATGGAGAAAACACACTCGCTCAAAGTCTGGGTAATTCTCATTCAACACAACTCGCACTCCTTCTGGGGCACAGCGAATAGTAGCTCGAAAGTGTTTTAACATATCGAGTCCAATAATATTATCTGGTGTATTTGGAGACAACAAAAAGGGACAAGGGGCAGCAAATTTATCAACATGAAATGCAACTGGTTGAGACAATGGGCTAGAAGTAGGTGTTCCATCGAACCCTATTGCTGTAATTACCTCGCCAGACAGGGGAGCCCTTGGAACCAAGTATTTGGACAAAGCGCTACGAGTAGCTCCTGTATCGACCAGAAATTGATCAGTAGAACCCAGAACATGTGCTTCTATGTATGGACCCCTCTGATCAACTGGTACCTCAACCGATTCCACACCCCATCCTACGCAATCCTATGCGTAATGCTCATCCCGTGGTTCAGCAGGACCACCCTCATTTATCTGATATTGATTGCGATTATCAAACGTATTATAATCTGACTGACCACGACCCCTTGCTCCATATCCTCCACGATCATTCGTGCCATAACCTCCTCTTGACCCTCCATAATAATTCCTAGATCTCCCACTTCTTCGTCCCCTCAAATTACGCTGCTCTCGAAACACCGGACAGTCTGCAATCCAATGCCCAAACTGTTTGCAGTATGCACATTGATTCACAGAAATGTCAGAACGAGGGGGAGGAGCATTACTGTATGATCCTCGCCCTCCTCTACTGTTTCCTCTCGTAGCCTGAACCTGAGCTAACATTACCTTCGTCTTCAAATCCTTCGCCTTCTTGTCACTACTTTCTTTCGCCTCTAATTCCTGTCTTTCATAATATTGAGCCATAGTCAATAAAGAAGCAGGGGTTGCTGTGGTCCATGAACTTTCACTCGCTTTTAATCGTTTCGCAATCTCCGGTAGGAGATTAGCTACATACTTATCAACGAATAGATGCCTGCCAGTATCTTCTGTCAATAATTGACCACTGTAATCATGGAACGCTTCCTCGAAGCGAGAGAAAAAATCGGAAACTGATTCATCCGCTTTCTGCTTACAAGAGGCTAATATAGTCCAATCAATCTTTTTAGCGGGAGCAAGAGTCTTTAGTTTTGTTAGTATGGCCCCTGGAAGGTCTAATATTAATTGACACGGCTTACATGCTGGTTCTCTATCTAAATCAGCCTGAACAAGATCTTTCCAAGTGGCCCCGAGAGTCGTGAGGTCATCAAACCTACGAATTACTCTCCACATATCAGGGGGCAATATCAACCCGAAAAATAGATCAATATCAACTAACGTCATGATACATGAAGAAATTGCACTTTCAACATTTTCATAAAAAGCCGCAGGGTTTTTACGGGGATCAGGTAAAGCGTTCTTAAGCGCCATGACATCTGCTCTATTCCAAGGCGTATAAACCCAATTATATACAAAATACCCTTTCGCGTCTTTGGATCTTTTATCATCATCTGTGCCATCCCCTTTATGAGGGACATATAACGGCGCAGCTTCTCGCATAGGTCTAACATTAATCGCAGCGATCTTATCTGTTTCAAAAATAGGGCATTCTTTGGATATCCCCGTCGCTCCGGACGTAGACGAATTCTTCGACTTTTCCAACTCCCGTAGTCGTGTCGCCTCATTACGCAGTTCAATCAAACGCTTGAAGAAGTCGTCCGCATCTGAAAGAACAAAAAGACCTTTACGAAAATACTCACGACCCTTGGATATCTCCTTTGGTTCTAACTCGAGAGAATATTTTCTATACCGCTCAACAACTTCATCTCCAAAATGATCTAAAAAATACAGTCGTTCCTTATCAGGCCACTGTTCCATTTGTTCAGTAACGTCAGAAACAGTAACAGTATTAATATTTAGTTTTCGTGCAAATGAACGTAATTCCGCAGCTCGTTCCGCATGTAACCTGGTACGCTGTGTTCGATCACTATCCTCGTCTGATTCCTCGCTCGGAGCCGTTGGTGCGACGTACGGGGGCGGACAACGATCTAGTAATGAAAAATCATCCGTTTCATTAGTAAGGACTGGATAGAGAGGACGTCTGATAGGGAATTGACCATTAACCTGTAAATTGCGTTCTCGTCTCTCCCTCTCTTTCTTTTCCTGTAATTCCTTCTCCTGTAGCTGTAAAGCTTTGTCATGTGTAGCCTTCCGCTGCACTTTCTCCGCCAAGGCTTCCTCACGCTTCGCTCGTTCACGCACCTCTTTCTCCCACATGCGCACACAATCAAACATATCTTGTCTAGACCTTCGCTGAAACAAACACTGCTCTACATATTGTACCTTTCGAAGGTCAAACGACCCATATAGTGGCCACTGTAATTCATGATCAGTTTTAGTATACTTATGCCATAATGTACTATACATTATAGGTGGAATACCGAATTTGACATACATTTCACGATTTGGAGTCCCCTCTGGGGGAGCCGGCTGTTTTTCACTTAATCGATAATTGGTACCATTTTCAGAACAGCACATCCTACGGAGTGTGCTAAAAACAGGCATGTTTCAAAAAGTACCATGAAAGCACGATACTACAAAAATGACACCTAACGCGGTGTACCGTTCAAATCAAATAAATCAGAGAAATATCCCTACATGCCTGCCTATGTGAGGTGCACTTCACATATTCAAATTCAAATTCAAAGATTCAAAACGTTAGCTAACAAATTCAAATTCAAATTCAAAGTTTCAAAAAGCCACAGTAAGTGTCAGTAGACTACCTCACCAATCAAAAGCTTACCGATTTTCTTTTCAAACGTCCAAAGTCCAACTGCCAAGTTCTGTGGTCAAATCAGCCAAAACGGCACATCACGACAATCCAAGATCAGAATCTCAGTCGGAGACCGGCGCCACCTGGAAGGTCAGATCGGAAGGACGGGAAAACACACCGTGGGTGCCGAGACTCGGGTCACTCAGTGGCAGCGTACGCGTCCATGGCGAGTTTCCTGACCTTCGTCACGACCTCTCCTTCGGGCATCCGAGTCGCCGATGAGTCCCTTCGTGGTCGCCAATTTGTGGTGTTGGGTTCAAATCAGGCCTACATACTTTGTTAAACTCTCGAACTCTTTAGTATAGAAGTTGGCACGGACACTGGAAAAGGTAAAAGACAAGTTTATTAAGACCCCATGGGGTGGTGATACATTCCCACAGCACCCTTCGGTAATGTAAGAAGTAGCACACCGAACATCGATGCGCGACCCCTTTTATACAGTTTAATAGCAATAAAAAGATAGGCGGGTACAAGTTACACATTTTAGGTACATATAAGGTCATTTTTGGAACACAGCCAACATGTGGGAGGAGTTTCAACAGCACTGGTCAGTTAGTGTGAACATTCCTAAAGAGTGACCAATTGGTGCGTAATGCGCATGTGCGCTTGACCAGTACTAAAAATAGCCTGTTGCCGAGCAGACTAGTGACCATGGGTATCGAGAAAGGACGAAAGGGCACACTGACCACGAGGCAGCGTGTTTCATAGGAAACGGAAGTCAGAGGGATTCAAAATGGCCCCCGTTCGTTTTGGTCAAGTTAACAGAAAAGACCGTGTAGTTGTGCTAAACGCTAACTCAGGAGCTGCCAAAACACGACATGTGTCCCTCTCACCTAGCCGTTGATAATCTAGTTTTCCATTGCTTCTGGGTAGGAGGTCAACCTCCTTCCGTAGGCGCCTGTTTCCTGTATAGCTCCCATCTGTATGTTCTTGTTGTCATTTTGTTCTGATCCTAGCCGTCGTTCTATGCTTCCTAGATGGCTTGATCCCTGTCCGATTTGTTTGTGTTCTCGGATTGTATCAAGGAACTGCTCCTGATGCTCTTCTGTATTTATTAACGTTATTTGTGTATCAGACAAACCTTTCTGGAGATTTTGACTGATCCTTATGTTTTCTCCTTCCCTTGTGTTGTTGTTTTTTATTTTTTTATTTCCCGGGTTTGTTTTGCTCCCCTCCAGGGCTTTTTCACTAGTTTTTAATGTCACTATTTTTGCTGCAGATTTAGGATGATTTCCGGTTGTGTTCTCTTTTAAGTGGGGCTGTGATGACACTGCTTCTACTGTCTCCCATACTTGATCAGCCCCACTTCCTTTTTGCATTTCACTTGAAGGGCTTTGACTCAAGCCTGTGATTATTTCTGTACTTCTTATGTGGATTGTTTCCGGCGTTGCGGTACTTTGTCTATTTATTTCTTTTTGGGCCGGTGTAGCCCCAAAGAGACGCTGAAACCCGCTCATGTTTTTGGTTTTGCCCTTTTCTTTTTTGTGCACGTCTTTCTTTTGCGTTCATTTTTTTTCTCCTTTCTCATCTCCTTGAGTTTCTGGTGCCTGTCTAATTTTTGTTATCTTGCTGCTGTTCTAATTTTTTGTTGCGTTTAGTGTTTGGTCGGTTATTGTGGGTGGGTGATATTCCTCAGCACTCTGGTTCCTTTGAGTTTCTATGGCCACTTGTTTACCTTGCGCTATTTGATTGTCCCTACATTGATTGGAGGTGTCATTCGCTGTCTTTTTGATTTGAGAGCATAGGCCGCTCAGCATTGACGGCAGGGAAGCTAAGTTATCAACAAACGGATTGCATCCACAGGTTTGATTGTAGGCTAGCGCTTGTTCCTGTATCCTTTATCATGCCTAGCTTGCCGTCAATTGCTACCACAAAGACTGCCAAGGTGTTCATTAATTTTAATTGTGTCTCCATTTTGTCTGATTGATATTGTAAGGCCTCTACCAAGAGTTGCACAGTTTCTGGGTTCTCCATGTGTACAATTGGACGGGTTCTTTGTCTCTTGTGTCCCCTCCACTGTTGGGTCAGCCTGGTTTACCTTCTGCGCTTCTAGTTTTGAATGAGACAGGGTATCATTCCTGTGCTTGTCCTACCGGTATGTTTCAATGAGAGCCACCCACTCATCCTTGTCAATATATGAGGACTGATTGAGCTCTTCTGGCTCTTCCATAGTTCTTAGATGTGGAGTCTCTGGCTTGATGTGCATAAACTCTGAGCTTGATTTTTCCTTTGAGCTTTCAAATGGTTCAAATGTGTTCTTTACCTCATCCCCTTTGTCCACTTGTGAATCTATTTTGACCCCCGGCTGTAAGATTACTTTGGGGTTATCTAATTCACGTATTCTTAGTATGCTTAATGGCTCCGTTGAGATACAATTTCCCCCATCATGTTTGAAACAGTAAGAGAGGCTTTTGAAGCATTTGGAGCTGTTACTGTTGCTGTTTCCGGTGCTATTGCACTGTCAAGGTTGATCCTGAGATCGCCTGAGGCTTCCCTGCTGGCTTCCCAAGTTTACCTTTCTCCCGTTTTCGTTTTCTCTTTCTCCATCTTTTTCTCCATCCATCTCTCTCTCTTCCTCTCTCGTGATGGCCCTGTGTGCCCTCCGGTCTATTCCAGTGGCTGGGAGCTTTGGCGGGCGTTGCGTAGTTGGCCATGTAGAGCTACGATTGGGCTAGCTGGCCCTAAAGATTCCGCCCCACAGCCCTTGTTCCTTTCTTTCTTTTCATTGCTCCATTGGCAAAAGGGCTGAAGGGGGTTTGTTGGCCCGTTGTTGCTGTAGAACTTGAGAGCAGTGTGTCACACACATTTTTTAGGAAGCAGAATTTGGTGTTGTTTGGTGACGTTTTTCTTTCTGGCATAGTTTCTTTTATCGGTTTTCTGTCAATTATTGATCCCTCTCGTTCCCCTGCCGGTCTTATCTACACCTGCAGTTCACTCACTGAACCTCCTAGTGTTTTCAACTTCCTTTTCCTCCTGCTTGTGTTCTTAATGGGTGCGGGCGCTCCACGCACACGCCCTGACCTCATGGTTTTTTGGAAGTATATTTCCCTTTTGGGTCCTCTGCTTTAGTTTTGTCTGTTTTTGTCTGCATTTTTTTCTGATTTAAATTTGTTTGAATGTTAATCCTTTGTGAGAAGACCGACCCTTTGTCTTTCTCCTGTGGCCTTGGTCTATCCGAAAACCTGCTTTTGGCTTCTTTGGCTTCTTTTAGCTTCTTTGGCTATGGGCCTTGATTGGGATTTTTGGCTAGCGTCCCTGTGTCCTAAAGTCCTGGTTCCTTTGTGCCACTACTTGCCTCACCTATGTTGGAGGCTTTGCTCGCCTGCACGGTGCTCGCTGCCCCTGCCAGTGCCAGGTGTAAAGTGGAGTGAGTGGATCATGGAGTGGATCGTGCTCGATATCCTCATGTGGCCATTTCTTCTGGATGCTGCACTCTCACACATGTACCATTTCCCTTGCCTGCTCCTGCCTGCCTGTGCCCCCAGTGACCACAAGACCACAAGCCCCTTTTAGTCGATGTGTCTTTAAGTTATCAAGGGGCTCGCAGGGGCTGGGTGCTGTGTGCTGTTGCCACAGACTCACCAGTGACTGTCCTTTGCTTGTGGTTGCTGGAAAGACAGACTTTGTAGGCTGTAGCTTGAGCTGTCGTTAAAGCTGCTCACCTTCTGCCTAGCAGCCTGACAGCCTGGCAGTCAGTCAACCCGCCATCCTGCCTACGTAACGGCGGTGGCAGGTGGAGATGGTAATAAGGCGCCAGTAAGACAGTAGCAGGCAGGCTACCGGTCTGCTCGGTCCGCTGTTGGCTTGACCTCCCTTCGCCTCTCAGCTTGCCTTTCCGCCTCTTCACCTCTCCACCTCCCCGCTCTCAGCCCAACTCTCAGCTCCCAACTCAGCTTTCATTTGCTGCTTGCTGTTCAGCTTTTCTGGCAGGACAGCAGTAGAGCGAGGCAGGTAAGGCAGGTGGGTACGGCAGGCAGGTAAAGCAAACGGACTGTAAGTGACAAGAGAGGCAAGAGCAGGCAGAGCAAAACACGGACCTGTCCTTTATCCTGGTCCAACTGTGGCTCCGCAGCCCCTCAACTCATACCTTCCGGCACATTTTCCAGCAGTGTCTATGTCACCTCCAAGCTCCTCAGCTCCACAGCTCCCTCAGCTGGACACCAGCCGTGTTGACAGGCTGGCAGCCCGCAAAACCGCAAACCTGCAAGGATTGGGGGCTGCAGACACAGTGGTCTCGGTGGAGGCTTACAGGAGCTTTACCGGAGTTGACGGCTAGGTTCTGGGACGCCCCGCTAATCAGCAGTACGAGGTGCTTGACGGAAGGCCGCGAGGAGCGGTGAGGAACAGCGAGGAATGGCACGACTCCCTCACTCCTCCTCCTCAGCTCTGAATGCTCTGAGCACCAGCAATCGCAAATGCAAAACCAGGACCGGAGTTTCTCCAACCAGGCAGGGTTCTAAAATATATTGGCACATGAAATGGCTCTGTGGTTTACTACTGAAAGCAGACACCACAAGTGCCCGTGCAGGAGAGACAAGCGTATCTTGTAAGTAGAACAACTGTGCATGCAGTTTTGCCCCTAGCCAGAATGTTTGTCGTATTTCCCACTTTAACTAAACGTCTGGCATTTATTTTCAATATATGTCTGCCTTTTGATTACAATAACAGTTTAGAAACTTTTGCATATTTCTAGATAACTAAACTAGTACAAGATGTCACTCACATTATTGTACAGATTACATGAGCCTACTACGTGATTCCTTCTCTCTCTGTTTAGGCTAGACCGTGTACCTACACTACTGTATACCCAGGCATATCTAAAAGTGACTCCTTCCCCTCCTGTGTAGGCTAGACCGCATCCGTACATTAGGGGGTCCCCAGGCATAACGAAAAGAGGTTGATCTTTATGTTGGGAAAAGTAGTTTTTCCTTTAAATTTAATTGTGATTGACGTCGATTGACCACACAAATAATGAATATTCAGCCATTAACTAGTCTAAGATGTTGTTTACGCCACTGTGCGATTTACAAGAATATAGCAAGTGACTTCATCTCCTCCTGTGCAGATTAATCGACAGGTAGAATTAAAAGTGGCTCATCTATGCATTTCCTCAATCGTCTCTCTGATATTTAAGATACTTATGGCGAATTGACATGTTCACACCGGATGTATGACGTTACAACGCATACTTTTAACACGCAAACTTTTACAACGCGGTATTTACAACGAATACCGTTACAACGCATAGCGCTTAGAGGTGCTGGATAGTGGTAAGTATAATTTTCTATTCCAACTCCAGTCCCCGTGGACACTAGGGAAGGTGTTGGATAGAAAATTAAACTTATTACTTACCCTAGAGCGCCCCCCAGCGCAATGCGTTGTAATGGTATGCGTGGTAATACCTGCGTTGTAATGGTAGTGCGTTGTAAAAATTTCGTTGTAAACGTTGCATACCGTTCACACCACACTTATTTGATTTTTTTCAGATTCTTGGTACTGCACGGTTTGACAAGACTTGGATTACTCCACTGCCAGTAGGCAATAAGGAATTGGTGTTTATTCATATTTTAGAGGTGTGTCTACTTGGATATTTGTATAACTAAATTGGTGCTGGAATTGTAATTAACAATACTTACATGCTGTTGTCAGCGTATTAAAACCAAAAAGCAATATTCTGGCTATTAGCCTGTAATTAAAACAATCTGCCAGTTAGGTTCCTTGCATAGCTCGGTCTAGAGCTTCAAACAGAACCTTAAGATTAAAAGATGCCTGATGATATTTGTTTTCCATTTCTTTTTGGGTCGTTTTAATGAGATAAATCACAGACTAATGATTTTATTACCATACTGACAGTTGATCTACATGTGCAACCGTTCATATGTACCATTATAAATACATGTGTGTTGAAGCTGAGGTGTCGTCCAGAGTTTCTTCCAAAATCTGTGAAATTATTATTATTGTGTTAAAGAAATGTATGTGGTGTATTTATACAGATGTGAATTGTTTTAACTGTATGTATATAATGTAAATATTTATTTATGAGTTGTATATATCTTTTGTAGTCCTGAAGAAATCATTGTTGGATGAAATGCTTTGGCTACTATGTTTTTCGATGGCATACTACTTATAAGAAGAAAATAAATAAAGATTGATTCAACAAGGAAAAAATCATCTTGTGCACTAATTATATGCTGAGTGTTGCTGCACTATGGACATCACTGTCAGGTATAGAATGAAAATCTATGTAGATTGACTGTCACTATGATATAACTATAAAATGTGGGAGGTGAACCATATATATTCATTTGCATGCATAGATAGTGGTTGAATGATGGAATGAGAGCAACTCTAGTGCCTGGATGATAGCAGGAGTGCATAGATGGTATGGAGGTGATTTATAGAGTGCACGGATATTGTATATATGATTGTTTAATTACATTCTTAGCACTAATTGTGGGTGTTAAACTCCACTCTGCCAACAGAGTTCACCGAGCTTTTGTCACTCTGCACTCTGCTTGGAGGGCGGGGTTTGACAAAAACTCCAGCTATGCCACCCAGCGGAGTTTACTGGCCGGCTACCACCACTAAGCCACGGTACTGCCCTCTCAGACCTGTTTTTACTGGAACCACAATATTTCTCTCCAGGGCTTACTGCTCCCAGAGAAATTAAACTGAATTCCATAGGTCAGCCAGAGGAGGTAAGGAAGGGCTTGGACTTTGCCTTCCTGTGTTTCCTTCACTTTCCGACCAGGAGGAAAGGAAACTTGTGTCCTAACGTGCGTTCTGCAATCCCATACTCAAGTGACTCCCACAGCAGGGCCACTCAGCGCCAAGGCTTCCAGTGTCTTCCCATGCACAAAGGTGTGGAGGATGAGATGCAGGTAGGGAGACTAAGGTCATGTAGTAGTAAGGCATCCATCATATTGCCCCGGGCACAGAAACAAATGGAGGTCTGCTGGGGGTTGACCACCTCATGCTTCTGCCTGGCAACAATTGTTGCTTCTGCTGCTTCATATGGTGTCCCAGCAGAAATTCACGAGCTTGCCAAATTCCTCCCAAAGAGCTGCAACTCTTCTGATGACTTCTACTTTTCCCCTTCTCCTCCCCTTCCAAGTGTCAGCTCTGGGGTTTGGGAAGTATTCAAAAACATTCTCCAAACAAGCATCAAGCACGCCCACCTCCGTCCGGTCCAAAAACAAAAAAATTACAGTGCAGACCACTGAGGACCCAAATCAAGCAGCTGCTGCCACTAAACTGTTGAATAATAGCCGCTGACCAGCCCGAACACCCAGTGGTCTGCACTGTACCCCTTCCTCCTTTAAACCGGACAGAAACAAGAGTGCACACTGCCCACCTGGAAATTGTCCCCACATGCCTCCCAAACACACCAATGCTATGGTTTGCAGTCACAGCTAGGCTCTACTAAAAGCAGGGGTGGGCGAGTGGAGCAACTCTGCCCCTGGAATTCTATTGAGTCTTTATGCAACTCCGCAGAATTCCGCATAGTGCAACTCCTCAAGCTTTTGCCCACACCTGCATTGAACATAGCTGATTGGATGAGTGTATGATTAATGTTTCAGTGATTGGATTACTACATGGCTGCTGCTCATGTGTTTTCGGTTCAGTGAACAAGTAGTTACTGGCTGATTAGATGGATGCATGACTAGTGTCTGAGTGATTCCATGACTCCATTGTTAAAGTTTGAGTGATAGGATGAAAGTAAGTGCGCTGCTGGGATAATTGTATTATTGCTAGAGTATTGTTTCAGTAATTAAATGAGTGCTTAGGTACTAGGTGGATTATAGGGTTACTACAATGGTACTCTATAAGTAATTAGATGAGTGCATGAAGGGGTGCCTGAGTGTTTGCATGAGTGCACATGTGTGCCTCAGTATTTCAATTACTGCATGGGTGGTAAGTAGGTGTTAGATGATTGCATAGGTTCTGCACAAGTGTTATAATGACTGCATAGCTACAACCTTGTTAATTGCATAAGTAAATGGTTAGGGTCTGGATGATTAGATACATTTATAGGTAGTGCCTGCTCAGTTTAATACCTACATAAGTTCTGCCTGTCTGGTTTCAAGAGTACATGTGTAGAGTCTAGGCAATTGAATAACTCCATGGATAGTGAATCACTGATTTGATGACTGGCTGACTGGTGACCGGGTGATTTCATGAGTGCCTGAATACTGCCTGACTAATTGTGAAAGTACTTTCATTGCTGTTAGGTACATAATAGTTGTGACTATATCTCTGGCTCGTTGGTTAGCTCCTTCTGTCAGTATCTAATAACCTGTTTTGCTGTATATATGCTTTTCTACTGAGCTCTGTGTAAGTAAACTCTAGATATCACACTTAATATATATTTGCAGACATGGCTCTCTAGGACCATACATTGCTTCTTTACTGAGTGTGCACATGCATCAGTAAGTTTCTAAAATGGAAAACAGCATTTAAAACATTTTCAAAGGACAAAACCTTTTGTGAATGGCATTCCTACATCATTTCTCAAATCCTTCTTGTGCTTCTAAAACATATATTCAACAAAAGTTACATTCCAAATTGAGCTAGCACAAGAACTCTTAAGGCATTCTGTACTATTAACCCTCCATTCTGTACTATTAATCCTCATCAATTTTAAACAAACCATGTTTAGAGAAAAACCCCACCCTCACCATTTACATTACATTTTCATCAACCTTACTGAACATAGATCACCATGTAAACATATATGCAATTTCTTAATTGATGTACACCTTCAAGCCAACTTTCCAAAACTATATACCTCTCAGCATCTTTAGGTAAACTCAAAAGTCCCACCGTATATATAGCTATGTGCAACCACAAGAACCATATCTCACCATCTAAGCATATGCAAAGCTGTCATGTAAGTTAAAAACAACATTGACAAATGCTTCCAAATACATACCTAGCACGTGTTACTTCTTTCTAATTCATATACAGGTGGACAAAATGTTCTCATCTTTTATTTGTGACTACCCTACTCCTGTTTAATAATATTACTAAAATTACTACAACTCCCAGAATGCAAATAGAAGCTGTATGTATTCTGTAGATGATGTTTAGACATTTAAAACGTTCTTAGTTCCTCATTGAAACTTTCCACACTACTATACTGTTAATATTCAATAAAGAACACAATATAATAAAGAGGCACCAATTCATTTTTAACTTACTTCCCAAACCATTCACCACTAACCTCTTAAACACATATCCTCTAATAGACACAGTTCATCTGATAAATGTTTTCTTATCACTGGGATACTCTTTTTTTATCAAACTCCCAGATATATCTTCATTTCTAATGTAATTTTTACAAAGGATTAAAAAGTTATGTACATTCAGTGAATTTAGTTTATAGACTATATTGTTGTTTCATATCTTTGTGAATAGTTTTAACTCTGTTAGGATTTGTAAAAGTTAAGCACAAGAATGGTACACCACTCTCATACAAAGCAAACATAAAATGGCAACCTCTTCAACGTTGCACTCTGTGATCATGAGAAAGGCAGCAAATGAAATCATGTCTTTCATTTTCGACTACACTATCTCCACTTGTGAATGGTTAGTATCTGTCAACACTTTCCCTCTCTTTTTAAAAGAGATTCCTATCTATGTGTGTTTGCGATGTATTGTGATGATTGTGAGGAAATCATGAAAAAAAACAAAAGTTTAAACCTATACCTACCTTTATTTTTATATTTAAATACTACAATGTTTACAGCATAGTCCAGAGTTGGAAATTAAAGCTTGCCATAACTTAAATTGTGTCATCACTCGTCAACTTAAAAAAAAAAATGTTGTCTCTTTAATACCCTTCCAGCCAAATACACTCTTAGCTCAGTGTAACTAACAACTAAGCATGGGCGTAAAATCCGTTCCGCTCGCGGATTTTTCGGATTTTCGGTAAATCCGCAATCCGTGAACTCTCGCGGATGTAGCGAAAATACGCAAATCCGCGCGCTGCGGATTTTTTGCTTGTGTTCGCACTGCTCTCGGTCCGCGGCGCGGGCAGCAACAATCTCGCACCCGCGAAATTACAAAAATTACAATTGGGGAGGGGTGAAGGAAGTGGCCCAGTCTCCAACTTCCTGTTCCTGTCCAGCAAGCTCCTCCCATTGCTTAGTCCATTTCCTGGCCACTTTGAATTCGATCTTGAATGGGAAGGATTACTTTTTGTGGATGCTGCTGGAGATTTGGTTTTGAGGCCTTTTGGATTACTTTTGGATTCGAAATTTGATTTCACAAGTAAGTTGATAAGTTGATGTTGTTTGTTTGTGGTGATTTTTGTGTGTGTTTTTCGACTTTTTGGGGTGGGGTTGGGGGCTGGCTATGTTGGTGGGAGTCCATTTTGAGGCATGGTCCTGCAGGTCCTGACCATGTGGATGGGGTCAAGCGGCCATTTTGAAGTCAGGCAGTGTGCTTTGTGCCCTAGGCCCACCCAGTCTGCTCTGATTTCTTTCATTATGCCCAGGGGGCCTAGAACTCCCGCGGATTACCCGAAAATCGGATTTAAAAAAAAAAAAATTTGCCTGTGTTCGCACTGCTCGCATCCCGCGCAGCAACAATCTCGCACTCGCGAAATTGTAAAAATTACAATTCTGCACATGAATTGAAAACTACCAGGCTTAGTTATGGGTGCATGCATGATGCAACTGTTTTGTTGAATTTTAACATGATTCTGGCCAGGGCATGGATGGCATTGGATTGTGGTGATTTTTGTGTGTTTTACGTCTTTTTGGGGTGGTGTTGGGGGCTTGCTATGTGGGTGGGGGTCATTTTATTGCCTGGTCCCGTGTGGGTCGGGGTCTAGGGGCCATTTTTAAGCCAGTTTGTGTGCTTTGTGCCATAGGCCTGCACCCAGTGTGCTGTGATTTTATCATGCCCAGGGGGCCCAGAATCGGTCTGTTCGCGGATTTTGCTGGTTTTTTGCCACGTTCGCGTCGTGAAGCAACAATCTCGCACTCGCGAAATTGCAAAAATTGCAATTCTGCACCAGAAAACCACCAGCAGGCAGCATAAACCTTCTGAAACTTGATGGATGGCATTGGATTGTGGTGATTTGATTGGTGTTGTGTTTTTTGATTTTTTGGAGTAGGGGTTGGGGGCTGGCTATGTTGGTGGGGGCCATTTTGAGGCATGGTCCTGGCCATGTGGATGGGGGTCAAGCGGCCATTTTGAAGGCAGACAGTGAGCTTTGTGCCATAGGCCTGCACCCATTTTGCCTTGCTTTCACCCATTGTGCCCAGGGGGAATCAGTGGTACATGAAACTATAACCCTCTCTGTGTGTGCTCTCTTGGATCAATGTTAAATTCCTGTTTCCCAAAAATTTAGCAATTCTTAATTTTGAAATTTCCATATTGTGTGGTGTGCACGTGTGTATTCATAAATGCCTACTTGCAAACTATTTATTGAAGCGCTACATATGCAACATATATTTACTGATGTTCCTCTGTCTTCGTTTGCTTTTAGGTGCACAAAGTCAATAACTCCGCATCATCGTTGAGCATCAGTGCCAGGAAGAAGTCCTGCTGCGGCCTGCTGTTCCGACATCTGAAGAAGATGGCTCCAAAAAGAGGTGCCCGTAGCTCCTCTTGCAAGAAAGATGTCTCTACTAAGGAGAAGAAGAAGCAAGTGGCACCACTTACCAAGGAGACTGGTGGCTCGACCACTAAATTTTTGTGGAAAAAACAAAGGCCCACCATGAGTGCTGCACAGGTAGCCTGTTTAGTGGTTCAATCACCAACGACCAGTGATGTTGGCTCATCGCAAGAAAGTAGCAGCACACCATCAACACAGGTTGTAACTCATCTCACAAGTACTATTCAACAACCAAAGCCGCAACAACAACTGCATGGGCTACTAGTACAAGCACAAGTACATGCGCAAGGAGCTGTCCGAGAAGGAGCTGTCCGAGAAGGAGCTGTCCGAGAAGGAGCTGTCCGAGAAGGAGCTGGCCGAGAAGGAGCTGGCCGAGAAGGAGCTGGCCGAGAAGGAGAAGGCCGAGAAGGAGAAGGCCGAGAAGGAGAAGGCCGAGAAGGAGAAGGCCGAGAAGGAGAGGTCCATGGAGAGTTGCAAGTAGAGGTCAGTGAAGAGGCCCATGTAGCGGCGCATGGAGCGGTGCAAGTGCCCACAGTGGTTGTTCTTCCAGAAGTAGGGGCACAGGAGGAAATTGACTTTGGAGCCGGGGTATCATGTCAGGAAGACGAAGGCACTCCTCCAGATGATTCATTTTCTCCCAGCTCCCCAGCAAGGAAAAGATCAAGGAGTGTGTGTAGAAGTTCCTCTTCAAGCCCCGCTCCATCAGATGATCTGGATCTAGATTGGCAACCATCTCCGACGTCTGAGAGAGAGGCACACCATGAGCTGCGAAAGGTATCAAATGTTAAAAGGAAGGGCCCCGGAAAGCTCATACTTATGGATCCGAACGTCGGACTTGATGAAGTGGTGCATTCTGATGTTGTTGAACAGGATGACAGCAATGACCTAGTCATCACACACGTCATTCCAGCCACACCGGCCATGCAGCAGACAGACATTTATACCCTATCCCGACGTCATGCTGAGCGTGACCCTGGCGACGTGGCACTGGTAGCACCACCAACGCAGTCAAGTAGTACAACAAGTTCAACAAAACCTACAGCTCCCATATTTTCTACCCAGAGGGGGACTCCATCCAGCTCGACTCCCTCAAGTAGGGTTGCTGCAATAATTGCACAACCCAGTAGATGTCTGCAAGGCTCATCCACCACTGCTTCATCTGGCATTGGCAGTATCATCTCGTGCGGCAAAACCAGAAGTTTCCAGTCCCCAGTTTGGAACTTTTTTAGTGTCCATGCAAAGTATGATAACTTAGCCGTTTGTTGCATTTGTAAGACTAGAGTTAGCCGTGGTAAGACTGGTACCAACTATGGAACCGGAGGCCAGATAGGTCATCTTAAAAGAAGGCACGCTGTCGAATGGTTTGCGCACCTAGCAAACATCAAGGGAAAGCAATCCCAAAGGGCAAGTGGCCAAAATATACCCATACTAGGTGTTTCATCTGAAGATGACGGGGAGGTAGAAGAAGCGTCAGACATTTGTCCGGTTGCACCCAGTACCCCTGGCAGCACCACACCCTCCGGAACACATAGGAGGCACACTGAGAGTCTGGGAGACACACCAATGCGGAAAATGTCAACACTGAGCAGAAGTGGGTTGAAGAAGGCATCAGCATCATCCAGTAAATTTGTCCAGCGCACCATTACAAACATGTTCTCCTCAGATGCGCAATTTCAACGCAACCACCCAATTGTACGCCTGTATAACACTAAGCTGGCTAAAATGCTAGCGGTGGACCTTCTCCCTTTTTCGTTTGTCGAAGGTGTGGGTTTTCTTGAACTCGTGGCAACACTGGCCCCTAAATGGAAGGTTCCTAGCCGGTCCTATTTTGCCAGGGTTGCTGTTCCAGCACTACATAAAGAGGTGCTTGAGTTGGTTGGGGCAGCTTTGCAGAAGAGTGCTGTTCACACTATACACCTGACAACAGACATGTGGACCAGTTGCCAAGCCCTTGATTACATGTGCATCACTGCACACTGGGTCTCTTTTTCAGGGGTTGCAAAACAGATAAATGCAGGTGGTGACTTGGTCGAGATTTTTAAGGGTGCTCGTAAACATGCAACATTAGCCATGTTTGGCATGGAGAAAACTCATACTGCAGCCAACATTTTGGATGACTTTAACAAAAAGGTCTCGCAATGGCTGCCCCCAAGAAATTGCAAGGTTGGTTATGTTTCTACTGATAATGGCAGCAATGTAGTTAAGGCTATGGAGAACGGTTACTATTTCAGAGTGCCGTGTTTGGCGCACTGTATGAACCTTGTCGTGCAAAAGTTCTTGAAAAAAGAACTTGCAGTCGACAAAATACTGACCATCTGCAGAAGAATATGCACACATTTCAACCATTCTTTTAAGGCCCGGAAGGAGCTGAGGCGCCAGCAAAATGTACGTAGAATGCCAGTGAAAGCACTTATCCAGGAGGTGGCAACACGTTGGAACTCAACCTTCTACATGCTTGAGCGTCTGCATGAGCTGTTTCCAGTAGTCAATGAGTATTTCTACAACCTGGGTGGTGATACGACAGAAATGATGCTAGCGGTGGAGCAATGGCAGCTAGTTAAAAGCCTGACAGACATGCTTCGTCCTTTTGAGGTCTTCACACGTGAAGTCAGCAGGGAGGACTGTTCTTTGAGCAAAGCTATCCCATTGTTGCTGAAGCTCGATCACCAAGTCAAGGTGGTGTCTTCAGAATTAAAAGATGCTGGAAAGAATGAAGCATATGAGTTGGCGCAGAGATTATTACAACGCCTAGTTAGCAATAAACGGCTTGTAAATATCAAGAAACAACAGCACTACATTTGTGCTACTATTCTGGATCCACGTTACAAAAAGCCATTGTTTGGCAAAGTAATAATTCCTTTTGAAACATCAGATGTTACAGAGTACAAAGATTGGCTAGCTCAGTCAGCCATTCGTTTTGAAAGAGAGCGGAAGGAAACTGTAGGAGAAGACAGTACTACTAGTGAATCAGCAGGCCATCAGGCGTCCCAAAAAAACACTTCTGCATCTGTGCCTGTGGCAGAAGTGAGTGACTTTTCCTCTGAGCCGTTAACCACACCAGCAACCGTATCATCTGCATCAGGCCCAGGCGATATGTCTGAAGTGGATTGGCTAAGTGAGCTAGGGTTTCCTTGTCCCAGAAAGGACACAGAAGTGCAAAGTACAGGAATCCGGGAGAACATTGTTTCAATGGTGCAGGCCTATCTGGATGACTCAACAGCGGTCAATATTACTGAGGACCCATTGGCGTATTGGCATGGGAAAAGAAACATATGGCGAGAGCTCACCAACCTGGCTATCAATTACTTGTCTTGCCCACTCGCAAGCGTGTCTTCAGAACGTGCTTTTAGTTCTGCTGGTGGCATTTTGACTTGCAAAAGGTCCCGCCTCTTGCCCGCAAATGTGGAGCGGCTCACCATGATAAAGATGAACCAGCACTTCATACCACCAGATTACAAAGTACGAGAATGCACGCAGGAAGAAGAGGACACCGACCTACCTGAGGAAAGTTCTCCTCAGTTACCAGAAGTACTACCGACTGAATTTGCAGAGTATGAGGACGAGTTCTGCTTCCCTGACAGCGAGTTCTGAAAATGAGTCAATGAATCATTAACTTTATTATTCACTTTTATTCCTGTGTGTCTGTCTTTCTTTGTTTAGCAAGTGCTTCATCACATTCACAACAAAACTGTAATCACCCAATCAAACAACAAGCCCATCAGCAGAACTGTCTTGATTTTGATGCCGCAGCATTCCTCAGGTTCACAACAGTTAGTTGACAAGAACTCAGTCCTGGTCGTCTATCCTCCTCCTCCAGACTCACCCTATCCATTTCCCGTAATGCGGATGCCTGGATTCTGCACAATGAAGAAACTTACGTTGACGAGTCCCCTAAAGAGGGACTGGAAGTAGTGAGTCCTCATTTAAATACATTTTGCTAAGTGTGACTTTTTTTCCGCGATTTGCTTTTTGGCTGTTTGGGGGGTGTCAAACTTGTTTGCGCTTGGGTTTACGGGTCTTGGCTGGGCCATTGCTGGCAAGGTCTATTAAGGGATGAAATTGGTTAGGCATTTACTTTGGAAAACATTTGGCCAATTACACGTGAACGTTTAGGCGTTATTATTGCTCGCTTGCCTGTCTTAGGGGTGCTGTCTGTGGGGCTTCCAGGTTTTTGGGGTCTGTGAGCACCGCTGCCACATTTCCAATGTTGATTGCTTTTGTTTTGCAGAAAATCCACGCCGGGAAACTCCAGTTGGGGCCCTGCTGCAGAACGCTTTAGGAGGACACTGTGAATTCCAGGTGGAGCCAGCCCTCAAACACAAATTACAGGTAAGATAAGCGTTTGGATGGGAGGTAGTATAATGGAGTATTAGGAGAGGCGAGAGAGTGATAGTGGTACTAGTAGTAAAGTCCTAGGACTCTTGAATTAACAAACTCTGTGACAGGCATTTACTTTGGAAAACATTTGGCCAATTACACGTGAACCAACACGATGACAGTGTTCAATAAAACGAACTTACTGCAAAACCACCACCCACCAGGCTCAAAAGTAGTAAAAAACAGGTATGCTCAGATAAAGTTTGAAAAAGTACATTTTTATATCCCTAACAAAATAAACTCCCGCAAGACCCTCCCTAACCCCGACAAATAAATAGTCCTTCAAAAGTCCCCAAAAACCCCAACTCCCAATTCCCACCCCCAAAAGTCTCTAAAAAAGGGGCAAGGGACACTCTAGGGATGCATGGTGTTAACTTTGGCCTCCAGGGCATCATGCCTTAGGGCCAGGGCATCGTACTGCTCCTGGAGGGTGGCGTGGTCTAAGCGGAGGCCCTCCAACAAAGTTTGATATTCTTTCAATTTCCGGACCTCCGCCTCCAGGTCGGACACTCTGTGGATTGCACGGCGCAAGCGAGCCTTTAGAGTACTGTGAGGGGCAGCCTTTGCTGCTCGGCGGTGGTGTCTGCCAGCACGGCTCCGTTTCGCCGGAGCACTGCGCTGACCGGCAGAACGTGGGGTCACGGTGTGGTGTTGGGTTCAAATCAGGCCTACATACTTGCTAAACTCTCGAACGCCTTAGTATAGAAGTTGGCACGGACACTGGAAAAGGTAAAAGACAAGTTTATTAAGACCCCATGGGGTGGTGATACATTCCTACAGCACCCTTCGGCAATGTAAGAAGTAGCACACCGAACATCGGTGCGCGACCTCTTTTATATAGTTTAATAGCAATAAAAAGATAGGCGGTTACAAGTTACACATTTTAGGTACATATAAGGTAATTTTTGGAACACAGCCAGCACGTGGGAGGAGTTCAACGGCACTGGTCAGTTAGTGTGAACATTCCTAAAGAGTGACCAGTTGATGCATAGTGCGCATGTGCGCTTGACCAGTACTAAAAATAGCCTGTTGCCGAGCAGAATAGTGACCATGGGTATCGAGAAAGGACGAAAGGGCACACTGACCAAGAGGCAGCGTGTTCATAGGAAACGGAAGTCAGAGGGATTCAAAATGGCCCCCGTTCGTTTTGGTCAAGTTAACAGAAAAGACCGTGTAGCTGTGCTAAACACTAACTCAGTAGCTGCCAAAACACGACAGACGGCCCTTTTAGCGTTTAGCAAAAGCTACCTCATAGTGGACGTAGTCAGAATGTTCATCCTCAATGTTAATAGCCATTATTTTCAATACTTCATCATTGATCAGTTTCTCTTGCTTAACAATAGCTCGTTTGGACGGAATACAGGCTGTGATACATACAGAACATAATGTAGGGCCACATTGAATACATAGACAAAGGAAAAATAGTACTCCAATAAAAACACAGAGAATCGTTAATAATTTCCAACCCCAAGTACTAAGCAGGGTCCAGAACCAACCAGAAAAGGTCCATGTTCCATTTTCTGGGTGGATCTCAGCAGCTATCTTATGTAATTTTGTAATCGAATCATATACAGAAGGTGAGTTATCTGGTACGTACACGCAACAACTACTTCCGATGACGCGGCATGCTCCACCTCTATCAGCTAGTATCACATCTAGAACCATTCGATTCTGGAGCGCCACAATTCTGGTAATTTGCAATTCCTCAGTAATATTCCCTAAAGCGGAGGCAGTTTAGTTAGCGACTGCTTCCACCACACGCGTAAGCCGCCTTATCTTCCTGCTATTCAGTGCAGCTCCTACGAATGAGAATAACCCCAAATTGAAATCTACATATTGTTGTAAAGTGGTATCAGTCTGGTCTATTTCATCAAGATCTACTGTTCGTTTGACCCTGTTTAGTATGAAATCATGGTACAGAACGTAATCATTGTGGTACATGGGAGGAGCAATAAATACAGGTGGTAATACAAAAGCTATATAACACGTTCCCAACCATCCCAATGGTAGACGATGGTATCCCTTATTTCCACAAATGAAATATGTGTTATGTGAAGCTACAAATGCAATTCCAATTGGTGTATCAAAGGTAAGTGTGATATTACATTCACTGCGGCCTACAGGGATTGTACCTTTATTTCTAATACACAAATCTGCTTTTGTATCAATGACTGTTATCATATGCGAGCTCGTCACATTTATAAGTCTTTGATTCGTATATACACGAGGTGTAGAAACATTGTCCGGACGGTACTCTTCCCATTCAAACTTAGTTCCTTCAGCGTGTGGATAGCCGTCTTTGTCGTTATAACATATTTTATTCAACCGAAAAAGTAGTCCACCTTTCGTTGGCCATCGCAGAGTAAAAAGAAGAGTGTACCAAGCATGACAAGAACCATTATGAGAAAACGGGAGAGGAATGAGTGGTGTTCCTCCCTTCTTCTGATGTCCGGGCAACATTCCACATACCCAACAATTGGACGTGTTGGTCATGTTATGAGTATGATGCAAAATCTTAATAAAGCTGTTATTCAAATAAGTCTGCCTATGTCTTTCTTCGTGAAAAGTCAGAGTGAAATGAAAATGTTCAGATGGACTTGGAGTGGTGGGCAGCAAATGTTCTCGTACAGGAAACAACAGTTCTATAGTCCAAGCTAATACTGCGATCACCACTACGGTCAAGACAAACAAAACAACACCAAGAATTCTCCCTTTTCGTGTCGAAGGAGATGCCATAGTTCACAAAACAATACTCTTCACAAGCAACACTAAACGAGAAGAAAACCGAGGCTGCCGTTGATCTGTTCTCCGGGATTCAAGACGGGTGTCGCTACACTGGGCAGAACTGATCCCCCCCCCTTGATATTCCCGGCTTCCGTTTCACAAACCTCAGAGCGGTTACCAACCAGTTTCAAAAACACAAAAGGAATCTTATTTCCTGGGGCGTAGATTGTACTTCACTTTATCAGAAACAACGTGGTCCGGGAAGGCTCCCTCCAATTCATCAGGCGTGACAGCTGGGCTCTTTTCTGTATCCAAAATCTTTCTGTAGTCGGATAGCACCACAGGGCTCACCAGATCCGGAGAGACACGTCGGCAGTGCGTTGAATGTATCCACCGCTTCTTGTTAGTGCCTCTCACAGCAGTTCGCGTAGCCAGCAGCACTTGCTCAGGGCCATGCCATCTCGGTTCCAAACTGCTGGATCGTTCAAATACTTTGACCATCACGTGGTCCCCAGGGCGGAGATCGTGAGCCTCACCAGTGGAGTTATCAGGGAGCGCCTCTCGAACCTGTTGATGGATAGAAAGCAAATCATTTGTTAATCGTGCCAGATAATCGTTCATCATTATACAAGGCATATCATGTATCAAACGAGGTTTTGGAACTCCCCAAATATTCATAGGCCTTCCAAACACCACTTCGTAGGGTGTGAGGCCAGATCGAGAATGTGGCACTGATCGAATGGACAGCAATGCCAGAGGCAAAGCGTCCGGCCATTTCAGAGATGTAGATGCCACTATCTTTGCTAGCTTCAGCTTCAGAGTTGCATTGTATCGTTCTACTAAACCTGCTGATTACGGATGAAAGACAGCATGGAATCGTTGCTTGATTCCCAATCCTTTCAGGACGTATTCCACTACTTTTCCAATGAAATGAGGGCCATTATCACTCCACATAAGTTTACAAACACCGTAGCGCGGGAAGTACTCCTTGAGTAACACCTTAGCTGTTGTCAATGCTGTATTGTCTTTCGTAGGGTAAGCCTCAATCCATTTGCTGAAGGCACACACCACTACTAGGACATACTTGAGATTATTACAGCGTTCCAGCTGGATGTAATCCATTTGTAGTACTTCGAATGGTGCAGTAGGTGGAACAAACCCTCCTTTAGGAGTATGAGTCCCTTGTCCAGGATTGTGCTGCAAACATATCAGACAGGTCTGCACTACTCTCTTAGCCGTGCTAGCAATGTCAGCATTTTCCCAAACTCGTGTAAGCAATTTAGTAATTGCGAGAGCTCCAATGTGTGCCAGCCCGTGTGTCATTTGCACCATTGTTTGTAAATAGGCCATGGGTAGTTTCCATCTCTCCATATCTTTACTACGCCAGCAACCCTCATCATCCAATACTCCTTCAGTGGCCCATTTCATAAGTTCTGCCTCAGATGCTGACTTCTGTATATCTAGTATTTCTTCTCTAGCATCATGCCACCGCTCAGCTTGTGACTTCACCACATACATGGGGAAATTATTTTGCAGCATAGCGGTCTCTCTCGCAATGCGGTCTGCAAAAGCATTGCCTTGCCCTATTTTGTCCGTCACCTTTTTATGTGCACTGCACTTGACTATTGCAACTTTCTTTGGGCATAACAGTGCATTCAGGAGATCGCGTACCAACTCTCCATGCATGATGTGTACTCCGTGTGAAGTCAGGAATCCTCGTTCCTTCCAAAGTAGGCCAAAATCATGCACTACTCCAAAAGCGTAACGACTATCCGTGTAAATGTTCACACATAGCTCAGCACTTAACTCACATGCTTTCGTTAAGGCTATCAATTCAGCTGCTTGAGCCGATTTCTGGGGTATTCGTGCTGCTTCTACCACGGTCTTAAGTGTCGTGATCGCATAAGCTGCGGAAGTCGTACCATCTGGTAACCTCACACACGATCCATCAACCCACAGTTCCCCATCTACATCTGGAAATGGCGTATCCTGTAAATCGATACGACCCTTTGTCTGTTCCTCAGTCAGAAAAACACAATCATGTTGTTCTTCCTTCTGGGTCTCAGCAACAGGATCCGGCAGTAAAGTAGCAGGATTTAGTGTCGCACATCGCTTTAGTGTGATGTGCGGCGCCAACAATGTTAGCTCATATCCTGTCAAACGGGCACTGGTTAGATGCTGCGTTTTTGTTTGATTCAGTAACGCATCTACCGCATGGGGAACTAGCACCAACAATTTGTGTGACAAAACTATTCCCTCACTTTGTCGTATCGCAACTGCTGTTGCTGCAACTGCTCGAAAACATCCAGGCAATCCTCGAGCCACAGGGTCGAGTACCGCCGAGAAGTATGCACAAGGCCTCTGTTTGTCTCCGTGTGTCTGCACTAACATTGACAATGCGCACCCATCCTTCTCGTGTACATATAATGTAAAGATCTTCGTGTAATCAGGTGTACCCAACACTGGTGCAGAACAAAGAGCTTGTCTCAATTGCTCAAAAGCATTCTGACATTCATCCGTCCATTCAATGGGAATCGGTGTATCTTTAGACAACAATGCCAACAATGGTTTAACGATATGTGAAAAACCCAATATCCATTGCCTACAAAAAGACGTCAAACCTATAAAGGCGCGAACATCCTTCTGAGTGCGAGGGACTGGAGTATCTAGGATTGCTTGAATTCGATCTGGTGTCAATGCACGGCCCTCCTTAGACAAAAGATGACCGAGGTAGGTCACCTTTGGTCTACAATATTGTAGCTTTTTCTTCGAAACTTTATGATTATGTTTGGCCAGGAAGGAAAGCAAAGAAAAGGTACTCTTCTCACATTGTTCTGGCGTGTCTGCAGCAAGTAAGATATCGTCTACATATTGAATGAGAACCACTCCCTCTTGTAAGTCAAAGGAATCAAGCTGTCTTTTTAATGCCTGACTATAAATGCTAGGACTTTCAGTATAGCCTTGAGGAATTCGACAGAATCTGTACGATTTATTATTTAATGTAAAGCCGAATAGATATCGACTGTCAGGATGTACAGGGATCGAAAAGAAGGCATTCTTCAAATCGATGACTGTAAAAGTAGTTGCCGTCGATGGAACCAACGTAAGCAACGTGGTGATGTCAGACACCACCGGGTACTGAGGCACTACTATCTTGTTTATTTCCCTCAAATCAATAATGAAACGGTAAACCTTAGCATCTGTATCTCTTTTAAGGATCGGTAAAATTGGGCTATTGCAAACATTGTAGGGGACTTCCTCAACTACTCCTGCCAAAATCAAATCGTTCACTATGTGCATCAAAGCAAGTTCTCCTTCTCTGGAAATCTTATATTGTGGGACACGTGGTAGAGATACTCCCTCCTTTACAGTAATACGTACTGGAGGGATTAACATCTGCCCCACATCCGTGTCAGAAGTGGCCCACAACGTGTTTGGTAAGGAGGCCAATACTTCAGATTCATGGAGAAAACACACTCGCTCAAAGTCTGGGTAATTCTCATTCAACACAACTCGCACTCCTTCTGGGGCACAGCGAATAGTAGCTCGAAAGTGTTTTAACATATCGAGTCCAATAATATTATCTGGTGTATTTGGAGACAACAAAAAGGGACATGGGGCAGCAAATTTATCAACATGAAATGCAACTGGTTGAGACAATGGGCTAGAAGTAGGTGTTCCATCGAACCCTATTGCTGTAATTACCTCGCCAGACAGGGGAGCCCTTGGAACCAAGTATTTGGACAAAGCGCTACGAGTAGCTCCTGTATCGACCAGAAATTGATCAGTGGAACCCAGAACATGTGCTTCTATGTATGGACCCCTTTGATCAACTGGTACCTCAACCGATTCCACACCCCATCCTACGCAATCCTATGCATAATGCTCATCCCGTGGTTCAGCAGTACCACCCTCATTTATCTGATATTGATTGCGGTTATCAAACGTATTATAATCAGACTGACCACGACCCCTTGCTCCATATCCTCCACGATCATTCGTACCATAGCCTCCTCGATCATTCGTGCCATAACCTCCTCTTGACCCTCCATAATAATTCCTAGACCTTCCACTTCCTCGTCCCCTCAAATTACGCTGCTCTCGAAACACCGGACAGTCTGCAATCCAATGCCCAAACTGTTTGCAGTATGCACATTGATTCACAGAAATGTCAGAACGAGGGGGAGGAGCATTACTGTATGATCCTCGCCCTCCTCTGTTATTTCCTCTCGTAGCCTGAACCTGGGCTAACATTACCTTCGTCTTCAAATCCTTTGCTTTCTTTTCACTACTTTCTTTTGCCTCTAATTCCTGTCTTTCATAATATTGAGCCATAGTCAATAAAGAAGCAGGGGTTGCTGTGGTCCATGAACTTTCACTCGCTTTCAATCGTTTCGCAATCTCCGGTAGGAAATTAGCCACATACTTATCAACGAATAAATGCCTGCCAGTATCTTCTGTCAATAATTGACCACTGTAATCATGGAACGCTTCCTCGAAGCGAGAGAAAAAATCGGAAACTGATTCATCCGCTTTCTGCTTACAAGAGGCTAATATAGTCCAATCAATCTTTTTAGCGGGAGCAAGAGTCTTTAGTTTTGTTAGTATGGCCCCTGGAAGGTCTAATATTAATTGACACGGCTTACATGCTGGTTCTCTATCTAAATCAGCCTGAACAAGATCTTTCCAAGTGGCCCCGAGAGTCGTGAGGTCATCAAACCTACGAATCGCTCTCCACATATCAGGGGGCAATATCAACCCGAAAAATAGATCAATATCAACTAACGTCATGATACATGAAGAAATTGCACTTTCAACATTTTCATAAAAAGCCGCAGGGTTTTTACGGGGATCAGGTAAAGCATTCTTAAGCGCCATGACATCTGCTCTATTCCAAGGCGTATAAACCCAATTATATACAAAATACCCTTTCGCGTCTTTGGATCTTTTATCATCATCTGTGCCATCCCCTTTATGAGGGACATATAAAGGCGCAGCTTCTCGCATAGGTCTAACATTAATCGCAGCGATCTTATCTGTTTCAAAGATAGGGCATTCTTTGGATATCCCCGTCGCTCCGGACGTAGACGAATTCTTCGACTTTTCCAACTCCCGTAGTCGTGTCGCCTCATTACGCAGTTCAATCAAACGCTTGAAGAAGTCGTCCGCATCTGAAAGAACAAAAAGACCTTTACGAAAATTCTCACGACCCTTGGATATCTCCTTTGGTTCTAACTCGAGAGAATATTTTCTATACCGCTCAACAACTTCATCTCCAAAATGATCTAAAAAATACAGTCGTTCCTTATCAGGCCACTGTTCCATTTGTTCAGTAACGTCAGAAACAGTAACAGTATTAATATTTAGTTTTCGTGCAAATGAACGTAATTCCGCAGCTCGTTCCGCATGTAACCTGGTACGCTGTGTTCGATCACTATCCTCGTCCGAGTCCTCGTTCGGAGCCGTAGGTACGACGTACGGAGGCGGACAACGATCTAGTAATGAAAAATCATCTGTTTCATTAGTAAGGACTGGATAAAGAGGACGCCTGATAGGGAATTGACCATTAACCTGTAAATTGCGTTCTCGTCTCTCCCTCACTTTCTTTTCCTGTAATTCCTTCTCCTGTAGCTGTAAAGCTTTGTCATGTGCAGCCTTCCGCTGCACTTTCTCCGCCAAGGCTTCCTCACGCTTCGCTCGTTCACGCACCTCTTTCTCCCACATACGCACACAATCAAACATATCTTGTCTAGACCTTCGCTGAAACAAACACTGCTCTACATACTGTACCTTTCGAAGGTCAAACGACCCATATAGCGGCCACTGTAATTCACGATCAGTCTTAGTATACTTATGCCATATTGTACTATACATTATAGGTGGAATACCGAATTTGACATACATTTCACGATTTGGAGTCCCCTCTGGGGGAGCCGGCTGCTTTTCACTTAATCGATAATTGGTACCATTTTCAGAACAGCACATCCTACGGAGTGTGCTAAAAACAGGCATGTTTCAAAAAGTACCACGAAAATGTGATACTACAAAAATGTCACCTAACGCGGTGTACCGTTCAAATCAAATAAATCAGAGAAATATCCCTACATGCCTGCCTATGTGAGGTGCACTTCACATATTCAAATTCAAATTCAAAGATTCAAAACGTCAGCTAACAAATTTCAAATTCAAATTCAAAGTTTCAAAAAGCCACAGTAAGTGTCAGTAGACTACCTCACCGCTCAAAAGCTTACCAAATATTTTCAAACGTCCAAAGTCCAACTGCCAAGTTCTGTGGTCAAATCAGCCAAAACGGCACATCACGACAATTCAAGATCAGAATCTCAGTCGAGGACCGGCGCCACCTGGAAGGTCAGATCGGAAGGAAGGGAAAACACACCGTGGGTGCCAAGACTCGGGTCACTCAGTGGCAGCGTACGCGTCCATGGCGAGTTTCCTGACCTTCGTCACGACCTCTCCTTCGGGCATCCGAGTCGCCGATGAGTCCCTTCGTGGTCGCCAATTGTGGTGTTGGGTTCAAATCAGGCCTACATACTTGCTAAACTCTCGAACGCCTTAGTATAGAAGTTGGCACGGACACTGGAAAAGGTAAAAGACAAGTTTATTAAGACCCCATGGGGTGGTGATACATTCCTACAGCACCCTTCGGCAATGTAAGAAGTAGCACACCGAACATCGGTGCGCGACCTCTTTTATATAGTTTAATAGCAATAAAAAGATAGGCGGTTACAAGTTACACATTTTAGGTACATATAAGGTCATTTTTGGAACACAGCCAGCACGTGGGAGGAGTTCAACGGCACTGGTCAGTTAGTGTGAACATTCCTAAAGAGTGACCAGTTGATGCATAGTGCGCATGTGCGCTTGACCAGTACTAAAAATAGCCTGTTGCCGAGCAGAATAGTGACCATGGGTATCGAGAAAGGACGAAAGGGCACACTGACCAAGAGGCAGCGTGTTCATAGGAAACGGAAGTCAGAGGGATTCAAAATGGCCCCCGTTCGTTTTGGTCAAGTTAACAGAAAAGACCGTGTAGCTGTGCTAAACACTAACTCAGGAGCTGCCAAAACACGACAACGGAGGAGGATGCAGATGTCCCATTCGATGTACTGGACTGCGTGTCCTCCCCCTCCAGTTCCACCAGCCGCCGATATTGGGCAACAGTAGCATCCAGCCTCCGTTGCCGGGCCAGTAGAGCCTGCATACTCCTTGTTGGTTTTGATGTTTTAGTATGACCAACTATATGAAGAAAGAAAGACATAATCTGTAACCAATGCTCTTTAAGAATATGATTAACACAAAATGATTCAGCAGGAAGTTGTGTCACAGTACAACTAGCAACTAGCCAGCGCAGTACAAAACTATTCAGGCCAGTATCATGGGCGTCCGCAGGGAGGGGCAAGGGGGGGCGCTTGCCCCCCCCTGGATCGCAGGTCCATCCAGTGCTGGCCCAGTGACAAATTACAATATGGTAATTACAGCAGGCTGGGACCGACAGACAGATAGAGGCAGAGACAGGGACAGAGAGAGAGGAAGACAGAAGGAGAGAGAGAGAGGGAGGGAGCCAGAGGGTGACAGAGGGAGGGTGAGGGAGGGAGACAGAGAGAGAGACAGCGAGGTAGAGGGAGACACAGGGAGACAGAAAGAGGGAGACAGAGAGAGAGAGAGAGAGGGAAACAGAGAGAGGGAGGGAGACAGAGAGAGAGGGAGGGAGACAGAGAGAGAGGGAGGGAGAGAGACAGAGAGAGAGACAGAGAGAGAGAGAGAGAAAGAAAGATGTGTGTAATGTGTATGCCAGGTCTGGTGGCTCAGTGGACGAAGGCATCCGCTGCAGGGGCATGAGTTCAACCTCATGGTCATAGTTTTTTTTGTTGCTCTAGATCCACCCCCCTCCCCCACTGACCCTGCCCCCTTCGGTGCGGCCCTTGGCCACAAACCACACTGTCAATTTGGCCCCGAGAGAAAGTTTGTGAGGACCCATGCTCTATAACCACATCCTCCTGATTTAGATTGAATTGTTTTTGTCTGGCATTTTTTGTTTTTCCCTCTGTTTTAATGTAGTTGCCAGGTCGTCTGCTGTGGTGCCGCACAAGATTTTTCTCTTCCCCCTATGGGGTTCTTTGTTTATTTAAGCTCTATGTCGTGTTAGATTTAAAAAAATAGTATTTAATACTTGTGCTCAATCATGTCAGGAGTAGGACTCAGGAGATGGTGATGATGTTGCACCCCCCCCTGGAAACATTTCATAGTATTTTCGTAGTTCATCCAGTGACCGTCTACTCTCTGTAGATACACATCATATGCTATCTAAGAGTCAGATAGAACCATGATCCAGCTTACCTGTACCCGCCACCACCACTGTCTGCTTCCTCACAGTCTGTTCTTGGGCCACTTGCGTCGCCTCCTCCCCAGAGTTGTCCTCGGAGTCGATCACCACCACCACATCCGAGCTAGCCCCGCCACCAGATGTTCCACCTACAAAGTAGATTTAAGAATGTTAGATTACACCACTCACTAGTATTTGGTCTAGGAATGAAGAAATGTGAAAACAACAGAAAAAGTAATTGACTGTCTACTCTAGTCTAAAGTAAAAATGTCCCTCCTTCCAGGGAAGGCTGTTGTCTTGCTGCACTTTTTTATCACAATTGATGAATGCTTGCTTAATTTTAACACACACCATTTTTCTCTGAACAGACAGAAGCTGGACTTCTAAGGACAAGAGCAACATCAACTTCAAACCAGGTGAAAGCTCGGCTCGACCACAAGAAATGTGTTCCATTACTCATCAACTCAGCACCAAGCACTTTTCCATTTCCAGCTAACTTTATTTTAATATATGTGTTTACTTTTACTTTTAATAAAGCTTTTAAACTTGAATAGACTCTGTGGTTTTTGTCCTCCAGACTAGAGTGACTGAGCGAAAGGTTTTGCAATTTTTGCAAGGAGGAGTCCGTGCCGCTGACACTACCAGGTTTATACAGTGTGCCAAACACGCCACTCTGAAATATTATTACTCTGGTCTTTGGTGTCCATAGTTCGGTTTGTGGAGAATTGTCCCTACAACAGTAGTATTATGGATTTTGCTCCTATCTAAACACTATTTCGAAAAAATTAAATTAGGAACGCTTGGATAACAATAACAATAGGTCCTCTATATTTAAATGAAAACTTACTGGGGCCAGCAAAGGAGCACTCGCCGCCCTGGCCTGCATCCTCCTCTTTTGGAGCCACAGCATCCTCCTTTTCCGTCCGTTTGGACCTGACGTACAACATGAAAGAAAGAACAGAAAACATTGATGATTGCTGCTTGTCGATGTCCTTGTCAACCAAATCAAACATTTAGAAAGAACAAGAACCAACTATTTTGCGAGGCGCACAGCTGCCTGACCGCCACCCCCCCCCCTGCATGGGAGCGCACCCATTGTGGCGCAGGCCCTGGCCTTAACGTGGCGCATCTCCCTAGATGCATCACGTTGTACATGACTCGCAGGGATGCGCCACGTTTACGTCGTTGTGCGTCAGGTAAGGCAGCGTAAACGTGGCGCAAGGGGCTTGTAAATCTGCCCCTTTGTGTCTAGCATTACGCAGTTCTGTAAAGTACACTCATACATTACTCAGCCCAATTAAATGAACACAAAATTGAAAACAAATAAGCAGTGGCACCGCCACAGAGAAGGAGAGCAGTGCACCTGAAATGCACAGAAGATTTTGAAATATTAATTTACCTCTCATATCAATGTAATCGGCAGCATTATTGCTCTTTGAAAAAAAGTTAAAACAAACATTTGCAATATAACACACAGAGCAGGAGAAAAAACAGAGTAGTGAGTGATGAAAAAATTGCTACTACTACTCACCAAGCCCGGGGACCTCCACTCCCAGCAGGTCGAGCAGGTCGCGCTCCCGGTCCAGGATATCGGTCCAGCGGTGGGTCACCTGGTTGTAGGTGCGCTGGACCCCCGAGATGTGAAACAGGGCCCGGCACACCTGCTCCCACCGCTTCCGTCGCTCCTGGAGGTTGTAGCCACCAGCGATCCTGCCGCCTGCCGCGATGGTCCTGGGGAGGCGGCGCTGTACATAGAAAACGAGTGCGCCCACCTCCTCAGGGCTGAAGATGTCCCTGGGCACCACCATTTCCGCCCTCAAACGGCCACACGGGAGCCGGGCACGGGCTGCGGGGCCCGTCTTGGGCAGCTTCACAGCTGGCTTCACCATGGTCTGGGCAGGTGTTAGCAACAAGGAGACAAAATGAAAAAGAATAAGACTAGAGAAGAAGAAAATAAAAGTTTAAAAAAGTAGTTGAAAAGTAAACAAAAGTAGCCTAAAACACAAAAATATAGACCTAGAAAACTAGAGGGATAGAAAAAAAGTTAAATAGATCAAAAAAATATTAAAACAAGCAAAGGATGGCAGAGATATAGAGAGGATAGAAACACCATGCCCAGACACATAGGAATGAATGAAAAACAAGATGGCGGCCCGATCACGTGCGCGTAAGTAAGTTCGCACGCGATTTCTCTCGCGAACTCGTGCGAACTTGCATTCGCAAGGCGCTCATTCCGCGAGATTACACATAGCGGGCGGAAACGGAAATACGTCACGCAAACAAAATGGCGGCACCCATACTCAACCTTGGGGTAACTCGCACGAGTTCGCGGCTTCCACGGTCGATTTCGCACGACGCCGCGCCTCGCGAATAGCGCGAAATTACCGAAAAACGAGTTTTGCAAAAGCAAAACCAACGATCAGGTGCAAAAGTTCAAGCTCATCATTTGTAAGCATTTCCCTGTAGTGCTTCCTGAAGGGGCCCTCCAGAATCCGGTTGCCTACTTGCAACTATTGTGTGACCCTGCTCTGACAGTCACAGAATAGTTAGAAGTATGCCATTGCATCCTGTTAAAAAAAAATTACATTACAACAAAAAGGAAAGGCAGCAGACAAGCAGGTGCCAGCCTTCATTAATGTCAGTTGGGGCAGGGAAGGGGTTGTTGTTTGCAAAACTTAAAGCACTTAGCAGGTGTGCTTTGCTTTGCCACAATAATGTACACTCACTGGTCAACCAGAGGGTGCTGTGATGACACCGAGGGTGGCATGGGTGTGCCAGCCAGAGGGTGGCATGGGTGAACCAGAGTGGCAGTGTTGACAGAGGATGGCAGTGCTTTGCTTTGCCTCAATAATGTACACTGGTGAACCAGAGGGTGCTGTGATGACACAGAGGGTGACATGGGTGAGCCAGAGGGTGGCATGGGTGAACAAAGAGAGTGCCAGTGGTGACAGAGGGTGGCAGTGATGAAGAAAGCCTTGCAAACAGGCTGGGCACGTAGAAACAACAAGTTCGCAAAACTGGCGACCCGACAAGTAAGTTCGCAATTTGCGAAATTGTACAAAACCCTCGCGAACTTGCAGAAACCCGTGCGAACACACACCCAAAAAAAAATCCGCAAAATCCGCGGATTTTGCGGATTTTCGCAATCCGCAAATTCGCAAATCCGCAAATTCGCGGATTGCGAATCCGCAAAATCCGCCCATGCTTACTAACAACTCAGTGGACTCAGTAAGTCACAAGTTGACAACACATTCTAGAAGGAACATACTACTTCCAAATGAGATTCAGAAAGTGTGGTTTACTCCACAGATTCAAAATCTTATCCATGTCTGTATTACATTCTTTTTTTAACAACTTACAATAATAAGATTTCTTCCTAAGGCATCCAACACACTAGCTAATTTTATTCACTTTCATGCTAACAGCATCCAATGAAATATATATATATATATTACCTACTGGCGGTCGCCAGTAGGTAGTTATAGTTCGGACATAATATCCATAGGAAATCCGCAACATTCTATTGGCAATAACTTTGGCGTCAATTGATGAATCTTCTTGAAATTCTCCAATCTGTTGGCCAGCTCAGTTCCGCTCATTCCCTGAAAGTTTGGGGGTATTACCTACTGGCGGTCACCAGTAGGTAGTTATAGTTAGGACCTATTATCCATAGGAAATCCGCAACATTCCATTGGCAATAACTTTGGTGTCGATTGATGAATTTCCCGAACTTTTGGCCAACTCAGTTCCGCTCCATCTCTGAAAGTTTGGGGGTGATTGGTGATGCGGGGGCCTAGAAAAAAGGGGGTCCCTAAACATGTTTTCCCCATGCAATTTCCCATAGGACCTTTAGCCACGGCTACAGCTCGAACGGCTGAATGGAATTACACCAAATTTGGCAGAGAGGTAGTCCTCAGTTCCGACTTGTGCCTTTCGCATATCTGGTGTCAATCGGATCAGTAGTTTCTTTGAAAATTACGGTTGAAGTCATTTATATATCTATGGACGCGAAGGATCCGGGGATTGTGCAAGGATTGGCCGCGCAGGATAAGCGCACCATCCCGATCACGCAATCAATTCTAATTGGCTGTTATGCGGTTGTAAACATTCAAAATCAGGAACTGTTGGCAGCCATTTTGTGCCTCGGTAGAAGCGAGAATGCAGAAGTCATTGAAATATGTGTGGAACATGTGAAAAGGGGGCAGGATAGACACACCCTGACCCCCTAGGCCTGCCCAGGGGGTCACATAAGGACCCGTAGGGCCACAAAAGTAAGATAGTATTTTTCTTTTTGAAAAAAAGTCACGGGATACGTGTAGGATCTGTTCATTTCGCTGCCGAAAAAAAAGAAGCATGTATTTTTGAGATATACATCAAGCTTATGTGTATAGATGTTGGGTGGCTCTAAAAGGAGCCCTTGTTTTTATTGAGAGATTTTAGTACTTACAAGTAAGTACCGATGCAGAGTCTAAAGTTCATGAGAAAGACTCTGTTCCCTTCATCTGTAAAATGTACAGCATCTCTCCTATAGATGCCATGCATATTGAAACTCAGGTTTTTATGGTATATGGACACCATGCTATAGTCTCGGAGAAAAGTAGAAACAGATTTATTCACATTTTTTCCTAACTTTCTCAATCAGTGGACAAAATAGATTGGCGTAGTTTAATTTCTGCCTTCGGCATGTGTTAGAATAGACAATGGGAGTTTGGGGGTAAAGTGAAATTAAAACAGAAAAGAAATGATCGGTTGTTTGACAACATTCTACACAGAAAACTAGGGTGCATGTTTTTGATTTTTAGAAGCATGATTCTTATTGGTTATCAGAACGTGATTGAAAATAACATTACGCAGGATAAGGTAGTATATTGAGAAGTCAAGCACACTTGCTGTGTTTTTAGCAACATTGTGTGATGAACGTTTGCGTTCGTCGGGAGCCAGTATTGCTTTTTTGCATGGGTAGATACTAATTTGTATATGTGAATGCAATCTGCTTTGGATTTTGAAAGAGAGAATAGATTTCACTGCTCAGTCTTTCAAAATGCAAACTATGTTTGCTATGGGAGGGCGGGAGTCGTGAGAGCCCCGCTCCGTCAAAGCAAACAGCAGTATTGCGGGGGTAGGCACCCCCCGACACTGCAGGAGCCGGTCGTAGTAGTTTCCAGGGCCCTTGAGGGCACCAGGCAGAGGGCCACGCAGTCTGCCTCTCGTAATACACAAATTCCCGGGCGTGGTGATTCCGGGAGCTTGAGGGGGTTGTTGAGGCTCACATACTTGTAATTTTGTAGGGGGTGTTGGATGCAAAAGTGGTGCAAGGGGGTGGTAAATCTGGTACAAAGTGTTTTGGTTTACTTTGCTTTCCTTTCTGTCATGTAGAGGATCCTGGGTAAATATAACGGTTTCTGAACAGCCAGTAACTTTTAACCCTACCCCCAATCGGCTTTCTGCCTGTTACTATAGTAACAGTTCATGGAACACTTACGTGAGCACAGCGGTTATTTATTTATTTTGGATTTGTAATGTGCATGGCTGCCTCAGCAACGAGGCGTCCCAGCGCAACCAGAAACCAAGAGACAGGAGAGCAAGGAGAGCGGGGTAAATAATTAAACGACCAGTGTAGGGAAAAGCCAGATCTTTAAGGCTCTGCGAAAGGCCAAATGATTCGGAGTGCTTCTCATGAAGACAGGAAGCGAGTTCCAAAGCTTTGCCACTAGGTAACAAAAGGAGCGACCTCCGGCCCTCGCTCTCCAAACTCGTGGGCCAGCACGAGATCAGCGGAATGCCGTAAACGCCCCGGCTCATAAGGCGCCAGCAAATAAAATAACCCTACAGGGGCCTGATGTGTCAGAATCGTATGAGAAAAACATAACACCTTAATCTCGATTCGCTTTTCGACCGGCAGCCAATGGAGTTTCGGGAGCATATGCGCCACCGAGCAGGATCTAGGCAGTGAAACCAAAAGCCGAGCCGCCGTGTTCTGAACCCTCTGCAACCGCTTGATAATCGCCTTATTTGCACCCAAGTAAAGAGAGTTACCATAATCCAATCTGGACAAAATAGACACCTGTACTATGGTCTGGCGCACCTTGAGAGGGAAGAAACCCAACAGCGGTCTTAGACCACGCAACAGCCCAAAACAAACCCCAGCCAGGGCTTTCATTTGTTTATCAAAGGTCAAACCATTATCGAACCACACATCCAGGTTCTTCACAACCTCCTTAGGGAGTGGGGCGGGTTTAAGACAATCCGGCCAGCACTGCTCAGACCAAAGCTCCCGGTCCCTGCCGAACAGCAAGATCTCAGACTTGCTGGCATTTAGCTGCAAGAAATTCGCTGCCATCCAGTCGGAGATGGCCAGGAGATTGTACTTGAATTCCCTAAACTGGTGTTGCATTTCTTTGAGAAAGCAATCACCAATTGGGTGTGGTCCGCCTACGACACCAAGGACAGTCCCCTGCCCTTTGCAACCTCCGCCAAGGGTCTAACATACAGGTTAGACAGGAGTGGACTTAGGACCGAGCCCTGTGGCACCCCCCGATGGAGAACAAACTCCTGGGAATTAAATGGAGGTACTGAAACCTGGAAGGACCTATCCTCAAGAAAGGACCAAATCCAGGTCATGGCCACATCTCCAATCCCAACTTCCAGGAGGCCTTTCAGGAGTATTTCATGGGAAACGGTGTCAAATGCGGCACTTATGTCCAAAAGTACCAGTGCCGCCAAGTCCCCAACATCAAAGCTGCCCCGAATGGCCTCAGACACAACCAATAGCGCAGACTCAGTGCTATGCCTGGGTCAGAAACCATGCTGTGACAGATCAAAAATTGCGTTCGGCTCAATGAAATTCGCTAGGGTAGAATTCACATGGGATTACACTAGCTTAGCCAAAAAAGGGAGCTGGGAAATTGGCCGGTAATTACCAGGTTTCCCCGGGTCCAGAGAAGATTTTTTTAGTAATGGAATAACTTTAGCATTCCCGAGGGACTGTGGGTGACCTAAGCGACAAATTAGCCAGTTCTAAACACTCAGGAGAAATCAGAGAGTGAAACTGGTGGAAAAAGGCAGGGGACAGAGCATCAGCTGGAGAACCTGATTCAATTTTTAAACACAGAGCCTTAAAGTCCACTAATGTCAAGAGCGGGAATGATAACATACTGTTACCCCCCATATTCTCCGCCACTTCTTGCACCTCCCCCTCCAAACGAGGGGCCATCGAAGGTAGGCCCATATAGATCTGTTCAACTTTATTAACAAAGTGCTGTGCAAGCACTTCACATTGATGGTTGAAGGCAATGGGAGAGACACTGGCCACCCCTGCCTTCTTCATAACTTTGAGCAGGGAGAAGGTAGTCCTAGCGGGGTTCAAACTGGCTAAGATTGTATTGGCCACAAACTCCGCCCGTGCTCTCCGAATAACTTTATGATATTGCTTGACGGCCGCCCGATATTCTAATTTTGCAACAACGTTGCCAGGCACGCTCTAACTGCTTGCAGCCCTTCTTTGCCAGTATAAGTGACTTATTGAACAAGGGAGTGGAGGGTCCTCGCCCCTTGCCTCCCCATTTGGCTGGGATGCAGATATCCAGCTGGACACACAGATTAGCCCCATCTACATCAGATGGAACCTGAGGCCTATGCTTGACAAGCCAAGCAGAAAAGAGATCCAGATCCAACCTATGCCAAGGGCGTTTAAGGACCTTGGCTGGACAGATCACGTCGGCTTTACCCTGTAGCTGCAAAACAAATGACACCATGAAATGATCAATCCAAGCTAGGGGGATAGGCAGATGGACTATAAGAGGACTCAAGTTGGAGAAGATAGGGTCCAGCAAGTGGCCAGCCACATGGGTACCTTCGAGTGCATGCTGCAGCAACTGGAAGGCCTCCAGATCTGCCAGAAAACTGGCGATCTCAGCTTTCCCCCCATTCTCTAGGTGAAGAAGATTCAGGTCCCCAAGGATGGTAAAATTAACAGCCTTACCAACCAAAGGTCCTACTTTGCCCATTAAGTCGTCCCTAAACAAACTCGACGGACCAGGCGGCCTATAAATTAAGAGGCCAGATTTAAGTTCACCACACTATGGGGCTCATAAGGATCGCGGATTTCCCTCATCCTCCGGGCCGGCGGAAGCCACTGCCGGCCCGCAGGATGCAGGAAAACCGCCGCGGATGCTTTAAAGACCCACCGCCAAATTAGGATGGCTGGTGGGTCTTTGAATCTGTCCGCCGCTTTTCCGCCGTGGTTGCCTTCGGGCGGAAAAGCATTAAATTGGCTGGCGGTGTCTATCAGACACCGCCAGCCATATTATGATGGAGTAAAAAGTATGCTTTTCCACGGCGGCTTTTCCGCCGTGGAAATGCATACGGACCTTCACTTCGGGGGCCCGTTGCGGGCCCCCGGGATGAAGGAGGGGTGGGGGGTGCACATGGGGGGTACCTATGGTACCCCCCTGCATTTGCGTGAACAAAGCGGCAGGCACCTCGCGGTGCCTGCCGCTTTGTGCACGCAAATGCCGTGCATGCATTTTTAACATTGCGGCGGGTGCAGCTTGAAGCTGCACCCGCCGCAATGTTAAAAATAGAGGATGTGACCGCCACCCTGGCAGTCACATCCTAATCTGCATGGAGGGACCGCCGCTGCCCCTGCGGACGGTCCCTCCCACTCTATGGTGGCGGACGGACTCAGGTCCGTCCGCCATCATAATCGGCCCCTTAGTTGCTAATGGCGTTGTACTTTTTATTCTTTTGTATTGGAACCGTAAGTTGTAGCTATACACTCTGGTAAAGATCTGGTGAAGAACTAGCCTCAGAATTATACTTCAAATTATGAATATCATTTCTATTGTGGACTGCTACCTCCACAAAAAAAGGACGTATGTACATTTTTAATTAACTTTTAATATAACAATAATTAACTGTAAGTATAACTAAATGATAACAATACAATAAATAACTAGAACCATAACTTTAACAAAACAATATAACAGTAGTTAATCTGCAAAACAAAAAAGAAAATTAGTGTTTAAAATTAGATCGATGTGACTAAATGAGGTCACACATTACAAGTAAAAGTAACACTTGACGATATTTTCTATTTTTTTAATGTGTGCAGTGTACCTGATAGATTTCACTTATCTTATAGGCTTGCATTCAAACGGTGTCTGTATAAAAGTGCCAAGTGCAACATATTTATATTACAGATGAACAGGTATTTAAAATGATTCACAGATGAGACAGAATTAGGTGAGAGATGAAGTCATTATGCAGGACAATATTTTTTAGGGCTTATTTACAAAACTCTTGTGCCACTTTTGTGTTACTCTTCTCATGTTGAAAGTGATGCAAAAGTGGCGCAAGGAGTTTGTAAATACGCTCTTTTATTTCTAATGCAGTTAATTGGAAGTATTGAATACCCACCCCGCTCTGCTTACCTTGTGTAAACACTGTGGCCAACAGAGTTTACAACTTGAACTCCTCTTTGGTTTGTTACTTGCTGGATATGCAAGACGGCTTTCAAGAGGAGACACCAATAAACTGGTGTGGAACTGCAAGTATGTGGAAGGACTTGCAGACTAAGAATCCGGTCAACTTTGAAAGAGAAGAGTTAAGGATATTGAGAGAGGCACCTTCTGCTTCATGAGAAGGCCCAAGTACCAGTGGAGCAACACCGTCAACCTCCACTGCACAGCCTAATATTCGGCCCCAATTTGGAACCCTTTAAGAGAAAAAGTAAGAAGGTTGGAGCTTTGTATGCCATCCTAATACCTAATCATCCATTAGTTATACAGTTAAATTTCTTTTATTGTGTAGGTAATAAAAACCATTACAAAATTAAAATACGTCATTTAAAATTGATCAGTTTACGTGCTTAATTGGAAATTAAAATCAATATCAGTGCTGTTACAGATCACATGATCATGATTTGTATGCATCCGCACGAGTTCATGTATAGTTCGAGGTTATTTCTTGGCTCTGTGCATTAAATGTTCTTTTGTGCTCAAACTTCTTAATACATTTGACTGTTCTACAGATCAATTGTGGGTCCGCTGTACACAGGACATATATTATTGCAGAACGGCAAGTAGGTATTCCGTGCTCATTGAACTTGGCTTTTAACCAGCTCCGACGTTCCTGATCCAAAGCCGGACAGATGCAAATCAGGTGCATAAAGTCTTGTTTTCCGGCACCACATAGGTCACACTCCTTGGTGCCTGGGGTCCTCCAGTCCGGTCGTTCGGCGTGTGTTGGAAAGCTGCCCATCCTTATACTAAGATATTTTAATTTGATGTATAATGGAAAGGCGAGCCCTAGATAGGCCACAGGTTTGGTTAAGTTATACAGAGATTCACCTTGTATCAGACTCAGCCCAAAAATGTGAATTGGACATTATCTGATACCCAAAAACCCTCAAGTACTTATATCTGTTGCTTTTTAACTTCGTCAACTACTCGTATTGAGAGTATTTACCTTAACGTTGTCCGTTAAAATTTTTTGAATCTCCATGGTTCAGACAACTAGTAAATGTCATATTTGAGACATCAGTGTAATCAGCTGGAAGAGGAGGATATACTTGTTTTCAACCTCTGCAATTTGCTGCTGATTTATGTAACCTCTGCAAACTGAAAAAAGTGTTAAAAATGTATATGTTGTACATACGTCCAAGATTAATTTTAATGTACATAAAAACATTTGTTATCAATAGGATTGCGGTTGAAAAGCAATTATCAGAGGTTATATTTGGCAAGCAAAATAGGAAATATCATTGCATTATACAAATGTTAGGCCGAGATTGGTCACTCACTTCATTTGCAAACTCCTGGCCTTGATCTGATAGCATATGGAGAGCAGTCAGTGGATCTGGTATGTCGAGTGGTTGACCACCATCTGGTATAGTGCATGGGCAGGAATAAACAGCTTGTGGTGACCAGTACGTCTCATGGTTGAGATATCTGTATAATGAGATAGAACAGGGTACGAATCAAGTTTAATGTTATTAAAAATCTTGGAGAGCGTTGTAAAATACAACATTGGTCAATCTATTACATGTAAACTGCATGGGGAGGAAGCAGCACGTGGTGCACTACTTACAAAATTAAAGGCAGCAGGATTAAGTGATTTGCCTAGAAACATCGCCTACCAAGGTAAGATATTGGAGGTATAAGAGCTAGAAACCGTGCTAAAATACACTATTGACGAAAACATTACTTTTGCAATGCATGGGGCACGTGAACCACTACTTACAGGAGAAAAACTACATCGCATTAAGTTGAACAGCACGTAGCACACTTTTTGCGGGAACAGCTACGTGGCGCTGGACAAATTAAAGAAACGTGGCAGAGGATAGCAAATCAAGTTTAACGTTATTAACAAACGTGGAGAGCGTTATAAAATACAACATTGGTCAATCGATTACATGTGATCTGCATGGGGAGGAAGCAGCACGTGGCGCTCTACTTCCAAAATTAAAGGCGGCAGGATTAAGTGATTTGCCTAGAAACATCGCCTACCAAGGTAAGATATTGGAGGTATAAGAGCTGGAAACTGTGCTAAAATACACTATTGCCAAAAACATTACTTTTGCAATGCATGGGGCACGTGACGCACTACTTACACGAGAAAAACAACATCGCATTAAGTTGAAGAGCATGTGGCACACTGCCGCAGGAACGGCCATGTGGCGCTTGGCAAATTAAAGAAATGTGGCAGGATTAAGTGATTTGCACAGAACTAAGGATAGCAAATCAAGTTGAACGTTATTAAAAAAACATGAAGATCGTGCTAAAATTCAACATTGGTCAATTGATTACATGTGCATTGCATGAGGAGGAAGCAGCACGTGGCGTACTACTTACAAAATGAAAGGTGGCAGGATTAAGTGATTTGCCTAGAAACGTAGCCTACCAAGGTAAGATATTTGAGGTATAAGAGCTGGAAATCGTGCTAAAATACACTATTGCCAAAAACATTACTTTTACAATGAAGGGGGCACGTAACGCACTACGTACACAAGAAAAACTACATCGCATTAACTTGAACAGTACGTAGCACACTGATGCAGGAAGGGCCACGTGGCGCTTGGCCAATTAAAGAAACGTGGCAGGATTAACTGAATTGCACAGAACAAAGGATAAGAAATCAAGTTTAACGTTATTAAAAAACTTGGAGAGCGTTGTAAAATACAACATTGGTCAATCGATTACATGTGCACTGCATGGGGAGGAAGCAGCACGTGGCCCACTACTTACAAAATTGAAGGCGGCGGGATTAAGTGATTTGCTCAGAAACAAAAGTTACGAAGTCAACTTTAACAATATAAAAAAGTAGGAAAGCGTGCTTAAAAACAACATTGTCAAATCGAACAAAAATTAGCATTTACGCAGTATTTAAAGATCATTCAGAATAATTAATTTAATTATTCTTAAAAAAAGTGCTCACCTACAAAGAAGTGGATACAAACACAATCAATGGCTGTGACTGCGGAATAGGAAAAGTTCGAGAAGGTTGGCAGGTTATAAATGCTTTGCAGAAGGATGATTGGTTGAGCATGATGTCACTGGGTGTGAGAGCTGTGATTGGGCATGTTGTCATTGAGCATGCGCAAATAAAATGAAGTACGTTAGGGGTACATAGCCAGACGGTGGGACGTATTGTGCGTATACGTAATATTAACACGGATGTGCTACCACAAATGTGCATGCGTAAAGTGAAGGACACTCCTAGGTGGTACATACACAGATGGACTTTGGATGTCGATCGAACACCGGCTCCCGCTGGAGGCGGGGAGCCGGTGGGACCGTGGGGGAATTGAAGACCCTCGCACGATCACCAACAGTGACGGCCATAATACATTTTTTTTAAAAGGCCATCCCCGGGGAATGGGGTCCCCGGGGCCTTGAAGTGGCTTCAGTATGGGGGCTATGCAGCCCTCCTCCATAAAATAATAATATATAATTAGCCATGCCCCAGGTTGTGGGGACCTCGGTGCCCAGAATTGACCATGGGAGGGGGGCCACGTGGCCCCATTCCCATAAAAAAATTGAATACGGATACACCGCTTATTGTTATCGTACCATAAGCGCAGTCTTCCGATCACGCGCTGAATGCTAATTGGCTGTCAAGTGCTTGTCAACATTCGAAACTTGAAACCATTTTATGCCTCAGTAGAAGGGAGGCTGAAGAAGCATGTGAAATGTGAATTTAAAGCGTGAAAAAGGGGAGCGTAGACACACCCTGACTCTAGGTCTGCTCAGGTGGTTCCACAAGGACCCACTTGGCCCCAAATTATTATTTTTTGTTTTGGGTAAAATTGCTTAGAGCGCGTATGATAAGTGCATTTTAGTGATATTAAAAAAAAAAAGAGAGGTGGGCTTTTGCGCGTCTTTGGTAATTTGCATTCTTTCAACTGTTTAACGGTGATGCAGCAGTGCTGGATTCAGGATCCACCCCTGAGTAAGAAAAATTAATAATAACACTATTTACCTACTAAGTGAATTTCCTTTCATAGACTGACATTGACTGGATTCAGTTGCAAATTCTTCTAAGTGTGCAGTTTTCGAACCTTAAAAAATTCACCTTAAGTCATCCGAAGAACGAATTCCATTTTATTCATTTGTTAGCAGGAGAACCAGTGCTGCATCTTTTAGCCCAGTACTGACCCTGAGTTCCAAGCATACTTACAAGTAACTTGTATTTCCTTCCATAGGAATCCCATTCCTATAAAAAAAATGAATACATTTAGATTTGCGGGTCAGGCTCTAGGGGATGGGGTCCAGGGCCCAAAAAAAAATAAAAAGAAGGGGGTCACACAATGTAATGGAATTTAAAAAATAAAATATCTAAAAATAAATAGTTTAAAAAAAATTAGTAAATCGGTATCAAAAAAATAAATATAAGAATAAATATATTTAAAAAGTGTAATTTACAAAACCTTTAAAATTCACTGAAAACAAAATAGGTTCAAGACATGTTATAGTTAGGAATTAGCATTTAAAAAACCTTTGAAATTAATTGAAAAAAACATAGGTTTCAGACATGTTATAGTTAGGAATTAGCATTTAAAAAACCTCAGAAATTCACTGGAAAAACCACAGGTGTCAGGGGTGTTATAGTTAGTTGGACATTTCACTCTTACAAAACCATTAAAATTCCCCCGTTATAGTTAGCTGTACTAACTATAACTCATGCACACACAATCCACTGCTGATGATGTCACATATTACATCATTCATGACATGGTCAGTGACATCACTGATGACATCTCAAATGACATCACTGATGACATCACTGTTGTCATCATCCATGTGACAAGCTGATAGACTATTTTTTGGATGTACTCCTGCACTCCTGTTTTTCAAGTTTTTAAATATTTTGTAGCGTACTCCTTGGGTATGCACTCCATTGTGCACCAATATCTAGAAAAAAATGTGTGCCCCTTGAAATTGGGGAACGTCCCCAGGTCACTGCTTGTTGCCCCTCTGGGTTGATTGAGTTAATAATGAAAGCAATCTGTTATTTGCTCAGTTATTGTTTTTATTCATTCATTTGAATTCATTTTTTGGTAGAGTTGTTATTCACTCTCTTTAGTTATATTTTCCAAATCCTTGTTATCTTTACATCAGTGTTAATATACATTCCAATGCATTTTGGCTGATATCAGCCTTCATCAGGGAAATGTTCATCTACAAATCAAGGTATATGTTCAATACACTAAGATGCCAAAACATACAACATGATATGTCCATACATGTGATGTCTAACAGTCTTAATAAAGTGATAGCATGTAATTTAATTCCAACGTGGCTGTGGTCGGCATGATTTGTCTTTAAACCTGCTAATAGTCATCTTCGGGTTTAATGAAGCCAAACGCTTCGTGTTTAACGAGTGCCTGCGTGTCTTCAAAGTTCCGGAGTGCTGCATACTGAACGTGCCTATTAGTGTTTATTACTCCGATTAGCGTTATGGTGGTTTCATGCCTTAAGCGCGCCCACCATGGGAACATAGTCCTTTCACTATGTTAATTAAACAGGATATGCATGACCGACACATAATAGACTGTCTCCGCGTTAAACCCACATCGGCATAGAGCAGGTGAACACACCGCTATGCCGGCAGAACAAACTTCGCACAGTAAGTTATACGCACAGCGAGCTTAAGGCATGAAACCACCATAACGCGAATCGACGTGATAAACACTAATAGGCACGCTTAGGATGCGGCACTCCGGAACTTTGAACATTAGCGGCGATCGCATCACCGTAGAGCACCTACAGACTTAGCGTAATAGACATCATAAGGCATGTCTAATACACGGCAATCCAGAACTTTTGTTTGTAAAAGCGGACGTATCACTGTATAAACTTGGCCACATATAGGGTTGTATGTAAGGCATGTTAACTTCCTGACACGCACTATTATCACTATGCGGTAAACTGGAAAGACACATTCAAACACAGGCGCTCGTTAAACACGAAGCGTTTGGCTTCATTATACCTAAAGATGACTATTAGCAGGTTTAAGGACAAATCATGCCGACCACAGCCGCGTTGGAATTAAATTACATACCATCACTTTATTAAGACTGTTAGACATCACATGTATGGACATATCATGTTGTATGTATTGGCATGCTTGTGTATTGAACATATACCTTGATTTGTAGATGAACATTTCCGTGATGAAGGCTGATATCAGCCGAAATGCATTGAAATGTGTATTAACACGGATGTAAAGAGAACAAGGATTTGGAAAATATAAAAAAAGAGAGTGAATAACAACTCTACCAAAAAACGAATTCAAATGAATGAATAAAAACAATAACTGAGCAAATAACGGATTACTTTCATTATTAACTCAATCAACCCAGAGGGGCAACAAGCAGTGACCTTGGGATGTTCCCCAATTTCAAGGGGCGCACATTTTTTTCTACATACTGATAGACCTCATCATACAGTAGTATAACCTTTCAACACTCATTATAAAATATGAAGTACCATATTTGAAACCATTGACACACCAGTACAAGTTTCTAAAAACCCACTTAGCGATTCCTAGATCTACACACACATCTAAACACTTACCTATAGAATCACTCATACGTGCTAACAAAGATCAACACTATTAAATATACTTATACACCTACATCAACATTACATACCAGCACATATCCTATTCACTTATGCAGACATCCTACTCACTTATGCAAATTATTGATCATACTTAAATTTACTAAGCTACTCACTTACACAAACACCACTTTATTTATTCATATAGATAGTAACTCATACTTAGTGTGTTATAAAATCACTATTACAAGTATACAGTTATCCATTTCTCACACATACAATCACTGAGTCTTATTTATACTTATATATATACAACAATTGTCACATGCACTGCCTTTTATATTTTTAGTTCGTTGGACCTACATCATTGAGAAATATATTTACTCATCACCACACCCATAAAGCGATTCACTCACCCAAACAACTGTTTTCACATAGTCTTAACCTCATATACCTACTAAATCAACTATTTATACATCTTCCGACAGTTCCACACATCCCACTCAACCACACACACATTCATCCACTATCCCATACAAATACTCAAGTAACTAATTAATAACTGATGTAGACTTTCACATACCTAGTAACCAACTTATGTAGTAGTTTACACAACAAGAGATAGAGTGATACAGGTATTCACAAAGTTTAATCACTATCCCATATATTTAGTGAGACACTTTAAATTCGTCACTTAGACAGTCAATCACTTTGCTACTAAATCCTCTATTCAGACACTTATGCATCCACCCAGTTTTCAAGGCAGATTCCTAAATATATATAATACTTATTTAAATATCGAAGCAAACCATATTAACTGGATGATGTGATCAGTGATATCATCAGTGATGTCATTTTAGATGTCATCAGTGATGTCACTGACCATGTCATGGATGATGTAATATGTGACATCATCAGCAGTGGACTGCGTGCGCGTGAGTTATAGTTAGTACAACTAACTATAACGGGGGAAAATCAATGGTTTTGTAAGAGTGAAATGTCCAACTAACTATAACACCCCTGAAGCCTGTGGTTTTTTCAGTGAATATATATAGATACATATATATTACCTCGGAAATCCGCAACATTCTATTTGGATTAACTTTGGCGCCGGTTGATGAATCTTCATGACATTTTCAAAACTGGTGGGGCGCTCCGGTCCGCTCCTATCCTGAAAGTCTTGGGGTGATTTGTGAAGCAGGGGCTGAGAAAAAAGGGGGGTCCCAAAACGTGTTTTCCCCATGCAATTTTCCATACGAACCGTTCGACAGAACGGAATTACACCAAATTTGGCAAAGTGGTAGTCCTTGGTTCAGACTTGTGCCTTTTGCTTCAATGGTGTAAATCTGTTCGGTAGTTCCTGAGAAAATTACAATTAAAAGTACATATATATCTATGGCCTCGGGGGATCCGCGCATCTTGCGCGCACTATAAGCGCACCGTCCCATTCACGCGCTGAATGCTGATTGGCTGCCAAGTGGTTGTCAACATTCGACACCAGTAAGTGTTGGCAGCCATTTTGTGCCTTGGTAGAAGCGAGGATCTAGAAATTAATGGAACAAGTGTTCAAAACATATAAAGGGGGCAGGTAAGAAATATGTTGACCCTCTATACCTGCTTAGGGGGTCTCACAAGGACCCCTAGGGCCCAAAATTGTTTTATTTATTTTTTTTAACTGAGAAAGGTGCGCTGGGTGCATGGATCCACCGTAAAAAAATAAAAACAAAGCGCGGATTCCTGTGCTTGTTTAAAAATTAGCTCTCTGGGAGGGCCAAATCCCAGGGTCTAAAATATTACATTTGATGGGGGCTCAGAGGGGCCCTGTAGCTCGGGGATCGCCATTCCTCGGTGCTACAAAATAAATGGGTGAGGAAGATCAAAGATCCATCTAAGCCCCGGAGATTACCACCCTCCGGGGCTTTTTATATTTTGTGAGGGGGCGCGTGGTCTCCATTCTGGAGCAGTCAAAAGCCTTGGGGAATACCACCCCCCAGGAGCGGCTCCTGCTGTGTCTTGAGGTGTCTACCCAGGGACACTGCTGTTTTCTATGGCAGTAATTTACAACAAGGGGTGGTGATGGACAGAGTCTCTGAATTAAGCAGAGTACTCTCACCCAGTCAAGAGATCAGGGCTAGATCCAACACCGTTTTTTAGCTCATTGCACCATCCCAGTTTCAGAACCTGGCTGTATGCAAATTAGTCTGTCCCTGGCCCAGTGCATCATGGGAACAGGGCAGACCAGACTACAAAAGCCAATTCTTACACTGGGAAGGAAACAAGCTTCCGGGGACCGGTTTCTGGCATTTCAGCCATCTTCGGCCCGGCTTGCTTGAATCCTGATGGTGCAATGAGCAAGGGACTCACATCTGAGTATACCCTTCCACGCTTAGGGTGGACAAAATAATTTACAACAAGGGGTGGTGATGGACAGAGTCTCTGAATTAAGCAGAGTACTCTCACCCAGTCAAGAGATCAGGGCTAGATCCAACACCGTTTTTTAGCTCATTGCACCATCCCAGTTTCAGAACCTGGCTGTATGCAAATTAGTCTGTCCCTGGCCCAGTGCATCATGGGAACAGGGCAGACCAGACTACAAAAGCCAATTCTTACACTGGGAAGGAAACAAGCTTCCGGGGACCGGTTTCTGGCATTTCAGCCGTCTTCGGCCCGGCTTGCTTGAATCCTGATGGTGCAATGAGCAAGGGACTCACATCTGAGTATACCCTTCCACGCTTAGGGTGGACAAAATAATTTACAACAAGGGGTGGTGATGGACAGAGTCTCTGAATTAAGCAGAGTACTCTCACCCAGTCAAGAGATCAGGGCTAGATCCAACACCGTTTTTTAGCTCATTGCACCATCCCAGTTTCAGAACCTGGCTGTATGCAAATTAGTCTGTCCCTGGCCCAGTGCATCATGGGAACAGGGCAGACCAGACTACAAAAGCCAATTCTTACACTGGGAAGGAAACAAGCTTCCGGGGACCGGTTTCTGGCATTTCAGCCGTCTTCGGCCCGGCTTGCTTGAATCCTGATGGTGCAATGAGCAAGGGACTCACATCTGAGTATACCCTTCCACGCTTAGGGTGGACAAAATAATTTACAACAAGGGGTGGTGATGGACAGAGTCTCTGAATTAAGCAGAGTACTCTCACCCAGTCAAGAGATCAGGGCTAGATCCAACACCGTTTTTTAGCTCATTGCACCATCCCAGTTTCAGAACCTGGCTGTATGCAAATTAGTCTGTCCCTGGCCCAGTGCATCATGGGAACAGGGCAGACCAGACTACAAAAGCCAATTCTTACACTGGGAAGGAAACAAGCTTCCGGGGACCGGTTTCTGGCATTTCAGCCGTCTTCGGCCCGGCTTGCTTGAATCCTGATGGTGCAATGAGCAAGGGACTCACATCTGAGTATACCCTTCCACGCTTAGGGTGGACAAAATAATTTACAACAAGGGGTGGTGATGGACAGAGTCTCTGAATTAAGCAGAGTACTCTCACCCAGTCAAGAGATCAGGGCTAGATCCAACACCGTTTTTTAGCTCATTGCACCATCCCAGTTTCAGAACCTGGCTGTATGCAAATTAGTCTGTCCCTGGCCCAGTGCATCATGGGAACAGGGCAGACCAGACTACAAAAGCCAATTCTTACACTGGGAAGGAAACAAGCTTCCGGGGACCGGTTTCTGGCATTTCAGCCGTCTTCGGCCCGGCTTGCTTGAATCCTGATGGTGCAATGAGCAAGGGACTCACATCTGAGTATACCCTTCCACGCTTAGGGTGGACAAAATAATTTACAACAAGGGGTGGTGATGGACAGAGTCTCTGAATTAAGCAGAGTACTCTCACCCAGTCAAGAGATCAGGGCTAGATCCAACACCGTTTTTTAGCTCATTGCACCATCCCAGTTTCAGAACCTGGCTGTATGCAAATTAGTCTGTCCCTGGCCCAGTGCATCATGGGAACAGGGCAGACCAGACTACAAAAGCCAATTCTTACACTGGGAAGGAAACAAGCTTCCGGGGACCGGTTTCTGGCATTTCAGCCGTCTTCGGCCCGGCTTGCTTGAATCCTGATGGTGCAATGAGCAAGGGACTCACATCTGAGTATACCCTTCCACGCTTAGGGTGGACAAAATAATTTACAACAAGGGGTGGTGATGGACAGAGTCTCTGAATTAAGCAGAGTACTCTCACCCAGTCAAGAGATCAGGGCTAGATCCAACACCGTTTTTTAGCTCATTGCACCATCCCAGTTTCAGAACCTGGCTGTATGCAAATTAGTCTGTCCCTGGCCCAGTGCATCATGGGAACAGGGCAGACCAGACTACAAAAGCCAATTCTTACACTGGGAAGGAAACAAGCTTCCGGGGACCGGTTTCTGGCATTTCAGCCGTCTTCGGCCCGGCTTGCTTGAATCCTGATGGTGCAATGAGCAAGGGACTCACATCTGAGTATACCCTTCCACGCTTAGGGTGGACAAAATAATTTACAACAAGGGGTGGTGATGGACAGAGTCTCTGAATTAAGCAGAGTACTCTCACCCAGTCAAGAGATCAGGGCTAGATCCAACACCGTTTTTTAGCTCATTGCACCATCCCAGTTTCAGAACCTGGCTGTATGCAAATTAGTCTGTCCCTGGCCCAGTGCATCATGGGAACAGGGCAGACCAGACTACAAAAGCCAATTCTTACACTGGGAAGGAAACAAGCTTCCGGGGACCGGTTTCTGGCATTTCAGCCGTCTTCGGCCCGGCTTGCTTGAATCCTGATGGTGCAATGAGCAAGGGACTCACATCTGAGTATACCCTTCCACGCTTAGGGTGGACAAAATAATTTACAACAAGGGGTGGTGATGGACAGAGTCTCTGAATTAAGCAGAGTACTCTCACCCAGTCAAGAGATCAGGGCTAGATCCAACACCGTTTTTTAGCTCATTGCACCATCCCAGTTTCAGAACCTGGCTGTATGCAAATTAGTCTGTCCCTGGCCCAGTGCATCATGGGAACAGGGCAGACCAGACTACAAAAGCCAATTCTTACACTGGGAAGGAAACAAGCTTCCGGGGACCGGTTTCTGGCATTTCAGCCGTCTTCGGCCCGGCTTGCCGGGCCGAAGAGGCTGAAATGCCAGAAACCGGTCCCCGGTAGCTTGTCTCCTTTCTGGTGAAGAATTGGCTTGGTAGTTTGGTCTGCCCTGTTCCCATGATGCACTGGGCCAGGGACAGACTAATTTGCATATAGCCAGGTTCTGAGCTGGGATGGGGCAGTGAGATAAATAACGGTGATGGATCAAACCCTGATCTTTGGACTGGGTAAGAGTGGTCTGCTTAATTCAGACACTCTGTTCATCACCACCCCCTTTTCTGAATCGTTTTTGGCCACTATAGGTGTGGCAGGGTATACTCAGACATGAGTCCCTCTCTCACTGCTCCATCAGGATTCAAGCAAGCCGGGCCGAAGAGGCTGAAATGCCAGAAACCGGTCCCCGGTAGCTTGTCTCCTTTCTGGTGAAGAATTGGCTTGGTAGTTTGGTCTGCCCTGTTCCCATGATGCACTGGGCCAGGGACAGACTAATTTGCATATAGCCAGGTTCTGAGCTGGGATGGGGCAGTGAGATAAATAACGGTGATGGATCAAACCCTGATCTTTGGACTGGGTAAGAGTGGTCTGCTTAATTCGGACACTCTGTTCATCACCACCCCCTTTTCTGAATCGTTTTCTATGGCAGGGCGGGAGTCGAGGTTCCGGCTCTGTCATAGGAACCTTGAGGGCATATTAACAAGTGCCATTTCAACGCAATTTTTATTAAAAAGCCAAAAATGCGATAAAAATGATGTTCCCCTATTTACTAGATGACGCTAAGATGCATTAACGCATGTTAGCAGCCGGTTTGCTAACAGCAGGCGTCGTATCTCCAATGAGTTGCAATGTAGGCATTCCCAGTGGCAAGGTAGGTGTTCCTATGACAATATAAAATGGAAGAGGGAAGTATGACAACAGCGTTGTATTTATAAGGCGGCCCTGGATTTGAGGATCAATAGCAAAACTCTTGGTAATTGCGGTTTATGTCGGATCGTAACATCTGTTCTGAAGTAGACTTAAGCATGTTTAATATGCGAGGTGGATTGATATGTTAAGTCCACAGTCTTATATTAACAAGCTTTTCACTTGTGAACATGAATTTTATCGTTAAAAGCAAATATTACCTACTACAATTTTTTATTCTTCTTGGGCTCCCATCCCATGGGCGTATTTTTAACGTTGGGGACTGTGGGTGGAGGCCCAATGTCCCTACGGTGCCAGTCAGCTCCCTGCGTCCTTCGGAAGTTACCATTACTTTTCCACACGGGGACCTGCTTATGTACAGCTCCCCGTGGGGAAAAGCATTCTGCTTTGCATTTTAAAAGAGAGAGTAGGTTTTCGTGTTCTCTCCTTCAATATGCAAATCAAGTTTGCTATGGCAGGGCGGGAGCCTCGGCCCTGACCCTGCCATAGCAGACAGCAGTGTTGAAAAAATCTTCCGGTAAGAGAACAAAGGATTTTGAAATCCATTATCGACGTTTTAGCTGTAGTTTGCTGCCGTTAAAGCGGCAATAATTTTAACGCTGTCCTTGTAAATATGCCCCTAAGTTTTGTAATGTCGACAATCCCGTCTCCCATTTAAATAGGCACAAAGTATTTAGTGAAGTGCACACTGTGAATCGTGAAGCAACACTGTCTAATTGTGATCGATAAAGAATTGCCCATTGTTGAGTACAGAGCAGGTAAATTGTACATGGGGTTTTGTAACGTCAGTGGCTATTCCTCCAGCCCTCTCTTGAGGTTAATTCAAAGAGTTGTGTACTTCATTTGCTCGTAATATACATAGGGGCAGATTTCCAAGTCCCTTGCGCCACTATTTCGTCACTTTTAACACTGGAAAAGTGATGCGAAAGTGGCGCAAGGGGCTTGTAAATCTGCTCCACAGTGTTCTGTCATCTCAGTTTACTTTCCCCTCTGTCATGTAGAGGATCCTGGGTAAATAGAACGGTTTCTGTACAGCCAGTACCTTTCAATCCTATCCCAAAACTTATATTAAGCTTACTGCCTGTTACCATAGTAACAATTCATGGAACACCTAAGTGAGCACACAGGTCACAAGTTCACCACACAATGTTGCTAATCCAAACAGTAACTAAGCTGGACTTTTTTAAAATTTTCCATAGGAACCGTTAATCGCAGCTAGTAAAGAGTTAGCCTCAGTATTATACTTCTAGTTATAAATATCATTTGTACTTTTTATTGTTAAATGTTCTCTAAGCATATGATTATCACACTAAATAATAGTCAAATGTTGTCAGAAAAAGAAGACGTATACATTCATTAAATTTTTTTATTTCAACAAAAATAAATAACTTGAAACATAACTTTAACATAACAATATAATAAACAAAATATGAGATAGACTCCAATGGTAGGAGGGTAGCTAACCTGCAAAACAAAAATGAAAATAAGTCTTTAAGATTAGATCAATGTGACTGATTGAGGTAAAAGATCACAAATTAACATAACACTTGGCAATATTGCTTATCCGCAAATGTGCAGTGTGCCTGATACATCCCACCCCTCTCATAGGCCCGCGTTGAAGAGGAGTCTGTAGGGAAGTGCCTACTGGGTGAGATCTACAGTATGGTCCCGCAGGTCTTTAAAATGATTCAGAGATGAGACAGAATTAGGTGAGCGATCACGTTATTATGCAGGACAATATCATTTATTTGCAAAGCATTTAATTGGCCGCTCTGCTTACCTTTTGTAAACACTGTGTTCAACAGATCTCACAACTTGAGTTCTGCTTTGTTTCTACACTGTAGACTGTATTAAATTCAGCCTTGATTTATTTGTCTGCAGAGTGGACAGCAGTGCCATAACTTGAAAAGAGAAAGGGAAACACTGTGAGAGAGAGGGTGAGAGAGAAAGAGAGAAAAAACAACATTGAAAGTTTGAGAGAGAATAAGTAATATATAGAGCAGGAGAGGTAGTGTTAATACTGGAGAAAATCTTCATAACTCACCTTTTTGCCTACGTTGTGTGTCCAAGCACGTGCAGGTTCATAGTACACCCTCAAGTTTAGTGATCTGAAAGATAGTATAGAGTTAGTAATAGCAGAGTACATACAACAGCCCAAGTATATGTCTGTGTTATGCCTTTGGACACTCAGGAAACTGTATTACATCAACTTCCACTGCAAGGTGGTGTCTGTGTGCTCTTTTTCTCCCAGAGTACTTTACCCCATGCACTCCCACTGCATAGCGGTGAGTTCTTATTACTGCCTACCCACCCTGTTGCACCCCATTGACTCCCAGAGTCCGGAGGTGAGTGCCTTTTCTTGGGCACCCAGACTGTTCTAACCTATCAATTCTCACTGCATGGAGGTAATTGTACATTCCTACGCAGTCAAGCTGCTGCACACTATCCACTCTCTTCGCCCACAGGTGACTTCTCGTTGCTTTTGAAACAAGCTTCTTTGCTCATCTTGTGCCATTGGCGTGATTCGAAGAGGGTCCACCACGTGTCAAAGCAGCCTTCTTATGCATTGTTACGATGGCCATGCATCATCGCAGAATCCTCAAACGTTAAGTTTTGGAGGTGTTGGGGGACACCAATTTGTGAAACACAACCTGTTAAATAAAAAGGAAAATAAGATTGTGCGTCATTTGTTTATCAAAGGAGAGAGGAAGTGAGAGTGTGACTGAAAAGAATATTCACAGCTCACCTTTCTGTCACTAGTGTGTCTTCTACCACGTGCCTAGACATAGTGCACCCTGAAGCTCTATATCTAAAAGATAGTAAAAGAAAGATGTTATGATTGGTAATTGTCACTATCTTAATGTGGAGTAGAATAACATCAGCCTTTCACACACCTTCTCTCCTGCATTAAAAATACAACTATTTGCACAGTTCCAACTTGTTTAATGGGCTTCGATATATGAAGAATTAGTAGAGTAGTAATGTTTTCCATCCGGTTGTGAAAACAAGTGGTGCGCAGTGATATACATGGTTGAAATCATCACAAGCGATGGAGTTTTGACCGACTATAAAAACTTTCCTGCTATTGGAAAAAAATGCAATAAGATACGGTATATAGGACTGCATACGCCTAAATCGCTGCGTCGCCTTTTTTCTCCAGTCTGATGCACCCCATCTACTCCCTCTGGTGCGCACCCAGGCCTCACTTCTCACCTTTTCGCGGACAGTGTACGTTCTACATCATGCAGTCCCGCTCTGCCACCAAGAAGTCTCACATTTGGTGCTGAGTCTTGATATCACTATGGCAAAGGACATACGCGTGTTGCTACCTTTATCGCAGGTTCCTCACCCGCTCAGTCCTTGCGGTACCAATAACTCAGTGACCAAAGAGGCCACGCACGTGGTAGTCGGCCCTCTTGTTTGGTAGTTCAGGCCTACATGAGGCGTCTGAACCACTAGGACGGGCCATCACAGCGCTTGCAATGGGAGCAACTCTAAAATGGCGTAGAGCATGTGCGCCCCGTCTTTTTTATTGGTAGGTTCACGTGTGTACTGACGCATGTGGTGGATGGGTGTGGTGTGGGTGTATACCAGCCATTAGGGAGTATCTGTGTGCCATTCTGCCAACTAGACCTAGAAGTAAGAAATCACTACAATGGAAATGTGGGCCATGTAGCGTTGTTGTGTTTTCCTGGTAGCGTAAGCGGAGTGGGCTGGACTGACATATGCCAGTGCTGCACGAGACTGTGAATGATGACTCCTGAGCTATGGGCGTGGTTCCGTTGTGAGCTATATGAGAAATCAACTGATTTGGGTGTCCGTGTTGTAGTGCTGCCGTCACTCGGGTCTTAAATGCAAATGTGTCATTATGTCAGTAAAGTCCCACAACATGGCCAACATGGTAGGTATGAGATATCACTGACCCTATATTCATTCATAGTTGCACACATAAAAGATGGTGGACATGACACATTTCTGCGAATATGAATGTTTGTTGTACATTCAGTGAAGTGTTGTAGCTGTAGTAATACAGTGCTGTGAATGCTTTAGGATGCAGTTTTTGGCACATGATGGGCAGTTAATATATATATACGTATGTGGTCATTCAGGTATACTGTCGAACTTGGTGCTGGAAATCAGTTTTCAAGGTGCGTTCACATACAGTTATTGTAGAGAAATGAAGTAATTTACGTGTGCCTGAAAATTTACTGTAATTACGGTGCTCATGTAATATGCTGATATAGTTTTGAGTTGAGTTCGCGCTATATAAATATGCTAAAAAAAAACGAGAAATAGCACACTTATAAATTTAATATACACTTTCTTTGCAGTATTGTAATTATCCAGTGTGTATGTTCAAATTTGTAGAATGAGCGAGAGAAAGTTATATAATCGAAGTTTTTGTTACTGGCAGAGGTAAGATGGTTGCATACGCTGTTTACCGCACAATATAATGTGGTAGGGCGCAGGAGCAGAATTTTACAAACATAATAAATACACAGACACAGATAGATAGATAGATAAAGTGGGTACGGGCACGTGTGCGTGACTCCATTTTCTTACGTTGCTGTTGATAATCAGTAGAATAGTAATCATGATATCATACATAGATATTCAATCGTAAACGGTTTATGATTTCTGCTATACAAAGGTAGGAGCACTATATATGAAATAATACACAGAAGATTCTATCGTAAAGGGTTCATGAGTTGTGGTGCACTAAGGTAGGTTCGGTGTGTGTGGAGCCTGGGATGATGCGTGGTTGACGCAGACCGCACTGGTAAGAATGTCTTTTGGCTACTGAATTTTGCCTTAATAAGACCACGTGGCGATTATTTATGGTGCACTGAGTTAGTGGTACGTCTGATGCTCAGCGTGTGCTCAACATCCGATGATGCGAGGTTCGAGCGGTCTGTACTCAAAGCATTGACTGTTGCATACTGGACTGCATGAACTTTGAGGGGGAAAAAAACTACCATTGATGGTTATCAATTTCTCTGCAAACTAGGTCTACTGATTGCTCCCCATAACAAATTAAACGATTGCATTTGATGCAGTGCATTCTAACTTTCTCAAAATGGGGACGTATGTCTGGTGGCGATGTTGAGGATGATGCCCTGTAGGTACTTGGTATTGCCAGTGGTGGAGGTACATTTTTGGCGCAGTGTTCTACATTCTTTGTGAGCATAGTTCACAGGATGCAGGGATTGAAGGTGATTGGGCATACTAGCAGTGCCACAGGAGTATTTTTTGTGTCTGCCTTAAATAAATCAAGGCTGAATTACCTACTGTCTGTAGTGTAGATCCAAAGCTAAATTCAGGTTGTAAACCCTGCTGTACACAGTGTAGATCTTAGGCTAGACTGCATTATCTGTAATCACAATTGTGATAAAAGATGAAACATGTATGGAATACATTGTCGAAATATGTATGTTTCAGGAACATTATAGTTCAAGTTGTGACCTGTGCTGTTCACAGATTAGACTGCCATTTAGTGTACCTTTGCACTTGCAGCGTGAATTTCGTTTTTCAACTAAACCTAGAACTGATATAAAAGAAGTTTTTGAAGGAAGGCTACTAAAGGGATATTGTGCAGGTTTGAGGGACGTTATACTTAGTTTGGTACTGTACTCTGCAAATAATGAATGAAGAGTCCGTTGAATTCTGCCTGAATACGGCAACGTTTGATGAATTATGGCGCACCTAGTTAGTAGCACCTTTTGGACTGAGCGTGAACATAACCTGCAGTGATGCGTGTTCCAGACTGGCTGCACTGGGGGCAATGTTTTTTGACTACTGAATTTAACCTAATAAAGCCATTTGGTGATTAGTTAAGGTGTACTGAGTTAGTGGTATGTCTGGTATTTAGCGTGTGCTCACCCTGCAATGATGCTTGGTCTGAACGGCTGCACTTAAAGCATCGACTGTTGTTTACTGGATTGTATGTACTTTGAGGGAAAAAGAAAACTACAATCGATGGTTATCAAATCTTCTGCAAACTATGTCTACTGATTGCTCCCCATAACAAATTGAATAATTGCACTTCACACAGTCCATTCTAACTTTCTCAAAATGGGGACGTATGTCTGGTGGCGATGTTGCAGATTGGGAGCATTTGGTTTTCTTAACCAATTATAGTCTCTTACACAATTTGCATCTGTACTAATCTTGAATTGTGACCCCTACTGTCCCCTGTATGGACCGGAGGCAGTGGTCAGGAAGGGCCCACAGCCATGTGGCATTGACTTGAGCTGTAGAGAGTTAATGGGAGGTGTGGCTCTCAGTGTCTATGCAGCCAGCGATGATGCATGGTGTGGGCCAGCTGCACTGGGAGCAATGTTTTTTGCCTAGTGAATACTGTCTTAATAAGGCCACGGGGAGATGACTTGTGGTGCAGTGAGTTTGTGGTACCTGAAGAACTCAGCGTGTGCGCACCCTGTGATGATTCGTGGTTCAGGCGAGTCGCACTGGTACAATGTCTCTTGCCTACTGGAATGTGTCATTTGCAATCGCCATTCCACCTGAATCGTGAGCCCTCACAATGTAGATCAAAGGCAGTAGTCAGCACAGACATTGAGGAATGTTTTTGTCACATCCTTTAACAAAATCTGAGGATATTGAGTACAATTGTCTCTGCCTTAAATAAATCATGGCTAAATTGAATGCTGTCCGTAGTGTAGATCCAAAGCTGAATGCAAGTTGTGAACCCTGCTGTCCTCACTGTTGATCGAAGGCAGTAGTTAGCACAGACATCAAGAAATTCTTTTTGTCGTATCCTTTTACAAAATCTGAGGACATGGAGTACAATTATCTGTGCCATAATAAATCAAGGCTGAATTTCATGCTGTCCGTAGTGTAGATCCAAAGCTGAATTCAACTTGTGAACCCTGCTGTCCGCACTGTAGATCGAAAGCAGTAGTCAGCATAGATGTGGACAAATGATTTTTGTCACTTATTTTAACAAAATCTGAACACAATTGTCTCTGCATTAAATACATCAAGGCTGAATTTTCTATTGTCCGTAGTGTAGATGCAAAGCAGAATTCAAGTTGTGAACCCTGCTGTCCGCAGTGTAGATTGAAGGCAGTAGTCAACACAAACATTGAGGAATGCTTTTTGCCTTAAATAATTCGAGAATGAATTCAACGTTGTCTGTAGTGCTGATGCGAAACTGGTATCAAGTAGTGAACTCTGTTGATCGCAGTGTAGATCGAAGGCAGTACTCAGTACAGACATTGAGGAATATTTTTTGTTGCATCCTTTAACAAAATTGTCTCTGCCTTACATAAATCAAGGCTAACTTCAATGCTGTCCGTAGTGTAGATCCAAAGCTGAATTCAAGCTGTGAACCCTGCTGTCCGCAGTGTAGATCGAAGGCAGTAGTCGACACAAACATTGAGGAATGCTTTTTTTCACATACTTTAACAAAATCTGAGGACACAGTACAAGTGTCTCTGCCTTAAATAAATCGAGACTGAATTCAATGTTGTCTGTAGTGCTGATGCGCTCCTGGTATCAAGTGGTAAGCTCTGTTGATCGCAGTGTGCATTTGAAGGCAGTACTCAGTACAGACATTGAGGAATGTTTTATGTTGCATCCTTTAACAAAATTGTCTCTGCCTTACATAAATCAAGGCTAACTTTAATGCTGTCCGTAGTGTCGATCCAAATCTGATTCAAGTTGTGAAACCTGTTGTCCGCAGTGTAGATCGAAGGCAGTAGTCGATACAAACATAAGTCTGCTGTGCTGTGGCACTGGGTTCGTGATCGGCCTGTATTGATGAGGCACGTGCTCATGGCTACAGCCACGTGGCAGGGTGAGGACCTTCGCTGTGGCAGAGTCTTTTCTCTTTGCAGAAGTGAGCCACGCCCAAGGTGTAGGCTAATTATTTATACTCTTACACTGGAGTTGCTTATGTTGGACCAGCCCACTCTGCTTCTTATTCAAGGGGGGGGAGACAACACAACTACATGACCGAGATATTCCCCAGTGTCTGAGATAATATGGTTACGTCCACTGTGCAGTACACTACACGTATCAATAGTATATCTATACACTGAAAGGTTTTTGGTTTGTATAGTGATTTGTGTATAGCATATCACCGGTAGTGTTAGCATTGTGTACATTATTGTTGATGTGTGAGTTCCTTCCCTTATACATAGTTGATTGCCACATCTCTGAACATTGAGCTAGTGTGCTGTTGAGGGGATATATTATTTTGGGAAGTGCGTTGTCCTGTTTTGCGCTGCCTCTGAGGTAGTAGAGGGGGAGGGGTATGGAGGGGTGGTTGTAGTGGTGGTGGGGTTAAGTGTTGTGATTTTGTTGGCTGTCGGAAGTGCATAATTAGTACCTCTATTACATATTTGTCTTTAGATATGGGTGTGAGTTAGATGTAATTCACGCAGTACAAAGTCCACATCCTTACACTAGTTAAATGTTGATATTAATTTGTTAGTGGTAGGTGAAACTACTGCCTGTTTTTTTAGGTAGTATTGCAGATTTGGCTTGTTGCTGAAAATGCGGGGAAGTGGTGTTTTTTTACAAAGGGAACGCCTAGTTTGTATATCATTCATGTTAGTTGTGGTTCTGGTTTGAGGCGATTACATTGAAGAATGGTAATATTTGCAATTTTTACTATGTTAAGAACGGGCTGATAATTTATAAAGATAGAAAAAAAGAGATATGCTTAATGAACCTTATAATTCGGAATTATCATTTAAAAAACCTTTGAAATTTACTGAAAAAAGCATCGGTTTCAGGCAGGTTATAGTTAGGAATTATCATTTAAAAAACCTTAGAAATTCACCGAAAAATCTATAGGTTTCAAGCAGGTTATAGTTAGGAATTATCATTTAAAAAAACCTAAGAAATTCATTGAAAAAAACATAGGTTTCAGGGCTGTTATAGTTAGCTGGACATTTCAGTCATACAAAATCATTGAAATTCCTCTGTTATAGTTAGTTGTACTAACTGTAAACCTCGCGCAGCAATCCTCTGGTTATTATGTCACATATTACATCATTCATGACATGTTCAGTGACATCACTGATGACATCACTGATGACATCTCAAATGACATCACTGATGATATCATACATGTGATAATCAGATACACCTCATCATACACTATTATAACCTTTCATCACTCACTGTAAAATAGAGTACCATATTTGAATCCATTGACACAGCAATACAAGTATCTAAAAACTTACTCAGTGATTCCTAGATCTACACACACATCTAATGAATTACCTATAGATTCACTCATACATGTTGTCAATGATCAATAGAACACTATCAAATATACTTATTCACCTATATTGGCATTACACACCAGCACACAGCCTATTCAGTTATGCAGTCATCCTACTCACTTTTGCAAACAATGTATCATATTTACATTTACTCAGCTACACACTTATACAAATAGCACTTTATTTATTCATATAGATATTAACTCATACTTAGTGTGTTATGAAATCACTATTACAAGTATACAGTTATCTATACAGTCACTCATGCAATCAATTTGTTTTATGTATACTTACTTACATACAACAACTGTCACATATACTGCCTTTTATTTTTTCTACTTTGTTGGACATGTACCATTGAGCAATATTTTTGCTCATCACCACACCCATAAAGATATTCACTCACCCAAATAACTATTATAACGTGTAGTCTTAACCTCATATACGTACTGATTTAACTATTCACATATCTTTGGGCAGTCACAGATACCCTACCGAACCACACACACATTCACTCTCCCATATAAATAATCTAATTAATAACTAATCAATAACTAATATAGACGTTCACGTAGCTAGTAACCAACTGGTGCAGCAGTTTACACAACAACTGACAAAGTAATACAGCTATTCACACAGTTTACTCACTATCTGTCAGACTCTGGTAAACTCTTATCGCTGGCTGCAGAGGAACAGAGATGCTAGGTCCCGAATCCTACTAGGCAACAACCCAGAGCTCAATTACACAAGTCTCTAGTCTGTTCCCATTGGGGGAAGGGGGAAAGTGAATAAAATAACAAAAGAGAAGAGACTGCCTTGGCTGGTTCCTCTCGTCTTAGTCCATCCTTCTGACTTCTATAAGTTTCTGAACCTAACAGAATGAAACACAGTTAATAACCTATTCTCTCTACTCTTCCTCTCACTATTCCCTTTCTATTTCTTGCTCACCTACCATTAATCTCCAAGAGCTAAGCCTCTCTTCTTTTTCTTTTCACTGTATGTGCTGTTTTGTTGCTACCTGCGCCCCATTTAGTTGTCTCCTGTAATTACAAACAACCTTTAATGAGATGTCCTTCTAATAGTCTTTCCTTCTATTCTCTTTTCATTGAGCTTACTCACGTCACTAATTAGAACGCCTTTTTATTCTTTCTGTAGCCTTTTCTCTAGAATGATCTCCCTTTAGCCTGGTACTTTTCCTGTTTTCAAAATATATTCACAATTTGTTTATCTCTTGTTCTCATTCCACCTTTTAACTAATTACTGTGGTATTTGTGCTCCTAACTTACGTTATTGGCTATGGAGATTATCTTGTTATCCTCCTTATTTTCTATTTCTTTTTATTGTCATAACCCAACAATACTTTCTTCGACTCTTTCAGATGCCTTTGTTAAAATACGCGATTGTATTTGTCTTCACGAAGGAATTGAAAATTCATCACTTCAAAAGGTAAGTATGCATTGAGATAACTCTCTCTTAACATAACACATAGTAATCAATCAATCAATCAATCATAACACTTGTATAGTGCACTACTCACCCGGAAGGGTCTCAAGGCGCTTGGGGGAGGGGGTCTGTTACTGCTCCAACAGCCAGGTCTTGAGTTGTTTCCTGAAGGCGAGATGGTCCTGGGTCAGCCGAAGGTGGATGTGGAGGGAGTTCCATGTCTTGGCCACCAGGTAAGAGAAGGATCTGCCTCCGGCGGTGGCTCTTCGGATGCGTGGCACGGCGGCGAAGGCGAGGCTAGTAGATCGTAGCTGACGGGTGGGCGTGTAGAAGGTCAGGCGGTCGTGGAGGCACTTGTGTGCGTGGGTGAGGATCCTGAACGTGATCCTCTTGTTGACGGGGAGCCAGTGCAGGTCCCTCAGGTGGCCGGAGATGTGGCTGCGTCAGGGGATGTCCAGGATGAGTCGGGCGGAGGCGTTCTGGATGCGTTGGAGTCTTTTCTGTAGCTTGGCTGTGGTTCCGGCGTAGAGGGTGTTCCCGTAGTCCAGTCGGCTGGTGACAAGTGCCTGGGTGACCGTCTTCCTGGTTTCGATCGGGATCCATCGGAAGATCTTGCGGAGCATGAGAAGGGCGTGAAAGCATGATGAGGAGACGGCGTTGACTTGTCTGGTCATCGAGAGGGAGGAGTCCAGGATGAAGCCCAGGTTGTGTGCGTGGTCTGTTGGCTTGGAAGTAGTGCCCAGGGCGGGGGGCCACCAGGAGTCGTCCCAGGCGGAGGGCGATGGTCCCAGGATGAGGACTTCTGTCTTGTCCGAGTTCAGTTTCAGGCGGCTGTTCTTCATCCACTCGGCGACGTCTTTCATCCCTTCATGTAGGCTGGTTCTGGCGGTGTCGGGGTCTCTGGTGAGGGAAAGGATCAGCTGGGTGTCGTCGGCGTAGGTGATGATGTTGAGGTTGTGTTGGCGTGCGATGACTGCAAGAGGTCTCATGTAGACGTTGAAGAGGGTGGGGCTGAGTGGTGATCCTTGTGGTACGCCGCAGATGACTTCGGTGGCCTCGGATCGAAACGGGGGAGGCGGACTTTCTGTGTTCTTCCGGCGAGGAACGAGATGATCCACTCCAGTGCCTTCTCTTGGATGCCGATGTTGCTGAGGCGTTGAACTAGGGTGCGGTGGCAGACAGTGTCGAACGCTGCAGAGAGGTCCAGGAGTATGAGTGCCGCTGTTTCCCCGTTGTCGAGCAGGGCTCGGATCTCGTCGGTGGCTGCGATGAGGGCGGTCTTGGTGCTGTGGTTGGCTCTGAAACCGGACTGTGAGGGGTCGAGGGATCCGTTCGTCTCGAGGAAGGCAGCAAGCTGACTGTTGACGATCTTCTCGATGACTTTGGCGGGAAAAGGGAGGAGCGAGATGGGGCGGAAGTTCTTGAGGTCGGTGGGGTCCGCTGTTGGTTTCTTCAGAAGGGTGCTGAGCTCGGCATGCTTCCAGCTCTCCGGGAAGGTGGCAGTGTTGAAGGAGGTGTTGATGATGTTCCGGAGTTGGGGTGCGATGGTGGAGTTGGCCTTGTTGAAGACGTGGTGGGGGCAGGGGTTGGTTGGAGATCCGGAGTGGATGGTGTTCATCGTGCGGGCTGTGTCTTCGGTGGTCACCGTGGTGCAGAGGCTGGCGGTGGGGGGCGTTCGTTGGTTCGACGGTTGGGTGCGTGGATGGTGCGCCGAAGCTGTTGTGGATGTCGGCCATCTTGCGGTGGAAGAACGAGGCGAGAGAGTCGCAGAGATCTTGTGAGGGGGAGATGTCGTTGTTGCCGGTGCTGGGGTTGGAGAACTCCTTGATGATGCTGAAGAGTTCCTTGCTGTCGTGGGCGTTGTTGTCCAGTCGTTCCTTCAGTGAATTCTTCTTGGTGGTGCGGATAAGCTGGTGGTGCTTGCGGGTGGTGTGTTTGAGGGCGGTCATGTTGTCTGTGGTCTGGTCTCGGAGCCAGGCTTTCTCGAGGGTGCGGCAGGTCTTCTTGGAGTCCTTGAGTTCGTCGGTGAACCAGGAGGCCTTCTTGCTTCTGGGTCTGCTGGGAGGGTTCTTCAGTGGTGCGAGGTCGTCGGCGCAGGTGTTCAGCCACTGCGTGAAGTTGCGGGCTGCTTCGTTGGGGTCCGTTGTGCTGGCGGGTGGGTTCTGGCTGAGGGAGGTGGTGAGCTGGTCGGCGGTGATCTTGCTCCAGCTCCTGTGAGGAACCTGTTGCGGGTGGTGGTGGGTCGTGGTTCTTCTGAAGCTGAAGTGGACGCAGCTGTGGTCAGTCCAGTGGAGTCGGGTGGAGTGGCTGAGGGTGATGTGCTTGCTGGACGAGAAGACGGGATCAAGCGTGTGGCCGGCGTAGTGGGTGGGGGTGTTGACCAGTTGCTTGAGTCCGAGGTTGGCGAGGTTGTCCAGCAGCACGGCGGTGTTGCGGTCCTTGTTGTTCTCCAGATGGAAGTTGAGGTCCCCTAGGAGGATGTAGTCTGCGGAGCGGAGGGCTTGCGGGCTGATGAAGTCCGTGATGTCTTTGCAGAATTGTGTGCATGGTCCCGGGGGTCTGTAGATGAGGGTGCCTCTGAGGGTCGTCTTAGGGTCAGCGTGTATCTGGAAGTGGAGGTGTTCCACGTGGCGAAGGTGTCGTTGGAGTCGGTGGTGATGCGGACGGTGTTCTTGTGGACGATGGCGATGCCTCCTCCGGTCTGGTTGACGCGGTCCCTCCTGATGATCTTGTACCCGTCCGGGATGGCGATGGCGATGTCGGGGGCTGAGGAGACGTTCATCCAGGTTTCGGTGAGGAAGGCGATGTCTGGTGATGTTGTGTCGAGCAGGTTCCAGAGTTCCACGGCGTGTCTGTGGACGGAGCGGGTGTTGAGCAGGATGCACTTGAGGTGGTTGCTGCTGGTGTTTGGTTTGGCGGGTGCGGTGCAGGTTCGGAGGCAGGTGAACTTGTAGGTTTTGCAGGTGAAGGGTCCGTGGAAGCGTTTCGAGGTGGCCCGGCAGCAGGCGGGGGTCCGGCTTGTGTTGAGGGTGGCGGCGTCGTAGGTCTGTGGGGTTGTCTTGCATTGGCGGGGGCCAGGGGCCCTGGCGCTGGGCACGGTCCAGGCGCGGACGGGCGCAGACGGGCTTACTTTTGGCACGCCTTCGGTGCACAATCGGCGCGCCCGCTGCGCATGAATTCTGCGCGTATGCGTGAACTCTACCATGAATGGAGAGTGGGGGGGCGGAAGGAGGGAGGAGCAGCTGGGAGGTGGGAGCGGGGTGGCGAATGGGAGGGCCGAGATGTCGAGGGGGCGGGGCCGCGGGGGAGCAGCGGCAGGGAGCGGGGTGGGGGCTGGGGGCTAAGGTACAACCAAGGCAGGGGGCAAAACGGCAGACAATCCGGGGTACAGAGTCAGGGGGGCAGCAGGGAACACACACACAGCACGGACACGCTACGGGCGCAGACAGGGCACAGCGGAGGCAAGCACACACGACGCAGTCAGGGGCACAGCGTTGGCAAGGTGGCAGAGCTCACCCATGCAGGCAAGGCGGCAGAGCTCACACCCGCAGTCAGGGGCACAGCGGAGGCAAGGCAGCGAGCAGGTGGTGGCGGCAGGGGGACCGGGTGACCTTGGGAGGGGCCACGCGGCGGGTTGAGCGACCAGCACTGACGAGGTCAGGCTGGCTAGCATTGTCTCTTTAACTTCTTGTTCACTTAGCTTAGAATGTCTGCTTTCTCTTTCTTTCTTTAGTCGCTCCTGTCAGTGTGCTCTATTCACAAGTTCTATCACCCACAGCGCTACTTCGGCATAAAGTTCCTCTGTGAACTGGTTCTGACTTTTTCTTCGTCGTTTCTTGGAATGTTAGCGTAAGTATTTACTTCTAAGGCTATTCCCTCATGCGCTGCGGCATTTAGGGGTTAAGCTCTACTCTAATATTTACTTTTCTCCTCCGAAAACTACAACTCTCTCTCGACGCTACCTCTTGCGGTCAAATCATTGGTGAAGTGCGCAGCTTCAATCAAGCTCGCGCTTCACCTGAATTCCTCTTGGTGCTTAGTCTAAAGACTAGACCGCTGACCCGAACTCGAAATCGGCGGCCATCTTAGTATGCCGATTTTGAGTAAAGTCAGACCAAGAGGCCCTTGATGGCTGTAACTTCCTGGTATTACATTTCTTGTAACCAATTACCACTACTAGGGGTCTTAGGGTCCGGAAACTATCCAATATATTTTGTGAGACTCTATAAATTAGTCAAGTAAACAGTCAATCACACTGCTAATAAATCCTCTATCCAGATATTTATATATCCACTGATTCTTCAATGCAGATTGGTGTTTACATTATTATTATTATTATTATTTAACGATTTGTAGAGCGCCTGGTGACCCGAAGGCATCCCCGCGCTATATTGATTGTGTGATCCAGAGGAGAGGGGAGAAAGAAGGAGGGAACTTTATTTTGGAAATAAAAGCGTTTTCAGTTTTTTTCTGAAAATCAGATAGCAAGGTTCCAGCCTAAGGGTACGGGGGAGGGAATTCCACCCGGCGGACATAATACATATTTAAATAACAAACCAAACCACATTCACTGGATGATGTCATCAGTGATGTCCACAGTGATGTCATTTGAGATGTCATCATTGATGTCACTGACCATGTCATGAATGATGTAATATGTGACAACATCACCAGTGGATTGCGGGTGAGAGAGTTACAGTTAGTACAACTAACTATAACGGAGACATTTCAATGGTTTTGCACGAGTGAAATGTCCAGCTAACTTAACTATAACACCCCTGAAACCTATTTTTTTTCATCCTGGAATTGCCTGCAGCCATCTTGGGACCAATACACATGATAGTACCCCATTAAAATGCATTGTAGTGAATCGAAGATGTTGAGGGTTACCAAAAGGAGAACTAAAAAGGGTGATAACAGACTTTAATTACATTATAATTCATTTGTTGATGGTACCACACTCATTTCAGGAATTGTGGTGTGTTCTAAGCTGATTTTATCCAGTGAAAAACCTGATGCTGGGATATCATGAATCATGTTTGAGATAAAACTATTTTCACATGCTTGTCCCATAGAGTTTTGGAAGGTGCTCCAGAAGCTAAAATGAGAGCATATTTTCTGTAAATTCACATTATCTTTCTCAGTCATGTGAGAATAAAGTCTGACATTCTCAGTAAAACATGTACATACAACAAGGGCAGAGACTGTCAGTTGATTTCTTTGTTTTCTACTGCAGCTTCCCAGAGTGTTCTAAATAACAACGAGAGTGCAAACAGCCTTACTTATGACAAAAGTATGGCACACCTGAAGCCATCTTGATTAGAATAAACTGGTAACTCTTAAAACATTTAATTTAAAAAGGAACAACATAAGGGGGTTCATTTTGTCATAGAAATTATGGTTAGTGCTGTAGAAAGAAAAATTAGAATACTAAACCATTGGTAAAAAGTACTGTGGTCCCCTCAAAAAACTCAATGTTAATTCGGTTTTGCGGTGTATATTGTTTTTCCGCCCCACATTGTAGTTTTTGGCAGTTATCATTGGGTACCACAGTTAGTGATTTGTGCCCGCCTCATCCAGAGGCTCCTCTGGTCTAGCTTGCAGTGTCCAGAGATGGTTATACAGGTACCCCCACCAAAATAAGGGTAAAAGGTGAAAAAGTAAAATTAAAAATAATAGAACTCTTCCTCAAGGTACTTTAATAATAGGAGAGAGTCTATTTGAATAAAACAATCGGATACTCATAAGGGATCAAGTTACTGGATCTCTAAGTATTAACAAGGTTTCGTCGACATGTTTCAGCCCCCTTTGGCTCAGACGAGTCTATGGGGCTTTCGTCAGGACTAACAAATACACAGACAAACATATAATGGTAACATGTACTCACACAATTCGTGTAGTAACTGGTTGTGTTCACTGCCTTATTGTAGGCTTTTATTGCCCAATCACCCTTAATTGCGCTGTAAAAAGGGAGAGACAATAGGAAATACAGACAGGAAACATACAAGTAGTTTGCGTAGTTGTCGACTGTATCATGTGTGGAGGGGGTATTTTATAAGGAATCAATCTTCCATTAAATAGGTATCTTTTTTAAGATTACCTGTTTTATGTACATGGTAATATCTAACACATCGGTAGAAAATCAAACAGGTGGAAAGTGGACTTGAGTTGAAGGTAAATAGTGATCTTAGCGAGGAAAGTTATTGATCATAAAGAGATTTTTTTGTGAAGTGAATTAAATTGCGCGCGAGAGACATCTGAAAATGCAGGCTAGCACACAGTATATTGTGGTCAATCTGTGGTCACTATCGCGCTTGTATTTTAAATTTTAAATTGCAACTGGGCACATCGTACAGACTCAGGGAGGCTAACACGCTCTCATGGAATGGTTAACACTCACTCACATCGACAGTCTTAGTCTTACCTTGTAGTGAAATGGGTTTCACAACGTCAGGGGTTCCAGCTTTCAAGAAGCTCAGAGCTAAAGTAAAGTGGAACCGAGTTAAGTCAGAGACTGAGACCGTCTTACCGCACTGACAAGGAATTGAAGTTTGCTCTGCCTGGACGCCATTACCCGCGTGGGTTCCATTTTCGCCGCTTGTGCTGACTCTGCCCCTGGATAGGGAGGGGTCTCGTGTGTTCCTTATTTAAAGGGCTCACGTTACAATTGTGATCAAAAGCACAGCAATTGACATTCAAAGAGTCGAAAAGGATATTCAAAGAGTCGAAAAGGATACAATTATCGTATGTTGTGGCTCATACCATTGATAATTAAATTGATAGTTCTATAAATGTTAAATTATAGTTAGAGCCTTTTTCACGTAGGTTATTAAAGGGCATCTCGTTTCCGGGAGGCAGTGTCCCTTTTTAAATCGCAGTTTATTTTTTCAGTGTAGGAAACCAGAGTTCTCTGTGGGACAGTATTGATGGCAATATCGGTACACACAGGTTCAGGACCTTATTTTGCAAATTGATGCCAGGGAATGTCATCATTCAGGCCCCAGATCTGGGTACCAAGACGGTTCACCCACCTTTGTTCTTTTTCATATAGTATTTTTGCTGCATCGTGGCTTTTGTCCTCTAGCATTTCTAGGACAGTCCAACGTAGGGCATCACAAGAGTGTTTAGTTTCAATGAAGTGTGCACAGAGTTTAGTCGTTGTTTTTTTAAGTCTAATGTTGCTCCTGTGTTCTCCTATTCTGGTTTTAATTTTACGGCAAGTCATTCCTATATATTTCTTCTGACAGGGACAGCTGGCCATGTATATGACGTGAGTTGAATTGCAGTTAGTGTGCTGTCTCTGTGTCCATAGGAATGTGTCTGTAAGTTGCAAGAGAATACACAACAGCGACCATCAATAAATGTAGAAAACGTGCGAACAATCAACCCAGAGAATGTCTCTTACAGACATATCCTAAAGACCCGGTGCAAGCCTTGACAACATGTGTAACCACATTCTGCCCATCCACGTATGATGTTCAAAAATTAGTGAACAAGAATTGGAGTATCTTAAACACAGGGAAATTCAACTGGCCTAAACCACGATTTGCAAATAAAAGAACAAAGAATCTGAGGGACAGCCTTGTCCACACGCGTCCCAAAAAGAAGAAAACACCAAGAGTCACCATAGGAGACGCAACCATGACACCTATAACAGGCTACCACCCGTGCGGCGATTGTACTGTTTGCAAATTTACAACCAGTTCGAAACAACTGCAACTTACAGACACATTCCTATGGACACAGAGACAGCACACTAACTGCAATTCAACTCACGTCATATACATGGCCAGCTGTCCCTGTCAGAAGAAATATATAGGAATGACTTGCCGTAAAATTAAAACCAGAATAGGAGAACACAGGAGCAACATTAGACTTAAAAAAACAACGACTAAACTCTGTGCACACTTCATTGAAACTAAACACTCTTGTGATGACCTACGTTGGACTGTCCTAGAAATGCTAGAGGACAAAAGCCACGATGCAGCAAAAATACTATATGAAAAAGAACAAAGGTGGGTGAACCGTCTTGGTACCCAGATCTGGGGCCTGAATGATGACATTCCCTGGCATCAATTTGCAAAATAAGGTCCTGAACCTGTGTGTACCGATATTGCCATCAATACTGTCCCACAGAGAACTCTGGTTTCCTACACTGAAAAAATAAACTGCGATTTAAAAAGGGACACTGCCTCCCGGAAACGAGATGCCCTTTAATAACCTACGTGAAAAAGGCTCTAACTATAATTTAACATTTATAGAACTATCAATTTAATTATCAATGGTATGAGCCACAACATACGATAATTGTATCCTTTTCGACTCTTTGAATATCCTTTTCGACTCTTTGAATGTCAATTGCTGTGCTTAGCCTAAGAACAATAAAGCTTTTGATCACAATTGTAACGTGAGCCCTTTAAATAAGGAACACACGAGACCCCTCCCTATCCAGGGGCAGAGTCAGCACAAGCGGCGAAAATGGAACCCACGTGGGTAATGGCGTCCAGGCAGAGCAAACTTCAATTCCTTGTCAGTGCGGTAAGACGGTCTCAGTCTCTGACTTAACTCGGTTCCACTTTACTTTAGCTCTGAGCTTCTTGAAAGCTGGAACCCCTGACGTTGTGAAACCCATTTCACTACAAGGTAAGACTAAGACTGTCGATGTGAGTGAGTGTTAACCATTCCATGAGAGCGTGTTAGCCTCCCTGAGTCTGTACGATGTGCCCAGTTGCAATTTAAAATTTAAAATACAAGCGCGATAGTGACCACAGATTGACCACAATATACTGTGTGCTAGCCTGCATTTTCAGATGTCTCTCGCGCGCAATTTAATTCACTTCACAAAAAAATCTCTTTATGATCAATAACTTTCCTCGCTAAGATCACTATTTACCTTCAACTCAAGTCCACTTTCCACCTGTTTGATTTTCTACCGATGTGTTAGATATTACCATGTACATAAAACAGGTAATCTTAAAAAAGATACCTATTTAATGGAAGATTGATTCCTTATAAAATACCCCCTCCACACATGATACAGTCGACAACTACGCAAACTACTTGTATGTTTTCCTGTCTGTATTTCCTATTGTCTCTCCCTTTTTACAGCGCAATTAAGGGTGATTGGGCAATAAAAGCCTACAATAAGGCAGTGAACACAACCAGTTACTACACGAATTGTGTGAGTACATGTTACCATTATATGTTTGTCTGTGTATTTGTTAGTCCTGACGAAAGCCCCATAGACTCGTCTGAGCCAAAGGGGGCTGAAACATGTCGACGAAACCTTGTTAATACTTAGAGATCCAGTAACTTGATCCCTTATGAGTATCCGATTGTTTTATTCAAATAGACTCTCTCCTATTATTAAAGTACCTTGAGGAAGAGTTCTATTATTTTTAATTTTACTTTTTCACCTTTTACCCTTATTTTGGTGGGGGTACCTGTATAACCATCTCTGGACACTGCAAGCTAGACCAGAGGAGCCTCTGGATGAGGAGGGCACAAATCACTAACTGTGGTACCCAATGATAACTGCCAAAAACTACAATGTGGGGCGGAAAAACAATATACACCGCAAAACCGAATTAACATTGAGTTTTTTGAGGGGACCACAGTACTTTTTACCAATGGTTTAGTATTGTAACTAGTGTCCATTTTTCTTTGATAAACTATCTACTAAACTTGGGGAAGTAAATGGACATTTATTCCTCCTCCCTACCTCCTGATCATTCAGTCTATTAAGCAGCGCGCAGCTGCGGGAGTTCTCCCTTCTTTGAACAAGAGAAACAATATTCTCTTATATCTAACTCCTGAAAGTAGAAGGATAATGGAAGGCAATGTGGGACTGAGTTTTGATGAAAGCGATATAGAGGAAATATTAGCAGCACAACCACTTCTACAAAATACGGACCTCACTGAAGTTTTAGCACAAACGGATGACTGGGACACACTTTCAGACAAGAAAAGAGATCAAATCCGTACGGCAATTCATGGCATCATTATGACAGAATATTTACGTTTTAATACAGCTCCGAGGGGCCTGTGGGTTAATAATGCCCCAAGAATCTTTTTACATGACCTGGCATTCCGCAGAGATTGGTCCTCCAACTCCTGGAAGTGTACTTTAGACTACCTCGTCCTGATAATAAAAACTGCCAAAAGACTCTCAGAGGCATTATTACTGGAGATACAAGCTTGTGAGAACGAACTCAAAAAAGGCATGAACCCACAAATTTATAAGAGGAGACTGGATGAAATTAACAAGGAAATGGAAGAAACTAATGAATTCATTATGCAAACAAAACTACAAAAACTGGGGAATGACTTAAAAAGATTTAGTCAAGAAAAAATGCACCCATATACTAAAGAAGATTATAACATCACTGACCAAGGTTCAGACAATGAATCCACAGGCAAGAATTCATCCAATAACTCAACCAGTAGCCTTAAAGATCATGCCACAAAGAGAGGTAGAAATACCAATCGTTACCAACGACCAAGAAGGGGCAATAGATGGCAAAGACCATACTACCCTGAGTATGAACTTACCATACTTTCAGCCCTTCATGCCACCCTATGGAGGATGGATGGACCCATACAACTATGGAATGCCACAGATGCCACCAATGGGAGAACAACATCAACAAGGCCAACAGAACCAATACCAACAACAACCTCCTTTTTTAGCGAGAGGCCAGAATCAACCAAGGGGAAGAAAAAAGTCTCTAGGATGGCAGGACCAACAACGAAACATCCTAACAAGAAGCATGTCCTCAGCTCAAGCAACAATGAGCAAGAACAATCATTGATAGTGAACCTTTCAAATGTAGAAATTACAGAGGAGCAAAAGAATGTACTAAATAAGGGATTAGGATATGTCCCTACTCCTCCAATGGATAGTTTCAAACTTAAATGTGAACTAGCGGAATTTTGCCGCACCCTAAAATTGAAAGCATTTTTCACAGGTTCACCAATACCACCGCAAGATGGGGACACCCAGCTGAGGAGAAAATCTGCCTTTAATCCACCCACAGGAAGTGTTCCATCAGAACTCCAAACCTTCGAACAAGCCTTATTGAAAGGAGTGGATGAGATGGAGAAAAAGAAAAATAATAAGACCCCTTTTCAAAATCTGAGCAGACGTGAAAGACAAGCGCTTAAAGATCTTGAAGATAATGACAACATAGTGATAAAACCCGCCGACAAGGGTGGGGGAATTGTAATTTTGAGCAAAGAAGGCTACAACCAGCAGTGCCTTACTCTTCTGTCAGACACCAAATTCTACAAAAAGATCGAAACCGACCCCTCAGAGAGATTGTCTAATACTATCAAAATGATGGTCTATGAGGGTGAAACACACAGATGGATATCAAATAAGGAAGCTGACTACTTGGTGGCTAAAGAACCGAAGACCCCTTATTTTTATTCACTCCCAAAAACACACAAGAACAGACTCCCCCCACCCGGACGACCTATAGTTGCAGGCATAGGATCGATCCTAGAACCACTCTCTAAATTTACAGACGAATATTTAAAACCTTTGGTTCAGAAAACACCTACCTAATTGAAAGACACTAGAGATCTGTTAATACAGATTGCTGATAAACCATTTGATCAAGAAACCATGCTTCTGGTGGGTTTGGACGTTGAATCTTTGTTCACTAGTCTACCTCAAGACGAAACACTCCAAATGCTTGAGGATGTCCTCTACAAAGAAAACTGGGAACACCAGACCCCGAGACATTTTGTCCTCCAATGTTGTCAATTGGCTTTAACCCCTTCGACGCTCATGACGAGCTGGGCTCGTCATGAGGTAGCCTCCTGCTACGCTCATGACGAGCCCAGCTCGTCGTCTACCTCAAGACGAAACACTCCAAATGCTTGAGGATGTCCTCTACAAAGAAAACTGGGAACACCAGACCCCGAGACATTTTGTCCTCCAATGTTGTCAATTGGCTTTAACCCCTTCGACGCTCATGACGAGCTGGGCTCGTCATGAGGTAGCCTCCTGCTACGCTCATGACGAGCCCAGCTCGTCATGAATAATGGGTTTTTGTAAAGAAGAGCACAGGAGGGGAATTTCGCTAGCGCTCATGTGGTTAAAGGAAAACTTTTTTGAGTATGAGGGAGAATTATACCTACAGAGCCATGGCACCTCCATGGGGAGTGCCTTTGCTCCTTCGGTGGCGGGACTCTACGTGAGCAACTTCGAGATTGAACACATACTCAACGACTCGAATCCGTACTCTTCCAGTATCATATACTGGAAGAGATATATAGACGATATTCTCGTCATATGGGACAAAAAACATGATCTACAAGAATTCATGGATTGGCGCAATAACCTTAATCGATGGTTAAAATTCACACACACTGCAGATGACTCAACTATTGATTTTTTAGATCTCACCATTTTCGTTGAGCATAACACCCTGCAGACTAAAACTTACACGAAACCTACTGCCAAAAATAGCCTCCTTTCTCACAAGAGTTACCACCCCAAGCCGCTGAGAGACAATTTGCCTTACAGCCAGTTCTTGAGAATCAAAAGAAACTGTACAAAAGATGTGGATTACAGAAAGCAAGCACAGGAACTGAGCATGAAGTTAAAAGCAAGAGACTACACAACAGCGACCATCAATAAATGTAGAAAACGTGCGAACAATCAACCCAGAGAATGTCTCTTACAGACATATCCTAAAGACCCGGTGCAAGACTTGACAACATGTGTAACCACATTCTGCCCATCCACGTATGATGTTCAAAAATTAGTGAACAAGAATTGGAGTATCTTAAACACAGGGAAATTCAACTGGCCTAAACCACGATTTGCAAATAAAAGAACAAAGAATCTGAGGGACAGCCTTGTCCACACGCGTCCCAAAAAGAAGAAAACACCAAGAGTCACCATAAGAGACGCAACCATGACACCTATAACAGGCCACCACCCGTGCGGCGATTGTACTGTTTGCAAATTTACAACCAGTTCGAAACAACTGCAACTTACAGACACATTCCTATGGACACAGAGACAGCACACTAACTGCAATTCAACTCACGTCATATACATGGCCAGCTGTCCCTGTCAGAAGAAATATATAGGAATGACTTGCCGTAAAATTAAAACCAGAATAGGAGAACACAGGAGCAACATTAGACTTAAAAAAACAACGACTAAACTCTGTGCACACTTCATTGAAACTAAACACTCTTGTGATGACCTACGTTGGACTGTCCTAGAAATGCTAGAGGACAAAAGCCACGATGCAGCAAAAATACTATATGAAAAGGAACAAAGGTGGGTGAACCGTCTTGGTACCCAGATCTGGGGCCTGAATGATGACATTCCCTGGCATCAATTTGCAAAATAAGGTCCTGAACCTGTGTGTACCGATATTGCCATCAATACTGTCCCACAGAGAACTCTGGTTTCCTACACTGAAAAAATAAACTGCGATTTAAAAAGGGACACTGCCTCCCGGAAACGAGATGCCCTTTAATAACCTACGTGAAAAAGGCTCTAACTATAATTTAACATTTATAGAACTATCAATTTAATTATCAATGGTATGAGCCACAACATACGATAATTGTATCCTTTTCGACTCTTTGAATATCCTTTTCGACTCTTTGAATGTCAATTGCTGTGCTTAGCCTAAGAACAATAAAGCTTTTGATCACAATTGTAACGTGAGCCCTTTAAATAAGGAACACACGAGACCCCTCCCTATCCAGGGGCAGAGTCAGCACAAGCGGCGAAAATGGAACCCACGCGGGTAATGGCGTCCAGGCAGAGCAAACTTCAATTCCTTGTCAGTGCTGTAAGACGGTCTCAGTCTCTGACTTAACTCGGTTCCACTTTACTTTAGCTCTGAGCTTCTTGAAAGCTGGAACCCCTGACGTTGTGAAACCCATTTCACTACAAGGTAAGACTAAGACTGTCGATGTGAGTGAGTGTTAACCATTCCATGAGAGCGTGTTAGCCTCCCTGAGTCTGTACGATGTGCCCAGTTGCAATTTAAAATTTAAAATACAAGCGCGATAGTGACCACAGATTGACCACAATATACTGTGTGCTAGCCTGCATTTTCAGATGTCTCTCGCGCGCAATTTAATTCACTTCACAAAAAAATCTCTTTATGATCAATAACTTTCCTCGCTAAGATCACTATTTACCTTCAACTCAAGTCCACTTTCCACCTGTTTGATTTTCTACCGATGTGTTAGATATTACCATGTACATAAAACAGGTAATCTTAAAAAAGATACCTATTTAATGGAAGATTGATTCCTTATAAAATACCCCCTCCACACATGATACAGTCGACAACTACGCAAACTACTTGTATGTTTTCCTGTCTGTATTTCCTATTGTCTCTCCCTTTTTACAGCGCAATTAAGGGTGATTGGGCAATAAAAGCCTACAATAAGGCAGTGAACACAACCAGTTACTACACGAATTGTGTGAGTACATGTTACCATTATATGTTTGTCTGTGTATTTGTTAGTCCTGACGAAAGCCCCATAGACTCGTCTGAGCCAAAGGGGGCTGAAACATGTCGACGAAACCTTGTTAATACTTAGAGATCCAGTAACTTGATCCCTTATGAGTATCCGATTGTTTTATTCAAATAGACTCTCTCCTATTATTAAAGTACCTTGAGGAAGAGTTCTATTATTTTTAATTTTACTTTTTCACCTTTTACCCTTATTTTGGTGGGGGTACCTGTATAACCATCTCTGGACACTGCAAGCTAGACCAGAGGAGCCTCTGGATGAGGCGGGCACAAATCACTAACTGTGGTACCCAATGATAACTGCCAAAAACTACAATGTGGGGCGGAAAAACAATATACACCGCAAAACCGAATTAACATTGAGTTTTTTGAGGGGACCACAGTACTTTTTACCAATGGTTTAGTATTGTAACTAGTGTCCATTTTTCTTTGATAAACTATCTACTAAACTTGGGGAAGTAAATGGACATTTATTCCTCCTCCCTACCTCCTGATCATTCAGTCTATTAAGCAGCGCGCAGCTGCGGGAGTTCTCCCTTCTTTGAACAAGAGAAACAATATTCTCTTATATCTAACTCCTGAAAGTAGAAGGATAATGGAAGGCAATGTGGGACTGAGTTTTGATGAAAGCGATATAGAGGAAATATTAGCAGCACAACCACTTCTACAAAATACGGACCTCACTGAAGTTTTAGCACAAACGGATGACTGGGACACACTTTCAGACAAGAAAAGAGATCAAATCCGTACGGCAATTCATGGCATCATTATGACAGAATATTTACGTTTTAATACAGCTCCGAGGGGCCTGTGGGTTAATAATGCCCCAAGAATCTTTTTACATGACCTGGCATTCCGCAGAGATTGGTCCTCCATCTCCTGGAAGTGTACTTTAGACTACCTCGTCCTGATAATAAAAACTGCCAAAAGACTCTCAGAGGCATTATTACTGGAGATACAAGCTTGTGAGAACGAACTCAAAAAAGGCATGAACCCACAAATTTATAAGAGGAGACTGGATGAAATTAACAAGGAAATGGAAGAAACTAATGAATTCATTATGCAAACAAAACTACAAAAACTGGGGAATGACTTAAAAAGATTTAGTCAAGAAAAAATGCACCCATATACTAAAGAAGATTATAACATCACTGACCAAGGTTCAGACAATGAATCCACAGGCAAGAATTCATCCAATAACTCAACCAGTAGCCTTGAAGATCATGCCACAAAGAGAGGTAGAAATACCAATCGTTACCAACGACCAAGAAGGGGCAATAGATGGCAAAGACCATACTACCCGAGTATGAACTTACCATACTTTCAGCCCTTCATGCCACCCTATGGAGGATGGATGGACCCATACAACTATGGAATGCCACAGATGCCACCAATGGGAGAACAACATCAACAAGGCCAACAGAACCAATACCAACAACAACCTCCTTTTTTAGCGAGAGGCCAGAATCAACCAAGGGGAAGAAAAAAGTCTCTAGGATGGCAGGACCAACAATGAAACATCCTAACAAGAAGCATGTCCTCAGCTCAAGCAACAATGAGCAAGAACAATCATTGATAGTGAACCTTTCAAATGTAGAAATTACAGAGGAGCAAAATAATGTACTAAATAAGGGATTAGGATATGTCCCTACTCCTCCAATGGATAGTTTCAAACTTTTTTTTTTTTTTTTTTTTTGGAGTTCAACCTGCTTTATTGGAGTATACAGAATATGATACACAGCTTGGTTCGCCTACAACCCGGAGGCCGGCAGCAAAAGTTACGAACAGTACACAGCCCAGTAGCCGGCATCCCAGGGGCCCGGCGGCGTATAAAAAAGACTTACATGATACTGATTCAGCAGTCCGGGGAGTAGGACAAGCAAAGGATAAGCAGCAGTTGAACAGGGTTTTGTGGTCAAAAAAGATGAGGTTCCTCACCCTAATATTGGTAGTTAAAAAACAAGAACCCAAAACTTCCCAACTCAGATTAGAACTACGAGGCCGATTGCGACTGTACTAAAGTGCAAATAATGAGTGGTGCAGCAAGGTGGGTCAGGCAGACCGTAGCCCATGGCGGAAATGATGTCTGGGTATGCTATCCTAGTGTGGCAGAAGCTTGCAAAGGTGCGTCCCACGGACGTAAAGCAGACAACGGGGTATCACCTAGTAAGATCGTGAAACGGGCTGTAGATGCAGAAAGGAGAGAATAGTCATGTCCAAAGTGGAGGGGGGGGGTGTGGGTCAGGCCACGCCTGGGCGGCCTAGTTCGTGCAGGACACTGCAGGGGCATGAGAGCGGGTGTGGACGGAGAGAGTCAGATGTCGCAGGAGGAGGCAAGGGGCTGCGATCCAAGAGGGACAGCAGAACGCTGAGGGGGGGGAGGCAGGTCGTCTGAGCGTGCATCGCCGTCCGGGCGCGTGAGCAGATAATGCGTTAGAGGCTCCCAGATATCCCTGGGCCTGCAGGAGAGAGGCACCAGTTCGGCAAACGTGGTGTGCTGATCTTGGCAATATGTCAAATCTGTGAGCCAGTCCTTAAACTTAGGGGCTCTGCCTCTGCCCCAGCGGCAAGCAACACGTCGCTTGGCTAAGAGCAAGGCGGTGTCAACAAATTTACGGCATCCTTTAGGTATCTGCATCGTATAACCGAGTATGGCAACCAAGGGGTCAGCGGGAACCGCCTCACCCACCATCTCCGCAATAGCCCCCACAATCAACTGCCAATAATGAGCAACCTGAGGACAGTCCCATGCCAGGTGCAGGAAATCAGCGTGGTCAGCACGGCAGCGGTCACAGCGGTCGCTGTCAGCCAAACCAAACCTGTATTTCCGAGCCGGAGTATAATATATTCTCTGAAGGAATTTGTAGTGAATGATTTTCAATCTGCTGCTAGCAGATACACGAGAGGTGAGCGTGCAGCAGTATTTCCACTGCTCATCAGTAATGTCGATGGCAAGCTCATCCGACCAGCGCAACCTAGCACTAGATTCCGGCTCAGGGGCAGCTACGCGGATTTGGCGGTAAAGACCGGAGACCAAATGGGTCCCATCTTGTGACCCCAGCAGGAAGTGCAGTGGCGCTAGGGTATCAGGTTCATTGGGATAATCAGGCAAGATGTCCCGCATCCCCGCACGCAACCGAATGTAGTAAAAGAGTTCAAGGCAGGTGCGCGACTGCGCCTTGAAAAACACTTCTTCAGTCTTGAAACTACCCTCATGGAACAGGTCGCCCCAACAGGCAATGAGTAATTTGTCACACAGGTGACGGAAACCACGTTCCGACAAGAGAGACAGTTGTGGGTGGTAAGAAAGCGGCAATTTAGGAGAGTAGGGAAGTGAGCATGACAGGTGTTTAGCAATGCGGCGCCATGCGTCCAACGTGCAGGAAACCGAGGTGTTCGCAGTGGTAATGGAAGTCTCGGGACAGTACAGTAGGCCATTGAGCGGTATAGGGTGTACGATCCAGTCCTCTACCGCTACGTGCGGCATGAAAGGGGTTGGAGCTATCCAATGGTAGGCAAAGTGTGCCTGTGCACATTGGTAGTAGGTTTCGAAATCAGGGACGTCAAAGCCACCTCTATCGTAGGGGAGGGTCAGCGTTGACCATTTTAAGCGGGGGGATTTGCCACCCCAGAAAAGCCTGCGCAGTTCCGTGCGAAGCGTTCTAAAGAAAAAAGCGCCAGGGTAATAGGGGATATTAAGGAATAGATACAGGAAGCGAGGTAAGATCACCATTTTAATGAGTGAGGCTCTACCCGCCATGGAGAGTGGCAGAGTGATCCACCTGTCTACTGAAGCAGCTAATTTGGTCATGGCCACTCCATAGTTGGCACGTAACGTCTCCTCTCTATCGCGAGAGACACGAATCCCCAGGTATCTAAGGTCATCGCTACACCACTCTAATGGGTAATCGAGAGGGAAGACCTGTACTGCATCAGTGAGGGGAAAAAACTGCGACTTTGCCCAATTGATGTGGACACCTGATACCCCTCCGAACATTATGAATTCTCTAAGCAGGGGATTGAGATGCGTCTCAGGATGCTTAACATATAGTGTGATGTCATCCGCATATAGGGACACATCTATTTGCCGCTGCAGACATAGCACTGCCCCCTCTCGGTGTAGCTGCCGTAAACGACAGGCTAGAGGTTCAACCGCGATGGCAAACAGTAAGGGAGAGAGCGGGCATCCCTGCCGGGTGCCTCTGGTAAGCGCAATAGGGAGTGACAGGCGGCCATTGATTAGCACTCGAGCAGTGGGGTCGGTATACAGGAGTCGAACCCAAGAGATAAACAATTTGGGGAAACCCATGCTGGCTAGAACCGAAAAGAGGTAAGGCCACTCGATCGAGTCGAATGCCTTAGTGGCATCCAGGAACACGGCTGCAACAGGGATGTCGGGGTGAACCGTGCGAAGCAAGGCAAAGAGGGTGCGAAGATTATGGGACGTAGATCTCCCCGCCACAAAGCCAGATTGATCAGGCAGGACCAACCTGGTCATGAGCAGCGACAGTCGGGTGGCCAAGACCTTAGCTAGGATCTTGACATCGCAATTCAGGAGGGATAGTGGTCGGTACGACTCACAGGTGGTGGGGTTTTTATCCGGTTTCAGAAGGGAGGTGATCACCACCTCGCGCATAGAGCGGGGGAGTATCCCATCAGCTAGGGATTCCGTGAAGACTTCGCGGAGCACCGGTGCCATTATGTCAATGTAAGTTTTATAAAATTCGGCCGGTAAGCCATCGAGCCCCGGCGCTTTACCATTCCGAAGGGACATGATGGCCTCGCGGATCTCGTCCAGCTCGAGAGGAGCCGCGAGAAACTCCCTGTTCCCATCACTGAGCCAACATAATGCCACCTCGTTAAGGTATTCAGTGTATGGGGTGTGTTCCACTGCCGTAGAAGTATACAGTGTAGAGTAGTGCATTGTGAAGGTGGACAGTATTTCCGCCGGGTCCCTGACTATAGTTCCGGCGTCGCCAGCGAGCTCAAGTATAGTGTTGTGCACCCGAGATGGTCGTGTGATTGCAGCGAGCACTTTTCCTGGCCTATCACCCTCACAATACTTACGAGCCACCCAGTGTTTGCCCCGATATTTCGCCTCCCTGGCTGCTTCCTCCTCAAACTCCGATAGTGTCTCCCTAAAGGTGGCGTGTAAGCGCGGGTCAGAATCTGTGGTCATGCGGTGTTCCAGAGTTCGCAGGCTGCGCTCCAGTGTGGCTATGGAGTGTAGGATATCACGCAGTACCCCGTGACTCTTGGAGATGCAGAAACCCCGGACGGTGACCTTAAAAGCCTCCCAGATGGTCTCGACAGAGTCAACCGAGCCTTTATTCCGTGGGAAAAAATCTGCTATTTCCTCACCCAGCTCAGTGCGGAAGACAGCGTCCAGAAGTATATCAGGACGCAGTCGCCACTGAGGTCGTGGATCGTCCCACCCAGGAATGCTGAACTGCATAGACACAGGGCTGTGATCGGAAAAGGTTCTAGGCAGGTGTTCTACTCCTATCAACTCTGCAGCAACCTCCCTGTCAACTAGAAAATAGTCGAGACGTGCCCATGTTCCAGTGTATGAGGTAAAGTGTGTCCCCTCCCGTCCCTGGGTATGCAGGCGCCTCCAGGCATCCAAGAGCCCACCCTCCTCTATGATTCCCTCCAATGTCGTTCTAGACCTGGGCTTGTAGGAGCTAACACCATCTGCCCTATCCATGTGGGGCACCAGTGCGAGGTTGAAGTCTCCACCCCATACAACATGTCGTGCCCCAACAGCTACAATCTTTCCCCATAGCGTAGAGAAAAAGGCAGGAGCATCAACGTTTGGTGCGTACATAGATACAAATACATAGACATCTCGGCCAATCCTTCCCCACAGTAAAGCATAACGCCCTTCTCTGTCCATCGCCTCTCCGAGACGATGAAACGGCACTCCGCGGGAGATGAGCACCGCAACCCCCCTTGCATAAGTCGAGTACGAGGAGAAAACACGGGCATTAGCCCACTTTGACCCAAAAGTGGCATCACCCTGAGCAGGCAGATGTGTCTCCTGCAACAGAGCAACTTGTACATGATGTCTGTTCAGATAAGCAAGTATATTTCTGCATTTCCTAGCATTATTCAGACCCCTGACATTCCATGACACGCATGTCAATCTTGCACTTGTATTCGATACTGCCATAGATGCAGCAAGACTATATGTGAAAACACACAAAAGGACACAGCCTCATGGCCACAGCCATCCCGCCCAAAACCCAAGGAAACACCATACCAGCAGAGAAAGATACAGTCTGAGCAATAGCAGCCTCGTAAAACCCAACCTCCCCCCACCCACCCCAGCATCCCAAACATGCCGGTAGCCATGAATCCCACCCTCTTAGTCCCTCCCCAACCTCCCCTCCAGCCGCAACAGCAGCAACAAAAAAACACAACCATGTAATGGGGAGCACCCAGTAGGGGTAAGGCATAGAGTGCGAACTGCCACCACCTGGTCCTAGCTCCAGTACTGTACTACCCTCGGTGGAGACTAAGACCAAGGGAGTGGTCCTTGGCGTACATTACCGCTGGGGGTGCAGTGTCCAAGCATGTCCATCTTCCTCCCACCTCTCCAGCGATCGAAGTCCCACATGCTGCTGAAAAGACAGCAGGCGTGGCTGGCGTTGTCAACACATACTGCAAGTACAGTTAGTTATCCTGTTGTCCAGGGGGTATATCAGCGTTCTCCAGGTCCTCGGCTGGCACATTCCCGCCCCTGCGCGCAGTACGCACAGATTTTAAAAAATCTTCTGCTTTCTGCGGGTTAGTAAAAAAGCGTTGCCTACCCTGATGGGTAACTCGCAGTTTCGCCGGATACAGGAGGGCATAGTCAATTTGGGCCTCTCGCAGCTTTTTCTTTACGGGCAGAAACTTGCGCCTCTCGTCTTGGACCATCGGTGTAAAATCAGGGTATATTGAAAAAGTGATCCCATTATACTGCAGCGACTGTTGAGTGCGGGCCGCCCGGAGGGCCGCGTCGCGATCCCGATAGTTCAATAGCCTTGCAATTATAGGCCTAGGAGGTAAGCCAGGCTGGGGGATCGGCGCCAATGATCGGTGGGCCCTCTCCACTATGAACTGAGGAGAAAAAGCGTCCTCTCCTATGGAACCCTTAAGCAACTTTTCCACGTACAGCTCCATTCTGCCTGTGGCTGTGGATTCCGGAACATTCGTCATGCGGATGTTGTTGCGGCGACTGCGCGCCTCCAAATCTTCGTTCTTCGCCGCTATGACACGAAGCAAATTGTCCATCCTGGCCAATTGCGACGTATGGGCTGCGGTGGAGTCCAAGTTGTCGGAAATCCGCTGCTCCGCAGTTGTGATGCGTTCCTCATGGCGGTCAACCTTGTGCACAAGGGCATCCAGCCGAGCCGTTACTCCATCTACTTTTTCCACGACAGTGGCAAAGCCTTGTCGCATTTCTTGGATCAGACTCGTGAGGTCCGCCGCAGGGGCCGGGGGTGGGGGGGGGTGGGTTGTGGAGAAGACGTGCTAGGCCCCGGGTTCAGCGGCGTCGACTTAGCGCCCCTGCGAGCAGTGTCAAAACTCAGTTTGGGCTGGCGGTGTTCAGGGCGCCCCATGGCAGCTGCCAGCGACAGGCCACAGATACGGGTGGCCAGTAGCAGGGCAATTCAATGGACCGGTGAAGGAGTGGCCAGTCGAGAGGGGCAGGACGGCCCCACCGCAGTGCACCTCAGTCAGATAGTACAGGAGAGACGGTGACAAACTCCGCCAGCCTGCGCCCTCTCAGGCTCCAAAGAAGCGATAGTGGTCGCAGGAGCACGCAGGGGACACCAGCGTCGCCGGCGTGGGACCCAGGCCTCAGGGCCCGGGGCGGGTCCAGTTCAAGAGGATCCAGGCCAGTAGGACAGACAGCAGCGGCCAACAGCGAGAGGAGAGAGCCCCCCCGGGGACCGCCACGCAGGGGGGCAATCCAGGGCCCACGCTCAGGAGGGAGACACAGCAAGCCCCCGCACCGACAGTATCTTCAGGTCCGTCCCCGGCGTAGGAGCCCGTCAGCAGGGAGCACGGGGCAAAGGTAAGTCCCAGCGCGGTGGGGTCAGGCCTCGGACCCTGCAGGACCGCCGAGATCCGTCGCGCCGGCCAGGTACAGTGGCGGGGCGGGAAACAGCCCAGGCAGGCCGCAGCCCCGTCCAGCACGGGGGAATCAACCCCCCCCAGGCACCACTAAACCAGGGGCCACCAGCGGTGGGAAGGGGGGGGGGGGGACGCAGCACAGGGTAGGGCAGCCAGTCGTCTCCTACCCTCACGATGAGCGCCGCATGTCTTCCCAGCAGGATCTTAGGCCGTGGCGGCGAGGCGCGGCCCGCAGACTCGCGGCGATCCCCAGGGTCGCGTTAATACAGCAGCCGTTCCGGCGCCTGCCCGAGCTCCAGTGACAGGGCCGGTCAATCTTCAAACCTCCGTATCTCCGGTTCCGGAGCACTCAGAGCCGCCAGATTTGGAACGAGTGCGGGGAACAATGCAGGAGTCAGGATCTAATCTTCGTGGGATGATTTATCACCCCGTGGCGCAGGATAAGAGAAGGATCATGCGCCAAGGAACGGGAGCTGCACGTCTAGGCAGCCATTCCGTAAGCGCGCCCTCTAGCGCCCCGATGGATAGTTTCAAACTTAAATGTGAACTAGCGGAATTTTGCCGCACCCTAAAATTGAAAGCATTTTTCACAGGTTCACCAATACCACCGCAAGATGGGGACACCCAGCTGAGGAGAAAATCTGCCTTTAATCCACCCACAGGAAGTGTTCCATCAGAACTCCAAACCTTCGAACAAGCCTTATTGAAAGGAGTGGATGAGATGGAGAAAAAGAAAAATAATAAGACCCCTTTTCAAAATCTGAGCAGACGTGAAAGACAAGCGCTTAAAGATCTTGAAGATAATGACAACATAGTGATAAAACCCGCCGACAAGGGTGGGGGAATTGTAATTTTGAGCAAAGAAGGCTACAACCAGCAGTGCCTTACTCTTCTGTCAGACACCAAATTCTACAAAAAGATCGAAACCGACCCCTCAGAGAGATTGTCTAATACTATCAAAATGATGGTCTATGAGGGTGAAACACACAGATGGATATCAAATAAGGAAGCTGACTACTTGGTGGCTAAAGAACCGAAGACCCCTTATTTTTATTCACTCCCAAAAACACACAAGAACAGACTCCCCCCACCCGGACGACCTATAGTTGCAGGCATAGGATCGATCCTAGAACCACTCTCTAAATTTGCAGACGAATATTTAAAACCTTTGGTTCAGAAAACACCTACCTACTTGAAAGACACTAGAGATCTGTTAATACAGATTGCTGATAAACCATTTGATCAAGAAACCATGCTTCTGGTGGGTTTGGACGTTGAATCTTTGTTCACTAGTCTACCTCAAGACGAAACACTCCAAATGCTTGAGGATGTCCTCTACAAAGAAAACTGGGAACACCAGACCCCGAGACATTTTGTCCTCCAATGTTGTCAATTGGCTTTAAAGGAAAACTTTTTTGAGTATGAGGGAGAATTATACCTACAGAGCCATGGCACCTCCATGGGGAGTGCCTTTGCTCCTTCGGTGGCGGGACTCTACGTGAGCAACTTCGAGATTGAACACATACTCAACGACTCGAATCCGTACTCTTCCAGTATCATATACTGGAAGAGATATATAGACGATATTCTCGTCATATGGGACAAAAAACATGATCTACAAGAATTCATGGATTGGCGCAATAACCTTAATCGATGGTTAAAATTCACACACACTGCAGATGACTCAACTATTGATTTTTTAGATCTCACCATTTTCGTTGAGCATAACACCCTGCAGACTAAAACTTACACGAAACCTACTGCCAAAAATAGCCTCCTTTCTCACAAGAGTTACCACCCCAAGCCGCTGAGAGACAATTTGCCTTACAGCCAGTTCTTGAGAATCAAAAGAAACTGTACAAAAGATGTGGATTACAGAAAGCAAGCACAGGAACTGAGCATGAAGTTAAAAGCAAGAGACTACACAACAGCGACCATCAATAAATGTAGAAAACGTGCGAACAATCAACCCAGAGAATGTCTCTTACAGACATATCCTAAAGACCCGGTGCAAGACTTGACAACATGTGTAACCACATTCTGCCCATCCACGTATGATGTTCAAAAATTAGTGAACAAGAATTGGAGTATCTTAAACACAGGGAAATTCAACTGGCCTAAACCACGATTTGCAAATAAAAGAACAAAGAATCTGAGGGACAGCCTTGTCCACACGCGTCCCAAAAAGAAGAAAACACCAAGAGTCACCATAAGAGACGCAACCATGACACCTATAACAGGCCACCACCCGTGCGGCGATTGTACTGTTTGCAAATTTACAACCAGTTCGAAACAACTGCAACTTACAGACACATTCCTATGGACACAGAGACAGCACACTAACTGCAATTCAACTCACGTCATATACATGGCCAGCTGTCCCTGTCAGAAGAAATATATAGGAATGACTTGCCGTAAAATTAAAACCAGAATAGGAGAACACAGGAGCAACATTAGACTTAAAAAAACAACGACTAAACTCTGTGCACACTTCATTGAAACTAAACACTCTTGTGATGACCTACGTTGGACTGTCCTAGAAATGCTAGAGGACAAAAGCCACGATGCAGCAAAAATACTATATGAAAAGGAACAAAGGTGGGTGAACCGTCTTGGTACCCAGATCTGGGGCCTGAATGATGACATTCCCTGGCATCAATTTGCAAAATAAGGTCCTGAACCTGTGTGTACCGATATTGCCATCAATACTGTCCCACAGAGAACTCTGGTTTCCTACACTGAAAAAATAAACTGCGATTTAAAAAGGGACACTGCCTCCCGGAAACGAGATGCCCTTTAATAACCTACGTGAAAAAGGTTCTAACTATAATTTAACATTTATAGAACTATCAATTTAATTATCAATGGTATGAGCCACAACATACGATAATTGTATCCTTTTCGACTCTTTGAATATCCTTTTCGACTCTTTGAATGTCAATTGCTGTGCTTAGCCTAAGAACAATAAAGCTTTTGATCACAATTGTAACGTGAGCCCTTTAAATAAGGAACACACGAGACCCCTCCCTATCCAGGGGCAGAGTCAGCACAAGCGGCCAAAATGGAACCCACGCGGGTAATGGCGTCCAGGCAGAGCAAACTTCAATTCCTTGTCAGTGCTGTAAGACGGTCTCAGTCTCTGACTTAACTCGGTTCCACTTTACTTTAGCTCTGAGCTTCTTGAAAGCTGGAACCCCTGACGTTGTGAAACCCATTTCACTACAAGGTAAGACTAAGACTGTCGATGTGAGTGAGTGTTAACCATTCCATGAGAGCGTGTTAGCCTCCCTGAGTCTGTACGATGTGCCCAGTTGCAATTTAAAATTTAAAATACAAGCGCGATAGTGACCACAGATTGACCACAATATACTGTGTGCTAGCCTGCATTTTCAGATGTCTCTCGCGCGCAATTTAATTCACTTCACAAAAAAATCTCTTTATGATCAATAACTTTCCTCGCTAAGATCACTATTTACCTTCAACTCAAGTCCACTTTCCACCTGTTTGATTTTCTACCGATGTGTTAGATATTACCATGTACATAAAACAGGTAATCTTAAAAAAGATACCTATTTAATGGAAGATTGATTCCTTATAAAATACCCCCTCCACGCATGATACAGTCGACAACTACGCAAACTACTTGTATGTTTTCCTGTCTGTATTTCCTATTGTCTCTCCCTTTTTACAGCGCAATTAAGGGTGATTGGGCAATAAAAGCCTACAATAAGGCAGTGAACACAACCAGTTACTACACGAATTGTGTGAGTACATGTTACCATTATATGTTTGTCTGTGTATTTGTTAGTCCTGACGAAAGCCCCATAGACTCGTCTGAGCCAAAGGGGGCTGAAACATGTCGACGAAACCTTGTTAATACTTAGAGATCCAGTAACTTGATCCCTTATGAGTATCCGATTGTTTTATTCAAATAGACTCTCTCCTATTATTAAAGTACCTTGAGGAAGAGTTCTATTATTTTTAATTTTACTTTTTCACCTTTTACCCTTATTTTGGTGGGGGTACCTGTATAACCATCTCTGGACACTGCAAGCTAGACCAGAGGAGCCTCTGGATGAGGCAGGCACAAATCACTAACTGTGGTACCCAATGATAACTGCCAAAAACTACAATGTGGGGCGGAAAAACAATATACACCGCAAAACCGAATTAACATTGAGTTTTTTGAGGGGACCACAGTACTTTTTACCAATGGTTTAGTATTGTAACTAGTGTCCATTTTTCTTTGATAAACTATCTACTAAACTTGGGGAAGTAAATGGACATTTATTCCTCCTCCCTACCTCCTGATCATTCAGAAAGAAAAATTAGGACATGTTTTTAGTGAGATCGCAAATATCCTCCTATTAAATTTCAACAGGAGTAGTATGTCAGTTGATGCCTTTGTGTTTTACTGCAGCTTGCCAGAGTGTTCTAAAGAACAACTAGAGAGCTAACAGTCTTGCTTATGACAAAATGATGGCACACCTGAAGCCATCTTGATTGAAATAAACTGGTAACACTTAAAACATTTAATTTAAAAAGGAACACAATGAGGGGGGTCATTTTGTCATAGAAATGATGGTTAGTGCTGCAGAAAGAACATTTAGGGCAGGGTATGTTTTAAGTGAGATCTCAAATCCTCTTTTATTTCATTAGAATATTCTGACATGCAGACTGAAACAATCACTTTCAATATCAGCAGAAGACTTCCAGTTAACTCCCTGGCGAGCAGTAGCTTTACTACACTGATCTAATGAACAACTAGAGTGCTAACATTCTGAATTTATGGCAAATGTGTGACACATCTGAAAGCCTTCTTGATGGAATCAAAGTAAAACACTGAAAGGATTTCCTACAGAGGAGACTGCAGTAAATGAGGAAATTAGAAAACTTCATAACAAATAAGTCTCCCAAGGTGGCCACCAGAGAAAAAAGATCCCAAATGTAGCACAAATATCACCCAGATGTAGCCTACGTATAGCCTAATGTCAGAAGTGTGTAAAACACTTAATTTTTAGTTTTTCTTCAGTTTTATATAGTGCAGACTGGTCAGGTATTGGAGCGTTACATCTTACTTGGAGCCCTTATTGCATATTTTGCACAAAGTACATGAGACTGATCTTGCGAAACATTGAACTTTATGTTTCTGTTAACCTGAAGTTGCTCTGAACCGGGCTTTGTAACACCAGTTTTTAACATATGGTTTTAATTAATTCTCACTGCATTGTATTAGGAAAGAGGATTTACTGTTTTTGTGTACACTTTTATGATCTATGTTTCTAAATCAGATCAAATAAAGTTTAATGAATTCTATGGCAGGACGGACACAAGGATTATGCATATCTTTCCTCACTTTATTTACATAGCAGTTCAAAGAGAACGTAACACAACAATCATTAAACAATAGACTACAAAAACCATGAACCATTAGGGGGGGTAGTCTCCAAGGCAACTATAGTCCAATTATATTACAGCCCATCATATATAATATTGTGGCGTCCCTTCCGCTTCCTCTTTCTTCACTGCTCATCAGTTAAGTGCATTCCTTACATTCTTGCCTTCATCTGACGTTGTTGCTGTTTGTATAGCGGTTTCTTGTGCACGTTATTAGCATTATTGCCTTGGTATTGTTTCATATTCCCTGCAAAGCAGGCTCTTGCCCGAACAACCCTCGCCTAATTTTGACACTGCTATGCAGTGATTTCCCCACACGGCCACGTTAGTGACCAGTGCCACATGGTGGTGGTAATTGGTATTGCGCCTCAGTCTTTTCTTATGACAGTTTCGGGGAAAGCCCAGCTGTTGGTGTACCAATGAGGGGGCTGCCTTAAGGATTTTAAGGGCATTTGTTCTGTGCTTACACCCTCTGCTATCATCTCTTATCCAGAAGACCATTTTTACTCCTCCTACCAGGAAGTGGAGAGGGAATGTCCCCTCAACTTCCCACTCCAGCAGTGGACCAAGCCCTCTTGATGGCTATTTCTAGGGCGCTGGCTCCTCTTAGGATCAGGTTGATAAGCCGGCAAAAGGCATCCCTGGGGTGTTCAGTGACACAGATCTGGTGGTGGCAGGTCCCTGTAACTCCCAGATGGGGGATAAAAGGGCTATTAAGCATACCGCGGGGCACTTGGAAGTATTTGATAAAATATCGGAGACCTTGTCACCACTGTTGTAGACCCCGACGGCGGGTTTCTCTTAGAGCGAGAGGATGTATCGGAGGGCGATTTCTCCTCTGATGAGGATAAAGACTCGGGGCGTCCCTGGCGTCCAGAGTCCCAATTCTCTCAGTCCTCGGTTGGGGACGGAGTCCAGATGGACATGTTCGAGCTTACCATCCTGGTTCGGCGGAGTGGACCCCTGATGCCAAAGTGGCAGAGTATGTGGTGGGGAAAATCGAGCAACCCCTTGAAAGGGAGGTCAGGAATAGAATGTGCGAAGAATGTCCCAGGCCCTCACTGAAGGGGAAGGTAGTACACACGCCTGAAATTGATTAGAATCTATGTACCGTTTTCTCTAAGTATATGAGAGAACCCAGGAAAGGAATTGATAGGTCTTGGACGTGGTAGGGCCCTTGACCCAAATTATTCAATTGGCAGAGCGTTTAACCCTTTCACTGCGGCGGCTATTCCGATGCAGTGCTAAGGGGCGGAGGGGGCCGCGCGGCGCTCCCGCGCTGGTGACGGAACCGCTCCGTCACGCCCCTCGGGTGAGCTGTGCTTGTGACAGAACGGTTCCATCAGGGCCCCACCCGCTCAACAGAACGCTCAGCGCAGGCACGGAAAACGCGCCGCGCAGGCACGGCGAGCGGGCCGTGACGGAACCGTTCCGTCACCAGCACAGCCCACCCAAGGGGCGTGATGGAACGGTTCCGTCACAAGCATGGGAGGGGTTAAAACAGTCAGGATCCCCTTTGTCCATGGATATTGTGGCTGGTTGGGCGCACTACCCTAAACCCTAAAACACTACCCCCTCCACTACACAAACACCACAGCACTACCATAAACCCTAAACCACTACCCTAGCACGACACCCTACACTACCCAAACATAACTGCACTACCCTAAACCCTAAAACACTACCACCAGCATGACTCCCTACACTACCCAAACACCACTGTACTACCCTAAACCCTAAATCTACCCCAGCACAAACCCCTATACTACACAAACAACACTGCAGTACCCTAAACCCTAAAACACTACCCCAGCACGACCCCCTATACTACACAAACACCACTGCACTACCCTAAACCCTAAATCTACCCCCAGCATGACCCCCCTACACTACGCAAACACCACTGCACTACCCTAAACCCTAAAACACTACCCAAAGGCACAACCCCCTTCACTACCCAAACATAACTGCACAACCCTAAACCCAAAACACTACCCCCAACACGACTCACTAAACTACTCAAACAGCACTGCAAGACCCTAAACCCTACAACACGGCCCCCTACACTACACAAACACCACTACACTACGCTAAACCCTAAAACAGCGGAAATCAGCACGACCCCCTACAGTACACAAATACCACTGCACTACCCTAAACCCTAAACACTACCCCCAGCATGACCCCAAACATTACACAAACACCACTGCACTACCCTAAACCCTAAAACACTACCCCCAGCATGACCCCCTACACTACCCAAACACCACTGCACTACCCTAAACCCTAAAACAATACCCCCAGCAAGACTCCCTACACTACCCAAACACCAGTGCACTACACTAAATCCTAAATCTACCACCAGCATGACCTCCCTTACTACACAAACACCACTGCACTACCTAATCCCTAAAACAGTAACTCAAGCATGACCCCCTACACTACCCAAACACAACTGCACTACCCTATAACCTAAAACACTAACTCAAGCATGACCCCCTACACTACCCAAACACCACTGCACTACCCTATTACCTAAAACAAGATCCCCTACACTACATAAACACAACTGCACTACCCACAGCATGTTCCCCTTCACTACACAAACACCACTGTACTACCCTAAACTCTAAAACACTACCCCCTACACTACACAAACACAACTGCACTACCCTAAACCCTAAATCTACCCCCAGCACAACCCCCTAAACTACCCTAACACCACTGCAAAACCCTAAACCCTAAAACACTACTCCAGCATGAACCCCTACACTACACAAACACCACTGCACTACCGTAAACCCAAAACACTACCCCAGCACTCCCCCATACACTACACAAACATCACTGCACAACCATAAACCCTAAAACACTACCCAAAGCCACAACCCCCTTCACTACCCAAACATAACTGCACAACCCTAAACCCAAAACACTACCCCCAGCACGACCCATTACACTACTCAAACAGAACTGCAAGACCCTAAACGCTACAACACAACCCCCTACACTACACAAACACCACTACACTACCCTAAACCCTAAAACAGCGGAACTCAGCATGACCCCCTACAGTACACAAATACCACTGCACTACCCTAAACCCTAAAACACTACCCCCAGCATGACCCACTACACTACACAAACACCACTGCACTACCGTAAACCCAAAACACTACCCCAGCACTACCCCTATACTACCTAAACACCACTGCGCTACCCTAAACCCTAAACACTACCCCCAGCATGACCCCAAACATTGCACAAACACCACTGCACTACCCTAAACCCTAAAACACTACCCCAGCATGACCCCCTACACTACCCAAACACCACTGCACTACCCTAAACCCTAAAACAGTACCCCAGGATGACACCCCTACACTACACAAACATTACTGGACTACCCTAAACCCTAAAACACTACCCCCAGCACGACTCCCTACACTACCCAAACACCACTGCACTACACTAAATCCTAAATCTACCCCCAGCATGACCCCCTACACTACCCAAACACCACTGCACTACCCTAAACCCTAGAAAAGAAATCCCCACCCCAAGCCCAATCCCCCTTACCGCTCACTCCTCGTGGTTCCTCTCTCCTCATGATTCCTGCTTCACATCGTCTCTGAGGGGCGGTGCACTTCATTGTGAGGAAATGGAACAGCCTCTGTTTCCTTACAACGACGTGGATCGTCTACATGTTTTTTAGAACGCATGGCCATTTACCATACATGGGGTTAATCAAACAATAGGGAGGAGGGAAATGGGGTCCATTCAAATCCCCAATATAATAGTTAGATTAATCAAAATGTAGAATAGACATTTGTAGCTTCATAACCATTGTTTATATTTGAAGCACCCTCATAAACGCTATGATTTTTAATGCGGTGTATATCTGTTATCCCCCCATTATCAGCGTTATGGCATAGTCATCGGGTGTTCAATATTGTGCTATATGCCAGCCTCATCCTGAGGCAACCTTTGGTCTGGGTAGCAGTGTCTAGAAATTAAAGGGTTCTCCCAGAGAGAAGGTGCAAACAGAAGTGAAAAAAATGATAAGAGGTGACAAATTTTAACTTAAAAAACACGGCCTCTCCGAACAGAAATTCCTTTAATATAAAAGGAGAGGTAATGTTAGTAAAAATAAATCTCGATATGATAGTGAATCAAGTTACAGGATCACCTCATATCTTATTGCAAGAAAGTCGCCATGTTTCTGCTCCTTGGGCCCAGCCGGGTCTATAGAGCATTCGTCAGGACACACAAAACATTTAAGTACTCACACCATTTGTGTAGTTTTCAAAAAAGTGTCAGAATTCTTAACACTCGAGTGAAAGGTACTGAATTACTAGAAATAGAGAAAACAGATAGACAAACATCCAAATTATGTATGCAGTCATTTTACCATATAGCACTGTTAAGATACTCTAGTTTCAGAGAAACGAACAAACAAATAACAATTCTATTTCGTATTGTTCCCTGGACATAGATGAAAAAGGAATTAGCAGGACTAATGCAGTCAAAGATTTAAATTCTATCGATGGTGGGTTGTGGGAGGTAAAATTGTGAAAGATTATGGAAGGATATATTCTGGAGATCTAGATTAGAGGGACCTTCACAATCACAACGTTATTTACGTGTTTGAAAAACAGAAAATGAACTGGTAAGTAGCAAACCATATGTACATGGAACACTTTGATTTTTTCATGCGATTTTTGTACCCAGTATGGCGTGTCACACACACATCGATTAATGTTTCTTCAGTAAAAATACCGAGGGGGCAACTGGTGTCAAGTAAGCTCGATTATTCTCCATTATTAAACTCACAGTGAGATGATATCAATATATCCCAAAGACAGCCGCGGGAAAGAACGGACATTTTTTCGTTACCTTGTTTGTTACGATATTGTTCGTCCTCGGGGTGCTTGGGTATCGTTTTTGCCCGAGCTGGATGGAAGGGAGCATGCAGTTAGAGATTACGAGTTGTTTCTAAAAAGGGTTTGTTAGCGGCATTCGTAGCAGTTACACGAACGCCCTGGATCGGCGCCATTCTTACCCGCGTGTACAGAAAACCCTCCGTCCTGTGCTGGCTCTACCCCCGGAAGTGTAAAGTGCACTCCCCCTTCCTGTCGGTTATAATACAGTGTAATAGAAGAAGGACTCAGGCGATTTGAGGTTCATGAGTCAAGGGTTCGAGGCTGGTGTCTACGGATTTTGTTCATCTATGGACCAGGGGGTGTAGTTTCGTTGTGTGACAAAGTAAGGATACTGAATATCCCAATATCCTGAAATGTCATATCGATTTACAACATTTAGACATTTTTAAACATTTAGACTGAACTAAGTGCGATGTGTAAATGCAGCATGTGGTGTTATGGAGCAGAGGGTTCTAAATCACAGGCATCGCGGATATGAGACCCAAATAACAACTAAACATCTTTTGTGTTGCATGCAATTATATCATCGTAATGTGGAGTGTGGTCATTGACATATGTACACATTGCGAAATGATATCAAAACCTGGGGACCACACTTACCCTAGGTTGGTACAATAGAAATATGTGATATCTTGTTACATGATCTTGGAGTCGTCTAGTTGTCACACAAAGGAGATTGTTATTACACTATGTGAATTGATGCCAAGGTATGTTATCATTCAGACCTGTAAGGTGGGTCTGGAGGCGATTTACCCATCTTTGTTCCTTCTCAAACAAGATTTTTTCAGCATATCTGGTTTTATCTGTCAACATTTCAAGCACTGTCCACTGAACTCCGATGGACAGTGCTTGAAATGTTGACAGATAAAACCAGAAATGTGTGTGTAAGGACAGCATATGTGCAGGACTGTATGGGTGGATGAGTGTGTATATGTGTGTGTTAGTGAGTGAATGAGTGTCTCACTAGTGTCTTTATCAGTAACTACATATGTATTAATCTAGTGTATGTGAATATTAACCTCTACCGCGCTAGCGGGTTTTCCCGCTGTGCTCTGAAATTAGAAAATCGCGCGTAACGTGACAAAGCCAGCTCGTCATCCGCGTAGCGCACGTAACGCCCATGACGAGCTGGCTTTGTCATCAGCGCTGAAGGGGTTAATGTATATAAGTGAGTATATGTGAGAGTAAGAGATTGTAAGAGTTCCTGTATAAATTAGTATGTGTTTCTATAAGTGATTGTTTAAGAGAGTAAGTATGTGTAACTTTCTTTAGAAGTAAAGTGGTAGTGTGTGTATAGCTGTATATGCAAAATAATTGATGTTTAATATTTAATTTGCATGTGTGAGTATGTGTCAGAGTATGTTTTAGATGACTGTCGGTCTGTAACAGGATGTATAGGTGTACCACTACATATAATGAGTGAGTATATGTATGAGTGACTATATAGAACTGTTGGTGAATAAGTGGATGCGTATATCCAGATGGTGGAATTATTGAATTGGTTGTTGTTACTGGTATGGGTATCTCCATTTTATTGAAAATGTTAGTTTCTATTATTGAATATGTGTTTCAAGCGTTACATTACAGTGAAAGGAGGTCTGTTACTCTGTCACAAGGCTGGTGTCATCAGTGATAACATGAGTGATGTCACTGACCATGTCATGAGTGATGTAATATGTGATGTCGTCAGCAGTGCATTGCACGCGCAAGTTATAGTGAGTCCAACTAACTATAACGTGGGAATTTCAATGGTTTTATGCGAGTAAAATTTCCAGCTAACTATAACTGGTGTCAAACCTATGGTTTTTTCAGTGAATTTCATAGGTTTTGTAAATGCTATTTCCTAACTATAACGTGTGTAAAACCTATGTTTTTTTCAGTGAATTTCAAAGGTTTTTTAAATGCTAATTGTTAACTATATCTTGACTGTAACCTATAGTTTTATCAATGAATTTCGACAAATGTTTTTATCCGAAAAAAAAGTTTTCTTGACTCGCAGAGTTGTTTAGGGACTCCTTCTAAAGCTCTAGAGAATTATGGAGTGTCTACCTTGCCTTCTTTTTAACATTTTAAAACTTGTCAGTAAATGGACAAGAACGCCTTTTTAAACTTTCGTGCGCGACGGGGTGCGCGCACCCCAGTATTTTTTTAAGAATAAAAAAGTATTATAGTTCATTAATATTCTTCTTGGGGCCCCCTGAGAAGGTGTACAAGATCAGGGAGTGTCTACCTTTCCTCCTTTTCATGTTTTGAAACTTCATTAAATTAGACCGATATCTCCAAATGACGTACGTGACCGGATACTGTCACCGCGTACACGTCCTAATGCGCGCATGTCAAGTCATGTGACTCGAAAACAACACTACCTATTGGTTCATAGTAGTTTCCATTCTGGAATTTTCCAGAACCCCACCCACTTCCCTCACTATCTTTTTTACTCTCAAGGGAGAAGAACCTCTTACATCTTTCCGAGGAGTTTGTTGAAATGTCTGCCGCACAGAATTCATCTTCTGAATCTGAGGAAAATTATCGGCTACCTTTATCAAAAAGGAAGGAATCTTTCATCTGGCAATTTTTTACTTATCCTAAGGAGCTAAAAAAAGTGAATGCTCCGAAAGTTACTTGCACAATATGTGACGCAGTTCTTTCAAGAGGAAATCCTTCGAAAAAGTATTCCTTTTCGATACATACGATGTTGAGGCATGTCAGACAAGTGCATCCTGTGAAATTTGCACAGGCTTCTGCAAGAGCTCTGGCAACACAACTACCACCAGGTGTGGAAGACGACCTGCATCTCCATCCACTGCACGGTTGGACTTGAGACCATATTTGTCATCAGTGCATATGAAATGCAACTTGTGTTCAGAAATTATTGTGTACGGAGAGCAGAGCCTCACTCTTATTGAAAAAAGAATGAATGAACATCAATGCTCCGACAAAAGATGATTTTTTTACAATTTATTTTGTTCCTGTTTCACAGTTCAAAATGTTGGCTCCAGTTTAAAAAATCAAAAACAATATAAAACTTGTTAAAAAAAAAAAAAAAACACAAAACTACAAAACAAAAAAAAAACTCATTGTACTAAAAAGAGCTGTATTCACAAGCTGAAGTATCGCCGCTTTCTCAGTACAATTATTAAAAAAAGCGGCGATACTTGGGGCATATTATGAAGAAGACGTGATACGTTATCGTCGCTTTTATCGGCACGACACTGCCGATAAAGCGCCGATAATCTCCTTCATAATATGTTCTATGAATTCCAATCGAAACCTATGTTAGATGTCTTTATTTCTAACATTACGTTCGATTGCAATTCATAGAGCATATTATCAAGGCCATTTTCGCCCCTATATAGGCAGTTTCCTGCCGATAAAAGCGGCGAAAATGTTTTGCGTATCCTTGTAAATATTCCCCAGCACCTTTTTGAAAATGTCATTACAACGCCTGCCGTAAGACTACTTTGCATGTCTGCCGCAGAGAAAGTTAATGACATGCAAAGTGGGCGTACGTCAAACCACATGCAAAATGTGGTTGGAGGGGAAAAGACCCTATCACGAACACAGGCGTTCCGAGAAAAAGAGTTGGTATAAACTTGTTTATCGTACGACTGCCAAGGCCTGCTCTGATCAAGCATTCGGCAGCGTTAACATGGGGGTGTGGAAAATAAAACTGAATCTACCCCCTCCCTAATTACAAGGCACACATTAGTGCGTGAAAACAACGCATGTTTTCACGCGGTAATGTTAACTGCCACCGGCTGTTACAGGATTTACTATCACATATGTGTTCGCATTGATAATAATGCACTAACACCGCGGAAAATTCTGGCGGTAGCCGCCGAAAGTCAAATGTGCGATCTTCGGGGCATATTACCAACAACTAGCGATAATTATCACTATGTTGGTTTAGCGGTGATATTTTTATTGCCGAGCTGAGGCGATTTTTATCGCTTAGGAGTCTTGCTATTATGAAGGTTTATCTCCTAAGCCTGTGGTTCCCAAACTGTGCACAGCGGCTCCCCCGTGCGCCGTAATGAGGTGCCAAGGGCGCCGCGCACACTAGAGTGACCAACCGTCCGTAAATTCCACGGACGTCCCTACCCTGTTATCTGTAATTGTGGCCATCACAGGGAGCAGCGCTGCTCCCCTGTGAGAGGCCTCACCCCCGCTGCTGGAACGGCCTCGCACTCCTCCAGGAGCACAGGAGCAGCCCCTCCCGCCCATTGAAATTCTGTATGGGGCTGATTGCCACTAACTGAATGAGAATGGGGCTGTCAGGAGTGTTCAAGCATATGGCGCTCCTCCTGCCTCAACATACAGAAGGGATTCTGTTAGATTTAGCCCACGCTGCAATGTTAGAAAACACTTCATTTAAAGAAGACTATGAAATAAGTTTAAAAGAACAGGTTAACGTACTTTCATTGTCTCATCATTTTTGAACAGAAGTATTTTCAATATTATATTCAACAATGCCATGGTTGCTGCTTTTGTATTTTAAAGAACTAGCAACCATTGACAAAGCCAATAGTCCTGGCTTGTTGTTGGTGTAAAGATACTTGCTCTATTATATATCTGCATGCAATGACACAAACAACATAACACCAGTCGGGCGCAACACTATGCTAAACGCAGATTTTTAGCTTAGGTGTTTTAAACTGCCCTCGGAATTACATCCAACACCCCCTTTGAAGAGACCCCTCCATTTTTTTTAACCCTGCTTAAAGCCCTGGAAACAACACCATTTTACAGTAACCTCACATCCTGGCACTGTACATCATCTGTGACTCATAACTTCAACGTTTTCAGTCTGCCTATGTACAGAGGCATTGTGAACTCTCCCCCACCGCGCCCCACCCCTTGCTGTAGTTTGTTCTTGATAGGCCTCTTCTCCCTCCAACTCTGCAGACAAAGGCTCATCTCATAATGTGGAAAGGTGGGTGAGTAAATAAGTATGGACTGTCTGAATGGCTGGATGGATTACTGAAAGGATGAATGGATGAATGAAAGGGGAATGGATATATAATCAAAGAAAAGATGGATGGATAAGCGAATGAGTGGAAGTATAGCTGAGAGAAAAGGTAAATAGAGGCATGTATGGCTGGAAGGGTGGATGAATGGGTAAAAGGATGGATGGATGTGTTAAAGGATGGATAGATGAGTAAAAGGGCACCTGATGGATGAGTGAATTGGTGGATGGGTGTGGAAAGGATAGATGGATGAATGAATAAAAGGGTAGATGATGGGCAAGTGAATGCGTGGATGGATTAATTGATAAGTGAAATGGTGAATGGATGGATGAGTGAAAGGGTGAATCTAAGGATTGATAAGTTAGTAAAAGGGGGTAGATGGACAAAAGCATGGATACATCAGTGAAGTGAAAGGGTGCATGGATAAGAGAGCGGATGGCTGGATCAGTGAACGGATGGTTGGATGAGTGAAAGAATGCGCCTCAATTACTTTAAGGAAAATAACAGGAGGTACATACCATCCACCCACCGGTAAAACAAATGGATGGGGAGCCACGGCCAACTGCCGAGTAGGTCAAGGGAACCACAGGTCAAAAAAGTTTGTGAACCACTGTCCTAAGCGATAATAATCAGTCAAAATGCATGAATATTGCTGTAAAGTCAGCGATATTCATGCATTACCGAGCTACTGCTCTTAGTCATGTTATCCACCTACCATTAGATAACATAGCTAAGAACTGCTCAGGGGCAGGTGTTAGCTTTTGGAGATATTAGCGCTTAGCGCAAATATCTCCAAAAGTGGGTAATAGGAGATAGCAATGTTAGCAACTCTTTCCAGTCGTTAACATGTTGGCATGCTTACTTTGCATGCCATTAGTGATAAATATCACTGACAAGCAAAGCAGGGCACAAGATGGTCGCTATCTCCTACTAGATGTCGCTAACTGGTGTTAGCAACAGCTACGTACTAGAGAGATAATTTTATCTCCGCTTTCTTGGCTTTTAAAGCCAAAAAAGCAGAGATAAACCCCCTTGATAATATGCCCCAAAGTTCTTTAACACACATCATTTACCTGCAATGTTTCCACACATCAGCGTTGGTGCACTGACTCAGTGAAATGTTGATGATTTCATAAAATCACTTTTAAGGAGCTCCTTGTGACAGTGCAGCCAATCCTGCGTGGAACTGCTCACATAAAACATGACACTGGTATGACCAGGATAGACAAAGAAATAACACAGTGATGGAAAAGTATTTTTATTTTTTATACTTACCTAAGAAATAGTAACAAAGTAAAACTAAAATTCTTTAAAAACCATAGTATCTGTGGAAGAAAAGTAAAAATAAGGTTATAATGCACATTTCATAAAACAAAACAAAGTAGAAGTGAATGAAACAGAAGGTGAAAGAAAAAAAACTTGAGGGAGAGAGAGAGAGTCAAAGACAGAATGTGTAGTATATAAATCAATGAGTAAAAGAATTAATTAAAAGAGATAATAGCACTGAAAGAATGACTGTCTAAAGGAAAGTAAAGTGAGAGAGAAAATGAGAGTATAATCAGTAATAATACACGAAACAAACAGTCTCTAATAGAAACTGACTAAGAGTACGGAAATGTCTTAAAGAGATAGATAAAATAACTGAAGAACACAGAGAGAGACTGAGTGAAAAAGGGTGAGTAACAGAAGATGAACGGGGTAGAAACAGACAAAGACTGTAAGAGAGAGATAAAGAGAAATGAAGTAGGATAAGGGAACTAAACTATAGATTTAAGTTTTGGAATTGAGCATAATTAATGAAAGCAGAGTAAGGGAACAAATTTTAAGGTACAGTAAGACAAAGAAATTAAGATTCAGGAAACAAAGGTGATGCAGGGTCAATAAAGGTGAGTCACCATGAGACAACGTAAGTAACAAACTAAAGAGATAGATAGACTGAATGAAATAGTGACAGAAAAGATGTAAGAGAAACAAGAAAGAAAATTTAACAACCCAAAATGTGGATGAGTTAAAGGGAATAACCGTGACTAAACAGCACTGACAAAGAAAGAGGATGAAAGGAATAAGGATAGGAGAGAGGCAGAGGAAAATCTCGGATGTTATTAGTTGTATTTACCTTAAAAATGTAATATCTGTGGAAGACAATAAACAAATCTGTTATAATACAGATTTCTAAATCCAATGTAACAAAATAACTTAGACAACATATTACATGGTTTATTTTTGCTGTCCTCAGAATATATTGATTTTCACTAAAAACAGTGATTTCAATCGTAATCATCATGTAACAGCGGGGAAAAAAAAAACACAATCTAAATGATTGTGTTTAAAAAACCCATACAAGATCTCTATACATAATATAAATACCTGAAAAAACATGTCTTAAATGTTTTTCTCTAATTCGCAATTTCTTGAGTAAGCACAGTACATACTCCTCAGTTACGAACTAATTAAACCATACCACTTACTTTTAAATACCTCTCAACAAAGGTCCGGGCAAGTATGTTCTAAAAACATTTTTCTCAAGTACACATTTTGTTGTCTCATACTTTTCCGCGTGGCCAAATAGTATGAGTTTACTCGTTATTTTTTAAATATCTCTCAACAAACTTCCGTGCAAGTATGTTCTAAAAACATTTATCACAAGTACACATTTTGTTGTCTCATATTTTTCCGCGTGGCCAAATAGTATGAGTTAACTCGTTATTTTCCCAAATTACTTAATCGAAGTCTTATCCATTCTTTTCTCAACCTTTCAAGTAAAAATTCCAACGTGTTCTGTACCATTAAACATTAAGGAAACCTATACATGATACTATCACTATGCCAAATACACATTTCATTTCTAAATTTGCACACCCTCAATCACATGATATTTCTAAACAACAGAGTTTCATATCTTTACAGTATTAATCTTCCTACCCCAAGTAATTTTACTGAAATTTAGGTTCCAAAAATAGCAGATAAGAATTAGTTAAGTCAAAAGGCAAACGTTTCTTAAAAGTCAATTGACTATCATTGCAGAGTGTCCAGCCTGTTGGAGACTTCAAATAAGCAATGTAATGTCCTGATGATATTGAAGGCCCTTCATGAAAAATAATTGCAACAGTTACAAATGTTCTTCTAGAAATAGATATTTGAAAAGCCACAAAATGTTTAATTAAAGTTGACAATTTACTCCCATCAGCTCTGCATCGTTGAAACATTAAAATTACATACTGTCCATATCTGTGGATAAACAATGTTGATAACATTTCTGAGTTACATTGAGAGCAGACCATGTTCTGATACGCATCTTTAACTAGTTTATTAAAGGACACTGTTTTACAATCTGGTAATGTTAAATATATAAATCTTTCTGTGTGTAGTTCAGTACTACTTGAAAATGAACAATTATCACAGTTATGTTCCCATTTATAAGAAAGGCCAAAACGACTATCAATATCTACACCTTCATCTTCCAAAACTGTAAGCATATACATAATAAATTCCTGACAATCTTGCTGAATATTCTGAGAAAATTGATTTAGTCCTGCACATATGTCTAAAACATTCCTTAGTTCTGAAACACTTGCTACTTCACTATTACCACTGCTACATTTTTCAAAGACAGAATTTAACGAACAACAAAATGTTTGCTCCCGATTTTGTACAATCTGTTGCTGTACATTTTTTAGAAAAAAAAACAACATTAACCACTACATTTGCATAGCAGTTGACACCAGACCTGTTTTCAAATTTAAATCCAACAATCTCTTCAATACTAACCTTTTTCTTACGGCTACCAATGACAGGTTCATCTTTTTTTCTTCGTTTCTCTACTACTTCACTACATTTTTCCTCAATTCTCCTTTTTTGACCAACCATACACTTTTGAATTAAAGGATATTGATGTAAACTTGGAGCATATTCTCTTCTTAACCTATTATACTCCTTCACACAATTTAAATCTGCACTAATCTTTGTCGCATCAAAATCAATTAGATAAAGTCCAGATAAAGTTCTAACTCGAGATAAAGCAACATACTCCATACCCTCTTTGAATACAGTGCTTCCAATATTTACCAAAGCACAATCTACTCTTAAACCTTGAGATTTGTGAATAGTCACTGCATATGCCAAACAAAATGGAAATTGCTTCCAACGGACATATAAGTCTTTCACAAGCAAAAAACGAGTTGAACAGCGACTGAATTGTTGAACTTCCTCTATTCCATCTATTCTATCTTTAGCTTCCAGTTTTTTAATTTCTTGATTTTCTAACTTCAACATTTTTTCATTGAAAACCGAACATTCTTTAAGAGTTGGCATCAAGCATATGACTGACTAATCTTCTACCTCTTTACTATATATTTTCTCAGGTACATTATCTTCATTGGGAAACAACTTGGAAAGTAATCGTGTTTCTAGAGTTTCTTTCGCATCTTCAGTTAGTTTTCCAATCCTTATATCTTGAAGAATATTTCCATATTTAGTATCCTTTGCCTGTCGCATATTTTGAATCAGTTCAGTATATTTGAAATGTGACCATATATTAACATTTCCAATACTGACCAGGCACTTTCTGGTGTCTTCATGTGTAACAGTTTCAAATACAGGTTGTCCTTTCACAGGAGTTAGTTGCAGTAGATCTCCAAAAACTATGACATGTTTGCCTCCAAATAACACATCATAGTCTGTTTTAAGTATCTGTTGCATTCTTAAATGCACAAAAGCAAGCATTAAATTGGATACCATGCTTACTTCATCAATAATGAGAAGTTTCATTTCTTTAAGGACTCTAGAAACTTCATAACAAGCTTCTCCAGATAGCTTGTGATTTTGTAATTTATTTTCATGTTCAACTGGCAGCATCAGTAAACGATGTAAAGTAATACCTTTAATATTATATGCTGCCAATCCACTTGGAGCAGTAATAACACAAGACAGTGTTGACTGAGTTCTTTGCTGTAGATATGTAGTAATTCCTTTAATTAGAAAACTTTTACCAGTTCCAGCTTCTCCACTTACATATAGTCAAATAGGTTCAAATGACATACATGAGCATTCTTTTTTCTCATGACGAAAACCATGCTCAATGTGCTCTGTCACTTCATCATATATCTGTCTTCGCTCAAGATTAAGTTGCTTCTCCAATTCTTCTAAGTTTATTATATCCTCTTGAGCTTGCTGCATTGCTCTTTCCAACTCATCCATGGCAGTGGCTGCTTCATTTTGGATAATTGGTTGTCCCAGTGGATCTTGACTCAACGAAGCAGAACTTTGACTATCTTGAGAACTGACGCTAGCAATCTCCGCTGCAATACTTGCTTCTTGCTCTATTTCGTTGTTCAACATTTGGAGATAATTACTAAAAACAGGACATTCTATACTACTTTTAGATGCATGAAATGAATCTTCATAACTATGAAAGTCACCAAGTAGTTCCTCTTCTGTACGTCATGGTTTAAAGAGTTGCAAAAGAGCTAAATAGTAAAATTCTCTTTTGTCAGGACTTTCGCAACTCAGTTTTCGGTGATTAATCAAGTGTCCTTTTCTTTGTTTCACCAGGCATCCTTCATGTCCTATTACAGCATATACACCTTTATCAATATTCTCTGTAATATTCCTTTTAAAACTGTATTTTTCAAGTATTTCATACAGACAAATGTTTTCAAGCAGAGTACTTCTAATTGGATAGTATGTATCCAACATATTTGTTTTCAGAATGTCTGTACTGTTTGGTTCTTTCTGTGCTAAATATTCAATTTCTTGCACAGGCTTCAAAACACGGTTTCGTGTTTCTGCAAGACCTAAACTCACCCACAGGATAGTTTTAGATTTCGCATAAAGACTTGCTGATGATAATCGATCACAACATTCATATGCTCCAATTTCTCGATGAGATAACATCTTCAAACTGTACGTATACAATTTCTTGCTTAGGCTCTTTTCATGAGAAATGTCTTCCCACATCTCCTTTAGTTCCGTCTTTTCAGATTTCGTGATGTAAGACGTTACATATCGAGCCACAGCAATAGAGTTGTCCGCAACATATTGTATATCCATGTTAGCATTCCACATGGACAAAATGACTGGGTTATAGTCATTTATATATTTGGACTCTTCATCTCTTCTTAAATTGTACGTATTTTTGGGTGATCTTCTTGTGATATTATGTCGCAAAGATGACATAAAAGTGTTGACTCTTCCTTTTGAAAGCACCGGTCGTGCAAAACCAAAACGACATTTGGTATAGAATTTATTCTTTGATTTGAATTTTTGCCGACAATATTTTCCACAACGATGTCTTTGAAAGCGTAACACTTTTCCTCTTAAGTCCTTATCAGTTGTACTATTAGGTATCTCACAAGTGGCATATTGTTCAATAAAAGACAGTACAGTGTCATCCGAGTCTGTTCCAAATTTGGGAGCATCCTTGATCCATAATAGCATATGAATATGAGGAGCACCTCTCGCTTGATACTCTTTTCTCCAAAAGAAATCCAGAACTTCACCAAGAGGTGGATTTTTCTTGTTTGTAATAAAAGACATCATAGCTTCAAATCTATGATTAAAATATCTGCAAACATTAACCGGATCCAACGAACACAGTTCTCCAGGTGTCTTGTAGTTTATATTTTCTATATCTCCTTCGACGCTCATGACGAGCTCAGCTCGTCATGGAGTTGCCATTCATTTCAATGGAAATTACATGGGAAGGATGCAAAAGGCCTTACCATCCAAGTGGATATTTGCATTCGCCTCCCGAAGAAATTCAAGTAAATCTTCCCAAGCATACTCTGCACAGCTTAGAGTTAAAAACCATGTAGGTGCTCCTAAGTTTCTTAGCATGCATTTCAAATCTCCATGACGACGGTACCAATACTCATTAGTACCACGCTGACATGCCATTAAATTAATAAGGTGAGAATCCAAAACACTGTCTTTCTGTTGCACTTTATCCATAAATTCCTTTGCTGAAACATTTTGCAGAAGCACTCCACTTTTTAAGATATGGTTTACTGCATAAGAAAGACCAGATAAGTCACTCTCAAACAGAAGATGAAACAAATATGGAATACATTGACGAAATCTCGAATCTTCTGCATATAATCTGGTTGTCCGGTACTCAGAGGCAATAATCTGCATAGGTCGATCATCATATCGTGCACCTTCACCTGTTGGGAATAACTGTGGGAAACAACGACCTTCCAAACTTTCTTCCCATACACTAATAGGACTTCCTTTTGCTTTTTTCATCTGAAATAATTCAAAAGCATTCCCCATTGCTTCTTTGGAATGCAGTGGATGAACACTGTAATGTTCATAAATTTCTTCACTTCTGGACAAGTCGACTTTTTCAATTTGTCCAATAGACAAATCATTATCCTCTTCTTCACTTACTTCCTCTTCTTCTACGTATGCATTTTATAGTATTTATTGTTTTTGACTAAATACAATGTTGCCTTTTTGACTTTCCTAACATCCACTAAATCTTGCCAGATTTTCTTACTCTTTGTAGGTACACCATTAACTAGAATAACTAGAGGTTCCTCTTCTACATTTTCAACACCAATTGTCTCAATTTTTTTAAAATCAAGTGGCAAATATACAACTCTACCCTTTAATCCTCTTTGTAAATCTGAAGGATTTGATTTCCCAGTCTTAGGCTCCATACGAACAATAGCCTGAAAAGGATGTACACATTGAATCAGAATAGTCTCCTAAGTATTTAAATCCTTTAGTTCTGATGGAATATTTATCAACTCAAGATTATTATATACAGCTCTTGCAGGCATTCTATTTTCATTTAATTTATTATAACAATATTTACAAATACGTTGCGCAAAACCCAAATCAAAATAGTTTTCTACCAACAAATATGTCCAAAAATCTTTCCACTGACTATTATTTTCATCTTCACTTTTTAAATATTAATCAACTAACCTAGTTTGACTTTTGTAATGAATGCGTCGACAACACACACATGGAAAATTTGGTTTTTCACCTGCAATGACCTTAAACTTTGTTATTTCCTGTTCAAAATCTTCAGTATTAAAATTTCCGACATTTTCTAACACATTTCCTTCTATAACTATATCAGATTCTGCATTGTCTTCATCTCGACCAAAATAAATTACCTCAATTTCTGCACAAATCCTCTTAACATTTAATTGACATCCATGCAAAAGAGCACTATTTAACTCTTTAAGTTTAAGTGCTGGACTTTTTGCATAATACATCTTTCTCACAAATTTTTTCATTTTGTTATGATGCACTGCTAACATCCTGAAGTGATGAAAAACACTCTGGCATATTTTTTTAGAAAGACAAGCCAGAGAATGGCCTTGCAGACCTATTTTTTCTCTCACTCTGCAACGGTCTAATTCTTGCAACATTAAAATCTTTTTTTTTAGACTTTCCCTAGTGTACTTACGTAAGAAATTGCGAAAGAAATCAATTGAATCCTGTCGTACACTGCAAATACTACTACAATTCCAAGTGTAAACAGGAACATTAAGACGTCCCTGTAAAACTTCTCCAGCTATCACCTCTTCTGCATTTCTAACCACAATTTTCTCTTTCTCAAAAGGACAACCATCCTTCACCTCATATGCTCGACCACTGGTGTCAACTGCATGCACCAAATCGTTACTTTGAAAGTAACTCTCTTCATTAAAAAATGGCTCAGAATTTGAAGTATGCATCCATTTCCCAGAAAACACTTTACAAAAATTACTTCTATTTATGTGTCTCTTCCATTTACTCTTCGCTTTTAAAACTCTGATTGCCTTATTCAGTGTATTTATTCTATTAATTACTAAAATATTTTTTTTTTTGTCTCAAACGCGCGCTCAACAACATCCTCTATATATTTTTTCTCCTTATAAAAAGCAGATTTCCTTTTAGAAACGTTTTCCTTTTTTAATAAATTCGAAACCACTCTGTTATAAAACATACGCTTCCTGATTTCCGCAAACTGATTAAAACGTCTTTTACTGTACATATTTTCCTCACCGCTGATTTCAGAAACATTTTTCTTTTTTCTCGCATTTCTCCTTGTACATACTGACAACTGTTTTTCCTTTTGAACATTATCCAATTTACTTTTCGTTTGAGACAACATTTTTATGAAATCCTTGCTGCTCTTACCAGGAGCACTCTTGTTTTTATCCGCCCGTTGTTGATTAGGTAATTCTTCTAATTCTTTCCTCTTCAAATGGTATGTCCATTTATACAGCTTTCTTTTTTCATTTCTGGTCGGCATACTGATTGATGTTTGTGATAAAAATGACAATCTGTTAAGAAAAAAGTTAAAAAATATTATAGACCTCTACTAGCATATAACATAGAAATTATAACCACTGGTTTATTTTATAAGTAGAATAAAGACAAAGAAACAGTCTCTGAACAGAGTAGGAAATCCTGTAGTGAACGTTGGTTCTAAATTTATGACAGTCCATAGTTGTGTCAGCATTATAGACGTAGTTTTCTGATTCTAATTTTTCAGGCATATGAACACTACACTAATTTTTAAGCATTGTAGGTGATCCTAGTGCTTTTAATTTTTTTGACTATAATCTCTTATACACTTCATGAAAACATTTATTCTCATTCTCAGAAAGCAGATCAACGAGGAATAGTACAAGAAAACTGCCTTCAAGAATATTTTTCTATCAAAAATAATTGTATTCATTTAAAAGTTCATATTCTAAAATGACTTGTAGCATAATCTCATCAGGTACTTCTTCATAATCAAAATTTTCATCATCCAAATTCTGTTCTTCCCCTTCCACCAATTCTAAGTAAGCACTGTCAAAAGTATTGTCCATAAAGTCCTCATTTTCTGACTCAATTTCCTCTTCAAATACTCCATCTAGTAATTGCTCTATCAATTCATTAGCAATTTCAAAATGTAAATAAATGTGGTCGGAGTAATTTTCCATTTTAGGAATTTTTTTGTTTCTTCTGTAGCCTTATAAAAAAATATAAAGACTAAATTATATCTTTTTCATGAATAGATAACAAAAAATTACCTTTACTAATTTTTAAAGTACATACATTTTCATACTTTGTAACACATTAACTACATAGATTAAGATAGCACCTTCCTCTTGTTTGAAAACAAACTGACACTATGATCCTAGACATTAACACTATCCCTTTTAATTTTTTTAAATAAATTCTGCTGTAAAAAGACATCTTACTGTGAAATTTGTTTTTAGGTTTTCTGGACTGTAGAACTGTTGATAGACTTTATAATTTATTTTTACGGATCAATTTTCTGAGTTCACCACTACAAACTGCTATTCAAACTGTATACAGACTGAAGGGGGGCTCACAATGTACAAATGAAAACATTCACTAAACAGATTACTACTTCCCACAGAGACAGTTGCTTTTACGTTTCAACAGCATACTCAGCATGTGAATTTCATCATATGTACAAAATTTCATGCTAAGCATGAAGAACCACATCATATTAGACCTCTGCAAATACATATAAAAGGGTGCAAACAGATAGTACAGTCACAGACATGCATAAAAAATGCCCATCACACCAACAGCCATATCATAATACACCTCTGTAAATGAAGAAAAACGACTGCACACAAATGATACAGCATAAGTTAGAGAGATAATGAAGACTTAGCAAGAATTAATCCACGCAAACAGCAAACTCTTACAGTCAAAGGATAGATGACCCAGAACTGCATAGAAAATAACACATGGACCAGCCCATAAAAAGATACTGCCAACAGACAGTGGAAACCTATCTCAACATACATATCTAGTGCAAGCAGGTACAGATATGGTAAAAATAGAAGATTAAATCCGCCAGCAAAAGAGAAGCAGTGCAAATGTTCTTAAAAATCTTGCTTATTATTTTAATCTGCACAAAAATAATTTGCCTTAAAAAAAAACAACTCACCTGTATAAAATAATTTGATCGTTGAAAAGTCTATCAAGTAGAATACAGGTTGTTGCTTTTCAGCACCAAACACTATAAAAAAGAAAAATACTGACATTTAATTAACATATTACAGATATATTTATTACACAACATACACCCATTGTGCCAAATAACAAGCCTAACAGATATATTCCCTAATATTCTCCACCATTAGATATCCTAAAGCCTAACTAAGTTCAATAATTGTTTTTTAAACACATCAAATAACCACATTTTTCACCCAGATTTATTTAAAATCAAACTTTATTTACAGTGTAATCTCCCACACATTTCCAGGATACTACATGCAATCTTTATGATTTGCACTGCTAGACAATCTTACTTAGCATATCTGTTACCCATCTTACTTGCCAAAATAAATCACCATGGAACACCAACATTACACTGTGATTAAAGCTTCTTTTTACATAATTTTGGGTGAATAATTTGCTTTCGAGTTTTATATTTAGATTCTGTTAATTATAGTGATTTGTTTTCTTTCCTACATTTTCACAATCACTAGTTGCACAAAACTAATGACAGAGATGGAGAGAGATGTAGAGTAGGAAACAGAGACAGGGCAGGAAGGACACAGACCACAGAAAAGAGAGAGACAGTAGCAGGGACAGGAACATGCAGAGAGAGACCAGCATTGAAAGCACAAATGGAGTGAATGAAAAATAACAGGAGGCAGAGAAAAGTCAAGAAAAAGAGGGAACATACAAAAAAGAAAAAGATGAACATGGACAGGGTATCACAGAGTAGAAACAACAGACAGGGCACAAAGAAAACAAATGGTAGGAGGCACAGAGCGAGAAAGGACAGCAGGCAAACAGCACAATAGGGAGAGAGAGAGCTCACGGTACGCAAAGATGGACAAGCAGAGCAGAAGGGAGAAAAAGATGGAGAGAAGGAGGCTGAATAAGACGGAGGGAGAGATACACCACCATAGAGATAATGCAGGAGAAAGACTGAGAGCAGGAGACAGAGAGAGATACAAAACGAGCACGGAAAGGAGAGAGAGATCACAAGGGAGAGGGAAGGCAAGAGCGTGATTCAGGCCACAAAGTAAAAGAGGGACAGAAGGGAAAAAAAGAATAGTAAAAAGGACAACAAAGAGAGGGAGAGCAAGAGATACAGAAAGAATAGAACACAGAGTGAGGGAGAACAAAAACAGGATAGAGAGAAAATACATGAGAGACAGGAAGGGTAGAAATCAGAGGGTAGACAACATGGGGCGAAACGGCACAATAGACAGAGATACAGAGAACAAGCCGGACACACTGAAATATATGAAGGAACCAGCACAAAGATAGAGATGTTGAGAAAAGGGAAAGAGGAACACAGATATATGTATGCTAACTCCACTAACTTAGGACATGAGGGCATCTGCTGCAGGAACTTCTGTATAACGTCATAGTCACAACTCTTTGTTTCCCATTAGCCCCACCCCTTTCCCCTCTGACCTCTCACCCACCAGTACAGCCCTCGGCCACAAACCACACTGTAAATTTTGCCCTCCATAGCATAACATGAGGGTATGGTACAACAGGTAACATCATACCTACAGCAACTGTGGACTATTGCCTTTGACTCAGATTCATAACTGCACAAGTTAAATAAACATACATTTTGACCTCTCAATAATTTTCAGAAAACTTCAACTTACAGTCCGGGTGACACCACAACAATATTCTTATACCTAAGTTTCAGAAAAAAAAGGGAACTCTACACTAACAATGACTCTCTTTAAAGAATTTCCGTTCCTTTACTACACTCACCTACCATGATCTCATTGCGTCACTTCTCCACTAGTCAAAACTAGGCATTGTCAAAAGTATCAATACCACACATAATCTACCTGCAGTTTCTGAACGTGTCTCTAACGGGCTCCGTTTTTTGTTCTGCCACTTTTTCTTGAACTACTGCAACAGCAGGCTGTCACTACAGGCCGGCTAAAAAAACAGTCTGCCTATACCAGGGCTCAAAAGTGCAGCCCGATAGACACCGAGCCTATCTTTAAGAAACTGCCTCTGCTCAGACCCGAAAAGACCCGGCCAACTTAAAGCCCTGAAACTATCTTAATGTCTCCTCTCTCTTTCCACCTTTAAATTTGACTTTCAAACCACGTTTGCTTTCCATGACACACGCTTCTTTTTCAGTGTTCCACATTCAACGCCTAGACACTTTACCCTTTTTAGTATCAGAAGCCGCAGCTGCAACATGGCTAATCCACAAATTAATTAGTCTATCTTTTACGCTTTTTCAGTGTTCAAATTCCATAAATTATTTTCACATAAATAGATATGAGCGGCTCAGTACCTCCTACTGGCATGAAACCAAGTCGCTCCCTTTCACTTACAAATTCCTTAGAGACGGCAAACAAAATTATATCTGTATAGAGATGAGTGTACTCAAACATGGGATTAGTCGTTCACATCCAGGCACTTCCAATTGCATGACTTATTTAACTGGAACCGATGTAATGTTGCATGTGTTTTCAAAGGTACACCGGTGCCTGCTATAATGCCGACTTTTACCTTATTGCTCAACAGTAGTTTTTTATTTTCAAGCAACGAGAATTGCTATGAGGTATTAAACGACAAACCTTACGCTGTAATAGTCACTCTGCATATGATTCCCTGTAAGAATGTAGTTTAAACACCCCCCGCATGAGAACCTTGATGTTTCCATCTGGCCTTGAATTCCGGCCTTGAATTCAAAGTTCAATCACAAGACATGAACAAGAGCCTTATTGTCACAAAAACAAGTTACCCTAGCATCTGTTCACAAACATATCTCCTTCACTTAGCTAACACTCACAGAGAAGTGCATATCTTATTAAATAGTGACCTTCATTTACAATTTGCTGAGGTGACTCCCATATTCTTTAACGCATCCTTCACTTCACGGCTGGCCTATTTTTTTTATAAGTACTAAGCAATGGTTTAGTGACTTCTTTGCCCGAAATGATTTGAAGTCATTCTGCTACTCTTCACTCCATATTCTCCGACCTACGTTTGTGGACTTCCTGTTCTACTACCAGTGGCTCCTACTTTTGTGTTCCTATTTTGTTTTTTACAAAATGGATGTCCGTCCTGTCTTCGCAAACGAGCCAGAGCACTTAGAACTGTTTCGCCACAGGATGCTTGAGTACTATGGCATCCTGCCACTCGCGACTTTGAGTGCATCATATGGATTATCATTTTGATTTTCCTATTTCACCTGTGTGCAGCCTGTATTTCATTGCCTGAGCTGTGATTTCATGTGGGCCCTGGACTTATGTCTCTGCAACTTGGAATCTCCTGAAGTGAATTAAAATCATCTCATGAATCCGTTAATTGATTATGAACAACTTTGTTCCGACGCAGGGATTATGGCCTTTGCAGCGATACATGCAGTTCTGGGTCATTGGAATATATTCGCAGCGGCGCAAGATTTCTTGGCACACAGCTGCATAGAAAAGTCACCGAGTTGTCCTCTGATGGTACTAGAGGCTCCGGTAATTGAAGAGCATGTATGTTCTTTTCCTCTTTTCAATTGGATGGCTGACTTGTTTTTGGATGATAACAGTGACTTCCTTTTAGAAGCGGTTGCTGCTTATTTCGCCTACTCAATTTTAGGATGACTCTTATGCAAGCCATTGACGTCTTAATTTTTTTTCCCTCCCTATCTTTCTCACGTTTTTGGGAATTCTTTTTTTATATAAACAGACCTATTGGCTTTACTAACAGTGAACATTACAATTCCGTGCTGGTCAGATTTTCGTGTTTTATGTGGACTAAATTTTTTTTCCTCACCTGCTCGATTTCGAACTGAACATTTCATTTAACTCTAATTTCAACAATTCACTTGCTTATCTTATCTTATCTTATTTGAAACGATCTCGAAGCAAGGCAGGGTAATATATGGTTAAATGTGCCCTGATAAATGTGTAAAGTTAGCATGAATTTTTTATAAGTTTAAACGCCATTTTCCCTTTCTGTTCCTTATTTGCGCCTCACACACATCTGCTGCTTTACTTTTCTGCCTAGTGAAATTTTTTGGATTCATACGAGAAAAATATGTTGTTACACTGATATTACCCTTGCTTATTGAGCTGTATCTGACATCGAGTACTGAAACCTTCAAAAGATATCTCAATACAGTAGTTGTTCTGAACACTGATTTTCGAACGTCCCTACAGATAACATACATGCAGCTCCAGCCAAGTTCTCGCTTTTGGCGCGTTTTTTATTTCCTTACACAATACCATAACACAAACTTGATAGTGCTTCGCATGCAGAGAACTGATTGTTAATGAGGTGATGTCTAACCACTAGCATTTTCATATATGGTTGCTGAACTTAAAGTCAAAACACACCTTCTTAGATTTAATATAATTTAATATACTTGCTCAGGAGGGTGTAGAATATGTTTTGTTAAACCCTATTCATTTTGCATCATACTATGCTTGCACCGTTTGTGTTCTATGGACTAGTAACTATGCCGATTACTTTGTTTCTAATAATATCTTTACGCGTATTAGATAATAAACTTCGCTTCAAAGCACTGCATTAGTGAATCAACATTTCAAATATACACGTTCCCTCTTTTAATCCATATTGTGAACTGAAATTATTGTATACTGAAAGTGTATTCATGTGTTCGACGTAACCTCAGCTGTACTAAGTTCATGTTTTCTTTTGTCGACCTGAGTTACTCATACTGCAACCCGTTGGCCTGTGACGGCCGTCAAGCCTTTCTTAGTGGGTCGCGAACCATGCAAACAATCGTACCTCTGGTAAAAAAATAATGTATTACTGTTATCAAGCACCGCCGCAGTTGCGCTTTACTCACACTGATAATCACTGCTCCCCCGCTTCTACAGAGCAGACGCTATGTCGTATTTCACTACTTATCACCCTTTCATCTCCACTATAACAAACACTTATCCGCCAGCCACCAGAGAACAGAGTGGAAAAACAAACGAACTAAGTAGTGAAATACGACAAACCCTCTGCTCTGTGGAGCCGAGCAAGCGGTAATTGTGAAAGTAGACATTCACTAGCGCTTCAAAAAAGCATCTCAATTATATAAATAGTGTTTTGAAAACCTGCCAAATACTTTGATACGAATATCTGTGTGTGCCTGCATAGCAAACTTCCTCAGCCCAGACTGAACGCAGACACAGACAGACAGACACACACTAAGATAACACAGAGCAACGGATACGGAAAGCAGCAGGGAGATGAAGATGGAGTCACACGGCAGGAGGGAGAGAGATCTATATATACTCGGTCTGCTACCTCAATGTATGAAGGCATGTACTCCACGAACCTATGTACAACCTCATGGTCACAAGTTTTCATTTTATTTCACTCGGCCCCCTCCCCTTCTCACCCCACCCCCACCAATGCAGCCCTCGGCCACAAACCACACTGTAATTTTATCCTCCGACATAAAGTTTATAAATACCTTAAGCATTAGCACTTTTTGACGAAGGTATCACACAGTGGAGAAGTGTGGCTCAGGGGTTAGAGGCAGCAGACCCGGGAGCTGAGATCAGTCCTGGACCAGGGTTCATTTCCCTGCCTCGGTGGGGTCTTGGGCTACAAAAATTCCACGGACTCGATAATTCTCGCCCCGGTGCCTCCTCGACTCACGGGTTCACACTCTGCGACTCTGGGCAATAGCTTGCTTAATCTCCACAACGGCCCCTCGCGGCGGGATGCCTGACTTTCACCTTGTGGATACCCTGCTATCTCACAGGGGAATACCAGGAAGGGTTCCCTAAGCAAGCGCCGGGAAACCCACTGCGGGTAGCTGTGCGCTATATAAGCTCAACTACATCTACATTTACACATTTACATATAATCTACCATTTTCCTCTCTACCTGCATTATCTGTGTCTCTGCTAATACCATTTTTTGATCTGCAAACCAACTTTACAGATTATACGGAAACGCTCCCAAATCACTCAAATAATTACTGTCTATTTTAAACATATTTTATATACCATTTATTCAGTATACCAAAAATATATGCAAAACTATAATTCACACTTGAAAGAAAGTGAAGAAAGGGCGCCCAACCCCCATTAAATTCACAGGACTTCAGCCCCCCCCTCCTGTCTGCTTTGGAAGCCCAAGATAACATACATCCCAGATACACACAGAGCCGCACCTGAACGTTTCACATCTCTATAAAGAACCATTTGAATGTTAATTAGGCCTTGCAGTTGTTTTACCCCTTCTAAAAGCCCCTGCAGCTTTATTCTGCCTACTGATTAAACGTTCATGTCCCCCTAACAAAAACATTTTTGTCCCCCCCCCCCGAAATTTCGTTCCAGTTCCGTCTCTGACTGACAGTGAATAAAAAGAACTTACAGTAAGGGATAACATAAGAACATGACTGAAGACCACTGAGCTTAATCAATTTTATTAATCAAAATTTAAAACTAATAATTGCAAACAAATAATGTATATAAAGAGTGATGAAACAAAATGGAAGAGTAGTTGAAAAAATAGAAAACAGTGCCAAAGTCAAAAATGAGGTTACTCAGAGACTGTGAGGGAAATATACAATTATACTGACCGAACCACATTTTACGGTACATCGCAAAAGAAACAGTTAGAGACTCACCTTTACCAATGCTTTGTAGAACAATGACAGTCACAAAACATATATTCGTTTGACGGAACTCTCAGTAATGCTTCTATCACTGCAACCAAAGATTAAAGGTCACAGATTTCCTCTCAATACACACTCATATATGTCTCTTCAACCAATCATATTTGTTCCCGCACAATTTTAAAATCAAATTAACATTTCAGTTGGTTATCCCTTTCAATATTTTCAAAGTCACATAAAGGTCACCCTTCACCCTCTGCCTTCTCTGGTTGTTACCATGGTAACAGCTCATTCTGCACCTGGCTGAAGGGACAGGTCAACAGTTCATATCTCAACGTTCTAAATCAAAGCAACAAGGCTCATTTCCCTCCAAACTCACCTGCCTATCCACTGTCTTTTTACATTTCATTTTTTTTCACGACCAATAGTATTTTTCGCTTAAAAAAAAAATAACATGCAACGTAGTCTTCAATCTTGAGGTATAAGAATCAACCAATCATTTTTAGTTTTTCAACAACACCAAACTTCATCCACTTTTTTATCCTGACTTTCAGCTTCTAACTGCCATTCCACTTCCAGAACCCATCGGAGTACTACTGCATCTGCCTTGAAAATGAAGGTTTGGCTTGTAGGACACAGCTATATTCACTGGAGTGAAAAATATGCAGCAAACAGACAAATTTCCAACCTTGACTTACCAAATGTGCACATTACGTGGATTGGACAAAGAGGATTGAGATGTCACCAATTGATACCATTGGTGAAAACGTTTATGCGTCTCCCTGAACCTAACCATTGTGCACTGTGGTAGGAATGATCTAGGCACATTGACTGGGCAGGTCTGGAAATGCTTCTAAAGGACACCTTTCGTCAATTGATGACACTTTTTCCTCGAACTGTCTTGGTGTATTCCAATATATGCCAAAGACAGAAATGGAATTGGTCCAATCAACATTGTCCACAGATTGAGAAAGCAAGGAAACATGTAAATAAATCTGTTTCTGCTTTCCTCAGAGAATATAGCATGGGTTCTATATACAACATCAACTTGCGTTACAACATGCAAGGCATCTATAGGAGAGATGGTGTTCATTTCATGGATGAGGAAAATAGAATCTTCCTCTGTAACATGAGACTCTGCATCGGTACTTACTTATAAGTGCAGAAAAAACTCAATTAACACAATGGCTCTTTTAAGAGCCACCTTACATCTAAACACTCAAACTTGTAATTTATTTCCATCTTTATTTATTTTTTTGTTCGCCGTGCGCGACCGGGTGCGCGCACCCCGCAACTTTTTTGCAAAACAAAAGCTACTTTTACACTTTCGCCGTCCTTCATAAACCCCTGAGGAAACCTACGAGATCAACCAGTCTCCACCCTGCTCCCTTTCCATGCTCTCCACTATAGTTTTTCACAGTCTTGTGAATAGGGGTGCACTACCGAGTGCGCACACCCCGCAACTTTAAAAACAAAAAAAATATATATATTTTCGCGTTCAGGGTCCTTACTGCACCCCCTGAGAAAAGCTACCCGGCCATACAATCTCTACCTTCTCCCCTTTCCTTGTTCTAACCCTTTGTTCTGTACAATATATTCACTCGCACTAACAAAATGGCGGTCAACACTTCCTGATTTCCTCCGAATCGAATGTTGACAGACGTTAAACAGCAAATCAAAATTCCGCTCGCGCAAAGCCGCATTAGTGCGCGCACCCGTGCGCGCTTACAGATATATAATTGAATTCAACTTTAATTTTCTCAGCAACTACTGAACAGATTTACACCATTCAAAGAAAAGCGTAATCTGCGAGCCAGACTCTACATTTCTACCAAATTTCTTATAAATCCATTCAGCCGTTCGAGCTGTAGTCGTGTCTAAACGTCCTATGGAAAATTACATGGGGAAAACATGTTTTGGGACCCCCCTTTTATCTCAGCCCCCACTTGACGAATCCCCCCCAAACTTTCAGGGAAGGAGCGGAGCGGAGCAGGCCATCTTCTTTGAGAAATTCGCAAAGATTCGTCCACCAGCGCCAAAGTTGTTCTCAGTAGAATGTTGCGGATTTCCTATGGAAACTAGGTCCTAACTATAACTACCTACTGGGGATCGCCAGTAGGTAATATATATATGTCCAATTACCGCTCCGGCGCCTGTAACCACCAAACGGAGAAAGACACGGACTCCAAAATCAGCATACACTGCTGGCTGCAGTGACTTTATTTAATTATAAATGGTGCGAGATGTCGGGCAGGATGACGCGTTTCGGCTAACGTGTAGCCTTGCTCATATATATATATGTATACACACACATATGTCATTTTTACAACACCTCCATAAGAACTGCTTTTTCTTTTGAAAACTACCTCATTCAGCTCCAGCCCTCACCTGACTACTATTGCTCCTTCACTTTAAAATGCTTTGGGAATGGATTGTGGGCCACAGCTATATGTATTGGGATAAAGGGGCTGCAAAAAAGAGAGCTATTGACAGGGACTTGGGTTTGCCAAATGTGCAGATTAATGGGTTTGGCTAGAGAGGGTTAAAGTTTCATCAATTACTGGCTTTAGTTAAATCCTTTATGGGTTCCCAAGCTCCTCACCTCATGATTGTGCACTGTGGTAGAAATGACCAAGGCACATTGACTGGGGTAGGGCTGGAAATCCTAATGATAGAAACCTTTGTAAAACTGATGTTGCTTTTCTCTCACAGTGTCTTTGTGTACTCTAAAATATGAGAAAGACAGAAATGGAAATTGTCAAATCAATTCAATCCACAGATTGACAAAGTCAGGAAACATGTTAATAAAACTGTTCCTGCATTCCTCAGAGACCATCACATGGGCTGTATCTATATGAACAATCTGTGTTTTGCCATGCATGGAATTTAAAGAATTGATGGCATGCACTTTACAGATGAAGGCAACACAGTGTTTCTAAGTAAGCCATATACACACAACCAACGCAACAGCTTCTGTAAGAGCCACCATAGTACCCGAAATGTTGTGACTTTTTGTGCAATGATTCTTTTTTGAGGTTATGAGAATCTTTGCGATGATGTCGCGTTCATCACAAACACGTTGCAAAAATGGAAAACAAAAGCAGAAATTCAATGAAGAACACATCCAAAAATAATATGTAAAAAATTCCATTCTGAACATTGCACTACACATAATACTATATACATACTTCTTTCAAAGCATGTTTAAACTCATATTTTTCTATATAGTTTCTATAAAAACTATCTTTCAGACCTATTTTCCATTTTCACGGGTATTCGTGTCGGAAACCGAGACGATCACACTTTTCCATAAAGGCTTAAATAAATATATCCACACATATTACAGTATTTCACACACTAGGGGTTTCTTACAGTATTCTCTAAAATGTTTTTCTAGAGAGTTTCCATAAAAATCATCTCTAAAATCTATTTTCTGTGTTCGCGTTGAAGCCGGAAATCACGATGGCGTCGGTATCCATGATCATCGCGGATGCATTGTGAAAATGCAAAGCAAAAGCGGCAATTCAATAGCCACCACCACCTTCAACAATTATACCTATTTTACTAATTCTAACCATCAAACTAGATAGATCACTATCTAATGAACTCTATAAAAACATTTATCAATATCTCAACATCTCTATAACAGTATGTATTGATAATTCACTTGGCTCTGTGAGTGCATGCATAAGTCTCTGAGTGGGTCTGCCACTTCATAAATAGGTCTATGAGTGGATATGAGAGTAGACTCATGACATGAGTCTTACAGTAAGTGTGTCACTGGCTGCATAGGTCTCTGAGTAAACCTCTCTCTCAGTGAATGTACGAGTGGAAGTATAAGTCTCTAAGTGGCTCTGTGAGTCAGTACATGATAGTCAGACTGGATATGTGACTGAGTCAATCAATGTCTCAGTGGGTGCGTGAGTACATTTATAATTCTCGCAGTGTGTCTGTGAGTCGATGCATAAATGTCTGAGTGAGTCTCTGACTGGGTGTGTGAGTGTCTGAGTTGGTACATGAGTGTCTGAATAGGCCTGTGAGTGGCTGTACGAGTCTCTGACTGCGTATGTGAATCGGGACATGAGCCTGTGACTGGATCTATGAATTGGTGCATAAGTGTTTGAGTAGGCCTGTCTATCAGTGAGTGTGGCAGTAGAAGTAAACATCTCACACTGGGTCTGTAAGTGGGTGTATCAGTGGCTGAGTCAGTCTGTACATGAGTGCTTCACTCTCCAATTGAGTCTGTAATTGTGTGCATGGATACCTTATTGAGTATTTCATTGGGTACATCAGTATCCAAGTGGGTAAATGACTGGATATTTAAGTGTGTGAGTGTCTATGTGAATGGGTATATCAGTGTAATATAAATGTATATATATATATATATATATATTCCAAACACCAAGTTGCCTTCGAGGAGTTGTAATGCCGGTATTGTGGGAGAACGACTACAAGTGGCACGACGAGGTTCCCCCTCCACAGAACCCACTAAGGGGAATGCATTTTGTCAGCATGAAGCCCCACAGCAACCACTTGGTAAAGTAATGGACTACAGGACCCAGAAAGCAACATTGCAAAGTGAAGTCCCATTGGGGCGGGGTCTACCTGTTCAAAATCCACGCAGCTGTTGGGACTCTTTTGCTATGAGCCAGTGATCAAGGGTGTGGTATCCCGAAACGCGTATGGCATCTCTGACGGAGGGAGAACACGCTGTGCTCTTTATCCACAATAAAGAATGGAGATAATTTCAACTGTGTAGGTGTCTCAATTGCAAGGCAACTTGGTGTTTGGAACTTAATTTGCGGCGCGCCTCGCCGCTGAGACGCCCCGCTGCTCAGTATGCAGCCCTGCAGCGCCCGACAACACGGGCGCTTCGAGGAGTTGAAATGCCGGTATTGTGGGAGAACGACTACAAGTGGCACGACGAGGTTCCCCCTCCACAGAACCCACTAAGGGGAATGCATTTTGTCAGCATGAAGCCCCACAGCAACCACTTGGTAAAGTAATGGACTACAGGACCCAGAAAGCAACATTGCAAAGTGAAGTCCCATTGGGGCGGGGTCTACCTGTTCAAAATCCACGCAGCTGTTGGGACTCTTTTGCTATGAGCCAGTGATCAAGGGTGTGGTATCCCGAAACGCGTATGGCATCTCTGACGGAGGGAGAACACGCTGTGCTCTTTATCCACAATAAAGAATGGAGATAATTTCAACTGTGTAGGTGTCTCAATTGCAAGGCAACTTGGTGTTTGGAACTTAATTTGCGGCGCGCCTCGCCGCTGAGACGCCCCGCTGCTCAGTATGCAGCCCTGCAGCGCCCGACAACACGGGCGCTTCGAGGAGTTGAAATGCCGGTATTGTGGGAGAACGACTACAAGTGGCACGACGAGGTTCCCCCTCCACAGAACCCACTAAGGGGAATGCATTTTGTCAGCATGAAGCCCCACAGCAACCACTTGGTAAAGTAATGGACTACAGGACCCAGAAAGCAACATTGCAAAGTGAAGTCCCATTGGGGCGGGGTCTACCTGTTCAAAATCCACGCAGCTGTTGGGACTCTTTTGCTATGAGCCAGTGATCAAGGGTGTGGTATCCCGAAACGCGTATGGCATCTCTGACGGAGGGAGAACACGCTGTGCTCTTTATCCACAATAAAGAATGGAGATAATTTCAACTGTGTAGGTGTCTCAATTGCAAGGCAACTTGGTGTTTGGAACTTAATTTGCGGCGCGCCTCGCCGCTGAGACGCCCCGCTGCTCAGTATGCAGCCCTGCAGCGCCCGACAACACGGGCGCTTCGAGGAGTTGAAATGCCGGTATTGTGGGAGAACGACTACAAGTGGCACGACGAGGTTCCCCCTCCACAGAACCCACTAAGGGGAATGCATTTTGTCAGCATGAAGCCCCACAGCAACCACTTGGTAAAGTAATGGACTACAGGACCCAGAAAGCAACATTGCAAAGTGAAGTCCCATTGGGGCGGGGTCTACCTGTTCAAAATCCACGCAGCTGTTGGGACTCTTTTGCTATGAGCCAGTGATCAAGGGTGTGGTATCCCGAAACGCGTATGGCATCTCTGACGGAGGGAGAACACGCTGTGCTCTTTATCCACAATAAAGAATGGAGATAATTTCAACTGTGTAGGTGTCTCAATTGCAAGGCAACTTGGTGTTTGGAACTTAATTTGCGGCGCGCCTCGCCGCTGAGACGCCCCGCTGCTCAGTATGCAGCCCTGCAGCGCCCGACAACACGGGCGCTTCGAGGAGTTGAAATGCCGGTATTGTGGGAGAACGACTACAAGTGGCACGACGAGGTTCCCCCTCCACAGAACCCACTAAGGGGAATGCATTTTGTCAGCATGAAGCCCCACAGCAACCACTTGGTAAAGTAATGGACTACAGGACCCAGAAAGCAACATTGCAAAGTGAAGTCCCATTGGGGCGGGGTCTACCTGTTCAAAATCCACGCAGCTGTTGGGACTCTTTTGCTATGAGCCAGTGATCAAGGGTGTGGTATCCCGAAACGCGTATGGCATCTCTGACGGAGGGAGAACACGCTGTGCTCTTTATCCACAATAAAGAATGGAGATAATTTCAACTGTGTAGGTGTCTCAATTGCAAGGCAACTTGGTGTTTGGAACTTAATTTGCGGCGCGCCTCGCCGCTGAGACGCCCCGCTGCTCAGTATGCAGCCCTGCAGCGCCCGACAACACGGGCGCTTCGAGGAGTTGAAATGCCGGTATTGTGGGAGAACGACTACAAGTGGCACGACGAGGTTCCCCCTCCACAGAACCCACTAAGGGGAATGCATTTTGTCAGCATGAAGCCCCACAGCAACCACTTGGTAAAGTAATGGACTACAGGACCCAGAAAGCAACATTGCAAAGTGAAGTCCCATTGGGGCGGGGTCTACCTGTTCAAAATCCACGCAGCTGTTGGGACTCTTTTGCTATGAGCCAGTGATCAAGGGTGTGGTATCCCGAAACGCGTATGGCATCTCTGACGGAGGGAGAACACGCTGTGCTCTTTATCCACAATAAAGAATGGAGATAATTTCAACTGTGTAGGTGTCTCAATTGCAAGGCAACTTGGTGTTTGGAACTTAATTTGCGGCGCGCCTCGCCGCTGAGACGCCCCGCTGCTCAGTATGCAGCCCTGCAGCGCCCGACAACACGGGCGCTTCGAGGAGTTGAAATGCCGGTATTGTGGGAGAACGACTACAAGTGGCACGACGAGGTTCCCCCTCCACAGAACCCACTAAGGGGAATGCATTTTGTCAGCATGAAGCCCCACAGCAACCACTTGGTAAAGTAATGGACTACAGGACCCAGAAAGCAACATTGCAAAGTGAAGTCCCATTGGGGCGGGGTCTACCTGTTCAAAATCCACGCAGCTGTTGGGACTCTTTTGCTATGAGCCAGTGATCAAGGGTGTGGTATCCCGAAACGCGTATGGCATCTCTGACGGAGGGAGAACACGCTGTGCTCTTTATCCACAATAAAGAATGGAGATAATTTCAACTGTGTAGGTGTCTCAATTGCAAGGCAACTTGGTGTTTGGAACTTAATTTGCGGCGCGCCTCGCCGCTGAGACGCCCCGCTGCTCAGTATGCAGCCCTGCAGCGCCCGACAACACGGGCGCTTCGAGGAGTTGAAATGCCGGTATTGTGGGAGAACGACTACAAGTGGCACGACGAGGTTCCCCCTCCACAGAACCCACTAAGGGGAATGCATTTTGTCAGCATGAAGCCCCACAGCAACCACTTGGTAAAGTAATGGACTACAGGACCCAGAAAGCAACATTGCAAAGTGAAGTCCCATTGGGGCGGGGTCTACCTGTTCAAAATCCACGCAGCTGTTGGGACTCTTTTGCTATGAGCCAGTGATCAAGGGTGTGGTATCCCGAAACGCGTATGGCATCTCTGACGGAGGGAGAACACGCTGTGCTCTTTATCCACAATAAAGAATGGAGATAATTTCAACTGTGTAGGTGTCTCAATTGCAAGGCAACTTGGTGTTTGGAACTTAATTTGCGGCGCGCCTCGCCGCTGAGACGCCCCGCTGCTCAGTATGCAGCCCTGCAGCGCCCGACAACACGGGCGCTTCGAGGAGTTGAAATGCCGGTATTGTGGGAGAACGACTACAAGTGGCACGACGAGGTTCCCCCTCCACAGAACCCACTAAGGGGAATGCATTTTGTCAGCATGAAGCCCCACAGCAACCACTTGGTAAAGTAATGGACTACAGGACCCAGAAAGCAACATTGCAAAGTGAAGTCCCATTGGGGCGGGGTCTACCTGTTCAAAATCCACGCAGCTGTTGGGACTCTTTTGCTATGAGCCAGTGATCAAGGGTGTGGTATCCCGAAACGCGTATGGCATCTCTGACGGAGGGAGAACACGCTGTGCTCTTTATCCACAATAAAGAATGGAGATAATTTCAACTGTGTAGGTGTCTCAATTGCAAGGCAACTTGGTGTTTGGAACTTAATTTGCGGCGCGCCTCGCCGCTGAGACGCCCCGCTGCTCAGTATGCAGCCCTGCAGCGCCCGACAACACGGGCGCTTCGAGGAGTTGAAATGCCGGTATTGTGGGAGAACGACTACAAGTGGCACGACGAGGTTCCCCCTCCACAGAACCCACTAAGGGGAATGCATTTTGTCAGCATGAAGCCCCACAGCAACCACTTGGTAAAGTAATGGACTACAGGACCCAGAAAGCAACATTGCAAAGTGAAGTCCCATTGGGGCGGGGTCTACCTGTTCAAAATCCACGCAGCTGTTGGGACTCTTTTGCTATGAGCCAGTGATCAAGGGTGTGGTATCCCGAAACGCGTATGGCATCTCTGACGGAGGGAGAACACGCTGTGCTCTTTATCCACAATAAAGAATGGAGATAATTTCAACTGTGTAGGTGTCTCAATTGCAAGGCAACTTGGTGTTTGGAACTTAATTTGCGGCGCGCCTCGCCGCTGAGACGCCCCGCTGCTCAGTATGCAGCCCTGCAGCGCCCGACAACACGGGCGCTTCGAGGAGTTGAAATGCCGGTATTGTGGGAGAACGACTACAAGTGGCACGACGAGGTTCCCCCTCCACAGAACCCACTAAGGGGAATGCATTTTGTCAGCATGAAGCCCCACAGCAACCACTTGGTAAAGTAATGGACTACAGGACCCAGAAAGCAACATTGCAAAGTGAAGTCCCATTGGGGCGGGGTCTACCTGTTCAAAATCCACGCAGCTGTTGGGACTCTTTTGCTATGAGCCAGTGATCAAGGGTGTGGTATCCCGAAACGCGTATGGCATCTCTGACGGAGGGAGAACACGCTGTGCTCTTTATCCACAATAAAGAATGGAGATAATTTCAACTGTGTAGGTGTCTCAATTGCAAGGCAACTTGGTGTTTGGAACTTAATTTGCGGCGCGCCTCGCCGCTGAGACGCCCCGCTGCTCAGTATGCAGCCCTGCAGCGCCCGACAACACGGGCGCTTCGAGGAGTTGAAATGCCGGTATTGTGGGAGAACGACTACAAGTGGCACGACGAGGTTCCCCCTCCACAGAACCCACTAAGGGGAATGCATTTTGTCAGCATGAAGCCCCACAGCAACCACTTGGTAAAGTAATGGACTACAGGACCCAGAAAGCAACATTGCAAAGTGAAGTCCCATTGGGGCGGGGTCTACCTGTTCAAAATCCACGCAGCTGTTGGGACTCTTTTGCTATGAGCCAGTGATCAAGGGTGTGGTATCCCGAAACGCGTATGGCATCTCTGACGGAGGGAGAACACGCTGTGCTCTTTATCCACAATAAAGAATGGAGATAATTTCAACTGTGTAGGTGTCTCAATTGCAAGGCAACTTGGTGTTTGGAATATATATATATATATATATATATATATGTTATGACCTAGTTTCTAAAGTCAAACTCTCAAATCATTTCACAGACCATATCCAGGTGGGCATGGCCAAATGTGTCCTATCAATTGTTACCTTGATGGGCCTAATTATTGAACCTCACTCTTACACAATGTATGTTCCCAGATTATCTCAAAGTCAGTCAATTTATTTCCAATTTGAGTAAAGCCTCAACAGACCGCACGGAATTAAGCCATTTTAACGTTTTATCCGGTCTGTCTTTTTCAGTCAAAATCATCAAGATTTGATAGCAACAAACTTACATAGCATATAACATTTCATTGACAAGCACATTCAAGAAAATTCCAGGTTAGTTTCAGATAGGTATATACAGCTCAAAATATCTTGGTAAAAGTAGTTGATGATGTACTTTGCACTCTGGGCTCTGTCAATTCTTGTCTTGTGACCCATCTTGACATAGCTTTGATACAGGATTGGTGGTAGATAATAGGAAAACGGTGCTTTAGGGTTTTATCACATATAAACAGGTCACAGTCTGAAATATGGTATGCTGCAGTAAGGTAGGGAAAAACCACCAGATCCCCAAGTTTGCGGTCGAGGCCACCCATCTATACATACAAGTCCTCTACACATGTTAGAAAGTACAAACACAGGTTCATGAACAAATCACAGGTTGTCTATCATGTGTATCTCAAGGTGATTTGATAATAGAAATGACTAAATGACCAGTGTATATACGAACATGTGTTTGTGTATATTTCCTTAGCCATGAAGAAGTCGCTGGGTAATCCCATGTAACAGCAATGAAACATGTGTTGGCTAAGAAACAGAACTAAGTGAAGAGCAGAACGGACTTCACTCACAGAAGGATTCAAATAAACCACCTTGAGATACACATGATGGACAAACTGTGATTTGTTCATAAACCTGTATTTGTAATTTCTAACGTGTGCAGAGGACTTGTATGTACATCTTGACTTAGCAGCTGCATTTGATACAGTGAATCATTATATGCTAATCAGAATCCTCCATGAAAGCATGGGCATTGAAGGTTTAGTTCTCAGATGATGCCCCTCCTACCTGACCCATTGTCCCCAACAGGTCTCATTTAAACAATACTGGCTCCAAACTATTTCAATTTCCATATGGAACCAGTCAGTGTACTACTGATGAACTCAGGACTCTTATAGCAGCAATAGGTAGATGATACACATATGTATCTCATGATATCCTGACCCAAAGATATCTCACATTTTGCACACACTCTACATAATATTTACCATTTTATGACATTGCAGCATTTGAAACTCCATCCTCTTAAAACTGAATTCCCATTATTTCCTCACCTACAATTATTTCCACTAATGCTGTTAGACAGCATTACACTATCTACACGCAAACGTCATAATGGACGACTGCGGTCCCACAACTACTAGGACAAGATTTATATGGATGTGGCGCCAGTACTCGGCTGACGCCAGAACTGTTATAAAGGATTTGCGTGTCTTTATCGGCACATACGCAATCGGCACGCTACATTCTGACCAGGGTCCTGAGTTTAGCTCTCGAGCTTACAAGGAAGCTATGGCTAGCTTGGGCGTTGCATTATGGCATTCTAGTCCCTTCCATCCTGAGGGTAATGCAGTATTGGAAAGAAAAAACCGTGACATAAAGCAATCCATAACAGATAAGGTATTAGTTTCGGGTGATGGGTGGGTCAAACATCTATAAGTGTCCAACATAATCTTAACAATCTGCCAAGAAATTCTCTGGGTGGAAGCACTCTGTATGAATTACTGTTTGGTACTAGAATGTTAATCGAAGACGTCAATTGTCAAACTTCAGTGGTGGAACAAACAGCCTTTGATGTCAAAGATCGCTTGGCTGTCTTACAGGACTTAAATGAAACAAGAAGAAGTCTGAGTAACACGATACAGAAGCCAACAACCACTGAAGAAAAACCACCTGTCCCAGCAAGACCTGTCTGGATTCCAAAGATTGGGGATCTAGTCAGGGAAAATATTGCGGTGAAGAAGGAATTTGGGCCTTCTTACAGAAAAGCAGTACCTATCTTGGCAATCCAAGGAACAAGATCAGTAGTACTACCACCCCTTGCTGGTAAAAGGGAGAACGGAGTTGTGTCCATCGACCTGGTCAAACCACAATCATGTGGTCGATAATAAGTAGTAGGCCCAGTGGACTCTCAAGATGTAGCAGACGACCAAATCTTGCTACAATCCAAGAGGTTCAAACTGAAAGACTTATCACCTTTGATAAACCTGCAGAAAGAAAAGAAGGGCTATGCAACATAGCCATGGAACTTGTGCCTCTGGATACCCAAATAACAGTTCATCAAGAAACACCTGTCTACAATGATGTAGCCTCTGACTATACAAACGTGACAAAGGAAGAAGCAACTCCAAAGATTAATAACAATCCTGATGCAATTCCAACAATTGACAGAACTGCCTCTGGCTATTTCATCAACTTTGATACATTTTCTGAGGATCCCAGTGTACCTGAAGAAAACTTTCAAAGAAAAAATAACAGAACTCTTTCATCAACTTGGAAAATCATATCTGGTTTCACCATGGGTTGAATTTTGGATTGTGCTAGGTGTACCTTTCCTCCTGCTCTGGCTCATACTGGTGTTAAGTTTGGGGAGGATGATAGATGGAAAATACAGTACAATGGACACAGCAAGTAAGAAAATCAACTTGCTCCTGAAACCTCACAATCATCTCATCGTGAAAAAAGAGACCTCTCATCAGTGAACATCACAGCCGTTCCTATACCCGGTGGTATAGCATGGGACAGAACTGATTATGACATCTATGGCCCGGTGGAGCTGCTGAAGATTCTACACCAGTTCAAGGTTTCTTTGAGTGACTTTGTCTCTCCCAGCACATTTTCAGATGGGGCTTTGAAACTGTTTATAACATGATGACAGATCTAGAAATGTCAGCTAAATTTACAGAACATGAATACTTAAAAGGTTGATCAGATTATGAACAAATGTATTGTTTTAATCATTATGCTCACCATTATTTGCATAAATCTGCAAGCCCTAGGTGTGTTTTTACTTGCAATCAATGGGAACATTGTCCAACGCCGCGAAAAGGCAGCTCAAACTTTTTTGGGGAAAAGTTTTCGTACTTCAAAGGGTTTAATGTTACAAATCCAGAAACGTTTTATTTCAAAAATATAAATAGACAGGAATGAAAACAATGTTGACCAATGCTAAACAAATGTATTCTGCAAACTTTCATGCTCAACTGTCTATATTAGGTTTTGACTTTTGGAAAGACAACATTGAGACAAAAACTGTCTGGGGCACGAAAGATTGGCAGGTGCAAGGTTTGGAAGCCCTGTTCAGAGCATGCAATATACCAGAACAAATAATGTTTTTAAATGACACTGTTCAACAAACTTCTTGTCTTGGCCTGGCTAAGATAAAAGATTTAGACAAACCGTCTATACCTAAACCCACATCTGACAGTGATGACACTACAGAAGAGGAGGTAGACATACCCTATATTTTAAAACAAAACAGAACTCATCCTGATTGGTAAAAATGGTTAATTTGGCCCACAGACATGAATAACTGTCAAGATAGATTCCTGAACAAAACACAAGGGTTCACAGTGAATAGGCCAGATCCAAGATACTTCCAGAGACAACATCCAGGGATAGTAACTACTTATAGTGTAGGAAAGCTATGCCTTGAGTGGCTACAGAAATCTACACTTCCAGAAATCAAACAACACTACTTAAAGAAGGCAATGATTTGCGAGATTTCTTATTGGTGCCTCGCAAACCACATCAAAAACGTTTCATATATGCCGGTATATACGCTGCGTACAACGAAGCTTGGAAAATAACGCAAATGGAAACTGCAGAAAGAATACGAGAAATTGATCATATTAATTTAGAGAAAGCTCTCTCTGTAGTGGATAATGGGTTAACGACTCTGTCCCCCAGAATATATTCTTTGGACAGCATTGTATCCATGCAATTTACAAAATAGAGCAGGACTTGCTAATGTTACAACATGGCCAGTCTCAATTACATTCTATAATGGTGCTAGGCTGGACGTTGCAAAATCTCCATTCCGGCTACATGCCATGGCGTCTAATCATCACCACGTCATTGTTTTCTGTATTTAACCTTACAGATAAACAAATCTCTTTGGCACAAAAAGGAGCAGATTATACGGTGCTAAGCATTGAAAAACTGGAAAGATTACCATTGACAGTTTCTGAGAAGCCTGTCATTGAATGGATAATACATGGCACCATCACGATACCAGTGATGATTTTCCAATTTCAGTATTGTCTACAGCATATGCCAGCGGGCCTGTATGAAAGGTTGGGTAAAGAATACATTAGGTCGACCTGGACTTTACCATACACACACAAATGTTGGAATAAGGGAAAGGAGGTATTCCTTAGTGGTAAAAATTGTAAGAACTCACTAAGTGGTACACTTTTGTGCAAAGGTATTAATTTACACGGAGCCTGCGAAGGTTCTGCCAATAACCTCTCTTGCCACCTGCACGGTACACCCTCCGCAGTGATAGAACCAGCTTTCCAATGGCAGTTACGTTATGCTCAACGACCACAGCTGTTGGAGCATTTTGCCAGGAAAAGCGTATCTAGTCAGTGTCTCGTCCATGGTCACTTGTTGTATGCCAGTATTGTATCCAACGCACAAAACAGACAGGGTGACGGAATTTTGGCCTTCACTGAATATCTCTTCTATACGAATTGATACTTTAAGCAGAATGAAAGTCATTCTTTTACAAAAAACTGTGCCACTGACCTCGTCTAAAGAAACCTATGATCTGCAAGTTGCAAGGTCTTCTGCAGAGATACATGCATTATTATCAACAAACTGCCCAGTACATTTCGCTGAAATTTTAAGTCAAATCTTAAACATGTCTGAAATCAGCGGCATCGCACATGTATTTAAGATGATTTTTTCGGGACTGTTAACACCTTTGAAGCAGTCCTTGGCATTTTTCCAAATTTCGTGCACTCTGTGTTCGGTGGCCTGCCTCTCATCTTGGGACTAGTAGCAGGAATTCTATTTTTATTCCTTCTGCTCCGATATGGCAAGTCCGGTCACCAGAAAAAACCAGACTACCATGGAACAATGCCTCCTTGCCATGATTCTTGGCTTGGCTCGTTTAAGAGATCTGAACACAACCTGGTTTCTATTGTTCAGACCAATCTGGCAAGATTGCATCTTACCTGTTAACGATGCCTGCTTTGCGGACAGGAATGCGTGTAGGACATTTGTCTTACACTTCCATCAGTACTGCCATCGGATGTTGACGCTTTGCTCAGTCCAGTAACGACATATGCATCGTGTTGCCCCCAACGGCTGCCCATTCTGATGACAGCATTCATTGAGGTCTCACCGGCTAGTCTAACTGAGGGTGAGATACGAGACACTACAGGCGCACAGGTACCATCTACTGCGGACATTGCTGATGCATCAAACGCTGATGGCGATGATCCACACTTCTGCACTCTTGATCTGCTAACTGAAGTGGTTCCACTTTCACCTACTACGGTACAGGGTTTCTTTGCCAGCCTAGATGATCTGATGTTTTCTCCTGACACCGAGAATAACTTTTGATTCATGCACACAAGGTTCCCTGAACTCTGAAATTCGACCTTCATTTTTCAAAACAAACTATCTACCAATTTGAACTTTTTCCAAAATAGAACTTTTTGGCACAGTATAATCTGCTTAAAGTAGAACTATTCTTAGAGAACAAGATTTCTTTTGAAAACTTCTTAATGACAATATTTGGCCTAATAATCAGAACAAAAATGTTTTATAAACTATGATATGGGGTGGTCTCGTATTTTTTTTTCCTTTCTGTAAAACTTCAGAGACATTTCCTGAACGTATTTTACAAATGATAGGTTGTATACTGTGCTTCATGTCTATAGAGACCTGTTTGTTCTATACTCGTTACATTTAAACAAGCCTTTTCAAATGCAATTTATATGTTGTATTTTGGGTGGGATTGTATACACCAGATTTAGATATGTTCAGTGCTTATACGTTTAGTTTTATTGAGCTTAAAATCGTGGAGTGGGTGTTATAAATGAATCTAGGACCCTATTGTAAAATTTCCCGATTCATGCCCTTATATAGGAATAGATTATCCTATCCGTATATAGGCATAGAAATCATTACCATATTTAGACTGAGCCTATGCAGCCCAAATACAGCATGGCTACTTCCACTAAATTCCAAGAATCAACAACGAATTCTTAGAGAAACCCGCCTTCAGCAACTAGGGACTTCCCCTTGCCTGAATACTAATGTATCTAGGAAATCATGGACTTTTCGAAGAACTGAGTCTTTGATGACGTTATTAAGTCCAATCACACATCAAACTCGGCACCTTCAAAGTATAAATATGCCTAGATTTGCCCAGACAAACACACGGTGGTTTGGAGCAGATCGACTAACTACTTGCCCGATGCCCTGCAGCAGCAAGTGCCGAAGGAAACCGACCCTCTAACAGACATACTGAGAGACGCTGTCTTTTCTCCTGCCGAGAAATCCAGCTCCAGTGTTTCCAGGCTACCCTTGCGGGTTGCTGGGAAATCAAGTCCTGAGATAGAGATACAAGACCTCCTTCATTCTAAACCAAGGTTCGGAGCTGATTAGACCCGTAGAGAATTATTGGATAGATTCTTGGCAGATTAATACTAAACTTAAACTACTCCTCACTTACTTCTTCCCTTGTACTAGACTTAGGTTAGGTACACCGGGGTAGGCGTATTTTAGAAGCACCAGTTTAGTACTTTTAGTCAATATTTTATCACTGTATGTATTTTATATGTTTTAGGCAATTTATGGCTTAGAAACCATATCATGCTTTTACAGTACTACTTTATAATACTTATCGTATTATATGCCCTGTACTTTATAACCAGTATTATGATTGTAGTAGTACATTTCTTATGCTTCAGAAAGAAGACTGTTCAATAAATACTTTTTATTGAAATCGCCCGTCTCTATTTTCTCAGCACCGCTAGTGAAACGAAGCATGCACGATTGACTGAGTAAAATAGTTATCTATTGTTTCCGCAACTCTAGAGATTGATTTCCTATTCTTGGGAAACAAAGTTGTCATGTTTATGCGGTTGTCAGAAACTAATCCCTTCTTGTGAATTCGAGAAAGTTTCTAGTGACCTCTGAGCAAGCTGGCACTCACAATTAAGTCTAATAGATTCGGTAGAGACCTAGTCAACCTTAGTCCTACGTCTAAACTACAGGATTTATTATTCCAATGCGCAGAGCCTATTGGGAATATAGGAACTACAGTACAGTGGCATTTAAATCTAACAGGTATAGTCTGTCTCTAATTTTTCCCAGGAAGTGCATTGGCTTTTGTGATGCTCCAAAACATTAAATGCACACAATCTTCTGCCAGTGGTATTTACGATTCAACAGAAATACTGACCTCTCTTTGTTATACATTCTATAGGTGGTGTGTTTTGCGTTTGCTGAGCAAGACCAATCAATACTGCATAGACATTTCCATTATAATAAAAATGTTATCTGCTATGACGGGGCAGATTTTAAAATGCTACAAGATATATTTACTAAAAATTGCAAATGCGATTATGGGCTAGATGTAGGTGGCTTAATACCGGTCGGTAACGCCGAAATTCAGTAAATTTCATCGTTACCGAATGGTATTTAGCCATGTGCGTTGTAGGTATTACCGAATGCCATCGGAAATAACAAATCGGTAAATTTAAGGGAAAGCATTTAGTGATTCCCTACTTACTGATCGGCCGACACCGAAACACCAAAATACTCAATCGGTAAATAAGGAATCGGTAACAAATCGCTAATGCGATGTACAAAAAATCGGTAATACCGAATTTGTTGAAAATCGGTATTTACGAACCGGTAATTAACACTGAACCAGAGCAGGTGGTAATCAGGTACATTGCATCAAAACAGCCTCAAAATGCAACAGTGTGAACACAATGGCGGCCCTCTACATCATAGCAAGGCGGCTACGTTTGCAAACAGCAGGACTGAGGGTTTGGTGACAGAAGAGAGTGTGTACAGACTGCGTATCACACTGTTCCAATTGACTGAGGCAGAAATAAATGATAGGTACAGGTTACACCCACAAACCATCCTAGACCTGATACGGGACCTGCACCCATACCTGGAGCATCAGACACCAAGGGCCATGCCATATCAACACATGTGCAGGTGCTCTGTAGCCTGCACCTACTCCCATCAGGAAGTTACCAGGGTGTGATAGCTGCGGCAGGTGGTGTGTCACAGAGTTGCCTGTTCAGTTTCTTCAACTCCTTTTGGATGCCATGATGCAGAGACTACATCACTACATATGCTTCACCGGCACACAGGCGGAACTGCAGAAGACAAAGCTGGATTTGTACCAAAAGACACAGTTCCCACATGTAATAGGGTGCATTGATGAGACCCACATACCAATCTGCCCACCTGCAGCTACAGAAGACATATACCGCGACCGCAAAACCACTCATTCCATCAAAGTGCAGGTGATATGTGATGCAGACTACATCATTACTGACATTGTGGCCAAATTTTCAGGTAGTACCCATGACTCCTACATATTCAGGAAAAGTGGGATCTATACACGTCTGGCTGCTGGTGCATTCGGAGGATTCCTCCTAGGTAAATCAATGTGACATACCCTGATGTATACCTTGGATGAATGTATTGGTGACTCAAATGAATGGCACTTTCTTTCCAATTTAGGTGACAGCGCTTATGCCGTGTGGTCATTTATCCTAACTCCATACCTCAACCCATCCACCCCAAGTGAGAGGAGATACAATGTGGCACATAAAAGCACTCGCAAAGTTGTGGAGCGCACGTTTGGACTACCAAAAAGCAGGTTCCGTTGCATCCACAAAAGTGGAGGTGCAAGTCAGTACCGCCCCATCATCTTCTGCAAAATAATAGCAACATGTGCAATGCTGCATAACCTTGCCACAAGGAAAGGAACAGCAGTGGAACTAACTGACTCTCAGGACGAGGGTGAGGACTGTCCACAGCCAGAGCACAGCACAGCAGGTGTGGCAGCAGCACTGGATGGCGGACACAGACGGGCTGAGATAACACGCCACCAAGATTAAAAGCAGTATCCATACAAACATGGGTTACATCACCCATTTCAGTACAACCATATCATGACTGGCTCTAGTTCTTGCGCCCACACGCTGCACTACCACGTTCCTTTGCCCCACTGTCCACACTGCCAGTCTGTCCAGGGCCAGCGCTGTGGCGTTCGCTGCGCCTTCTGTTCTCTGTGGGAGAGGGCGTAATGCTACTATGGCTATTAGCCTCCTCACTTTCCCCCCATCAGCTGTAGTAGCCACCTTGGTACACCCTCCGCAGTGATAGAACCAGTTTTCCAATGGCAGTTACGTTATGCTCAACCACCACAGCTGTTGGAGCATTTTGCCAGGAAAAGCGTATCTAGTCAGTGTCTCGTCCATGGTCACTTGTTGTATGCCAGTATTGTATCCAACGCACAAAACAGACAGGGTGACGGAATTTTGGCCTTCACTGAATATCTCTTCTATACGAATTGATACTTTAAGCAGAATGAAAGTCATTCTTTTACAAAAAACTGTGCCACTGACCTCGTCTAAAGAAACCTATGATCTGCAAGTTGCAAGGTCTTCTGCAGAGATACATGCATTATTATCAACAAACTGCCCAGTACATTTCGCAGAAATTTTAAGTCAAATCTTAAACATGTCTGAAATCAGCGGCATCGCACATGTATTTAAGATGATTTTTTCGGGACTGTTAACACCATTTGAAGCAGTCCTTGGCATTTTTCCAAATTTCGTGCACTCTGTGTTCGGTGGCCTGCCTCTCATCTTGGGACTAGTAGCAGGAATTCTATTTTTATTCCTTCTGCTCCGATATGGCAAGTCCGGTCACCAGCGACACCCAGACTACCATGGAACAATGCCTCCTTGCCATGATTCTTGGCTTGGCTCGTTTAAGAGATCTGAACACAACCTGGTTTCTATTGTTCAGACCAATCTGGCAAGATTGCATCTTACCTGTTAACGATGCCTGCTTTGCGGACAGGAATGCGTGTAGGACATTTGTCTTACACTTCCATCAGTACTGCCATCGGATGTTGACGCTTTGCTCAGTCCAGTAACGACATATGCATCGTGTTGCCCCCAACGGCTGCCCATTCTGATGACAGCATTCATTGAGGTCTCACCGGCTAGTCTAACTGAGGGTGAGATACGAGACACTAAAGGCGCACAGGTACCATCTACTGCGGACATTGCTGATGCATCAAACGCTGACGGCGATGATCCACACTTCTGCACTCTTGATCTGCTAACTGAAGTGGTTCCACTTTCACCTACTACGGTACAGGGTTTCTTTGCCAGCCTAGATGATCTGATGTTTTCTCCTGACACCGAGAATAACTTTTGATTCATGCACACAAGGTTCCCTGAACTCTGAAATTCGACCTTCATTTTTCAAAACAAACTATCTACCAATTTGAACTTTTTCCAAAATAGAACTTTTTGGCACAGTATAATCTGCTTAAAGTAGAACTATTCTTAGAGAACAAGATTTCTTTTGAAAACTTCTTAATGACAATATTTGGCCTAATAATCAGAACAAAAATGTTTTATAAACTATGATATGGGGTGGTCTCGTATTTTTTTTTCCTTTCTGTAAAACTTCAGAGACATTTCCTGAACGTATTTTACAAATGATAGGTTGTATACTGTGCTTCATGTCTATAGAGACCTGTTTGTTCTATACTCGTTACATTTAAACAAGCCTTTTCAAATGCAATTTATATGTTGTATTTTGGGTGGGATTGTATACACCAGATTTAGATATGTTCAGTGCTTATACGTTTAGTTTTATTGAGCTTAAAATCGTGGAGTGGGTGTTATAAATGAATCTAGGACCCTATTGTAAAATTTCCCGATTCATGCCCTTATATAGGAATATATTATCCTATCCTTATATAGGCATAGAAATCATTACCATATTTAGACTGAGCCTATGCAGCCCAAATACAGCATGGCTACTTCCACTAAATTCCAAGAATCAACAACGATTTCTTAGAGAAACCCGCCTTCAGCAACTAGGGACTTCCCCTTGCCTGAATACTAATATATCTAGGAAATCATGGACTTTTCGAAGAACTGAGTCTTTGATGACGTTATTAAGTCCAATCACACATCAAACTCGGCACCTTCAAAGTATAAATATGCCTAGATTTGCCCAGACAAACACACGGTGGTTTGGAGCAGATCGACTAACTACTTGCCCGATGCCCTGCAGCAGCAAGTGCCGAAGGAAACCGACCCTCTAACAGACATACTGAGAGACGCTGTCTTTTCTCCTGCCAAGAAATCCAGCTCCAGTGTTTCCAGGCTACCCTTGCGGGTTGCTGGGAAATCGAGTCCTGAGATAGAGATACAAGACCTCCTTCATTCTAAACCAAGGTTCGGAGCTGATTAGACCCGTAGAGAATGATTGGATAGATTCTTGGCAGATTAATACTAAACTTAAACTACTCCTCACTTACTTCTTCCCTTGTACTAGACTTAGGTTAGGTACACCGGGGTAGGCGTATTTTAGAAGCACCAGTTTAGTACTTTTAGTCAATATTTTATCACTGTATGTATTTTATATGTTTTAGGCAATTTATGGCTTAGAAACCATATCATGCTTTTACAGTACTACTTTATAATACTTATCGTATTATATGCCCTGTACTTTATAACCAGTATTATGATTGTAGTAGTACATTTCTTATGCTTGAGAAAGAAGACTGTTCAATAAATACTTTTTATTGAAAACGCCCGTCTCTATTTTCTCAGCACCGCTGGTGAAACGAAGCATGCACGATTGACTGAGTAAAATAGTTATCTATTGTTTCCGCAACTCTAGAGATTGATTTCCCATTCTTGGGAAACAAAGTTGTCATGTTTATGCGGTTGTCAGAAACTAATCCCTTCTTGTGAATTCGAGAAAGTTTCTAGTGACCTCTGAGCAAGCTGGCACTCACAATTAAGTCTAATAGATTCGGTAGAGACCTAGTCAACCTTAGTCCTACGTCTAAACTACAGGATTTATTATTCCAATGCGCAGAGCCTATTGGGAATATAGGAACTACAGTACAGTGGCATTTAAATCTAACAGGTATAGTCTGTCTCTAATTTTTCCCAGGAAGTGCATTGGCTTTTGTGATGCTCCAAAACATTAAATGCACACAATCTTCTGCCAGTGGTATTTACGATTCAACAGAAATACTGACCTCTCTTTGTTATACATTCTATAGGTGGTGTGTTTTGCGTTTGCTGAGCAAGACCCATCAATACTGCATAGACGTTTCCATTATAATAAAAATGTTATCTGCTATGACGGGGCAGATTTTAAAATGCTACAAGATATATTTACTAAAAATTGCAAATGCGATTATGGGCTAGATGTAGGTGGCTTAATACCGGTCGGTAACGCCGAAATTCAGTAAATGTCATCGTTACCGACTGGTATTTAGCCATGTGCGTTGTAGGTATTACCGAATGCCATCGGAAATAACAAATCGGTAAATTTAAGGGAAAGCATTTAGTGATTCCCTACTTACTGATCGGCCGACACCGAAACACCAAAATACTCAATCGGTAAATAAGGAATCGGTAACAAATCGCTAATGCGATGTACAAAAAATCGGTAATACCGAATTTGTTGAAAATCGGTATTTACGAACCGGTAATTAACACTGAACCAGAGCAGGTGGTAATCAGGTACATTGCATAAAAACAGCCTCAAAATGCAACAGTGTGAACACAATGGCGGCCCTCTACGTCATAGCAAGGCGGCTACGTTTGCAAACAGCAGGACTGAGGGTTTGGTGACAGAAGAGCGTGTGTACAGACTGCGTATCACACTGTTCCAATTGACTGAGGCAGAAATAAATGATAGGTACAGGTTACACCCACAAACCATCCTAGACCTGATACGGGACCTGCACCCATACCTGGAGCATCAGACACCAAGGGCGCATGCCATATCAACACATGTGCAGGTGCTCTGTAGCCTGCACCTACTCGCATCAGGAAGTTACCAGGGTGTGATAGCTGCGGCAGGTGGTGTGTCACAGAGTTGCCTGTTCAGTTTCTTCAACTCCTTTTGGATGCCATGATGCAGAGACTACATCACTACATATGCTTCACCGGCACACAGGCGGAACTGCAGAAGACAAAGCTGGATTTGTACCAAAAGACACAGTTCCCACATGTAATAGGGTGCATTGATGAGACCCACATACCAATCTGCCCACCTGCAGCTACAGAAGACATATACTGCAACCGCAAAACCACTCATTCCATCAAAGTGCAGGTGATATGTGATGCAGACTACATCATTACTGACATTGTGGCCAAATTTTCAGGTAGTACCCATGACTCCTACATATTCAGGAAAAGTGGGATCTATACACGTCTGCTGCTGGTGCATTCGGAGGATACCTCCTAGGTAAATCAATGTGACATACCCTGATGTATACCTTGGATGAATGTATTGGTGACTCAAATGAATGGCACTTTCTTTCCCATTTAGGTGACAGCGCGTATGCCGTGTGGTCATTTATCCTAACTCCATACCTCAACCCATCCACCCCAAGTGAGAGGAGATACAATGTGGCACATAAAAGCACTCGCAAAGTTGTGGAGCACACGTTTGGACTACCAAAAAGCAGGTTCCGTTGCATCCACAAAAGTGGAGGTGCACGTCAGTACCGCCCCATCATCTTCTGCAAAATAATAGCAACATGTGCAATGCTGCATAACCTTGCCACAAAGAAAGGAACAGCAGTGGAACTAACTGACTCTCAGGACGAGTGTGAGGACTGTCCACAGCCAGAGCACAGCACAGCAGGTGTGGCAGCAGCACTGGATGGGGGACACAGACGGGCTGAGATAACACGCCACCAAGATTAAAAGCAGTATCCATACAAACATGGGTTACATCACCCATTTCAGTACAACCATATCATGGCTGGCTCTAGTTCTTGCGCCCACACGCTGCACTACCACGTTCCTTTGCCCCACTGTCCACACTGCCAGTCTGTCCAGGGCCAGCGCTGTGGCGTTCGCTGCGCCTCCTGTTCTCTGTGGGAGAGGGCGTAATGCTACTATGGCTATTAGCCTCCTCACTTTCCCCCCATCAGCTGTAGTGGCCACCTTGGCTGTATGGAGCACTTCAAGTGCAGTGGTCACTGTGACCAGCCCCCTAGCCACATCTCGACTGCAGTGTGCCATCTCCTCCTGCATGGCTATTGAGCGTCTGCACTTGAGAGAGGTTGCAGTGGACAGGCAGTTCACCGCCTTGGTGTAATTATCCAGTTTCTGCCTCTCCCTGCGCCTAGACAGATGGTGTTCATGGCACTGATGCCCTTCTCAATGCAATGCATGTGGGAATTCATGTGTGCCGTCTCCCGCTGCACTGACCTGATTGCTCTCGCTTGCAGGCACTGACCTTCAGCATGTTACCTTCCGGCCCAGCAAACACACTGTCATCTTTGCCCTGGAAGTGAGGACTGGCTGCCCTTGCCCTGCAACGTCTGGAAGATGTGTGGGCGTGCTCTGTTGGGGTCCGCGATCCTGCCCTGTTGCCATCCTCAGCCACTGTAGACTGTTGGCCCCCTGTGCTGTCCTCCTCGGTCACCTCCATCTGCTGGAGGGTGTCCACTGCTTGCCTCCTGATGGTGTGGTGGTGTTGATTGTGGCGGTGGTGATGGTGGTGGTGTTGATGGTAGCTGTGGTGATGGTGATGGTGGTGGCGTTGTTGGTGGTGGTGGTCGTGGTGGGGTGGTGTGCCCTGCAGGCGACTGGTCTTCCTCCTCATGTCTCCTCTCTGGCCTGGAAGCCTTTCCTCTGCTGCACTGTGAGATGGCTCGCCTGTGAAGACAGAATATAGATATGCTCACTTATCTGGCAGCATTTGCCTTGTAATAAATGTAATGCCTGCCAATCACACTGACTGTCCTCTGCTTGCTAATTGCTAATTGGTGTCACATGCCTTTGAGTTAGCTGGACTGACTGTTCTGACATGTGTTACTTCTGACTATATCTCCCATAATGCATTGCAGGTTATGAGTAAGACATGTACTGGAGTGGGAGTCCCTATGCCTCTCTAGGGATTGGGGGTAGGCAGGGGGTGCACAGCATGCTGTGCATGCATCTTACCTTGTTTGTTGGCAGCTCTGGCTGAGCTTTCTGCATCGCCAACCCCACTCACACTCTCTGGCTGGAGGGTGGACTCAACCAGGAGCTCCAGAGCAGTTGGTGCAGGTGCTGTGTTCCTCCCTCCACCAGTTTTGCTGGCCTGCTTCTGCCTCTCAGCCATCCTCGCCTTAGCAGTCTTTCTCAGATCATACCCTTTTTTTTAAGATCCTCAATGGAGCGCTGAGTAACTCCGATGGCATTGATTTTGTTGTGAATTGCAAACCAGATCTGCCTTTTTTGAGACTCTGGCGCGTGTAGGGACTGTTTTCCAAACAACTTATCATGGTCCTTGGTGACATCTTCAATGAGGACCTCCAGCTCTCTCTCGGAAAATGTTTGTTTTCTTTTCCTTTCAGCTCCCTCCTTCTCCCTCTCCTGGTTTGCTATTTTGCTTGGTTGTGGTTGCAAAATCTGCTCTCCTCCCTGCCACACAGTCAGCTCCAGGTTCAGTGCAGCTGCATGGGTGTGGCCACTTCCTGTTTGGGAGGTAATGGGGATGCACAGGATTGGCTGATTCCACAAATACAGAATTTTTAAATTGCCAAATTGGTATTTACCAATTCGGTATTGGGGATTCGGTATTAACGATTCGTTAGAGCCCTTTCGATACATTTTTTTTACCGATCCATTCCGAATCGCTATTTTTTACACATTTATACCGATTTGGTCATGTTTACTGATTCTTTACATACATCGGAAATACCGAGTCCTTAATAACGAATCGTTAAAATTCGCTATTAAGGACTCGGTATTTCTGGGTTACCTACATCTGGCCCCTAGTGCTGTGCTTGCAAGCTTTTCTAATGGTAAGTTGCCTTTACATTTTCTGTTGTGTTACGCCGCACAAGAATCAGCGGCAAGCTTTGATAAATATTCCCTTCCCTGTTTTTGTCCTGGCTTCACAATCCACATGAAGTAACATGCATTTTGTACTTCTGTTTCCAAAGGCTAAAAGAAATGCGTTTAATTGGATTTACTAACCCGGGAATATCGTTGTCAGACTATAGAACAGAATAAATATAGAGCATTAAATAATATTTACAAAAATATCGCTCCACTGAAGAAGATATTATAAATGTGTACACCCAATGGGTAAATATTTTTCCATTTCACATTGTAGACGTTAGAAGTGACAGCGCAAATCAAACCGTTGAGCAAAAAAATAGATTTTTTGGGACGCATAAGTAACAATACATGATTAAGTTAAAAGTACTTTGAGAATATAAGTGCATAGAAGCGTAAATATGAACCTTTTACAAATAGGGGATTCACAAATAGCGATATAACCAAATAGAGCAAGACTCCTTTCCTTCTGATGGGCCTAAACGGCGCAATGACAGTATGATAATAGTACAAAATGATAAAATTGCTGGTAATTTGAATTAAGTCGATCAGAACCAATTGATAAAGGTCTATAAGTTCAAGTTGTGTGCATTGGGCTGGAATAATGCTGGGCAAAATTAGTGTGCTAAATCAAGTGACAAAATCGGCTATCCCTGGGAAGAGCTTCCATTCATGCAGGACGAAGTGTCACCATTTTAACTTTATTGTTCTAATATGCTGACATTTTAGAAGGGCAGACTTTCTTATGTTAGATTTCTTTAGTTTTATTCCTACAATAAGGGTTTGAGCAAAAGGATTAGATACCAAAATGCTAATGTTTCTGACAAAATTGAGCCATTTATTGGAGCATTTGACTCATGTTTCACAAGAAACTCCTCTGAAGAACCGACAGGCTTAGGAAGCTTGGCGAAGATTTTAATTTTAACTGACTATGGGATGATTCTAGAATACAGATAGACATGTATTAACCATCAACCCAGAACCATCTCCTCTTACCCATTTAATGTATGATTTCTTTGACCATATACAATTCTCAGCTGCATTATGGCTAGGCTTGCACTATTGAAGTAGCATATACATATATAAATACACAATGAACATATGATAACATATCTAATAGTCTTCGTTCACAAACTTTTCAAATGCCTAGCATTATCAGGTAAAACTAAACCAGCTGATGAGCAAAGACTTCATCTAACTTGAGTTTCCCCTTCATAACTAGAAGTGGGCATCGGTATCTCAGCCTATAGATGGAACTGCGTGAGAGAATTTAACCGAACTGCGATGATGGTAGCTCACCAAGTGATTTCAAAAATAAATATTCAAATATAGGAGTTGTAATAAATCTATGTATGTTTATAAGTCACCATCACTAGATTGCCTTGCCATATCTCCAATTATACAAAAAAAAGTGTCACAAATATTTTTGGGCCGGCACTATTACATGTCCAGGTTAAAACAGAGTTTCATGCAAACATCTTTTACCATCCTCTTATAAAAGCATATGTGTAAAGGTGGACAAACATATTTTAACACACTGCATATGTGCGTATTATGTGTATCATGTTGTATTATTTTGCTGTTTTTTTATGTTGTTTGAGTATGCTGCATTATTGCATTGTGCTGTGCAGCAGTTGTTATGTTGGTTTTGTTGCGCTGTGCCCTGGTATTCTTTTTGGTGTGTTGGTATTTTTGTTGTGTTATGTTCCTGTGTTGTGCTCCATTGTCTTCTCTAAAGTTTAACGATGTAAATAAATCCTGCTACATGTTAAGCCAAAAGCAGCATGTGCTTTTACCATCTTTAGTGCACAGGACCTGACTTCTCAGTCCTCCACACAACCTGTAAAGTTAGGAGAATGTAGAAGTCACATGCTGTCATCATAGGGCTGTGCATTACAGGACCCTACCACAGGCTCTTCTTGTGACGAGTTTCCCTTTCAGCACTTTCACCTTTAACTTTGTGTGTTCTACAGAGCACATCTCAGGCCCTCAAGCACCAATGACAACAAAACAGATTGGGCCTCATTACGATGTTGGGCGGACTCACATCTGCCCAACACCTCTATCACAATACGGCCGCACATAGTGCGGTCGCCTACTCCCATTTCTCTATGGAGCTTGTGCTGCGGTCATAGACTGGCCACAGCACAAGCTCCCATAGAAAATGGGAGTTTATATTAATCCCTGCACCGCTTAGCAGGCACCTCACGGTGCCTGCCACACAGTGCAAGGATTAACAGGGGGGCTACCATAAGTGCTGGCTCGGCCCCCAACTGGAGGCCGCAGGGAGACGGGGGTCCTCCTGGGGCCCCCAAAGTTGCTTTCTGACAGGCTTTCTTTGTTGGAAAACTTGACATGGAAAGCATGTGGGAAACTGACATCATTATCCCGATGGCATAAACCACCGTCTTTAAGGGATTATGTGCCGGTTCTGACTGGCCAACGGGCTCCTTGAGCCCATCGCAAGTTTGCCAAATAAACACAGGTTTCCTTTTTTTTGTCCTCTTTTATCCACAAAATGCTTTGAGTTCACGAAAAGAGTGCACCAACCAACCCAAGTAGCAAGGTATTGTGTATCCCTGGTCACTCCACAAGAGAGAGAAAGATAACATATCTCCGGGTCGACAACTTTAACCTCTTGGTTGGAGAATGACACCTAATCTTGATTCTACCTTTAGACAGGTGCTTTCCTCCGTTTTGAGATAACGGCGGCCCGGCCGCCTAAGCAGCCTCTGAAGCATATTCTTAATCATTGGACCAAGAACACATGTCAGGAGAAAAGAAGATTAAGAAAAAAGAAGAAAGAAAAAACAACAAAAGACAAAAAGAAGAGGAGAGAAATATGTGCATATTATGTACAGTTCTAGTGTGATACATTTGGAGTACTAATCTCCACCGATTTATCCCAAATGTCCTAGTATTTGGTTTTCCTAATCTGTATACTAGATTGATCTAGTGAGGATACCCTCTGAATGGAGTAAATCCATTCTTCTTCCGTATGGGAGCAGGGTAAAATCCATTTAATACAAAGTTCTCTACAAGCAAGCAAGATCAATGTGAAGAATAGTGCTTTGTGATTTTTTGTTAGGGATCGATTATCTATAATAAATAATAGATGGTATAGTTAGTTTTATTTCCTGACCCATGATACCTGATATGATCGTACCAACTTTCTGCCAAAAAAAAGTGTATTGCAGGGCAGAGCCAAAACATATGCACCTAATTTGCACTATTTTCTCCACATTTCGGACATTAATTTGTCTTCCAAATACCCATTCTTGATAGTTTCTGAGGTGTCCAATAAGCTTTCTGTACTGTGAAAAGTTGGTTCTTTTTTAAAGGTGCAGAATTCACAGAAGACCATAAAAGAGACATAGATACTTGCCCCATTTTTTCAAAATCTTCATTCGGCAAGTCCCTCTTCCATATCTCTGTAAATGGGGCGTGCATCCCTTTTCCATTTTGAACTAACAGCCAATACCACTCTGCCACTTCCTTCAGTGTTGTTTTGCTCGTACAAATCATTGATGCCAAGTCCGTTTTCCTTTCTAACTCTTTTCTTAAGGATTTTACCCAGCTTGTCAATTGGTAATATTTATATTTCGAAACCGTATTCTCGCAGATTGCAGAGAAGTGTGGCAAAGAAATTAATCCGGCGGCAACAATGAGTTGTCCCCATGTACTAATGCCACAAGAGCGAAGGGGAACTGTGAGGGCATCCTCCAAACAGGCCGTCATGCCTGGAGAGTCCCAAATTGGTGCAGCGTCATTGTAGTACAGAATTTTTAAGGAGTTGTCTCACCTGAGACCAGAGCTTAGTTGCTGCCACCAAAATGTTCAATTTCACTTTCTTAAAACATATTGGATGGCCAAATTTTAATAGAAAAAACCCTGCCTGGTGAGAGAAGTTAGATGTAAGGGCCTCATATAGTGGAGAGAAAGTTGAACTTTCCATCAACAATTGTCGAAAGTTCTTTAGGTGAAAGGCACAAACATACAAGTATAGATCAGGAGTAGCAATACATCCGTGGTAAAATTGGAGAAGAGCCCTTTGAACCTTCTTAAACCAGATAGAGTTGAACAAAAAAGTGTACTTAGGGAGGACTGACATTTTTAGGAGGTTCGACTTACCCAAAAAAGAAAGTGAAAGAGCACACCATGATTGCAATTGTGATGTGACCTTCTTTGTGACTTTTTCAAAGATAACCTGGGCTATCGTGTCAATATTATGGACTATTTGAACACCGAGATGTCTAATTTCCTTCTTTGTGAAATCACTCCTAAAAAGAGTATTCCATTTCATCAATTCTGTTTTTTGTTGATTGATCCAGATGCCCTCCCAAAGCTCTCTAACTCGTCCCATATCACAGGGAGTGATTTCTCTAGGTCGCCAGTGAAAATTATAAGATCATCGGCATGTAGACCGATTTTCTTTTCCCAACCATTGCATTTGAAGGGAATGATATTCTGACAGACTCTCAATTTGCATGCAAGGGGTTAAAAAAAAATATATATATTAAAACATAAAGGAGAAAGGGGGCATCCCTGTCTAGTCCCCCTACCTATTTTTATTGATCTTGTAAGATTTCCGTTATTAAGGATTTTAGCAGATGGATTTTTATAATTTTTATAATTGGCTTTAATTGCTGTAAGAAGGATTCCCTTAGATTAAGGCGCTGAATCATTTTAAATAGGAAAGACCAGCTAACCCGGTCAAATGCTTTAGCAGCCTCAAAGGTCATTACTGCTAAAGGGATTTTACATATCTGCGCCATGTCTATTGCTCCAATTAAGTCACGCGTTAGCTCACAAAGCTGCTTCCCTTTCATAAATCCTTTCTGATCTGGGTGTATTAGCGGTCCTATTACCTTATCCAGGCGTTTGGTTATAATCTGAGTGTAAAATGTATGATCACAATTTAGAAGCAAAATAGGCCTGTAAGATTCACAGGATCTCAGGTTCCTATTTGGTTTAATAAAATAATTATGGTAGCTTCTTCTCATGTCCCGAAGAGGTCATGACCCTCTATAAAGGCCGGATTAAACAATTGAGAAAGAAAAGGCGCACATTCCTTTAAAATAACATAAATCTCATTTGGAATGGAGTCAGGGCTGGCAGCTTTCCCCTTTTTTAAAGTGCTAATAGTTTTAGCAACTTCCTCAAAAGTTATGAGGCAGTTAAGATAACTTTTTTCATTACTTTGCAGAGATGGAAGATATAATTCTGAAAGAAAATCATCCATATAATCTTCATCTAATACTGTCTCTTCTGTATACAGATTTTGAAAAAATTGAACAAAGGCCTACTCAATCCCAGAGTCATCTGTAATGATGTTGCCGGTGTTTGAGCATCGGAGATCCTTTATCCAATCTCTAGACTGATCAGCTCTGATTTTCCACGCAAGGAGTTTGCTGCACCCCTCCCCATATTCATGATGAGATAGTCTACTGGCCTCCCACTTTCTTTTAATTATTACTTCTAGATAATCTGCGAGTTTATGTCTCGCAGCTTTTAAATCTCCCAAGGCATTGGGATTCCCCAATTTTTTTTCTAAATCCTCCTGAAAAATATGTACATCCATTTCTAACTTTCTAATTTCCTCCATCACTCTCCTAGTTTGGGCAATTTAAATAGTTGTTAAAAGACCACTGCAGAGTGTTCAGACATATGTTCTGGGACATGACTAACCTTAATGGTATTTTTGCATGTAGTAACATCGACCTGAAAAAAACTGATTCTCGAATGGGGACCGGACTTCTTGTTATGAAAGTTGTTCTTATCTTATAACTCATCTCTCTCCATATATACAAGAGCCCTATACCTGACATCAAATGCTTCAGGGCAACTCTCATGTTTTGTGTATTTACCGCTGCTCTACTTGAGGTTGAGTCATGGTTAGGGTCCAAAACTAAGTTGAAATCACCCCCAAATATAACAGGGCTATGTATATTAGTTAATTGAAGGAGTAGAGTGTATAATAAAGCTGGGTTATCTGAATTTGGCCCATAATCCACTACAAAAGTCAGCCAGGAACCATTAATTTTAGCCCTAGCGATTGCTCACCTACCTAGGGGATCAACTATGCATTCCCGGAGCATAGCTTGGGCAGTTTTTCAAAGCAGAAGAGCAACCCCTGTTATTGCACACATTTGAGTTGTGCAAACACAACGTTCTAACCATTTTTGATTTTTTTAAATTGATGACCTATGTTCTTTAAGCAATGGCGATTTTTGAATGAAGAATACATTGCTATCAGAGAGTCTTAAATATTCTAGGGTTCTCTTTCTTCTGGAGGGGACCCTAAGACCATTAACATTCCATGACATAATTTTCATGCTTTTAGCTTTTTCTATCCTAACTGCGTCTATCCTAGGAGACAAGAGTATTAAAAAGATGCGTTTTAAGAATATTGCTTACATTTAAAGAGGAAATCACAAGTTTATCCCGACCAATTTGAGATATTTGACAGTTGTTTATAAATGAGGACTTTTTTCTTTTTCCCACATGCTCCCTCACCCTGTGTTTAAACAAAAAATATTTAAATTTTGCATTTTATTTGTGACCCTACCCCCCCATCCTGGGAAACCCTCCCTTGATGCTAGAGGTATACCAAAAATACCTCTAAGTTTCGGACTCTGGCAGGATTTTAGCATTTCTCATTTGGATGTGCTTTTTATCTGAGCAATCAGGGCATTTGCCTCTACAGGATCCTTGAAATTGAACATTTTGTTGTTCCACATCACTTTTAGAGAAGCGGTGAATCCTAGATTTGCTGTAGCATCCAAGCTTCTTAATTCTTGCATGGATTTCCCTAACTCCCATTGTTTGTCCTGTGTGATGCACAAAATGTCTGATCTGATGTGGAATGACCAGCCACCTTTTTTATACACTCCTACTTTTGGACTTCCTGCCAGGATCTTTTCCTTTAGTGCATAAGACTTAAAGTTAACTAGGATCCTTATCTGATTTTCTTTCCAGGTCTTGCGGAAAAGGAGCCCCGGTGAACTCTTTGAATGTCGCCCTCTAGGGACTGTTTGTCTATGTCGGGGTGCAAATCTCTAAGAAGGCTAGTTATGAAAGATCTTATATCGCCTCCCTCCGCATCTTCTGGTATTTTCAGGAACCTGATGTTGTTTCTTCTTGCGTTATTCTAAACTTTCCAATTTCTCACTCATATCGGTATCCTTTAATCTTTAAATTTCTGTTGCGTTTTTTTCTACTTGTTTCGTGAGCTCTTCCATGGCTGTCTCCATAGCCCCTACTCTTGCCGTAGTATCATTCATTTTAATTTCTAACGTCTCACAGACTGCTTGAATTTTCGCCTGGTTACTTTCTGAGACTGCTAATTTTTCTATGATTTCCGTGAGTAGGGTAGTTAATAATCCCTCCGTAGAAGACTGAGCCTCTTGGTTATGGTATGTATTAAGTGGCCTCAGCTCCACCCTTAATATACTACTCTGTTGAGCAGATTGACTCCCTTGTGACTCAAAACTAGAAGTTTCATTTTCAGCTGAGGTTGCCAGAGGGGCAAATCTATTTTCAAGAGGCACTGCATCCATATCTATTCCTGCTCTCCTGTTGTTTATTGTTTTAGGTATTTCCAAAGGAGTTTGTTGTATCAAATCCCTACCGTTACTTAGGGTTATCCCAGGATTATATTCAGAACTTTGCTGGTTATCCTGCAGGGGCTGGATTGCCTGGATAGAGACAAGTGAGCTTGGACCTTAAAATATGATCGCAATGATGGAGTAACACGAACATTTTTATTTTAGATTGGTTTTTGTCTCCTTAATTAAGGGAGTCTTTTGCGTCAGGGTACTTTTATTCTGCGAGGCTCTGGAAGTTTTTGGGGGATTAATTTGCGCCAAGATGGAGCAGATTCTTTATTAGTTTCCTCGGGGAGACTGATTTTAGGCCCAGATATCCCTACTTCTAAGGGTATATCAGTTTAATCTCTTAGCCTCTGTGTATGTTTCACCGAGTCCTCACAGGTTTGCTTCTCCTCCCTTATTGCCCCCGTTCCAGATTTAATTTAGGACCCCAGTTTTCCCTTCTCCTCCTTACCAGGGTCATTGGTGGATGCCATGAACAGAATCCAGCATTCTCCAAAAACGCTGAATCCCTATCTTGAAACCAGCCAGTTATTTTACCCGACTTTGTCTCAAACGCGTTTTCAGGGGAATCCCCTGTGGACCCCCAGGGATCAGCAGAGCTTATAGGCAGTGAGCTGCAAAGTCAGCTGCTCGACCCCCGCTGCCCCGTACGCCAACCCAAGCAGCGGTGCGCCTACCTCGCGCAATCCGTACTGCCGCTTCCGACCAGCTGCTTCTCTGTGGCGTCTCCTCCCCACCGACCACCATCGTCACTCACCGAGTCTCCACAGCCAACACGAAGAGAAAAAAATCACCGTAAAAATAATGAAAGCGTAAGTAGATATAACAGTATGTACTGCCCTGATGCCGATGTTTAATTTCACGTAGCTTTCACATCCATTTGTTTAGCATTGCGAGTAGTCCGCCTCGGTAGAGTGAGAGCCCGTGACCGCTTCTAGCTAGCGGGAGCCATTTTCCCCTTGCAACGGCTGTTTTCACTTCCGATCCGTCATTGTAATATGGCGATCGACTTGTGGTCGAAGGCTTTCCGACCAATATTAAAATAGGGCCCATAATGTTGAAATGAAGAGGCTCCCTCGGTTTCACTGATATCTCTCCCTACTGTGACCTCTCCTACCACGTAGGAAGCGGTCGCTCCCCTTGCACCCTGCCCGACTGCCACAGCGCTTTGCAGAAACTGAAATTGGTATCGTAGCGCTATACGCCTGCCTGCCATTGTTTTGCCTGCCTCTGCTGCCGCTTTGTATACCTGCACTTTGTGTCTTTTAAAATTGCATTGTGTGTTTAACTCCCATTGTGTAAACGTGCACTTCGTCATTTTATAATTTATTGTCAGCTAGCGCTCAGCTTGTATTGTTGATTGGCTTTATTATTCGCTATTTATATTCAGCATTGCGCCGGTGCCCCTGCCCTCAGCGTCTCTCCTCCCTGCGCCCCAACCTCGCCCAGGCTGAGTTTCGATCCCCCCACCATTTTGTTTGCTGTGCCTAACCAGCACCTACAGCCCACCTCCCGTCTCCCAGCTGCCCCTCCCCCGCTCCACCCCCTCCACTATCCATATAAGACATATGTCCCAAAGCGCAGCGTCCACGCGCTACGGCCGCGCCGAAGGTGCGTCAAAGGTAAGCCCGTCTATGCCCGTCCGCGCCTGGCCCGCGCCCAGCGCCAGACCCCCTGGCCCCCGCATCACCCACCCCTCCCGCATTTCTTACGACGCCTCCACCCTCTTAGCGCTTAACCCCGGCCGACTCCCCAACTGCGCCCAAGCCGCACCGGGACACACCCATGGACCCTTCACCTGCCACTCCTGCAAATTCGACTGCATCAAGACCCACACCAAATCCACAAACACCAAACAGAGATCCGACACCAACCACCTTAAATGCATCCTTCTCAACACCCGCTCAGTTCACAAACACGCCATCGACCTTTGGAATCTATTCGACACCATTTCTCCGGACATCGCCTTCCTAACAGAAACCTGGATGAATGCCTCATCAGCTCCCGACATCGCCATTGCCGTCCCGGACGGCTACAAGATCATCCGTAAGGATCGTACCAACCAAACAGGAGGTGGCATCGCCATCGTCCATAAGAACACCATCCGCGTCTCGACCAGCTCAGACGTCAACCTCGCTTTCGCCGAACACCTTCACTTCCAAATCCACACCGACCCCAAGACCACACTCAGAGGCACCCTCCTCTACAGACCACCAGGATCCCGTACACAATTCAGCGAAGACATCACTGACTTCATCACCCCACACGCCCTCCCCTCAGAAGAATACATTCTACTGGGAGACCTCAATTTCCATCTGGAAAAGAGCAACGACAGTAACACTACCAACCTTCTGGACAATCTCGCCAATCTCGGACTCAAACAACTTGTTAACACCCCCACACACTACGCAGGACACACACTCGACCCTATCTTCACCTCCAGCAAACTTATATCCTTCACTCACACCACAGCCCTCCACTGGACGGACCACAGTTGCATCCACTTCATTAACAATAAGACCACGACCCACAACCACCATCAACCAACTCTGCGAAGAAATTGGAACAAAATCACCATCGACCAGATCTCCACATCGCTTCTTCAAAAACCCCCTGCCTATTCAACAAACCCCAACCAAGCCGCCATCAACCTCACACAATGGCTAACCCAAACCGCCGACAAACTAGCACCCTTGAAAAAACATCAAATCAAGCAAGGAAGCAAGAACGCCCCCTGGTTCAACGATGACCTTAAGAAATCCAAGAAGTTCTGTCGCTCCCTGGAGATAACTTGGAAAAAAGACCCAAACACTATCACCCAAGCTGCCTTCAAAAACGCCACCCGCAAACACCACCAACTAATCCGGACAGCCAAGAAATCAGCACTCAAAGACCGACTAGACAATAACGCCCACAACAGCAAGGAACTTTTCAACATCATCAAAGAATTCACCAACCCCACCGCCAGCTCCAACGACATCACCCCCTCTCAAGTCCTCTGCGACTCCCTCGCCTCATTCTTCCATGACAATATCGCCGACATTCATAACAGCTTTGACAACCAACCCGTAAACCAGTCCACCCCACTCACCTCCGAACCTGCACCGCCTCCGAATAACCTTTTGGACTGGAACCCAATCACCACAGAAGACACCATTCGCCTGATGAACTCCATCCACTCAGGATCCCCTACAGACCCATGCCCCCATCACATCTTCAACAAAGCAGACTCCATTATCGCACCCCATCTCCGAGACATCATCAACTGCTCCCTCAACTCCGCCACTTTCCCAGAAAGCTGGAAACACGTCGAACTCAGCGCTCTTCTGAAGAAACCCACAGCTGACCCCACCGAACTCAAAAACTACCGCCCCATCTCGCTCCTCCCATTCCCTGCCAAAGTCATTGAGAAAGCCGTCAACAATCAACTCGCCGCCTTCCTCGAATCCAACAAATCACTCGACTCCTCTCAGTCCGGCTTCAGAGCCAAACACAGCACCGAGACCGCCCTCATCGCAGCAACAGCCGACATTCGTACTCTACTGGACAACGGAGACACAGTCGCCCTCATTCTCCTTGACCTTTCTGCAGCCTTCGACACAGTCTGTCATAGCACCCTTATACAACGCCTCAGCAACATCGGAATTCAAGGAAAAGCACTGGACTGGATCATCTCGTTCCTCGCTGGAAGAACTCAGAGAATCCGCCTCCCCCTTTTAAATCAGAGGCCACCGAAGTCATCTGCGGCGTTCCGCAAGGATCATCACTCAGCCCCACCCTCTTCAACGTCTACATGAGCCCCCTCGCGGCCATCGCACGCCAACACAACCTCAACATCATCTCCTACGCCGACGACACTCAGCTGATCCTCTCACTCACCAAAGACCCAATCACCGCCAAAACCAACCTACATGAAGGGATGAAAAAAGTAGCCGAGTGGATGAAGCACAGCCGTCTGAAACTGAACTCAGACTGTCATATAGCTACTGTATATCTTTATAATGTGTTAAGTTAGCATAGGCTCATTAAATGTTTAAACACCATTTTTCCTTTTGCTGCTTCTGCACACAACACTTAATTGTTGATTTAGCTTTCAACCTAGTAGTTCGTTGTGGTTTACATGAGAATAATATGTTATTACTCTGATATCAGCTTTGCTTAATAAACTATGTCTGCACATAGAGTGCTGAAGCCTCAGGAACAACACGATACAGAATTGTTATGAGGTCTGATCTTCGCGCCTTTATAGACATAACATAAGTGCAGCTTCTGCCAACTTTGGGCTTGAGGCGGGTTTTTATATTGCTTTGCTGGAGGCACAAAGACACTTGATGCTGTTCGCATGCAGAGAGAGCTGGTGTATGCTGATGTGATCCCTTCATACTAGGACACTGAGGTATGGGCCCGCCCTAATTCAACCCAAAGAGACCTTCTTAGCTATTAATATAATATGCGAGTTAGGGAGGGTGATAAATAAGTGTTGTTATACCCTTATTGATTTACAGCATGGTAACATGCTGTCACCATTCGCTTTCTATGGACTAGTAACTATGCTTGTAGCTTTGTTGTTGATAATATGTTTACTTGTATTATCTAAGATACTGCGCCTGAGAAGACGGCATTGTAAATAAACATTTCAAATGCTCACGTGTTCTTCTTTACTCCATGTTCTGGTTTGTAATGATTGTATAACGAAAGAGTGCTCATGTGTTCCACGTAACCTGAGGTTGGTGAGTTCATGTTCTGGTTTGTCTAAACATTGGGAGTTGGTTATGACCAATGAGACACTGTAGCTAGCTCGGTAAGGGGTTTGTTGGGTACTAAGGTGAGTTTTGGGTCACCCTAATTCGCTGAGGTTCCAATCCTCTGTGCACAGTTCTGTGGGAGAACAGAAACCCTGCTACAAGACAAAACGGAAGTCCTCATCTTAGGTGCATCCCCTTCCGCCTGGGACGACTCTTGGTGGCCAACGGCCCTAGGAAAAGCTCCCATACCGACGGACCACGCGCGGAACCTGGGCATCATCCTAGACTCCTCACTCTCGATGACCAGACAAGTCATCGCAGTCTCATCATCATGCTTCAACATCCTACGCATGCTCAAAAAAACATTTCGCTGGATCCCCACCGAAACAAGAGAAACGGTCACCCACACACTGGTTACAAGCCGTCTGGACTACGGAAACACCCTGTACGCCGGCACCACCGCAAAACTGCAGAAGAAACTCCAACGCATCCAAAATGCTTCTGCCAGACTCATACTAGACATCCCTCGCAAAGACCACATTTCCAGTCACCTGAAAGACCTGCACTGGCTCCCCGTCAACAAAAGGATAACGTTCCGTCTCCTCACCCACGCACACAAAGCCCTCTACGAACTTGGACCTGATTGTCTCAACACGCGCCTTTCCTTTTACACCCCCACCCGCCAGCTGCGTTCGTCCAACCAAGCCCTCGCCGCTGTTCCGCGCATCCACAAAGCCACCATGGGGGGAAGATCCTTCTCCTACTTAGGGCCAAAACCTGGAATTCCCTTCCCATCCATCTCCGCCTTACTCAAAACCACCTAGCCTTCAGAAAACAGCTTAAAACCTGGATATTCGATAAGTAAACCCCCACCCCCTCCCTCAAGCGCCTTGAGACCCTCTGGGTATGTAGTGCGCTATATAAATTCTAACTTGACTTGACTTGACTTACTGAATCACTGCTCAAGAATAGCCACATCAGTGTGAACCCTGAGAAAGAAACTACCCATCTGACCATTTAGGGTTTTATTATGGAGGTGGAACCCCTACGCCAAAGTGTATAGCCACCTCCAACATGTAGGGCAATATCAAACTTTCTACCCTTTTTGTGGGAGAATGGAGAATTTATGCCTAAACTGTTGACCACAGGGAGTAACAAACTACCATGTGCCATGGAATATACATTTTGATGGGTTGGAGGACATCCAGTCCTCGTTTGTCCGCACTACTGTTCATTAATGAGCCATTCTGTCAAAGAGGAGCCTTTGTTACATTTTTTCAAAATCTGCATACAGAAGAGACAGTATTAGATGAAGATTATATGGATGATTTTGCCCCCAGTCTGGCTGGCAAAGGCTCGAGAAAGCCCAGTAGACATGAATGAAAATATTTTAAGAAATGAGTGAGCAGAGGCCAGCCAATTCCTGCATTAAGCCACCAATCACCACCCCTTGCTATATTAGATCTTTCTATCGCTCTGTGAGCTAATCGGGGGATTTACTGTGTGTAATCCAGGGTGGTGAAGTTTACATTGAAATAAGTATCTAAAGCACCACGTTACCTATCTCTTTCTATTGAATACCTACTAGTAGGATGACACCCAGAAGTCCCTACTAACCTTGCACATTTATGAAAATATATAGATGCAGGCAAAGCCAGGGTGGTGTTGGAGCTCAGTATGCTTTTTTTCTTACCCAGAATGTTCTACAAACGTCTAAACTAAGCCCAATACCCTCTGACTTTTCAGTGGGGATGTCTCAATTTTGACTGAAGAGAACTTACAAATCCAAAATGTGATCTGTTCTGGTTCAATTCAAAATGTGATTTCCATGACCAAATACAGAGTGTTGTATTAGGGTATAATATTTTTTTTTGAATTATTTAGAATTATTTAATGATATGTTATTTAGTTTTTGCCTAATTTATTTCTGCAACGGTTGTGAGTTTATAGGGGAATAGAGTGGGAAGTAATTTAAATGAAATTAATTAATTAATTATTTAACAAATTCATAATTTAGTATGTAATAATGTATATTGTTAATTAAGTCAATTAATGTATTAATAAATAATTATACATTGATTAATAACAATTAATATTTAATTGGCAATTATGTTAATTGTGCTATTTCTTGTATTATTAATTAGTAATTAATTAGATATCAATTATTCATAATTAATTTGTAAATATGTAAATATGTTAATGATGTACTTTTTTTAGGAGTGGGTTGAGGGTTGATAGGGTAGTAGGGTAGGAAGTGCTTTAGTTTTAATGTAATTATGTATATTTTTTATATTATATTAAAAGTTATTTTATAGTGTTAATTGTGTGAATTAATTTAGATTTGATGGTTGTTGATTTTAATATTAATAGTCATTAGTTAATTAATTAATTTTTAATTAACTTTGTCAATTTATTATTATATTACAATATTGTTGGTGACGTTTATACAGGAAAATGGAGGGAGGAAAATTAATGTTTAAAAAATAATTACTTGTTAAATAATGTTAATTATATTGCAGGCATGGGTAAACTAAATTATTCCTCTACGCTATCCAACACTTTCCTTACTGTTACACTTGGTGGAGTGGGAATATTAAATTTTTCCCACCCACTATCCAACACTTTCCCTACTGTTGCATTTGCTGGAGTGGGAATAGTAATTTTTACCCTCGCGCTATCCAACACTTTCCCTACTGTTGCACTCACTGGAGTGGGAATAGTAATTTTTACCCTCCCGCTATCCAACACTTTCCCTACTGTTGCACTCACTGGAGTGGGAATAGTAATTTTTACCCACCCGCCATCCAACACTTTCCCTACTGTTGCACTCACTTGAGTAGGAATAGTAATTTTTACCTACCCGCTATCCAACACTTTCTCTACTGTACTACTTGTTGGAGTGGAAATAGTAATTGTATCCCTTACGCTATGCAACGTCTTCAGTATTGTTATATTTAATTTAGTGTAAAATATAATTAAAACATATATATATACATATATATATATATATTAATGTTTTAACTTATATATAATTTATTTCATATTATATGTTATATATATGTATATGTGATATTATTTTAAATTTAGTTTTTAAAATTTTATGTTTAAAAATATGAATTATTTTTTAATATTATTAAGTGAATATATGTAATAAAAAATTAAAATGCATGTTTCAGTTTTTTTTACATTACATTTATTATTTATTAATTGTAAGGTTTTTAAATAATGTTTAAGTATGTTTGACTTGATTATATTTATTATTTAATTCATTTTATATTACTTTTAAGACATTTAAAAAAGTCAATATTTTAGCAAACTATATTATTGAAAACAATATTTAGGATTCAATATTTTTATACTTTTGTAGATAAGAAGTCAATATTCTGTCACTCGATATTTTTCCTCGATATTCTGGCAGTTCGATATTCTTCTCCTCGATATTCTGTCAGTGATCCAACCATATACCCATTTTACCTGCTTTGTCTTTATAGATTCCTCCGTCAGGATGGGTGTGTATTTTACATTAGATTAGGAAAATAGACCTAAAAGCCTCTGGGAACCAAATAACATCAGTGGTCCTGGTCATCTATTAAAAACTCAAAAATAGAAACTATTAAGATCAGTACTCTCATAGCAACAAGTGCATTTGAAGCTTCCTCGCAGAAAGGAAAGTCATGCACTCATGGGGGTACATTGCAATCTTGTTTTATTGCCACGTAAACAAACAGCACATGCATTTCAGCATACTGCCTTTCTCAATGTCCCTATGGTAACTGCAGCTTATGCACCTGCATGCACTGCTAATTACCCCACATATTAGAGCACTCATGACATCTTCTATGACATCATTGATATTATCACTGCAACATTTGCTGTAAAATTATTAATCAGAATGGTATGGTGGGGGTGCGAGTTATAGTTACCTTAAGACACAAGTTATAGGTACTGTAACTATAACTGCTGAATTTCTTTGGTTATGTGTTTATAAAATCTGAACCAAACAATGACATCCCTGTAATATTTGGTTTGTTTAGTGAAAATATATATATTACCTACTGGCGGTCGCCAGTAGGTAGTTATAGTTAGGACCTAGTTTCCATATTAAATCCACAACATTCTATTTGGAATAACTTTGGCGCCGGTGGACGAATCTTCACGAATTTCTCGAAGAAAATGGCCTGGTCCGCTTGATTCATCAAGTGGGGGCTGAGAAAAAAAGGGGGTTCCAAAACATGTTTTCCGCATGCAATTTTCCATGAGGACTTTTACCCAGGGCTACAGCCCTACGGCTGAACGGAATTACACCAAATTTGGCAGAGAGGTAGAGTTTGGTTCGCAGATTGTGCTTTTTGTTAAATGGTGTAAATCTGTTCAGTTGTTCCTGCGAAAATCAAAAGTAAAATCATAGTGATATCTAGAGATGAAGTACTGTACGCGTACGGAAATCCGTACAATTACGAGCACTAGCTGCATGTTGATTGGATGTAAACATGCAGTCACAAGAAAACAGTAAAACAAAGTTGAAAAATTAGGAAAGGGGGCAGGGTAGAAACATCCTGACCCTCTAGGCCTGCTCAGGGGGTCCCACATGGATCGTTAGACCCCAAACTTTTTTTTTTTTTAAATCAGGTGGTACGAATATGGTACGCGTTCTGGTGAAAAAAAGACCGCTTTATTGCTAATTAGCCCCCGGGGGGTCAAATATCGGGGGCAATTTTTTTTTCATAATTGGGGGCCCAGAGGGGTCCCTCTGCTCCGGAGATCACCATCCCCGGGGCTTTAACTATATGTATGCGGGGGGCTCATGGCTCTCCCAGAGCCCCGGGGACCGCCAGTCCCTGGGGCCTCTTTTTATTTAAAAAAACTGTGTGTGGGGTTTCAAGCCCCCCACACATGCCCTGGGGAGCGCCACCTCCCCGGCGCTCTAATATAGGGGCTTTTGAATGTTGGGAGGGGGGTGAGTGGCCCCCTTCCTGGAGCCTTTGATGACCCTGGGGACCACCACCTTTCAGGGCCAGCTTCTGCAGTGTTCCAGGGTACCTACAGTGCCGCCTTCTGCAGTGCCTGGGGTGACGAAAAGCAATGCCGGCTCCCGAAGGACAGGGAGAGCCGTCTGGGACCGTGGGGGCTTTGGGGCTCATAAAAAACAGTTCTTTTCAGAACTAACTTTACTGGTCAAAAAAAGAGCTATATTTTTATGATAGTATGTAAAACGTTCCGTTTTTTTTTTTGCCCCAGTTGTACTCTCTACGCATGCACAGCCTTGTTTCCAAGCCCACGCTTCCTTGTTTTTCTTCAAATTTGCCATGCAAACCTCTCCTCATTTCAGCTATTACATTTTCTGCTTTCTTCTGCCGGGTCGTGTGCTTCATTCCCTGCTATACTTTTGTAATATATTAATAATCATATTCTATCTATATTTATTTGAAACATATTGCCGAGGCGCTAAACGTTAATTACATACTCCGTCCTCTGCCGTTTTAGTAGTTTTCCTCCGTTATTTTTAATATACCTGCTACTTTCCTTTTACCCCCGCCTATCGTCTCTGTGATCCATGAGATTTCATGCCACAGACACCACGGTGTTTGTCCTTGGCCTCCGATCTTATCAGACTTGGTCACACGCATACCTAAAAATTAATTTGTAGCACGTAAGGCACAGCCATTACAACGCATGACCGTCACCACAAATCCATTACCGTGCTTATGCGTTTATCATGCATGATAAATGTATACTAGTTATAAAAGCATGCGTGGTAAAGGAATGTGTAGTAAAGCCATATGCATGCTAATAAATTTGTGGTGACGGTCACATGTGGTTATGACCACGTTGTAATAGCTGTTTCCCCCCAGGACACTGCAGGAACCGGGTCTGGGCGTGGCGGACTCCAGGGCATCAGGCGGTGGGCCACGCAGCCTCCCTCACACAATATAGAAATCTCTGGGGGGTGGTCATTTTCATGGTTTAAGGGGCATCATTAAGGACCACACAGTTAATTTTGTAGGGGGGTAGGTTTGCACGTGAAAATGTCGCAAGAGGTTTGTAAATGTGGTACGCATTGTTTTGTTTTACTTTGATTTCCTTTCTATGTTGTGGTCCATCCAGAGAAAATATAACTTATTGTACAGCCAGTACTTTTCAACCCTACTGTCAAACATCTTACTATAGTACTTCAAATTATAAATATTATAAAAGTATATCGTTTTTTTATTGACTTTTATAAAAACAACAATAACTGTAAACGTAACTTAAAGATAATATAATAAACAACTAGAAAAATAACTTTAATAAAACAGTAATATAAACAAATTGTGATGTGGACTCCAAAAGACGTAGGATAGGTAATCTGCAAAACAAAAAAGAAAATTAGAGTTTAAAGATATGTAGATGTGACTAAATAAGGTGAAGCATTACAAGTGAAGGTAACACTATGATTTTACGTATGCAGTGTGCCTAGTACATTTCACTTCTGTTATAGTCCCGCGTTCAAGTGGTGTCTATATGGAAGTGCCTACTGCGTTACTGACACAAAAGTGGCACAACGGGATTATAAATACGCCGATTTATTTCTAATGCATTGCAATGGAGGCATTGTATATCTAGGCCGCTGTGCTTACCTTGTATAAACACTGCGGCCACCAGATTTCACAACTTGGATTCAACTCTGCTTCTACACGTCAGAGTAGGCAGCAGTGTCTATAAATTTAAAAGAGAAAGAGAAATGATGTCACAGAGAGTGAGAGAGAGAAAACAAAATTAAAACTGTGAGAGAAAGTTAGAGATGTAGCAGTTAATACAGGAGAAAATACTCATAGCTCACCTTTTGCCTCCGTTGTGTGTCCATGGGTGTGCTGCTTCAGAGTACACCCTCAACTTGCTCGATATGCAACATCCTACATAACAAAATCAGAAAAGATGGAATTGAAAGAAGTTTGGGAAGAGAATTTCCCACGAGAAGAGTCTGACTAAGAAATTATTTACTAACAGTTTGAAGATGTTATCTCATTAAGAAATTGGAGTGTATGAATGCTCGGATCGCTTATCAATTGCAAGTCTACACTCCAAATCTAGAAGAATCATTTGGGTGAGTCTAGGTCTTGCTGCAACCTGAAATCGAGTACTTAAATCTGTAAAGAAAATTGAATATTTACCTGAAAAAGAGCCAGAAAGTACAGATATTGTGAAAACAAATATGTTCGATACATATTATCCTAATAGAAGTCATCATCTTAAGAACATTTGTCTCTATGAAGTGCTGCAAAACTATATTTTTAAACGGGAATATTACAGAAAACATCAATAATGGTATATATGCTGTGATTGGTTCTGAAGGATGTTTGGTGAAGCAAAGAAAAGGATATTTGATTAATCACCTTAAACTGAGTTGCGAAACTCCTGACAAAAGTGAATTTTAATGTAAGTTCTTAAAATTGCGTTCCTAGACTATTGCACCCTATTAACTTGCAGAGTTTGGAGTTGAGAGTTTTCCTTGAAAAGTCAGATGCAGATTTACAAGCTCTTTGCGCCACTATTCCCATGTTAAAAGTGACACAAAAGTGGGGCAATAAGCTTGTAGTTCTGTTTCTCAGTCTGTTGTCACTGCTCTGAAGTAATTATACATTTATACACAGTCTAGCTGCTGCACACTACCCACTCTCTTCTTTCACAAATAATTTGTTGTTGTTTCGGAAACAAAATTCTTTGCTCACCTAGGACGATTGGCGTGATTCAAAGAGGGTGCTCTACGTGTCGAAGCAGCCTTCACTGTAATCAAGAGAGTTCACCACTTCATCTCAGATAAGGTTCTGTACAGCAGACTGGAGACAGCAGCGTCCAAAAGTTTAAAAAACTATGTGAGAGAGTAAGAAAAACAAAGAGAGAAAAAAAGACATTAAAACGTGGGAGAGACACACACGACAGGGAGGGTGACTGAAGCCAGAGGCGCAACCACAGTCAAAAATATCGAGGGGGCTAGAAAAAAATTTCGGGGGGGGGGTTAACTTAAAGGAAAAAGCAGATTGGAACTGCAGGGGCTGTAAGCTGGGGGGACATCAAATCCTCATTAGCAAGCAAAAGGTATTTAAAAGACCTATGAAGTACTCAGGTGCGACTGTGTGTTGGCCCAAAAAGCTATCTCATCCTAGCTGAAGCCCTGTTACCCCAATGGATGTTGCGGGCCTCCTGCATACTACACATTCTCTCCTTTCACAGATAATTTATCGTTCTTTCGGAAACAAGCTTCTTTGCTCACCTTGTGCCATTGCCGTCATTCAAACAGGGAGCACTACATGGTGAAGCAGGTTTCTCAGTCCTTGTTACAATGGCCACGCATCATCGCAGAAGACACGAACGTAGAGCTTTGTAAGTTTCTTTTGGGGGGGTGTCGTCAATTTGTAAAACACAACCTGAAAGATAAAAAGGAAGTTAACATTGTGTGTAATTTTTTAATGAAATGAGAGAGGAAATAAGAGAGTGATTGAAAACAATACTCGCAGATCACCTTTTTGTCACCTGTGTTTTTCACCACGTGCCGGACATAATCCATCCTGAACTTCTACATCTAAAAGATAATAAAAGAAAGATGTTATGATTGGTAATTGTTACTATATGAATTTGGAGTTACATAACATCGCACTTTTATACACGTTCCTTCTCACATTTCTACAAACGCTTTGTATTGGTAATATTCAGGACATTTCAGTGATTATAAAAACGTTCCTGCTATTGGGAAAAAAATGTATACATGTAAATTAATACACTATATAGAAGTGCGTTTGTCTAAAATGCTCAGTCGCGTTTTTGTATCTAGTCTGCTACAACCCTGACTCCCTCCGATGCGTAGTCAAGCCTCACTGCTCACCTTTTTGTGGAAAAGACACCTTCTACATGATGTAGTCTCGATCAACAACAAAGAAGTCTCAAATATGGTGCCGAGTCTTGATATCTATATGCCTAACGACATACTCGTGCTCCCATCATCATCATAGGTTCTTCACCCGCTCAGTGCTTCGGGCACCACTAACTCAGTGACCAAATAGGGCAAGCATGTAGTAGTGGGCCCTTGTTCGGTAGTTTGGGAACAACTCTAAAATGTCATACAACACATGCTTTTCGCCTTTTTTATACTTAGGGTCACTTGTGTAGTGACGAATGTGCTGGATGGGTGTGGTATGGGTGTATACGAGCCATGAAGGAGTGTGTGTGCCGTTCTGACAACTAGACTTGGAACTAAGAAATCCCTCATGGCTGGTATACACCCACACCACACCCATCCAGTAGATACGTCACTACACACGTGACCCTATCTACAAAAAAGACGGAGCGTACAATGCCCCCTCGGTCCCGCCGACTCCTCATGACTGTCATGTTCAAATAGAGCATGCGCAAATGAAATGAGAAACATTAGGGGTACACGGACTGATGGTGGGCGTAGTGGGGCGTATTGTGCGCATGCGCACCATTAATACACATGCGCTGAGTGAAAGGGGTACACAGCTCGATGGGGTCCACTCCTCTTTAGAACACCGGCATTGCTTTTACACATGGGGAGATGCTAAGTTGTTTGTAGAAATGCAATCTTGTTTGGATTTTGAAGGTGAGAACAGATTTCACTGTTGTGTCTTTCAAAGTACAAACTAAGTTTGCTATAGGAGGGCGGGAGCCGCAAGACTACCGCCTTCTCATAGCAAACAGCAGTATCCTGGCGGTAGGCACCCTGGGACACTGCAGGAACCAGTTCTGTGCGTGGCGGTCTCCAGGTCTCTCGAGGGCACCAGGCGGAGGGCCACCAAGCCCGTGTCACACAGTACAGAAATCTTAGGGGGGTGGTTGTTCCCGGGGTTTGAGGTGCACACACTTTTAATTTTTTAGGGTGGGGGCCATAGATGCGCAAGTGGCGCAAGGGGGTTGTAAATGTGGTACAGTGTTTTGTTTTACTTTGCTTTCCTTTCTGTCTTGTAGAGGATCCAGGGTATATATAACGGTTTTTGTACAGCCAGTACCTTTCTGCCTGTTACAATAGTAACAGTTCATGGAACACTTGCGTGAGCACAGAGGTTAGAAGTTTGCAACAATATGTTGCTAATTGAAATAGTTACTGTGCTGAAGATTTATATTTTTTTCATAGGAACCGTTAGTCGTACAAGAAGTCAGTGGAAACATTTTGTTAGGGATTCCTTCCTTTTCAGGGAGTATTAGGGTAACATGCTCCAAGCGGGACTTTACGAAGCTTAATGTTCATTGGCTGTGAAGTATTAAAAGTAGAAGGTTTGGCAGTCATTCCTTGCTCGTCTGTGGAACAACATGGACATTTTATTGGCTAAAGTGTTCCCGAGCACAAGTTTGCTCCTTATTTGGTGGGAACAGTTCACTGTTGTCAGTGATATTGTGATTCATTTTCCAAAGGAGTATGGGGAAAAAAAGTAGTAGAGGGCAGGTTAGGAACACTATTAACTCTGTACAGTGCCCATAAGGTGCTGGAGAGGGATTAAGAGGGAAACAATTTTTTTATTTGTTTCAAGGGCCATTTATATATTTGCCGAGTGGTGTATAAATCACGGCGGAAAAATGACAGTGTCTTCCGCAGTTTTTTCTATCAAGTTTGTGGGTGACATACTTCTTAAGAGTACTATTTACTTATAATGGGGTGTTTACTTTCCTGATGGGGAGGTGTGGTTGTGCAGCAAAAAATTCTGTCTAGGTTTGAAACAGTTTTTATTAAGCAAATACAAATGAACTTTCTTCAGAAACTGTCGCTGTATATATGAAAGGGGTGACAATTAAAAATGAAATTTCATCAAATATCAGTTAAGCTTGGCTATATACTTCTTTTTTGTGCTACAGTTTGTAAATGTGTTGCCCCACATTCTTGATGATGTAAGAGGGCATCAGTTACTTTTAGATAAAGTAGAATAGAAGTGCTACAACAAACACTCCCGCACAACATTATCTCAGATCAAGAGAACAAGTAAAAAACAGTAAATACAAATGATTTCATATTACATAGAAATGCATGCAATATTATTTTTCAAATTTGTATTCTGTACAATTCAGGAACGTGCTATTGCAGTGCCTAGAGGTTGCAGACTGTTCCGGTAATAAATCACATACTCTCTAAAGAATATATTGGATGGTAGTCCTATAATATAAAGTACAGGTCCTATATATTCTTTAGGGAGAAGGTGATTAGGAACCGCAAATAAGAATAGAAATTAAAAAATAACATTCAGAAATTTTGGGCTTATGAAATATTTCTATATTTTTTTGTTCTGCTGTTTTGTAAAATATGCTACTTGAAAAAAATATATGATCAAGTACTTTTTAATATTTGAAAGTTATATTATAGATGGCGCTGAAAAATCTCCCAATCCTCTTCTGTAGCAATAGGACAATCTATTATAATATAACGATTGATACCATTGTTACAGTAAAAAGAAAAGGAAAATAAAGTTATGTACTTACAGAACATAATGAAATACTTTCGAGCAGTAATTATTTACTGAACTTCTTTTCTCCGGGAGGTGAAAAAGTTTGATCTTCGTGGTGACGGGTCATAAACTCCTCTGAGTTCATGACGGTGAGAAGAATAATATGTATATATTTTCACAGCACATGATCACAAGGGGAAAATAGACTGAAAACCGCAAGACGGTATTGTTGCTTACTTATCGTTACTCTTTGTGACAACGGATCGTGAACTCCACTAAGATCAACAAGACTGTTAATGTTATAATATACATATTAACAGTATGTGATCTCTAGGGGAAAACACAATAATAAGTGGAAGATGATTGTAAATGTTTAGGGTTTGCATTGATGGGTCACCAACACCTCTCAAGCTAAGTACAGTGTCAATATTATAATATTAAAAAGTCACTTTAAGTAAAATGAAAGGAGCCAGAAAAGGAGCAATGTTTGTTATAATCTATCTGTTTCTAAAACAAGCTGCTGACGTTACAGAGAAAAAGCGAAAAACATGCAATAAAATTTTTTTCTAGAAATAAATGTTTAAATATTGAAAAATAGCCACAAATTATAACTAAGTACTATGCCTATGCCATATTGAAACAACTTACAACTCCGGAATATGTTTGTTGACACAAAAAGAGAATCCGATGCTAGAAAACGGAACCTGAAACATAGATTGGCGACTCAGAAATAACTCGCGAAAACAAAATTAATTGCACAGTAGGTATGGTTTATATCGTGTTTGGTTGTTTAGTAGTCTACGGAAGGAAGCTGTGGGTCCGCCTATTTAGAAGGCACATTTTACAGTTTACACGTGCTCACGTTTTAACTGTTCTGCTTCTGCACGTGTTTGGAAAAGTTACAAACTGTGAAGCTGTAAAGGTTTCGATTTCGATCGTAACACGTAAAAGGTATTATTATCTACATACGTTGGAGAGTTTAAAAATTTTTACTGGGTAAACTGTGTTCTTTGCATTTTTATGATAAAAAACATCTACATAGAAAACATAAAAAAAATATTGTTATCATTAGAAGAAAAAAAAGGATTAATATTTGTTATTATTATTAACCCTGGGCGTAGTATGCGTAGTGGGGCTACGCGAAGCTACGTGAAGTGGGCATGATGCTACGCACGCTCACGCGCTTCACGTAGCCCCACTAAGCACCACACACCTCCCTCCTGCCCTCTTCTACATGTATAATTTAAGTAATGAATACAATAAAAGTACATAAAAGCACTTACCTGGTCTGCGACGTCCCGGGGCACCCTCTTCGATTTTGCGCCAACTTCACCCATCGAAATGCACATGCGCGGCCGCCCGCGCATGCACATTTCATGCAAGAAATGCACATGCGCGGGCAGCCCCCGAGCACGCAAGCAGCCATTACGAACAATAAAAAAGCATCGTGAACAAGCAATTCTGCAGGAGACCGCGTTTCTTTTGTTTAAATTTCGCTAGGATTCGCGGATCCTACCCGCATCCAGCCATTTAAAAAAAAAAAGACAACTTTGTTTTGGCCCTGAGCAGGCCTAGGGGGTCAGGGTGTGTCTACTCTGCCCCCTTTTTGCGTTTTGTGGCCTTTGTTTTTGTTTTCTTGTGCCTCGGTACTATTGAGGCACAATATGGCTGCCAACACTCCCTGATTTTGACAGTTGTCAGCCAATGAGCATTCAGGTCATGCACTCCAGGGTGCTTGTAGGCTGCGCATATGGTATGCAGATAGTACTCTGGATCCACCGCGCCCATAGATATATAAATGACTTTAACTGTCATTTTCTCAAGAACTACTAAACGGATTTAGACCAAATAAGCAAAAGGCACAAGTCTGAACTGAGAACTACCTTTTTGCCAAGTGTGGTGTAATTCCGTTCAGCAGTTCGAGCTGTAGCCATGTCTAAAGGTCCAATGGGAAATTGCATGGGAAAAACATGTTTTGGGACCCCCTTTTATCTCGGCCCCCGCTTGACCAATCACCCCCAGACACAAAGAGAGAGATGACACACGCAAAGAGAGAGATGGTGCAGACAGAGAGTGAGATGACACACGCAAAGAGAGACATGACACACAAAGAGAGAGATGGTGCAGCCAGAGAGTGAGATGACACACGCAAAGAGAGAGATGACGCAGGTAGAGAGTGAGATGACACACACAAAGAGAGAGATGACACACGCAAAGAATACCCTATAAGCAAAGAGATGCAAACTGTGAGGAGACACAGGTGACATTATAGAAAAAGGTGCAAATATAATTGTTTAATTTTCACAGACACTAAGTGTGATCCTAGTCAAAAATGTTAAAGCCATAGATTTTACCAAAAAAAGTAGCATAGTAAATCGTTTAAGACACAGAGCACAGCCCATATAAATACCCACTACATTACAATGCAGAAACCTGACTCATTTCCAAAATACATTTCCAATATGCACTATTCGTTTTTTGCCAGCATTACATACAAACATGAGACACAATGCAAAAAGTACCTTATAAGCAAGCAGATGCAAACTGTGAGGGTGAGATGGTGCAGGCAGAGAGTGAGATGACACACGCAAAGACAGACATGGTGCAGGCAGAGAGTGAGATGTCACACGCAAAGAGAGAGATGACACATGCAAAGAGAGAGATGGTGCAGGCAGAGAGTGAGAAGACACACGCAAAGAGAGAGATGACACACATAAAGAGAGAGATGGTGCAGACAGAGAGTGAGATGACACACACAAAGAGAGACATGACATGCAAAGAGAGAGATGGTGCAGTCAGAGAGTGAGATGGCACACGCAAAGAGAGAGATGATACATGCAAAGAGAGAGATGGTGCAGGCAGAGAGTGAGATGACACTCGCAAAGAGAGAGATGACACACCCAAAGAGAGACATGGTGCAGGCAAAGAGTGAGATGTCACACGCAAAGAGAGAGATGATACATGCAAAGAGAGAGATGGTGCAGGCAGAGAGTGAGATGACACTCGCAAAGAGAGAGATGACACACCCAAAGAGAGAGATGGTGCAGGCAGAGAGTGAGATGATACACACAAAGAGATATATGATGCAGGTAGAGAGTGAGATGATATATGCAAACAGAGAGATGATGCAGGCAGAGAGTATGATGATACACGCAAAGAGAGAGATGACGCTGGTGGAGACAGACATGATGCAGGAAGAGGGTGAGATGGCGCAGGCAGAGAGTGAGATGTCACACGCAAAGAGAGAGATGACACCTGCAAAGAGAGAGATGGTGCAGGCAGAGTGAATGATTTCCTACTCTGGTGAGACACAGTTGCTGTGCTATAAACGTACTTATGTTGTAAACTAGTGTTTATATCGTTTAGTTATTGTAATTGCTATATAGTATGTTAGTAGTGGTCTATAATATGTTATTTTTTCTTTACAACAGATTGTAATTATTAACAAAAAGAAGAAGCAAAATGCCTACTAAATTTAATCAAAAAAGAAAATACAAGAAAACTTACTTTTCCAAGAAAACGCAATTACAAGATATATGTAAAAAAACAAAATACGGAGAAAAAGAAGAATGCTCCTGGTAAGGCAACAAAGCATTTTATACAGAAATTAACTCAATGTAAAAAAAGTCAAGATAATGCACAAAAGAAAAAAAAAATTCTGCAACTACAAAGAAAAAGCAAAATCCCAGCAAAATTGTAGAAAAAGTTTATGGAGATGATATTGTCTATATTAATAGACGTAAAAATCAGTTCAATGACATTCATAGGCGAATGTTTTATAACAGAATTGTTTTAAATTTATTAAAAAAATTTAAGAATTGTAAAAGGAGAGCAGATTTTTATAAGAAAAAGAAAAGTATAGAGAGGATAGTTGATCAGGCTTTTGAAATGAAAAAAATATATACATTTTAGTAATCAATAGAATTCGTACACTAGACAAGGCAATCAATGTTTTGAAATCAAAAAGTAAGTGGAAAAGAGTAATTAATCAAACTAATTTTTGTTATGTTTTTTATGGAGAATGGAAGCATAGTTCAAGTTGCAAGCCATTTTTTAATGAAGAGAGTTATTTTCAGGATAATGATTTGGTGCATGCCGTTGACACCAGTGGTCGAGGATATGAGGAGAAGGATGGTTGTCCGATTAAAAAAGAAAAAATTGTGCCTAGAAATGCAGAAGAGGTGTTAGCTGATGAAGTTTTAGGGAGACATCCTAAGGCTCCAGTGTACACTTGGAATTGTAGTAGTATTTGTAGTGTGCGACAGGATTCAATTGATTTGTTTCGCAATTTCTTACGTACATATACTAAGAAAAGTTTAAAACAAAAAAGTGATAGAAAAAACAGGTTTGCATGGGCATTCACTGGCTTGTCTTTCTGGAAAAGTATGTCAGAGTGTTTTTCATCATTTTAGGATGTTAGCAGTACATCATACTAAAGTGAGGAAATTAGTGAGAAGGTTGTATTATGCAGCACTTAAGCTAAAACAGTTAAACAGTGCTCTTTTGCATGGATCTGTATTAGATGTGAACAACATTTGTGAAGAAATTGAGTTTAGTTACTTTGGTGAAAAAGAGGGCAGTGCAGAAACTGATACATGAATAGAAGGTAATGTGGAGGAGAATGTACAGAATTTAAGTACCGACAATTTTGACCATGAAATTACAAAGTTTAATGTCATTTCAAATGAAAGGCCAAATTTTTCTTGTGTGTGTTGTCAACAAACTCATTATAAGAATCAGACTAGGTTAGTTGATTTATATGTAAAAAGTGAAAAGGAAAATAATAATGAGTGGAAGGATTTTGCAACTTATTTGTTGGTAGAGAATTATTTTGATTTGTGTTCTGATCTACGTATTTGTAAATATTGTTATAATAAATTAAATGAAAATAAAATGCCTGCTAGAGCTGTACATAATAATCTTGAGTTGGTAAACATTCCTTCTGAATTGATCGATTTAAATACTTATGAGTCTATTCTGATTCAATGTGTGCATCCATTTCAGGCTATTGTTCACATGGAGCCTAAGACAGGGAAATTGCCTCCTTCAGATTTACAGAGAGGATTAAAGGGAAGAGTTGTTTATTTCCCTCTAGATTTAAAGAAAAATATTGATACAATACGTGTTGAAAAAGTGAAAGAGGAACCTCTGGTTATTCTAGTTAATGGCGTTCCTACAAAGAGTAAGACAATCTGGCAAGAATTAGTGGATGTTAGGAAAGTCAAAAAGGAAACGTTGTATTTGGTAAAAAACAATCAGTACTTTCAATAATGAATATGTAGGGGAAGAGGAAACAACTGTAGAAGAGGACAGTGATTTCTCAGCTGAGCAAATTGAAAACGTAGATGTGTCTAGAAGTGAAGGAATTTATGAACATTATAGTGTTCATCCTCTGCATTCCAAAGAAGTAATGGGGAATGCTATTGAGTTGTTCCAAACGAAAGGAGCAAAAAGAAGTCCCATTAGTGTATGGGAAGAACGCTTGGAAGCTCGTTGTTTTCCTCAGTTATTTCCAACAGGTCAAGGTGGTCGATATGATGACCGATCTATTCAAATTCCTGCATCTGAATACCGGACTTTAAGATTATATGCAGAAGATCCAAGGTTTCGCCAATGTATTCCATATTTGTTTCATCTTCTGTTTGAGAGTGACTTGTCTGGACTTTATTATGCATTGAACCATATACTGAAAAGTAGAATACATCTGCAAAATGTTTCGGCAAGGGACTTTATGGTTAAAGTCCAACAGCAAGACACTATTTTGGAGTCTCAGCTAATTAATCTCATGGCATGTCAGCGTGGTACCAACGAGTATTGGTACCGTCGTCATGGGGAACTGAAATGTATGCTAAGAAACTTAGGAACTCCCACATGGTTCCTTACTCTTAGCTGTGCTGAGTATGCTTGGGAAGACTTACTTCAATTTCTTCGAGAGGCAAATGCAAACATAGAAAATATACAATACAAGACACCTGGAGAACTGTGCTCTTTGGATCTTTGGATTTGCAGGTATTTCAATCATAGATTGGAAGCAATGATGTCTTTTATCACAAACAAAAAAAATCCTCCTCTTGGAGAGGTTCTGGATTTCTTTTGGAGAAAGGAGTATCAAGCAAGAGGTGATCCTCACATACATATGTTGCTATGGATCAAAGATGCTCCCAAATTTGGAACAGATTCGGATGGCACAGTGATGAGTTTTATTGAACAGTATTCTACATGTGTTGTTCCGAAAAGTACAGAAGAAAACAATTTAAGACATCAAGTCTTACGGTTTCAAACCCATCGTTGTGGAAAATACTGTAGTCGAAAGTTCAAATCCTAGGACAAGTTCTACACAGAATGTCGTTTGGCATTTACACGTCTAGTAACATCGAAAGGAAGAGTGAAAAATTGTATGTCATCTTTACGACATACTGTGACAAGAAAATCACCAAAAAATACATACAACTTAAAACGAAATCAAGAGTCCAAATATATAAATGACTATAACCCAGTTATTTTGTCCATGTGGAATGCTAACATGGATATTCAATATGTTGCTGACAACTCTATTGCTGTGGCTCGATATGTAACGTCTTACATACCAAAATCAGAAAAGACAGAACTAAAGGAAATGTGGGAAGAAATTTCTCATGAAAAGAGCCTAAGTAAGAAATGAAGATGTTGTCGCATCGAGAAATTGGAGCATTCAAATGTTCAGATCTGTTATCATCAGCAAGTCTATATGCCAAATCTAGAACAATCATTTATGTGAGTCTAGGTCTTGCTGCAACACGAAACCGAGTTTTGAAATCTGTACAAGAAATTGAGTATTTGGTAGAGAAAGAACCAAACAGTACAGATATTTTGATGACAAACATGTTGGATACATACTATCCAAATAGAAGTAGTCATCTTGAGAATGTTTGTCTCTATGAAGTACTGCAAAGCTATACTTTTAAGAGGAATATTACAGAAGATATCAATAAAGGAGTATATGCTGTAATTGGATGTGAAGGATGTCTGGTGAAACAAAGAAAAGGACATTTGATTAATCATCAAAAAGTGAGTTGCGAATCTCCTGACAAAAGGGAATTTTACTATTTAGCTCTTTTGCAACTCTTTAAGCCAAGGCGTACAGAAGAGGAACTACTTGGAGATTTTCTCAGTTATGAAGATTCTTTCAATGCAAGCAAAAATAGTATAGAATGTCCTGCTTTCACTAATTATCTGCAAATGTTGAACGATGAAATACAGCAAGAAGCTACAATTGCAGCAGAGATTGCTAGAGAGAGTTCTCTAGCCAGTCAGAGTTCTGCTTCGTTGAGTCAGGATCCACTCGAAGGACCAATTATCCAAAATGAAGCTGCCACTGCCTTGGATGAGGAACAATGGAACAAGCTCAGGAGGATGTAGTAAACTTAAAAGAATTGGAAAAACAACTAAACGTTGAGCAGAAACAAATATATGACGAAGTCACAGAACAGATTGAGCATGGTTTATGTCATGAGAAAAAAGAGTGCTCATGTACGTCATTTAAATCTGCCCGACTGTACGTGAGTGGAGAAGCAGGAACTGGAAAAAGTTTTCTAATTAAAGGAATTGCAACTTATCTACAGAAAAGAACTGAGTCATCGCTCTCTTGTGTTGTTACCGCTCCAACTGGGTTGGCAGCACATAACATTAAAGGGATTACTTTACAGTGTTTATTGATGCTGCCAGTAGAGCATGATAATAAATTACAATACCACAAGCTATCTGGGGAAGCTTGTTATGAAGTTTCCCGAGTCCTGAAGAAAATAAAACTTCTTATCATTGATGAGGTAAGCATGGTATCAAATGTAATGCTTGCTTTTGTGTATTTAAGAATGCAACAAATTCTTAAAACAGAGTATGATGTGTTATTTGGAGGCAAACACATCATTGTTTTTGGAGATCTTCTGCAGCTAACTCCTGTGAAAGGACAACCAGTGTTTAAAATGCTTACGCATGAAGATACCAGAATGTGCCTAGGGAGCATTGGAAATGTTAATATATGGTTATATTTTAAATATGCAGAACTGCTTCAAAATATGCGACAGGCAAAGGATGAAGATTATAAAAATATTCTTCAAGATATAAGATTTGGAAAAGTAAGTTAACATGGCAAAGAAGCTTTACATGCACGATTACTTTCAAATTTGTTTCCAAACGAAAATATTCTCCCAGAGAATATTTATAGGAAACTTGCTGAAAACAAATCTGTGATATGCTTGATGCCAACTCTGCAAGAATGTTCAATGTTCAACAACAAAATGTTAAAGTTAGAAAATCAAGAGATTGTAAAACTGGAAGCTATTGATAAGATAGAGCATGAAGGAGCTACTATTATTTTGTCAGAAAAGTTGAAATAAAAATTGGATTCTTTAGAGAAGACAATATCTAAAACTGCTGGTTTTGAAAAGAGTTTATATGCATGTTTAATGTTTAATATGTATAATTTTACGACAGAATTTAGATGTGGAAAGAGGTTTAGTAAATGGAGCAATGGGTCATGTTGCTGATTTTGTGAATTACCGAAATAGAGATGAAATTGAATTTTTGAAAATTAAATTTGATGGAATTGAAGAAGTACACCAATTGAGTCACTGTTCTGCTCGATTTTTGCTTGTGAAAGATTTATATGTCCGCAGAAAACAGTTTCCTGTTTTTTTGGCATATGCGGTGACTATTCATAAATCTCAAGGTTTAAGTGTAGATAGTGCTTTGGTGAATATTGGAAGTTCTGTGTTCAAGGAGGGTATGGCATATGTTGCTTTATCTCGAGTCAGAACTTTATCTGGATTATACTTGATTGATTTTGATGTGACAAAGATTAGTGCAGATCTAAATTGTGTAAAAGAATATAATAGGTTAAGAAGAGAATATGCTCCAAATTTACCTCAATATCCTTTATTTGAAAAGCGTGTGGTAGGCCGAAAAAGAAGAAATGAGAAAAATTGTAGTGAGGTTGTAGCAAAAAGAAAAAAAACTAGATGAACCAGTAATTGTAAGCAGAAAGGAAAAGGATTCTGTTGAAGATGTTGTTGGATTTCAGTTTGAAAACAGTTCTGGTGTCAACTGCTATGCTAATGTAGTGGTTAATGTTGTTTTTTTTCTCCAAACTTTACAAGAGCAGATTGTAGAAAATCGGGATCAAAGATTTTGTTGTTTGTTGAATACTGTGTTTGAGAAATGTAGCAGTGATAAAACAAAAATAGAAAGTGTTTCTGATATTCGAAATGATTTAAATGTAAATGAATGTACCGATATTTATAGAGCGCACAGCTACTTCCCGAAGGTAGTGTCCCGGCGCTGTACGTATACCGCTTAGGAACCCTTCCTGGTTTTCCCTGTGAGTGTCCACTCCTGGGCACCCCCAGGGTGAAACCAGGCATCCCAGCGCTTTTGGGGCCGTTGTGGAGATTAAGCAAGCTATTGCCCAGAGTCACAGAGTGGGACCCATGATTAAAATAGGCACCGAGGCGAGAATTATCGGGTCCGAGGAAATTGAGCCCCAAACCCACCGAGGCGGGTATTGAACCCTGGTCCCGGGCCAGACCTCTGCATCAGGGTCTGCCGCTCTCACCATTTGAGCCACACTTCCCCATAGACATATGTTCTGGTCGAAATCAATTTTCACAGATTATTCAGCAAGATTGTCAGGAATTTCAAATGTATATGCTTGTTGTATTGCAAGATGAAGGTATAGATGTTGAAAATCTTTTTGGCCTTTCTTATAAATGGCAGCTTGACTGCGACAATTGTTCCTTTTCAAGTAGTCCTACAATAGACACTGAAAGATTTATATATTTGACTTTACCAGACTCCAAATCAGTGTCTTTCAATAATCTCGTTAGAGAAGCAAATCAAAACATGGTCTGTACCCAATGTAACTCTGCACTGTTATCAACAATATTTATACAATGATATGGACAGTATGTAATTTTAATGTTCCAACGATGTAGACTTGATGGAACTAAATTGACAACTTTAATTAAAAATGTTGTTTCTTCTCAATTATCAATTTCAGGAAGAACCTTTGTAACTGCAGCAATTATTTTCCATGATGGTCATTCTACAACATCAGGACATTACACAGCTTATTTAAAACGTCAAAAAGGCTGGACTTATTGTAATGATACTCAATTGACTTTCAGACTTACAAAATTCTTACCTAGTATTCTTACAACCCAAATTTTAGGAAACGTAATTGGCCTAGGAAGATTAGAGCAGATAATAAAAGTTAGTCTGCTGTTCAAAATTACTTTGTGAGTGAGAGTGATCAAGATAATAAAAAACTTGTAGTTCTCATAGAGGTAGTGTAAGTGTATCAAATAGTGAGTGATATCAGTATTATAGGAAATGTTGATCATGAGTGAGGCAGAGGTGGAAATATAACTATTGTTAGATAATCAAATAGATGTTGGAGCTTTTCATTCAGAAAGTCGGGTAAATGGAAGTTTAAAAGTACTATTAATTAATTTCCCAAAAAATAGACTTTTCATATACTATTTGGCCTCGTGGAAAAGTAAGTGAATCAAAAATGAGTATTTCGGGTAAATGTTGTTAATTTATGTTTCTATATTACTTTACTTTGAGAGTATAATAATGACATACAAATGTTTTATTAATTTGTGATTGTTGATATGTACGTAAGAAAATGTTGTTTGGAAGAAAACATTTCAGATATGTTTTTTTCTAAGTTTTACATTATTTATTGAACATTGTATGGGTTTTTTTAAACACAATCTTTTTGATTGTGATTTTTTTGCCTTCTGTCATATGATGAGTGGTATTGAACTCGCTGTTTTTAGTAAAATTCAATATATTCTGAGAACAGCAAAAATAAACCATATAACATGTTGTACAAGGTATTTTGTATTTTGTATTGCGAAATATATATTATACTCCCCCTGTCTCATGTTCACTCACCTTTATCCACCCTCTATCACCCCTCTTTATTCACCTTCACTGCCCTTCTCTCACAATCCTTCACCCCGTTCCCTTACTCCACTTCCCTCACTACCCCTCATTCCCCATTCCTTCACTCCCCTTCCCCTCTATCCCCTTCACCACTTTCCAGCTCTCAGTCCCTCTGCTTCACTCCCCTTCCCCTTCTTTCCTTCCTTTGCTCCCTCAGTAATTCCCCTTCCCTCACTCACCTCTGTCCTCTCACATCCTCACTCCCCTTCCCTCACTCCCTCTCCCTAACCCTCACTCCCTCCATCCTCTCACTTTGTCACTCCCCCTTCCCTCACACTCACTCCCTTTAACTCACCAACACTCCCTCAATTACCTTTCTATGCTCCCTCACTTAGTCCCCTTCTCTTACTTCTTTGTTTCACTACCTCTATGTCCTCACTCCCTCACTCCCCTTGTCTTACGCTCACTCACCTTTATCCACCCTAAATCACCCCTCTTTCCTCAACCTCACTGCCCTTCTCTCACCCTCCCTCACCCCCGTTCCCTTACTCCACTTCCCTCACTTATCCTCATTCCCCATCCTTAACTCCCCTTCTCCTCACTCTCCTCCCGCACTCCCCTTTTCCCAGTCCCTCTGCTTCACTCCCCTTCCCCTTCTTTCCTTCCTTTGCTCCCTCAGTAATTCCCCTTCCCTCACTCACCTTACTCTACTTTACTCACTCCTTCTCTCACTCCCTCCTTCCTCACACTTCCTCACTCCTCTTCCCTAACTCCCTCTCTGTTACCCTCACTCCCTCTGTCCCCTCAATCTCTCACGCCCCTTCACTCACCTTCCATCCCTCATTGTCGTGAATCCACCCTCACTCACTCCCCCTTCCCTCTCACTCACTCTCCTTTCCTCATTTAGTTTTGCTAACTCACATTCCTTTAGTCTCTTACTCACCTTCAGTTCATTTCTCTCTCCCTCTCTTCCTCTGTGTCACTGAATCTATCCGCCTCATTATCCTCTTAGTAATTTGCTCTCCCTCTTTTTCTTTTTCCTTCTCTCTGTCCTTCACTGTTCCTTTCTTTCCCTTTCTGTGTCCTTCACTCCTACTTTATCTCTTAGTACCCTTTTATGACTTTTAATCTCCTGCCTTGTCTCTTCTATTTTGAAATATATATTATAAAAATTATAACTTATTTTATTTTTCCTCGTCCACAGATATTAAATTTAGAAAAAATATGTAATTAAGTTTACATTACTTATAAGGTAAGTTTGCCAAACAAAATTTAGTTTCTCATCACTCTTTTCCTTAACCTCACTACTCTTCTCTCACCCTCCCTCACCCCCGTTCCCTTACTCCGCTTCCCTCACTTATTCTCATTCCCCATGTTTACTCCCCTTTCCCTCACTCTCCTCCCACACTCAACTTCTTTCAGTCCCCCTGCTTTACTTCCTTTCCCCTCTCTTCCCTTCCTTCGCTCCCTCACTCATTCCCCTTCCCTCACTCACCTTACTCCACTTCACTCACTCCTTCTCTCACTCCCTCTGTCCTCTCACTTCCTCACTCCCCTTCCCTCACTCCCTCTCTCTTAGCCTCACTCTCTCCGTCCCCTCACTCTCTCACTCCTCTTCCATCATGCTCACTCCCTATAACTCACCCACACTCCCTCACTTACCTTTCTTTGCTCCCTCACTCAGTCCCTTTCTGTCACTCCTTCCTTCACTCCCTCTGTCCCCTCACTTACTTTTATCCACACTCTTTCACTTCTCTTTACTCACGCACTGCCCTTCTCTCACCCTCCCTCACCCTCATTCCCTTACTCCGGTTCCCTCACTATCCCTCATTCCCCATCCTTCACTCCCCTTCCCTTTACTTTCATCCCCCACTCACCTTCTCTCAGTCCCTCTGCTTCAGTCCTCTTCCCCTCTATTCCCTTCCTTCGCTCCCTCACTCATTCCCTTCCCTCACTCACCTTACTCCACTTCACTCACTCCTTCTCTCACTCCCTCTGTCCTCTCACATCCTCACTCTCCTTCCCTCACTCCCTCTCTCTTAGCCTCACTCCCTCCGTCCCCTCACTCTCTCAGTCCCCTTCCCTCATGCTCACTCCCTTTAACTCTCCCACATCCTCTATCACCACTCTTTCCTTAACCTCACTGCTCTTCTCTTACCCTCCCTCACCCTCGTTCCCCTACTTCCCTTCCGTCACGTATCCTCATTCCCCATGTCCACTCCCCTTCCCCTCACTCCCCTCCCACACTCACCTTCTTTCAGTCCCCCTGCTTCACTTCCCTTCCCCTCTCTTCCCTTCCTTCGCTCCCTCACTCATTCTCCTTTCCTCTCTCACCGTACTCCACTTCACTGACTCCTTCTCTCACTCCCTCTGTCCTGTCACTTCCTCACTCCTCTTCCCTCACTCCCTCTGTCTTACCCTCACTCCCTCCATCTCTTCACTCTGTCACTCCCTCTTCACTCACCCTCACTCACCTTCCATCCCTCACTGTCATAAACTCACCCACACTCACTCCCCTTCTGTCATTTGTTCCCCCAGTCACTTTCTCTCCTTCATTCAGTCATTTTATCCATTCATTTATGCAGTGCACATTCATTGAAAAAAATAATGACAGAATATATAAGGAATATAGCTCTTTTTGGAGAATTGGAGGTAGTTCTAAAAAGAACTTTTTTTTCCTTTTTTTATTTTCAATTTTTTTTATACTTTTTCAGAACGATTTTAAACTTTTTTGGCTTTTTTTGGCGGAGAAAAACAAAACCAGGGAATCCAAAACTGCTCAACGGGAGCAAAAAAAAGGGGAAAAATTAGGAATGGGTGGAGCAGCGTTGTTCCTCCTTTCTGCGAACATTAGGCTCTATGCTCTGCTCCCCATAGCAGAGCAGTTCGTCACACTGCTTGCACACGATTTCTAAGTCTCCGAAGACCGGCTGTATGTTAGGGATCAAATGAGCTGCTGCTCTTCTGGAAGGTGTTGCTGCTCCGGTGGAGGTGCTGCCGCCATCTCTTGGGGGATTGCGTGCTAGGTCCCCGGTGCTCTCCCTTGCGAAATTATTTGGGTGCCTCCTCTCTACATGCCGGATCAAGGTGGCATTCCCGAAGCTATATTTGCGGGTGGGATTGCCACATGACAAAGTTGTGTCACAAATTTGAATTTGAATTTAAAAATATTTATATAGTGCACGTTTACCTAGCGGTTTCATGGCGCTGCGGGGTCAGTACAACTTCAAGAGCAGGCACAACATAGGATCAAAATGAGAAGGCTTGTGAGAACAGAAAAGTTTTCAGTCTCCCACGAAACTCCACATAAGATGTTGATGTTCGAATGGAGAGGGGTAAGGAGTTCCAAAAGGATGGGGCAAGGACAGAGAACTTAAAGCCTCCTGACCTGCTTTTCTTGAATCGGGGTACCACTAAAAGAGTGTAGTGGTGAATGTTAGATTTGATAAAAGCAGGAGCTGTCCCGGCAAGAGCCTGGAAAGTCAGACATCCAAGCTTGAACAGGGCTCCTTCTTTTATAGGGAGTCAATGTAAAGAACAGAGAGACGGGGTGATATGCTGGGATCTAGGTAACCTGAGGACCAAGCGGGCAGCTTGGTTCTGCACTAGCTGGAGCCTGCGAAGGGCGTAACTAGGAATGCCGTTGTACAGTGCGTTACCATAGTCAAGGCGAGAGAGAACCATCGTCATGACGATGAGTTTGAGGGCTGAAAGAGAGAAAAAACGTGAAATCTTGCGGATGGTGCGCAACACAAAAAAACAAGAAGAGACCACCGTGCTAACGTGCGAATGAAGAGTAAGGTGTTGATTGAGAGTGATCCCCAAAGTTTTGACAGAAGAAGAGGGAAGAGGAGGAGAACCGAGCGAAGAAGGCCAGAAGGCAGAAGACCAAGATTAAGTTTACCTCCAGTCAGGACGAGCTCAGTCTTATCAGGGTTGAGTTTCAGATGGTTGGAGTTCATCCAATCCCTGATAAAGACCATCACTGACTGGAAGTTATGAATAGAGTAGGATGAGTTTGACAAAGTGAAAATAAGCTGGAGGTCATCAGCGTAATTAAACACTGTGACCTCCATCCGCTGTAAAGAAAAAATAAGTGGGAAAATATAGAAGTTGAAGAGAAGAGGAGAGAGAGAAGAGCCCTGGGGGACACCACATTGTACTTTATGAGCCATATAAGAAAAGTCTGCCAAATGGACGGCTTGGGTGCGATCGCTAAGAAATGAGGTCACCCATGCCAGAGCAGAACCCCCGATGCCTGCCGCCTCGACACGGGAAAGAAGGATGGTGTGATCAAGCGTGTCAAATGCGGCAGACAAATCGAGGAGAATCAATGCTTGTGGGAGGTTGGAATCAAGCCCCTCTCTGAGTATGTCCAAACAGACACCACCACCTTTTCGGTGGAATGAAGGGGGCGGAAGCCCGCTTTGGAGGGGGCAAGAAACCCACTGGACTCAATAAAGGAACTAAGAGTGATGGTGATATGCCGCTCCAAAACCTTTGCCAGGTAGGGGAGGAGGGAGATGGGACGATAGTTGGCCAATACAGTGGGATCTGCGCCAGGCTTTTTTAAAATAGGGACAATCGTGGCTGACTTATGGGGAGAAGGGACAGTTCATATTTTGAGGGACCTCAAGGTGAGGGGAGGGAGAGGACAGCTCCGAAAGATGTCACACATGATGTAAGCCGGGCAGACATCTGCAGGTGAGCCTGATTTAACACTAGGGAGAATAGAAAGAAAAGTCTCCTCAGATAACAAAGTAAATTGTTCAAAATAACAAGGGTTTTTAGGTGGAACAATGTCAGAAAATGTTGTAGAAGGGGGAGGAATATTGGACTTGATGTTTTCAATTTTACTGATGAAGAAATCATTCAGGGAGTCGCACAGCTTTTGGGAGGGAACCGGTTTGGCTGTCCGAGGAGGCCAATTCAAACACTGTGGCAAAGATTTCCCTCGGTTTGTTCTCCGCCTGTAGAATCTTGCCTGAAAAATAGGATGACAAATCCGGCAAGTCACTTTAGGTGCATTACATTTTTTTCCCTTCTGGGAAAGTGAAAAACTTCCAGATGAAGTGTTCTTTTAATTTTCTCTGTGGTTGGTCCTCAGGCAGGAATTCAAGGTCAGAGTCTGAGGAGGAGTCCCTGGAAGCAGACATCTTTCCAAAAAAAGAGGTGGTATTTAGGTCAATAGATAAGAGGTGTTCTCTCAGCAATTGCAAAGAGGTAGTGAGGGAAATGGGTGGGGACTTTCCGTATTTCTGAAAACAAATTGTTATTAACCAATCAAAAGTGTTGATTTTAGGTTACATGGCTTGACGTGCGCTTACGCTGCGCGCTCCGGGGTGCTTCCGCGGGCGTTTACGCGGCACGTACGTAGTCGCTTACAGAGGCGCTTCTGGGGGCGCTTACGCGTCACGTTTGAATGACGTTTTGCTAGATTTTCAGAAATGCGTTTAAAGTTAAAATACGGTTATGTAAAATAAAAAATACTACTTTTATGAGTATGCCACTATTATTTACTTTAAATACATAATTATTATTTTTTTCGCTCGCGGGAATATCGCTCACGCCTACGTGTACGGGTGCGTTTACGGGTGCGCGCACCCTGAGCGCTCCGGAGTTTAAAAATAAAAAAAAAACATAGGAAAAATATATTGAAAAATTTATATCACAAAAATATAGAATATTTGAATAATTAAAAAAAATTATAATAATTAATAGCTATAAAACATAGCTATTAAAAAAATTAATAATTCACTTTCAAAACCGTGGGTTTCAAACTCGTTATAGTTAGGAATTAGCATTTAAAAAACGTTTGAAATTCAAAGAAAAAACCATAGGTTTAACACTCGTTATAGTTAGGAATTAGCATTTAAAAAACCTTTGAAATTCACTGAAAAAACCATAGGTTTCACACCAGTTATAGTTAGCTGAACATTATACTCATACAAAACCATTGAAATTCCCACGTTATAGTTAGTTGGACTCACTATAACACGCGCGCCCGCAATCCACTGCTGATGATGTCACATATTACATCATTCATGACATGGTCAGTGAAATCACTGATGACATCACTGATGACATCTCAAATGACGTCACTGATGACATCACTGATGACATCTTAATGACATCACTGATGACATCACTGAAGACATCTCAACTGACATCACTGATCACAACACTGATTACATCATTCATGTGATAATACGATGCACCTCCTCAAAATCTAATATAACCTTTGATACACCCAGTGTTAAATACAGACTACCATTCTTGAAACCATTGACACACCAATACCAGTTACCACATACGCACTCACTGATTCCTAGGTCTACACACACGTCCACTCATTCACCCATACAATCATTCATACATACAGTCACTCATCAATACAACACTATCATATGCACTCATACACCTATACAGACACTCACACACTGCAACTCATCCATGGAGTTACTCACACACCTAGTCAGTCATGCAAAGAATCAATCACACTCCCATTTCCTCATCTATACAGGTATACAGACAACACCTTAATTATACAAACGTATACTAACACATACTTACTCTCTTATACAATCACTGATACAAGTACACATTGATCCATACAGCCACTCGCACAATCACTGGATCTCACGTATAGTCATTTATATATGCCAACTCTCACATGCACTGTGTTTTACATATGTACTTACTTGGACATGTAGCACTGAGATACCCATTCACTCACCAACACAGCCATGCACACAGTCACCCACCCATACAGCTGTTTCCTCATGCACTCTTGAACCCATACACCTAGTGAATCAACTGCTCACACATCTATGCACAGAGTCACACACCTCCCAGTCACCCACACACACACTCAGTCTCTCATACAAATACTTGGGCAACCAATCAATAACCCATATAGCCACTCATATAGCTACTGATCAACACATACAGCAGCTTACACAACAACAGACATACTGATGCACACATTCAGACAGTTTAGTCACTAACCCATGCATTCAGTAAGACACATTTAATCACTCACTCATACAGTCAGTCACGCACCAACTAAATCCTTCATCCAGACACTTATACACCCACTCATTCTAGAATATGTAAAACATATTTAAACTTTACAGAAACACACAGTCACTGGATAATGTCATCAGTGATGTCATTTGAGATGTCATCAGTGATGTCATTTGAGATGTCATCAGTGATGTCATCAGTGATGTCACTGACCATGTCATGAATGATGTAATCTGTGACATCATCAGCAGTGGATTGCGGGCGCGCAAGTTATAGTGAGTCCAACTAACTATAACGTGGGAATTTCAATGGTTTCGTATGAGTAAAATGTTCAGCTAACTATAACTGGTGTGAAACCTATGGTTTTTTCAGTGAATATATATATATATATATATATATATATATACATATATATATATATATATATATATATATATATTTATTTATATTTATTTATTCAAGATACTCCTGTCAGTGCTCTCAATCCTTGAAGGGGTGGCGCGAAACCAGTGGAGAAAACCTGTAATTAATATCCTTTTGAAACGAAGTCCCATTCGGTCTCTCAGTTCAATTCTGACACAGGAATTCACAAGAGTTGTTCAGCAAAGTTGGGGGTTTATTCAAGTCATAAACCCGTTGTGACGCGTTTCGCCACCGAAATTGCTTGTTCACACAGCGTTAACGAACAGAGCCCAGTCAATACATACATTTCCCAAACTCTGGGAAGCAATGTTATTTGTTGATGTGTGCAGTTGTATGGAGAAAGAGAGGGAAACCTTGCCATTACTGGTTTTCCTTGCTGAGTCTGGTGCAGTATATTGATTGTACGTAAGAGAAAATTCTGTCACAAGTTAGTGAGATTTTTCATTCAACACATTTATTTGCAAGGTGAGTAATACATTTGAGAAGTTTATTTTTAAAAAATTAACATTATTCAAAAACTGTGTTGTTTGAAATATATTAATTGTAGAGATGTATATTGGAGTTTGTTTCATTGTACCTAGAGGTTGTTTAAAAAAGAGTCTTTACAGTAATATGTGGATTTATTAAGATGATTATTGATGTTATTAATTAGGATTCTTTTTTAAGTCTATACAAAAGTATAGTTAAATGATGCTGCATATTTTTAGATAATTATTTGGGTGCCTCCTCTCTACATGCCGGATCAAGGTGGCATTCCCGAAACTATATTTGCGGGTGGGATTGCCACATGACAAAGTTGTGTCACAAATCCGGCAGGTCACTTTAGGTGCATTACATTTTTTTTCCCCTCTGGGAAAGTGAAGAACTTCCAGATGAAGTGTTCTTTTACTTTTCTCTGGGGTTGGTCCTCAGGCAGGAATTCAAGGTCAGAGTCTGAGGAGGAGTCCCTGGAAGCAGACATCTTTCCAAAAAAAGAGGTGGTATTAAGGTCAATTGATAAGAGGTGTTCTCTCAGCAATTGCAAAGAGGTAGTGAGGGAAATGGGTGGGGACTTTCCATAGTTCTGAAAAAAATTTTTTATTAACCAATCAAAAGTGTTGATTTTAGGTTACATGGCTTGACGTGCGCTTACGCTGCGCGCTACGGGGTGCTTCCGGGGGCGTTTACGCGGCACGTACGTAGGCACTTACAGAGGCGCTTCCGGGGGCGCTTACGGTGCGCGTCTGAATGACGTTTTGCTAGATTTTCAGAAATGCGTTTAAAGTTAAAATACGGTTATGTAAAATAAAAAATACTACTTTTATGAGTATGCCACTGAATGTCTTGCATTAATATTTACTTTAAATACATAATTATATATTTTTTCGCTCGCGGGAATAGCGCTCACGCCTACGTGTGCGGGTGCGCGCACCCTGAGCGCTCCGGAGTTTAAAAAAAATAAATAGGAAAAATACATTGAAAAATGAATATTACAAAAATATAGAATATTTGAATAATTTAAAAAAATATATAATAATTAATAGCTATAACACATAGCTATTAAAAAAATTAATAATTCACTTTCAAAACCGTAGGTTTCAAACTCGTTATAGTTAGAAATTAGCATTTAAAAATCTTTGAAATTCAATGAAAAAACCATTATAGTTAGGAATTAGCATTTAAAAAACCTTTGAAATTCACTGAAAAAACCATAGGTTTCACACCAGTTATAGTAAGCTGAACATTTTACTCATACAAAACCATTGAAATTCCCACGTTATAGTTAGTTGGACTCACTATAACTCGCGCGCCCGTAATCCACTGCTGATGATGTCACATATTACATCATTCATGACATGGTCAGTGACATCACTGATGACATCACTGATGACATCTCAAATGACATCACTGATGACATCACTGATGACATCTTAATGACATCACTGATGACATCACTGAAGACCTCTCAACTGACATCACTGATCACAACACTGATTACATCATTCATGTGATAATACGATGCACCTCCTCAAAATCTAATATAACCTTTGATACACCCAGTGTTAAATACAGACTACCATTCTTGAAACCATTGACACACCAATACCAGTTACCACATTCGCACTCACTGATTCCTAGGTCTACACACACGTCCACTCATTCACCCATACAATCATTCATACATACAGTCACTCATCAATACAACACTATCATATGCACTCATACACCTATACAGACACTCACACACTGCAACTCATCCATGGAGTTACTCACACACCTAGTCAGTCATGCAAAGAATCAATCACACTCCCATTTCCTCATCTATACAGGTATACAGACAACACCTTAATTATACAAACGTATACTAACACATACTTACTCTCTTATACAATCACTGATACAAGTACACATTGATCCATACAGCCACTCGCACAATCACTGGCTCTCATGTATAGTCATTTATATATGCCAACTCTCACATGCACTGTGTTTTACATATGTACTTACTTGGACATGTAGCACTGAGATATCCATTCACTCACCAACACAGCCATGCACACAGTCAACCACCCATACAGCTGTTTCCTCATGCACTCTTGAACCCATACACCTAGTGAATCAACTGCTCACACATCTATGCACAGAGTCACACACCTCCCAGTCACCCACACACACACTCAGTCTCTCATACAAATACTTGGGCAACCAATCAATAACCCATATAGCCACTCATATAGCTACTGATCGACACATGCAGCAGCTTACACAACAACAGACATACTGATGCACACATTCAGACAGTTTAGTCACTAACCCATGCATTCAGTAAGACACATTTAATCACTCACTCATACAGTCAGTCACGCACCAACTAAATCCTTCATCCAGACACTTATACACCCACTCATTCTTGAATATGTAAAACATATTTAAACTTTACAGAAACACACAGTCACTGGATAATGTCATCAGTGATGTCATTTGAGATGTCATCAGTGATGTCATCAGTGATGTCATTTGAGATGTCATCAGTGATGTCATCAGTGATGTCACTGACCATGTCATGAATGATGTAATCTGTGACATCATCAGCAGTGGATTGCGGGCGCGCACGTTATAGTGAGTCCAACTAACTATAACGTGGGAATTTCAATGGTTTTGTATGAGTAAAATGTTCAGCTAACTATAACTGGTGTGAAACCTATGGTTTTTCAGTGAATATATATATATGTATTTATCCAAGATACTCCTGTCAGTGCTCTCAATCCTTGAAGGGGTGGCGCGAAACCAGTGGAGAAAACCTGTAATTAATATCCTTTTGAATCGAAGTCCCATTCGGTCTCTCAGATCAATTCTGACACAGGAATTCACATGAGTTGTTCAGCAAAGTTGGGGATTTATTCAAGTCAGAAACCCGTTGTGACGCGTTTCGCCACCGAAATTGCTTGTTCACACAGCGTTAACGAACAGAGCCCAGTCAATACATACATTTCCCAAACTCTGGGAAGCAATGTTATTTGTTGATGTGTGCAGTTGTATGGAGAAAGAGAGGGAAACCTTGCCATTACTGGTTTTCCTCGCTGAGTCTGGTGCAGTATATTGATTGTACGTAATAGAAAATTCTGTCACAAGTTTGTGAGATTTTTAATTCAACACATTTATTTGCAAGGTGAGTAATACATTTGAGAAGTTTATTTTTAAAAAATTAACATTATTCAAAAACTGTGTTGTTTGAAATATATTAATTGTAAAGATGTATATTGGAGTTTGTTTCATTGTACCTAAAGGTTGTTTAAAAAAGAGTCTGTACAGTAATATGTTGATTTTTTAAGATGATTATTGATGTTATTAATTAGGATTCTTTTTTAAGTCTATACAAAAGTATAGTTAAATGATGCTGCATATTTTTAGATAGTTGGTTGAAGATACAGCACAAATGTGTGGTTTGAAAGATGTTCATTTAAGGTGTAGTATATTACGCTTCATTTTTTGTTGTCTCTAAAAAGGTATAGTTAAATGATAGTGTGTAGTCATAGACAGTTTTGTAATGATGCAGCATAACTGTGCTGTTTCAGAGATGATCATATAAGGTGTTAATAATTAGGTTTCTTTTATTAGTTTGTACAACTGTAAAGTTAAATGATGCCACATATTTTAAGTTTGAATGGTGAAATAAGGTGCTGTTAATTATGCTTCTTTTTGTAGTCTGAACAAAGGTATAGTTGAATTATGCCATATAATTCTAGATACTAAGGTAAAGATGTAGAATAAAAGTGTAATTTTACAAATAATGATAAAAGGTGTTCTTAATTAGCCTTCTTTCTTAAGTCTGTTGAAAGTTATACTTTAATGATGTCATATGGTTAAGATGTAGCTCAAACGTAAACCACATATTAGCCTTGCAGGCATGTTGTACTTATCTAGTTAACTAGATAATATGTAATGACTCATTTATGTGTTCTGATTGTTTCTATACAGTTGTATGTATGCTTAATGAACTATTGAGAAGTGCCTGACTGACTAGAGGAGTGCAAAGGTGGTGACTAGGTGATTTTAAAACTATATGAGTAATGATTGACTGACTCCATATTCTGCAATCACCCAGTTAGTATCCAAGCACTCCTGAAATCACTCCGCAACTACCCAAACACTTATGAAATCACCCAGACACTACCCATACACTCTCCCAATCAGCCAAGCACTACCCATGTAATTATGCAATACATCAAGCACTTATAAATTCACTATGCACCTCCTTGTAGTACTCTAATCATTTAGTCAGTGCCCATGTACTCATGTAATGACCCAGACACTAAGACATGCACTGCTACACTCCCCTGTGCTCTACCCTTGCAATCCTCTAACCACCTACACACTACTCATTTGCTCCTTCAATTTCCGAGGAAGAACCCATGCAGTCCAGCAATCACCGAGTCACTTCCCATGCACTCCTCCAATCACCCTACAGTACTAGGTACTTACCCAATCACTGCACTAATACCCAAGCACTTATAAATTCACCATGCACTTTCCTTGCAGTGGTCTAATCATTTAGTCAGTACCCATGTACTCATGTAAAGACCCAGGCACTAACACATACATTGCTGCAGTCCCCTGTGAACTGCATGTGAACTACCCATGCAGTTCTCTAACCACCTACATACTACGCATTCGCTCCTTCAATTCCCCAGGTAGTTCCCATGCAGTCCAGCAATCATCCTGTCACTACCTATGCACTCCTCAAATTATGCATGCATTATAGTATATAGTGTATATTTAAATAATATTACATTTAATTCTCATATTCTTTTTTCATATATTCTTCATGATTATTAAGAAAGACCTACCATGACAAAAAAACGGAAAAGAGAAAACAAAAAAATGAAACAACACTATTTAAAGAAAATAAAACAGCAGGAATTAGACTGCAACATGTGGGCAAAAAAAAAGTCTTGCGGTAAGAGTACAACATTATTTATTAAAAGACTTTCAAGTACTAGAAAAGGTTTTGACAAAGTAGAGAATAGAAATAATACCTCAAGAACAAAGAAGAATGAAATGAAAAAAGGACGAATTAATGGCAAATCACGTTCTGATAAAACAATCTATGCTAAAAGATGAAAGAATCAATTTGATGAAATAAGGAAACATATGTTTAAAAGTAGAGTAATACACAATGTATTGAACGATGGCAAGAAATATCAAAAAAGATCTGCTTTTTATAAAAAGTTTAAATTGATTTAAACCATAGTTGAAAAGTCTTTTGAAATAAAAAGGAAATTGTTCATTTTAGTTTAAAGAGAATGCAAACATTAGATATACCAATGCATTCTATGAAGGACAAAAGTAAAGAGAAGAGAGTAATTAACAGAACTAACTTTTGTAATGTTTTAGGGTGTATGGAAGCACACTTCAAGTTCAGAGCCCTTTTTTAATGAAGAGAGCAATTTTCAAAGCAATATATTAGTTCATGCAGTTGATACCAATGGTCGTGCTTATGAAGTGATGAACGGTTGTACAATTGAAAAAGAAAAGATGGTTCCTAGAAATGTAGAAGAAGTGATAGGTGATGAAGTTCTAAGGCGACGTACTAAAGCCCCAGTGTATACTTGGGATTGTAGTAGTATTTGTAGTACACAACAGGAGTCTGTTAATATTTTATGAAATTTCTTAAGAGCGTATAGTAAAGAAGTGTTACACAAAAGATTAAGATGCTGCAAGGACTAAATCCCTGCAGAGTGAGAAAAAAATACTGGTTTGCAAGGTCATTCTCTGGCTTGTCTTTCTAGAACAGTGCTCTTTTGCATGGGTCAGTATTAACTATAAAAAAGTTTGTGATGAAATAGAGTTTCATTACTTTGGTCCCGAACAAGAGTGTAGAGAAAGTGAAAGTTTGATAGGTATATGTGCTGAAGAAGACGTGGTAGATAGTAGTACTGTGATGTTTGGAGAAGAAATTATGAAGATTAAGGTAATTTGTTGTGAAAGACCAAAGTATGTTTGTATTTGTTGCCGACAAACTCGCTATAAAAATCAAACTAGAAATGTTGATGTGTATTTAAAAAGGTAACAGAAAACAATAATAAGTGGAAGGAATTTGGACATTATTTGTTGGTGGATGATTGCTTTGAGTTGGGTAGTGATCAACATATTTGTAAATATTGTTATACCAAATTAGACGAGAACAAAATGCCTGCAAGAGTTGTACATAATAACCTAGAGTTGGTTGCTATTCCCCCAGATCTGGTAGATTTAAATTCGTATGAGTCCATTCTTCCTATTTAATCTGTGCACACGTTTCAAGCTATTGTTCATATGGAGCCTAAAACATTCAGATTTACAAAGAGGCTTAAAAGGAAGAGTTGAGTTTTTATCTTTAGATTTTAAAACAAATCTTGAAACTTTTGGTGTAGAGAAAGAGGAAACTGAACCTGTAGTTATTCTAGTTAATGGTGATCCTACAAAGAGTCAGAAAATATGGCAAGAATTAGTAGATGTTAGCAAAGTGTAAAAGGCTACGATATATCTCACTAAAAATAATGTTTACTACAAAAATGTGCATGTGGAAGAAGAAGAAATTGATTTAGTTGATAAGAGCGAAATTTCAAGTGGCCAAATTAAAAAAGTGGACCTCTCCAAAAGATAAGAAATTTATCAACATTATAGGGTACACCCTTTACATTCAAATGAAGTGATTGGAAATACTATTTAATTATTCCAAATGAAGAAAGTGAAGGGAACTCCCATGAGTGTTTGGAAAGAAGGTTGGAAGCTTCTTGTATTCGACAGCTCTACCCAACTGGAAAAGGAGGACGATATGACAAATGACCAGTACAGATTCCAGCATCAGATTGTCATACAACAAGATTGTACTCAGAGGATCCAAGATTTTGGCAATGTATTCCATACATATTTCATCTTTTGTGTGAAAGTGAGTTGTCTGGACTTTCATATGCAGTGAACGACATATTAAAAACAGGAGTTCATCGTCAACATGTTTCTGCAAAGGAGTTCATGGACTAAGTAGATCCGAGAGATGATCATTTAGAATCTCAATTGATTAATTTGATGTCGTGTCAATGTGGTACTGATGAGCATTGGTATCGTCGTCATGGAGAAACTAAATATATGTTAAGGAAATTATGAACCCTCTACATGGTTTGTCACGCTAAGCTGTGCTGAATATGAATGGGACAATTTAGTTGAATTTCTTCGAGAAGCAATTTCAAATATTAAAAACATTGAATTCAAAACAGCTGGGGAGCTGTGTTCCTTGGATCCTGTAAATACGTGCAGATATTCTAATCATAGGTTTCAAGCTATAATGTCTTTTATCTGCAATAAAAACAACCCACCTCTTGGAGAAGTTATTGATTTCTTTTGGAGAAAGGAGTACCAAGCTAGAGGTGCTCCTCAAATACATATGCTTTTATGGATGAAAGATGCACCTAAGTTTGGAACTGATTCGGATTAGACTGTTTCATCTTTTATTGAAGACTATGTTACATGTGCTATACCAAAAACAAGAGAAGAAAATACTTTAAGACAACAAGTTTTACGGTTTCAAACTCATCGATGTAGCAAATACTGTTGACTGAAATACAAGTCAAAGGAAAAGTTTTATATCAAATTAAGTTTTGGATTTCCACGTCCAGTAATATCCAAAGGAAGAGTCAACAGTTTCATGTCAGCAGTGAGGCATACTATCACTGGAAAATCTTCAAAAATTACTTACAATTTAAAAAGAAGTGAACAATCAAAGTATCCCAGACTCCCTAAAAATCGGTAAATTAACTCCCTTTATAAAAAAACCTTTGGCAGACTGCTCTGACCGTAACAACTTCCCGCCCATCTCCAACATTCCGATACTGGCAAATTGCTTAGAAAAATGTGCACAGAAACAACTCTGCAATCACATAGAAAAGTTTCAACTCCTCGATCAATTCCAATCAGGCTTCCGTCAAGATCACAGCACAGAATCAGCCCTTACCCATATTGTTGATGACATTCTAAAAATGCTGGACAAGAACTAATCATGCCTTCTAATATTGCTTGATTGATCTGCTGCATTTGACACCGTCAAACACGTCACCCTACTAAAACTTCTTGAACAAAGAATGGGGTTATGAGGGGCGGTATTACAATGGTTTGCTTCCTTCCTACAAAACAGATCCATACGAGTCAAAATGAATCAATCTCTATCTAAGCCACAACTGATAACTCTGGGTGTTCCTCGAGGATCCGCTATATCCCCCATTCTCTTTAACTTATTCCTGGAACCACTAGCAAACCTCCAAAAATCAGCTAACATCCATTAACATATATATGCTGATGACCCCAAGCTATATCTCAAGATTGTCTCTCCAGATGACATTATATCCCTCAACTCCATACTACAAAATACACACCTCTGGCGCATGGTTAACCACCTCCAACTCAACGCTGCTAAAACAGAATTTCTTCTCATCTCTTCACAAAATAACAACATCAAGATTGAACTGTGCCTGAATCACCTTACAACATTCAATTGCTCGCTCTGCATCATAGACTCTGCCAGATCCTTAGGTTTTACACTAGAAAAATACCTAAATATGTAGAATCACATTAGTGCTGCCACCAAATGAGCAAACTACCAACTGAGCATTCTGCGGAATCTGAAACCATACTTACCTCATGAAGATCTAAAACAAGCAGTACATGCTCTAGTCTTACCCAGAATGGACTATGGTAGTGCCACACTGTGTGGCCTACCTAAATACAAACTAGCACCACTAAGAGCCTCTCTCAATGCAGCAGCAAGACTTGTCCTCGGAACAAAAAGAAATGCACACATCTCACCAGCCCTAAAAACATTAAATTGGCTACCATATGAAGCAAGAAGCCATCTAAACATTGCTTGCATGACGCACAAAGTGCTACAGTTTAACACCCCCAGTTACCTGGCACAAAAGCTAGAAAAATCAGGGGGCAGATGATCCTCACAAAGTGCACTCACCTTGTTGCTGAAAACCCAACAAACCCACAAAAAGAAAATGGGGCTAGAACATTCTCAGTTGTTGCTGCTAAATTATGGAACTCTTTACCGCCAGACCTTTGCCTAATCTCCTCCTCCTACACCATCAAAAGAGAAGATAAATCATATCTACTGACAAAGTTCTTACCCTAATTCAACATTTCAATGACACTGAATAGATTCAAATAGCAAACTTTTATGTAGTCTATCATGCCTTGGTTGTGCTTTATTCTACTCCAACCACTGTTAGCTTATACTTAATAGTTGATTTATTTGTCTCACGCATATGTTTGCTTGTTGATCAGACCAAGTGCTAATCATGTTATCTCCATGTAAAGCACTCTGATACCATTGAGGGTCACGTTCATGCTATACAAAACGTTCTAAATAAAATAAAATACAAATATTAATGATTATAATCCAGTGATTTTGTCGATGTGGAATGCAAATATGGATATCCAGTATGTTGTGGATATTTCCATTGCTGTTGCCCGGTATGTAATGTCATACATAACAAAATCTGAAAAGACATAGTTGAAAGAAATGTGGAAAGAAATTTCCCCAGAGAAGACTCTTAGTAAAAAATTGTACAGCTTTAGTTTGAAGATGCTTTCCCATCGAGAGATCGGATCCTACGAATGTTCGGATCGTTTGACCTCTGCAAGTTTATATTCAAAGTCAAGAGGAATCATTTGGGTTAGTCTAGGTATTGCTGCAACATGAACTCGAGTACTTAAATCTATAGAAGAAATTGAATATTTAGCATTAAATGAACCAGAAAGCACAGATATTGTTAAAACAAACTTGTTGGATACATACTATCCTAAAAGAGTCCCCATCTTGAAAACATATGTCTCTATGAAGTCCTGCAATACTACAGCTTTAAAAGAAATATTACAGATAACTTAAACGAAGAGAAATATGCAGTGATTGGTTCTAAAGGATGTTTGGTGAGACATAGTAAAGGAAATCTCATTAATCACAGGAAACTGAGTTGCGATGCTCCAGATAAAAGGGAATTTTACCATTTAGCACTTCTGCAACTCTACAAGCCTTGGCGTACTGAAATGGAATTACTTGGAGAATTTCAGTCATATGAAGATTCTTTTAATGCATTTAAAGATAGTGTTGAATGCACAGGTTTGAAGCTACTATTGCAGCTGAGATTGCTAGAGACAGTTCTCAAGACAGTAAAAGTTCTGCTCCACTGAGTCAAGATCCACTGGGAGAACCAATTCTTGAAAATGAAGCAGCAATTGCTATGAGTGAAGTAGAAACAGCAATGCATCAAGCTCAACATGATATTAGGGAGATGGGAAACTTGGAAGAGCAACTCAATATTGAACAGAAAGAAATATATCAACAAGTTACAGAACAGATCGACCAAGGTTTACATCACGTACATAAAGAATGCAACTGCACATCATTTCAACCTATCCGAATGTATATCAGTGGTCAAGCTGGTACAAGAAAATGTTTCTTAATTAAAGTTTGGACCAGTTATTCACAGAAAACCACTGAATCACATTTATCTTTTGTTGTAACCACTCCAACTGGGTTAGCAGCACACAACATTAAAGGGATTACATTACATTGTTTACTAATGCTACCTGTTGAACATGAAAACAAGTTGGAATATCACAAGCTTTCTGGAGGAGCTTGTTTTGAAGTTTCAAGAGTACTAAAGAAAATGAAACTTGTGATAATTGATGAGGTGAGCATGGTCTCAAACTTAATGCTTGCCTTTGTACATTTACGAATGCAGCAAAATCTAAAAACAGAATATGATGTGTTAATTGGAGGAAAACATGTCATTATTTTTGGCGACCTACTGCAACTTACTCCTGTAAAAGGGGAACCAGTTTTTTAAACACGTCTGCATGAAGACACCAGGAAATCTTTGGGAAGTATTGGAAATGTCAATATTTGGTCATATTTTCAAAACCAAGAACTTATTAAAAATATGCGACAGGCAAGTGATGGAGATTATGGAAGCATCCTTCAAGATATAAGAATTGGTGATTTGACAGAACATGGAAAAGAAACTTTGCAAAGTCGGCTACTTACAAACTTGTTTCCAAATGAAAATGTCGCTCCGGAAATAATATACAAAAAAATTGGAGAAAATAAATCTATAATCTGCTTAATACCAACACTGTGAGAGTGTTCTACATTCAATGGAGAACTTTTAAAGGTGGAAAAACAACAAATAATAAACATGGAAGCTATTGATAAAATAGAACACCAAAGAATAACTATTATTTTGACAGAAATTTTTTAACAAAAATTGGATTCTTTGGAAAAATCTATTTATTAAACAGCTGGTTTAGAAAATAATTTATATCTATGTGAAAACTGTGGGGTAATTTTACAGCGTAATTTGGATGTGGAAAAAGGTTTAGTAAATGGAGCAATGGGAAAAGTTGTTGATTTTGTTAATTATCAAGATATAGATGGAATTGAATTTTTGAAGATTAAATTTGATCAGATTGAAGAAGTAAAACAAATTGGACGTTGTGCTGTTTGTTTTTTACTTGTTAAAGACTGGTATGTTCGTAGAAAACAGTTTCTACTTTCTTTTGCATATGGGATGACTATTCATAAATCTCAACGCTAAAGTGTAGATAGTGCTTTGGTAAACATTGGAAGTACCATGTTTAAAGAGGGTATGGCATATGTTTCATTGTCCCGAGTCAGAACTTTATCTGGATTGTATTTGATTGATTTTGATGAGAGAAAGATTAGTGCTGATGTAAATTGTGTAAGGGAGAATAATCGGTTAAGAATACTGTATGCTCCCAACTTGGGTGAATATCCTGTATATGAAAAGCTTGTACTATGTCGAAAACGAACATATGAGAAACTGTGTAGTGAGGTTGGAAAGAAGAAAAAAAATCAAGAGTATGTTGAGGTTACAAACAAAAAGAAAAAGGCCACTGTTGAAGATATTGTAGGATATCAGTTAGAAAATAGTTCAGGTAACAACAAATTATGGAGAATCGAGAAAAAAGATTTTGTTCATTATTACATTCTATTTATGAAAGCTTGACAACTGATAAAACCAAAATCCAAAGTGCTTCTGGCATTCGGCACCTTCTAGATATATGTTCTGGTTGTTCACAATTTACACTGAATGTATAGCAAGATGCTCCGGAGTTTCTAATGTTTATGCTTGCAGTACTGGAAAATGAAGGAATACAATTTGAAAATCTGCTTGGACTAAGTCACAGATGGGACCATGAATGTGATAGCTGTTCATTTTCTTCTACCACTGAAATTGACACTGAAAGATTCTTATATTTGACAATACCAGATTGCAAAACAAATTAGTAAATCAGCTAATCAAAATATGGAATGTAGTCACTGCAAATCCGAAATGTTTTCAACATTATATATAGAAAGATTTGTACAATATACCATTTTATTGATACAACGTTGTAGAGCAGATGGAAGAAAAGTGGACACTAGAATTAAACATTTTGTGGCAAGTCAACTATCAACATCAGGAAGAACTTTCAAAGAAGTTGCGATTATTTTCCACGATGGACCTTCTACAACATCTGGACACTATACTGTGTATTTAAAGTGCAATAAAGGATGGATACATTGTATTGATGCCCATTTGAAATTCAAATGTTGGTTGCCTAATGAATAACCAAAGATCTGAAAACATTATTCTGCCTATCGGGCATTGCACCAGAGTTCGCGTTACCAATCCGACGCTGTGGCAGAGTATATACAAGTGCATATGCCTAAATTGCTCTACCGTCTTTCTGCATTTAGGGTGCTGTACCCCATCCACTTCCACCGCCCAGAGTTATCTGCTGACGCTGCGCACCAAGGCTTCACTGCTCAACTTTTTGCGGTCACAGCACCCTCCACATCATGCAGCTCCGTTATGCAAGGTAATAGGTGCCTCATTTGCTACTGAGTCTTGATTTGGCCATGGCAGAGGACATACTAGTGCACCTTTCATCATCGCAGGTTGTACACCCTCTCAGTGCTTGCAGTGCTACTAACTCAGTAAGAAGTGAGGCCACATACTCCAAACTCTAAAATGGCACAGAGCACGTATGCCCAGTCTTTTATATTAGCAGGGTCTCGTGTCCTGTGACGCCTGTGCTGGAAGGGTGTGGTGTGGTGTGGGTGTATACCAGCCGTGAGGGAGTGGCTGTGGCATCAGTGTTGCTAGGTTGGGCTAGATCATGCACAATTGGGCTAGATTTTTCTGGTTGTGTGGTAAAATTTTGGTTTCTGCTAGTTGACAGATTATAAATATATATACAACCCTCCAGCAAAGTAGTATGTTAAAGTGCTTTATAAGACAAATATTTACTTGCCATACTGCTGCAACATCAATTCCAATTCATTTACCACCTGGTTGACACTGTCCCTACCCCTCTCTCCTTAAAGTAGCAATATTGGACTACTTTGGGCTACTTTTTAGCTGGCTTTGGACTCCAGACACCTGGGGTGCTAAAGTGAGTGTCCCTCTGTGAGCCAAGTCCAACAATATGGCCAACATGTAAGCTACGGGAAATCACTGACCCTATATTCATCCATAGTTCCACACAAGAAAGGTGGTGGACATGAGATATCTGTGTAGATATGAATGTTTATTGCACATTCAGTGGAGTGTTGCAGCTGTAGCAATACAGGGCCAAGGAAAGTTGAAGTTTCAGTTTTTGGCACATGGAGGAAAGTCAATTAGAGACAAGGTCTTTGTCGGAGTTAGGCTGCGTCAACATATGTACTTACACAATCACTGCGATGATCTTCACGCACTTATAACTTCAGTATACATTCTTCTTGCATTACTTTAATGATGCAGCCTCCACGTAAGTACTTGTACAATGACCGAGACATAGTTACATAACTAAAGTTTTTCTTCACTGTCAAAGGTAAGATGGTTGCATACGCTGTCCAGAGCACTATGTAATGTGGTAGGGCCTAGGGGCAGCATGTTGCATACATAATGAACACACGGACACAGATAGATAGTGGAACTGGGTACTGGCACATGTGCTCGACTCCTTTTTATTACTAGAGTCCCATGTGCAGTGACGTCTGTGGTGGATGCTTGTGGGGTGATTGTGAGCCTACCCTCCGGGAATGGTTGGTGCTGGCAAGAAGTACAACAGTAATCATTGGATCAGACACAGGGATTCAACCATAAAGGGTCATTGAATTTGTGCTGCACCAAATATGAAATAATACAGAAAAGCTTCTATCATAAAGGGTTCATGACTTGGCGTACACTGAGGTAACAATGCAGATGTGAAATTATACACAAAATATTTTATCATAAAGGGTTGTAGTGACCACTCGACAGACGTATTTATAATTTCAGTGATAATTTATTGGTAACTTCGTCCAGCTACAAAGAAAGGTGCAAGTACGATCTCTGACACATCCCATCTGGCATTGTAACATTCTCCAACCTCTTGGGTGCAGTAGTCAGCACAGACATCGAGAAATGTTTTTAGTCACTTCCTCTTGAGAAAGTTCGAGGAGATAGAGTACAATTCTCTCTGTAATACATAAAACATGTCTCAATTGTGAGCTCTTCTGACCTCAGTCTAGGTGTCTAGAACAAAAGATGAAACATTTATGGAATACACTGTTGAAATATGTAGGTTTTAGAGTCATTTGTAGGATCCAATTTCTCAATGTGAAAGCATCTTCAATCTGAAGCTGTACAATTTTTTGCTAAGTGTCTTCTCCTGTGAAATTTTCTCGCACACTTTTTTCAATTCTGTCTTCTCAGACTTGATAATATATGAGGTGACATAGCGAGCAACAGCAATTGAGTTATCGGCAACAGATTGTATGCGCACATCTTCAAAATTGGATTGTAATCATTAAAGTACTTCTATTTTCCTGTTCTTTTTATATTATAAGTATTTTTGGGTGATTTTCGAGTGATAGATTGCATCACTGCTAATATAAAACTGTTTACTCTTTCTTGCGATGACTTATGGTGCACTGAGTCAGTAGTTCTTGTGCCGCTTAGTGTGTACATACCCTGCGATGATGCATGGTCCGGGGGAGTCACGCTCTGATCATTGTATTTTTGTCTATTGAATTCTGCCATGTGGCGATGGCTTACAGTGCACTGAGTTAGTAGTACCTTTGGCGCTCAGCGTATATAACCGTTAGTTGTTCTTCTCATTTGTGACAATTTTTTTGTGGAAGCTATTGCTGGAAAACCGGGGATGTAGGCTGTTTTTACTGGTTGATAATGAAATGATAATTTAAAATCACTGAAAAACTATAGGTTTAAAGAAAATTATAATTAGAAATTAGCATTTAAAAAAAACACTGAAATTCACAGAAAAAAACACAGGTTTCAGGGACGTTATAGTTAGTTTGACATTTCACGCATACAAAACCATAGAAATGTTGCCGTTATAGTTAGTTGAGCTAACTATAACTCGCGCCCCCATAATGCACTGCTGATGACATCACATTTTACATCATTCATGACATGATCAGTGACATCACTGATGACATCACTGATGACATCATAGATGACATCCCTGATCATTTCTTCAATATTTGGTAGGGGAGAGGCGCATCAATAGTGGTGCACCAGGTGTCATTCCACCGCATCCTAGGGGGTTTAGATACCTGCTACACCCCAATTATGGCTATATTTCTATAACAAATCAAAGAGAGTAATTACATTATCTTTGCTTCCTAGGGCCCATGCCACCCTTCCTATGCCACTGAATATGAGTGAGTGACTGTGTCTGCTGAGCAAAAGGTTTACAGTCGTCTTACATTGTTTGCAGTCCTAATGAGAAGATGTACAGCTGCCAAAAACATGATGGAGTTTGAGGTAGAAGGGGGACTTCACATGAATACAGGCCCAGCAGAAAGGTGAGAGAAAGAAAGATTAACAGCGTGAGATACTGTCAGATATAGGGGAAGGTCCACCTCGTGGTATTGAAGACTGCTATAGTCTTTTCGATCAAGTATTGTCAGAACAGTGACAGAAAGCCAGAGTACTGTTGTATTTTTGTGTTTTATGAACACTATCTCTAGTGAGTACCTGAGAGCGGTTGGGTTCAGAAGGTCAGTCTGCATAATAAATGGTAACATTGAAAGTAGAATGTTATTTAGCCAAAAATATCCAGAAAATATATCTTGTAAATGTACCTCAGGTTATGTTTCATGAGTACAAAAAGCAGTTGAAAGGAAGTGATTCGCCCCATATAGATCAAGAGAGCAGCCGCACTTCAGAGTCCAAGTAAGGAGAATTAAAAAAGGAAGGCAGGATCAATTCCTAGTCCTGATGAAACTGGAAACCTACCTTAGGATGAAAGGAAAGGACCAGACATAAAATGATCCTGTCATCAAAAACCCTACAGAAAGGATGCCTAATAGACTAAGTGCCCAGTTCAATTAAACGGCAAGCAGAAGAAATCGCCACCAAAAAGGTCTTAAAAGACAAGAAATGTAAATCCACAGACCCCAGAGGCTCAAACGGCAGTGATATCAAGGCCTCTAAGACCAAAGACAGATCCCAAGATGTAAAGTGCTTCCGAGGGACAGGCAGAACTTTAGGTCATCCAATAAGACCACCAGGATTAGAGAGATTGTCCCAAGAACTCCGAAAGCCTTAATCGCAGCCCACTGACGACAAAGGGAGGAAACCTTCAACCCCAAGGAAGCCCCATCCTGGAGAAACAACATCACCTCAAACAAGGTAGAGGAAACCCTTACCTCAACACCACCTACTGAACAAAGGCCAGTGCCTTCAGTAAGATTTGTTGGTAGAAGAGCGTCTAGCCACCTGAAGTGTCGAGGTCAAACCTGCAGGAACCCCCTCATGAAGTAGCTCTAAGAGTTCCACCTCCAGACTGCCAATCAGATCCGGGGCAGAACATCCTGCTGTAACACAGGGAACATCAAAGGCAAGGGAGTCAGGAACAGTAACCACTCCAACTCTGACCGCAGTTCCACCAGAAGAGACAACCAAGAGACCAGAGGACAAGCTGGGGTAATCAGGAATACTGACACCTCCAAGGACCGGACCCGCAGTAGGACCTAGAAAAGCAGTGGAAAAGCAGGGTACGCATACAGAAGACCCCAGCGCCATGGACAGGAGAGAGCATGCACAGCTCAAGCCTAACTCTCCCAACTACAGGAGAAAAATCTGGACACCTTGGCATTGACCACACTTGCAAATATGTCCAGCACTAGAAGAAACCAGCACACTGTCAGCTCCACAAACAACTCCTTAGGAGGCAAAAATCCTAAGATGATGGGATGACTTTGCTGAGACAGTCCGCCAGATGATTGGACACCCCTGAATATGAATTGCCAAGATTGCCAACAGACGGGACTCCGCCCAACAGAACAACATCTCTACCACCAGAGCCAGAGAAGGGGACTTTGTCTCCCCCTGTCTGTTCACATAAGCCACGGTTTTAACATTGTATGTCCTGATCAGGACAACTGACCCCCTCAGCAACCGCAAGAAGGCCTTCATAGCCAAAGAAACCACCTCCATCTCCCTCCAATTCAAAGACCTCCTGCTCTGAGAGTGGGACCAGAAGCCCCTGGGGGTAGACAATGTGGAGACCAATGTGCCAAAATGTGCACCATCAGCTTGTGTAAATTAAACCGTGCCCATGGAAACAAAAAAACCTTGGATGCCAGATCCCCTTGAACCTGGAGCCAATGAGCAGCCACCTGGACCTGTTTGGACAATTGAGCCAGAATGTGACACTGGATCTTGGACACCTGAACCTCAAACAATGAGCCCACCCCAAAATCTGTACGAAACCTTGCCCCAATAAAGAGGTGGTCCTGGAATGAAACAAGGCAGGATTTTCCCCCCTTGATAACAAAGTTCTGCTCCTGCAAAATGTCCCGAACCACCCTAGAGTGACAGAGAGCCAACCTGAATGAGGGAGCGTGAACCAACCAGTCGTCCAAGTAGGGATAGAGAAAAATCCTCTGACTGTGAGCCAACGCCATCAACCGAGCCAACAGCTTGGTGAAGACCCAGAGAGCAGACTTCAATCCACTGGCAACACCGCAAACTGGAAGTGGCAGTCCCTTATCTCAAAACACAATTTGTTTTTGATGTTCCTGTGTCATCGGAACATGTAGATAAGCATCCTGGAAGTGGATGAAAATCATAAAGTCCTGGACCCCCACCAACAGAATTATGGACTGCAAGGTCACTATCATGAAATGAATTGTCCTGACCCACCCATTCACCCTCTTCAGGTCCAGAACAGGCCTGAACCCTCCTCACACCTTTTGATCAAGAAAAAGAATGGAATAGCAACCCATCCCCTGTTCCTCCAGGGGGACAGGACTGATAACCCTCTTTTCCAGAAGAGCCTGAACAACATCCAGAAGAACCTGCATCTTCCCCAGATCCCTGGGAAAGGAGTTCAGATGGTGCCCCAGCTGGGAGGCAAAGCGACAAAGTCTATATGATAACCACTCCTGATGACGTCCAAAGCCAATTGATCCTTTACATCCCAACTTCAAGCCTCCAGAAAATATAACAGTCTCGCGCCCACAGGTCTTGAGGCCACGCTACAATCATTCTCAAGACTTCTGCTTGAAGGAAGCAGGCTGATCCTTGGTGCCTCCAAAGGAAGAGGGCTTTTTAGGCTGAAATGTTTGCCCCCAGTCAAAAAGGGCTTGGAGGACTGATGAGAGGAATGAAAGGAAGACGAGGAAGAAGGACGATTTAAAAAACGATGGAAGTAGGAAGACGAAAAAGGTTAGGGAAGGGCATACTTATGATCTTCAAATGCTTTTGTAATCAGGCTGTACAGTTGCTCTCCAAACAGCATTTTACCCTCAAATCGAATGTTCAGGAGGGAAGACTTTAAGAGAAATCTGCCTTCCAGGCTTGCATCTACAGATTCCTTTGTGCCAGAATCGTGGAACCAGTAGCCATGGCAGAAGATGTAAGGACATCCGAAGAGATGTCTGCCAATAATTTTGCTTGTTGCTCCATGTGAACCAATAAGCATGACAAATCAGTTTCTTCATGAATACCCCTGACTAGTTCTCAAAATCCAATACCAAGGATTGATCAGCATAAGCAGAGTGGATACCTGCCTTCAAAGCCACATTTTCGGCAGAGAAAGCATTTTGCATATCCCCAACAACGTTTGTGTTGGTAGCATCCGAAGGAGAACAATCCTCTGGATTGATTGCCGTACGACGAATCAGAGTGGACAACATGGCATCCACCATTACAAAGTAAGAAAGAGAGTCCTCCCCCTCTTCCTCCAGAGAGTACAGCTTCTGTAAAATGCAGAGGATCAAAGAGCATTCCATGTCATGCCATTCCCCAGCTATCATGTCTTTGATGTGACCATGAAATGGCATAGCAAAAACAGGCGGTTTAACCTTCCGGGGAAATATGCCCTCTGTCCCCTCAGAAGCAGAAAAATGTGAAAAGCCCAGATTTTTCTTAATATGTTGAAGAATATCGGGAAACCTCTTCTCTTTGCACAAATTTCCCTGTAGAGGTAAAAGGACGCTACTTTCAGAAGCCGAAGAATCATCAATGATGAATCCACCGGACCCACTGCATAACGGGAAACCCTGCCTTTGGATGGAACCCTTGCCTCCAGAGCATGAGCCACAAAAGCCTCAAGCATAGCCTGCACCTCAGAAGCCAAAAATAGGGCAGAAGAATCCTCCAGACCCCTGAAACTACTCCGGTGAGCAGGAGTGAGCTCATCATTGTCAGATGAGGAGGACAGTACATGCTTGCGCTTAGCTTCACATTTCCCTACCATAATGAGATACAAAAAAACTCAGCAGGGAGACACCTAGATATAGGGAAAACTCCCTTCATAAAGGAACAACCAGCACAGCAGAAGTAAACTGGGAGGAAATCCCAGTCACCAATTATCAATGTGAAAACAAACATTCAATACACAATTTACACGAAGGATTGTAAAAATAATTCTTGAAAAACAGCCTTTATTGAGGCCCTTACTGTGACCTGTATGCAGAAACAGCTTAGGAGCCACACAGCCCTATCAGCTGCCACTTCACCATCCTGCCTCCAACACCGAAGTATAGCCCCAGCCACGCTGAGCAAGTGACTCCGTCATCCGGACTCAGCCCACTTAGCTTACAAGAGCGGACCGCGACTCCAGATGTAGTGAGGGCAGGCACCCTGCCGCTCATTCCAGCCCCGCAAGGCCAAACAACAATGTACTACAGTATCCCCTCTCCTGGGGAAAGGATTCCAAAAAAGGAAGATATCGAAGTCCAGAACTGAATGCAGCACTGCACACGGCCAGCGTGTGGATCGCGCACCTGAATCAGGTTGGATGGGAGTAAGGCTTTATATAGGGAACAAAAATGTTACAGCACGTGGTATGGGTGTCTGATGAGGTAGAGATGCCTTGTAGGTGTAATGAATGGAGGCAAGGGAGGGATGAGGAGGTAATGTGTGTTGACCATGCAAATATTGAAATTGTCATTATTTACAGACTTTTTTGATGAACACTTTTTGTATATTAGTAGCTGGTTTTAGTTGGTAGTTTCATTTTCAAAGTGGCCCGTCTTACTCAGTATCTAGACTGAGACCCCTAACATGGCAATAACACACTTCTAGCACACTCACAATGGTTAGCACCTCATAGTCTATTCTCTGCACTCACAGACAGCGGAAGGACAATAACTGTTTCTCAAGCCATTGAGCGTGTTAACTAAAGATTGGGTGTGTCACAATAGCAGTGAGGCAGGCAGTCACTTGCAAATAGTCAAGATCAGAGACCTCAGTTTGAGCGGAAGCACAGCGCCTCTATGCTCTAAGTGCCACAATGAACAGAAGATGAGGTCTTCGCTGTTGGTTCTAGAGGGGGAAATGGACTTCAATGCAAATGGGGTTGGGATGGGGGCATCGGGATGGCAAGGAGGAGAAAGAGAAGGAGCGAGTAGGTGAAAAAGGGCAAGGGGGGGTGAATGTGGCATCAGGAACATGCTCAGAATCCGGCCCTTCCACTAATAAATGCAATCCTGCCCAAAGTCCTCATCCACAATCACATTCCACACTGGGCTACAGAAACACCCCTGCCTCTGAGCTGAGAAGAGATGGTGGGACAGGAGTGTGAAGGAGAAGTGCCCTACTCAGTCTCACTAAACACCTCCCACAGTACCCACTACACTGCACCTGCCACAGTCAGACCCAACCAAGAAGAGGTGGAGGGACAGGAGTGTGAGGGGGAAGTGCCCTACTTGATCTAGCTAAACTCCTCCCACAGGAGCCACAGCACTGTGCATGCCACAGTCAAACACAACAGATACCACATCCCTGTGCATACCACATCCAGGCCCCTCAGATTTTACGCTATTGTGTGCAACATAGCCAGACCCATTAGATACAACTGCCCTTTGCATGCCACAGTCAAATCTAAGAGATACCACCTCCCTGTGTGCACCATAACCAGAATTCTTAGGTATCATTGCCCTGTATGCGCCACAGCCTACCCCCTTAGATGATACACCATATGTGCGAATTAGCCAGATCTATTAGATATCACGGCTGTGTGTGACACAGCCAGCCACCTCAGATATCACCACCCTGTGTACACCATCTCTCAATCTCACGAGATCCTGTGGCTCTGGGCGCACAGCAATTAGGCCCCTTATATATAGCTCTCTGTGTGCTCCACAGCCAGGCCTCTGAGATGTCACCATCCTGAATGTACCACAGCCAGACCTCTTACATATCAAGGCTCTGTGAGTGCCACAGCCATGCCCCTTATATGCCTCCTCCATGTTCGCGCAGTAGCCAGATCCCTTAGATATCACTGTCCTGTGCTTGTCCTAGCCCAATCCCTTGGATATCACTGTTATGTGTGCTCCACAATCCAATCCCTTAGATATCACCATCCTATGTGGTCCATAGCCAAACACCTTAGATACCACTGTATTGTGCTTTGTGTGCACAACATTCCAGCCCATTAAATACTGTGCGCACAGCATGGTGTAGGCTGGAGTTCGCCTGCTGGTGTTTATTACAAATGATGTATATGTACAAAGAGTCCATGACAAGATCAAAGGTTAAAATAACATATTATAGTTAGGTGTGATAATAAGGTCTGTTTAAAAGGAAAAAAAAAAAGTTTTATTAAATCCACAGAAAAAACTAAGATTAAGGTAACGTGATACTAGGGTGAATATGTCAGTGACAACATTAACGTTTTAGACTACAAAAACCATAGAAATTAACCAGATATAGTAACATGTGCCCACGCCATGCACTGCTTCTGACCTCACATATTACATCACTCATGATATGTTCTATGACATCATTCATGACATCACTGATGACATCTCAAATGACATTATTGATGACATCACTGATGACGTAAATGACAACATCATCAAGCTTCTTTTGTTCACATTGCTCTATAAACAGGTGTACCTTAGAGCTCTGAATGTAAGTACAAAATAGCTCAGAAGAATATGAGGCATCACTGATGCATCACAGAAACAACTCCCTTACGTGTGACAAGCATGGGTTATGTGCACATTGACCCTTTGCCATACACTTCATGGGTAGCATAGTCCACATTAACAATCAACCTTAGATATATGGGAAACCCTTATTTCATACAGTGTGCAATCTGTATGCAGCTGTTCAGAGAAGCCAGGTCCCTAAAAATACTGAACCTCTGTTCCAAATCAAATTCCCTACTGCGGACAGCTTTTATCAGTACCAAAGCCCTGAAAGTTGTCTCCTGGCCACACGGGCATTGTTTTATTCCCTTTGTTAGCATGAGTTCATTGCAGATCGTCTTCTGCTTTGCACACGTTATCACACTAACCTATTTTGCTTTGTGCCACACTGTAACTTTCATATAGAACATGCTGTTGTTTATGCACTCTTTTATTCTTGGGATTTAGACTCAACATTTCAGACAAGTAGGCCTGGGCAGTAAATTCTGTTCCGCTCATGGAATTTGGGTAATTTTGCATTCCGTGGAGAACGCGGAAGTGCCATAAATTCCGCGATTCACGGCTTCGCAGAGTGTTGCTTGTTTGCGCTTTCAAAATGCGTGGTCACAAGATATTTCTCCCCGAGCACGCAAACAGTGTTTGCAAACAGGAAAAAAGCATCGAGAACAGGCAGAATAAGCAATTCCACGTGTTCGCTGAACTTTTGCGTGCTCGCAGAGATTATTACAGTTTTGCGGAGCTTCGTGTAGCACGAATACGCAAATTCCGCGCACCCCTATTGACAAGGTCAAACAAGAAAGCCCCTTGGTAAATCTTTTCTGGTCAAGCTCTAGCCCCTAGACAAAACACGCAAATCCAGCTGTTGTTTGGTAACGTGTACTTTGGTCATATGGGGGTACACGGATAGGTAACACACACACTTGGAGAGGGTTATTTCCAGAGAGAAGCATGTAACAGCACCTATGATGTAGATCTTCCATCTAAAAGACAGAGGTATTGGGTCTGCTGCTGACACCCAGAGATCTTCTAATACCTATTATATATCTAAAATTTTGCTTCTATACAAGAGGAGGAGAAGTGGAGAAGTGTGGCTCAGTGGTTAGAGGCGGCAGACCCGGAAGCTGAGATCGGCCCAGGACCAGGGTTCGATTCCCCGCCTCGGCGGGTCTTGGGCTCTAAAATTCCACGGACTCGATAATTCTCGCTCCCGTGCCTACTCGACTCACGGGGACACACTCTGCGACTCTGGGCAATAGCTTGCTTAATCTCCACTACGGCCCCTCGCGGCGGGATGCCTGGCTTTCACCTTGTGGATACCCTGCCGGGGTATCTCACAGGGGAATACCAGGACGGGTTCCCTAAGCAAGCGCTTAGATACCGTGTCGGTGATTTGCGCTATATAAATACATGTACAAGGTTAGGCTTATCTGTCATATATAATGAGAGCTCCTTCTATGATTTACAGGCTACTTGCTATGTTAACCGTATTTGTGTTAGGCATTTTTCCACTTGTATGGCACATATACGGCATATTAGAGGACATAGCTAAAATAAACATTCTAATCTTTTCTTGTGTATCTGTCAGATCTTATTGTGGATGAGTATAAGAGTGTGAGCAAAAGGGTGTGTCCTGCACCCACAATTCCTGAGAGAGTTGGGAGTGTTGTGTTCTGGGGTATCTAATCACTTGTTCCTCTGTTAGTGAGTAGGAGGGCAAGAGAGACACTGTAGCAAGTCGGTCCTGAGCTAATGGGTTCTAAGGTGGTAGAATGACTCAGTCCGTGCTTGCTAAGGTCCCATAATCTCAAGCATACATTCTGTGACTTCGCAGAATCCCTGCAGCACAGTCACCGGACATGCATTGAGAAATGAAGTTGATATGAGTAGGGAAGTGGGTACTGCAAACAGTATTCACACTAAGGAAAGAGTTTACTCTTACCTCAAGAGTCTTCATGAGCGGAAGGCTCTTGGAGCAGACAAATGTCTTCACTTACCTGGACGTTACTCTAGGCGTTACTCTAGGCGATAGATTGAGCTGGTCGCCACAATTGAAGCTAATGGCGCTTAAACATTCACAATTATCAGGCGCACTGATTAAGGAACATAGGCAGACACTTACTAAGCCTATAGCCCCGGTTGTTAAAGTGAACACCACAAAATTCTTTATGGGGCAGAGATTTGGGGAGCCAGTAACCTGTCCCCTCTAGCACTAGTCCAGAGTAGATTTTTAAGATCAATTGTGGCTCTCCCAAAATCTACCCCACGCATCCCACTTTTGTTAGATCTGGGCTGTCATGCCATAGAGGACATCGCACGAAACAGGATGTTGACTTTCTGGAGAAGGCTCTGGATAACCCCGGAATTATTCCTATTTGCAAAGGGATTGTTAGAAGTTAGGGGACTGGATGGCTTGAATAAAATCGCTTGGTTTGTTAGCATTAAATCCTAACTTACAGATATGGGGATGAGGGACCTGTGGGATTGTCCAGAGACTGCTGAATTTCCAACTAAAGAAATGTTTAGAGTAGCTTATTGGAATCTCTTTAAAATCAGGAGGTTCTCAGCTTTGGTTAGCTCCTCTCTGACTAGTGAATTCTGTGAGTTTAAAGACGAACTTAGTATGGACAGCTATGAAACCTAGGGACCGCAAGCTTTACCATCAGTTTCGAGTTGAGTCTCTCCCTTTAAAAAAGTTTACGTGTAACTGGGCAATTGATACAGGGGATAAATGCCCGTTTTGTCCCAAATATATTGAAAACATCGTGCATATCCTTTACGCTTGTCCAGCCTACCATGAACCACGTAACACGTGGCTTAAACCCCTTTGCAGGTCCCTGGGAACCAGCTCAGCCATGTATGCTACAAGGTTGCTGAAAATTGGCTGTAATGACACTTTAGTTGTAGTGGTTGCTAAATTTTTGAGCTGGTCCTGGGCTATCCGGGAGAAGAATAGGGGGGCCCCCATTGTTGGGTAGATTTATTTTTGATAGTGGCACTCTATGAATTGATGTTATGGTCTCTTAATACAAGTTTTTAAATGGAAAAGTCTACGAACGCGAGATATTTAATCTGGTCTTATTGAATATTTTAATATGTAACATTTGCTATTTATATTTTTATTGTGAGTAGGTATTTTTTCATAGTGTTTATGGTGTATCATATGAAATATGTACCTGTATTTTTGTATGTCTTTTAAGATGAAAATCGCAATAAAGACTTTTTTGATGATGATGATGATGATGATGATAGGTTTACTCTGGACCACACTATTTGGAGACAGTGAAATGCTCATGTGAAATACACTACCGAGTATTAAAAAGCATTTACTAATAACAATGTAAACTCTACACAACACTTGGTAAAAACTACACCATTTGCTTAAAATATGCAACATCCGAAGCTGCTAAAGATTATACTACCTGCTGCCTTCATACTGTGGTGAAAACTTTACAGATAGCCCAACATCTGAAGCAAATCACGCACATGCACCTAGCTTAATATCTGGTGCAAACAGTCTTCTTTATTACTTAGAATCTGTCACATTGAGGCAATTCTGTCTAACAACTTAATGCTATTTACAATACTTAGTATGTTGTATGTAAAATATTTGTCCTGTTGCAAACCTTTTCTGCAGAGCCTAAAAACTAGTGTGGAACATAATGGACTGTCACAGGTTCCACCGGAGAAGGCACTATTCAGAAGCGGGTATTCAAAGGAGGCTCTATAGACTGTATATGTTTTTCTTCAGATTTATTTGGGATACAAAATAAAATCGGTAACACTTGTTTTTAGCATGAAGTGGAGTCCTGGTTTAGGAGGTATTCCTATCTTCACCGAGGGTCCGGAGATGCACACCGCGGACCATGGATCTCTGTCATTGTCCTGGAAAGTAAAGAACAAAATAGAACAAAAAAAACTCGGTCAGTATGAGGGACCTAAGCACTTCTCAGACTCAGGGTTGGGATTGTGAGGGAGTATCACCATTTGCCACAACCTTGTGTAGCCCAGCTTAGATTTCAGGTGGAGAGACGGTGTCCTCCCTTTACGATGTTCCCTTCTTCGCCCAGTTCCCTGAGAACCCCCGCATTCGGAACCGTACTTGTCCAGCCACACTCCTCCTGGAGAGTGGCAGGGCTCCGCGTGGTTTCGTTGGCCTCCTGGCGTTTCCTTGTCCTCACGGATGTTGTTTTGGGCCTCTTCTTCCTCATATGTCCGGGGTCTCATCCACAGGAGTGGTGTGGGATCTGTTTCATCATGTCCTCCTGTATTCACGGTCACTTCCTCCTTCCAAAGCATGTTCTCCTCCTCCTTGATTACTTTGCTTCTTGATAGGGCCGCAGGAAAAGACATCATCCGGTATGCTTCAACGGGGCTCCTCCCCGAGGACGCTTAGTGAAGACCTAAAGTGATACTCCGTTACCTGTATGTGGAGTAACAGTACTTCAGTCTCATTGCGTATCGGCGAGTAAGGCTACCTCTCCCAGTCCATCCTCAGCCCCTGACATGGACACAGGATGTCAACTGTCACCTGCACACAGGGTTACTTTTGAATTCAAACATTTATAATTTGTTGAATGTGTGAGTAACTATATATGTCAAAGGCAGTATATGTGAGTGTTGAAGTATTTAAATGACTATATGTGAGAGTGAGTGATTGAGGGAGTGCCTCTATGAATGAGTGTGTGCTTGTATCAATGATCGTATAAGAGCGTAAGTATGTGTTAGTACCTGTATGAGTAAGTGAGGTGGTGTGTGTTTAACTGTATTGGTGATTAAATGGGTTCACGGTTCATGTCCAAATGGGAGTGTGATTAATTCTTTGCATGACTGACTAGGTGTGTAACTCTAGGGATGAGTGCAGTGTGTGAGTGTCTATATAGGTGTATGAGTGTATATGATAGTCCTGTACTAATGAGTGACAAACGTTTGAGTGACCGTATGGGTGAGTGAGTGGATTGTGTGTAGACCTAAGAATTATTGAGTGGGTGTGTAGTTATTTGTGTTGGTTTGTCTATGGTTTCAAGAATTGTAGTCTGTATTTTAGAGTGGGTGTGTAAAAGGTTTTATTAGGGTGTAAGAAGGTGCATTAGATTATCACATGGATGGTGTCATCAGTGATGTAATCAGTGATGTCATTTGAGATGTCATCACTGATGTCATCAGTGATGTCACTGACCTTGTCATGAGTGATGTAATATGTGACATCATCAGCAGTGCATTGAGGGGGCTAGCATTATAATTTTACAATTGAAATGTCCAACTAACTATAACGTCCCTGAAACCTATGTTTTTTTTCAGTGAATTTCTAACGTTTTTTAAGTGCTAATTTCCAACTATTACGTCCCTGAAACCAATGTTTTTTTCAGTGAATTTCAAAGGTGTTTGAAATTTTAATTTCTAACTATTATGTCCCTGAAACCTATGGTTTATCAGTGAATTTCAATGTTTTTTTTAAAAGCTAATTTCTAACTATCATGTGCCTTAATCCATTTTTTTTACTATATATATATATATGAATATATATATATATAAAATATACATAACTATATATTACCTACTGGTGGTCGCCAGTAGGTAGTTATAATTAGGACCTAGTTTCCATAGGAAATCCGCAACAATCTATTTGTAATAACTTTAGCGCCGGTCAATGAATCTTCGCGAAATTCTCCAAGAAGATGGGGCGCTCTGCTCCTATCCTGAACGTTTTGGGGTGATTTGTCAAGTGGGACTGAGAAAAAAGAAGGGTCCCAAAACCTGTTTTCCCCATGCAATTTTCCATAGGGACCTTCAGACGCGGCTACAGCCTGAACTGCTGAACGGAATTACACCAAATTTGGCAAAAAGGTAGAGTTTGGTTTGCAGAATACACTTATTGTTAAATGGTGTAAATCTGTGCAGTAGTTTGTGAGAAAATCAAAAGTAAAATCATAGATATATTTATAGACGAAGCACCGTAAGCGTATCCTCCCAAGCACAAGCTTTATGCTAATTGGCTGTCAACACTCCAAACCAGGTAGTGTTGGCAGCCATTTTATGTCTCGGTAGAACCGAGGCACAAGAAAACAGAAAAAGAAACGTGAAAAACAAGAAAAGGGGGCAGGGTAGAAACAGCCTGACCCCCAGGCCTGCTTAGAATCGCAGGATGCGCTTCGAGTATGCGTACCCTGCAGATCCCCCAAAAAACGATGCCCGGCTCCCGGCATTTAATGTAAATTATACAAATAAAGTATGGGGGGGCAATTCCGCCCACACTGCCCCGGGGACCGCCACCCCCAGGGCAAATTATGTATTATAGCAGGGGGCACACAGCCCCCCGCAGCCCTGGCGACTGCCACCCCCCGGGGCTTAACTGTATAATGATGGGGGGCCTCTAAGGCCCCCTGAGCCCCAGGGACCGCCATCACCTGGGCTTTAATATAAAGTATGCGGGGGGCTAACGCCCCACCCACAGCCCCAGGGACCGCCACCCCCGGGGTTTCTTTTTAAAATAAAAGCAATAAAGAAAACCTGTGTGGGGGGCTCAAGCCCCCCCACACGCCCTGGGGACTGCCACCTCCCCGGGGCACTACATATTTAAATTGGGAGATCCGTGATAGACCCCCTAGCCCCGGGGACCACCACTTCCGGGGCTGTTAAATGTTGGGAGGGGGGCCACGCGGCCCCCCACCTGGAGCCTTGTGGTGGCCCTGGGGACCTACACCCCCCAGGGCCGGCTCCTGCAGTGTCCTGGGGTGCCTACCCCCGGGACACTGCTGCTTGCTATGCAAACTGCTTCTCTCTTTCGAAAACCAAATCCGATTGCTTTTCTGCACGGGGAGCAGCATGTTAGCTTCTCCCCATGCAGAAAAGCAATGCCGGCTCCCGCAGGATGCAGGGAGCCCGGCAGGGACCGTGGGGGGCTTGGGGACCCCCCACGGTCCCCAACAGAGATGACCAGGCCCCGGGGGATGGGGTCCCATACCTCCACTATGCGCCAGGGGGCTGCATTGCAGAGAGGTGTAATGAGGCCATGCCCCTTTTTACACCTCTCTGTCACGCAGCCCCCAGGCGCATACTGGAGGTTCCTGGTGGTGGTCAGAACGAGTAACTTAAATTTCCTTCCATAGGCTAACATTGACTGGTTTCACTTGGAAATTCTTCTAAGTGTCGATTTTTGAAACTTGCTAATATTCCTTTAAAATCAGCCGAACTACGAATTCTGATTTACTCACCTGTTATCAGTAGAGAACCCAGTGCTGCATCTTTTAGCCCAGCACTGACCCTCAAAAGTAATTGTATCCGTACTTACCAGTAACTTGTATTTCCTTCCATAGAAATCCATTGTCTGGTTTTCACCAGAAAAGTTTCTATTATCACAAACTACAAATACTCCTCAAAAATCGCCTGTATGACTTAAACACATTCTTTCAACTGTTTAGAGGATATGCACCAGTTCTGGATCCAGGATGCACCACTGAGTAAGAAAAAGTAGCGATAACACTACTTACCTGCTAAGTGAATTTCCTCCCATTGGATAACATTGGTGATTCTATGTGAAAAAGTTTCTAAGTGTCAACTTTTAAAATACAATAATATTCCTTAAATATCACTACTGGAACCAAAACGCTTTTACTCTACTGTTTACTGGAGATGTCCCAGGATGAATCTAGGATCCAGTCCTGTGGTTAGAAAAGTAATCCATAAAGTAACTAATTACATTTAACTAGAAATTCACATTGAGCTCAATGTTGCATAGTGTTTGAAATTGTGTTGCCCATTGCAACAACTGTAACTACTGTATTTAAAAGTGTTATTCATTATGAGAGAGTATATTTTGTAATATAATGTATGATGTAATTATAATGTAATTTAAAATATATATCTAAAATTAAATAGTTTAAAAAAAATGTAGTAAATCAGTATAAAAAGATATATAACAATTAATACATTTAAAAATTGTCATTTACAGACATGTTATAGTTAAGAATTAGCATTTGAAAACCCTTTGAAATTAACAGAAAAAACAAAGTTTCAGACATGTTATAGTTAAGAATTAGCATTTAAAAAACCCTTAGAATTTCACTGAAAAAACCATAGGTTTTAGGGATGTCATAGTTAGCTTACAAAACCATTGAAATTCCTCAGTTATAGTTAGTTGTAAAAACTATAACTCGCGCGCCCGCAATCCACTGCTGATCATGTCACATATCACATCATTCATGACATGGTCAGTGACATCACTGATGATATTACTGATGACATCTCAAATGACATCACTGATGACATCATCCAGTGAATGTGGTTTGGTTCGATATTTAGATATTAGGATCGCATTGTCTAATATTTCCATGTTTAGGGAGTCTTGCCTATTATGGTGTTCTATTTTTAGCAAAGATTCAGTACAATATGGCAGGTATATTCGAGCACTCGTATTCATGTGGACTACTCAATAATTTCTTTTATGACAGAATTGTGTTTATAACGTGATATGTTTATCACGTGATATGTTTCTATACACCTTGTTTTCATAAAATGTGAAATTAATTCATGCTAAAACCATACTTTCTTTTGTTTATATAATCACTCTCTATGAACTGAACCTAGATTTTAACTGTTTAGCACACACTAGGTTTCATCTTCACCATTCAAAGAAGATGCTGATGAGCATCCGACCATGCTAAATTTATTTAATGATAGTTAGAAGATCTTTCTGAAGAATTGCCTACAGTTTCATGTTCTCACCTCCAATATTTTGAAGGTTACTAGAGAATATTTCAGTTTATTGTTTTTATTCTTAGGTTTATTTCACTTCACTTAACCCGATAATTTTCAATCCGGAGGCATAGTTTACTTCTTTTAGATTTTCCAACTTGCTCATCTTATCAGAATGCAGTACCTGGAGCAGTTATATAGAATATATATTGGCGTCGATCCCATCTTAATGTGGAAGGTGTTTGGTCACTTTATTTGTGAACTTGATTTTAGAGTTATTAGCCACACATTTCCTTTACATATTTTTGCCTTGGTGTGCAGGTAGCCTTCATTTATATTTGAGAATTTGAAATATTACGGCTTTACTAACTTGCTCTTTCATTATAATCAGGGTTTTGGTTTACTGCTGACATATACTGCTGGTGCTTGCGTTTTGGTCAGTGGACGCAACCATGTTACCTCAGGCAGTGGAGAAGATCTTGGTCATGTAGCTGTGTCGTACCTCCCTGTAAGCATAAGCAAAGTTGGCTAGTCCGACGTACGCCCCTCCAGTGTAGAAGTGTGAATAAATGGGCCGGGGATCTGGGCGTGGTTCACTTCCGGGAAGGCCAACGCATCTGCCAGGGCGGCGGCACTCACCCTGCCACGAGGCCACCGCCATAAACGCCGGCCTCCTCGACGCAGGCCCCCCGCCGAACCCAGAGGCACAGCACCGCACGGTTATATCTGTGCTAACTACTGCCTTCGATCTACACTGTGGACAGCAGGGTTCACAATTCAGATCAAGTTGCGATTGCAGATGACGCAGTCCAGTAGGCAACAGACATTGCTCCCAGTGCGGCATAGCCGGACCTGGCATCATCGCTGGCTACTCACATGCTGAGTGCTGCAGGTGCCACTAAATGTGCAGTTCAAGTCAGCGCCACGTGGCTGTGGGCCCTTGCTGACCGCTGCCTCTGGCATACACTGTGGACAGCGGGACTCACAATTCAGATTGAGTCGCAATTGCAGATGACACAGTTCAGTAGGCAACAGGCATTGCTACCAGTGCAGCCAACCTGGACCATGCATCATCGCTGGCTGTGCAGAAGCTGAGTGCTTCGGGTGCCACTAACTCAGTGCACCACAAGTCACCACCACCCATGCCGTTATTGATGCAGAATTCATTAGGCAAAAGACATTGCTCCCAGTGTGCCCCCCCGGACCATGCATCATCGCTGGCTGTGCACAGGCTGAGTGCTTCAGGTGCCACTAACTCAGTGCACCACAAGTCACCACCACATGGCCTTATTGAGGCAGAATTTATTAGTCAAAAGACATTGCTCCCAGTGCGGCCTGCCCGGACCACGCATCATCGCTGGCTGCACACACGCTGAGACCCTCAGGTGCCACTAACTCAATGCATCACAAGTCACCACCATATGGCCTTATTGAGGCAGAATTCATTAGCCAAAAGAAATTGCTGCCAGTGTGGCCCGCCCAGACCATGCATCATTGCTGGCTGGGCACACGCTGAGTGCTTTAGGTGCCACTAACTCAGTGCACCACAAGTCACCGCCACGTGGTCTTATTGAGGTAGAACTCATTAGGCAAAAGATATTGCTCCCAGTAAGGCCCGTCCGGACCACACATTATGACTGGCTGAGCACATGCTTTGTGCTTCCGGTACCACTAACTCTGTGCAGCTAAAGTCAACGCCACGTGGCCATGGGTCCCTGCTGACCTCTGCCTCTGGCCTACACTGCGGTCAGCAGGTCTCACCATTCAAATTCAGTCTTGATTTGTTAATTGCAGAGTCCAGTAGGCAACAGACATTTCATCCAGTGTGGCCCGCCCGGACGACGCATCATCGCTGGCTGTGCACACGCTGAGTGCTTCAGATGCCACTAACTCTGTGCAGCACAAGTCAACGCCATGAGGCTGTGGGTCCTTACTGACCGCTGCCTCCGGACTACAGTGCGGAGAACAGGGCTCACAATTCAGATCGAGTCGCAATTGCAGATGATGCAGTCCAGTAGGCTACAGACATTGCTACCAGTGCGGCCTGCCCGGACCACTCATCATCGCTGGCTGTGCACACGCTGAGTTCTTCAGGTGCCACTAACTCTGTGCAGCTCAAGTCAACGCCACATGGCGGTGGGCCCTTGCTGACTGCTGACTGCTGCCTCCAGCCTATACTGCAGTCCAGTCAGCAGGGCTCACAATTCAAATTCAGTCTTGATTAATTGATTGCAGAGTCCAGTAGGCAACAGACTGTAGTGTAGGTCCTATTATCCCAATAGGCTCTGCGCATTGGAATAATATCTTCAATAGTATAGACCTAGGGCAGAGGTTAACTAGGTCTTCTACCGACGATATTAGACTTAAAGTTTTGTGTTTGCCAGCTAGCTCAGAGTTCACTAGAAACTTTCTCGAATAGGCAAGGAGGATTTTAACCTCCCTGGATAGACAAGAAGGGATTTAGTTTCTGACAACCATAGAACATGACAACTTTGCTCTCCCCTAATCAAGAGTGTATCTCTAGAGTCGTGTGAAAACAAAAGACAACTTATTTTACTCAGTCAGTTCAGTGCATTCTTAGTTTCACCAGATTGTAGAGAAAAGGAAGAGACGGGCGTGTTCAATAAAAGATGTTATTTATTGATCAGTCTCCTTTCTCATACAAGAGAAATGAATCGCTATTATTGCAATACTTGTAGTTAAGTAAACTGCATACAGTAAAGACAGAATTATAAAATAATACTGTAAAAGCATTGATATGGTTTCTGAGCCATATGATACTTTAAAATGGATAAAATAGATACATACATATATACATTTGACTAATCATACTCAACTGGTGCTTCTAACCACGCCTACCCCAGTGTACCTGACCTAAGCCTAATACGTGGGCGGGAGTAGATAAGTAGCAGTTTAAGTTAAGTTTGTTTGCCAAGGGACTGATTCGAGAATTCTCTGCAAGGGGTTATTCAGTTCTGTACCTGAGATCTAGAATGATGGAGGGCTGGTATCTCTTATCCCAGGTCTTGATATTCCAGCTGCCTGCGAGGGCTGCTTGGAAGCGCCGGAGCTGGATTTCTCAGCAGGAGAAAGGCAGCGTCTCGTTCTCAGCGCGTCAGGAAGGTGGGGCAGCGCCTGTGGGCTTCGCTCTCTGCTGGGCTCCTCGGCACGTCTCGCTGCTCCGATCTCGTCACCACCGCATGTGTTTGCTTAAGGCAATGTCGGTAATATTTATACCTGAAAGGTGCCGAGATTGACGTAAGGATGGACATATATACGTCAATAAGGATGTCATATGAAGGGGCTCGTTCGCACATTCTTTTGCTGAAGTTCTCGGTGAAATCAAAACAATGGTTATGGGAATTTCCCAGGTCGCTGTAGGTTTGATTTGTTTTGAGAACTCCGTATGCCTTATCAGGGGCTGGAGGAATATCGCTTGTCTAATTAGATGGCATGCGTTATGACCTAATCAGATAACGCGCTTCTGTGCCGTGGTGTGGCTTAATCAGATAACGGTTTTTGCACCGTTAGATGGCTGCTAGTTAATTATTAACCAAACCAGGGTCAGGAATAGGGGAATCGATACAGTACCTATAGGAATACATCACACCCACTCCACGTAGACTATGTCCATATTTACAAATCTAGGCATAGTGAACCTAGTAGCGTTTGTGTATACCATACCACCCCAAAATACATTCATATGTATCCTGAAAATTTTGAAGCATAATCATATGTACTATCACGTGTACTATATGCACAAGCAGTCTAATAATGCTAAACATATAACGCATATTTCTAAATTCAGCATGAATAAATGCGAAAACCACACATGAAATGGCTCTTAATACAGAAAAAAAGTGCGAGACCATTTCATCACAATCATAAAGTTATGTATAATAGTGCTAGAGGATAGCGAATGTCTCGTGACTACCTAAAATAGAAATTTAGTTCTCTAAGAATAATGTCTACTTTAAGCAGAAGATAAGTGTCCCAAAAATCGTAAATATTTTTGAATTGGGGAAAAAAGGTTCTTGCAGTCTGAAAAACTGATGAGAATTTTTTTTTCATATCGCTCTTTAAATGTTGAAGGCCAAATTCAGGATGTAGGGAACTCCGAGTTCTAGTTTGCTCAAAGTTATTCCTGCTGCTCTGGTGAAAACATCATATCATTTAGACTGTTGAAAAAACTGTCAACAGCTTCTTGCGTAAGTTCCACTAATTCGGAAAAGGTTGTTACCATGCATTCATGAGCCTGAGCATGATTGCCTCCATTGATGTTTTGATCAGCATAGCTGACTGAAGGTCGTACCTGATCGATGCTGCTTTCATCTTGTGCTTCACTACCCCTCAATCGTAGTGGTGAAGTCTCCACGAATGCCGTCATCAGGATTGGTAGCTGCTGGGGACAGCACAATGCATGAGCCGTGACCGGACCCAACAAGGTACCTGCGTCCATTGGCACATCCGATTGTAGTGCCAGACAGGTGTCCAACACACATTCTTCGCCGCATAGCTAGCACCTTAATACAGGCATAACACAACTTTGCCACATTGGTCTAAATGAAAGAGACCAAGTCATGTTCAGGTCCCGAAGCCGTGCTAGTCCAAGGACTTTAGTTATGCGGTCCCGGTAGCCAATGGCTAGGATCATTTCTTCCCGTGTCGCAGGTGTTTTGTCTGTGACATGGTTTGCCATAGCGAAATAACAGGATCAAAAATAGAATACCCGCTACTAGTCCCAAAAGGAGTGGAAGTCCGCCAAAAATGGAATGGACAAAGTCTGGAAAAATACCCAGGATGGCTTTGAATGGAGTTAAAGCACCCGAAAACACTGCTTTAAATACACTGGAGACACCAGTGGTATCAGAAATATTTAAGATTTCGTTCAGTATTTCTGCGAAATGTATGGGGGAATTAGTTGATAATAATGAATGAATCTCTTCTGTTGTCCTTGCAACTTGGAGATCATACGTTTCTTTTGATGACATGAGCCTGGTCGGCGTCTGTAGGAGCACAGTCTTCATTCTGCTTAAAGTATCTATTCGAATAGAAGCAATTTTTAAATCTGGCCATAACCTTGCCTCCCTGTCTGGAGAATCGTTAGGGAACAATACTCGTTCACAGCACATGACCTTCCTAGTCACGGTTATGAGATAAGGTTTTCCGGGCAGCAAACTACAACATCTGCAATCTACTATTAGAATGTAACTCCCGTTCGAGAGTCTCCTAAAGAATGGTTCTATTCGTGTTGCAGGTGTGCCTAGCTGGTAACATGAAAGGTTATTTGAAGTCCCATTCACAGGCTCCATGCAAACTAATACCCTGACACAGAAGTGTACCGCTTAGTGATCTTGCACAATTATCACCACTGAGAAACACTTTCTGGCCTTTATTACTGACACATTCGTGTGTATAGGGCAAGTTCCATATTGACTTAATGTATCTTTTACCCAACCTTTCATACTGGCCTGCCTGTATATATTTTTGGCAGAATTGAAACTGGAAAGTAGTTATCGGAATATTTATTATTCCATGTATTATCCATTCAATGACAGGTCGTTCTGACATTGTCAATGGTAATCTCTCAAGTTTTTCAATGCTCAGAATTGTATAGTCAGCACCCTTCTGTGCCAAACTGATTTGTTTATCAGTAAGGTTAAAGATATTAAATAATGACGTTGTGTTGATTAAACGCCAAGGCACATAGCGAGAACGCAGATTTTGTAACGTCCAGCCAAGCTGTACAATAGAACGCAATTGGGACTGACCGTGTTGTAACATCAGTAAGTCTTGCGATATTATATCGATTGCTGAAGACACAATGCTGTCCAGAGAATATATTCTGGAGGACAGAGTCATTAACCCATTGTCCACCACAGAAAGTGATTTTTCCAAATTAATACGGTCAATTTCCCGTATTTTTTCTGCTGTCTCAATTTGAGTTACTTTCCAAACTTCGTTATAAGCTGCATATATAGAGGCCGCTATGAAACGTTTTTGACGCTGTTTGCGTGGTCCCAATATGAAATCACGCAAGTCAGCACCTTCTGTAAGTAAAGTTAGGTGTTGCTTAATTTCAGCCAGTGTGGACGTTCGTAGCCATTGAAGGCAGAGCTTGCCCACGCTGTAGGTGGTTACTATCCCTGGATGTTGTCTTTGGGAATATCTAGGGTCTGGCCTAGTCAATGTGAACCCCTGTTTTTTGTTCAGGAATCTGTCTTGACAGTTATTTGTATCTGTGGGCCAGATCAACCATTTTTTCCATTCAGGATGTGTTCTGTTTTGGTTTAATATATGGTTTACGTCTATCTCAACATCTATAGAGCTATTACTGTTCATTGTTGGCTTTGGAATAGACGGTTTGTTCAAATCTTTGATTTTGGCTAAGCCAATACAGGTAGTTTGTTGAATAGTGTCATTCAAGAATATAATTTGTTCTGGGATCATGCAGGCTCTAAACAATGATTCTATACCTTGTACTTGCCAATCTCTTGTACCCCAAACAGTTTTTGCTTCAATATTATTGTTCCAGAAATCAAACCCAAATGTATTCATTTGTTCAAAGAATGAATCGGAATATATCAATTTTGTGTTTGTAAGCATGGTCTTCATACCTGTCTTATTTGACAATTTGAAATAAAATGTTTCTGCATTACTTGTGTTAAACCCTGAAAAGTATGAATAGTTATCATAAAATGTTTTTGAGCTGTCTTTTGGAGGAGTAGCACAATGTTCCCATTGGTTATAATTTAAAACATTTCTAGGTTGAGCAGATTTATGTAGATAATGGTTACCATAGTGGTTGTAGCAGAACATCTGATCATAATTAGACGAACCCTGCAAATAATCATGTTCTGTAAATTTAGCAGACATCACAAGATCAGACATCATATCATTAATACTTTCAAAGTCCCAATCATCAGCAAATGAGCTTGGTTTTACAAAGTCACTCAATGAGATCTTGAATTGGTGTGGATACTTCAGGATTTCAACCGGACCATAGATTTCATAATCAGTTTTGTCCCATGCTTCACCGCCTGGTATAGGATTGGCTGTGAAGTTCACTGAAGAAAGTTCTCTTTTCTCGATGTGTGAAGATGTGTGTGGTTTATGGACCAAGTTGATTTTCTGGCTTGCTGTGTCCATTTTAGCATATTTTCCTTCAATGAAATGTCCCAAGCATAGTACCATGATGAGCCAAAGAATGAGGATAAATGCACCGAAGGCCACCCAAAATTCAATCCATGGAGAAATCAGATAGGTTTCTTTCAGCTGTTGAAAAAGTTCCTTAGCTTTGTCTTTAAAAGTTTTTGTTGATGACTGTTTCTTTGCTTCACTCAGGTCTTCAGATGTATCATCGAAGTTGATGAAGTAGCCGGATGCTGTTCTGTCAATTGTTCCAATTGTTTTTGGATTTTGCTTTGTTTCATTAGCAAAGTCTGCAGTTACATCATCATAGGTTGTTGTTTCTTGATGAAAAGTTTTAATTTGGGTTTTAAGAGTTTCAAGTTCCATTGCTTTGTTGCATAGTCCTTGTTGATTCACTGTAGATTTTCCAAATGTGATCAGTCTTCCAGTTTGAGCCTCTGTATTCGTAGCAAACATTGGTGTTCTGCTACTTCTTGGGAGTCCACTTGGCCTACTGTTTGTTATCGGCCACATGATTGTGGTTTAACCAGGTCGATGGATACAACTCGGTTCTCCTTTTTACCAGCAAGGGGCGGTAGTACTACTGATCTTGTCCCGTTGACAGACAAGATAGGAACTGCTTTTCTGCAAGAAGGCCCAAATTCCTTCTTTACCGCGATCTTCTCTCTGACTAGATCCCCGACTTTTGGAATCCAGACAGGCCTTGCTGGGACAGGTGGTTTCTCTTCAGTGGTTGTTGGCTGTTGTTTCAACTTTATGTTGCTCAGGTCTTTTCTTGTTTCATTTAAGTCCTGTAAAATAGCCAAACGATCTTTGATATCAAAGCTTTTGTCTTTAACCACTGAAGTCTGACTATCAAGATCTTGGATCATCATTCTAGTCCCGAACAATAGTTCGTACGGACTGAACCCTTTCAGAGAATTCCTTGGCAGGTTATTTAGACTACGTTGGACACTTATTAAATGTTTGACCCACCCAGCTCCCGAACCTAATACCTTTGCTGTTATAGATTGCTTTATGTCACGGTTTTTTCTTTCTACGATTCCGTTACGCTCAGGATGAAATGGACAAGAATACCGCAATGCAATGCCCATGCTGGTCATGGCCTCCTTATAAGCTCGAGAGCTAAATGCAGGACCCTGATCAGAATGTAGCATGCCAATTGCGTATATGCCGATAAAGACTCGCAAATCTTTTATAACAGTTCTGGCGTCAGCCGATCGCTGGGGCCACAACCATATGAATCTCGTGCATGAATCCACTGCGACCAAGATATATTTATAGTTACCATCCCTTTGTAAGGGACCACAGTGGTCTAGGTAAACACAGGCTAATGGTTTATCTGAGATTAGAAGGTGCGTCTGTGCTGGTCGTTTCACTGTTGATACTCTCATTCTTTGACATGTTTCACATTCTAGAACATAGTTCCTTGTTCGTCTTCTCATTTGTGGCCACCAGTATCTCTGTTTTAATAATGATACTGTGGCTGAAACGCCAGCATGTACAGTAGCAAGCCCTTCGTGTGCCGCTATGATGAGTCCTAACCTATGTTCCATGTTTGGAATTGCCCTATCCCCCACTCCAGGGATTCGAGCAAACGGAACATTATTTGCATCAGTTATGTATGAGTACTTTACTGGAAAGCCTTTCGGGAGTGTTTCTATCGCATCTTTTACTGTAGCGCTGACAGCCTGTAATATTTTGCTGTCTATTTTTGTTTTTGACCGGGTGATAGCAGCTACGGAAGCCGTTTGCACTGCTGCCTTCGCTGCTTCGTCAGCCAATGAATTCCCTGCAACGTGAACGCCATCACGTTGATGACTCAGTGTATGTATCACGTGAGTCTTTTGTAGTTCCTTTTGCAAAAGAACTACTTGTTCCCAAAGCATTTTATGTTTGATTGTGCCACCTTTTGCATCTTTAAAACCATTCTGAACCCAGATCTGCAAGTATTCATTGTAAGATTGGACGCAGTAATACGAATCGCACACAATAAGTGTGGGGAATTCTCGATCGGTATTTTCAAGTGCCATCTTGAATGCCAGTAGTTCTGCTCTTTGAGCTGTACAGTCTCCTAGAGATTGCGTTTTAGTGACCACAGGTTTAAATTTTCCTTCGTGCCAGCGACCTTTAACAATCGCGCACGCAGCACTGTAAGCTTGCTTACCCCCCACTGCGGGTTGTGCTGATCCGTCTGTATATATTATACAGCGGTAGTGTTCTAGAGGCAGAATTTCGGTCGGCGGAGGACATTCGAATTCATATTGGAGAAATTCTTGTGTTTTTAAATTGGGATCAAATTCGTATACCACGTCTGTTGCAGCAAGAGAGTTAGCCCACTGTATCCACCTCGGATGGAGTGCTTTAGCATTCGGAATGCTCGCCTTTGTTACCGCCTCTAGGGCTGGTATAGGTGTCACGATTATTATTCGTTTACCCTGTGCTAGGGCCCGCTCCTTTGCTACAGCAGTCTGTACCGCGGTCAGAATTTTTTCCGTTGGGCTAAATTTCATTTCAGCTTTTGTGTACAAGTGTGATTTGTATGCTATTGGTACCTTCTCTCCCTCATTAGAGGTCAGGTATGTGAATCCGCATCTTCCTGGGATGACTCGAATCACAAGGTTGCGTGTGTTGTCACGTGTTTGTAATTTTGTTTTAACTAACATATCTGTTTGTAAAGATCTCAAAATTTCGGTGTGTTTTTGAGTCCAGTTCATTCTTTTAAAATCTGGTTTTATTAGATCATAGAGAGGTTTAATTCTCTCTGCATAATTTATGATGTAAGTTCTTCCAAAATTTAGGAAGCCTAGAATTGATTATAAGTTTTTCAGTGTTCTAGGTGCTTGGATTACAGCACATTTCTCTAGGAAATTGTCAGCCAGGCTTTTGCCTTCACTTGATAGTTCATATCCTAAAAACAGGACTGTTAGATGGGCAATCCTTGACTTTTTAAAGTTGAATTTGTAACCCTCTGCTGCGAACCCAAGTATTATGGTGTTCACTCTCTTCAAGTGAGTATCCAAGTCATCATCTGTTAGATAGATGTCGTCGACATAAGACAATGCCTCGTCATCATATGTTTGAAGTAATTCTGTTACTCTCGCTGAGAATAATCCTGGGCTGTTCTTAAACCCCTGGGGCAAACGACAGAAATTTTTTTGCGTGCCATTTATTGAGAACGCCATCAAATATCTGCTCTCTGGTGCTATATTTTGACAAAAGAATCCATTAGAAATGTCTAATGTGGTTTTGTATTTTTTGCGCACTATGTTATTCATTAGTGCAGCACTATGCGAGTTTTGTACTGCAAATGTTTTGCAACATGAGTTAAGGTGTCTGTAGTCCAAAACTAGACGATATGAATTGTCTGGTTTGGAGACAGGAAACAAAGGGTTGTTCATTTGTGAGGTGCAAGTTTCAATCACCCCCTGGTATTCAAGTTGATCTAGGATCTCTTTTACCTGTTTTTTAGCTTCTTGCTTAATCGGGTACTGCCTCTGTGCAGTAGGTTGTGATTTTAACTGGATTTTGTGAGGAGGAGAGTCCTCATCCCATCCCACATGATTTTTATATAAGGCAGGGGCTTGAGCTACTGCCCACTTTCTTGCAAGTGTATATTTTTTATGAATTGGAATATGGTTTGAGAAGGCAGGCATAATTATTTCTTCGCCATGTGGGCACTCCCTGACAAACTCTGGAGGCCAGTCTCGTTCAGCTAGAAGGATGTCATAGCCCTTGGAGAGATTATCCCAAAATAGACCCCTTATTTTTCTAGTCTTATCCCCCTCTATACGCAATGTTATTTCATATATTTTATGAGGTTTGCTAACTCTGGTATCTGCAGTTTCCACCTGAATGTATTCATTCGTGTCCACTGTCTCCAGATGATTCATAAGGACTTTGCGAGCTATGCTCACTTCTGCTGCGCTGTCTAGCATTGTCTGAGCCCATTCTCCGTTTTTCAGCTGTGTCCTCAGTATTCTCGGCATTGTTGATTACTTTAATACTGGCTACCTTCTTTTTTGGAAATTGTAATTTTTTATTCAGATGAGCAGGTTCTTTGTCTTTGGACTTGACGTGCTCTTCCCTGTGTTCTGATCGTCCTCTTCTTTCCGATTTCTGCGAGGAAGTCTGAAAAGATTGAGAGGGACGTGTATCAATATCTTGATATCTATCAGGTTTTTTTATATTTTCCCTATTTCTAAGGTTGTATTTTTTTACAGAGGGCTCCCTTTGGGGAGACTTGCATCCTTGATCAGGAGATCTTTCTCTCCGCCGAGGAGACCTTCCTCTGGACTGGAATCTTTTTTCTTTAGGATTGGATTGTTTATTTCCATCCCAGCTCTTTTTTTGATTGTTTAAATTATTTTTTATAAATACCTTTTCAGGACTTTCAACTAGTTGGGGTTTCACTGGTATTCCACCCAAACTATCTCTTCCTAGTTCTTCATAGGATTTTTCTATGATTCTGGCAATTTCAGATGGTTGGTCTGCTATATTTGTCTCTTTTAACCTCTGGCGAATTGCCACATTTGCTGCTTCTCCCTTTATGTTGGCTAATAATATTGCAGAGACCTGCTTGAAATCTTTCAGTAGTTTCATACCGAGAGTTAAGGCGGGTTCTGGACCGTATTCATCTTGAATTTGTTTTAGCACATCTGGTATTACTGACATGGATGGAACACCATGTGTTTTTGTGTAAATGGAAGCAAAGACTGTTCCCCAAGTGTCACAGTCCTCCACATGTGGTGTGATTCCCATTGGGAGACAGATAGTCAGAATCCTATGTTTCTCAACAGGGGTGGTATCTGGAAACACCGCCTCTATTTGAGTGATTTTTTGTGCTAGCCAGAAAGGAATTTGTTCCCGTTTTGCGGGTACTTTACCTAGACAGGACTGTATGTTCTGAGGTGTAATTTTATTTGTGTTCCCCTGGTGAGGGATCAGCTGTGGAATTTTAATAGCTGGTTGGACTGTTGAAGTCCGCATTACATATTGGACTAATTGTCTATGTATTTTTATTAATTGTTTTAGCTGTGCTAAAATCTCTGGTGCAGGCATTTCTTCTATGTCTGGATGTGGTGTATATCCGGCTAGGACCGGCCACGTTGCTCCTGGTCTACCTAGTGGACCGAGCCTGGTGATGTGATTATTATGTTTTAGGGCGCCATGAAACAAGAGCAGGTGCTCTTGGAATTTGAGTGGTATTTCCACTTCCTCGAAAGGAGTGTATCACTAGGAGGTTCCTCTATTTTGTAATAGTGGAAGTCCTTTGTTACAGCGTTTGCTGCTGGAAAGTTTATCCATGAATAGAATACCTCTGTCTGCCGATATTCATGTGCCTCAATTACGAATATGACTGTACCACCTCTTGGTGTCAGTCCATTTTCTATAAGTTTTAGGGTTATAGATTTCCTTATGTTGACCGGGATGAGTATTGCATCTGGGTCATTTTCCAGCAGAGTATTGTCTGCTACTAGGAGTTCAGCTGCTAGTCTCACTGTCTCCCTTTCTTCTTCAGTTTCTGACATTCTACTGTCAAGAAGGTTATTTTGTTTATTTGCAGATCAGGTTTCTATGGAAACAAAGATTAGATGCACAATATTTTGGAACAGTGTATCCTTCAACGTTGAATAAACCAAGAACCATACATAGGAGTCTCCTCCTGCGAGGTTTGGCGGATATGACCTTTCACCCACTCCAGACGTCTTTGGAGTATTATGGGAAGAAAGGGGTCTGTGTGAAAAATCACGACTGAGTTACTCTAATGTCTTGCGTTAGTTTTATCGCCTATCCAAACGTTGGGGCGCCATGTAGTGTAGTTCCTATTATCCCAATAGGCTCTGCGCATTGGAATAATATCTTCAATAGTATAGACCTAGGGCAGAGGTTAACTAGGTCTTCTACCGACGATATTAGACTTAAAGTTTTGTGTTTGCCAGCTAGCTCAGAGTTCACTAGAAACTTTCTCGAATAGGCAAGGAGGATTTTAACCTCCCTGGATAGACAAGAAGGGATTTAGTTTCTGACAACCATAGAACATGACAACTTTGCTCTCCCCTAATCAAGAGTGTATCTCTAGAGTCGTGTGAAAACAAAAGACAACTTATTTTACTCAGTCAGTTCAGTGCATTCTTAGTTTCACCAGATTGTAGAGAAAAGGAAGAGACGGGCGTGTTCAATAAAAGATGTTATTTATTGATCAGTCTCCTTTCTCATACAAGAGAAATGAATCGCTACTATTGCAATACTTGTAGTTAAGTAAAGTGCATACAGTAAAGACAGAATTATAAAATAATACTGTAAAAGCATTGATATGGTTTCTGAGCCATATGATACTTTAAAATGGATAAATTAGATACATACATATATACATTTGACTAATCATACTCAACTGGTGCTTCTAACCACGCCTACCCCAGTGTACCTGACCTAAGCCTAATACGTGGGCGGGAGTAGATAAGTAGCAGTTTAAGTTAAGTTTGTTTGCCAAGGGACTGATTCGAGAATTCTCTGCAAGGGGTTATTCAGTTCTGTACCTGAGATCTAGAATGATGGAGGGCTGGTATCTCTTATCCCAGGTCTTGATATTCCAGCTGCCTGCGAGGGCTGCTTGGAGGCGCCGGAGCTGGATTTCTCAGCAGGAGAAAGGCAGCGTCTCGTTCTCAGCGCATCAGGAAGGCGGGGCAGCGCCTGTAGGCTTCGCTCTCTGCTGGGCTCCTCGGCACGTCTCGCTGCTCCGATCTTGTCACCACCGCATGTTTTTGCTTAAGGCAATGTCGGTAATATTTATACCTGAAAGGTGCCGAGATTGACGTAAGGATGGACATATATACGTCAATAAGGATGTCATATGAACGGGCTCCTTCGCACATTCTTTTGCTGAAGTTCTCGGTGAAATCAAAACAATGGTTATGGGAATTTCCCAGGTCGCTGTAGGTTTGATTTGTTTTGAGAACTCCGTATGCCTTATCAGGGGCTGGAGGAATATCGCTTGTCTAATTAGATGGCATGCGTTATGACCTAATCAGATAACGCGCTTCTGTGCCGTGGTGTGGCTTAATCAGATAACGGTTTTTGCACCGTTAGATGGCTGCTAGTTAATTATTAACCAAAACAGGGTCAGGAATAGGGGAATCGATACAGTACCTATAGGAATACATCACAAGACATTGCATTCAGTGTGGCCCACCCAGACGACGCATCATCACTGTTAGCGCACATGCTGAGTGCTTCAGGTGCCACTAACTCTATGCAGCTCAAGTCAATACCACACGGCTGTGGCCCTTGCTGACCACTGCCTCGGGCCTACACTGCAGTCGCAGGGCTCACAATTCAAGATTAGTGCAGATGCAAATTGTTTAAGAGAGTATAATCAGTTAAGAAGACTATATGTTTCCAATATGTGCAGCTCAAGTCAACGCCACATGGCTATGGGACCTTGCTGACCTCTGCCTCTGGCCTACATTGTGGTCAGCAGGGCTCACAATTCAAATTCAGTCTTGATTCATTAATTGCAGAGTCCAGAAAGCAACAGACATTGCATCCAGTGCGGCCCGCCCAGACGACGCATCATCGCTGGCTGAGCACACGCTGAGTGCTTCAGGTGCCCCTAACTCTGTGCAGCTCAAGTCAATGGCACATGGCTGTGGGCCCTTGCTGACCACTGCCTCAGGCCTACACTGTGGTCAGCAGACTTCACAATTTAGATTGAGTCGCGTTTGCAGTTGACACAGTCTAGTAGTAAAAAGACATTGCTCACAGTGCATCCCGCCCGGACCACGCATCATCGCTGGCTACGCACACACTGAGTGCTTCAGGTGCCACTAACTCGGTGCACCACAAGTCACTGTCATGTGGCCTTATTGTGGCAGAACTCATTAGGCAAAAGTACACCCGTTTCAGGATATTGTTCATATGGAGCCTAAAACAGATAAGCTGACTCCATCAGATTTACAAAGAGGCTTAAAAGGAAGAGTTGTGTGTTTACCTTTAGATTTAAAAATAAACTATTGGTGTAGAGAAAGAGGAAACTGAACCTGTAGTTATTCTAGTTAATGGTGTTCCTACGAAGAGTCTGTAAATATGGCAAGAATTACTAGATGTCAGCAAATTGCAAAAGGCTACATGATATCTCACAAAAAACAATGTTTACTACAAAAATGTGTATGTGGAAGAAGAAGAAATCGATTGAGATGATTATAGAGAAATTTCAAGTGGCCAATTGAAAAATTGGACATCTCCAAAAGTGAAGAAATTTATGAACATTATAGTGTACATCCTTTACATTCAAATGAAGTGATTGGAAATACTATTGAATTATTTCAAATGAAGAAATCAAAGGTAAGTCTCATGAGTGTTTGGGAAAGAAGTTTGGAAGCTTGTTGTTTTCCACAGCTCTTCCCACTGGGATAGGTGGACGATATGACAAATGACCAGTGCAGATTCCAGCATCAGAATATCGTACAACAAGATTGCACTCAGAAGATCGAACATTTCCACAATGTATTCCATACATACTCCACCTTTTGTTCCATACGCCTACACTGCGGTCAGCAGGGCTCATAATTCAAATTCAGCCTTGATGCATAAATTGCAGAGTCGCCGCCTGCACACAAGCTGAGTGATTCAGCTGCCACTAACTCTGTGCAGCTCAAGTCAACGCCATGTGGCTGTGTGCCCTTGCTGAACGCTGCCGCAGGCCTACACTGTTGCAGCAGGGCTTACAATTAAAATTGAGACTTGATTTATTAATTGCCGAGTCCAGTAGGCAACAGATGTTGCATCCAGTGCGGCCCGCCCGCATGACGCATCATCGCTGGCTGCGCACACGCTGAGTGCTTCAGGTGCCACTAACTGTGCAGCTCCAAGCACACGCCATGTAGTTGTGGGCCCTTGCTGACTGCAGCCTCCGGCCTAAACTGTGGTCAGCAGGTCTCACATATATCCAATCCAATCCTGAACTGCAAGGACACGACATTATTGCTGGCTGTACACACGCTGAGATCTTTAGGTGCCACTAACTTTGTGCATCACAACTCATGGACCCTTTATGATTGCCTTTCGGGCTGTAGACACAGGACGCAACAATGGCACCTCCGGCAGCAGGAATATCCCAAAGGGACATTAACAATTTCTTCACATGAGCACGCTCATCTCTGGTGCCCCTACCTCAGTACACCACAACTCATGACCCTTTACGATACAATCTTTTGTGTGTGATTTAAGATCAGGTGCTCCTACCTTAGTGCACCACAAGTCATGGAACCTTTATGATTGAATCTCTGTGATCCGATGATCACTGTTATAGTTGTTGCCAGCACCAACCATTCCCTGAGGGCAGGCTTATACTCACCCCACACGCATCCAGCACAAGTGTCACTGGAGATGTGACCCAGGTAATAAAAAGGGGCCAGGCGCATGTGCCTATAGCCAGTTCCACTATCTATCTAACTGTGACTGCGTGTTCATTATGTATGCATGATGGCCCCGGGCCATACCACATTACATTGTGCTGTGGACAGCGCACGTAACCACTTCACCTCTGGCAGTGGGGAAGACCTTGGTTATGTAGCTGTGTCCACTTCCCTGTAAGCGTAAGCGGAGTGGGCAGAGCCGGCGTACATCAGTACAGCATAGGGGTGTGCAGAATGTGCCCAGGGCTCTGGCTGTGGTTTAGTTCTGGGGTCGACAAGGAAGTAGCTAATGTGTGTGTCTGTGTTTTAGTGCTGGTGCCACCTGGCACACAATCAACAATGTTGCAATGTAGCAGGCACCCAGAGGGCAGGCTCGCACAAACGGAGAAATGAAGGAGCGCAAGACCGCTCGGGTCATACGTGCCAAGTGTTGTGTGTATCTGTATTGACGCAGCATGAGCCACATGTCTAGTCCTCCTAGTCTAGCAACTTCAGCCAGGCATCAACTCCACATCTGTGTCCACCCTATCCTTACCATAGGCCTACACTCATGTGGCCGCCCACCTTCAATGGCCGACATCAGTGTGTCATTGTCAGGCTTGTGGACATGCACAGAAAAGCATGACAATGGTGTGCCGTAGGAGTGCAAGTGATGCAACCGCGCAGCCCACTCAAGTAAATAGGCTCGGAGGGAGGGAGGAGCGGCTGTGAGGCAAAGTAACACACAGAGATGCCATACTTTTTCCACATGCAAGACATGTCAAATATGAATCCCAAAGTCGCACACATCCTACCCTACCCCCAACAAGTCACATCATATTGCCTTAATGCAAGCAGATGACAAACTAACATTAGGGATGAAAGCTCCTTTGTTGAACTAGCAGTCGGCAGCACAGCTATTGCTTACACATAATAACCCTTAGCAACTGACTTCTACCCCCATTCTGCGTAATGCCAGTTTCCTTAGTAACAGTTCACGGAACATTCAACTGAACTGACAGGTCACAAGTTCACCATATTTTACACTTCACCACACAATGTTGCAAATGCAAACAGCAGGTGTGGTTGCTTTTAAAGAGGGTAAAATGTACCCTATTTCTGAATGTACAAAGTTCTTAAACAGCCAATCAATTCTCTACTTTCTTAAAAACAGCATCTTGTCCACCATTTTAGATACCTCTCATTCTACCAACTGACTACTTTAGCTAAAGACATATTTTCATTACTTCCAGTCATCCCTTCAAGATGCTTTCAGTGTGGATTGTTTGGCACAAGTATGTTTTCTGGTGCAAAAGGTATGCTGAACGCAGAGGTATTGACAAAGACCTAGCTTTGCAAAATGTAAACATTAAATGGATTGGACAGAGAGGATTAAATTGGCATCAATTGATGCCTTTGCTTAAAACCTTTTTGCATCTCCAACCCCCTGACCTCATGAGTGTGCACTGTGACCTAGGCACATTGACTGGGGTAGATCTGGAAATGCCAATGAAGGACACCTTTGCAGAATTGATGTTGCTTTTCCCCCAAACTGTCTTTGTATACTCTAACATATGCCAAAGACAGAAATGGAACTGGTACAATCAATGTTGTCCTCAGAGTGAGAAAGCTAGAAAAAAAAGTCAATAAAGCTGTTTGTGCTTATCTCGGAGACCATAGAATGGGCTCCATCTATAACAACAATCTACGTTTCCATAAGGATGGCATCTACAGAAGTGATGGAGTACACTTCACTGATCAAGGCAACAACCTGAAGCTCTGCATCTGCACTTATATGTAACTACAACAATCTCCCAATGAGCTCTTTTTAGAGCCACCCAATAACCCAACATATAACCAAGCTTTTAAAAAAAAAATCTTCATTATTTTTGCTTGGAACCGCGCATCCATTGCATTCACACTAGGGGGCCACGCTGAGCACTGCGCTCGGGTCGCCACTTTGGCAAAAATAATATTTGTCTACTTACATTGAATTATATGCACCCTCGGGACCCCCAAATGTTTTTTTTTAAAGGAGAAGGGCTTAGTGGTTTCCCTCCTGTGCCATTTTTGACCCTGGGGACCCCATCCCCCGGGGCATGGTCACTCGCTGGGCACCGCGGGGGAGCCCCAATGCCCCCATGGTCCCGCAGGCTCCCCACCTCCTGCGGGAGCCGGCATTGCTTTTGAGCAAGGGGAACTGTTCACATGCAGCTCCCCTTGCCCAAAGGCAATTCTGCTTAGCTTCATTGAAGTGAGAGCAGGTTTTCCTGCTCTCGCTTCAATAGAGCAAAGCAGAGTATACCATGGCAGTGCTTGAGCCGCACATGTCCCGCCCTGCCATAGCAAATAGCAGTGTCCCGGGACATTGCAGGAGCTGGACCTGGTGAGTTGTGGTCCCCAGGGCCACTATGGGCTCCAGCAGGGGGGCCACCCAGCCCCCCTTCCAACATTTCTAAAGTCCCGGGGAGGTGGTCATCTCCAGGGCTTGAGTGTCCCCCAAATTTCACCTGTGAGTGCCCTGGAGATGGTGGTCCCCGGAGCGTGGGTGGGGGTCCTTTCCCCCATACACATCATTTTTATTTTAAAACAGAGACGCGGGGTGATGGTGGTCTCCCGGGCTGCGGGGGAAACTGCGTGCCCAAACAGTTTGTTTATCAAATCCCTGGGGGGGGTGTTGGTCCTCAGGTCAGCGTGTGGAGTTTGGGACCCCCCATGCATTTTATTTGTTTCAGCCCTGGGGAGGTGGCACTCCCACGGTCTGCGGGCGGCCCTTGCAAAGTATGTGCTGAGTACCCCTGGGACCTGACCCACCCGGGGGCTTTGGAAAACAAAGTGCGGAAACCCGCACTCGTTTTTTTTTTCACAGTAGGAGACGCACACCCAGCGATACTTAGAATTTTTTAAATAAAAATTGAAACAATGATGGGAGGCCCTTGGGGTCCTTCTGGAAGCGCCTGAGCAGGCCTAGGGGGGTCACGGTGTTCCTACCCTGCCCCTATTCTTCTTTTTCATCCTTTTTTCCACAGTTATCTTCTGACTCGGTAACTGAGTCACAAAATGGCTGCCAACACTTCCTGGTTTGGAGTGTTGGCAGTCAATCAGAGTGTAGCTTGTGGGCGGGAGGGAGCACATACCCTCCTCGGTGCTCAGATATCAACCATTCTTTTTCTAATTTCTCTGCAACTACTGAATGCATTTACACCATTCAACAAAAGGGCGAGTACGTCATGGAGTCCTGCCATCTTGCACTGCGAGACTTTGAGAACGCGAATCCGTCGTAAGGGCCCGCAATTACGCATCGCAAGAGTAAACAATAGCGAATACGTAGATGAAACACGCAGCTGACATCCAGCGGGAGATTTGAACAGCTCGCTTTCCCGAAGTCGCAAAAATTCCAATTCTGCACAAGAAATCTGTCCCTGGCAGCATAAACCTTCTGAAAATGATGATTTGGATCAGAATAACTCCTCAGATTGACATTTGGCCGAACTTTTTTGTGCAAGGAGTCCATTTTTGGGGGGGGATGGGAGGAAGGAGGTGCCCCAGAGTCTCCAACTTCCTGTTCCTGTCCAGCAGGCTCCTCCCAGTGCTTTGTCCATGTCCTGGTCACTTTTCATTTGGATCTGGAGCTGGAAGGATTACTCTTTGCGGCTGCTGCTGGATATTTGTATTTGAGGACTTTTTGTTTGGATCACTTTTGGATTTGAGATTTTACAATTGAATTGGTGTTGTTTGTTTGGGGCATTGCAGTTGTTGCAACTACAATTTATAAACGTTTTCACAACTTTTAAAAATATATATTGTGGGTAGCCACAGTATCCAGTAGGCCTAGGGTTAGTCATGGGTGCATGATACAACTTTTTCTGTGAGTTTTGTTGAATTTAAACATCATTTAGGGCATGGATGGCATTGGATTGGGGTGCTTTTTGTGTGTATTTTGATTTTTGTGGGTGTTGTTGGGGCCTGGTCCAGGGCCTGGTCATGTGGGTGGGGGCCATTTTGAGACCTGGTCCAGGGCCTGGCCATGTGGATGGGGTCAAGGGGCCATTTTGAAGCCAGGCAGTGTGCTTTGTGCCATAGGCCTGCACCCAGTCTGCCTTGCTTTCATCCATTATGCCCAGGGGTACTCAGTGGTGCATGCACCAAGTCTTTCTGTGGGGTCTCTTGAATTTAAACATCATTTAGGGCATGGATGGCATTGGATTGGGGTGATTTTTGTTCGTATTTCGATTTTTTGGGTGATGTTGGGGCCTGGTCCAGGGCCTGGCCATTTGGGTGGGGGTGGGGGCCATGTGGGTGGGGGGCATATTGAGGCCAGGCAGTTTTTGCCATAGGCCAGCAAGCTTGTGGGCCAGTAGGCCTAGGGTTGTGAATGGGTGCATGAAACAACTCTCTCTGTGTGGTCTCTATTCTATTAAGTTAAACATCCATTTTAGATTAGAATTGCAATTTTTATTTTGGGTCTTTCCCTTTTTGGGTGTGTTGTGTTAATAATAATAAATACCTAGTTGCAATAGTATTAATTGAAGCACAACATATTCAACATTTATTTAACTGATGTTCCTCTGGCTTCTTTGCTTTTAGGTGTACAAAGACTGAGAACCAGGAATCATCCTCATCCTCATCACTTATAGTGCCAGGAAGAAGTCCTGCTACAGTGTGTGTAAAACGTCACGTGATGTCACGTGTGGCCACAGACAACTCTGCAACTCGTGCAACTGCGTCCTGCTGTTCTGACATCTGAAGGAGATGGGCCTAAAGAAAGTGGCTGTAGCTCCTCTCCCAAGAAAGTTGCCAGTGCCACTGACAGTAAGAAGGAGCAGAAGAAGCAAGTGGCGCCACTTACCAAGGAGACTGGTGTGCCGACGGACACTTTTTTGGGAAAAAAATACTTCGCCTGCAGCAGCGGTGTCCGCCGGTGACCAAGCTGGGAGCAGCACCTCCGCTTCATCGGTCTCAGTGCCACCACGCCAAGTTAGGCCCAAGCCCATGAGTGCCGCAGAGGCAGCCACTTTAATTGCTCTTTCACCATCGACCAGTGATGTTGGCGTTGACTTATCGCAAAGTAGCATCCAATCAAAGCAGGGTGTAACTCATCTGACGAGTGTTCAACCACAGCTGCAACGACAACCACGGGTTCAAGAGGCGCAAGGAGAGGCGCAAGGAGATGCGCAAGGAGAGGGACAAGGAGAGGCACAACTGCCCACAATACTTGTTCCTCCAGAAGTAGCGGCACTTCAGGAAATCGAGATTCATGCAGAGGTATCAGCCGAGCAAGCCACTCTTGATGATCCATTGTCTTCCAGATCCCCAGCAAGGAAAAGGAGGGCTAGTACAACTTCTTCTTCAAGCCCCCTTCCTTCTGATGATCTAGATCTTGATTGGCACCCACCAATTCAGTCTGAGAGGGAGGCACGCCATGAGCCGACAAAGTTAGGTAAAAGGAAGGTTCCCGCAAGGCTTTCAGCTATGGGTGATGATGAGTCTGACGAAAAAGAAGTAGGAGTGGTGTATTCTGCTGATGATGAAGAGTCTGTCGATGACGACCCAGTCATCACAGTTGTCACTCCAGCCCCAGCGGGTATGCAGCAGACATACATTTTTACCCTACCCTGAAATTCTGCACGGGATGTGGGCGGCGTGGCACTGGTACCACCACCAACACAGGTAACTACTACACCAACATAACCTACAGCTTCCATATTTTCTCTTCAGAAGGGCCGGCAGACACCTCCATCCAGCTCGACCTCCATTACCTCAAGCAGTGGTGCTGTAAGTGCACAACAAAGTCAAATTCCACGCCCATACTCTACTTCATCTGGCATCGAGAGTGGCACCTCCACCACCACCACCAGAAATCTCAACTCCCCAGTTTGGGACTTCTTTAGTATTAGCAAAAAGGCGGAAAACCAAGTTATTTTTTCGATTTGTAAACAAGTAGTTAGTCGGGGTAAGCTTGGTACGAACTATGGTACCGGAGGCCAGAGAGGTCAGCTCCAAAAGCACCACAGCATCCAGTGGGAGGCGCACCTAAGTATCATCCAGAAAGCCAAAAGTACAAATCCAAATGTAGTCACATATGAAAACGGTCCAGACCACCATTAAAAGCATGTTTTGGTCGGAGGCGCCATTCGAATGCAATCACCCAACGGCACGTCTGTATAATGCAATGCAGGCTTAAATGTTAGCGCTGGACCTTCTTCCTTTTTCTTTCGTGGAAGGGGCGCGTTTTCTAGAATTTGTGGCAACAGTCTGCCCTAAATGGAAGGTTCCTAGCTGGTCCTATTTTGCCAGAGTTGCAGTTCCAGCACTACATCAAGATGTGCTGGACGTGATTGGGGCAGCTTTGCAGAAGAGTGCTGTTCACACTATCCACCTGACAACAGACCTGTGGACCAGTTGCCAAGCCGTTGATTACATGTGCATCAGTGCACACTGGGTCTCTTTTGCGGGGGTTAGAGAGAAGATAGCTGCAGGTGTTGACAGTGTCACAATTTTTCAAGCTACTCGGAAATATGCAACAGTAGCCATGTTTGCCATGGAGAAATCTCATACTGCAGTAAATATTTTGGAGAATTTGAACAGTAAGGTCTTTAAATGGCTGTATCAAAGAAAGCACATGATTGGTTATGTTTCCACGGATAATGGTATTAATATAAATAAGGCCATGGCTGATGGTGGCTATTTCAGAGTGCTGTGTTTGGCGCACAGCATTAACATTATTGTTCAAGATTTCTTGAAAAAAGAAAACACAGTCAGCAAGTTAATGACCACCTGCCGAAGAATCTACACACATTTCAGCCATTCTTTTAAGGCCCGGAAGCAGCTGAGGATCATTCAACATGACCGTAGAGTGCCAGTCAGAGGACTCATCCAGGAGGTGGCAACACGTTGGAACTCAACCTTCTACATGCTTGAGCGTCTGTTTGAGCAGTATTTGGTAATCAATGAGTATGTCTTTCACGCACGGGGTGCTTCTATGAAAGACATGAGGCTAGAGGTGGAGGAATGGGACCTAGTTAAAAGCCTGACAGACATGCTTTGTCCTTTTGAGGTCTTCATGCGTGAAGTCAGCAGGGAGGACTGTACTTTGTGCAAAGCTATCCCATTGTTCTGCCTTCTAGAGCACCAACTGAAGACGGCGTCATCAACGTTCCGAGTTGATGCTGAAAAACAAGACGCATATCGGTTGGCGGAGAGCTTATTAAGCTGCCTAGTTGACAATGCAAGGTTTAAAGCAATACATTCAGAACAACATTACATTTGTGTCACTATTCTGGATCCACGGTACAAAAAGACACTGGCCAGCAATACATTCATTCCTTTTTCTGAAGCAGGTGTTTCCAAGTACAAACATTGGCTAGCTCTGTAAGCCACTCGGTTAGAAAAAGAGCGGCAGGAAATTGAAGGAACCACCACAGGTACTACTGAAGCTGCAGGCCTTCCGGCGTCAAGGTCCACTTCTGTGGCCGAAGGCAGTCACTTTCTCTCAGAGCCGTTACCAACACCAGCAACCGTATCATCATCACCTGCACCAGGCCCAGTCATAATATTGTCGGAAGCGGATTGGATAACTCATCAAGGGTTTGCTCGTTCCAGTGTTGATGCAAAGGCAACGGATGGTACGCAAAGTGGAGCACCCCTGGAGGACCTTGAGTGGATGGTGCAGGCCTATCTGGATGACCCAACAGAGGTCTTCTTTGATCAGAACCCATTGGTGAATTGTTATGGGAAAAGGCCTCAATGATCACCAAGCTGGCTATGAATTATTTGGCTTGCCCACTTGCAAGCGTGTCTTCTGAACGTGTTTTCAGTGCTGCTGGTGCCATTGTAACTTCAAAAAGGACCCGCCTCTTGCCCAAAAATGTGGAGAGGTTAACAATGATCAAGATGAATCAGCACTTCATACCACCAGATTACAAAATACGTGAATCCACGCAGGAAGAAGAGGACACCGACTTAGGTGACGGAAGTTCTATGTTAGCTGACCTACTCCCGCCCGTTTCAATTCACAGAGTTTGAGGATGAGCTCTACTTCCCTGACACCTAGGCTTGAAATACTTACTTTTTTTTCATCCTTATTCACTTTTATTTCTGTGTCTTTCTTTGTTTTGCAACTTTTAGCACAACAAAACACTAATCACAACAAATCCATCAGCAGTACTGTCTTCGTCTTATTTCCATATTGAAGGTGCCGCTGTCTGCATTCCTGAAGTTTACAAGTTCACAACTCAGTCATGCTCCTCTATCCTCCTCCTCCAGACTCCCCCTATCCATTTCCCTCAAGGCAGATGGCCGGATTACGCAGAATCAAGAAACTGTTGCTTCGTAGATGAGTCCCCTCAAAAGAAGTGGGACAGGAATGACTGACTATGCTGACTGTTACTTCTGAAATTGACACGAGAGGCTGCCCTGAGGCCCTTCACTTAAGAATAAGATGCTGACAAAAAGTGGAACAGGTAATGAATGATGAGATGGCATGCAGTGGACAACACTGGCTGTCTGGCTCTAATGAAAGCAATTGCTGTTTGTTTGTTGTACTTGAAATGAATCCTATGTGTTCTGTTAATATTTATTCGTTTACACACTAAATGTAACTCAAGTCTACTCTGTTTACCTTGTTTAATGACAATTGTACTTCTACTGCAGGGGGCACTACGTTGCATGATTTTTTAATATGGAAAATGTCCCTGGACTCACTGTGTGTAGACTGTGACTGCATGAACAACATTGAGTTTGCCAACACCATGATGATTGATGATGAGTCATAATGACCAAAGTTACATAATATCTTTATAGTCACTCACTGGGGTGGATGGATCATCATCGTCGATTTATGGAAGAACTATGGCCATTTCGTGAGTGGCAAACAGGTAAACAAGTCAACAACAACCACAGCAGAATTACATGTCTGTCTAGGTGTGGTATGGAGTGGTCGAGCCAGTGTAGTGTTATGCCAGAGTCCAGACAGCAGTACATGTAAAATTGCAGCTATGTGGCTTGCTGTATAAAATTAGATCTGCTTTGTCTGTCTGTGTCAAAGAGGTAGGCTACATGGAGGTTGGTTCACTCAGTGGTGCCTGCCTTGACCGTCTGCATGGCCCTGGCCTGCTGTGCGCTAATTATTATCCTGGAAACAGACACTCAGAGTAGGCACTTTAGAAATGATGCATGTATGTAATACTTTCGCCCCTGAAAGTGAAACTGTTATTTTTGCACTACAACCTGTACCTTATATTTTTCCTCCGGGGTGTTTTAATATCCCTTTCTGTTTATCCAGCGACAATTACAGGCCGGCACTTACCCTGTGCGATGGGAAAAACATTAACTCAGGCTTACCATAGCAATCCGCAATTCCGCATCCGCCAGGCAAGCAGTGGACAGTGTGGTCACCAAGATTGATCGACGGAGCACCCAATGGAATGGAGGAGTACCGCGAATAAGAGGAATGGCTGGATGCATGCAACTTCCCAATTTGACAAGGACAACTACAACATACAGTCACAGTATCCACTTCGCTTGTCCTTATCTTTTATATAATGTTATTGTTGTGAACTTCTATGAGTGCGACTCTGTGCGTTTGCTCCCTGCTTCAAAATCATCCCTACAGCTATTTGATAAGTTTCTTTGCTATTTGTAAAACTAATGTAATGTACTACTAAGTGTTTATTCTCTCCGAAGGCAGATAGGCAAGTGAAATTGCGTAATTACTGCAGCCCTGTACTGTCTAATTGTTTAGTACTAGTTAGTAAGTTGTAGTTAATACTTCTTTTCAGTAACCTAACCATCCATTTAGCAAACAACTTTATGCATGCACTTCCTTCAAGTCCCTTAAAAGATTTATGGCCTGTACTGTCTAATTGTTTAGTACTAGTTAGTAAGTTGTAGTTAATACTTCTTTTCAGTAACCTAACCATCCATTTAGCAAACAACTTTATGCATGCACTTCCTTCAAGTCCCTTAAAAGATTTATGGATATCTTCGTATCCAAAGATTTGTTTTTCTTCATTTGTTGTTTGCCATGCTGTGTTTTTTTCTCTCTCCAAAAAACGTTCCCAAAACCCCCCATTCCCATCCATTTTTCAAACCCTAACCCTCTTCCCCCGGGCTGTGTGGTTTTCATTGAGGTGTGACTAAATGACACCAATAATTCCACACGCTTGCTGGGGAGGATAAGGTCAAAAGCAACAGAAAATCAATTTCAAGGCAGGTCAAAGAATCCGAGGATATATCCATCCATTCAAAGTAAATGTCAATCATTCTTCTTGATGTCTCAACTGGACAAACCTTACTTTTTCTCACCAAAAAACACCCTTTTTATTTTATTTTGTAAACCGCCACCCATGCATCCGTGCTTGACTTGCATTTGAATTTGGCCCAAAGGATATATTGCGCACACAAACAGTTTCTGTTTCACCCACCCAGGCAGTCCTCTTTTTTTTCTCCTACCACCCATCCTTGCTTCAGATTCCTAGCAGCCACCTCTGCCTGCATTCAAAAACACGTATCATTCTTTGCCAGTCATTAATTTAACTTGCTCGTCCTTCCTCCTTCCTTACACCCTTCTTTCACTTTTCATTCATCCCATCCATCAAGTTCATCTCTGATCTGACTTGGCTTCTCAATACAACTTTCACAGCTGAGTTGAAGTAAAATTTAGAGGAGGCCATTGGTTACTCATCAACTCCCGCCGCTATTGCTAATGTGAAGTCAAGAGTGACTGTCTTGTACCTGGTTGACAAAAACTTAGTCTTCTTAACAGTAAAGTGTATTTGTACTGTGCAACATACACCCCTGCAGCGAGCCTACTCTGCAATCTCAATAAGTAAGGCATACAATAGCTTACCACTGCCCGCCACTACCGAGGCATCCCCCACAGCAGTTCCTGCGGCCACTGGTGGCACCGCATCCACTCCTGGAGTGACCACCTCCGCGCTGGCCCCGGCACTGGTGTTTGTCTGTTCTGATGGTGTTCTGCCTAGAAAAAACATTTCATATTTTTAGATGCCATGTACACCACTCCCTATTTTGTCTAGGAATGAAAATAAATGTTACTACATAAAGAAAATTATTTATTTGTGACTCTCTAGTCTAAACTAAAAATTCCCCTTTCAGAAGGGGAGGGTGTTTTTATTTATGCTTAGCCATAACATGCTACACTTTTTGGCACAACTGATGAATGCTTGCTTTTTAACGCGCACCTTTTTTCTCATAACAGACAGAAGATTCCCTTCTACGAACAAGAGAAATATGTTACTCATCATCATCACTACCAGTACTTTAAGTTCGAACCAGGTGAGGGGTCTCCCACAATTAATGTGTAAATCAGCCACTGTTCAGTTTTCATGAGTTCATCGTTTCTCTTCTATGAAGTTGATTTTAATAAATGTTTTTATATAATGCACAATTGAAAATTAATATACAGAGTACACACAGAGCTAGTTGTTTTACTTTTAATAAAGCTTTAAAACTTACATAGACTCTGTGGTTTTTGGTCATGAGTGAGTGAGCGAAAGGGTTTGCAATTTGCAAACATGATTCCGTGACTCTGAGAGGTCGGGACTCTGATGACTCCGTAGTCTTATGTTCTGGGTTGTATATTCATTGGGGATCATCGCTGCATTCGGGAGCTAAATAATGACTGACACATTAGGTAGTCAATAAGGAGATTGGGGGTTCAACTTCTGTTATGACTGAGGTATGTGGAAAGTCTAACCGTGCCTATTATCACCAATGCCCTATTTCTTGTCCATAGTTCTGTATGTGCAGAATAGTCCCTGCAACAGTAGTAGTATGTCCTCCTATCCAATCAAAAAGTAAACTAGTATCTTATTCTTGGTGGCCATTGACATTTTATTGTTGGTAATTGTCAAAGCATAAAAATTAAGAAGACTTCAGTAGACATTATGGACAACCCAGAGGACTGCACTCAGTGCCTAGATATATTGCTGAATAGGAATTTTGTTTAACACCTTTTGCCAACTGTGCAAGCTTAACTAGCTACACAGAGAGACTAATAATAATAAATAGTAGTAGCACAGAGCGCCATAGTAGAGGCAGGATAAGAATTTAGAAACAATATACAAGAAGATCAAAGACAATTTAGGAAAACATAGAATTATGATGAACGATTGGAATAAATAGGTGCTGTAAAAGTTAGGAAAGTATAATTATTAATATTAACAGGAAAACTTACTGGGGCAAGCAGAAGAGCCCTCGGCGGACCGATCTGGCCTTCCTGCTCCGCCGGCGCCACCACCGCCACCTCTGTTCTCTTGCGCCTGGGAGGAGCTGATGTACATGAAAGAAAGACACAAACATGGATGATTGTTGTCAACGAAATCAAACATTTAAAAAAACAATAACAAATTATTTCGGGGAAATAAACAACAATTGCACTAAATGTATTGACCTATCTGATGTGGTCTACTAAGATATTATTAGTATTGCTGGATTCGCGGACCGTCTACTTGGAAAGTTATGTAACTCACTAAACCAACTTCTAAAAAGGTTCTACTAGGACTAGCAGCACTCAGCAGCTCGCGAAGTGACAGACACAGTCCGTCATTATTGCAGACCACTAAAAAATGTCCTACTAAATAACAAGTCATAATATACTCAACCTATCAATCCACCATCACTATCTCTTCTTAGTGTCAGGAGTACAAAGGAAGGACTAGAGTTGAGTCTCTAGTCTCTCCAGCATTACGCAGTTCTGTAAAGTACACTCATACATAATCACTAAGGCTTAATGAGCACAAAATTGAAAACAAGTAAGCATAGTAGTACCGCCACTGACTGAGCAGGCAAGCACCTTCAATCACAGAAGCTTTTGAAACATAATTTACCTGCAATGTAATCAGCAGCATTCTTGCTCTTCGGAAAAAACATATATTTGCAATATAACACAGAGCAGAAGAAAACAAAGTAGTTATTAAATGGCTACTAGTACTCACCAAGCCCAGGGATCTTGACACCAAGCCGGTCGAGCAGGTCTTGTTCTTGGTCCAGTATGTCGGACCACCGGTGCGTCACCTGGTTGTAGGTGCGCCGGACCCCTGACTTCCAATACATGGCCTGACACACCTTACCCCATGGCTGGCGACGCTCCCAGAGGCCCTACCCGGTACTGGGCCTGCCACCTGCTGCGACGGTCTTGGGGAGGTGGCACTGCACAAAGAAGACCAGTGCTGCCACCTCCACTGCGCTGAAGATCTCCCTGGGACTTAACGACTCCCCCCTTAAACACCCGCAAGGGAGCCGGCTGCGGAGTGCCGGATTCTTCCCCTTGGACTTGCTGGCTCCCTTAGCCATAGTCCTGGGTTAAAGAAAGGAATAATAGGAAAGAATAGAGAAAAAAAGTAAATAAAAGAAAAGAGACAGCTAAAAAAAGTAGTTATTAAAGTAACAAAAAGTAGAAAAAAACACACAATATAGATGTACAAAAATAGAGAGATAGATAATGAGTAAAAAAGATTAAAAAAAAGTTCAAACAAAAAAAGGATTACAAAAATTGAAGCAGGATAGAAAAGGCATGGCCAGAACCATAGCAATGAATAAAAAACAAGATGGCCGTGCCCATTGCAACCACGGGGGTAAGTTTGCGCGATATTTACCCCGCGAGCATGCAAAAACGGACACGAACACGCAATTGAGCCCCGGGATCAGGTAATGCACAACGCGAGCATGCAACTAGCGCCCGGAAATGGAAATACGCAACGCGAACAGTGAAAACAAGATGCCCATATACAACCGCATGGGTAACTTCGCGGTAGCCGTGGTGAAAAAAAATCCCGCGAACTCGCAAAAATAAAAAAATCCGCAATCTCACGAAAGTTTGTGTATTTTGTGGACCACGAGTACGCTTTACAGCGAATTCGCGCGAATTCACGTACTGCGAATTTGCAAAATTCGCCCATACTTACTGGTAATATAAATACAGGTACAGACCGCAAGTGTGCAGATTTCAATAAGGTGCTTTATTTCACCGATTCAGTCAGCATGACGCGTTTCGGCTTTGTTGCCACAGTCTTGATCACATGACACCCCGGAACCAAATTGTTTTTTTTATAGTGATTTCCTGGACACCAAGGTCACGGCAAACAGGGCTAACAATAGAGCTAAAAAACATACTTTAACGTTGCATGCTAGAATACGGATCATCTCATCCAAGTGCATGCAATACAAAATACATTTTAAATAGATTACATCACTTAAAAACAAGTTTAGCAAAAACTAAAAGTTGTAATTCATATATATATATATATATATATATATTTTTTTTTTTCTCCTACTATGGTCGTCAGTAGGTAGTTATATTTAGAACAGTGCTTTCATAGGAAAAGTGTTTTTTACCTGCCTATATCTTTGGTGCCGGTTGACGAATCTTCATAACATTTTTCAAATTAGCTCACCACTAATTCTAGTTGTGCATGGAAAGTTTCAGGGTGATCTGTCAAGAGGGTCCCGAGAAAAAGGGGAGGCAAAAAAAGTGTGTTTTCAATGTTAATTTCCATAAGGATTTTGAACAAGACTACAGAGCAAACTGCTGGGCGGAATTACATAAAATTTGACAGAAACATAGCTCTTGTTCCAGAAAGAGTGTTTTTTATTATTTGGTGTAAATCCATTCACTAATTTTAGACTTATGAAAAGAAATCAAAATGCGTATATCTAGGAATGGGGATCCTCCGGGGATCCGAAATTCCATGTGATGAAATCTGACTAGCTGCCAGCACTTCAAGCAGGAAGTGTTGGCAGCTATCTTGGGACTCAGCTTCAGCCATGTCCCCAAAAAAACATTTACAAAATGTAAAGGAGGCATAGTAGGAATAACCTGATCCCCTAGCACTTGCCCTGCCGTTCCCTAGGGACCATGCTAGGGTGAGCAAGCATTTTTTTTAAACATTTTGCCTCAAAATCATGATAGAACCCTGAATCCATGGCAAGAATATGAAAACCAAGCTTGGTCTCCTGCACTCATTTAAAAAAAGCTCCTGGTGGGCCACGTCCCAGGGGTATGCAGAAACACTTAAACAAATACATGAAGGGGGCATATTGAGCCCTCTTCCTAGGGCTGTTTTAAGCCCCAGGGATCACCACCTGCCCAAGGCCTTTTAGCAATAGTGGAAGGGGGCTGCAAGGACCCCCTCAAGGAGCTATTATATGCCCTGGAGAACACCACCTCTCTGGGGCTAAACAAATACATATCGGGGACTGTTTGGACCCCATGGGCCCCAGTGACTACCACCTCCCCAGAGCTTTATAGAATTAGTGGAGGGGGACGGCATGAACACCCTTCCAGGGGTGGTGATATGCCCCTTGCACTCGAGGAGGCTGGGTCACTGGGGCCAAAATCTTCCCCTCTCCCTTAATACATTTGGGCATGGGCCCAGGGAGTGGGGTCCTCAGCGCTGAACCCGGCCTGGGAAGGGGGGCATGTGTCCCTCCTCCTCCATTAATTTTTGGCCAGGCCCCGTGTGACGCAGTCCCGGACTGAAATCAGTCTGGGGAGTGGGCTGTACATCCCTCTCCCCTTGGAGAAAAATAAAAACAGAGGGCCTGATTATGAGTTTGGCAGTGTGGGAGTGGGGCGGCACACCACAGCTCTGCTCCACCACTGTCAAACTCCACCTCCCGCTGGACAGGAAGTTGTAATCCAGGTGGTTGGTCTGCAGCAGCTGACCCACAGCTTTGCCTTTTAAAGGCTCACAGGAGAGCCTTGGAACAGCAGCACCGTGAGACTGCCATATCACATTTCAGCATGGCATGGACTGTAAATTCTATACCATGCAGGAACCAGGGGTGCAGAAAGACAGGGGGCACACCTTGTGCCTCCATGCATGCCCCTGCATACACCGAGGCACCAGGGGGCCCTGTAGGGTCCCCTAAGTTTCCTCACCACCACCCTTTTTTTGACAGGCTCACTGCCATGAAAATGAGGGCAGTGATGAAACTCATAATGTTCTTGGCGGTGCAGCAGCTGCACCACCAGCATATTGTGGTCTCAGACCACTGCAAGACCTCCAGGGATCATGGATCCCTGGTGGTAGCAATGGTCCTACGGCGGTCTGACCCCCACATTCATAAGAACACCAGCACAGCAGTTGCTGCACCACAACCAGAGGTTTAGCAGTCCATCTGGCCACCAGACTCACAATCAGGCCTAGCGATCATGGGTCTCACTTTGAGTATGTGAATGCACAAAATTATCTGCAACCTCTACCCACAATCTGATCAGGGGTGGCTGTGAGAAGAAGGTTCTTTCTTGTTGTCTCTTGGTGAGAGCAGAGTCCATATTTTCCCTTTTTATTACCCTATGCAAATGCCCAAGATCATCTCCAAGCTCCACCCATTTGGCAACCCCATGTTTTCCTTAGAAGTATGCAAAGTCTTCCCGACTTGCCCCATGTTGATGGACAGCTTAATAAAAGTCCCCCAAGCATGCTATCAGGCAATTTTGGTGACACATTATTGATGCAGAGGAATACGAGGACATCTCCACCAAACAAAGAAGTATTTACTTCATTTATTTAAGAGGAAGTAACCCTGTTTGATGGAGTTTCACCTCTGTGTAGTCTTGTCATCTTCTCTTGACGAGGATTCACGTTATCAAAGATTGGTGGTTGAAGACGCTCGAGTAACAATCCCATTGCCGAAATTACATAGACACCTCATGGTCCCTTACACAACAGTAATGAAGAATACGCACAAGACATTTACCCAACAAGGTAGCACCTACTTATTAACCAAATGAAAGTACTCGAGTTGGGTAGACTTCAAAACTGGTGACTCTTCTTGGAAAATGTATGTTTGTTTCTGGCCCTGGTGCTGTGTACAATGAAATCAATCAAAGTAACACAAAGAGGAAGTGAAGAGGTAATGCTCAAAAGAGCATAAGAGGTAGATACGCCCTTCACAAGTTATACCTTCAAAAAACAAAGGGATCCACTCTTATGGCAAAGTATAGAAGTGTTCCTCCAAACTACGTGTGTCTCCTACAATGGTGGAAAGCACTCAGCTTTGTTTAAATATCCCTCACCCACCAAAAGAATGCTTGGTGGCATGCTTCATCATCAGGGTCTTCCCGCCCGCTGTGGGATGGTGTGTGCTGCGACCTACGACTACATGGAAGCACTGTTTATGAAAAACAATACTAAGAGTGATGTATGAGTGTGAGTGGAAGGGTCAGAAGTGAATGAATGGTGAATTGTGAAGAAATAAAAAATACCTGGCTCAGTGGAATTTTTGTAATGTTACTTTGAGCTGGTATCGTTAAAAGTGGGTAATGAGATGGAGATACTATGCTTTAATGAGCAGTGTCTCCTGTGTCGACATGTTTCTAAGCCTGAACTCTCATCTGGACGTAGAAGAGATCCCTTCTACACTCAAATCAAAACAACTGTGTATTTACATATAATCCTAAAACACCATTGTAGGAGACATACGGAGTCTGGAGGAACACTTCTATGCTGTACAATGAAATTAAACCTCATTGGGAAGCATTTACAAACATAAACATAGCAGCTGCCCCAATTGAAGCTCCGCTTCAGTAAAGCACAAACAACTCTAACTTTTCGGGCTTAGAGAAGGGAAAGCAAGTATGCATCCTTCATTATTCCACATTGAAAAATTATGTGAAATCCTTAATGGAGGTGAATTCATCATTGATTATTGGAACACAATCGGATGTGCAGTGACTTTGATAAGTGGTTTCTTTCTTGTTGTCTCCAGGTGACAGTAGAGTCCATGGTTCACCTTTTAAATAGCCTAAGTATGTAAATGTCCACAATCCATAGAACCACTCACACACCCACTCAAAAACCTACAAAGGCACTCACACACCCACTCAGATATTCACAGAGGTACTCACAAACCCACTCACCCACTCACACAGGGGCTCATAAACACACTCACACAGGCATTCACAGACCCACTCACAAACCTGCACTGCCGCTCACACACCCACTCTCAAAGTGACAGGTTACAGTTAGAATAAAAAAGTTAAAGCAACAAATAAATTCACTGAAAAAAATCAAAGTTTACAGTAACATTATAGTTAGGAAGTAGAATTTAAAATAAAACTTAGAAATTCAGTGAAAAAACAAAGGTTCCAGTGGCTTTATAGTTAGGCTCAAATTTCACTTCTCCAAAACCATTCAAATACAGCAGTTGCAGTTAGCATAACTTACGTACCCACAATACATTGCTTATTACCTCAAATATTACATTACTCATGACATGGTCAGTGACATCAACCATGACATCTCAAATGACATCACTGATGACATCATCCATAGAACTGCTCACACAACCACTCACACCCCATACAACCTCTCAGACATCCATTTACACATCTACACAAGCACTTACATTCCCATGAACATACCCATTCAACGACTCACCCATTCATACAGCCACTAACACAGCCAACTCACCTACCCGCCCAGCCAGCTACACACTCACTCACTCACTCACTCACTCACTCACTCACTCACTCATCCATATAGCCACTCACACACCCACTCACTCACCCATACATCCTCTCATACTAGCATTCACTTATCCATAGAGCCAACTACAGAGCCACTCACTCACCCACAGAGCCACTAACACTAGCACTCACTCACTGATATACCTACTCACAGAGTCACTCATTTGCCTATACAGCTACTCAGATATCCATTCATTAATCCATTTAACAACTTGTATACCCATTCACACATCCTTGCACACAGTCACACACCCACTCACACACCTATACAGTCAGTCACACAGATGTTTACTTGGCAAAATAGCCACTCACACACATTTACTTACCCCCTACTTACCCATACATCCATTCAAACAGACACTAACTTACCCATACACCCACTAACACACCCACTCACCCACCCACAGATCCACTCACACACAGCCATGCAGTCACAAAAACAGCCACTCATACACTCATCCACCTATATAGCCTCTAAGGCAGTCACTTACTCACCCATTGGGCCAATCACACTTAATCACCAATACAGCCACTCACACAGCCATTCGCACATACAGCTACTCTTACACCCCCTTATTCACCAACATATCCACTCACACACATACAACACTCAGACATCCACTCCCACACTAATACAGACAGTCCACACCCACTCAGATGACATATGTTAGAAACAGAATCACTCATTATTAGTTTAGTTGGAATATGAATTTAACTTATGCAGTAGCTTACTCTATATCTCCAAGTCTAAGAAACATTTATGAAACACTTTTACTCATTTGAGGAAGCCATTAGTGGTGTAATTTGAGACGTCATCAGTGATATCACAGATTATGTCATGAGTGATGTAATATGTGATGTCATAAGCAGTGCATTGTTGGGGCGTAAGTTATAGTTAGCTCAGATAATTATAACTGCTGAATTTAAATGGTGTTGTACAAATGAAACCTTAGCCTAACTATAATGTCTCTATAAACTTCTGTTTTTTAGGGAAAAAATATATTATGTATGATGAAAGCAGAGGACATCAGAGAAGGGCGCCATGGAAGAACCAACAAGCAGTGAGGACAGTGACTTGCATACATGTCTTGTCAATAACCACTGGGAAAAAAACTGTTTTCTTTGCGCAACAAGGAATTTTAAGTATTTTAATACTCACAACAATCATGAAAAGTTATTGGTCAATATTACATTTATTATGATGGCATGATTGGAAAGACTGTATAAGGAGTATTTCTTCCATGTTAAATGATTTCAAATCCGCCTAAAGGGAATATCCACAATGGAGATTGCATAGATTGGAAAAAGGAAGCAACCTGCAGAAACGCATCTCTATGTCAAATGTGGCATGCAATAAATGGAAGAACTGATCCTAGAGTGCTGTTCTTTTTGAAAGGGAAATCTGGAGTGTTAATTTTGAGGTAAGCATGCCCTCAACCTTAGAACTATCTGAATGGAGGAGGGATTAGGTGGGAGCCAAGGTCCGAAGCCGAGACATGGTGCACTTTCTAGGAAGTAACCTTGGGCACTCGAGACATGCATTTCCCTGGTGATCAAAATAGAGGACATCGGAGGAAGGCACCTCGGAAGTACCAACAAGCGGTGTCTTCATTGAACCATACATTACCAACATCTATGCAGTGGTGTTGTGGCTACTGTGCAGTTATAGTTTGGGCCACCAACTGCTAGGAAAATATTTTTTTGTTTTGATAATAACTTTGAAGCTGTCTGACTAATCTTTTCCAAGCTTTCCCAAAAAAGTTTATCCACTTCAGCTCCTTCTAGGAGAATTTCATTGTTAGCCATCAAGCGAGGATGTGAGTCCCGTGCTCTCCACACCACTGGAATCAAGCTACCCTGGCTGAAGACGGCTGACAGCCAGAAACCGGTCCTAGGATGCTTGATTCCGGTCCAGGGAAGACACGGTTTGGCAGTTCGGGCTGGACTGTTCTCATGAGGCACAGGGCACAGGGTCAAGACTGATTTGCATATGGCCAGGTCTAAACTGGGGTGACATGGAGAGCAAAAGAATGATGGATTTAACCCAGATCTCTTGACTGGGGTGAATGTTTTGATTTGTTCTGCATTCTTTCATAAATTGTGTATCTTTCACTTTCTAAAAGTGGCATTTCTAAAATATTAATGGTAAATCCAAATTTACTAGTACATTGGATTTATCATCAACATTCCAATTATATAATTCATGATACAGCAACTCCTTTCTAATCAAGAATTACAGCTTAAGTGTATTAAGGAATTCCCAATTTTAACCTATGAGAGGATTAGCCCTCACAGTAGTGAAACACAAATGTGGGTCTTTGGTCATTACCAGGGCTGGCAACATTTAAAAGAATGTGTCCTACCTTTTACTTACATATCACCAGCACTATGGGCTTCCTAAAGCCTACCTTAGGGTGATATATGTGTAATAAAGGGAGAGTTTAAGGTTTGGCAAAGGATTAAAGATGCCAAATTGAAATGGCTTCAACCTGCACACACAGGCTCTGCAGTGGCAGTGGCAGGTCGGAGACATGTTTGAAAGGCTACAGGTGTGGGTGGCACAATGAGTGCTTACAGTCCTTGGGTATATATGGTATAGCACTTTTCATGGGACTCACAAGTAAATTAAATATGCCAGTTGTGTATACCTCAATACCACCATGTTTTGAGGAGAAGCACATGCACCTTAGCACTAGTCAGCAGTGGCAATGTGTTCACAGTCCTAAAGCCAACAAAAAGATGCAGAAAAAACAGGAGGTAAGCAGGCTAAACGTTTGGGGAAGACCCCACCCTAAGGATGACGGGTCTAAGAGTAGTACAGCTTATTGGACTCCTTTCCTTGCATATTTTCCTTAGCTTAGCTATACTGAGACACTCCATACTGGTCAGAACCACATTCATGTTTTGAAAACCTCTAGGTGCACATATTCGGTGAAAGAGTGAATTTAGGAAAATCTGAAAGCACCCAATAAAAATAAAAAATAAATTACAATTTCATAAGACAATTTTTGCTGCCAATCTAAAAAAAGGATTTTTAATTTCAATGTAATTTATTGAGTGATACTGCAAAATGCAGGTTCTGCATCGTACCACTGAATATCAATGTAAGAAATTGAGTTATTATTTGAGGGGTGTGACTACCCACCCCAAGGAACAAACACAGTCCTTGTCAGATTGAAATATTAAAATCACTATATTAAACTGAGCTCAGCCCCCGGCAGCTATGGCATTATAGAGGCAGGCTTAACTTAGAGGAAATGTGTAAAGTAAGTAAGCAAAAGCAAAACAATAATTGAGCCAAAATGCAAAACAAGCAAATACAAAATTCCAAATTATTACAAAAAGTCCAAGAATTTTACAAATCTAGGTGGTCTTAGTCAAAGGTAGCAATATTAAATGTAATACATCATTCCAGTGTTCTCTATGAAATATTCAACATTGCTACAATGAAAACAGCTGAAAGATGTTAGTCACTGTAAGAACACATTTAACATTTACTCCCTACATGTTCTACTTTTATATAACATGCACCATACCTCATCTTGCACATACTGTCCTTGATAGGCCTGCACTCTGCAGAGCCGAAAGCACTTCCTGGAGGTGACACATGTGGTCGTCCCAGTTAGGAATGAAGACCACAATGTCATTTAGGTAGGCGGCCCTGAAGTTCTCCAACTAGCCAGGACCTGGTTGACCATCCTCTGGACGGTCGGTGGAGTGTTATTCAACCTGAATGCCATGTTCCAAAACTGTTAGTGCCCTTTTAGTATTGAGATACAGACCCCTCAGTCAAAGCAATCTACCAGCACTTAGATGTTAAGTAAATGCTGAGGAACGTGGTAGCTCCAAGCCAATCGATGAGCTCATCAGCTCTTGGGTTTGGGTGTGTGTCATTCTTGGGGACTGCATTGACCCCACGGTAGTCCACACAGAACCTACTTTCAGGAGTGACAGCTGGAGGGGCAGCCTTGGGAACCAACACCACTGGGCTAGACCAAGGCCTGTTTGAGGGCTCAATAAACCCTAACACTTGCATCTTGGGGACCTCCTCCTTAATGCTGTTGCTCACCTTATCAGACAACCCATACATTTTGTTCTTTACAGATGTGCTGTCAACAGTATCAATATCATAAATGCGCCATGTAGTGAGACCTGAGATAAGGGAGAACAAGGGAGAAAAAGGCAAACTGCAACTGACGTTAATCTCTCTGTTGATCTAGGGTCAGTGTAGGGGAGAGGCTGACACCCTCGACTGACCCATCCTGCTCCTTGGAAGAAAGGAGGTCGGGGAGATGTTCACCCTCCTCGTCCACCCCATCATTAGTAACTAGGAGCATGGTAAATTCAGACCTCTTGAAGTGGTCTTGCAGGGCGCTGCCCTCCATGGCCTCCTTCACCCCCACTTTGTGACTAGGCTGAAACTCAATCAGAGTGCTATTATTGTCATACTAGCATTTCATGTCCTGCTGGCTAGCATCCAGGTTCTCCTGAGTGAGTTTCTGGAAACATACTGTGGTCCGGCACACCCAATCAGGCAACCCTAACATCGCCAAGTGGGATCTGAGCACCACCTCCGTCCAGGCGGGAGGCTCCAGGTCATTGCCAAACAGACAATACTAAGGCATGGACAGACTCACATCTACTGTCAAGGAATCTGAGACCCCCATTCAAAGAGAACCAGGGCTACTGGGTATTAACTCTCACGGTTGTAGCTGCAACAATGCAGTTGAACAGATTAGGGACTGCCTGCTCTGAGGAGGCCAGGTGACACGTGATGGTTGTCATAATTGCTACATTGTGTCTCAGAGCCTCCACCCTCAGCCCATTAATGGTGAGCCACAGCCTGTACTTCCTAGTAATACCAGTCACGTCTGTCACTCAGGGACACTAGGGTAATCTCTACTCTGTCCCCCAATCTATCTGGATAAACTCCTCCCCAAGCTGCACATTCGCCAGTCCCAATGACTGCCCAGAGGTGGGGGACTATGTCCTCTTGGGACACGTGGCATCTCCCTTGATTTATCTTTCCTATTGGCATTCAAAGCACTTCAGGGGTACCTTCCCTACAGGCCTATTGTCAGGTAACTATCTCTTTTTTTTCAGTAGTGGGATGGGAGGAACTATTTTTGGGCCCTTCAGAGAACTCCTTGTTTGTGTTTTTGTCTTCCCCCTTCTTCTAGTTAGGACTCTGCCCACCCTTGTGGTGATTACCCCCAGATACTTTCTTGTGGACATTGGTGTTGACCCAGTGGTTTACCTCCTTAGCAAGCTCCTTGGGGCGAGAGAGCTTTTTGTCAACAAGGTGTTGGTGCAGATCTAGAAACAAATACTTAACATGTGCTTCTGTGTAATCAATTTATACAGCTCCTAATAATCTTTTACTTCACTGCCCTTCACGCAACCATTCAATGCCTTGAAAAAAGAATCAACACAACCCACCCAGATCTGTTGGGATAGCTTTTGACTGTCCCTGAACTTCTGCCTAGACTTTTCTGGGGTCAAACCTAATTTTCAAATCAGGGCTTCCTTCTTGGGTGACTGCTCATCCTCTCACCCACATCTGGGCCAGTGGAGTGTCCCTCCCCATACTAGGGATGTGGCTCTACAGGCTAGCCCACCAAACCTCCTCAGGGATCTTGTGCATCTGCAAAGCAATCTCATAATCCTCAAACTATCTATCTATGTCCTCTCTCACCACAAAGTGAGGCTTTACACCCTTGGTAATGTGGAGCCTCCTGTTAGAAGTCACCGACGAAATGCTACCATCATCACTGCTGGGCTCAGCCTGCCTGGCCTTAAAGTCCATCTCCTACAGACTCATGAACAAACATGAGGTTTCTTTCTACCATAGCCAATTTCTGTTTCTTCTCCTCTTCCTCCATGACCAGCCTTATATCCTCTAAGTCCCTCTCAGCATTCCCCATCTCCACTTTTAATTTGACCACCTCCAACTTGAGCTTTCTTACCTCCCTTCTGTCCACTAGATGATATACTGTTCCCTGGCCAGGGTGGTATTACTAACGTGGGTAGGATGTTGCCCCCTTCCTCCAAAGGTAGCAGTCCCAGACTGTCTTGTCGGTCTTGGTCCAACTCTTCCTCTTCATCAAGCTCCTCATCCTCCTCTGTGGATACACTCAAAGGAGTACTGGCTTCTGCCCAGGCCCACAGTGCCTTCTGCAGGAAGTTCAACTGCCTTACCAAAATCCTTGGACTGAGCCACTGTATAACCCTCCAGTTTGCCCAGCTCAAAGTCTATTTTTGCAGATACCAATGTAGTCCCTCCAGTCAGAAATATGATTTTCGGAAAAAGTAAAAATGTCCACCAGGGAGAATTGAAAAAAGTTTGAATTTGTCTTTGGTATGGATTGAGTACAAAAATTACAGTATGGTACTGCACAAATACAAGACCTAACCTCACTGCTGATCACCAATGTTAGAATTTGGATTTATAGTTGTCAGAGTTATGCACCCTGGCCAGGTAGGAACCATAATCCTAGTCAGGGCAAGCTGGTAGTGTGGCTCAGAGCAGTCAGGCTTAACTTAAGAGGTAATATGTAAAGTATCTGTGCAACACTTCAAACAGTAAAACAGAGTAAACACTACACAAAATATACCATGCCTAGTTAGAAGAATAGGGCTCAATTGTTTATAGAAAACAAGCCCAAAATGACATAAATCCAAAAATGTTAACTGGAGTTATGCATTTTTAAAGAATAAACGGAAATATAGTGCTTAAAAGCATTAAACGCTAACCGGGGCTGGCCTCGATGGAGCATTGGTTGGATACAGGGACCAGCCTTGGCCAACTGAAACAGTACCTTGGCTCACGGTTGTGCCGACGTCGAAGATGAGAAGCGAGGAGCAGATGGAGATGATGTGTCTGCACAGGACTGGAGTGGCACCACTTGGCAGGCAGGACTTTTAGATGGCTGACTCCAGGTGCTGTAGGCAGATGGTTTGGTAGTCTTTGATGTCCTTGAGACTTCTAACAGGAGGAAACCCAGCAATCCCTTGGAGTCACTTTGGTTCTGGGATGGAGAGATGCAGGTCCAGTCCTTCTCACTCCCAGGCAGGAAGGCGGCAGGTCAGAACAGAAAAGCAGGAGTCCAGTGGAGGGACATTCTTTTCAGCAGCACAATAGTCCTTTGTCCTGGCAGAGTACCCACAGTTCCAGAAGTGTACTGATTTGGGGGTGTCAGAGGTCCAGTTGTACCTCTGAGGTGGGGGAGACTTCTAAGAGAGGCCTTTGGAGTACACAGATTCCCTCCCCTTCCTGCCCTGGGTCCAGACTCACTACAGTGGGGGTATGGAGCTCTTTGTATGGGGACAGGACACTGCCTATTCAGGCGTAGGTGTCAGCTGCTCCCTCACATCCTGCCCAGGATGGCCCACCAGGATGTGGATGGAGTACCAGTCACACCAAAGCTCCCTTTATGTGTGGCTGTCTAGAGGCAATGCACATGGCGTAGCTGTGATCCATCCTGGAAGTGTATTCAAAGACAGACAAAATGCACCAAAGGGCTAAAGTGAGAAAATGCCAACTTTCTAAAAATTCCATTTTCAGAAATACAATTGAAAATCTAACTTCACCATAAGTCAGGATTTTAAATCATAATTCTTGAGACACCAAACATGGGGGTTCCAATCTCTTCCAAATTGGAAATTACACTTATATAATGTACTAAGATAATCCATAGGTTGTTCTATGGAAGAGATAGGCCATCCAGTAGTGAACAAAAATTAATGTCAGCGTTTGTTTCCTACTAGGACATGTAAACTTAAAAGTACATGTCCTACTTTTTAATTGCACGCCACACTGCTCATAGGCTGTCCAATTTCTTTCTTAGGGGTGACCTATATGTATTAAAAAAAGAATCTTTGGGCCTTGCAAAAGAATGTTTGGGCCTTGCAAAAGGGTTAATTTGCCAAGTCAACATGGCAGTTTAAAACTGCACACACAGGCTCTGTAATAGCAGGCCAGAGACATGTTTAAAGGGCTACTGAAGTGGGTGGCACAATCAGTGCTACCGGCCATGTAGGAACATTTAATTTACAGCCCCTCAGCATATGTAGTGCCCCGTACTAGGGACTCATAAGCAAATTAAAAATGGCAATTGTGGACAAGCCATTGTTACCAAGTTTAAAGCAGCGAGCACATGCACATTAACACTGGTTAGCAGTGTTAAAGTTCCCAGAGTCCTAAAGTCAGCAAAGATTAAGTCAGCAAAAACAGCAGGCCTGAATGCAAAAGGTGAAGGGAATCCACACCAAGGATACCAGGTCTAACAATGTGGTTAACTAAGAAACTCCAACTGAAGTGGGGCATCCTGCCACCATGGCTTTTATTTCCCAAAAGGGGGGGTACTGCAGAAGAGAGTAGGCTTCAGCCCCTTTGCACCTTTGTATTGGCACAGTTTCATCGGTCCTTCAAGTCTAGTTTGAGAAAGATGAGAGAAACATCTCAGGAAATACAAGAAGGGCATAGTAAGTGCTGTGCCTAAGATAAAAACGGCCAAGTACATGAGAAAGGCAATAAGTTGGAATCTACCCAGGAGCTTATCAAGCACTAGTATGACATGAAAGCCATGTTTGTGGAATACGAGACTGATCAGAATATGTGAGTTGTGAAGCCTGTCACTTCCAGGTCCCTCCTGGACAAGCCGACATGGCCATACAATGTGGTGGATAAAGGGTCAAGTCACCTACTTGTTGGATATTGGCATCCAACAGGATAATCAACCCAACCTCCTCAAATCTTATTTTTACAGGGTAGACCTGACTATGGGGCATATTCTCAAGGAACTCTTGCAGAGTTATTGACACTTTATTGCAACCAAAGTTGCAATAAATTTATCTCCCCATTCACAAGCTGGTGACAACAGCCCATATCACCAGTTTACCTGCAATAGCAGCAGCAAAACACATTGTCAACGATGACGCCGGCAACTATCGCTAATGAGATGCAGAGCAGGCTTTCCCGTGCCAAAAGCTGCGATAATACCACTCCGCAACATTCTCAACGACCAGACAGTTTGGCGATAAGAACACAAAACAGACGATAAGGCACGTTAGCAGCAGGAAAATAACACCTTCTCGGACCTGGTGTAAAGTAGAACGACAGCCTGTACCAGAAAAGGAAGCCCATTCTAGAGCCACAACTGAAGGTCAACAGATGCCATGGAACAATTGATCATGCAGACGGGACACCCAAGAGGGCCACAACACCCACTGCCACCCCCACCCCCCTCCCCCACCCCGGGGGCCCTACCACGGACACCTCCCCCGGACCAAGATATTACAAAAACATGATCAAAATAATTCGCCTGATGTCGCACCTTTACAAAAATCAACATACTTGTGAGTACAGAAAATCTTATTTATTTATTCACCATAGAAAGTCTAAACAAAATATCACATTCAAGTCTGTCTCCAAACAACTATTCTGAAGAGCCACGGTGGGGCATCCCTGGACAATCTGTGAGGCACAGCCTACAAGACAATATCGAAGGTAAGAAGGTGTGTTAGGCACTCATCAATGGACAGAGAGAGAGAGAAAGCGAGAGACTGAACGAGGAGTGCAAGGCCAAACGGGCCCTTGGCTCATTAATACATGCCAACTGCTGCGTGTGTTTTACAATCTTGGGGAATGCTCACATATCCCACCACAACAGTGGACTTGTCTGACTTTGCCTGGACTCAGAATACATGTGAGTGGAACTACGCGTGTGTACACACATCTGGGCAAGGTGATGCAGTCCCATGTGTGGATCAGCACTGCGTTGTTTGGCAAAATTCCCAATTAGGACATACTGTTGGGGGGAGAGTACACCCATGGCAATGTAGTACAACGTGTGACTTCTAGGACCCGTTCACCTGCTCACAGTCAGCAGAGCAGACAGTCAGCGCAGTCCGGTGGGACAGCACTATGCCTATCCCATGGGCTGTGAGTCATGTCTCCTGACACGGGGCGAAGAGCAGATGCCAAACATCACATAATTCATCCAGCAAGGCAAGGTGGGCTGAGCGTGTTGCCATCCGTAATGATTTGCGTACATTTTTACCTCCCCATTTTCTGCACCTCGACATGTGTACATGCTGCATGAAAGTGTCCTAAGCATTCCACTGCATGTTGTGACTCTTGCCGAGCCCGTACTGACATGCACATGCTAATAAAGTCTACGCATCTGTACTACTGTCCAACTGTGATGAGTGTTGATTAGAATGACAAATCGTGTGCCTCAATGAGCATTGTCTGTACACAGGTAGGGACTGACTGATGCATGTATAATGGGGGTGGGTCCCTTTTGACTGCTTTACCTCTGTGAGCCAGACATTGTTTTTTGGATAGTTTCTGGCAGATCTGTGCACTTACGTGTATTCAGCAATGTGAGTATGGTGTCAAACTTCTGTCCAGGTAGCCCAATGTTCTACATCGAAACAGACTGTGTCCACACAGATTTGTGTGAGTAGGTATGCAAAGTGATGCTCTGTTGTCACATGTGAAGGAGGACACCACTTCGGGCCTGCCTCCGATTTTGTCACTTCTACACACAGCCCTATTTAATACATGGACGTGTGCCTACGCTGGGGGGTTACGAATTTGTTGTGCAAGTGCAATGAGGCCACAGCTAGTTCACACCTGCACAGTCATCAAATTGACCTTGTGGCTCAGGGTCAAACATGCGCATTGATGTAATTTACCAGGGTGGACCTTCTTGTGCAATCAATGTCCCTACATCCTTCCATACTTTCATACTTGAGTGAACATAGACATGACACCTCTGTGTGATTTTGAATGTTTTATTCATGTTCTGGTGAATGCTGGAGCTGGAGCAGCACATGGCCATGCCAAGCCCACATTTCATGGTAGCCCAGTGGTGGGCCAACCAGAGTCCTCTGGGGAATGAAAAGTGATCTGGAAGAGGGAGAGTTCAGTCCACAGCCGGATTGCTGTGGAATTGCTAACCATTAAAAATATGGCAGTCCATGTGGGGGTCCAGGAGAATGTCACATAGTGTTCTGGGGAACAGTGGGAGGTGTTGTCCCAGGGCATGATGCATAGGGCTGAACCAGGCAGGGACATGTGGGGATGGATGCTGCGACCTCCTTCATCACTCAGTCATTCCCATCCACATCTTACTCCTCTGATAGGTCTTCTGTGTCTGTTGTGTCAGGTGTGTGGTGGTGTTATGGCTGTATAACTGTCTGCCACTGACGCATCAGGGTGCAACGGTGATTGGGCTGAATCACTGTGTGACACTGACACATCAAGGTGGGAAGGTGATTAGGCTGCATCACCATGTGCTACTGACACATCTAGGGTCAGAGATGTGTGTGTCGAAGTTCCTGCTGCAGTTATCTGGGACAGGCTCAGTGGCAGCAATGGCAAGAAGTGGAAATGCAAGGCATGGAAGAACACAGCTACATCTTGCTGGTGTTCAGCCGTAGCAGCCATACTTCCAGCCATCATCAGCTCCATGGTCTCCATTGTCCTGCGCATCTGTGCCAACTCGGTGCTGTCTTTGCTGGTGCCTTTCTGACTGGGCAGTTCTTGTATCCAAGTAATGGCCACAATGATGTCAGTCAAGGATTGTTGGAGAGCATGGTGCGGACAGTGTGTGTTTGTTAGGGACTGTAAGTGGTCCCTACTGGGACTCAGACACCCACGTATGGCATAGAGTTTGGCTGCCATGAGCTGAAAACCCACCCTCAGCTGATCAGCCATATCCTCCTGGCAACCCAACACACGGCATTGGAATTCCATTTATTGGTCGGGGGTCCTGGTGGATGGCTGTGGTGATGTGTGTTTTGTGATGTGTGGTCTGTGCAGGGGCTGGGGTCACCTCGATGCAGCTGGGCTGCCCTGCTCCTGGGGATGGGGTGCAGAGGCTGTCCATTAGCCATTGGAGGATGTCTGAGCATATGTGCAGGTTGTCCTCTTCATCCTCACTGATGAGATTTGTGGTCTGCTCTGCAGTAGGTGTTGATTTTCCCTCTCCAATGAAAAAGGGAGATGCAAGTTAACTGAGTGTCCTATGTATGTTGACGCTTTGTAGATGTTTACATACAGACTGCATGGCAAAGTTCATTATGACTGTTTTGGTGGAGCTGGCTATTTGATGGCAGACAGTGGAAATGTCGACTACATGACAGATGCGTGGTGGTACTCGTACATTATCATCTCACAGTATCATGCAATGCCAGATGTGAGTGGACAGTTACTATGCACAAGCGGAACCTGTTGGGTCCTGTGGTGTAGGTGTTGCATTTTGTACCACTTTGCTGTCAATGTTGATGTGCTGTGATTGCTGTGTGTGTACTGCATTGTGGGTGAGTCGCCCCTGCAGCTCAGATTTCGCAGATCCTTATCCCTTTGAGGCGGTGTGCCTTTGACTTGTGTGCTTTTTCGGGGGCTGGGATGTTTGTGACCTGTGTCATTTGTGCTCCTGGACAGGTTTTGTGCTCTTGTGCATTTTTTGTCTGCTGATGTGTTATGGACGTAATGGGTTGTAGGTGCACGTGGATGTGTCAGAGTGTGACCTGCTCCTTTATGGATGGGATCCACACTGGACCACCTCAATGTCAAATTGTGCACCATATCAATTATTGTGACTGCAGCCATGCTATCGGTCATGCAGTGTCACTTGCATAGTCAGTGTGGCTCACGGGAGCCGCTGCTTTTCTGGAGTGTGCACATGTGCATGGGTGGGTTGTGGCAATGGTGATATTGAGGGGGCCCATTTGTGCACATTGTGCACAGGGAAATACTTGGTGTTTCTATGTGTGCTGCAGTGTGCCATAGGTATCAGGGACATATTCCACTATCATTGTGCATGTGTAGTGTGCTACACATGTTAGTGCATGTGTGCTATTGTGCCCATCTCCCCCTGTCCCCCGTCCCTGGTTGTTACTCACCCTGTTGCTGTTGGGTCAGGTCAAATCAAGCTGTGTCCAGACCCCCAACACCTTGCACCGTCTCCACACTGGTGACAGTGGCCACCATTTCCTCCAACTCATCCAGCTCCTCCTATGGCGCAGGACTCCTACCTCCAGTCACCTTTGCTGCCTTCCTGTAGACGGCGAGTTTCTGTTTGGTCTGGCTTTGCACATCATGCCAGCACCTCGTGACCTCCTCCATTGACCTCTTTGACACTCCGACTGCATTGACGTTGTTGACGATGGACTGCCATATTTACGTTTGTGTTGCCAATGAAGCAGTGGAGGTGACGAAGAGTTGGTGGTAGTGTTCGGTCACCTCCGTGACGATGATCCAGTCTTCCTGCAGACTGAACCCCATCTTCCTTTTCCTCTTCTCCTTGGCCTTTCCTTGACACAGGGTTCCTGGCTGGTCCTCTGTGGGGCTTGTGGGTTTTGGGTTGTCCTCTGCACTCGGTCCGGGTGCATCAATGGTGCTACGCACATTGCTTTGGTTTTGGTGGGTTTTTTTTGCTTGTATAGTGCATTTTCCCGCATGACGCATGGGAATTGCAGGCCTGTCACTGGTTGTTGCTGATTTTTGTATCACGATTTGGGGCTTCACAACTTTTTTGGCATTTGTGTTTCGCATTTGTTGTGCCTTTCGTTGATTTTTACACAGTCATTCGGCATGTTATCCTGCTGCTATCGCATGGTGCCACCGGGTTTGGAATTGAATGTTAAGACAGTGTTATTTCACCGCGATAGATTTCGATATGCAAAGTTGCGTTAAGCTACATTTGCAGAACTTATCACACGTTCTTGATAATATCCCCCTATGTTGATGGTGACTGATGAAATTGTGGAGGATAAAAGTGAACTCTTTCAGGTCCCCAACCCACAATGCAAAATGTTTTCAGTGGAGGTAGTAGTGCTCTCCCCTACATTGACAAAGCAGCAGCAGAGAGACTGTCACTATGTATCGAACAATTTTCTCCCTGACACCTAGATGAAACTTCTAGTAGGTCCATGACACCTACACTGGAAAAAGCTTACCTGCCATAAACAAAACATACAGGCTCTCAGAGAAAGTAAGGGGCAGTATCACAGAGGAAGTTCCCAAGATGTTGTCCATAGGGGTATTGGACCCTTTATTATCGGCCCAGTTGTGCTGGTCCCCGGGACTATCCTCAAGGTGGAGTTGCAGTACTGAAGTTCTGTGTGAACTACTGGGGACTCTATGCCATTACCAATACTGATCGTTACTTATTCCCTAAGATGATTAACTCAATGATCAGTTAGCCACTGACAAATATCTCAGTACATTTGATCCGATTATGGGTACTGACAGATTGTCCTGAATAAGGAAGCCAAGGAGAGATCAGCATTCCCAAACCCAGACCAATTCTAGGTTATGACCATTGAGTTGAAGCATGCCCCTTCGACATTTCATCTGTTGCTCAACTGGGTACTGTCTTAGCTGGAGACTTTAAGTGCACCACATCATATCCAAACAATATTGCTGTTTTTAGCTCCACTTGGCAGGAACACCTCACTTACCTAAGGGCAGTATTTCAGTCCCGGCAACAGGCAGGATTAACTATCAAGGCTAACAAGTTTGAGATAGGACAGAGGTCTGTGCTGATTCTGGACCACCAACTTGGTGGAGGACATGTAGTCTCTTCAGCCCAAGATCCAGCCTATTCTGTGTTGGAACCTCCCAAAACCCATACTCAATTCAGACAATTTCTAGGTCTAAGAGGGTAATATAAAAGATTTGTGCAGGGGTACAGCACTACTGTGACCCCTCCACTGGCAGAGTTGATTTCCAAGATGCAGTCCAAGCAAGTCATACAGTCTAAAGAGCATCAGAAGGCCATTGAAACCCTGAAAGAGGCTCAATTCACAGCACTGGCTCTCAAGGATCCTCACTGTGTAGTATGTCCCGGTCCGACACGGCTTGTGCGGATTGTTCAGAGGGCTTTTTCGGGAGATCTGTACCACTTCCTGCTGATGCTGGGGTTAGCGCTCCAGTCCTTGGCGCCACAATCAGTATTTAGGGCACACAGACCGCACACGCGCAGCGGACGCGGCAGCCTGAAAGCACCACATATGCTGCTTGTTGCTTTTTTGGTCACAAAGGTGGTTTTAATCATTATGTTATAATTTAATTTTAATGCACGTTGCTCTGATAAATCTTTGCTGTTTACTTACTGATATTCATTGGCTGCTCAAAACTTCCTTGGACCCGGTCCGACATGGCTTGTGCTGATTGTTCGGAGGGCTTTTTCTGGAGAACTGTACCACTTCCGGTGGATGCTGGGGTTAGCGCTCCCAGTCCTTGGTGCCACCATCAGTATTTTGGGCACACAGACTGCGCACGAGCAGCGGACGCGGTAGCCTGAAAGCACCACAGACGCTGCTAGTTGCTTTTTTGGCCACAAAGGTGGTTTTAATCGTTATGTTATAATTTCATTGTAATGCTTGTTGCTCTTATAAATCTTTGCATTTTACTTACGGATATTCATTGGCTGCTCAAAACTCCCTTGACCCCGGTCCAACATGGCTTGTGCCGAATGTTCGCAGGGCTTTTTGGGAGATCCGTACCACTTCTGGCGGATGCTGGGGTTAGCGCTCCAGTCCTTGGCGCCACCATCAGTATTTAGTGCCCACAGACCACGCACGTGTAGTGGACGTGCACAGCGGGCGTGCCGGCGGAGCGCCAATGGCGCACCAAAGGCAATGCCGTCTGCGCCCGTCCGCGCCTGGATCGCGCCCTGGGCCAAACCCCCTGGCCAGCAGTGCCTAGCCCCGAAGAAATCATATTCAGGTACAGAACTTTTACAATTACATTCAACAATTAATAGACCTTGTACTCAGCTTATTCTAGACGGCCCATTCCAACTGCGAACAAAAGCCTGCACTTACTGTCATTTTAAACCTGTCACTGTTTTAATGCCTGAAACTAACACCATCCAAAGTATTAACAATAAAAAAGGAATCAATATAGTAGCTGCCCTTCAAAATGCCCGTTCACCGGGCAAACATAAAGAGGAGATTGCAGACTTTATTACTGACCACAAAATTGATCATCTGTTCATTACAGAAACATGGACCGATTTGGCGTCTGAACCAGATCTGGTAGTGGCCACCCCTGAGGGCTATAACACTGTGAGACAGGACAGAGTAGACAAAAAAAGGGGTGGGTTAGCAATAATTTTGCACAGCAAATTCACGACTAAGATACTCCATGCTCCTTTGACAACTTGCGAGCAATATATTTTTCCATCTCACTGACCCCCTCCCAAATCTTTAAGGGCATTCTACTCTACCGACTTCCGGGAACTAGGTTGGAATTTCTGACCACATTTAGTGATGTGCTGGAGTCTATAGCAGTTGAACGCACCTTTACAATCTTCAACTTTCACCTAAAAAATCTATATGACAAGGACACTAAAACTTTATTAGCAGATCTTGAGTAGGTGGGCTTATCACAGCTAGTCTCGGATAGCACTCATGTTGCCGGTCATATATTAGATGGTCTCTTTTCAAATTCAAAAAATATCTTTATAAAAGAAATTCTATCCTTAGCATGGTCTGGCCACCATGCTTTTATATTTGACATATTACTTGATAACAACTTGCCCACTAATGCATCCGTGAATGGTTGCATTTAAGGCTTGGAAAAACTTAGATAATCAACAGCTAACGACACATCTATCTTCCACTCAACCTGAGTTTTCGGACGACCCAAACATAGCCTCAACTGCCTATACCAATTGGCTTCTCAATGCAATGAATGAGCAAGAGCCAATTAAAATTATATCTGAACATCGAAGCTCTCCATCAGCTCCCTGGTTCACTAACGCACTTAGAGAACAAAAGCAAAATTGTAGCAATCAGGAAAGACACTGGATAAAATCTTATGCCAACGAAGAAAAACTTCTGTATGAGAATGAATTAGCAAAATACAAATTAATGATCATTCAGGAAAAAAGCATATGTTTTACAGCGCAGATTGAACTGGCTAAGAATTCAAATAAACAACTCTACCAAGCAGTCACCAAGATATCGCATCAAGTGTCAGAAGCTATCCCTGCACCGTCACAAACATTGTTTAATTCCTTAGCGGACTATTTTTACGACAAAGTAAATAATATTAATGCTAACTTCTCTGTCCAAAGAAATTCGTCTGTTCAACTTGTATCCTCAAATGCTCCAGATCACCTTCTAGTGCAATTTCAAAAAGTCAGTATAACCCAAGTCCCTTATACCATGACTACCATCAAATCCACCTCAGCTAATGATCCCTGTCCACCAGTTGTTCTTGTACCCGTTACTGAAATAATAGCCCCTGTACTAACAGAGATATGTCATGCAATGCTTTCCTCTGGGATATATCTGACCGCCTGGAAAGACACCATACTAAAACCTCTCATGAAAAAATCCCATTTGGATCCGGAGGATACCAAAAACTATAGGCCCGTTGCCAGTTTGCCTTTCCCGGCCAAAGTGGTTGAAAAAGTAATGAACTATCAAATCTCTAAATTTATAGAGGATCATTACCGGCTAGATGATACCCAATTTGGATTTCGCAAAAGTCACAGTACCGAGACTGCGTTAATCAAGGCATCAGAGGAAATAAGATTCATCCTTGACCAGGGAGGGATGGCAGTTCTTTTTCTGACGGACCTCTCCATTGCATTTGACACGGTCGATCATAACGCTCTGATCAACTGTGTCACTGCGATGGGCATTCAGGACAAAGAAAGAGACCTGCTTTCTTCCTTTCCCACTAACCAGACCCAGACTGTAACACCGGGCAAATTCCACTCTGCCCAGATGACACTACCGTGCGGTGTTCCACAGGGCTCATCTCTAAGTCTGACGCTTTTTAACATCTATGTGTCGGACTTAGCCAGAGTCATCAAGGCACATGGGATGGGCCTAACATCGTATGGTGACGACACACAGCTGGTGCTCGCTTTAAATGACAACAGAGAAAGGGTTTCAGCCAGCTTCCAAAAAGGCATCAAATATCCAGCAATTGTCTTAAACTAAACTCTGACAAAATGGAGGTTATGTTTTTGGTAAGCTGTCTCCCATCTGGTCTTGTTCCTGGAGGCCATCAGCTCTCGGTCCCCCACCGAACCCGGTTTCCAAGGTCAAGAACCTAGGTATAATATTCGATGACAAATTGACTTTTGTACCACATACCAATGCAATTGTTTCAACCTCTTTTCATAAACTTCCAATAATTAAAAAGATCTTACCACATCTCCCTCTTAATGCAGAAAGGACTTTGGTTGGTGTATTGGTGATGTCAAAGGGTTATTCAAAAACTGCAATCTGTGCAGAATGTAGCAGCTAGAATGCTGTCAGGAACCCCTAAATTCAAGCCCATCTCACATGTAATTAAAAGATACCACTGGCTCCCGGTGAGGAACCAAATTAAATTAAAGGCATTATGTATTGCTTATAAAGCCTCCCGAAATGTAGGCCCTCAGTTCCTAATAAAATGCCTCGCCATCCACATCCCCAATAGGCCAATTCGATACTCCAATGCATTTCTCCTGCCAGTGCCGCTGACCAAAACTGTCTCTTGGGGTGATCGATGTTTTGTTGTTATGGTAGCAAAACTGTGGAACTCTCTCCCGCTGGAGATCAGATCCTCTCAAACTTTGCTGGTCGTCAGAAGAAAAATAAAGATATGGCTGTTTAATCAATAATCTGCTTATCACTTTGCCACTGTCCGCAGCGCCGAGACGCCCCTGGGCATTTGCGTGCTTTATAAGTCTCAAAAAGAAATAAATAAATATGTGCCTAGGGTGGCTGCTATGGTATCCCAGTCTCCTAAAAAGAACAGACATCTACTAAGGTATTAACGAGGGACCCAAATTGGATCAACGTGATTGTGGACTTGAGTAAGTGTCGGGTGCAAGGCCGGTACTGGCACTAGACAGGACCACAATGAAGTGTCTCCTGGCATCCTTAAAACTGTCCAGTTGGTTGTTCAAGCTGAATATAAGACTTTCATAGGTGGCCACTTTCTACACCTCTTGGAGCTAAGATGCTAAAGTAAGGCAGTCTTTAGATCTCCAAAGTATACAGAGCATGTCAATGGACAGTGATGTGGCCAGCGAAGGTAGCTGTTGGTTAGTAATGTCTGGGTACTGGTGGAAATGGGAAATGAGGACCATTTAAGCGTTTCACTGGCCGTTCACCACAAATGTATCTCCTATTTTAGCATTTATGAGAGTCCAAAACAGGGTCATAGTGGGGCATTCTAAGAGTAGATTTACAATGTTTCTAACATGTGACCCACATCACAAATGTGGCCCCAGGGAGTATCTTAGAGGCACCAAGGCCCAGATTTGCTTAGATATTGGGTTGCCCTTGTGTAATGCAAGGTGATACAAGGCAACACAAGCTGGTAAGCCAGATTTTCTAAGCTACGCAAAGCCTCCTTGCATGGCTCTGCATAGCCTATTAAATCTAGAGCAACACATTACAGCACAAGTTACACTGCATGGAGAAGGTGTTACATGGATGGAGTGTGAGCCTTCCTGCACAAAAGCAGTCCTCCCTGTAACTCAGGCACCCTTTTACTATTGTGCAAGGTTGCCTGCATTTGCACTAGGCAGCACTCTGTGCTCCAGTGCACAGAGAGCAGGAATGCATCATATCTTAGTAAATATAGTAGATTCCTGCTATCTCCATTTGACGCAGTGCAGCAGCATTGCACCAAATGTTAGTAAATCTGAGCTTAAGTTTCATGGGTGTCAAATGCCCTCTGTGCAGTATCTTAAAGTAGCAAAAATTTAAACGGGTGTCCTTAGGGGTTTGTCATGAATGGACAGGAAGTCGGTCTAGTCTTCATCAGAATATGAGATATGTAGTCAATCTGACCACCATTCTTTCTATTGTTTTATTTTGGCCCACCATTATCTCATACAGCCTGGAAGCAACGCCTTTATATTTATCCCCCATTAAGTACTCAAAAATCTGCAATATCTTGGAGGCTACTGGGTGGGACAATACGTTCTAGAGGCACCTGGTTAGATGTTGATACTCCCAAAAGTGACACTACTGTTTTAGCTGAGTGCATAGTAATATAATTGTGCTGTATGTTTTTATTCACTGCAACTTTTATGATTTTAAAATAACTAAAGAAAGAAATTATGATGATGATGACACTTCTGATATTGGGCTGTTATAGGGAACTTTTAATCTCCACTTGCAAGGAGATCTAAAAGAGTGTGGATGTCATTTGATTAAAGCTTGTTCTTGAAATGTTCTATGCCCTCAAAAGTCAGTAATGCATTGTTCCAAATGGAGCATGATCATATAGTGTCAGATTTATCCCTAGGATATTGTACGCCGTTTGCCAAGATTATGTGATGGCATGTAGTACAGGATGTGTTGAAATGATTTTAGTAGGGTCTCCAATGTAGTGCGTTAGTGGGAATAAGTGGCAATTTGAGACCTCCCCTTTTTATAGCAGCATGCAGTCTACCGAGTTTCAGTCTTGGTTTAAGACCCCCCTCCCTCCCCAAAATAATATTTTCACAATCAGTGGGTGATGTGTGATGGGACAATAGAGAAAAGGAAGCTAAACAAGGGAATCACATTAATTTGAACTGTATTGGAAGACTGTAGTGTGTAACGGGTTGACATTGAGGTCTACTATATTTCGCATTCCCTGTAAAATGTCTATCACCAGGTACCTTCAATTGATAGGAAACCACAGAAACGCAAACCATCCAGTGCCTCTCAAGTGGTATGGTCAGTAAATGGGAGTACCTCACATTTGCTCCAATTAAATTCGAGGTATAACCCCAAAAAGTGGAGAAAAGTAGGTGATCAGATCCATGAGAGCTATTAACGAGGAGGCTGCATCAGTAAGGGTTACCAAACATATTGTCTATGCGTAGTGAGATTTAATGTGTGCCTGGCATTGGTATGCCATGGATGTTGGACAAATCTATGATTTCTTTTGACAAAAGTCCCAGGGGCAAGATGAATAGTCGGGGGGCATAGGGTATCCCTGCTTGGAACACCTGGTAAATTTGAATACTGGCGATATGTGACCATTGCACGTTATCCTTGCCGTAGAGCACTGTGAACTTGTGAGAGGAATTTTGGTTCTATGCCTGTAAGACTCGAAACAAGTAAGCTAATTCCACCCTGTCAAAATCCTTTCCAGCGTTGAGGGAGAATGACAGCATCTTTTGCAGTCATTGCATACCTGCCAAAGGACGTGTGGTGGGAATGTAGGTGTGATAATGCGGGACAGTGTAAAACAAAGTCTATCTGGTCACTGTGAGTAAAGAAAGCTAGTACCAGATTGAGTCTATTTGCCAGCACTTTAGCCATAATCTTTGTATCCACATTGAGAAGTGATAATGGCATATAGCTTGTGTAGTTATGTAGGTCCTTCCCTTGTTTATGTATGAGCATAACCTTGGCACTGTTGTTCTCAGTCACAATGGCAGGAGGTATCTGAGATTCCCTAAATGTTTTGCACAATGATAGGGGAACCAGATTTTTGTAATTTAAAGTATTGTGCAGGGTATTCATCCATGCCAGGGGATTTGAAGTGTTGGAGGCTATTACTCACAGATCTCACCCCCTCTTCCGTTATGTCTTCATCAAAGCATTGTCTCTGATCAGGGAAAAGTTTTGGGAGTGCGAAATGGGAGAGAAAATCATGAGTGGTAGAGTGGGAGTCCAAATCTCTGAAGAGCCGAGCATTTCATAGAAGTCCCTGAAAGTGTCTAATATTCGGAGGGGTGTTTTAAGGCGATATTGCTGGAGTTGAAAATGGCTGATAGTGTATAGTCAGCATCCTGTCTCCCAGCTTTTTCTACCTGTTTATTGTACCTCTGCTTTATGTGAAATAGGGCGGTTTCAGCTCTGGAGGTGTATAAGGTACTGACATCCAGATTCATGAAGCAAAATTGCGAGCGCAATAGCTGCGAATTAGCTATTGCGATCGCAATTAACAGAAAAGCAATTCATCACTCCAAAAACACAGGAATTGTGAATTCGCAAAAAGTAAATTGCGAAATCGCAAAATAAATCGCAGAAACTAGGAGGAACCCTATAGCGAATCGGAAATAGCAAGAATCCATGGATTCTGCGATTTGTTTTGCGATTTCGCTAAATAATCGCAAACGCAATTCATGACAACTCGCAATTTGCGAAAAAGCTGAAAATCGCTATTTGCGAGGCGCAATTTAAGGAAAATCAAAAGCAGGTGGTAACCATAAAGAAAAAAAAAAAATTAATAACGAGCCACAGGTGCAGTCCTGAACAAACACACTTAAGGAAACACAGTAGTAGCATGAGGACTCTCACAATGCCAGGACCCTACATGGTGGTCAGGCGGCGAAGGCTCCAGGCTGCAGCACGGAACAGACGCAGGATCCAGGAGCGAATATTCCCCTGCGGGTCACCCTGCTGGACCAAACTGCGGAGCAAATTTACTCAAAGTACCGCTTGAATGGGCCAATGATCATCAAGCTGATCCGGGACCTGGACCCCCTGATGCAGCACCGAACAAGGAGTACCAATGCCGTGCCCACCCATGTCCAGGTCTTGTGCTGCCTGCACCTACTGGCCTCCGGAAGCTTCCAGGGGATTGTCGCTGTTGCAGGGGAGATCTCCCAGAGCACCATGTTCCGCTGCCTAAGGAGTTTCCTGGAGGCTATGCTGACCCGGCTGCACCACTACATCTCATTCCCGACCACCCAACAGGACTTGAATGAGACCAAGCTACATTTCTACAACATTGCGCAATTCCCACATGTAATTGGATGCATTGACTGTACCCACATCCACATCTGCCCACCAGCACAAACGGAATACATGTACCACAACCGCAAGTCCTACCGCTCCCTCAATATCCAGATGGTGTGCAACGCTAAGACTTTCATCACGGACATAGTGGCACAATACCCGGGGAGCACACATGACGCATTCATATTCCGGCACAGCGGCATTCACACACGACTGGCCAGGGGAGACTTTGGCAAAGGACACTTACTAGGTAAGTACACATGACCCCAAATAGGACACTGTGATCATGTAGCTGCGCAGACAAGGCACTCACTCTCTGCTCCTTTCATTGAAGTGACAGCGCCTATGGTCTCCGTGAGTACCTCCTCACCCCATACCTCAACCCTGCAACACCACCGCAAAGGCGTTACAATGCTGCACACATACGCACAAGAAATTGCATTGAGAGGACATTTGGCGTATTGAAGAGCAGATTCGCATACTTCACAAGACTGGTGGGGCCATCAAATACGAGCCTGAGATCTGCTTCCGCATCGTGGCCGTGTGTCCAATACTGCACGACATTGCTACCAAGCGCAGGATACCTGTCGAGATCTCTGGCAGTGAGTCGAAAGGGGACAACCGCCCACCTGCACATGTGCGTCATGCACGGGGGGAGAATCCTGTAGAAGGACACAGGCGCCGCAACCACATCACTATTAACTGTTTCTAGTGCCCACATTCCCCTCACACAACACTGCACTCATGCATGACAAATGTAATAATGACATGAGTCGGATTTAAGTGGAACCATAAATTCTTATTGTTAAATTACAATAATGTGGCTTTTGTTGTCCATGATTGCACATGTGAACAGTAGTATGTCATACGTCCCCATGCAGGGGTAGAGGGCTTGCTTGCAGATACTGCATGGCCCTGCAGGCTGAGTGAAAAGTGTCACTGGCGCCTCCGTCCAGACGCACCCAGTTGCCTCTCGCTGTCCTCAATAGCAGTGTTGGCCCGTGATGCTGCAGTGGGCCTGCTGCTGCGGCGGCGTTCAGTCACCGGCGGCAAGGACATGCTGCTGTGGCTTGACGTGCCCTCGCTGGCATCATCACCACCCCCTGGTTCTCCATGGGCAGTTGGCTGCAGACTGAGCACTGCTGCAGTCACCTGATCAAGTGCCCTGCCTACATCCTGGCAACACTGGACCATTTGCACCTGCATTGAAAGGGACCGGCGGGACAGTTGGGATGTAGCATTGCCAATGATATGATTTGATCAGGTGTAGGCTGACAGGTGGGTCAGCAGCTGGCGGTGGCGGCGGCGGCGGGTGATGTTCTGCTGGGAGACCAGGATCTGGTTGTTCTCTCGTACAGCTGCGGTCAGCTGTCCAACATGCTGCGCGGTATTGGTGAGCTGCAGATGTATGGCAGCCAGGTGACGCGCCTGCGTCTAATGTACCGCAAGTATGCGGCGAGTCAATAGCCAGGCCAGGATCCCGTGCATGGACAGCCCTGCCCGCGCGTCTTGAGTTGTCACGCTGCTGGCGCGTCAGTCCGCTGGAATGAGACCTGACTGCGGCTGTGCGCCTCGTCTGCCTCCTGGCTGCTGGTGTTGTGGCCTGTACTACTGCTGTGGGTGCTGGTTGGGGTGGTTGCTGCCCCCCTGTGGCTGCTGGGGTGGCCCTTCCCACATGGGGTGGTGGTGGTGGTAGTGCTGCAGGTGGCTGAGATGGTCCTGGTTCAGGTTGGCCCTCACCCTCTGTGTCCTCCGGGTACTCATCTATATGTAGGGCCTCGCTGTCAGTGCTAGCCTGTTCTGCTGCACCTGTGTTGCAAATGGGTGCATGATTAATGATATGTAGCTTGCACATGAGATGTTGCTACATGCATGCAGGCCTGCTCTCCCTTACTGGCTTTTGGAATTACTTTGAATTGACAGGTCTGCCTGGGTTGGGCTATCTGGGAATGTTTTTTACACTACAACTCCCACAATGCAATAGGGCCTTTCAGGTTTGCATGGCCTGCAGTACTGGGGTTCTCAAATTGCTAGCTATGGGGTCATGGGCACTGTTAGGGGACGGGCTCGCAGTCGCATGGCACTTACCTTGGGATTGTTGGGTGAGTCGGGACGAGTCAAGCTGGGTGACCCCCACGCAGGCTTCAGGAGTCAGGGTGTCCTCCACGAGGTCCTCCAGTAGGGTGTTGGGTGTGGCGGTGGGGTCTCCTCCGCCGGTGGCAAGACGCTCCCCCAGCCTCTCCGCAATCCGCTCTTTGGCACGCCCTCTGAGGTCGTACCACCTCTTTTTCAAATCGTCTATTGACCGCTGGGTCACCCCAACAGAATTTACCTTTGCGCGGATGCGCAGCCAGATGCGGCGCTTGTCAGCCTCTGGCACCCTCCTGGAGTCCTTGCCAAACAGGCGTGCATGGTCCTTACAGACCCCCTCAATTAGGAACTCAAGTTCTTTCTCCGAGAACTTAATCTTCCTCTTCCTCTCATGGCCACTGCTCCCTGCTGCTTCCTGTGACATTTTGGAGCTTGTGGATGTCCTGCTGTGGTGCTGCAAGTTCACTGTTGTGGAGCTCCTCACAGTCCTGCTTCCACTAATAGGCTCAGTGGTCTGAATGAGGGAGGGAACAGCCTACTTCCTGGTTGTGATGTCATCATTGGGCTCGAAATGCGACTTCCCGTTTTTGCGATCTCGCAGTTGGCGAGATCGCAAATTGCGATTTCGGTAATTGCGAAATCGCAATTTCAACCAAGAAATCGGCCGATTCTGCGATTAATATGCGATTGGGGCAAAATCGCAATTGGCAATGGCGGCCGATTGCGAATCGCATTTTTTTCGCGCATTTCTTCATGAATACCATTCTGCGAATTCTAAATTTCGAATCGGTAATTTTCGCAATTTGGAATTCGCAGAATGTTACATTGATGAATCTGGCTGTGAGTCTGTGTTTTGCTTCCAGCAAGGCTTTCATTCAATGCTTCCTCTGATTGGGTTGAGGAGTATTTCATTTTAAAGAAGTTAATGGATGTGAAAAACCTCTATTTTTCTATTGGATAAACCCTTATAATTTCTCCCCCTTATGGCGGTTTTGGTGGAGGCCCATAGCGTGCCTTCAATATCATCTAATTAGACCCAGAGGAAGGATCTAAAAAAATAATGTGTTCATCACCTAGCTTATATCTTTTCTTGACATGTTCAGTCTCCAGTGGTTTGCAGGGGGCCAAGAGATTCCCATGTCTAGCCTCATGTTAATGGCATCATCGGTTGATGTCAAGTAGTGAAGTGAACACTTCACTACTTGACAAAGTAGTGAAGTGGATACCAAGAAGCAATCTAAGCATGACCAGGGCCCATTGACACAACAATTGTATATGTAATCTCTTTCTGTGGGTGTTGAATCCTCCAGGGTTCTACCAGGGGGAAATCAACCATCAGATCATACAGCAGCCTTCTATCTGTGACATTCTGAGATAGTCAGTGGGTAGATTTTTCTAGAAAGACGAGGTTCCAATCTCTTCCCAGGAGACCTTTTGTCTTAGGTTGTGTTAGCATAATTCTAGATATTCCGGCTAAAGTCTTTCTCTTGTCGTGTATTGGGGAATAGATTGACCATATCAGGAGTACCTTTTTATTGAGGGTGGCTCTGATAAATACATAGTGCCAATGTGGACTGTCCAGACTCTCAATGATAGTCATGTTGATGTTAGTTTGGCTGCACCCCCTTTGTGATATAGTTTAGATACGGAGCTGCTGTTTTCTCAAGGGGTAAGTTTTGTCTCATGTTTCTCCCTGCCTACCTATTCCCTCGATTGTTTTGACTCTTCACATCAGATAGTTGTGTTTTGTAAATTAGGTCTGATTGGAGGGAGTGGGCATATGCCAGGATGTATTTTTCTTATGGAATAGAGGGAGAGACCAGTGCCATTCAGGGAGGCTACTAAAATATGGAGTGTAGCAACCATGTGTGTGTGGTGAATGAGTTCCAGAAGACGTGAGGAGCAAAGAACTGCTGTGGTGATATTCCCCTTGCAGTTCTCCACCTTGAAAACAAGGAGTGAGGAGATGTAAGGTGTGTTATATCCATAACTGTGTGTATTACGTGTCGGCTTTCTGGTTCTGGTCAATGCTCCCCTGTGTTGTGGGCGGCAGTAGGATAAAGAGAGAAGTTGGCGCCAGTTCTGTTTCAGCGCTCTCTCCATCATCTTATTGTGTTGGCTTTGTTTGCCCTAGGTTGGCAGTGTATTCCCAGACGGGGTCCTATGCTCAGTTTGCCACTGGATTCAATCTAGCCTGGTTGATGAGGGGTGTTACAAGAAACCGGTCCCAGGATGCTTGTTTGGAGTTCATGGAAGACCTGGCTTGGCAGTTCGGGCTGGACTGTTCCCATGAAGAACATGGTCAAGACTGAATTGCATGTGGCTGGGTCTGAACTGGGGTGGCGGCAAAAGAATGATGATGGATTCAACTCAGATCTAATAGTGACTGGGGAGGAGTGTCTGTAAAGTTTTAGCTCTCCCTCCATAAACGTATTGTGTTTGCTCTCTTCTTCCAGTGTCTGCATGATTATATACTACCCGATGGACGATGAGTAGGCCCCAAGGCACAGGGTATGAAGATTTAAGGGATCAAGGGAAGGAGTCAAAAAAGGTGATAATGGAAGGGAAGATGGTGGGAAATAACCCATGCAAGTGGGGAAGCAGGCTATCTCTTTGGTCAAGTAGGTAGTCTTGCCTAGATGGTGAGCAGCATTCAGCTGAGCACGCTATGGTTAGAAATTGGGTCCCTAGTTGGCAGAGGTTTGCACCCTGATGAAGTAGGGACCACATTCATAGTCAGGGTAAGTCAGATACACAGCCAATAATTACCCTGTGCTCATTCTCTGGTAGCTTGGCACAGAGCAGTCAGGCTTAACTTAAGAGGCAATGTGTAAAGTATTTGTGCAATACTTAAATTACAGTAACACTGTGAAAACACCACACAAAACTCCACACCATTGTAGAAAAGTAGGGATTATTTATCTGAGTTAAACAAGGCCAAAAATGCAATATGCAGCACTTGAGATATTATTTTTTATATTAAATTTAAAACCAGTTCTTAGAAGTCAATAGTGCTAAAAGATTACTTGAGGTTGAGCTATACTGGGGTAAATCCAAAGTTCCAGGCGCTCAGTGATGGAGGGCAGGCCACTTACAGGACCCACGTAGGACCTGTTGAAAAAATACCTTTGGATCAAGGCTCAGTGCATCAGTTCAGATTCGCGAAGGCAGGTCGATGAATCTTTTACTGCATCATTGTCTAGCCTCACAGTTGGGACCTCTGATCGGTGCTGCATCGCCATTGAACCTCACATTTAGGTTGATGCATCATTGTTAAGCCACGCTGGGATGTCTGTGGATTGGCACTGCATCAGCATCAGAGGGCACTGTATCAGTTCCAATCAACACATTTGTGGTGATGCATTAATTTTTAAAGAAACAGCTGCAAAACCCACTTCTGTGGCACAGTAATGGAGGGGGCACCTCAGGCAAGGATAGGACTCACCGATTGCAGAGTCCAGCAGCACCAGCAGAGTTGCAAGAAGTCTTTAATCACCTTTGGACTTTAGAGAACAGGAGGCAAGCCAGCAAGCCCTTGGAGAAACTTGGGTTCAAGGATACAGATAGTTGATCCAGTCCCTCTCTCTCCCAGGCAAGAAGCAGCAGGCAGCAGGCCAATGCAGAAGAGTAGGTAGCAAAGTGGCAGTCCCTCCTGCAGCACAGCAGATCTTCATTCAGGCAGAAGTTCTGATTTGGTGGTGTCAAGGATCCAGTACGTATACGCAAATGTGCGTTTAAAGTGGGGGAGACATCTAAGAGGCCTTTGAAGATCACAAGGTCTCTGCCTTACCTGCCGTTTGTGTTCTGCCTCCAGACTACTATTCTGTGTTGAGACAAGCGCAGACCTATTCAGGGCTCGTCCCTCCCAATCTATCACAGGAAGGCCCATCAGCCGGGGATTAGGATGCAAATGTTTCACCAGTCTCCCTTTGTGTGACTGTCTACAGGTAATGCACAAGGTCCAGCTGTCTTCCAACCCAGATATATAATCAGAGACAGGCAGAGGCACAGAACGGTTGAAGTAAGAAAAAGACAATTTTCTAAAGGAGACATTTTCAGAGTTCCAATTTAAAATTCGACTTCACCTGAAGGTGTAGTTTTAAATTTTGATTTCAGAGACGCCAAACTCCAAATCTCATTTTTTTTTCCAAATGGACATTACACATAAAAGATGTTTTAAGGCAATCCCAATGTTAACCTGTGGGAGAGATAGGCCTTGCAGTAGTGAAACACGAATTTAGCAGTTTTACACTACCTGAACAAGTAAAACTCAAAAATTCATGTCTATCCTTTTATGTACACTGCACCCTGCTAATGTGGCTGCTTAATGGCTACCCTAGAGGTGACTCCCCACAAGCACCCAACCCACCACAGTTCACCAATTTCAGCAGTGTGTTCTGTGTTGGATTGGTCCTAAGCACAGTTGATGTCCCGCACAATGGCAGTTGGCTGCAGGGTCTGGTCTATGATCAGACCCCTGTAATTTATTTTAATGGTGTTTGGGTACCGCTGTACCAAAACAGTGGTGCAACAGAGGATGCAATGGTATCTGGTACTGATAATGCAGCACTGGAGCCCCAAAATATTATTTTTTGTTTAATTTACTTTAGGTAGGGCCACTTTGGGACCCCAACCACATGGCCCTGGGGGTCAGAGTGCACCCATTCTGGCCCTTACATGGATTTTCACTTTAAGCTATCTTACCATATTAGCATGCTATGAATCGACACATGCACATTCAGTAAGTCTAAGCTGTGTATGGTTATGGTGTTATAAGTAATGACATCAATTATGTAATTTGAGATGTCACCAATAATGCCGATTAACTTGTGATGAGTAATGTAATATGCGAGGCATAAGTAGGGGTGCAAGTTATAGTTAGTTCATTAAATTATAATTGTTGAATTACATAATTTGTTGCTTTAAAATAATTGTTTTCATATTATTAACTATAACATCATTTTAACCTTTGGTATTTTCAGTGAATTCCTAGGGTTTTTTCTTTTTTGAATATAAAGTTACAAATTATTACCATACCTATCTATAGCATCACTTTTAGCTTGGGTTTTGTCAGTGAATTTCTGGTTTTTTTTTTTATGTAAAGGAAGATCTTATTGCCAAGCATAACTATCATTTTATACTTCATTACTCGAACTGAGCATATATTTTGACCAAGTGCAGTATAGGAATGGACACAGAGGTGGACGGTGGCCTTGCTCTTTGTCCAACCCTACCCCTGCAGCCATCCCCATGCCTTTTCCTGGACCCTATTCTTGCTGGACTTAGAACCGCGTGCACTGTTGCATCTGTTAAACAGTCCTTAATTGACTTATTTAACTTGCCTAAAATACACTAGCAAAAGGTATGACATGTACTTAAGTGCTGGAATTTAAGAGGCCTGGGCAGAATTTCAATTACCCTGGAGTACTCAGAGTAGTTTCAATAATTCAGGATTACTCTTTGATGCTGACTTACAGATAAAAATGCAATTTCTCCCGCTCACGTAATTAAGAGAAATTTTGGGGAAACAAATTATACTGTAAGAGCATATTTAGTGTTCTGTTACATTTAGTGCTATTTTGTTGAAAACAAATGCATTCCCGCACACATTTGGATGCAAGAGTGCTTTTTGCCATATGAAAATAGCACTAAATTCTGAGAGTAAGTTGTGGGGAAATCCTACCCCAAGTGCACACATAGCAAGCACAAACAGGTGCACTTCATGTTCTATTGCATTTAGCAGAATTTCGTAGCACACAATGTAACATCACATCCTTTTGGGATGCAAGGGGAATTTTTTCTTTTTTTATTTGTCCTCATTGGTGCGATCTTAATGGTTATAGCTAACAAGGTCACCTCATTTTTTGGGATCCCTCGTAGGGAGGAGGTAGAAACCATCTCATAGTAAACCAACACTGTCTTTGAGTTTATGTGACATTATGCCAGCACATAGGGACTCAAGCGTTTATTAATCGCATAATTTAAATAATTGGCTGTCCCTTCCTGCCTTACCTAATACCATTGTCCCAAAGATTAGTACGCCTACTCTCGCCTCTGGACCTATCCAGATTCCTAAACGTATCTACTGCCCAAACCCAGTTCTCCACTGTTGGAGGAGATGGAAGGATCCAGTTTAAACACACCTTATGTCTGGCAAGCAACATAAATGTGAACAAAAGATATTTCTGATTTTTTGTTAAAATAGTGTTAAGGTCATCACCAACCAAAATACCCAAAATAATAACAAAGGCACTTACCTTGATGCTGACATTTAAAGTCTTGTCGATTATCTTACCAACATTATACCAAAATGCATCAAGGTGAGGACAAACATAAAACATGTGGATGTCGTTAGTCTTTTCCTCGCCACACTTGGGGCATTCTTTGATCTCCAGGTTACTCATTTTTGAGAGTTTTTCAGGCGTCCAATATGATCTATGTAAGGTAAACAAATGATTTTTCCTAAGGGGTGCAGAAATTATAATTGCCATAAATAAGTGCAGGATACTTGCCAGACATGCTTTAAATCTTGAGCTGGAAAAACCGTCCTCCATATGAGGTCTGGAGTGTCAAAATCTTCTTCGTTCTTCTCTACAAGAGACCAGTACCACTTTGATACTTCTTTAAGCTTTGGTTCTTTGTGTATATCTTGCTCTAAGTTCCCAATATGGTCTAATGTTATTTCTTGGGATCTTGACCAGCTAACCAGTTGGTAGTATTTGAACCTGGAGATTTCGTTGTTCGTTCTATTTGCTACAACGTCCCAAGGTATTAACTTCCCATTTTCCAGAAGATCTCCCCACTTGAGGATCCCTGCTTGTTGGACTTGGGCCTTTTTGGCAGGTTCACCCCTAAACTTTGTGCCTATAGCCTCTGGCATGATGATAGTGCTTTTAGGCCTCTGCGCACTTTAGCACTGTGGGCCAGTGTGAAGTGCGTGTGCACTCTGAGTGTGTGTGCTGAGATGGCCTTCCCTCCCATAGGAATACATGGGGAATATGTGTGTCCATGGTAGTTCCTGATGTGTGGGGAGTGCAGGGTCGAGTTTGGTATGTGCGAACTCGTGAGATTAAATGCTGCGCGATGATGTATGCAGATTTATTGTGTCACGTGGGGAAGTGCCACTTCTAGAAGTTGGCATGTCTGTGCAGTGAATGTAATTGACTGTCTTGCTTGTGATTGGCTGGAGCTGGCTGGTGTACCTGGCTCCATGAGTCAGGATGGGTCTGCCCCAATGTTGAAAGGAGAGATCTGCATGCTTGATGGCAGGGAGGAGTGCACCTGGGACCTGAATAAGGCTGGGCCTTCCCTCCACAGTGCTGGCTCAACCCCCTGTGGTGCGTCTGATGTCCCTGGCCTGTCTTGTGAATAGGGAGAGGGGCTGAGCAAAACAAAGTGCTCAAGGACCAGTTGCGTCTGGTACTCCCCTTGCCTACACTGCTACATCAAAGGATTTCTGTGTATAAAAGAGGGGCTGTGGCGCCAAGCAAATGTTCTTGTCTTGGACGGGAATCTTCCAGGGGCATGCTGCTGCTGGAGCTCAGGGGAAGGCTTGCCTCCCTGGGCTCTGCCCAGCCCCTGGATGCCTGGAGGACTTTTCTTTGCTGAGGAGCTGGTTGCTCCATTTCCTTGCCCCAGGACCTTGCTGCATCTTTTTAGCATCCTGGGAGTGCTTTCCTCTTTATTCCAGGACCTCTGGTTACATTTAGCGCCCTGGGAGCGCTGTGTGCATCACACCCGCTTATTTTGATTTCCCTAATCAGGTGCCTACCCTGCCTTATGTCCGCTTGTTTTTATATTTAATTTAAGCAGGTGCCCACCTTGCGTCTTCGCCCTTCACTTTAATTACTTAGCGGGTGCCCACCCCGCGTTTCACCGCCGCGGCCCGAGCCGCGTTCTGAAATCTTCTACCGGAGCTGCGGGTGCTGCCCCGGCCCGACACGGAAGCCAGGCGGCCTTGCCTGACTCGGGGCAGGCCCTGGGCACGTCATTTCCCCTCCCCCCCATGACCAGGGAGAAGCTGCACAGAGCCCCGCGGGCTCTATTTCCAAAGTCCCGGTCCCAAGACGGGGGACTGGGTGAAGAGGTGCCTGTTGCACCCCGCCCCTGGCGAGGCGTTGTGTGGGTGGCGGGGCTCCCATGAGCGAAGGGGAGCCCCGGATGCAGAGTCCTGTGCTGTCACCAGAGAGAGGGAACGGCACCGCCGGCAGAGACAGACCAGCCCGGTAAGGAGGGGGGTGTCCCAGTTTCCTTCCCGAGCGGCCCCACTTGACAGCGGGCCGCTCCAACATCCTGCACCATTTCCCTCGCAGAGTCCCTTGTGGCTTCATGGGGGCATTATTTAATAACCGAGCCCAGAGTGGCTCCAACAATGGCAAGTTCTGTATTGGCCATAATTGTTTAAGGGGTATGTGCCCCGCTGCTTGCCCAGGCACCATAGCGGTGTCAGTTTACCGAGCGGCCCCGGATGGCAGCGGGCCGCTCCCACGTTCCCAGAGCCCAGAAGGCTCCAGTGGGTTGTTAATTATTTTCTGAGCCCCGTGTGGCTCCCACACTCGGCACATGCTCGCTCTCAGAGCCTAGAAGGCTCCAAACATTTGGCGCATCTTTTTTTAAAGGGCTACTGAGAGCCCATGCAACATTTATTACATTCCAGCTGCCCAGCAAGTAGTGGGCAGCTGCACCCTTTAGGTTCTTTTTTATTTTAGGGGGTCCTGTACTTTTAATCCAGGAGTGAGACGCATTTCTTCATCCCTACCTTGGCATGCACAGCTGTGCAGCACTTAGTGCCAGCTGCTACGTTTAGGCTTTCATTGAACTTCCCAGTTGCCCAGCAAGTAGTGGGCAGCTGCCACGTTTAGGTTTGCGCCAAGTGCGCCCCGTGACTGTTGCTGTTTAGACAGCAGCCCTGACTTTATGAACAGAGGGCATTTGAGCCCCTTATAGATGGCCAGTTGGCCCTGGGGACTATTAGGTTTGTAGGGCGCAAGGCCCTAATGTCATTTATATAGGTGCTAGGAAATGTAATGTCTGTAGAATGATTTATGCACCTTGATTTATGCTCATAGATGTGCTTTTGTGATTATTAGGTCTTACCTTATGTTTTAATTATCTACTGTGGTCTAGGTTTGCTTTATTCCCTACTACAGGTTATGTGCTTTTATGTTGTTAAGTTTTACCTACTGTCCTATGCATTATTTTGATTCTCTACTGTGGTCTAGGTTTGATGTATTCCCTACTGCAGGTTATGTTACTAAGTGTATTTCCTTATGTTTAGGAGATTGTGGTTTATCCTATTTTTGCTTATGAGGTTGGAGCAGAATAGAGTTCTCGCCTTATGTGATACTGTACCTGTTATGATTTATTTTACAGGTGGACGCGGAGTATAGTGTCTGTGTTCTAAGTTCATATATATTCTAACGTCTTACCATTTCTTTACCAAGTGCTAATTCTGACAGTGGCCCACGTGGCCCTGTCATGTGTAAATAATCCCTTGTAAATATTGCCCGTGCCAGTTGGCACAGCGCATATTGTGTGATTACTATCTGATGTGTTTTTATTATAATATAAAGGCTATTTTCATATAACCTTGTGTGGAGTTCCTTTTGTGGTGTGCCTAGTGTGTTGTTACTGTGAGTGCTGTGCAAATGCTTTACACATCGCCACCGAGATAAGCCTAACTGCTCGTGCCAAGCTACCAAGGGGGTGAGCAGGGGTTATCTTTGGCGTGTAACTCCCTTTCCCTGACTAGAGTGGTGGTCTCTGCCTGGCTTTGGCGCAAGCCTTAGCCAACCAGAGATCCCCATTTCTAACACTGCTTTTTTCAATGGAGCTGCTAGCAGGTCTTTCATACACTCGGGAGCTCCAGGAGAGTTCCAGATTGGTGTTTGGGGGCTATAATATGGGAAGAGGCATATCTTCCTTATTTCTGACCATAGTTTAAACGCTGCTCTTGGTACCTTTAATTTTATCTGTTTAAAGTACTTTTGATGGCCAAATTTGTAGAGACAGTGGTTGTAGTTAATATCTGGTTTCCAATAGGTAGGGTAGGTCTCATAGCTTCTAAAAAGGTGTCTTACGTTTTTAAAGTGAAATGCCTTATAGTACATCATAAGGTCTGAGCTAGCTATTCCTCCTCAATTTTTCTACTGTCAAAGCTTACTCCAAGCTATCCTAACACCTTTAGAGACCTAAATAAAGGTATTCATTTCACTGTGAATCTTTTTTATACATGATAAATTAAATTGTAAGGGAATTGCATTAAAGACAAAAGTAAACTTTGGAAGGAGGCTCATTTTTATCACATTTGATCTCCCCAAAAAAGAGAGAGACAAGCAGTTCCATGATTTTAATAGTTTTCTCATCTCTTTGATCTTTAGGTCTAAATTGACCTGAGCAATTTCGTCAATATTTTTTAGAACATGGATCCCAAGATATTTAATTCTGTTTCTAGATTCTATCAGTGGCCTATGCATATTCCAGTGCATAACCTCAGTTTTTTGATGATTAGTTTGATATCCCAAGATTTTCCCAAACTCTGTTAATAAATGTGTTATGCAGCTAGAGTACTTATTTAGATTGCTTGTATAAATCATTAAATCGTCAGCATACAATGCCACTTTTAGATTCCAGCCATTAAAACTAAAAGGGGAAAATTCTCTTGAAGACCTGATCATGTTGGCTATAAATTAAAGAGATGGGGGGAGAGCGGGCACCCCAGTCTGGTGACTCTTTTAATCAGGAACCCTTTTGATACACATCCATTGATAAGTATTTTGGCTATAGGAGTTGAGTATATATTCGCAATGATCCTAGAGAAATTATGGTCTAAGCTGTTATGTTGAATGACTTTTTGCAGGTATGCCCAATTTACGCAGTCGAAAGCTTTGGCCGCGTCAAAAGTAAAGACTGCTACAGGGACCTTTTCATGAGCTGTAATATCTATGGCTCCAATCAGTTGGTGGGTAAGGTCATGTAAATTTCTCCCACTTATAAAGCCCTTCTGATCTTCATGAATCAATTTAACAGAAAGTGCACCCAATCTTTTTGCCAACAGCTGTGTAAAAATGTTATAGTCTGTATTGAGAAGCGAAATGGGCCTGTATGACTCACAGTGTAGGGGGTCTTTGCCCGGTTTTAGAATCAGGCTAATAACTAAGGGGAATTTTTTCATAAAGAATATAGTGTTATATGCTGAATTTCCATTCTTGCATAATTCCTTGCACTCTTGTGGTATTAAATAAGTCACACCTAAACACACTTTGTTGCCTACAAGTTAAAGTACATAATATTAAAGAGTGAAACATGTGTGGCTTTGGTAATGGCAGGTTCCTCTAGTGACTGGGCCCAAAACAGAATTGCTACTGGTCAAGCTATAACTGGCTTGTAGGCAACTGCCTAGCTGTACTTTGCCTAAATGATGTCGGAAAGAAGAGTCAAAACTGCTCTCAGAGCAGAGACAATGGCATGGGTTTGGCCAGTTGTTTTCTTATCAATGGCAGGAAGACCAGTTAGGGTGGACTCGGAAATTCAGTAACTTCTAAAGGGCCTGCCATGTCACAGCAAAATGTTAGGTGATACTTGGAAAGCCCCAATCTACCCACGGAACCTATTTTGAGTGGCCAAGAAGGAGGGGATAACTCATTATCTTGGTCACACCGCTGGCTAGGCACACAGACTTTGTACACATGATAAAGTGTTTCCCATCTTGAATTTTGAGAGCGAGGGTTTTTTTTTGCAGTAGGAAAACAGGATCTATTGAAAAATTGTGTAGGGTTGTCCCCGGGAACCTTTAACCCATTGATGGTGATACCTTCTTTTATGGCCTTCCCCCACAGAGCCACAGGTGTAGGATTTGCAAACCCTGGAGCAAGGACTCAGTCAATGCCCCATTAGGTACTGCAATACATGCAAAATCCACTGAGAAATACTGCACAATAAATGCTACTGTTAATAATTAGTCCCACATAATGGTTCTGGAGCACAGTGGAGCACCAAACCATCTTTCGTGATTTTATTTTTTAATTTATGTACAAAATCTTATAGAGTGCATGGCTACCCAACATCGGGATTCCTGGCGCTAATAGGATAGGTTGGGGATGGCAATATGAGTGCATTGAATAACACACTCGAAATTAGCAGAAAAGAAATACTTTTAAAATGTTTGTTTTAAAATACTAGTCTAGTGCATTAAATATGAACGTAACTACACAGAATGCAAAAACAAATGTAGCGATGCATGTCATGGTCAGCGAGAACAGATTGAACATTTAAAACATTGAGAGCAAGTTCCCCTACAGTAATCTCTAGATGCTATGCTAAATTTTAGCATAAGCAATGAATAAAAAGCTTGATTTTCGAGTTTCTTATGATGGATCGCAAACTATACATATTTTCACAAGAAATATAGCAATTCGGCTTTTCGCTATCACAGTATTTTCTGGGAAATAACAAAAAATGCTGGCAGGGCTCCTGGCTGGGACTGGCTGCGCTGAAAACCTGTGTGACTGTTGCCTTAATAGTTCCAGGTCAAAGTCCCTATAATTTACAATAAAATAGCTGGGATTTTTTAGAATCTGATCCACCATCTTAGCTTGGTATATATATATATTCACTGAAAAAAACATAGGTTATAGACCATATATAGTTAGGAATTAGCATTTAGAAAACCTTATTTTACTCACACAAAACCATTGAAATTCCATATATAGTTAGTTGCACTAACTATATATCGCGCACCCGCAATCCACTGCTGATGATGTCACATATTACATCATTCATGACATGGTCAGTGACATCACTGATGACATCACTGATGACATCTCAAATGACATCACTGATGACATCACTGATGACATCTCAAATGACATCACTGATGACATCATGACACACCAATACCAGTTACTACATACGCACTCACTGATTCCTACGTCTACACACACATTCACTCATTCACCCATACAATCACTCATACATACAGTCATTCATTATTACAACACTATCATATGCACTCATACACCTATGCAGACAGTCACACACTGCCACTCATCCATGGAGTTACTCACACACCAAGTCAGTCCTGTAAAGAATCAATCACACTTCCATTTCTTCATCTATACAGTTAAACACAGAACACCATACTTCAGTGACATCACTGATGACATCACTAATGACATCTGAAATGACATCACTGATGACATCTCAAATGACATCACTGATGACATCATGACACACCAATACCAGTTACTACATACGCACTCACTGATTCGTACGTCTACACACACATTCACTCATTCACCCATACAATTACTCATACATACAGTCAGTTATTATTAGAACACTATCATATGCACTCATACACCTAGTCAGTCCTGTGAAGAATCAATCACACTTCGATTTCCTCATCTATAGTTAAACACAGAACACCATACTTTTCACACATATACTAACACATACTTACTCTCTTATACAATCACTGATACAAGTACACATTGATATGCACAGAGTCACACACCTCCCAGCCAGCCACACACACACTCAGTCTTCCATACATCCACTCATTCTTCAATATGTAAAACGTATTTAAACTTTACAAAAACACACAGACACTAGATGATGTCATCAGTGATGTCATTTGAGATGTCATCAGTGATGTCATCAGTGATGTCACTGACCATGTCATGAATGATGTAATATGTGACATCATCAGCAGTGGATTGCGGGTGCGCGATATATAGTTAGTGCAACTAACTACATATGGAATTTCAATGGTTTTGTGTGAGTAAAATTAGGTTTTCTAAATGCTAATTCCTAACTATATATGGTCTATAACCTATGGTTTTTTCAGTGAATTTTCAAGGTTTTGTAAATGCTAATTCCTAACTATATATGGTCTATAACCTATGGTTTTTTCTGTGAATTTCATTGGTTTTTTAACAGCTAATATCTGTAGCTGTAAAATGTATTCTTCTTTAAATCCAAAAATATATTTTATATGTTTATGAATAATTTTTTTTTTAAATATTTTTTTTTCTTCGTTCCCGCTTCGCGAATCGGGAAGCTTCCCGTTAGCTGACCTTGATGCCGCGAAATAGACCGCGAGCCGGTAAACGTTTCTTTACCGCAAGTGCCGCGTTAGAAAACAACATCGTGACGCCTCCCGTCCGCATGACGTTTCACGTTGTCGCGTGATACGTCATATGACGTGCTACGTTAGCGAACTGGTACGCGAAGCGAGTCGCAAAGCGCAGGTTTCTGGAAGCAAACCGGGAGGCCCTGCAAAGCGCTTAACGTAAACACAGCAAGTCATGTGACTTGGTAATAACACTTTTCATTGGTTCATTTCACTTTTGGTTTCCTAATGATGTAAGACTAGGTCATATAATCTAAAATGAACACTTTTGATTGGTTGAGAACTCTTGTTTTTCCCAAATGATGAAAATCCCTCCTTCTTTCCTCACTCTGACTTTCATCATTGTGAGAGAAAGACCCTTTGTGATCACTGAGCAATGGCTTCTTTAGTAGCTTCAGCTGGTGCTTCCCCACCACCTCCACCACATCCAAGGAAGAGTGGACCACCTGCTCAAGTTATAATTCAACAAGAAGAGGAAGAAGAGGAACAGGACGACGAGCACGAAGAGAGGCAGTTTTTGCCTGAGCAGCCCAGGACGTCTCACCGGAAAGAAAAATTCATTTGGCAATTTTTTAAAATTCCCAAAGGTCAGAAAAAAGTAAATGCAAGATACGTAACTTGCCTTATATGTCAAGATAGACTGTCCAGAGGAACCGAGAAAAAATACAGTTTCGGAAACTACACAATGCATCGCCATATGACTAGGTGGCATCCTAACAACTACAGTGCTGCACAGTTTCGGAACGACCTAGATAATCTCCCTATTATGGCCAGAAGATCTGTTGTACCGGAAGTAACGGGACCAGAGGGCAGGGAGATGGTGCCAAATATACAAATGAAATTTGGTGAAGTAAAACACATCTGCGTATTTTGCGATGGATTCATTTCCTACGGAGAAAGAAGCATCACTCTGATCAACAGAGCTATTGACTATCATATGCAAGTTTGTACGAAACGCCCAAAATAATAAATACTTCTTTTTTTGTTTTGTTGCTCCTGTTGAGCCCTTTACAATGAATCGTTTTCATTGCCCCCTCCAAGAAAAACCCCCAAAAATATAAAACTGTTCAGAAAAATTCAAAAAAAGTAAAAAAATGTTCCAAAAAATAATAAAAAAAATATAAAACAACAAAACAATTAAAAAAAAAGTTCTTTTCAGAACTACCTCCCCGTTATTAAAAAATTGGTACAATATTTGGAACTGTGCCAACCTCTATTTCTCTTAGTTCGCTTCCCAGTTCGCTCGCCGGTACGCGAACCGGAAGCGAACCAAAAACAGTAAGTATAAGGGAAGGAAACAGACACTTATGTTAAAAGAAAGACAGCTATAGGGGAGTAAACTAGAGATACTATTACCCGTAATCCACTGCTGATGATGTCACATATTACATCATTCATGACATGCTCAGTGACATCATCAGCAGAGGATTGCGGGTTTTTTGGCAACGTGCCTTATCCACGGTTTAATAACGCTGCCTTTTGCTTTATATAAGTTTTCAAATTGTATGAAATATATACCAATAGGTCGTTATGAACCTTTAGGTAGTGCTTTTCTTCATGAGGTCTGGTCGCTTCCATACACATACAGATGTTTCAAAGATGATCAAGAAGTTTATCTGAATGGAGAGGAATGCACTGAGACGCCAGATCATTCACTAATGTGTAGGCACATACAGTTACACGGTTCATGCAACAAACACCGACCAAATATGGCTTGCGTGTTGCAAGGCACGCCAGTTCCTGCTATCATCCCCACGTTCAAGTTGTTGGAAAATGGTAGTTATTTGATGCTCAATAATGAAGATTGTTCTGAGTTAATTAAAAGTATTCCTTTTATCGTAACAGTAAGTGAACGGGTTATTTGCTGCAGAAATGTTCTATTTCCTCCCACACATGAACATAGGGAGTTTTCAATCTGGTCACAAATACCAACCTTGGGACAGATTTCAACGGCATGGCAAGAATAAGAGCTCTTTTGTCTCAGAGAGAGGTGGCCTTGAGTTCGGCCCGTGAAACTTTCGTGCTTCACATAGCGAACACCCGTACAGAGGTGCAGACCCTTTTCAATTCAGATTTGCCTTTCAATTTCAGCAAGATGGTTCCGACTATCTTTAACGCATCCTCCACAAAGGCCCTGGGGCACTTTTTTAAAGTTGTTACCAGTGGTCTCGTGACTTCATTTGAGAAAATCTTTGGAGTCATCCCTGCTTCCTTTCATTCTATTTTCTCCACTCTGGTTCGTGGATTGGCATTTTTCCTTGCATTACCAGCGGACGCTCTTGTGCTTTTTTACATTTTTAAATATGGATGTCCCTCCTATGCAACCTCCCACCCTGCAGCTGCTGACACTGTTCCGCAATCGCATGCTAGAATATTATGGCACAATGCCGTTGGCGATATTAAGCACGGCATATGGATTATCTTTTCGATTCTCCTACTTCACCTGTGTCCAGCCTGTATTTCACTGCCTGACCTGTGATTTCGATTGGGCCATTGATTTGTGTCTCTGCGGACCGGTTTCTCCTGACGTCGACTTTAATCAGCTGATGACTCCTATCATTACTCACGAGTTGGTTTGTCCTGGCGAAAGGATTATGGCTGTGGCATTGATGCATGGACTACTTGGTCCCTGGAATTTACTGGCGGCAGCACAGTCTTTCTTGGAACAGAGCTTTCTTGAAAACCCACCGAGCTGTCCTCTGATGGTGATAGAGGATCCGGTGCTGGGAGAGCACGTATGTTCTTTTCCGCTTTTAAATTGGATGGCTGAACTGTTTTCGGATGAAGACGGTGACTTCCTATTGGAGGCTGTTGCAGCTTATTTTGCATACACAGTTATGTCATAGACCTTTTTCATGTTTGATATGCTGAGTACTAGCATTTCATTGACAATTCATTGACTTATTTGTCAAGTTTTTATTATTTACCTTGCCTATTGGCTTAAGACTCGATAAAGTACTTGGCTGTTTTATTTTTCTTTAGCATTAAATTTTCCTAGTTTTTAATGCTTTACCTTGCGGACCGTCCACATATAAACTTGCAATCTGCTCTCATGAGATGGCACTTCTATTATCTTATTCAGTTCGTTTCCGGATCATGGGGAGGTGTCATCTAGGTCCTGGATATCTTTACACCGTGTTAAGTTAGCATGGGCTCATTACCGGTTTAAACGCCATTTTTCCTTTTTTGCAACTTCTGCACACGACACTTAGTTGTTGCTTTAGCTTTCCACCTAGTAGTTCATCGTGGTTTACATGAGAATAATATGTTATTGCTCTACTATCTGCTTTGCTTGTTAAACTATATCTGTACAGCGAGTGCTAAAGTTTCAAGAACAACACGATACAGAATTGTTATGAGGTCTGATCTCCACGACTTCATACTCATAACATAAGTGCAACTTCTGCCAATTCTGGGCATGAGGCGGGTTTTATATTGCTTTGCCGAACACACATACACAACAGTTGATGCGGTTCACATGAAGAGAGAGCTGGTGTATGCTGATGTGATTCCTTCAAATCTAAGACACTAAAGTATGGGCAAGCCCTAAACCAACACAAAGAGACCTTCTTAGCAAATAATATAATATGTGTATTAGGGAGGGTGAGATATAAGCAGCCGCGGGCCGTGGAGGGAGTTACGGTGAGGCAGGGAGGCGGGGAGGGGGAGAAGCAGGTTGGAGCCCTCTCTACCTTGCCCCTCCCCCTCCCCGCCTCCCTGCCCCACCGTAACTCCCTCCACGGCCCGCGGCTGCTTATAAGTGTTGCTAACTCTTATTCATTTACAGCATGTTAACATACTGTCACCATTCGCTTTTTATGTACTAGTAACTATGCTGGTAATTTTGCTACTGATAATATGTGTACTTGTATTCTCCACCCTGCTTCTCCCCCTCCCCGCCTCCCTGCCTCACCGTAACTCCCTCCACGGCCCGCGGCTGCTTATAAGTGTTGCTAACTCTTATTCATTTACAGCATGTTAACATACTATCACCATTCGCTTTTTATGTACTAGTAACTATGCTGGTAATTTTGCTACTGATAATATGTGTTCTTGTATTATCTAAGATACTACGCCTGAGAAGACGGCATTAGTAAATAAACATTTCAAATACACATGTGTTCTTCTTAACTCCATGTTCTGGTTTCTAAGAAATATATAACGACCGACTGTTCATGAGTTCCACGTATCCTGAGGTACTATAAGTTCATATTCTGGATTGTCTAAACATTGAGAGTTTGTTATATCCAATGTGACACTGTACCTAGCTTACTAAGGAGTTTTTGATTACTAACGTGAGTTTTGGGACACCCTAATTCGCCGAGGTTCCAATCCTCTGTCCACAGTTCTGTGTGAGAACAGAAACCCTGCGACAGGGGCACCCCCGACCCTTGCTGGAGCTTCATCACACTTGCGATACAACTCCAGCAATGCGCCACCTTTACGGCACAGATACATCACGCATCTGTGCTGTTTTTGCCCCATGATGCGCCGCATTGTAAATGCAGCACACCATAGGTGACGGAACAGCGGCACAGAATGACTAACACATCCCTGGTGATGCGCCAGTCATCATAAATGTATCCCTATGCTTCTTATCTTGTTAGAGATGAACCGCCATATGTATCATCAAAGTTTTTTGCATTTCCTAAATAGCGAACTTTAAGGAATAAATAGCGATTCTTTACCATTCCTAGTTTGCGATTAGCTATTTGCTAATTACAAATTACCCATTCATTTCCTTCATTTCCATAGGGCGGTTGGACTCACTTTTAGCTCGAACGGCTGAATGGATTTCCACGAAACTTGGCAAAATTGTAGGGACTGGTAGCCCGATGTGCCTTTGCTATGTCTCAAGATATATGCTCCAGTGGTTTTTACGAAAATTAACTTTGAAAAATATATATTGGGCTACATTGGCCTATATATATGTTGGAGCCCAAATGTAGCCCAATGTAGCCCAATGATGCCCAATGTAGCCCAATGTAGCCCAAAGATGGCCGCCAGACACACAAAAAAACAAATGTAGCCTAAATATCAGCCAGATGTAGCCCAACTATAGCCCAGTGACAGAATGACCAATCAGCTTCGCAAACCTCCGATACGCGAAGCGGAGCGCTGTTACAGATATATATCTTTTTTTGAACGTTAATTTCTCAAAATCCACTGGAGCACATATATTGAGACCTAGCAAAGGCACATCGGGCTACCAGTCCCTAATATTTTGCCAAGTTTCATGCAAATCCATTCAGCCGTTCGATTATTATTATTATTATTTTTTTTTGCCCCGCGGGGTCCTTTTAAAACCTCCACATCAAACCTAGGGGGTCAGCGAGGATCTACTATGCCCCCTTATAGTTATTTCCCCCTTTGTTTTGACCTCCTCTTGTCTCTCGATCCTACCGAGAGACAAGATGGCGGCCGCTACGGACATTTTGGAATGTTGACAGACGCCGGAGAACCAATCAGCTTCGCTTCACAAAGCTCCGTTGCGCGAAAAGTACGCGTCCTGGGACGCTGCCAGGTCCGCTGTTACAGATATATATCTTTTTTTGAACGTTAATTTCTCAAAATCCACTGGAGCACATATATTGAGACCTACAAAAGGCACATCGGGCTACCAGTCCCTACAATTTTGCCAAGTTTCGTGCAAATCCATTCAGCCGTTCGGGCTAAAAGTGAGGCCAACCGCCCTATGGAAAACTCAATGTTAAAAACACGTTTTGGGACCCCCTTTTTTCTCGGCCCCCCCTTGACAAACCCCCCCCAAATTTTCAAGGGCTGCTCAGAAACAAAATGTGCCATTTTTCTGAAAATTTCAGCCAATTCCGTCCACAAACGCCAAAGTTATTAGACATAGAATTTTCAAAAATCCCATAGAGAAAAAATCCTAACTATATATACCTACTGGCGACCGCCAGTAGGTAATATGTATATATATATTAACCCTGGGCGTAGTGTGCGTAGTGGGGCTACGCGAAGCTACGCAAAGTGGGCGAGAAACTACGCCCACCTGCACACTTCGCGTAGCCCCACTACGCGCCGCATGCCCCCCTCCCCTACATACCTAATGTAATTAAATGGGCCAAGAAAAAGAAATAAAATGCACTTACCTTGTCTACGGCGAACCGGGGCTCCCTCTGCTTGTTCACGCCGCCGTCTACTAACCAATGCGCATGCGTGGGGGGCCACGCATGCGCATTTCTCATGAGAAATGCGCATGCGCGGCCGCCCGCGTGTGCGCATTGGTTAGCAGATGGCGCCGTGTATGAGCAGAGGGAGCCCCAGGACGCCGCGGACAAGGTAAGTGTATTTTATTTATTTTTTTGTGGCCATTTAATTAAATTAGGTATGTTCGGGAGGGCGGGAGGGAGGCAGGTGGCGGGCAACTTCGCTACGCCCAAGGAGTGGCGTAGTGCTGCCTGCTTCGCCTACTTTGCAAAGGGCAACGTAGGCAACACTACGCCCACTCCGTGGGCGTAGCGAAGTTGCCCGCCCAGGTCTAATATATATATATTACCTACTGGCGGTCGCCAGTAGGTATATATAGTTAGGATTTTTTCTCTATGGGTTTTTTGAAAATTCTATGTCTAATAACTTTGGCGTTTGTGGACGGAATTGGCTGAAATTTTCAGGAAAATGGCACATTTTGTTTCTGAGCAGCCCTTGAAAATTTGGGGGGGGTTCGTCCAGTGGGGGCCGAGAAAAAAGGGGGGTCCCAAAACGTGTTTTTAACATTGAGTTTTCCATAGGGCGGTTGGCCTCACTTTTAGCCCGAACGGCTGAATGGATTTGCACGAAACTTGGCAAAATTGTAGGGACTGGTAGCCCGATGTGCCTTTTGTAGGTCTCAATATATGTGCTCCAGTGGATTTTGAGAAATTAACGTTTAAAAAAAGATATATATCTGTAACAGCGGACCGGGCAGCGCTCTGGTTCGCGGACTTTTCGCGCAACGGAGCTTTGTGAAGCGAAGCTGATTGGTTCTCCGGCGTCTGTCAACATTCCAAACAGTCCGTAGCGGCCGCCATCTTGTCTCTCGGTAGGATCGAGAGACAAGAGGAGGTCAAAACAAAGGGGGAAATAACTATAAGGGGGCATAGTAGATCCTCGCTGACCCCCTAGGTTTGATGTGGAGGTTTTAAAAGGGCCCCGCGGGGCAAAAAAAAATAATAATAATAATAATCGAACGGCTGAATGGATTTGCACGAAACTTGGCAAAATTGTAGGGACTGGTAGCCCGATGTGCCTTTGCTAGGTCTCAATATATGTGCTTCAGTGGATTTTGAGAATTTAACGTTCAAAAAAAGATATATATCTGTAACAGCGCACCGCTTCGCGTACTTTTCGCGTTACGGAGCTTTGCGAAGCGAAGCTGATTGGCTCTCCGGTGTCTGTAAACATTCCAAACAGTACGTAGCGGCCGCCATCTTGTCTCTCGGTAGGATCGAGAGACAAGAGGAGGCCAAAGCGAAGGGGCAAATGACCATAAGGGGGCATAGTAGATCCTCGCTGACCCCCTAGGTTTGATGTGGAGGTTTTAAAAGGGCCCCGCGGGGCAAAAAAAAAAATAATAATAATAATCGAACGGCTGAATGGATTTGCACGAAACTTGGTAAAATATTAGGGACTGGTAGCCCGATGTGCCTTTGCTATGTCTCAATATATGTGCTTCAGTGCATTTTGAGAAATTAACGTTCAAAAACAAGATATATATCTGTAACAGCGCTCCGCTTCGCGGAGATAAAATTATATCTGTATTACCTAGCTGTTGCTAACACCAGTTAGCGACGGCTAGTAGGAGATAGCGACCATCTTGGGTCCCACTTTGCATGTGAGTGATATTTATCACTAATGACATGCAAAGTGGGCATGCCAAGATGTTAGCGACTGGAAACAGTCGCTAACATCGCTATCTCCTATTATCAACTTTTGGAAATATTCGAGATAAGCGCGAATATCTCCAAAAAGTAACAGCTGCCCTGAGCAGTTCTTAGCCATGTTATCCAATGGGAGGTGGATAACATGGCTAAGAGCATTAGCTCGGTAATGCATGAATATCGCGGAGTTTTCAGCGATATTAATGCATTGCGCTCGTTTTTTATCGTATTTGCGATAAACCTTGATAATAGCAAGGTTTATCTGCGATAATTTCTGACGGTAAAAAAATCTTTGCAATGCATCGTTAGGGATAAATATCGCTTAACTTTGGTAATATGCCCCAACGTCTGTTAACGTTCGATTCGAAGGAAATCAGGAATTGTTGAAAAACATTGTGTGCGCCATCTTGTCTTTTTTCAAATGCCACACTTTTGTCGTGCACCGCAGCCATTTTAGATGCCTTGACCAGACCCACTCTGTGCACGCTGTCGATCCTTAGCATGGCTCCCCACCCTCGCAAGCATCTCACCCAGGCAGTGGTCACCCCCGCTCTCTGTCTTATGCATGGGTAATAAACCTCCCCCCATCTGCGCTGCTCTTCCCTGAGAATCACACCCTGTGCCCGCCCGACACCTCCCTTTCGCCCTATTCACTACCGCACCCTCTGACACTCCTTTTCCTCTGTGTCCGATTGTCCAGGCCGGTCCTAGGCTATCAGCTAGCCCTGCAGATGTAGTTTATGGCCACAGCTGTAAAGAATCACCCCTCTTCAAAGGAGTTATAGTAGATCAAGGCCCACACTCGATGAGATCCGTCACAGCAGAAGCGTTGCTATTATCTGAAAACCATCCTGTATTGTGATTGGGGAGGGGACCGAGCGTGAAGCGGAAGATTCCAGGGATGACTCTTTGTACATCAAAGTTTTTACAATTATGTGTCACATTAAAAATATATAGCACTCCGACAAAGTAGTAAGATTATAAAACTTTAATAATTTATAAATATATACAAGAAAACAAAAATAGTAATAACATATAAACATTTTTAGAGAAAAACAACGAAGTAGCGGTCGGCTGTGCGAATAGTCCCAACGCAGCACAACGTCCAGATTTCCGGCGTGGGGCGTCGCGGGGGGTGGGTCATCAGTAGCAAACTGTTGTGCGAATAGTTCCAAGGCAGCAGAACGCGCCGAAATCTAGATGACACGAAAGTGATGTCTAGTAAGTTGCCACCCAGCAAATAACGGCGTGGGGCGTCGCGGGGGGTGGGTCATCAGTAGCAAACTGTTGTGCGAATAGTTCCAAGGCAGCAGAACGATGGCACCAAGGTGATGTCCAGTAAGTTGCCGCACTGGTTTTGGTATCCTACAATGCTGCTCCGAATAACGGCGTGGAGCGCCCCGGGGGAGGCGGCGTGAACGGGCCTCTCCAGGTGGAGTCTCATCTGTTTTAGTGGGGCGCCCCTTTACCGTTTCAGTTGCCATTCCGTCCGCTTTTGGTCCACTGTGTCAAAATCCGCCATTCAGCTGAGTTGCGCCCACTCTTGCGGTGCAGCGATAGGCGCCTGCCACAGGACTCTCAAAATGGCGGCAGGCTCTTTCCTTTTTGGGCGTGGTCCACTGAAATGGCCCTGGGACACCTTGGAAATCGGACGCTTGTCTGCTAGGTCTTGGACCCCATTCTCGAAAGCGTCCCCTCCGCCTTGAGAATTCATCAAAAGTTTTGGGGGCCCCGACTCCTGCAGGCTTCTGGTGGGGAGCGGCTGCCATGATTGCTCGCGGAATGACCACGACGGAGCTACAAGATGGTGGTGCTCTCATGCTGACGCCAGTTTAGTCTGAAACATCCAGAAACAAGGTGGGGCTTTCATCGTTTGGGGGAAAAAAAAAGTTTTCATCCAATGAAAAGTGTTGTTTTTAGGTCATATGATCAAGCCTTCCATCATTCGGAAACCAAAAGTAAAATGAACCAATGAAAAGTTTTATAAACAAGTCACATGACCTGTTATGCGGCATAGGGTATAAAATGCGGAGAAAATACGTTGGCACGTGAGGCGGCGTCAGTAGCGGACCGATGTGCGAATAGGCCGAAGGCAATACAACGCGCCAAGATCCGGATGGCACCGAGGTGGTGTCATAGTTGAGAGTTCTGAGCAGCGGTTGTAACACTGTCTGAAGCTTATTTGCAGCTGCTGCAGCTTCACTACGCGCCAAGATCCGGATGGCACCGAGGTGGTGTGTAGCAAGTTGCCGCACTGGTGTGGCCATCCTACAATGCTGAAAGTCGGCGTGGGGCGCCCCGTTGGCCTGTGAGTTTGCGTCAGTAGCGGACCGATGTGCGAATAGGCCGAAGGCAGCACAACGCGCCAAGATCCGGATGGCACCGAGGTGGTGTCTAGTAAGTTGTCGCACTTCTGTGGCCATCCTACAATGTTGAAAGTCGGCGTGGGGCGCCCCGTTGGCCTGTGAGATGGCGTCAGTAGGGGACCGATGTGCGAATAGGCCGAAGGCAGCACAACAATATTTTCTGACTGACACCACAAGGCGCTGAGATGCCAAGATCCGGATGGCACCAAGGTGATGTCTAAGTTGCGGACTGATGTGCGAATGGGGCCAAAGGCAGCGTAACAATATTTTTTGTATGGAAGATACCACTAGGCGTTGAGGTGCCAAGATTCGGATGGCACTGAGGTGATGTCTAGCAAGTTGGTGTGGTCATCCTACAATGCTGAAACTCGGCGTGGGTCGCCCCATTAGCCTGTGAGATGGCGTCAGTAGCGGACCGATGTGCGAATAGGCCGAAGGCAGCACAACGCGCCAAGATCCGGATGTCACCGTGGTGGTTTCATAGTTGAGAGGCACTTCATCTGCAGTGGGGCGCCGAGATCCGGATGGCACCGAGGTGATGTCTAGCAAGTTGCTGTACTGGTGTGGTCATCCTACAATGCTGAAACTCGGCGTGGGTCGCCCCATTAGCCTGTGAGATGGCGTCAGTAGCGGACCGATGTGCGAATAGGCCGAAGGCAGCACAACGCGCCAAGATCCGGATGTCACCGTGGTGGTTTCATAGTTGAGAGGCACTTCATCTGCAGTGGGGCGCCGAGATCCGGATGGCACCGAGGTGATGTCTAGCAAGTTGCTGTACTGGTGTGGTCATCCTACAATGCTGAAACTCGGCGTGGGTCGCCCCATTAGCCTGTGAGATGGCGTCAGTAGCGGACCGATGTGCGAATAGGCCGAAGGCAGCACAACGCGCCAAGATCCGGATGTCACCGTGGTGGTTTCATAGTTGAGAGGCACTTCATCTGCAGTGGGGCGCCGAGATCCGGATGGCACCGAGGTGATGTCTAGCAAGTTGCTGTACTTGTGTGGTCATCCTACAATGCTGAAACTCGGCGTGGGTCGCCCCATTAGCCTGTGAGATGGCTGTTCTTTGGATTTGGGCCTGGTCCACCAAAATGGCCCTGGGACACCTTAGAACTCGGACGCTCGATTTTTTTTTCCTTTCCTGTACATGCAAAAAAAGGTAAATGCCCGGTACGTTACACGCTTCATCTGCCACGATGAACTCTCCAGAGGAACCGAAAAAAAATATAGTTGTGGTAACTATACCATGCATCGTCATATGGAGAGGTGGCACCAATTAATTATAGTGCTGCATAAAAGAGAGATTTGGAGGAGAACCCCTGACCTGCTAGTACATTCATCAAAGAAGTGGCACTGAGAGCTTCAGAGGCAAGGGAAACGGTCCCAAATATTTAGAAGAACTTTGGAAAGATTAAAATGACATGTTTAGATTGTGGCAAATTAATTTCATGTGGACAGATGAGTGTTACTCTAATAAATACAGCATATGAACATCATCATAGTCGATGGTTGGTAGAGACATTTTGACTATATCCTGGACCTGCCCGTCCTCGCCCAAAATGGCGCCGGAATAAATGGGACTCGTAACTCCTTGTTGTGTACTGGTTGCAGAACCTTGAAATCACGAGATACGTATGCAGTTTTGAAGCACATGGCGGGCGGGGACGAGAATTGATTGAATATTTCGACATCCCTATTGATATTAAGTTCTGATGTGTTATTGATTACTGTACTGTTGAAAGTTCGAATTAACGTCACCCATGGTACTTGCCCGCAAATGTATATCTAGATAATTTTATTGTAACTGGCCCTGTCGTATTTTAATTATAAAATGTACGTCCACCGATTCCGTAACTGTTAGACACCTTAGTTCTTGCAACCTAATGGCCCGCCCGTTACGTTCCTCTACAGTGTAAATGTCTATTCATCATATACGATTACAGTTTGCTCTGTGGCAGGCCCACGTGGTTATAGGCTCGTATTTGTATAATGAAATTTTCACAATAAAGGTTTTTAAAAGAAAACATGGTAGTAGTATATACATTGGTAAAGTTTTTAATAATAGTGACTGTTTTAGAATCATTAAAAGGCAAGTGAAATAAAGCAGACCAATTACATGAAGGGTAAAAGGTATAATACGAAGGAACGCAGTAAAGATAAATGGTCAAGGGCTGTTGTGTTTTCTATTCCTGCAACATAAAGTGATCGATAAGAATCTCATATTCAGGCGTATCGGCGACTAAGACAGCAGGTCGACCCTCTTTTGCTCAACGGCTCCGTCATGGGACGAAGAAACTCTCTTTTTCTCGAAAAAAGAATATATTTTACTTGCAGGACAGTTGTAAAATTTCCGGGAAAGTACATTAGCCTGGAACATTATAACATATATTTAAGAAAAAATAATGTTCGGAAGTAATGAAAAGCGTAATTTTTAGGTCATATGACCAAGCCTTTCATCATTACAATAAGAAAAGTAAAATGAACCAATGAAAAGTTTTATTAACAAGTCACATGACTTGTTATGCTTACGTTACGCGCTGCGCGCCCCGGATGACTTCCGGATGCGCTAACGCGGCGCGTCATATGACGCATTACGCGACAACGCAGGTACAGAATATAGTCAAAATGTCTCCACCAACCAGCGGTCGGAACACAACCCCTTTCAGCAGGCTAAATAGTTCTGTTAAATGACAACAGAAGGGACAGGCAACAAGAACCATCAGTCAAAGAGGGGAGAGCTAGTTCTTCTCTACCGGGTTACATTGGGGCGCTACCGGAACTGATCGAATTGGTAGTCTACAGTGTTTCTGGATGTTCCAGACTGAAGCTGGGGTTAGCATGAGAGCAGCACCATTTCGTAGCTCCGTCGTGGTCATTCCGCAACCAATCATGGCAGCCGTTCTTTATCGTTATTTTGGGCGGGGTGGGTGGCGGAGCCGAGCTGTTTTGCAGCCATCATTGTGTGGAGTTCAGTTCATCTCACTAGTTTTGTATTTGTCATGAGGGGTTGTTCCTAATGTTTCTATTTTAGCGAGGTCAAAAAGAGATCCCATTAGTGGCCTACTGATTTTGCTCGATTCCTTTTCTTTTTTTTTTACACGATTTTTCGTTATCTGCAAAGACTAAACAGAGTATTGCGACTCTGTGTTTGTTTGTAAATAGAGAATGAACCAAAGAGAACTAATTCTAAAACAGTAAATACTTGGATAACAATCAATCAAATGGAGAGAGAAGCAGGCACGACGGATTACAATGGGGGCAAAGACCTGCGTTAACTACCTTTCACTATCTGCAAAGAGAGAGTACTCCTAATAGAAATGAGGGGGGGGGGGCACCATTCAAAGCAGATCAGTGTGCATAAACACGAAAATGTTTTCACTTACCACGTACTTGACATTCGACAGCTTATGATATTTGCTATTAAAAAACCATTGAAATTCACTGAAAAAACCATAGGTTATAGACCATATATAGTTAGGAATTAGCATTTACAAAACCTTGAAAATTCACTGAAAAAACCATAGGTTATAGACCATATATAGTTAGGAATTAGCATTTAAAAAACCTTATTTTACTCACACAAAACCATTGAAATTCCATATATAGTTAGTTGCACTAACTATATATCGCGCACCTGCAATCCACTGCTGATCATGTCACATATTACATCATTCATGACATGGTCAGTGACATCACTGATGACATCACTGATGACATCTCAAATGACATCACTGATGACATCACTGATGACATCTCAAATGACATCACTGATGAGATCTCATTTGACATCAATGACCACATCACTGATGATATCATTCATGTGACAATACAATGCATCTCCTCACATTTTAATATAACCTCTGTTTCACCCAGTGTTAAATACAGAGTATAATTTTTGAAACCATTGACACACCAATACTAGTTACTACATACGTACTCACTGATTCCTACGTCTACACACACATTCACTCATTCACCCATACAATCATTCATACATACAATCACTCATCTTTACAACACTATCATATGCACTCATACACCTATACAGACACTCACACTCTGCCACTCATCCATGGAGTTACTCACACACCTAGTCAGTCCTGTAAAGAATCAATCACACTTCCATTTTTTTTGTCTATACAGTTAAACATAGAGCACCTTACATTTTCAAACATATACTAACACATACTTACTTTCTTATACAATCATTGATACAAGTACACATTGATCTGCACAGAGTCACACACCTCCCAGCCAGCCACACACACACTCAGTCTCCCATACAAATACTTAGACAATCAATCAATAACCCATATAGTTAATCATATAGCTACTGATCAACACATGCAGCAGTTTACAGAACAACAGACATAATGATGCACAAATTAAGACAGTTTAGTCACTAACCCATGCACTCAGTGAGACACATTTAATCACTCACTCATACATTCAGTCATGCACCTACTAAATCCTTCGTCCAGACACTTATACATCTACTCATTCTTCAATATGTAAAACATATTTAAACTTTACAGAAACACACAGTCACTGGATGATGTCATCAGTGATGTCATCAGTGATGTCATTTGAGATGTCATCAGTGATGTCATCAGTGATGTCACTGACCATGTCATGAATGATGTAATATGTGACATGATCAGCAGTGGATTGCAGGTGCGCGATATATAGTTAGTGCAACTAACTATATATGGAATTTCAATGGTTTTGTGTGAGTAAAATAAGGTTTTTTAAATGCTAATTCCTAACTATATATGGTCTATAACCTATGGTTTTTTCAGTGAATTTTCAAGGTTTTGTAAATGCTAATTCCTAACTATATATGGTCTATAACCTATGGTTTTTTCAGTGAATATATATATATATATATATATTCACAGAAAAAACATAGGTTTCAGGGGTGTTATAGTTAGCTGGACATTTCACTCGTACAAAACCATAGAAATTCCTCCATTAAAGTTAGTTCTGCTAACTATAACTCGCACACCCTCAATGAACTGCTGATGATGTCACATATTACATCATTTATCACATGGTCAGTGAGATCACTGGTGACATCACTGACGACATCTCAAATGACATCACTGATGACATCATCCAGTGAATGTGGTTTAGTTTGAACTTTAAATATGTATTATATATATATATATTCACTGAAAAAACCATAGGTTATACACCATATATAGTTAGGAATTAGCATTTAAAAAACCTTATTTTACTCACACAAAACCAATGAAATTCCATATATAGTTAGTTGTACTAACTATATATCACGCACCCGCAATCCACTGCTGATCATGTCACATATGACATCATTCATGACATGGTCAGTGACATCACTGATGACATCACTGATGACATCTCAAATGACATCACTGATGACATCACTGATGACATCTCAAATGACATCACTGATGACATCACTGATGACAACATCCAGTGACTGTATTTTTCTGTAAAGTTAAAATATGTCTTACATATTTAAGAATGAGTGGATGTATAAGTGTCTGGATGAAGGATTTAGTAGGTGCATGACTGACTGTATGAGTGAGTGGTTAAATGTGTCTCACTGAGTGCATGGGTTAGTGACTAAACTGTCTTAATTTGTGCATCATTATGTCTGTTGTTCTGTAAACTGCTGCATGTGTTGATCAGTAGCTATATGAGTAACTATATGGGTTATTGATTGGTTGCCCAAGCATTTGTATGGGAGACTGAGAGTGTGTGTGGGTGGCTGGGAGGTGTATGACTCTGTGCATAGATGTATGGGTTCAAAAGTGCATGTGGAAACAGCTGTATGGGCGGTTGACTGTGTGCATGACTGTATTGGTGAGTGAATAGATATCTCAGTGCTACATGTCAAAGTAAGTACATATGTAAAATACAGTACATGTGAGAGTTGACATATATAAATAACTGTGCATAAGAGCCAGTGAATGTGTGAGTGGCTGTATGGATCATTGTGCTCTTGTATCCAGGATTGTATAAGTGAGTAAATATGTTTTAGTATATGAATGAATAAGTAAGGTGTGTATAACTGTATAGTTGTGAAAATGGAGCTGTGATTGATTCTTTGCATGACTGACTAGGTGTGTAAGTAACTCCATGGATGAGTGACAGTCTGTGAGTGTCTGTTTACACTGAGTGTATCTAAGGTTATATTAGAGTCTGAAGAGGTTCATCGTATTATCACATGAATAATGTCATCAGTGATGTGATCATTAATGTCAAATGAGATTTTATCAGTGATGTCATCAGTGATGTCATTTGAGATGTCATCAGTGATGTCATCATTGATGTCATTTGAGATGTCATCAGTGATGTCATCAGTGATGTCACTGACCATGTCATGAATGATGTCATATGTGACATGATCAGCAGTGGATTGCGGGTGCGTGATATATAGTTAGTACAACTAACTATATATGGAATTTCATTGGTTTTGTGTGAGTAAAATAAGGTTTTTTAAATGCTAATTCCTAACTATATATGGTGTATAACCTATGGTTTTTTCAGTGAATTTTCAAGGTTTTGTAAATGCTAATTCCTAACTATATATGGTCTATAACCTATGGTTTTTTCAGTGAATTTCATTGGTTTTTTAATAGCTAATATCAAAACCTTTACAATGTATTATTCTTTAAAAAGAAAAATATTTTTTACATGTTTTTTATACAATTTTTTTTTTATTTTTTTTTGTTTCGCTCCCAGTACGCGTACCGGTTAGCTTCCCGTTAGCTCAATCCGGAGGCGCGACCCGGTACGCGAACTGGTAAACGTTCCTTTTGCACACCTCTCGCGTTACAAAACAACATCGTGACGCTTCGCGTCAGCATGACGTTTCGCGTTCTCGCGTAATACGTCATATTACGTGCTACGTTCGCGTACCCGGAAGCGCAGCGGTACGCGAACCGGAAGCGATCCGCGGCGCGGCGCCGACCGCGTAACGTAAACATAGCAGGTCATGTGACTCGGTAATAACACTTTTCATTGGTTCATTTCACTTTTGGTTTCCTAATGATGTAATACAAGGTCATGTGATCTAAAATGGACACTTTTCATTGGTTTAGAACTTTTGTTTTTCCCAAATGATGAAAACCCCTCCTTCTTTCATCACTCTGACTTTCATCTTGGTGAGAGAAAGACCCTTTATTGAGACTTTGAGATGGCTTCATTAGTAGCTTCAGCTGGTGCTAGCCCACCACCTCCACCAAATCCAAGAAAGAGAGGACCACCTGCAGAAGTAATTTTGCAAGAAGAGGAAGAACAGGAAGAGGAGGAAGAGGAGGAAGAGCATGAGTTTTTGCCAGAGGAGCCCAGGAGGTACAATCGAAAGGAGAATTACATCTGGCAATTCTACAGAATTCCTGAGGGGCAAAAGAAAGTGAATGCACGTTACGTGTTTTGCCGCATATGCGGTGATAGATTGTCAAGGGGCACTGATAAAAAATACAGTTATGGCAATCATACTATGCATCGGCATATGAGTAGGTGGCACCCAAATAATTATAGTGCTGCCCAGCTACGTGACGAACAACAAAATCCCCTCCCAATGGCAAGAAGATCGGTGGTTCCAGAGGTGTCGGGACCAGAGGCGAGGGAGATGATCGCAAACATCCAAATGTTGTTTGGGCACGTAAAGCAAGTGTGCGTGGAATGTGGCACTTTCATCTGCTACAGAGAAAGTAGCATCACTTTGATTTTGCGAGCAATTCAAAATCATATTAATGTTTGTACGAAACGCACCAAAAAATAAATTCTTTTTTTTTTTTTTGCTCCTGTTGAGCCCTTTATAATGGATCGTTTTTGTTTCCCCCCCCCCCAAAAAAACCAAAAAAAATTTAAAAACGTTCAGAAAATACAAAAAAAGTAAAAAAATGTTCAAAAAATACTAAAAAAAATATAAAACAACAAAAACATAAAAAAAAAAGTTCTTTTCAGAACTAACTCCCCATTATAAAAAAATTGGTAGAATATTTGGAACTCTGCCAACCTCTATTTCTCTTAGTTCGCTCCCGGAGCGCTACCCGGTACGCGTACCGGAAGCTAACCAAAAAAAATATTTTTTAAAAAAAAGAACAGTAAGTATAAGGTAAGCAAACAGACAGTTATGTTAAAAGAAAGACAGCTCTAGGGAGTAAACTAAGGATACTGTTACCTACAATCCACTGCTGATGATGTCACATATTACATCATTCATGACATGGTCAGTAACATCAACAGCAGTGGATTGTAGGTAACAGTATCCTTAGTTTACTCCCTATAGCTGTCTTTCTTTTAACATAACTGTCTATTTCCTTCCCTTATAGTTACTGTTCTTTTTTAAAAAACATTTTTTTGATCAGTCATAAACAGTGACATTAATAGAAACAGAGAGAGTGAACAAGAGTGAAGAACTATGGTCCTCCTCAGCCACCCTCAGAAAACCAAGGGGGTCAAGATACATCTACCGTGCCCCCTTCTACCCATTCTGAACATTATTTGCCCTCCATCTTGTATCTTGATTCGACCGAAACACAAAATGGTGGACTGCCATAACGCTGCTGGTTTGCGAACCGGGCAACTTCCCGGGAAGCGGTCCAAAAAAAAAAAAGTTGGGAAAGTAATTCACAGACACTAAGAGTAATAGAGATGGAGTGAGTGAACAAGACTGAGGAACTATGAGAACAGAGGGACTGAGAAAAAGAGTGGAAGGAGTTGAGTAAATAGGTAATAGAGAAAGGAATGAGGAAAGTAGCAAAGGCAGGAAACTGAGGATTAAAGAAGTGAAGCAGTGGATCTAATAGTAGGTGAATGTGATAGAAATGTAACGAAAAGAGTACAACTATTTACCTTGTAATTGCCGTTAAATTAATCACATTTTATTTCTATACTTTCAATCTGTGAAAGAGAGAACCAACATTTGAAAAAAATTAAAATATGTATTTAAAAATTACAAAAGACAAGGGAAAATATTGAAGGACAAATAGTTTTTCAACAACTTTGACACTGACAGAAGCTTCTGCTTCTCCAGGTCCTCTACACAATCCTAAAGATATACATTTTAAACTAACAGTATCTTGATGCAGATGAAGTGAGGCCTATCTTAAAACATGGTGCATCTTTTGCATTGCTCTTGTTTCAGAAAAGTGTCGCTTCAGTATGCCAATAACATGTCTCCTATCCAGAGATTTGTTTGAGGTGAGGCCTACTCAGAGTTCAAGATGAGATTTACACTTGTTGAAGTGTACAGAGGAGATAATATCTGTGAAAGTCTACTAATGAAGTGAGTCATGTCCACTGCACTCTTCAACAAAGTAGAAACCTCCTATGTTTCCGTGGACAGACCTAAACTTGATCTGCACAATGTGATTCGTAATGATAGGAAACACAGGTGATGTAATTGAAATATGTGCAATTTATTTTGCTCATTTCACAATCACATCACTTGTGTTTCCTTTGCTTAGGTATCTCATTGTGCAGATGTAGTCCAGCATATGAAAGAATACGTAGAAGTGCAGCACTGCATACAATAAATTTAACACTTACAGAAAACTCACCTTCTCCATGCCTCCTACACAGTTCTACATATACATCATAAATGCAAACAGTACAGAATTAATTATACATGTTAAATGGTTTATTTTTGCTGTTCTCAGAATGTATCAAAATTCACTAAAAACAGTGACTTGAAGGTATTCATCATGTAACAGCGGGGAAAAAAAAACACAATCAAAATGATTGTGTTTAAAAAACCCATACAACATCAGAAATTAAAATTCAGAACTCCTTAAAGTTAACTTACTTTCCATGACGTCCAAGGATGTCCTATGAACAGCTTACACTCTTTTGTGCTGTTATTACTTTCAGCCTGCCACTTTCTGAAAGAAAACCTCCATCGTTTTTAAAAACACGTTACATGCAATAAATGACTTCTTGCTCTCTACCACTATTTTCCACAAGGCCAAATCTAGTCAGAGATATTTATAACTCTTGGATTTCTTGTAAGCCAATCCCATCATTTGGCATTTCCGCAACTTTCAGAATTAAAATGTTGAAGATCATTTTCACAATCCTGGAATAGTAATATCTTCCCCTTCTTGCTCAGTCATGTTCTACATTTCCTATGACACTGATACTGCTTAATATGAAGCAGACTTACACTACCTCTATGAGTACTACAATTATTTAATTCTCTACATCACTTTTAATCACAAAGCAATGTAAAACAGTAGACAGCATTGCAGACTTACATTCCCTCTACTCCATGTTTTGATTGGCTGCTTCAATTAGCTTATGAAAAGAAACATTTTTTCTGAACTCATTTAAAGTGCACATACATCTCCATGATGTCCAATCCTATGATTAGAAGTTATGTCTCTGAACTACACTTATCCTCAAGGCCAAATTGTGTAGGAGCCATTAGAACTTCTTGAAATTCCACAGATCACATCCCGAGATTATTTTCCTAAAATTTTGGTTTTAAAAACACCAGGTAAGAGTTTTTAAGGTCATACGGCAATTTTTTTTTGAAAATTAAAACAGAATCATTGCAGAATGACCAGCCATTTCTAGACTTTAAATAAGCTGTGTAATGTCCTGATGATATTGAAGGGCCGTCATGATATATAATTGCTGTAGTTACAAAAGTCCTTCCTGATATTGACAACTGCGAAGCTACAAATTTTTTTATTAAAGTTGTCAATTTTGTTCCATCAGGCCTACATCGTTGGAACATTAAAATGACGTACTGGCCATATGTTCGTATAAATAATGTGGACATCATTTCAGATTTACATTGGCTACACTCCATGTTGTGATTAGCAGCTTTTACTAGCTTATTAAAGGAGACTGATTTACTGTCTGGCAAAGTTAAATATATAAATCTTTCTGAGTCTACACTAGTAGTACTTGATACCATACAGTTCTCGCAGTCATGCTGCCATTGATAAGAAAGCCCAAACAGCTGATCTACATCTACACCTTCAGCATGTAATACATCAAGCATATACATTAAAAACTCCTGACAATCTTGCTGAATATTTTGAGAGAATTGTGTTTGGCCTGAACATCTATCTAACAGATTTCTAATTTCAGACACACTTTCTATGTTTCTTCTATCAGTGGTACATTTCTCTAACACAGAATTTAACAAACTGCAAAATCTTTGATCAGAATTGACCACAATCTCTTCTTTTACATTTTTTAGAGAAAACAAAACATTAATTACTACATTAGCATAGCAGTTGACACCAGAACTGTTTTCAAACTGAAAACCAACAACATCTTCAGCAGAATCCTCTTTGTTTCTGCTTGTAATTTTAGGTTCATTCACTTTTTGTCTTTTTGCTACAACCTCCCCAGTATTGTTCTCATTTCTTCGTTTCCGGCCTACCAGACGTTTCTCAAACAAAGGAAACTGAGGCAAATGTGGCGCATACTCTCTTCTTAACCTATTGTATTCCTTAACACAATCTAGATCTGCACAAATGTTTCTGACATCACACTCAATCAAGTACAATCCCGATAAAGTTCTAACTCGTGACAATGCCACATATGCCATACCCTCCTTGAACACAGAACTGCCAATATTCACCAATGCAGTGTCTACACTTAAACCTTGCGATTTATGAATTGTCACCGCATATGCCAAGCAAACAGGGAACTGCTTACGGCGAACATATAAGTCTTTTACAAGCAAAAATCTAGCAGAACAACGAGCAATTAGCTGTACTTCCTCAATGCCATCAAATTTAATTTTTAAAAATTCAATTCCATCTCTATTTCTGTATTTCACAAAATCAACAACATTACCCATTGATCCATTTACCAGACCTCTTTCAACATGTAAATTCCTTCTTAAAATTATACGGCAGTTCAAGCACACATTCAGAGTCTTTTCAAAACCTGCAGTTTTAGATATACTCTTCTCTAATGAATCCAATTTTGTTTTCAGATTCTCAGACAAAATAATTGTTGATCCCATATGCTCTACTCTATCAATAGCTTCCACTTTCACAATCTCTTGCTTTTCTAAATGCAACATTTTGTTGTTAAATTTGGCACATTCTGCAAGAGTTGGCATCAAACATATTCCAGATTTCTTATCAGTAATTTTCTGAAAAATATTCTCAGGCACAACATCTTGTTCTGGATATAAATTTGACAGTAATCGTGCATGTAAAGCTTCTTTCCCATGCTCGGTCACTTTTCCAATTCTAACATCTTGTAGAATAGTCTTGTAAACTTCATCCTTTGCCTGACGCATATTTTCATGCAGTTCAGCATAATTGAAGTTTAACCATATATTGACGTTGCCAATGCTGCCTAGGCACTTCCTGGTATCTTCATGCGTGAGCATTTTGAACACAGGTTGCCCTTTCACTGGTGTCAGCTGCAGAAGATCTCCGAAAACAATGATGTGTTTGCCACCAAATAACACATCATACTCTGTTTTGAGAACTTCTTGCATCCTCAAATGCACAAAGGCAAGCATGACATTGGAAACCATGCTTACTTCGTCAATGATAAGAAGTTTCATTTTCCTCAAGATTCTTGAAACTTCAAAACAAGCATCTCCAGATAGCTCGTGATATTCTAATTTGTTGTCATGCTCCACTGGCAGCATCAGTAAACGATGTAAAGTAATCCCTTTAATATTATGTGCTGCCAGTCCAGTTGGAGCAGTGACAACACAAGACAGCGATGACTCTGTCCTTTCCTGCAAATAGCATGAAATTGCTTTAATGAGGAAACTTTTTCCAGTTCCCGCTTCTCCACTCACGTACAGTCGGACAGGCTTCAACGACGTACATGAGCACTCTTTCTTATCATGACTTAATCCATGATCAATTTGCATGGTAACTTCGTCATATATTTTCCTCTGCTCAACGTTGAGTTGCCTTTCCAACTCTTCTAAGTTAACCGCATCCTCTTGAGCATGTGCCATGGCTCTTTCCACCTCATTCATAGCAGTGGCAGCTTCATTTTCAATAAGAGGTCCTCCTAGTGGATCCTGACTCAATGAAGCAGAACTCTGACTGTCCTGAGAACTGTCTCTGGCAATCTCGGCTGCAATCGTTGCTTCCTGCTCAATTTCCGCATTCAACATTTCTACATATTTGGGAAAAGCAGGACATTCTATGGTCTCCTTGGCGGCATTGAAAGAGTCTTCGTAACAGAGGAAATCTCCAAGCAGTTCCTCTTCTGCACGCCAAGGCTTGAAAAGTTGCAAAAGTGCTAAATAGAAAAACTCCTTTTTTTCAGGAGATTCGCCACTCAATTTTCGATGGTTTATCAAGTGGCATTTTCTTTGCTTGACCAGACATCCCTCACTTCCTATTACAGCATACACTCCTTTCTCAGTATCTTCTTTGATGTTCCTCTTGAACATGTAATTTTGCAGAACCTCATACAGACAAACATTCTCTAGGTGACTGCTTCGATTTGGATAATATGTATCCAACATGTTTGTCTTCAAAATGTCGGTACTGTTTGGCTCCTTTTCCGCCAAATACTCAATTTCCCGCACAGGTTTGAGAACTCGATTACGCGTTGCAGCAAGACCAAGACTCGCCCAAACGATACTCCTGGACTTGGCATAGAGACTTGCTGAAGACAACCGGTCAGAACATTCGTACGCTCCGATTTCTCGATGCGACAACATCTTCAGACTGAAACTGTACAACTTCTTGCTGAGGCTCTTTTCATGGGAAATGTCCTCCCACATATCCTTCAATTCTGTCTTCTCTTTTTTGGTGATGTAAGACGTCACATACCGAGCCACAGCCATACAGTTATCAGCCACAAACTGTATATCCATGTTAGCATTCCACATGGACAAAATCACCGGGTTGTAGTCGTTGATGTACTTGGACTCTTCGTTCCTCTTCAAATTGTAAGTGTTTTTAGGTGATTTCTTCATCACATTATGTCGCAGCGAAGACATCAAACTGTTTACTCTTCCTTTAGAAATCACCGGTCGTGGAAAGCCGAAACGACATTTGGTGTAGAACTTGTCTTTGTTTCGGAATTTACGACGGCAGTACTTTCCACATCGATGGCTTTGGAAACGCAGAACTTTTTCTCTTAGGCTTTTCTTCTCCTTTGCGTTTGGAACAGCACACGTAGAATACTGTTGGATGAAACTCATCACTGAGTCTTCTGGATCCGTTCCAAATTTAGGTGCATCCTTGATCCACAGCAACATATGTATATGAGGAGCACCTCTTGCTTGGTACTCCTTTCTCCAGAAGAAATCCAACACCTCTCCAAGAGGTGGATTCTTCTTATTCATGATGAAAGACATCATAGCTTCAAATCTATGATTGAAGTACCTACATACATTGACTGGATCCAAAGAGCACAGTTCTCCGGGTGTCTTGAATTCGATGTTTTCTACGTTAGCATTTGCCTCTCGTAGAAATTGAAGTAAGTCTTCCCAGCCATACTCGGCACAACTCAGAGTGAGGAACCATGTGGGAGTACCTAAGTTCCTCAGCATACATTTTAAATCACCATGACGACGGTACCAGTACTCATTAGTACCACGCTGACACGCCATGAGATTAATCAGGTGAGAATCCAAAATACTATCTTGGACATTCACTTTATCCATAAAATCACTTGCCGAGATGTTTTGCATGTGTATACCACTTTTCAAGATGTGGTTCACTGCATATGACAGTCCAGACAGATCGCTTTCAAACAGGAGATGAAACAAATAAGGAATGCATTGTCGAAACCTAGCATCTCCTGCATACAATCGCAAAGTCCGGTATTCAGAAGCAGGAATTTGATGAGGTCGCTCATCATATCTTCCTCCCTGACCTGTTGGAAAAAGCTGTGGGAAACACCGAGCTTCCAAACTTTCCTCCCAAACACTAATGGGACTCCCTTTGGCTTGTTTCATTTGAAACAACTCAATAGCATTCCCCATGACTTCCTTTGAATGCAAAGGATGAACACTATAATGTTCATATATTTCCTCACTAGTAGAGGGTTCTACTTTCTCAATTTGACCAGCACACAAATCGCTATCCTCTTCCTCACTTACTTCCTCTTCTGCAACATATACATTCTTATAGTATTTATTATTTTTTTTCAAATACAATGTTGCCTTTTTAACTTTCCTAACATCTACTAAATCTTGCCATATTTTCTTATTCTTTGTCGGAACCCCATTAACTAAGATAACCAGAGGTTCCTCTTCCACTTTTTCTACTCCAATTGTGTTAATGTTTTTCTTGAAATCTAGAGGCAAATAAACAACTCTTCCCTTTAATCCTCTCTGTAAATCTGATGGAGGCAATTTCCCTGTCTTTGGCTCCATTCTTACAATAGCCTGAAAGGGATGGATACTTTGAATCAAAATAGATTCATAAGTATTTAAGTCCTTCAATTCAGAAGGAATCTCAACCAATTCCAGATTATTATGAACTGCTCTAGCAGGCATCTGGTTTTGTTTTAATTTGTTACAACAATAAGTACACACACGTTGATCCAATCCCAAATCAAAACAATTTTCTACCATCAAGTATGTTGCAAAATCCTTCCATTCACTATTATTTTCCCTTTCACTTTTTGCATATAAATCCACTAACTTAGTCTGATTCTTATAATAAGTGCGTCTACAACACACACAAGTGAAATTAGGCCTCTCACTTGATTTCATGTCAAACGTCGCAATTTCCCTCTGGAAATTATCTGTACTGGAAACATGTACACTATCTTCCAAATGACCCTCTACTTCTTGCTCAATTTCAACATTCTCCTCTTTACTTCCAAAGTAACAAAACTCAATTTCTTCACATATATTCTTCACATCTATTTCAGAACCATGCAAAAGAGCAGCGCATAATTGTTTCAGCATAATTGCTGGACTCTTAGCATAATACAACAGTCTAACTAACTTCCTCACTTTGTTATGATGCACTGCTAGCATCCTGAAATGATGAAAAACACTCTGGCATACTCTCCTGGAAAGACAAGCCAGTGAATGACCATGCAAACCTGTCACTTCTCTCACTCTGCAAGGATCTAATTCTTGCAACAACCTTATTTTCTGCTTCAAACTTTTCTTGTTAAATGTCCGTACAAAATCACAAAGCAAATTGATGGAATCCTGTCGCACACTGCAAATACTACTACACTTCCAGGTGTACACAGGACCCTTAGCACGTCTTCCTAAAACCTCATTACCTAACAACTCTTCTGCCTCTGTTGTCACAAGTTTTTCTTTTTCAACTGGACAACCATCTTTCACTTCATAAGCACGACCACTGATGTCAACTGCATGCACCAAATCATTATCCTGGAAATAACTCTCTTCATTAAAAAATGCCTCACAGCTTGAACTATGTATCCATTCTCCAGAAAAAACTTCACAAAAATTACTACGATTAACTATTCTCTTCCATCTACTATTTCTTTTGAAATCAAAAATTGCCTTGTTTAGCTTCCTAATTCTATTGATTATCAAAATAAATAACTTACGTTTAATTTCAAAAGCCTGATCAATAACTTTCTCAACTTTTTTTTTTCTCCTATAAAAAACTAATTTCTGTTGACCTTTCTTAATATTTTTTAACAAATTGCCAATTATCCTGTTACGGAACATTCGTTTACGAATCTCCCTAAACTGTTGTTTCCTTCTACTATCATGCACAGATTTATCTCTTGCTCTAGCAGTAACATTTTCATTTGTCCTTTTCTTTCCATTTGATTTACTTCTCATGTTATGGATTGAAACATTTTCTGTACTAATATTTTTTTTATTAGAAATATTTCTTATGAAATATTTAGAGCTCTTACCCGGTGCTTTCTTCATGGCTTGAGAAATCTTTTTGTTAGAGGACTGCTGCGTTTTTTTTTTCTCCTGCTGTCTTTGACGTTTTGCAGCCTTTATCTCTCTTATTTTTGTAGGCATATTCAAATCTTGAAATGATCTGCAGTTGAATCTGAGGAAAAATATAATAAAAAATGTTATTAAACATTATTATCAAACAGTAAATCAGTAATAGTGATCAAAAACATAACACACTACTTGACATTTTAATTTGAAGATTTTTTAGTCATTGCCATTTTTACAATACAGAAATACCAGAAAAGAAATGACATTTATATTTATGTTACCTATGCTATTTTATATGTGAATCTGATCTAATTTTATGAGCATATTTTAATATTTTATTGAAGACACTACACATAACCTGTTTTTGAAGGTGTCTTTATTTTTAAATTAAACGGTTTACCTTTTTACTTTTTATTGATTATAAATTTTAAAAATAAATGTTTATAATTCCAAAGGCTCAAGCAGGTCAGCTTCCCATCCTATATCATATAATTCGGACAAATCTGCATCCTCATCACGCTCTTCTTCATCCTCAGGATTTAAATCATCCAATGGATCAACATCCACTGATGTTTCAATTACAAGTTCAATGATGAGGTCAAAATCAACTGATTGCAGATTGTCGCTCATGTTGAGGTTGTCTTTATCTTTAAAGAAAGATAACAACAATGAGATGTTGCAGAGTAAGAGACAAATCTCACAGATTATAATAGTAAAATTATTTAACAAGAGTAACATTTTGCAGCTATTATTTAGCCATGTCCAGCGATGCTGAGCAGGTGAAGCCTATGTCTAATTTTTCACTGAACAGGACTCATCTGTTCTTAACCTTGGATAAGCCTCAACGACTCTGTGTCCCCTGCACATACTCAAATGTTAAAGTGCAGATTTATATTAAATGGCACATCCCCAGGCATGCACCAGTTAATGTGCACCACTGCTTTACCACCCATGGTGTGCCGCATTTACAATCAGATAGGAGAAATCTGCTTCAAAACCCTGCGCCTGCTTGAAGCTGGCATAGGTCTTGACGCAGCATTGTATAGATGGGGCACCCCTGAGCCTTGCTGGAGCTGCATCGCACTTACGATACAACTCCAGCAATGCGCCACCTTTACGGCACAGATGCGTCACGCATCTGTGCCGTTTTTGCCCCATGCTGCGCCGCATTGTAAATGCAGCACAACATGGGTGGCGGAACAGTGGCGCAGGATGACTGTCACATCCCTGGTGATGCGCCACTCATCATAAATCTATCCCTAAGCTTCTTATCTTGTTACAGATGAACTGCAATATGTATCATCAAAATATTTTACATATTATAAATAGCAAATTTTAAGGAATAAATAGCGATTCTTTACTATTCCTAATTTGCAATGAGCAAATTGCTAATTGCAAATTACCCATTCATTTCCATAGGCTAGGAGGCTCATAGGAATTAATGTTGCAAGTTGTGATTAGCAATTAGCTCATCACAAAATAGGATTTTTTTCAAGCGTGCAGGGGTATCTCAAGAACACCCTGCTGCACCCCTGAAAAAGAAATTTGGGAGCACATGGCACACCTACATGCCCTAATGGCATGTATGGGCAACATATGGGACCTTTTTTTTTTTTTTTTTTAAAATGCTTTTTGAAAAGAATTCGCAAATTACCACAAACTAGAAGTTGGTGGTAGTTTCCAAATCCTTAATATCATTTTTTACATATTTTTTTTTGATACATTGCATTTAAGGAATCACAAATTTTGAATTATTGACATTTTAAGTAATTTCCACATGTGCAGTGTTTTCAAAATATAATTTGAAAATCGTTTTTGGGGAAAAGTAATGGTTTGCAAATTTATGACAAGGACATAATGGTGTATGCTTCTCTATAAGGCATTTCAGTATCTCTAATGTCATTTTTCCCATATTACATTATAAGACCTTTCCCCATGAAGCACATTCCTTGTAAATATGCTCCCACCTGTGCATTGCAAATTTAGATTTTGACTGTTTCAGACACATAGCCATGTTGAAAGTGACCCAAAAAAATTGCAAACGTTTTAAAAAAAAACATTCATGTGTCTTAATGACATTTTAAGTCATTTCCCCATGGACCATGTTTTCTAAGTGGCACAAAAGAGGTATACACCTATCATAAATCTGTCCCTAGCATTATAAATGATTAAATCAGGATGACAATAAGATGTGGCCTATCCAGAGGTTTGTTTAAGGTGAGGCCTACTCAGGATTGCAGATTAAAGTTACGCTTGATGAAGAATACAGAGGAGATAATTTATTGTAAAGGCCTACCAATGAAGTAAGTGATTTCTACTTCATTGCACCAGTCATCATAAATGTATCCATAAGCTTCTTATCTTGTTAGACATCAACCGCCATATGTATCATATAACTATTTTGCATTTCCAAAAAAGCGAATTTTAAGGAATAAATAGCGATTCTTTACCATTCCAAATTTGTTTGAGAAAATTGCTAATTGCAAATTACCCATTCATTTCCATGGGCTAGGAGGCTCATATAAATGAAGGTGCAATTTGCGATTAACAATTTGCTCATCACAAATTAGGAATTTATTCCAAAGGTGCAGGGGTGTCTCAAGAACACCCTGCTGCAACCCTGAAAAAGAAATTTGGGGGCATATGGCGAACATAAATTTTAACAACATTCCTTTACCTCAAAAACGATTTTCAAATCATAACTTCAAAACACTACACATGGGAAAATTACTTAAATTGTCCTTAAGACACATAAAAGCGTTTTTTGATTGGCTTTCCTGCATGGTAGGGTCACTTTTAACATGGCTATGTAACATAAACATTCAAAATCAAAATTTTCCATGTACAGGTGGGAGCATATTTACAAGCAATTTGCGCCACAAAGAAAGGTCTGACATTAAAATGGGAAAAATAACATCAGGGACAGTCAATTGCCTTATAAAGAACCATACACCATTATGTCCTTCTCATGAATTTAAAAACAATTCCTTTTTCCCAAAAACGATTTTCAAATCATAATTTCAAAAAACTGCACATGAGAAAATGACTTAAAATGTCATTGAAACACATGAAAGCGTTTTTTGATTGGCTTTCCTGCATGGTTGGTTCACTTTTATCATGGCTATGTAACACAAACATTGATAATTAAAATTTTCATGCACATGTAAGAGCATATTTACAAGCAATTTGCGCCACAGAGAAAGGTCTTACACTAAAATGAGAAAAATAACATCAGGAACAGTCAATTGCCTTATAAAGAACCATACACCATTATGTCCTTGTCATGATTTTATAAACAATTCCTTTTCCCCAAAAACGATTTTAAAATCATAATTTCTAAACACTGCACATGGGAAAATGACTTAAAATGTCATTAAAACACATGAAAGCGTTTTTTGATTGCCTTCCCAGCATGGTTTGGTCACTTTTAACATGGCTATTTAACACAAACATTCAAAATCTAAATTTTCCATGCACATGTGAGAGCATATTTACAAGCAATTTGCGCCACAGAGAAAAGTCTTACACTAAAATGAGAAAAATAACATCAAGGACAGTCAATTGCCTTATAAAGAACCATACACCATTATATCCTTGTCATGAATTTAAAAACAATTCCTTTTCCACAAAAACGATTTTCAAATCATAATTTCTAAACACTGCACATCAGAAAATGACTTAAAATGTCATTAAAACACATGAAATCATTTTTTGATTGGCTTTCCAGCATGGTTGCGTCACTTTTAACATGGCTATGTAACACAAACATTCAAAATCAAAATTTTCCATGCACATGTGAGAGCATATTTACAAGCAATTTGCGCCACATAAATCATAATTTTCTCCTTAAAGCACACTATTCTCTATCTAAAGTAAAGAAATATTTTCTCACCTTAGCAAATACTTTGAGTTTGAAAGCAGTCTAAGAAACACACCAATTTGTCTTCAGCAGAGCAAAAGGTATGCACTCCAGAGTCTGCAGCTATCAAAAGCACAGAAATGGTGTAATTCTTCACACATATTTCTCATGTCACCCAATCAAAACTCTTCCCTCACTTTTTTTCAAATGAAAACCCTTCCCCCTCTGCCCTTTCTGCCTATTTTCCATAGCAACCACCTCTTGGAGAAACTCTGGTGTTTGCAAATTCACACAACAATGTTGCAATTGAACTCTGAACTCTCAGTGCACCTGCATATCCAGTGCTTTCTTTCATTTAATGATTTTTTATTGACCACTCAAAATACATCTTTCAAACAACACATCTGTACACCCTAACTTTCTGTTTTCATCAATCAAAATCCACCAATCACTGTTACTACTTCATGAACACAGAAACTCCACAGTTTTTTTCATTTCAAACTCACATTTTTTCAACTGCCATTTCATTGCCACACTTCATCTGACTGCAGGAGAACCTTCTCTCACCATGTTTTCTGTCTGGATTGTTGGTCATAGTTATATTCACTGGGCTCAAAGGTACGTTGAAAGCAGGAATTTACCTAACCTCAATTTACAAGATGTGGAAATTAAGTGGTTTGGCCACAGAGGATTAAAATGTCACCAATTGATACCATTGGTGAAAACCTTTATGCATTTGCCAAAACCTGACCTGTTAATTGTGCACTGTGGAGGTAATGACTTGGGCACTTTGACTGGTGTAGGTCTGGAAATGCTTTTAAAGGACACCTTTGAGCAATTAATGGCACTTTTTCCTCAGACTGCCTTGGTATATTCAAATATATGCCAAAGACAGAAATGGAGGTGGTCAAACCAATTTTGTCCACAAATTGGTAAGTCGAGGAAGCATGTAAACAAATCTGTTTCAGCTTACATGAGAGACCATGGAATGGGCTCCCTGTACAACAATAACTTGCGTTACTACATGCAAGATATCTACAGAGGAGATGGAGTTCACTTCTCAGATGAGGGCAACAGAGTTTTCACTCTGAATTTAAAAATGTGCATTGGTACCTACTTATAAGTACCAAAATGTACCATAAACCCAAAAGCTCTTCTCAGAGCTACCCTACATCTAATCACTCACAATTATTATTTTACTCTAACTTTTTTCACTAATTTTCAACAAAGTACACTCCCTGGGGCGCTACCCGGTACGCGTACCGGGAGCTAACCTCGCGAAATTTTTTAAAAAAATGTTTTTTTTTCGCACATATAAACCTCCTCAGCCACCCTCAGAAAACCTAGGGGGTCAAGATAAGTCTACCGTGCCCCCTTCTACCCATTCTGAACATTATTTGCCCTCCATCTTGTATCTTAATTCGACCGAAACACAAAATGGTGGACTCCCGGAACGCTTAAGGTACGCGAACCGGGGCGCTCAACGGTTCGCGTACCGGGTCGCTCCCTGGGAAAAAAAGGTGGGAAAGTAGTTCACAGAAAAGCCACTGGAGACAATTTCACCAAATATAGATTAGCTCATACTACATACCAATCCCTACCATTTTCACAAATTTGATTGGAATTCCATTTAGCCATTTAGCCTGTAGACCTCTCTAAATACCGTGAGGTAAATTACTTCACAAAACACATCTGAAATGTTGGAATTGACAACCAATTAAAATGTTACTTTCATTTTCTACTTTTTTTACCTCACATTTGATTGGTTATGTACCCGCATATATATAAAGGAAGAGAAGGAAACACAGCCATTTTGACTACTACTTCCTGGTGTACATTTCAATAGGATTTTCATTAATAACTTCAACTTCTTTTTAAAGGTAAGTTGTTATTTTTAAAACTGAAGTATATTGTGCACTTTAAGTTAATATGGCAAACTTTTTCTGTTAGTTATATACTATCCCTCTGTAGTACTTATAAATTTAGATACACTTTTTTATATTCCTACTTCCACTCTGATACTATACACTGCCCAAAGATAAATTCTCTGTTAAAAACTGCCTATCTAAAATTAATCCCAACAGTGCCCTACCTCTACTAATATATATTTTTTTATGCAAATTTCAGGAAAAATGGAAAGTGAACAAAACATTTCATTTGAAATTGTCCTTCCAGAGTCCAACACAGAAATCATTGATCCAAATGAGATTGAATTTATGGATGAAACTTGGGACCAAGAACTACTGCAATGTGTACAAGCAGTAGATAACCTCCTTGCAAATGAGGACATTTTACAACCTCAGAGACTACAATCTATATTCCATGATTATTATGAAATTTCTGACAATGAAATGTTAGAAAGTTTAATAAATTATGAAACACAATAAAAAAAGCTTAAAAAAAAAAAAAAAAAATAATCAACAAAACCAACAATCAATTAACATACAGCATTTGAAAAGTCTATCATTCATTTTTCATTGTGATACGCTCCCAAGAACGCTTCCCGGTTCGCGTACCGGGCGCTAACCACGAAAAAAAACAAAAAATTTTTTATTTTTTTTGCTTAGCGGGGCCCCTTTAAAGCCTCCACATCAAACCTAGGGGGTCAGGGAGGATCTACTATGCCCCCTTATGGTCATTTCCCCCTTTGTTTTGTCCTCCTCTTGTCACTCGATCCTACCGAGAGACAAGATGGCGGCCGCTCCGGACTGTTTAGAATGTTGACAGACACCGGAGAGCCAATCAACTTCGCTACGCGAAGTTCCGTTACGCGTCAAGTACGCGTACCGGGGCGCTGCCTGGTCCGCGCTTACAGATATATATCTTTTTTTGAACGTTATTTTCTCAAAATCCACTGCAGCACATATATTGAGACCTACAAAAGGCACATCGGGCTACCAGTCCCTACAATTTTGCCAAGTTTCGTGCAAATCCATTCAGCCGTTCGGGCTAAAAGTGAGGCTAACCGCCCTATGGAAAACTCAATGTTAAAAACACGTTTTGGGACCCCCCTTTTTTCTCGGCCCCCCCTGGACCAACTCCCCCCAAATTTCCAGTGGCTGCTCAGAAACAAAATGTTCCATTTTGCTGAAAATTTCAGCCAATTCCGTCCACAAACGCCAAAGTTATTAGACATAGAATTTTCAAAAAACCCATAGAGAAAAAATCCTAACTATATATACCTACTGGCGACCGCCAGTAGGTAATATATTACCTACTGGCGGTCGCCAGTAGGTATATATAGTTAGGATTTTTTCCCTATGGGATTTTTGAAAATTCTATGTCTAATAACTTTGGCGTTTGTGGACGGAATTGGCTGAAATTTTCTGGAAAATGGAACATTTTGTTTCTGAGCAGCCCCTGGAAATTTGGGGGGGGTTCGTCAAGGGGGGGCCGAGAAAAAAGGGGGGTCCCAAAACGTGTTTTTAACATTGAGTTTTCCATAGGGCGGTCTGTCGCACTTTTAGCCCGAACGGCTGAATGGATTTGCACGAAACTTGGCAAAATTGTAGAGACTGGTAGCCCGATGTGCCTTTTGTAGGTCTCAATATATGTGCTCCAGTGGATTTTGAGAAATTAACGTTTAAAAAAAGATATATATCTGTAACAGCGGACTGGGCAGCTCCCGGTTCGCGGACCGGGGCGCGTACCAAAACTTCGCGTAGCGAAGCTGATTGGTTATCCGGCGTCTGTAAACATTCCAAACAGTCCGGAGCGGCCGCCATCTTGTCTCTCGGTAGGATTGAGAGACAAAAGGAGGCCAAAACAAAGGTGGAAATAACCATAAGGGGGCATAGTAGATCCTCCCTGACCCCTTAGGTTTAATGTGGAGGCTTTAAAAGGGCCCCGCGGGGCAAAAAAAAATAAATATTTTTTTTGTTTTTTTGCGTGGGTAGCGCCCGGTCCGCGAACCGGGAAGCGTTCTGGGCAGCGTACTGCAATGAAAAATGAATGATAGACTTTTCAAATGCTGTATGTTAATTGATTGTTGGTTTTGTTGATTATTTTTTTTTTTTTTTTTTTTTTTTAAGCATTTTTTATTGTGTTTCATAATTTATTAAACTTTCTAACATTTCATTGTCAGAAATTTCATAATTATCGTGGAATATACATTGTAGTCTCTGAGGTTGTAAAATGTCCTCATTTGCAAGGAGGTTATCTACTGCTTGTACACATTGCAGTAGTTCTTGGTCCCAAGTTTCATCCATAAATTCAATCTCATTTGGATCAATGATTTCTGTGTTGGACTCTGGAAGGACAATTTCAAATGAAATTTTTTGTTCGCTTTCCATTTTCCCTGAAATTTGCATAAAAAAAATATATATTAGTAGAAGTAGGGCACTGTTGGGATTAATTTTAGATAGGCAGTTTTTAACAGTGAATTTATCTTTGGGCAGTGTATAGTATCAGAGTGGAAGTAGGAATATAAAAAATTGTATCTAAATTTATAAGTACTACAGAGGGATAGTATATAACTAACAGAAAAAGTTTGCCATATTAACTTAAAGTGCACAATATACTTCAGTTTTAAAAATAACAACTTACCTTTAAAAAGAAGTTGAAGTTATTAATGAAAATCCTATTGAAATGTACACCAGGAAGTAGTAGTCAAAATGGCTGTGTTTCCTTCTCTTCCTTTATATATATTCGGGTACATAACCAATCAAATGTCAGGTAAAAAAAGTAGAAAATGAAAGTAACATTTTAATTGGTTGTCAATTCCAACACTTCAGATGTGTTTTGTGAAGTAATTTACCTCACGGTATTTAGAGAGGTCTACAGGCTAAATGGCTAAATGGAATTCCAATCAAATTTGTGAAAATGGTAGGGATTGGTATGTAGTATGAGCTAATCTATATTTGGTGAAATTGTCTCAAGTGGCTTTTGTGTGAACTACTTTCCCACCTTTTTTGATGGTGCGCTTCCCAGGGAGCGACCCGGTACGCGAACCGTTGAGCGCCCCGGTTCGCGGACCTTAAGCGTTCCGGGAGTCCACCATTTTGTGTTTCGGTCGAATTAAGATACAAGATGGAGGGCAAATAATGTTCAGAATGGGTAGAAGGGGGCACGGTAGAGTTATCTTGACCCCCTAGGTTTTCTGAGGGTGGCTGAGGAGGCTTATATGTGCGAAAAAAAAACATTTTTAAAAAAAATTTCGCGAGGTTAGCTCCTGGTTCGCGTACCGGGTAGCGGCCCCGGTAGCGTATTTTGTTGAAAATTAGTGAAAAATGTTAGAGTTAAATAATAATTGTGAGTGATCAGATGTAGGGTAGCTCTGAGAAGAGCTTTTGGGTTTATGGTACATTTAGGTACTTATAAGTAGGTACCAATGCACATTCTTAAATTCAGAGTGAAAATTCTGTTGCCCTCATCTGAGAAGTGAACTCCATCTCCTCTGTAGATATCTTGCATGTAGTAACGCAAGTTATTGTTGTACAGGGAGCCCATTCCATGGTCTCTCATGTAAGCTGAAACAGATTTGTTTACATGCTTCCTCGACTTCTCAATTTGTGGACAAAATTGGTTTGACCACCTCCATTTCTGTCTTTGGCATATATTTGAATATACCAAGGCAGTCTGAGGAAAAAGTGCCATTAATTGCTCAAAGGTGTCCTTTAAAAGCATTTCCAGACCTACACCAGTCAAAGTGCCCAAGTCATTACCTCCACAGTGCACAATTAACAGGTCAGGTTTGGGCAAATGCATAAAGGTTTTCACCAATGGTATCAATTGGTGACATTTTAATCCTCTGTGGCCAAACCACTTAATTTCCACATCTTGTAAATTGAGGTTAGGTAAATTCCTGCTTTCAACGTACCTTTGAGCCCAGTGAATATAACTATGACCAACAATCCAGACAGAAAACATGGTGAGAGAAGGTTCTCCTGCAGTCAGATGAAGTGTGGCAATGAAATGGCAGTTGAAAAAATGAGAGTTTGAAATGAAAAAAACTGTGGAGTTTCTGTGTTCATGAAGCAGTAACAGTGATTGGTGGATTTTGATTGCTGAAAACAAAAAGTTAGGGTGCACGGATGTGTTCTTTGAAAGATGTATTTTGAGTGGTCAATAAAAAATCATTAAATGAAAGAATGCACTGGATATGCAGGTGCACTGAGAGTTCAGAGTTCAATTGCAACATTGTTGTGTGAACTTGCAAACAACAGAGTTCATCCAGGAGGTGGTTGCCATGCAGATAAAGCAGAAAGGGCAGAGGGGGGATGGGTTTTCATTTGAAAAAAGTGAGGGAAGACTTTTGATTGGGTGACATGAGAGATATGTGTGAAGAATTACAGCATTTCTGTGCTTTTCATAGCTGCAGACTCTGGAGTGCATACCTTTTGCTCTGCTGCAGACAAATTGGTGTGTTTCTGAGACTGTTTTCAAACTCAAAGTATTTGCTAAGGTGAGAAAATATTTCTTTACTTTAGATAGAGAATAGTGTGCTTTAAGGAGAAAATTATGATTTATGTGGCGCAAATTGCTTGTAAATATGCTCTCACATGTGTATGGAAAATTTTGATTTTGAATGTTTGTGTTACATAGCCATGTTAAAAGTGACCCAACCATGCTGGAAAGGCAATCAAAAAATGCTTTCATGTGTTTTATTGACATTTTAAGTCATTTTCCCATGTGCAGTGTTTAGAAATTATGATTTGAAAATCGTTTTTGGGGAAAAGGAATTGTTTTTAAAATCATGACAAGGAGATAATGGTGTATACTTCTTTATAAGGCTATTGACTGTCCCTGATGTTATTTTTCTCATTTTAGTGTAAGACCTTTCTCTGTGGCGCAAATTGCTTGTAAATATGCTCCCACATGTGCATGGAAAATTTAGAGTTTGAATGTTTGTGTTACATAGCCATGTTAAAAGTGACCCTACCATGCAGGGAAGCCAATCAAAAAACGCATTTATGTGTCTTAAGGACATTTTAAGTCATTTTCCCATGTGCAGTTTTTAGAAATTATGATTTGAAAATCGTTTTTGGGGAAAAGGAATTGTTTTTAAAATCATGACAAGGACATAATGGTGTATGCTTCTTTATAAGGCAATTGACTGTCCCTGATGTTATTTTTCTCATTTTAGTGTAAGACCTTTCTCTGTGGCGCAAATTGCTTGTAAATATGCTTCCACGTGTGCATGGAAAATTTAGATTTTGAATGTTTGTGTTACATAGCCATGTTAAAAGTGACCCTACCATGCAGGAAAGCCAATCAAAAAACGCTTTTATGTGTCTTAAGGACAATTTAAGTAATTTTCCCATGTGTAGTGTTTTGAAGTTATGATTTGAAAATCGTTGTTGAGGTAAAGGAATTTTGTTAAAATTTATGTGCGCCATATGCCCCCAAATTTTTTTTTCAGGGGTGCAGCAGGGTGTTCTTGAGATACCCCTGCACGCTTGAAAAAAATCCTATTTTGTGATGAGCTAATTGCTAATCACAAATTGCAACCTTCATTCCTATGAGCCTCCTAGCCCATGGAAATGAATGGTTAATTTGCAATTAGCAATTTGCTCATTGCAAATTAGGAATAGTAAAGAATTGCTATTTATTCCTTAAAATTTGGTATTTAGGAAATGCAAAATAGTTTGATGGTACATATGGTGGTTCATCTGTAACAAGATAAGAAGCTTAGGGATACATTTATGATGACTAGCGCAAAAAAGTGCACATTACTTACTTCATTGGTAGGCCTTTACATGTATTATCTCCTCTGTATTCTTCATCAAGCGTAACTTTAATCTGCAATCCTGAGTAGGCCTCACCTTAAACAAACCTCTGGATAGGACACACTTTATTGTCATCCTGGATTAATCATTTAAAATGGTAGGGACAGATTATGATAGGTGTATGCCTCTTTTGTGCCACTGTGCGTCAATTTTATGATGCAGCGGTGGTGCAAAAGATTTGCTATGAGGCGACAACATTACAAATTGATGCATTTAGGCAGATATGTCATGGTGTAAAAAAAACGTACCACATAAAACCCAAGCAGCAGTGATGCAAAAGATGCACCATGCCGCAAGAGAGGCCTCACTTGGGGCAATATGTATGAAGGTAATTACAATTCGCATATTGTGGTAAATTGGTGGTAATTTGTGAATTCTTTTCAAAAAGCTTTTTTTCCAAAAAACAAAAGGTGACATATGACGCCCATACATGCCCTTAGGGCATGTATGTGCGCCATATGCCCCCAAATTTCTTTTTCAGGGGTGCAGCAGGGTGTTCTTGAGATACCCCTGCACCCTTGAAAAAATTCCTATTTTGTGATGAGGTAATTGCTAATCGCAAATTGCAACCTTCATTCCTATGAGCCTCCTAGCCCATTGAAATGAATGGGTAACTTGCAATTAGCAATTTGCTCATTGCAAATTAGGAATGGTAAAGAATCGCTATTTATTCCTTAAAATTCGCTATTTAGGAAATGTAAAATATTTTGATGATACATATGGCAGTTCATCTGTAACAAGATAAGAAGCTTAGGGATAGATTTATGATGACTGGCGCATCACCAGGGATGTGACAGTCATCCTGCGCCACTGTTCCGCCACCCATGTTGTGCTGCATTTACAATGCGGCGCAGCATGGGGCAAAAACGGCACAGATGCGTGACGCATCTGTGCCGTAAAGGTGGCGCATTGCTGGAGTTGTATCGCAAGTGCGATGCAGCTCCAGCAAGGCTCAGGGGTGCCCCATCTCCACAATGCTGCGTCAAGACCTATGCCAGCTTCAAGCAGGCGCAGGGTTTTGACGCAGCTTTCTCCTATCTGATTGTAAATGCGGCACACCATGGGTGGCAGAGCAGTGGTGCACGTTAACTGGTGCATGCCTGGGGATGTGCCATTTAATATAAATCTGCCCCTTTACATTTAAGTATGTGCAGGGGACACAGAGTCGGTGAGGCTTATCCAAGGTTAAGAAGAGATGAGTCCTGTTCAGTGAAAAATTAGACATAGGCTTCACCTGCTCAGCATTGCTGGACATGGCTAAATAATAGCTGCTAAATGTTAATCTTGTTAAACAATTTTACTATTATAATCTCTGAGATTTGTCTCTTACTCTGCAACATCTCATTGTTGTTATCTTTCTTTAAAGATAAAGACAACCTCAACATGAGCGACAATCTGCAATCAGTTGATTTTGACCTCATCATTGAACTTGTAATTGAAACATCAGTGGATGTTGATCCTTTGGATGATTTAAATCCTGAGGATGAAGAAGAGCGTGATGAGGATGCAGATTTGTCCGAACTATATGATATAGGATGGGAAGCTGACCTGCTTGAGCCTTTGGAAATATAAACATTTATTTTTAAATTTTATAATTAATAAAAAGTAAAAAGGTAAACCGTTTAATTTAAAAATAAAGACACCTTCAAAAACAGGTTATGTGTAGTGTCTTCAATAAAATATTAAAATATGTTCATAAAATTAGATCAGATTCACATATAAAATAGCATAGGTAACATAAATATAAATGTCATTTCTTTTCTGGTATTTCTGTATTGTAAGATTGCCAATGACTAAAAAATCTTCAAATTAAAATGTCAAGTAGTGTGTTAAGTTTTTGATCACTGTTACTGATTTACTGTTTGGTAATAATGTTTATTAACATTTTTTATTATATTTTTCCTCAGATTCAACTGCAGATCATTTCAAGATTTCAACATGCCTACAATACAAAGACAGATAAAGGCTGCAAAACGTCAAAGACAGCAGGTGAAAACAAAAACCCAGCAGTCCTCTAACAAAAAGATTTCTCAAGACACGAAGAAAGCACCGGGTAAGAGCTCTAAATATTTCATAAGAAATATTTGTAATAAAAAAAATATTACTACAGAAAATGTTTCAGTCCATAACACGAGAAGGAAATCAAATGGAAAGAAAAGGACAATGAAAAATGTTACTGCTAGAGCAAGAGATAAATCTGTGCATGATAGTAGAAGGAAACAACAGTTTAGGGAGATTCGTAAACGAATGTTCCGCAACAGGATAATTGGCAATTTGTTAAAAAATATTAAGAAAGGTCAACAGAAACTATTTTTTTATAAGAGAAAAAAAAAGTTGAGAAAGTTATTGATCAGGCATTTGAAATTAAACGTAAGTTATTTATTTTGATAATCAATAGAATTAGGAAGCTAAACAAGGCAATTTTTGATTTCAAAAGAAATAGTAGATGGAAGAGAATAGTTAATCGTAGTAATTTTTGTGAAGTTTTTTCTGGAGAATGGATGCATAGTTCAAGCTGTGAGGCATTTTTTAATGAGGAGAGTTACTTCCAGGATAATGATTTGGTGCATGCAGTTGACACCAGTGGTCGTGCTTATGAAGTGAAAGATGGTTGTCCAGTTGAAAAAGAAAAACTTGTGACAACAGAGGCAGAAGAGGTGTTAGGTAATGAGGTTTTAGGAAGACGTGCTAAGGGTCCTGTGTACACCTGGAAGTGTAGTAGTATTTGCAGTGTGCGACAGGATTCCATCAATTTGCTTTGTGATTTCGTACGGTCATTTAACAAAAAAAGTTTGAAGCAGAAAATGATGTTGTTGCAAGAATTAGATCCTTGCAGAGTAAGAGAAGTGACAGGTTTGCATGGTCATTCACTGGCTTGTCTTTCCAGGAGAGTATGTCAGAGTGTTTTTCATCATTTCAGGATGCTAGCAGTGCATCATAACAAAGTGAGGAAATTAGTTAGAATGTTGTATTATGCTAAGAGTCCAGCAATTATGCTGAAACAATTATGCGCTGCTCTTTTGCATGGTTCTGAAATAGATGTGAAGAATATATGTGAAGAAATTGAGTTTTGTTACTTTGGAAGTAAAGAGGAGAATGTTGAAATTGAGCAAGAAGTAGAGGGTCATGTGGAAGATAGTGTACAGGTTTCCAGTACAGATAATTTCCAGAGGGAAATTGCGACGTTTGAGGTGAAATCAAGTGAGAGGCCTAATTTCACTTGTGTGTGTTGTCGACGCACTTATTATAAGAATCAGACTAAGTTAGTGGATTTATATGCAAAAAGTGAAAGGGAAAATAATAGTGAATGGAAGGATTTTGCAACATACTTGATGGTAGAAAATTGTTTTGATTTGGGATTGGATCAACGTGTGTGTACTTATTGTTGTAACAAATTAAAACAAAACCAGATGCCTGCTAGAGCAGTTCATAATAATCTGGAATTGGTTGAGATTCCTTCTGAATTGAAGGACTTAAATACTTATGAATCTATTTTGATTCAAAGTATCCATCCCTTTCAGGCTATTGTAAGAATGGAGCCAAAGACAGGGAAATTGCCTCCATCAGATTTACAGAGAGGATTAAAGGGAAGAGTTGTTTATTTGCCTCTAGATTTAAAAAAAAACATTAACACAATTGGAGTAGAAAAAGTGGAAGAGGAACCTCTGGTTATCTTAGTTAATGGGGTTCCGACAAAGAATCAGAAAATATGGCAAGATTTAGTAGATGTTAGAAAAGTCAAAAAGGCAACATTGTATTTGAAAAAAAATAATAAATACTACAAGAATGTATATGTTGCAGAAGAGGAAGTAAGTGAGGAAGAGGATAGCGATTTGTGTGCTGGTCAAATTGAGAAAGTAGAACCCTCTACTAGTGAAGAAATATATGAACATTATAGTGTTCATCCTTTGCATTCCAAGGAAGTCATGGGGAATGCTATTGAGTTGTTTCAAATGAAACAAGCCAAAGGGAGTCCCATTAGTGTTTGGGAGGAAAGTTTGGAAGCTCGGTGTTTCCCACAGCTTTTTCCAACAGGTCAGGGAGGAAGATATGATGAGCGACCTCATCAAATTCCTGCTTCTGAATACCGGACTTTGCGATTGTATGCAGGAGATGCTAGGTTTCGACAATGCATTCCTTATTTGTTTCATCTCCTGTTTGAAAGCGATCTGTCTGGACTGTCATATGCAGTGAACCACATCTTGAAAAGTGGTATACACATGCAAAACATCTCGGCAAGTGACTTTATGGATAAAGTCAATGTCCAAGATAGTATTTTGGATTCTCACCTGATTAATCTCATGGCGTGTCAGCGTGGTACTAATGAGTACTGGTACCGTCGTCATGGTGATTTAAAATGTATGCTGAGGAACTTAGGTACTCCCACATGGTTCCTCACTCTGAGCTGTGCCGAGTATGGCTGGGAAGACTTACTTGAATTTCTACGAGAGGCAAATGCTAACGTAGATAACATCGAATTCAAGACACCCGGAGAACTGTGCTCTTTGGATCCAGTCAATGTATGCAGGTACTTCAATCATAGATTTGAAGCTATGATGTCTTTCATCATGAATAAGAAGAATCCACCTCTTGGAGAGGTGTTGGATTTCTTCTGGAGAAAGGAGTACCAAGCAAGAGGTGCTCCTCATATACATATGCTGCTGTGGATCAAGGATGCACCTAAATTTGGAACGGATCCAGAAGACTCAGTGATGAGTTTCATACAACAGTATTCTACGTGTGCTGTTCCAAATGCAAAGGAGAAGAAAAGCCTAAGAGAAAAAGTTCTGCATTTCCAAAGCCATCGATGTGGAAAGTACTGTCGTCGTAAATTCCGAAACAAGGACAAGTTCTACACCAAATGTCGTTTCGGCTTTCCACGACCGGTGATTTCTAAAGGAAGAGTAAACAGTTTGATGTCTTCGCTGCGACATAATGTGATGAAGAAATCACCTAAAAACACATACAATTTGAAGAGGAACGAAGAGTCCAAGTACATCAACGACTACAACCCGGTGATTTTGTCCATGTGGAATGCTAACATGGATATACAGTTTGTGGCTGATAACTGTATGGCTGTGGCTCGGTATGTGACATCTTACATCACCAAAAAAGAGAAGACAGAATTGAAGGATATGTGGGAGGACATTTCCCATGAAAAGAGCCTCAGTAAGAAGTTGTACAGTTTCAGTCTGAAGATGTTGTCGCATCGAGAAATCGGAGCTTACGAATGTTCTGACCGGTTGTCTTCAGCAAGTCTCTATGCCAAGTCCAGGAGTATCGTTTGGGCGAGTCTTGGTCTTGCTGCAACGCGTAATCGAGTTCTCAAACCTGTGCGGGAAATTGAGTATTTGGCGGAAAAGGAGCCAAACAGTACCGACATTTTGAAGACCAACATGTTGGATACATATTATCCAAATCGAAGCAGTCACCTCGAGAATGTTTGTCTGTATGAGGTTCTGCAAAATTACATATTCAAGAGGAACATCAAAGAAGATACTGAGAAAGGAGTGTATGCTGTAATAGGAAGTGAGGGATGTCTGGTCAAGCAAAGAAAATGCCACTTGGTAAACCATCGAAAATTGAGTGGCGAATCTCCTGAAAAAAAGGAGTTTTTCTATTTAGCACTTTTGCAACTTTTCAAGCCTTGGCGTGCAGAAGAGGAACTGCTTGGAGATTTTCTCTGTTACGAAGACTCTTTCAATGCCGCCAAGGAGACCATAGAATGTCCTGCTTTTCCCAAATATGTAGATATGTTGAATGCGGAAATTGAGCAGGAAGCAACAATTGCAGCCGAGATTGCCAGAGACAGTTCTCAGGACAGTCAGAGTTCTGCTTCATTGAGTCAGGATCCACTAGGAGGACCTGTTATCGAAAATGAAGCTGCCACTGCTATGAATGAAGTGGAAAGAGCCATGGCACATGCTCAAGAGGATGCGGTTAACTTAGAAGAGTTGGAAAGGCAACTCAACGTTGAGCAGAGGAAAATATATGACGAAGTTACCATGCAAATTGATCATGGATTAAGTCATGATAAGAAAGAGTGCTCATGTACGTCGTTGAAGCCTGTCCGACTGTACGTGAGTGGAGAAGCGGGAACTGGAAAAAGTTTCCTCATTAAAGCAATTTCATGCTATTTGCAGGAAAAGACAGAGTCATCGCTGTCTTGTGTTGTCACTGCTCCAACTGGACTGGCAGCACATAATATTAAAGGGATTACTTTACATCGTTTACTGATGCTGCCAGTGGAGCATGACAACAAATTAGAATATCATAAGCTATCTGGAGATGCTTGTTTTGAAGTTTCAAGAATCTTGAGGAAAATGAAACTTCTTATCATTGACGAAGTAAGCATGGTTTCCAATGTCATGCTTGCCTTTGTGCATTTGAGGATGCAAGAAGTTCTCAAAACAAAGTATGATGTGTTATTTGGTGGCAAACACATCATTGTTTTCGGAGATCTTCTGCAGCTGACACCAGTGAAAGGGCAACCTGTGTTCAAAATGCTCACGCATGAAGATACCAGGAAGTGCCTAGGCAGCATTGGCAACGTCAATATATGGTTAAACTTCAATTATGCTGAACTGCATGAAAATATGCGTCAGGCGAAGGATGAAGTTTACAAGACTATTCTACAAGATGTTAGAATTGGAAAAGTGACCGAGCATGGGAAAGAAGTTTTACATGCACGATTACTGTCAAATTTATATCCAGAACAAGATGTTGTGCCTGAGAATATTTTTCAGAAAATTACTGAAAAGAAATCTGGAATATGTTTGATGCCAACTCTTGCAGAATGTGCCAAATTTAACAACAAAATGTTGCATTTAGAAAAGCAAGAGATTGTGAAACTGGAAGCTATTGATAGAGTAGAGCATATGGGATCAACAATTAGTTTGTCTGAGAATCTGAAAACAAAATTGGATTCATTAGAGAAGAGTATATCTAAAACTGCAGGTTTTGAAAAGACTCTGAATGTGTGCTTGAACTGCCGTATAATTTTAAGAAGGAATTTACATGTTGAAAGAGGTCTGGTAAATGGATCAATGGGTAATGTTGTTGATTTTGTGAAATACAGAAATAGAGATGGAATTGAATTTTTAAAAATTAAATTTGATGGCATTGAGGAAGTACAGCTAATTGGTCGTTGTTCTGCTAGATGTTTGCTTGTAAAAGACTTATATGTTCGCCGTAAGCAGTTTCCTGTTTGCTTGGCATATGCGGTGACAATCCATAAATCGCAAGGTTTAAGTGTAGACAGTGCATTGGTGAATATTGGCAGTTCTGTGTTCAAGGAGGGTATGGCATATGTGGCATTGTCACGAGTTAGAACTTTATCGGGATTGTACTTGATTGAGTGTGATGTCACAAACATTTGTGCGGATCTAGATTGTGTTAAGGAATACAATAGGTTAAGAAGAGAGTATGCGCCACATTTGCCTCAATATCCTTTGTTTGAGAAACGTGTGGTAGGCCGGAAACGAAGAAATGTGACCAATACTGGGGAGGTTGTAGCAAAAAGACGAAAAGTCGATGAACCTGAAATTATAAGCAGAATCAAAAAGGATTCTGTTGAAGATGTTGTTGGTTTTCAATTTGAAAACAGTTCTGGTGTCAACTGCTATGCTAATGTAGTGGTTAATGTTTTGTTTTCTCTAGAAAATGTAAAAGAAGAGATTGTGGTCAATTCTGATCAAAGATTTTGCAGTTTGTTAAATTCTGTGTTAGAGAAATGTAGCACTGATAGAACAAAAATAGAAAGTGTGTCTGAAATTCGAAATCTGTTAGACAGATGTTCAGGCCAAACACAATTCTCTCAAAATATTCAGCAAGATTGTCAGGAGTTTTTAATGTATATGCTTGATGTATTGCATGCTGAAGGTGTAGATGTAGATCACCTGTTTGGGCTTTCTTATCAATGGCAGCATGACTGCGAGAACTGTAGGGTATCAAGTACTACTAGTGTAGACTCAGAAAGATTTATATATTTAACTTTGCCAGACAGTAAATCAGTCTCTTTTAATAAACTAGTAAAAGCAGCTGATCACAACATGGAGTGTAGCCAATGTAAATCTGAAATGATGTCCACATTATTTATACGAACATATGGCCAGTATGTTATTTTAATGTTCCAACGATGTAGGCCTGATGGAACAAAATTGACAACTTTAATGAAAAATTTTGTGGCTTCACAGTTGTCAATATCAGGAAGGACTTTTGTAACTGCAGCAATTATATATCATGAGGGTCCTTCAATAACATCAGGACATTACACAGCTTATTTAAAGTCTAGAAATGGCTGGTCATTCTGCAATGATTCTGTTTTAATTTTCAAAAAAACATTGCCGTATGACCTTAAAAACTCTTACCTGGTGTTTTTAAAACCAAAATTTTAGGGAAAGAATCTCGGGATGTGCTCTGAGGAATTTCAAGAAGTTCTAATGGCTCCTACACGATTTGGCCTTGAGGATAAGTGTAGTACAGAGACATAACTTCTTACCATAACACTGGACGTCATGGAGAAATAAGTGCACTTTGAATGAATTCAGAAAAACTGTTTCTTTTTATAAGCAAATTGAAGCAGCCAATCAAAACATGGAGTAGAGGGAATGTAAGTCTGCAATGCTGTCTACTGTTTTATATTGCTTTGTGATTAAAAGTGATGTAGAGAATTAAATAATTGTAGTAGTCATAGAGATAGTGTAAGTCTGCTTCATAGTAAGCAGTATCAGTGTCATAGGAAATGTAGAACATGACTGAGCAAGAAGGGGAAGATCTTACTAGTCCAGGATTGTGAAAATGATCTTCAACATTTTAATTGTGAAAGTTGCGAAAATACAACATGACGGGATTGGCTTACAAGAATTCTAAGAGTTATAAATGGCTCTGACATGATTTGGCCTTGTGGAAACGTGTGGTAGAGAGCAAGAAGTCATTTATTGTATGTAACATGTTTTTCAAAACGATGGAGGTTTTCTTTCAGAAAGTGGCGGTCTGAAAGTAATAACAGCACAACAGAGTGTAAGCTGTTCATAGGACATCCTTCGACGTCATGGAAAGTAAGTTAACTTTAAGGAGTTCTGAATTCTGATTTGTTATGTTGTATGGGTTTTTTAAACACAATCATTTTGATTGTGTTTTTTTTCCCCGCTGTTATATGATGAATACCTTCAAGTCACTGTTTTTAGTGAAATTTGATACATTCTGAGAACAGCAAAAATAAACCATTTAACATGTATAATTAATTCTGTACTGTTTGCATTTATGATGTACATTTAGGATTGTGTCGGAGGCATGGAGAAGGAGAGGCTTCTGTAAGTGTCAAAGTTGTTGCATACAGTGCTCATATTCTACGTAGTCTTTCATATGATAGACTACATTTCCACAATGAGATACCTAAGCAAAGGAAACACAGGTGATATGATTGTGGAATGAGCAAAAAACATTGCACGTTTTTCAATTATATTACCTATGTTTCCTAACATTACACATCACATTGTGTAGATGAGGTTTAGGCTTGTTCCTGGAGACAGAGGAGGTCTGACATTTGTTCAAGAGTGCAGTGGACATGACTCACTTCGTTGGTAGACCTCCACATGTATTATCTCCTCTGTATTCTTCAACAAACCTAAATTCCATCTGCAACCCTGAGTAGGACTTACCTGAAACAAATCTGTGGATAGGTTACACCTTATCGGCATCTTCAAACAATCATTTAAAATGTTAGGGTCAGATTTATGGTGGTCGTGCGCCTCTTTTGCTCCATTGTGGGTCACTTTTGTGTAAAAGATGCACCATGTTGCAAGATAGGTTTCAGTTCATCTCCAGCAAGATACCATCAGTTTAAAATGTATATAATTAGCACTGTGTAGGGGGCATGCAGAAGCTGAAGCTTTTGTAAGTGTCAAAGTTGTTGAAAAACTGTTTGTCCTTCAATCTTTTCCCTTATCTTTTCTAATTTTTAAATACATGTTTTAATATTTTTCAAATGTTTGTTCTCTCTTTCACAGATTGAAAGTATAAAAACAAAAAGTGAGTAAGTTAACGACAATTATAAGGTAAATGTTTTGTACTCTTTTCGTTACATTTCTATCACATTCACCTACTAGTAGTTCGACAGCTTCATTTCTTTAACCCTCAGTTTCCTGCCTTTGCTACTTCCCTCATTCCTTTCTCTATTACCTACTTACTCTACTCCTTCCACTCCTTTTCTCAGTCCCTCTCTTCTCATAGTTCCTCACTCTTGTTCACTCACTCCGTCTCTATTACTCTTAGTGTCTTTGACTGATCACTCTTTCACTACTTGTTCATTATGCTTTTTCTGTGTAGTTGAAGCACACTAAGGGGCATATTATGAACACAGCCAATAAAGTTATTGCTGTTTTTATTGGCAGAAAACTGTTGCAAAAGTGGTTTTAGCAGCAGTTTTCCACCGCAAAAGCGGCTTTAGAGACACATTTCTGCCGATAAAAGCTGCAAAACTTTTATTGCCTATGTTGATGATATGGCTCTATGTTATTTACATTTCTTTGCTGTTTCAATTAATCTTTTTCTGTTATTTTTTCTTTTCTGTTTTCTGTTTTTTCTCTCTGTTATTCCACATGTTTTAATCTGATTTTGAACATTCACTAACATTCTCCAAGAAACTCTTCTTTGTTATTGTTCTACTCTCTTTTTTTTCTTTCACTTCCTTATCTATTTTGTTTTTCACAATTATACCCTCTTCCATCTTTTCTTCGGTAAATAGATCTATTAAACAGTATCTCTGGTTTACTCCCTATAGCTGTCTTTCTTTTAACATTACTCTCTGTTTACTTCCCTTATACTTACTCTTCTTTTTTTTTTTTGGTTCGCTCCCGGTTCGCGAACCGGGAAGCGAACGGGGAAGCGAACTAAAAGAAATAGAGCTTGCCAGAGTGCTAAACATTCTAGCAATTTTTTTTTGAAAGGGGAGGTAGTTCTGAAAATAACTTTTTTTTAATGTTTTTGTTGTTTTATATATTTTTTTATTTTTTGAAAATTTTTTGGTTTTTTTGTATTTTTTGAACAGTTTTATGTTTTTTTTTGTTTTTGATGGAGGGGAAACAACAAAAAACAGGCATTGAAAAGGGCTCAACAGGAGCAAAAAAAAGAATTACTGTCTGGGGCGGTTAGGGCAATTGTGATTTACATAAGCTAGGTTGCTTAACGTAATGCTCATGTTACCACATGACAGCAATGCACCGCAATACATACAGGTAAATTTCATATGAGCAAAGTTCTCCTGAATGTTTGGCACGGTTTCCCGTGCCTCTGCTCCTGTCAACGATATCAGTGATGTTGACCTGGCCACAGGAGTTGTTGTTGGGTTATCTTGCATGTCACGTATCTCTGCCTGGCTGTAGTTCAATGGATGCCACCTGCTCATATGACGATGCATTGTATAGTTACCGAAGCTATATTTTTTATCAGTGCCTCTAGATAACCGGTCTTTACAAATGAGGCAGGTGACATACCTAGCATTTACTTTCTTCTGCCCTCGAGGGAGTGAAAAAAACTGCCAAATAAAACTGGCTTTCCGATGGGAAACCCGGGGCACCTCTTGTAAGAACTGTGGTCCTTCTGTCTCCTCTTCCTCTAGTTCATCCTCTTCCTCCTCTGTGTTGCTGATGAACTGGGGAGGTGGTCCTCTCTTCCCATGAGGAGGTGGAGGTGGTGGTGGGGGTGCACCCGCTGAAGCAACTAATGATGCCATTGCTCAACTATAAAAAATGGTCTTCCTCTCACAAAGATGAAAGTCAGAGTGAGGAAAGAAGGAGGGGTTTTCATCATTTGGGAAAAACAATAGTTCTAAACCAATGAAAAGTGTTATTTTTAGGTCACCTGACCTAGCCTTACATCATTATGAAACCAAAAGTGAAATGAACCAATGAAAAGTTTTATTAACAAGTCACATGACCTGTTACGCTTATGTTACGCACTGCGGAACGCGCCCCGGATCGCTTCCGGTTCGCGCTCCGGAGCACTTCCGGGTGCGCTAACGCGGCGCGTCATAAGACGCATTACGCGGCAACGCGATACATCGCGCTTTCGCGACGCGCCGCGGATCGCTTCCGGGGAGCTGCGCTTCGCGTCTCAGTTCGCGTACCGGAGCACTTCCGGGTGCGCTAACGCGGCGCGTCATAAGACGCATTACGCGACAACGTGATACGTCGCGCTTCCGCGACGCGTCACAATGTTGATTTCTAACGCGGCAGTTGCGCTAACAGAACGTTTACCGGTTCGCGGACTAGGTCGCGGCATCAAGATGAGCTAACGGGAAGCTTCCCGGTTCGCGAACCGGGAGCGAACAAAAAAAAAGTATTAAAAAAAAAATTATTAATAAACATATAAAATATATTTTTGGATTTAAAGAAGAATACATTTTACAGCTACAGATATTAGCTTTTAAAAAACCAATGAAATTCACTGAAAAAACCATAGGTTATAGACCATATATAGTTAGGAATTAGCATTTACAAAACCTTGAAAATTCACTGAAAAAACCATAGGTTATAGACCATATATAGTTAGGAATTAGCATTTAAAAAACCTTATTTTACTCACACAAAACCATTGAAATTCCATATATAGTTAGTTGTACTAACTATATATCGCGCACCCGCAATCCACTGCTGATGATGTCACATATTACATCATTCATGACATGGTCAGTGACATCACTGATGACATCACTGATGACATCTCAAATGACATCACTGATGACATCACTGATGACATCTCAAATGACATCACTTATGACATCTCAAATGACATCACTGATGACATCACTGATGACATCTCATTTGACATTACTGATCACATCACTGATGACATCATTCATGTGATAATACGATGAACCTCTTCAGACTCTAATATAACCTTAGATACACTCAGTGTAAACAGACACTCATAGACTGTCACTCATCCATGGAGTTACTCAGACACTTAGTCAGTCATGCAAAGAATCAATCACACCTCCATTTCCTCAACTATACAGTTATACACACCTTACTTATTCAAACATATACTAAAACATATTTACTCACTTATACAATCCTGGATACAAGTTCACAATGATCCATACAGCCACTCACACATTCACTGGCTCTTATGCACAGTTATTTATATATGTCAACTCTCACATGTACTGTATTTTACATATGTACTTACTTTAACATGTAGCACTGAGATATCCATTCACTCACCAATACACTCATGCACACAGTCAACTGCCCATACAGCTGTTTCCACATGCACTTTTGAACCCATACATCTAGTCAATCAACTGCTCACACATCTATGCAGAGAGTCATACACCTCCCAGCCACCCACACACACACTCAGTCTCCCATACAAATGCTTGGGCAACCAATCAATAACCCATATAGTTAATTATATAGCTACTGATCAACACATGCAGCAGTTTACAGAACAACAGACATAATGATGCACAAATTAAGACAGTTTAGTCACTAACCCATGCACTCAGTGAGACACATTTAATCAGTCACTCATACAGTCAGTCATGCCCCTACTAAATCCTTCATCAAAACACTTATACATCCACTCATTCTTCAATATGTAAGACATATTTTAACTTTACAGAATTATAGAGTCACTGGATGTAGTCATCAGTGATGTCATCAGTGATGTCATTTGAGATGTCATCAGTGATGTCATCAGTGATGTCATTTGAGATGTCATCAGTGATGTCATCAGTGATGTCACTGACCATGTCATGAATGATGTAATATGTGACATCATCAGCAGTGGATTGCGGGTGCGCGATATATAGTTAGTACAACTAACTTTATATGGAATTTCAATGGTTTTGTGTGAGTAAAATAAGGTTTTTTAAATGCTAATTCCTAACTATATATGGTCTATAACCTATGGTTTTTTCAGTGAATATATATATATATATATGACAACTGCATTCGTCCGTCATGAACCAGCACTCTCTAGTATCTCAGGGCACCACCGATCCAGCCAAAAACGAAAGCCGACCCAGCCATCAGGTGAAAAAGGTGTTTTATTCAAATAGAATGCATCGCCATCCGCATAACGTTTCGGCCTACCCAGAGGCCTTGGTCACATGACGCTGGGGATAAGACAACCCATTTTTAAAGTGCTAGTGCAAACTTACGGGATCAAGTGATTGGTTCTTCACAGAGATCAGGCAATAGACATATATATATATTACCTACTGGCGGTCGCCAGTAGATAGTTATAGTTAGGACCTAGTTTCAATAGGAAATCCACAACATTCTATTTGGAATAACTTTTGCGCCGGTGGACGAATCTTTGCGCATTTCTCAAAGAAGATGGCCCGCTCCACTCCGCTCCTTCCCTGAAAGTTTTGGGGGGATTTGTCAAGTGGGGGCTGAGAAAAAAGGGGGGTCCCAAAACGTGTTTTCCCCATGTTATTTTCCATAGGACGATTAGACACGGCTACAGCCCGAACTGCTGAACGGAATTACATGAAATTTGGCAAAATGGTAGAGTCTGATTCGCAGATCACACTTTTGCTTAAATGGTGTAAATCCCTCCATTAGTTCCTGAGAAAATCAAAAGAAAAAAAATATATATATCTAGCATTCAAAGCACGAGCTGCATGCTGATTGGCTGTCAACTGTCTGTCAACACTCCAAACCAGAAATTGTTGGCAGCCATCTTGGGACCAATATACATGATAGTACCTCATTAAAAAGCATTTCAGTTAATAGAAGGTTTTAAGACTTTAGTTACATTATAAATCATTTGTTGATAGTACCATACTAATTTTGGGAATTGGGGTGTGTTCTAAGGTGATTTTACCATGTGAACAAGCCTTCTGCTGGGATATCATGAATCATGTTTTAGAGAAAACTATTTTCTCATGCTTTTCCCACAGAGGTTTGGAAGGTGATCTATAAGCTAAACTGAGAGCATATTTTCTGTAAATTCACATTATCTTTCTCAGTCATGTGATAATGAAGTCTGACATTCTCTGTAAAACATGTACATCCAACAAGAGGAGAGACTGTCAGTTGATTCCTTTGTGTTCTACTGCAGCTTCCCACAGTGTTCTAAAGAACAACTAAAGTGCTAACAGTCCTACTTATGACAAACGTAAGGCACACCTGAAGCCATCTAGATTGGAATAAAGTGGTAACTCTTAAAACATTTAATATAAAAAGGAACAACATGAGGGGGTTCATTTTGCCATAGAAAGTATGATTAGTGCTGTAGAAAGAAAAATGAGGGCACATTTTGAGTGACTTCTCAAATCCTCTTCTATTTCATTAAGAAATTCTGACATGCAGACTGAAACATGCACTTTCAATACCAGCAGCAGACTTCCCTGGTGAGCAGTAGCGTTACTACAGTGACCTAATAAGCAACTAGAGTGCTAACATTCTGAATTTATGGCAAATGTGTGACACATCTGAATGCTTCCTTGATGGAATCAAAGTAAAAAACTGAAAGTATTTCCTACTGAGGAGACTGTAGTAAATGAGGAAATTAGAAAAGTTCATAACAAATACGTCTCCCAAGATGGCCACCAGAGACAAAAGAGCCCAAATGTAGCACAAATATCATCCAGATGTAGCCCAAATATAGCCCAATGACAGAATGTCCCAGAGTGTTCTAAAGAACAACTAGAACGCTAACAGTCTTACTTATGACAAAAGTATGGCACACCTGAAGCCATCTTGATTGGAATAAAGTGGTAACACTTAAAACATTTAATTTGCAAACGAACAAAATGAGGGGGTTCATTTTGCCACAGAAATTATGGATAGTGCTGCAGAAAGAAAAATTAGGGCACATTTTGACTTCTCCTATCCTCTTCTATTTCATTAAAAAATTCTGATATGCAGACTGAAACATGCACTTTGAATACCAGCAGCTGACTTCCCTGGTGAGCAGTATCTTTACTACAGTAATCTAATGAGCAACTAGAGAGCTAACATTCCAAATTTATGGCAAACGTGTGATACATCTGAATGCCTTCTTGATGGTACCAAAGTAAGCAAGCATTTAAAATGCAATAGGTTTCGCCCTCGTTTAATTTAAAGCAAATCTGTTTGTAATTAGGTGGCTTTTTAGCTTTGCTTGTATTAGTGTTTTGCAAACTTTCATGTACATAACATGCATTTGTATGCGTATATGTATATGTATGCATGTATTTATATTTGTATTTATATAGATATGCATTTTATATATATATGTTTATATATGTAAAAAAGAAGAAGGGGAGAACTCTGGGTAGTTCACAAGTTTAGGTGGAAAGCAGCTCCTGTTAGAGCACTCTCAACACCAGCGACACTCTAGATCTGCTCACCTCAAATGTCTGTTTTTCTATCAAAGTTTTTAAGCATAGGATTACCACAGTGCTATCCACACCGAGATAGAAAAGGACAAAGTATTTTGCCATTTATGCAGCAAAGTCTTTAAGCATAGGACTAGTACAGTGTTGTCCTTGCCGAGCTGTAAAATGACAATATATATATACACACATACATATATATAAATGCATATGCATATATATATGTGCATATGTGTGCGAGTAGAGAAAGGTAGAGAGGTAGAGGTGTAGAGGTAGAGAGGTAGAGGTAGAGAGTAGTAGAGAGAGAGGTAGAGAGTAGAGAGTGAGTATTAGAGAGTAGTAGAGAGAGAGGTAGAGAGTAGAGAGTGAGTATTAGAGAGTAGAGAGTGAGTAGTAGAGAGTAGTAGAGAGAGTAGCAGAGAGTGAGTAGTAGAGAGTATTAGAGTGAGTAGTAGAGAGTAAGTAGTAGAGTAGTAGAGAGTGAGTAGTAGAGTGAGTAGTAGAGAGTAGTAGAAGAGAGTAGTAGAGAGTGAGTAGTAGAGAGTGAGTAGTAGAATGAGTAGTAGAGTGAGTAGTAGAGAGTGAGTAGTAGAGAGTAGTAGAGAGAGTAGTAGAGAGTGAGTAGTAGAGAGTAGTAGTGAGTAGTAGAGAGAGTAGTAGAGAGTAGTAGAGTATTAGAGAATGAGTAGTAGAGAGTAGTGGAGTAGTAGAGAGTGAGTAGTAGAGTGCGTAGTATGGAGTAGTAGAGAGTGAGTAGTAGAGTGAGTAGTAGAGAGTAGTACAGAGCAAGTAGTAGAGTGTATAGTAGAGAGTGAGTAGTAGAGAGTAGTAGAGAGAGAGTGAGTAGTAGAGAGTGAGAAGTAGAGAGAATAGGAGAGAGTGAGTAGTAGAGAGTAGTTTAGAGCAAGTAGTAGAGCATGAGTAGTGGAGAGTGAGTAGTAGAGAGCGAGTAGTAGAGAGTGAGTAGTAGAGAGTGAGTAGTAGAGAGTGAGTAGTAGAGAGTAGGAGAGTGAGTAGTAAAGAGAGAGTCGTAGAGAGTGAGTAGTAGAGTAGTAGAGAGTGAGTGGTAGAGAGTAGTAGATAGTAGTAGAGAGTGAGTAGTAGAGAGCTAATAGTAGAGAGTGAGTAGTAGAGGGAGTAGTAGAGAGCAGTAGAGTAGTAGAGAGTGAGTAGTAGAGAGCGAGAAGTAGAGATTGAGTAGTGGAGAGTGAGTAGTAGAGAGTAGTAGAGAGTGAGTAGTAGAGTGAATAGTAGAGAGTGAGTAGTAGAGAGTGGTAACGAGAGTAGTAGAGAGTGAGTAGAGAGAGAGAGTAGTAGAGAGTAGTAGAGGGTCAGTAGTAGAGTAGTAGAGGGTGTGTGTTAGAGAGTAGTAGAGAGTAGTAGTGAGTAGTAGAGAGTAGTAGAGAGTGAGTAGTAGAGAGTAGTAGGAGAGAGTAGTAGAGAGTGAGTAGTAGAGAGAAGTAGTGAGTGAGTAGTAGAGAGTAGTAAAGAGTGAGTAGTAGAGAGTTAATAATATAGAGTGAGTAGTAGAGAGTGAGTACTAGTGAGAGAGTAGTAGAGAGTAGTAAAGAGTGAGTAGTAGAGAGTAGTAGATTAGTAGAGAGTGAGTAGTAGAGAGTAGTAGAGAGTAGTAGAGAGAGTAGTAGAGAGTGAGTAGTTAGATTAGTAGAGAGTGAGTAGTAGAGAGAGTAGTAGAGAGTAGTAGAGTAGTAGAGAATGAGTACTAGAGAGTAGTTGAGTAATAGAGAGTGAGTAGTAAAGTGAGTAGTAGGGAGTAGTAGTGAGTGAGTAGTAGAGAGTAGTACAGAGCAAGTAGTACTTTTACTTTAAACTTTAAAAAGAATTTGGTACCGCGCACATACACCAATTGGTTTCTTGGCGCTCGAGACCGGGTGGGAGGAGAACATACGGGAGCAGGGCCACTAGCCATGCGCCAGACGGAACAGGAAGGTTTTCAGAGAATTGCGAAAGCAACGATAATCGGTAGACAGACGAATGGCAAGAGGGAGGGAGTTCCAGGTAACAGGAGCAAGAAAGGAGAAGCAGGCTCCTCCATGTTTCTTGCGGTTGAACCTAGGGGTGATCAAAAGGTTATGAGCCGAAGATCTGAGGTGACGGGAAGGGACATAGGCGTGTAAACAGGAAGAAATAAAGGCAGGAGCGCATGAAAACAAGGACTTGAAAATGGTGCAGGCCATTTTAAAAACACACCGCTGTGCAACTGGGAGCCAGTGTAAAGTTTTCAGCAAAGGGGTGACGTGCTGATGTTTAGGCTGCCGAAAAATTAGTCTGGCTGCCTGGTTCTGGACCAGTTGGAGTCGGGAAAGATGGCAGGCAGGGACCCCCACGTATAGACAGTTGGCATAATCTAGACGTGAGGTGATGAGGGCAAGGATAACAAGAATAAGAGCCTCTTGGGATAGAAACCTGCGAATCTTCCCGATTCGGCGGAGGTGGAAGAAACAGGCCGAAGTGACGGTGTTGATGTGAGGCCGCATTGAGAGGTCACTAGAAATAGTGACCCCCAAGCTCTTCACTGTATTCACTGGACAAGGAGGGGAACCCAAAGCTACAGGCCAGAAGTTGGGAGACCAGGGAGTAAGAGAACCACCGGTCACCACCAGCTCCGTTTTACTGGGGTTGAGCTTGAGTTGACTAAGGTTCATCCACTCATAAATGAAGAGCATGGCATTTTGAAAGTTAGAACAGGAGGAGGGAGAAGAATTGAGAGGAAAAATAAGCTGCAGATCATCTGCATAGTTAAAAGCAGTAAGTGAAAACTGACGAAGAGAGACAAGAAGGGGCTGCATATAAAGATTGAACAGAAGCGGGGACAGAGCAGAACCCTGGGGAACACCACAGGAAAGAGAGGATAGAGGGGCAGAAAAGGAAGAAAGCCGGACAGATTGAAAACGAAAATGAAGAAAAGATACCACCCATGACAGGGCCAAGCCAGAAATGCCAGCATTTCTGACACGGTCGACCAAGATACCATGGTCGACCGTGTCGAAAGCGGCTGAGAGGTCTAAAAGTACGAGGGCCTGGGACAGATTCCTGTCAGCTCCCTGTTTCAGCGTGTCCATAACTGCCACCACAACTGCCTCAGTGGAATGAGCAGGTCGGAACCCAGCCTGTCGATCATCGAGGAAATGAGTCTCCTCGATAAAGGCACTGAGGCAGCCGGTGACATAGGTCTCTAAGACCTTGCCTAGATAAGGGAGGAGGGAGATGGGGCGGTAGTTGGCCAGCGTGGAGGGGTCAAGGCCCGTTTTTTTTAAAATGGGAACCACAACGGTGCTTTTGAAAGCATTAGGGACAGAGCCTGACAGAAGAGATTGGTTTAAAAGATCAAGAGGGGGGCCGGGGCAGGCCACGAAGGCAGCTCTTAAGATGGACGTGGGGCAGCAATCATTAGGCGAGCCAGAGCTCACAGTCTGAAGCAATGAGAGAAAAATATCCAGGGAGATGGGGGGAAATTTAGAGAACGAATGGGGGTTCGGGGGGGGAGAACGGAATCATGAGACAGAGTAGTGAGGGGAATGTTATTTTTAATGGCAGAGATTTTATCAGAAAAAAAAGAGTTGAGAGAGTTGCACAGGGCTTGTGAGGGTAGAGGCTGAGGGGTGACCCGATCAGGAAGGGAGAGCTCAGCTACAATAGAAAAAATTTCTTTGGTCTTGGATGCCGAGGTCAAGACCTTCTGAGAAAAATAAGATAATTTAGCCGAAATAATCGATCGTTTGTAAGCCTTTAATAAATCAGTGTACGTGACTTGGAGTAAAGGATCATAATTCCGCCGCCATCGGCGCTCAGCCTGTCTAAGGCGAAGTTTGTCCGCCTTAAGAGTGGAAGTAAACCAGCGCTGGGCGTCGTGGGGGCGTTTGGACTTAACAGTTTTGATGGGGGCAACGACGTCACAAGCAGAGGACAGCCATTGATCAAGAGAGGTGGCTTGGGAGTCCAAATCAGAATAGTCAGGGAGAGATGATGAGGCAAGAATAGAATGGAAATGGGGAATGTCAGCCTGTTTCCAATTTCGAACCTGAAGGTTATGGGGGATCGGAGGGCGGGTAGACAAGAATAAGTGCAAGGAGAAAGAAATAAAAAAGTGATCAGACCAGGGGCAAGGATAGACCAAGGGAGAGGGGATGTCGAGATTGGTGGACCAGATCTGATCTAGTGTGTGGCCTTTGTTGTGTGTGGCCGCGGAGATGTGTTTGGAAAAATTTAGGCCAAGCAGTGAGTCAGTGAACTCACGAGAGAAGGAGGATTCCTGGGGGTCTGAGGGCCAGTAGTTGAAGTCGCCCGCCACCAAAACCCTAGCAGAATTGATGGCTATTTGCGAGATCATACTACTAAATAAGGATGGGAAGAGAGGCGAGTTGCCAGGGGGACGGTAAACTAATATACAGATAAATGAGGAATTAGGAGAGGTAAATTTCAGTGTAAGAATGTCCGTGTTAGCTATGGGTGGAGTGGAGAGGGTAGTAAACTGTAAATGGGAGCGAATGATAGCAGCGACTCCGCCGCCAGGTCTGCCCGGGTTTCTGTCAGAGTGAAGAATATAGTAACCCGCAGGGATGGCGGCCAAGATGTCAGGGTTAGAGTCAGCGTTTAACCAGGTTTCCGTGAGGAGTAAGATGTCGATGAGACCTCCGTCTAAAAGTTGGAATATGTCTAACTGATGCTTAGGGAGCGAACGAGTATTGAGATAAAGTACTGTGAGAGGGTCACTACCACTAGGACTGGGCTGAGTCAGCCGAGGTGCAACAGAGGGAGGTGAGGAGGGGGGAAGGGAAGGTGAAGAAGGAATTATAAGCGGGGGAGAGGATAGAATGTGATTTGCTCGAATGGTAACTATAGCATGGGGTGCAAGGAGGACATGATGGGATAGGGCACGAAGGGCCTGAGAGGAGTATACCAGACGTTGAGCAGCATGCCTGGCCCCTGGCCTCGGTCGGCCGCGGACGGGTGCAGACGGTGTCGTGTATTTCTATAGGTTCTGATTCGATCCCCCTATTCCTGACCCTATTCTGGTTAAACTTACTAGCTAGTTAACTAACAGTCAGCCCATGAGGCAAGAAATCCCCCATGATGCAGATACCGTTATCTGACGCAGTCACACTACGGCACAGGAACGTGTTATCTGATTAGGTCATAACGCTTGAGATCTAATTAGACAAGCGACATTCCTCCAGCCCCTGATAAGGCATACGACGTTCTCATAACAAATCAAACCTATGACAACCTGGATAATCCGTGCGGCCATTGTTTTGATTTCACAGAGAACTTTAGTAAAGAATGTGCTAACGAGCAAGTCGTATGACATCTTTATTGACGTACCTATGTCCATCCTTACGTCAATCTCGGCACCTTTAAGGTATAAATATTGCCGACCTTGCCCTATGCAAACACACGCGTGGTGACAAGACGGAGCAGCCATACTTGCCGAAGCCGAGAGCAGAAGCAGACCCCGCAGGCAGCAGCCCCGCCTTCCTGACGCGCTGAGAGACGCGCTGCTATCTCAAGCCGAGAGACCCAGCACCGGCGCTTCTGGGCAGCCCTCGCAGGCAGCCTGGAATATCGAGAGCAGAGAAAGAGATACCATTCCTCATTCATCCTAAATTCCAGGTACAGAACTGAATAACCCCTCCTAGAGAATTCTTTAGTTATTCACTTGGCAAAAACAAACTTAAACTAAACTGTAACTTTCTATTCCCGCCCACGCATTAGACTTAGGTCAGGTACACGGGGTAGGCGTATTTAGAAACACCAGTTGAGTACGTTTAGTCAAATGTATATGTGTATGTAAATATATTTTAATCATTTTAAACATCATATGGCTCAGAAACCATATCAATGTTTTTACAGTATTATTTTATACTATTGCTTCTAATGTATGCACTTTACTTAACTATAAGTATTGCAATAATATCGATCCATTTCTCTTGTACGAGAAAAGAGACTGATCAATAAATAACATCTTTTATTGAACACGCCCGTCTCTTCCTTTTCTCTACATTCTGATGAGACTAAGAATGCACGTACTGACTGAGTAAAATAATTGCCTTGTGCTCACACGACTCTCGAGATTGACTCTTGATTAGGGGAGAGCAAAGTTGTCATGTTCTATGGTTGTCAGAAACTAAATCCCTTCTTGTCTAATCAGGGGAGTTAATCCTTCCTTGAACATTCGAGAAAGTTTCTAGCGAACTCTGAGCTTAGCTGGCAAACCCAAAAATTAAGTCTAGTATCGACAGTAGTAGACCTAGTTAACGTCTGGCCTAGGCCTTTACTGCTGTAGGCACTATTCCAATGCGCAGAGCCTATTGGGAAAATAGGAGCTACACTACATGGCGCCCAACGCGTTTGGAAAGGGCGATAAAACTAACGTAAGACATTTAGAGTAACTCAGTCGTGCTTTCTCACTCAGACCCCTTTTCCCAAATACTCCAAAGACGTCTGGAGTGGGTGAAAGGTTATTATATCCTCCAAAACCTCGCAGGAGGGAACTCCTATGTATGGTTCTTGGTCTAGTCAACGTTGAAGGATAAAACAGTTCCAAAATATTGTGCATCTAATCTCTGTTTCCATAAAGAAACCTGATCTGCAAACAAAAATAATACCATCCTGTCAGTAAAATGGGAGACAGCGATGGAGAAAGAGAGGCAATTAGATTAGCTACTGAAATAGCAGATGCTGATGCTACCATGCAAGCAGCAGACGCGGATATAATACTTATTCCGGTCATTAAAAGGAGATCTATAACCTTAAAACTTATAGAAAATGGACTGACACCTAGAGGTGGCACAGTCATATTCGTAATTGAGGCACACGAATGTCGGCAGACAGAGGTATACTATACATGGATACATTTTCCAGCAGCAAATGCTGTAACAAAGTACTTCCACTATTACAAAGTAGAGGAACCTCCTGAAACGTACACTCCTTTCGAGGAGGTGGAAGTACCACTCAAATTCCAAGAGCATTTGCTCTTATTTGATGGCGCCCTAATACATAACAATCACATTACAAGGCTCGGTCCTTTAGGAAGACCAGGAGCAACGTGGCCGGTCCTAGCCGGATACACACCACATCCAGACATCGAAAGAATGCCTGCAGCAGAGCTATTAATACAGCTAAAACAACTACTAAAAATTCATAGACAATTAGTTCAGTATGTAATGCGGACTTCAACAATTCAGCCAGCGATTAAAATTCCACAGCTGACCCCTCACCAGGGGAACACAAATAAAATCACACCACAGAACATCCAATCCTGCCTAGGTAAAGTTCCAGCTAAACGGGAACAAATACCATTCTGGTTGGCACAGAAAATTACCCAAATAGAGGCGGTGTTTCCTGACACCACCCCATTAGAAAAACACAGGATTCTGACTATATGTCTCCCAATGGGAATCGCACCACACATTGAGGACTGTGACACTTGGGGTACAGTCTTTGCTTCCATCTATACAAAAACGCACGGTGTTCCATCCATTTCGGTGATACCAGATGTGCTAAAACAAATTCAAGATGAATACGGTCCAGAACCTGCTTTAACTCTCGGTATGAAATTACTGAAAGACTTCAAGCAGGTCTCGGCTATATTACTAGCCAACATAAAGGGTGAAGCAGCAAACGTGGCGATCCGCCAGAGGTTAAAAGAGACAGATATAGCAGACCAACCAGCTGAAATTGCCAGAATCATAGAAAAATCCTATGAAGAACTAGGCAGAGATAGTCTAGGTGGAATACCAGTAAAACCGCAACTGACTACAAGTCCAGAAAAAATATTTTTTAATAATAATTCACCAAAAAAGAACTGGGATGGAAATAAACAATCCAATCCTAAAGAAAAGAAATTCCAGTCCAGAGGAAGGTCTCCTAGGCGAAGAGAGAAATCTCCGAACCCGAGACAAAGGTCACCTCAGAGTGAACCCTCTGGGAATAGATATAACCTTAGAAATAGGGATAATATTAAAAAACCTGATAGATATCAAGACATTGATACACGTCCCTCTCAATCTTTTCAGAATTCCTCGCAGAAACCGGAAAGAAGAGGACGATCAGAAGAGCACGCCAAGTCCAAAGACAAGGAACCTGCTCAACTGAAAAAGAAATCACAATTTCCAAAAAAGAAGGTAGCCAGTATCAAGGTAGTTAACAATGCCGAGAATACTGAGGACACAACTGAAAAACGGAGAATGGGCTCAGACAATGCTAGACAGCGCAGATGAGGTGAGCATAGCTCGCAAAGTCCTTATGAATCATCTGGAGACAGTGGACACGAATGAATACCTTCAAGTGGAAACTGCAGATACCAGAGTTAGCAAGCCCCACAAAATATACGAGATAACATTACGTATAGAGGGAGATAAGACTAGGAAAATAAGGGGACTATTTTGGGATAACCTATCCAAGGGCTATGACATCCTTCTAGCTGAAAAAGACTGGCCACCAGAGTTTGTCAGGGAGTGCCCTCATGGCGAAGAAGTAATTATGCCTGCCTTCTCGAATCAAATACCGATTCATAAAAAATATACACTTGCTAGAAAGTGGGCAGTGGCCTTAGCACCTGCTTTATATAAAAATCATGTAGGATGGGATGAGGATTCTCCTCCTCACAAAGTCCAGTTAAAATCACAACCTACTGCACAAAGGCAGTACCCAATTAAGCAAGAAGCTAAAAAACAAGTAAATGAAATACTAGATCAGCTAGAATACCAAGGGGTGATTGAAACTTGCACCTCACAAATGAACAATCCTTTATTTCCGATCTCCAAACCAGACAATTCGTACCGTCTAGTTTTGGATTACCGACACCTTAACACATGTTGCAAAACTTTTGCAGTGCAAAACTCACACAGTGCTGCACTAATGAATAACATAGTGCGCAAAAAATACAAAACAACCTTGGACATCTCCAACGGATTCTTTTGTCAAAACATAGCACCAGAGAGCAGATATTTAACTGCATTCTCAGTAAATGGCACTCAAAAACAATTCTGTCGGTTAGCCCAGGGGTACAAGAACAGCCCGGGGGTATTCTCAGCGAGAGTAACAGAATTACTACAACTGTATGATGATAAAGCATTATCTTATGTCGATGACATTTACTTAACAGATGATGACTTGGAAACTCACTTGAAAAGAGTGAACACCATAATACTTGGTTTCGCTGCAGAGGGTTACAAATTCAACTTCAAAAAGTCCAGAATTGCCCATCTGAAAATCCAGTACGGAGGATATGAATTATCAAGTATTGCCTGGTTAACAGTCTTTTAAGAACTAGAAGAATTAAAAAATCTAAAATATGAAAAAACGTATCCTCTGCCAATCGACATTCTGCCTCTACGACATTACGCCTGTGTAATCTATACAGACGGACATGCTCAACCCTCCGTTTGGGGAGAACATGAATACATTCCCTCATGTGAGATTACAAAAGAAGTGTGGCACGGAGGTAAACTAAGACCTCTATTAACAAAATCACACTCAGTAGAAACTAATTCAGAACTACAAACTGAAATATTAGCTTTGAAAATGGCGCTAGATAATGCGGATCGCGAATTCCCGACACTTATAGTGTCAGATTCATATTTCTGCGTCAAAGCATATAACAAGGATTTGCAGACCTGGATTCAGAACGATTACAAAGATGACACGGATGCACCAATAAAGCAGAGACTGCTCTGGGAACAGGTAGCTCTTTTGAAAAAAGAACTACCAAAGACTCACGTGACACACTCACTGAGTCACCAGCGTGATGGCGTTCACGTTGTAGGGAATTCATTGGCTGAAACAGCCGCAGCGGCAGCCAGTAAACCGGCTCCCGTAGATCGAAAAAAGCGTACATTAAAATACATTGACGGCGAAACATTGCTGGCAGTAAAAACGTCATCAAAAGGCGACTGCTCGGCGTTACCGATCAACTATCCACTCAATTACACATACATCATAGATGCAAACTCCATTCCTTTTGCTCGAATCCCTGGAGTGGGGGATAGAGTGATTCCAAACATGGACAGGAGAAACTTGTTAATCGCAGACGCACACATGGGCGAGGGTCTCAGACACCTTAAATTAAAGGATTCTCTGGAAGAATTACAATCACGGTACTGGTGGCCAGGCATGAGCCTGCACTACACCATGTTTGTAAAAAACTGCCCAAACTGCAACAGAGATCGCAGTGGGGAGAGAAGCAGTTTAATACCTCGTCGTATCAAGGCAGATAACATCACCACTAAAAAGAATGGCTTGCGATTAACATATACAGGCTAGTTCCCACTTATAATGTAGATCCACAACACTCGGCTGACGTCCGGACTGTTATACAAGATTTGCGAGTCTAAATGGCATATACGCTAAGAGCATGCTACGTTCGACCAATTTTTTTTCCTTTTCTCAGGCAATCCAGCCTGGGGGGGGAAAGAATGGCCAAATGAGCACAGCCCAGCGGGAATCTTCTCACTTCCTTCCTGAGGGTATGGGATGGTGTAAAGAAAAAACCAAGACAGAAAGCAATCTATAATAGAAAGGATATTAGGTTCGGGAGCTGGGTGGGTCAAACATCTAATAAGTGTCCAACGTAGTCTTAATAACTTGCCAAGAAATTCTCTGAAGGGATTCAGTCCGTACGAATTATTATTCGGAACTAGGATGTTGATCTCTGACCTTGATAGTCAGACTTCAGTGGTAACAGAAAAAAGCTTTGATGTCAAAGACCGTTTGGCTATTTTGCAGGACTTAAACAAAACAAGAAAAGACCTGAGCAACATACAGTTGAAAGAACAGCCAACGACCACTGAAGAATCACCACCTGTCCCAGCAAGACCTGTCTGGATTCCAAAAGTCGGGGATCTAGTCAGGGAGAAGATCGCGGTAAAGAAGGAATTTGGGCCTTCTTACAGAAAAGCAGTTCCTCTATTGTCTGTCAACGGGACAAGATCAGTTGTACTACCGCCACTTGCTGGAAAAAAGGAGAACCGAGTTGTATCCATCGACCTGGTAAAACCACAACATGTGGCCGATAACAAACAGTAGGCCAAGTGGACTCCCAATAAGTAGCAGAACACCAAGGTTTGCTACCAGTACAGAGGTCCTATCAAAGAGGCTCATCACATTCGAAACGCCTACGGAAGAACAACAAGGACTATGCAACAATGCAATAGAACTTAGACCTCTGAAAACCCAAATAAAGACATTTAGCAGAGACACACCAATCTATACAGAAGTACCAAGTGAAAATGCGAGAAACAAAAATCCTGAACCAATTGGAACAATTGACAGAACTGCATCCGGTTACTTCATCAACTTCGATGATTCCTCTGACGGCTTCAGCGAACAAAAGACACAGCCATCATCAAAATCCTTTAAAGACAAAGCTAAGGAACTTTTGAAACAACTGAAAGAAACATATCTAGTTTCTCCATGGATTGAATTTTGGGTGGGTTTTGGTGCATTTATCCTCATACTTTGGCTCATCATGGTATTTACCTTGGGACGCTTCATTGAGGGAAAATATGCTAAAATGGACACAGCAAGTCAGAACATCAACTTGGTCCTCAAACCACACACATCTTCACACGTCGAGAAAAGAGAACTTTCTTCAGAACTTTCTTCAGCCAACTTCACAGCAATTCCAATATCTGGTGGGGTAGCCTGGGACAACACTGACTATGAAATTTATGGTCCGGTCGAGATCCTGAAATATCCACACCAAATCAAGATCTCCTTGAGTGACTTTGCAAAACCAAACTCATTTGCTGATGATTGGGACTTTGAAAGTATAAACAATATGATGTCTGACTTAGTAATGTCTGCTAAATTTACAAAACATGATTATTTGCAGGGTTCTACAAATTATGACAGCATGTACTGCTATAACCATTATGGTAACCATTTCTTGCATAAATCTGCACAACCTAGAAATGTTTTAAATTTTAATCAATGGGAACATTGTGCTACACCTCCAAAAGGGAGCTCTAGAACCGTGTATGGCAAATATTCATATTTTTCAGGTTTTAACATAACTAATGCTGAAACATTTTATTACAAATTGTCAAACAAGACAGGGATGAAAACCATGATAACCAACACAAAATTGATATATTCAGATTCTTTCTTTGAAAAAATGAATACTTTTGGATTTGATTATTGGGACAAACATGTTGATTTGAAAAGTGTTTGGGGCACAAAAGAATGGCAAGTACAGGGTTTAGAAGCTTTGTTTAGAGCCTGCATGATCCCAGAACAAATGATATTTTTAAATGACACCGTTCAACAAACCACCTGTCTTGGCTTAGCCAAAATCAAAGATTTAAATAACCTGTCTATTCCAAAGCCAACAATGTTTAGCAATAACTCTGAAACAGATGAAGAAATAGACATAAACCATATACTTAACCAAAACAGAACACATCCTGATTGGAAACAATGGTTGATCTGGCCCACAGATACAAATAACTGTCAAGATAGATTCCTGAATAAAACACAGGGTTTCAAAATGACCAGGCCAGACCCTAGATATCCCCAAAGACATCACCCAGGGATAATAACAACCTACAGTGTGGGCAAATTATGCCTTCAATGGCTACAAACTTCCACACTGCCTGAAATTAAGCAACACCTAACTTTACTTACTGATGGTGCTGACTTGCGTGATTTCATAATGGGACCACGCAAACAGCGTCAAAAGCGTTTCATAGCAGCCTCTGTATATGCAGCATACAATGAGGCCTGGAAGGTTACTCAAATTGAAACAGCAGAAAGAATACGGGAAATTGACCGTATTAATTTGGAAAAATCACTTTCTGTAGTGGACAATGGGTTAATGACTCTGTCCTCCAGAATTTTTTCATTGGACAGCATTGTGTCTTCAGCAATCGATATATTATCGCAAGACTTACTGTTATTACAACATGGTCAGTCACAATTGCGTTCTATTGTACAGCTTGGCTGGACGTTACAAAATCTGCGTTCAGGCTATGTGCCTTGGCGTTTAATCAACACAACGTCACTATTCCAAATCTTTAACCTTACTGATAGACAAATCGGTATGGCTCAGAAGGGTGCTGATTATACAATCTTGAGCATTGAAAAACTAGAAAGATTACCGTTGACAATGTCAGAACGACCTGTCAGTGAATGGATAATCCACGGAATCATAAATATTCCAATCTCAACCTTCAGGTTTCAATACTGCCAAAAATATATACAGGCTGGCATGTACGAGAAATTGGGAAAGGGGTACCTTAAAACAACATGGAACCTGCCCTATTCACATGCATGTGTCAGTAACAAAGGACAGAAAGTGTTTCTTAGTGGCAACAATTGTGCTATGTCACTGAGCGGCACGCTTCTGTGTAACGGTATTAGTTTGCACGGAGCCTGTGAAGGGAATTCATACAACCTTTCATGTCACCAGCAAGGCGCACCTGCAACTGAAATAGAACCATTCTTTCAAAGACTCTATAATGGGAGTTACATTCTTATTGTAGACCGCAGATGCTGTAGTCTTATGCCCGGGACTCCTTATCTCGTCACTACGACGGCGAAGGTCAAGTGCTGTGGACGTTCTTTGTTTCCCAGCTCCTTTCCAGACAGGGAGGCAAGGGCATGGCCCAGTTTGAAAATTACTTCTATTCGAATAGACACTTTAAGCAGAATGAAAACAGTGCTTCTTCAGACGCCTACAAGGCTCACGTCATCTAAAGAAACGTATGATCTACAAGTCGCAAGGACGACTGCAGAGATACATACATTATTATCAACTAATTCCCCCGTACATTTCGCGGAAATCCTGAGCGAAATCTTAAATATTTCTGATACCACAGGGGTCTCAAAGGTATTTAAGACAGTATTTTCGATGGCATTAACACCATTCAAAGCCATACTGGGTATTTTTCCAGACTTCGTCCATTCGATTTTTGGCGGACTTCCCCTGATCCTAGGACTAATTGCAGGAATCCTATTCCTAGTCCTTATTTTTCGTTATGGCAACCCATGTCACAGATCAAACTCTCGCGACAATGGAAGATACGATCCTAGCCATTGGATACCGGGACCGGATATCAAAAATCCTGGGACTATCCCGGCTTAGAGACCTAAACATGACTTGGTTTCTATCATTTCGACCAATGTGGCAAAGGTGTGTTTTACCTGTACTAAGGTGTCTGCTATGCGGAGAAGAATGCGTGTTAGACACCTGTCTGACGCTACAATCGGATGCGCCGGTGGATGCAGATACACTGTTGGTTCCTACCAAGGTTCACGCACTGTGCTGCCCTCAAAGGCTGCCAATTCTGATGACGGCATTCCTGGAATCTTCACCACTGCGATTGAAGAGTAGTGAAGTTCAAGATGAAAGCAGCATCGAACAGGTACGACCTTCTGTCAGCAATGCAAATCAGAATGTCAATGGAGACAATCATGCGCATGAATGCATGGTTACCCCTATTTCCGACTTAGAGGAACTTTCCCATGAAGCTGTTGACAGTTTTTTCGAAAGCCTGAATGATATGATGTTCTCTCCGGAACAGAAATAGAGACTTTTGAGTAAACTCGCACACGGCGTTCCCTGAATTCGGCCTTCAACTTTAAAAATAAAGTCACATGAACAATTACAATCCAGTTCACGGACAGCAACTTTTTTCAGCAAGCCCCTAAAATATTTTTCTATATATTTTTTCCCGGGACACTGATTTTCTGCTTAAAGTAAGAGACTATTCCTAGAGAACTAAGATTTCTATTTTAGATACTTTATAGACTTTATAGACTTTAGCTGCCCGCTGGTATGTTCGCAATAGATTTTATGTGATGAAATGGTTTCGACTTTTTTTCTGTATAGCCATATTAAGAGCCATTTCATGTGTATTTCTCATATACCAACAATCAATAATGCATAACAATGCGTGTTCACTTTTGCATCTAATTCATAGCTTAAGTGCATACAATATATATGACTGCAATTTTTCAGTATATTTGAAAATTTCGAAATGCATTTATGTATTTTGGGGTGGTAAGGTATACACTATACTCTATAGTATGTTGTACTATGTTATACTATGCATAGATTAGTAGATATGACCATAGTTAGCGTGGAGTGGGTGTCGTGTATTTCTATAGGTTCTGATTCGATCCCCCTATTCCTGACCCTATTCTGGTTAAACTTACTAGCTAGTTAACTAACAGTCAGCCCATGAGGCAAGAAATCCCCCATGATGCAGATACCGTTATCTGACGCAGTCACACTACGGCACAGGAACGTGTTATCTGATTAGGTCATAACGCTTGAGATCTAATTAGACAAGCGACATTCCTCCAGCCCCTGATAAGGCATACGACGTTCTCATAACAAATCAAACCTATGACAACCTGGATAATCCGTGCGGCCATTGTTTTGATTTCACAGAGAACTTTAGTAAAGAATGTGCTAACGAGCAAGTCGTATGACATCTTTATTGACGTACCTATGTCCATCCTTACGTCAATCTCGGCACCTTTAAGGTATAAATATTGCCGACCTTGCCCTATGCAAACACACGCGTGGTGACAAGACGGAGCAGCCATACTTGCCGAAGCCGAGAGCAGAAGCAGACCCCGCAGGCAGCAGCCCCGCCTTCCTGACGCGCTGAGAGACGCGCTGCTATCTCAAGCCGAGAGACCCAGCACCGGCGCTTCTGGGCAGCCCTCGCAGGCAGCCTGGAATATCGAGAGCAGAGAAAGAGATACCATTCCTCATTCATCCTAAATTCCAGGTACAGAACTGAATAACCCCTCCTAGAGAATTCTTTAGTTATTCACTTGGCAAAAACAAACTTAAACTAAACTGTAACTTTCTATTCCCGCCCACACATTAGACTTAGGTCAGGTACACGGGGTAGGCGTATTTAGAAACACCAGTTGAGTACGTTTAGTCAAATGTATATGTGTATGTAAATATATTTTAATCATTTTAAACATCATATGGCTCAGAAACCATATCAATGTTTTTACAGTATTATTTTATACTATTGCTTCTAATGTATGCACTTTACTTAACTATAAGTATTGCAATAATATCGATCCATTTCTCTTGTACGAGAAAAGAGACTGATCAATAAATAACATCTTTTATTGAACACGCCCGTCTCTTCCTTTTCTCTACATTCTGATGAGACTAAGAATGCACGTACTGACTGAGTAAAATAATTGCCTTGTGCTCACACGACTCTCGAGATTGACTCTTGATTAGGGGAGAGCAAAGTTGTCATGTTCTATGGTTGTCAGAAACTAAATCCCTTCTTGTCTAATCAGGGGAGTTAATCCTTCCTTGAACATTCGAGAAAGTTTCTAGCGAACTCTGAGCTTAGCTGGCAAACCCAAAAATTAAGTCTAGTATCGACAGTAGTAGACCTAGTTAACGTCTGGCCTAGGCCTTTACTGCTGTAGGCACTATTCCAATGCGCAGAGCCTATTGGGAAAATAGGAGCTACACTACAACGGGCTCGACTTGTGCGCGACTTCGGCGCGAAGTCGGCGCTCCCGCTGCGCTCGTCCGCTGCGCTTCCTCCAGGTGGCCATTTATGCCGTCCAACGTGAGACACTAGACCGCTCACCTGCGCGGTCTGGAGGCAGGGCGGAAGTGCCGGAAAGCGGAAGTGGCGCTCTTGCAGGGACCCTCCGCAGCAAACGGCACACAGCCGGGGCGGACCGGGGTCAGGAGCAGGTGAGTAGCGGTTAGCAAATAAGCGTCACAACATAGATGCAAGCGCTATCAGCCTTAGCACGAACAGCAGGGATTAAAACACGAGCGCTGAAGCTAGTAATCAGCTTCAGAGCTCCAAAGTATTAAAACGCCAAAAGGGCTACAGCTCAGCATCAGCTGAAAAGAATTAAATGAAAAGAAAAGCGCTTGTCAGCCGCGCTGCAGCACACGAGTGGTCTACAAACCACCAAGTCAATCAGCGGGGCCGGCGAAGCACGTTATGAACCCTCGCTCAGCAGACACTAGACCGCTCACCTGCGCGGTCTGGAGGCAGGGCGGAAGTGCCGGAAAGCGGAAGTGGCGCTCTTGCAGGGACCCTCCGCAGCAAACGGCACACAGCCGGGGCGGACCGGGGTCAGGAGCGGGTGAGTAGCGGTTAGCAAATAAGCGTCACAACATAGATGCAAGCGCTATCAGCCTTAGCGCGAACAGCAGGGATTAAAACACGAGCGCTGAAGCTAGTAATCAGCTTCAGAGCTCCAAAGTATTAAAACGCCAAAAGGGCTACAGCTCAGCATCAGCTGAAAAGAATTAAATGAAAAGAAAAGCGCTTGTCAGCCGCGCTACAGCACACGAGTGGTCTACAAACCACCAAGTCAATCAGCGGGGCCGGCGAAGCACGTTATGAACCCTCGCTCAGCAGACACTAGACCGCTCACCTGCGCGGTCTGGAGGCAGGGCGGAAGTGCCGGAAAGCGGAAGTGGCGCTCTTGCAGGGACCCTCCGCAGCAAACGGCACACAGCCGGGGCGGACCGGGGTCAGGAGCGGGTGAGTAGCGGTTAGCAAATAAGCGTCACAACATAGATGCAAGCGCTATCAGCCTTAGCGCGAACAGCAGGGATTAAAACACGAGAGCTGAAGCTAGTAATCAGCTTCAGAGCTCCAAAGTATTAAAACGCCAAAAGGGCTACAGCTCAGCATCAGCTGAAAAGAATTAAATGAAAAGAAAAGCGCTTGTCAGCCGCGCTGCAGCTCACGAGTGGTCTACAAACCACCAAGTAGTAGAATGTAATGTAATGTAATTGTGCTTTTCTATAGCGAAGCTATCACTCCAGGGAGCATCTTGGCGCTGTAGCCCGTAGCCAGATGGAAAGAGGCCGGAAAACTACTCAAGCAACGGGCCCTGCATACTTATACCAAGGCTTTGCACGCGGTGTCCGTAAGATTAAAAATCCAGGTTTTCAACGCTTTCCTAAATAGGTTCTCAGCGGGGATTTGCCGCATTTGCGGCGGGAGCTTGTTCCACGACCTGGAACCTATCACTCCAAGAGATTTCCCTCCCTTCGTGACAAGCCTAAATTTGGGAATCAACAACAGATTCATATTTGAAGGCCTAAGGTTACGGGATGGCACATAACGTCTGAAGTGATTCAAAAGGTATTTTGGCCCTCGCTGATGGTATGCCCTGAATGTGATAATTTAAACAGAATACGCTTATGAATTGGCAGCCAGTGGAGGGCCTTAAGCGCCGCCGAGGCGGACGAATTCCTCGGCCAGCCCAGGACTAGGCGGGCGGCTGCATGCTGGACCATCTGCAGCCTGTGCAGGACCGATTTATTTAATCCTGCATACAGGCTGTTGCAGTAGTCCAGTCGAGATGATATAAGTGCAACCGCCACCGTTTTCCTGGCTGCCAGTGGAAGAAAATCAAAAAATTTCCTTAGGCATCTAATGGTGGTAAAGCAGGTGCCGGCCACAGCCACCGCCTGTTGTTTAAATGACAATGACTCATCGAACTTGATACCCAAGTTACGGGCCGTGTCAATGGTGTTAGGAGGGACTTCTGCATCTTGCGGCCACCATAGTTTGGGGGAGAACAGATTTTGCTGTCCAAAAGGCAGGATTTCGGTTTTGCCCGAATTGCACTTGAGATGGTTATTCCTCATCCAGTTAAAGGTGGCTGCGAGGCAGTTTCTAAGATTTTCTTCTGCTCCCGACACCTCGCCATCCAGTACTAGGATGAGCTGAGTATCATCAGCGTACGATATAGTGCTGATCTGAAAGGATGAGATCAGCTCGATCAGGGGGACCATGTACAGATTGAAAAGTATGGGGCTCAAGCTGGAGCCCTGCGGCACCCCTGTCGTCATCGCTTTCTCCTCCAAACAAAACTCTCCCAATACCGTGACTTGCCGCCGATGACTGAGGACGTTTTTCAGCCACTCAAGTAGAACTCTTGCTATCCCTGATGTTACTAGGCGGCCAATCAATATGGAGTGTGAGACCGTATCGAAGGCCGCCCTTAGATCTAGCAAAATCAGTACAGCCTTCTTCCCCTGGTCCAAGGCAGTCTTCAGGGTCTCCACAGTAAACAACAAGGCGGACTCCGTAGAGTGCATAGCCCTAAACCCGGACTGGTTAGGGTGAAGGATATCATTATCCTCCAGAAACCTTATAACTAGTTTATTTACAACTGCTTCCGTCAGTTTGAATAATACTGGAAGCAGCGAGATGGGGCGGAGATTGGAGAGTGTAGTAGGATCTGCCAAAGGTTTTTTCTGTAGAGGGTTTACAGCAGCGAGTTTCCAATCCAGCGGGATCTCAGCAGTGGAAAGTGAAGAGTTAATGATGTCATTGATAATCGGGTTCACCGTGTCTACTAGGGCATGTAGCAACATCGGTGGGCGAGGGTCAAAGGGTGAGCCAGATTTACTAGCTAATATGGCCCGACGGGACTCTTCTAGACTAATGGGGCTAAAGCTTTTAAGCTTAACTGTCCCAGTGCCCTCTTCATTCGCCCCAGCCGGAGGGAGTGGAATTGGTTGTGGGAAGTCTTTAGTTATATCTATTATTTTTTTTTCAAAGTAATGGGCAATAGAGTTGCAGAGGGTCAGTGAGGGTGAAATCTCCAGCGAGAGAGTTCTAGGGTTCATAAAACTATTTACAATCCTGAAAATCTCTTTCTGTTTATTATTAGAGGAGGTGATGGCTTCTAAATAATAAGCTTTTTTGGCGATTTTAATCAAGGCATGATACTGCCTCCACGCCGTTTTATAAACGATGAGCTCCTCAGCCTCATAGCGTCAACGCCACCTCGTTCCAATATTCTAACTTCACCTTGCTTCTCCTTTAAGGACAGTGAGAACCAAGGTGCGGACATTTTTGGTAAAGAGAGTAGTAGTAGAGAGTAGTAGAGAGTGAGTAGTAGAGAGTAGTAGTGAGTGAGTAGTAGAGAGTAGTAAAGAGTGAGTAGTAGAGAATGAATAGTAGAGAGTGAGTACTAGAGAGTGAGTACTAGTGAGAGAGTAGTAGAGAGTAGTAGAGAGTGAGTAGTAGAGAGTAGTAGAGTAGTAGAGAGTGAGTAGTAGAGTAGTAGAGAGTGAGTAGTAGAGAGAGAGTACAAGAGAGTAGTAGAGAGTGAGTAGTAGAGTCGTAGAGAGTGAGTAGTAGAGAGAGAGTACTAGAGAATAGTAGAGAATGAGTAGTAGAGAGTGAGGAGTAGAGAGTGAGTAGTAGAAATTAGTAAAGAGTGAGTAGTAGAGAGTGAGTAGTAGAGATTAGTAGAGTAGTAGAGAGTGAGTAGTAGAGAGTGAGTAGTAGAGAGAGAGTAGTAGGGAGTAGTAGAGAGTGAGTAGTAAAGTAGTAGAGAGTAGGCAGTCTGTGTCAGTCAGTGTCAGTCAGTCAGTGTCAGTGTCAGTCAGTCAGTAAGTGTCAGTCAATCAGTGTCAGTCAGTGTAAGTCAATCAGTGTCAGTCAGTGTCATTCAGTCAGTGTCAGTCAATCAGTGTCAGTCAGTCAGTGTCAGTTAATCAGTGTCAGTCAGTGTCAGTCAGTCAGTGTCAGTCAATCAGTGTCAGTCAGTGTCAGTCGATGTCAGTGTCAGTTAATCAGTGTCAGTCAGTGCCAATCAGTCAGTGTCAGTCAGTCAGTCAGTGTCAGCTAGAGCAGCTCTGCTGACCTGGTTCTCTGGCTCTAAAGCAGCTCTGCTGACCGGGTTTCTCTGGCTCTACAGCAGGTCTGCTGACCTGGTTCTCTGGCTCTAGAGCAGCTCTGCAGACCCAGTTCTTCGGCTACAGAGCAGCTCTGCAGATCTGGTTCTCTGGCTCTGAAGAGGCTCAGCTGACCCGGTTCTATGGCTCTAAAGCAGTTCTGCTGACATGGTTCTCTGGCTCTAGAGCAGCTCTGCTGACCTGGTTCTCTCCCTCTAGAGCAGCTCTGCTGACCTGGTTCTCTGGCTCTAAAGCAGCTCTGCTGACTTGGGTCTCTGGCTCTAGAGCAGCTCTGCTGACCTGGTTCTCTGGCTCTAAAGCAGCTCTGCTGACCTGGTTCTCTGGCTCTAAAGCAGCTTTGCTGACCAGGTTCTCTGGCTCTAAAGCAGCTCTGCTGACCTGGTTCTCTCCTTCTAAATCAGCTCTGCTGACCTTGTTTCTCTGGCTCTACAGCAGCTCTGCTGACCTGGTTCTCTGGCTCTAGAGCAGCTCATCTGACCTAGTTCTGACTCTCTAGAGCAGCTCTGCTGACATGGTTCTCTGGCTCTAAAGCAGCTCTGCTGGCCTGGTTCTCTGGCTCTAAAGCAGTTCTGCTGAACTTGTTCCCTGGCTCTAGAGCAGCTCTGCTGACCTGGTTCTCTCCCTCTAAAGCAGCTCTGCTGACCTGGTTTTCTCGCTCTAAAGCAGCTCTGCTGACCTGGTTCTCTGGCTCTAGAGCAGCTCTGCTGACCTCGTTCTTAGGCTTTAGAGCAACTCTGCTGACCTGGTTCTCTGGCTCAAAAGCAGCGCTGCTGACCTGGTTCTACTGCTCTAGAGCAGCTCTGCTGACCTGATTCTCTGGCTCTAGAGCAGCTCTGCTGACCTAGTTCTCTCCCTCTAAATCAGCTCTGCTGACCTGGTTCGCTGCCTCTAGAGCAGCTCTGCTGACCTTGGTCTATGGCTCTAAAGCAGCTCTGCTGACCTGGTTCTATGGCTCTAGAGCAGCTCTGCTGACCTGGTTTTCTGGCTTTAAAGCAGCTCTGCTGACCTGGTTTCTCTGGCTCTAGAGCAGCTCTGCTGACCTGGTTCTCTGGCTCTAAGGCAGCTCTACTGACCTGGTTCTCTGGCTCCAGAGCAGCTCTACTGACCTGGTTCTCTGGCTCTAAAGCAGCTCTGCTGACCTGGTTCTCTCCCTCTAAAGAGCTCTGCTGACCTGGTTCTTTGGCTCTAAAGCAGTTCTGCTGACCTGGTTCTCTGCCTCTAGAGCAGCTCTGCTGACCTGGTTCTATGGCTCTAAAGCAGCTCTGCTGACCTGGTTCTCTTGCTCTAGAGCAGCTCTGCTGACCTGGTTCCCTGGCTCTAAAGCAGTTCTGCTGACCTGGTTCTCTCCCTCTTAAGCAGCTCTGCTGACCTGGTTTCTCTGGCTCTACAGCAGCTCTGCTGACCTGGTTCTCGGCCTCTAGAGCAGCTCTGCTGACCTGGGCCACTGGCTCTAGAGCAGCTCTGCTGACCTGGGTCTCTGATTCTAGAGCAGCTCTGCTGACCTGCTCTAAGGCTCTAGAGCAGCTCTGCTGACCTGATTCTATGGCTCTACAGCGGCTCTGCTGACCTGGTTTCTCTGGCTCTACAGCAGCTCTGCTGACCTGGTTCTCTGCGCTCACGATGCACGCACCCGACTTCTCGAAAATATATTTAAAAATAATGTTTTATTTTAAGTACAAAAATATTATTTTTATGAATATCTTAGATAATCTCTTGCCCTAATATGTATGTTAAAGACACGTACATATAATTTTGGAACATCATTTTTTTTTTGCGGGAGTTGCGCACCCAGCGTGCCCTGGCACATATATGACGTCACGCAGGACCCGCCACTCTGCAAGCGTCTCGTACCGTAATGCACATGTGTCGCGAATGCGCGGGAGCAGGAGTTGCGGCTGGTCGCATACCAATCGTGCACATCACGTAATATTAAATGTATATGATGTAACTGAAAAACACGCAGCCTTTGCACACTGTACGCGGATCCTTCACGACTTTTCTAAAATGGCGTCGAGAATCCACGCACCCACCGTGATGTGTACGCTTTGAGTGCGCGACTCCGAAAAATATTTGGGACCTTTTTTTTTTAAAGAAAATAATATAAATATAGTAAAATAAAAAATGAAAACTAAAAAATTCATCAATATTTCAGTTAGAATTTTTAAAAATATTTTTTGCAATTTTCAGAAAAATATATAATGTTATTTAATGAATAAAATATTTATAAATAAACAGCTAAAAAACTGTAGAAATTCAGTACAAAAAATAGGTATAACTTCTATCACACTTAATAATTAGCATTTAAAAAACTTTTGAAATTCAATGAAAAAAACTTAGGTTTCAGAGACGTTATAGTTGGAAATTAGCATTTAAAAAACCTTAGAAAGTCACAGAAAAAAACATAGGTTTCACAGGTGTTATAGTTAGTTGGCCATTTCACTCGTACAAAACCATAGAAATTCCTCCTTTATAGTTAGTTCGGCTAACTATAACTTGTGCGCCCGCAATGCACTGCTGATGATGTCACATATTGCATCATTCATGACATGGTCAGTGACATCACTGATGACATCTCAAATGACATCACTGATGACATCATCCACGTGACAATCTGATACACCTCGTCATACACAAGTATAACCTTTCATCACTCACTGTAAAATACAGAGTGCCATATTTGAAACCATTAACACACCAATACCAGTTTCTAAAAACCCACTAAGTGATTCCTACATCTACACACACATCTAAACACTTACCTATAGATTCACTCATACATGCTGTCAATGATCAATAGAACACTATTAAATATACTTATACACCTAAATCGACATTACACACCAGCATACATCCTATTCACTTATGCAGTCATTCTACTCAGTTATGCAAACAATTGATCATACTTACATTTACTAAGTTACACACTTATTCAAACACCACTTTATTTATTCGTATAGATAGTAACTCATAGTTAGTGTGTTATAAAATTACTATTACAAGTATACAGTTTTCGATAGTCACTCATACAATCACTGAGTCCTATGTATACTTATTTATATACAACTGTCACATACACTGCCTTTTATATTTCTAGTTTGTTAGACATGTATCATTGAGAAATATATTTGCTCATCACCATACCCATAAAGAGATGCACTCACCCAAACAACTGTTTCCACATACAGTCTTAACATCATATACCTAGTAAACCAACTATTTGCACATCTTTGGACAGTCACACACCTCCCACTCAACCACACACACATTCACTATCCCATACAAATACTCACTTAACTAATTAATACCTAATATAGACTTTCACATAGCTAGTAACCAACTTATGTAGTAGTTTACACAACAAGAGATAGAGTGATACAGGTATTCACACAGTTTAATCACTATCCCATATATTTAGTGAGACACTTAAATTAGTCACTTAAACGGTCAATCACATTGCTAGTAAATTCTCCATTCAGGCACTTATACATCCACTCAGTCTTCAAGGCAGATTGATATATATATATATATATCACTGAAAAAACCATAGGTTATAAACCATATATAGTTAGGAATTAGCATTTACAAAACCTTGAAAATTCACTGAAAAAACCATAGGTTATAGACCATATATAGTTAGGAATTAGCATTTACAAAACCTTATTTTACTCACACAAAACCATTGAAATTCCATATATAGTTAGTTGCACTAACTATATATCGCGCACCCGCAATCCACTGCTGATGATGTCACATATTACATCATTCATGACATGGTCAGTGACATCACTGATGACATCACTGATGACATCTCAAATGACATCACTGATGACATCACTGATGACATCTCAAATGACATCACTGATGACATCACTGATGACATCTCATTTGACATTACTGATCACATCACTGATGACATCATTCATGTGATAATACGATGAACTTCTTCAGACTCTAATATAACCTTAGATACACTCAGTGTAAACAGACACTCACAGACTGTCACTCATCCATGAAGTTACACACACACCTAGTCAGTCATGCAAAGAATCAATCACACCTCCATTTTCTCAACTATACAGTTATACACACCTTACTTATTCAAACACATACTAACACATATTTACTCTCTTATACAATCCCGGATACAAGTTCACAATGATCCATACAGCCACTCACACATTCACTGGCTCTTATGCACAGTTATTTATATATGTCAACTCTCACATGTACTGTGTTTTACATATGTACTTACTTTGACATGTAGCACTGAGATATCCATTCACTCACCAATACACTCATGCACACAGTCAACCGCCCATACAGCTGTTTCCACATGCACTTTTGAACCCATACATCTAGTGAATCAACTGCTCACACATCTATGCACAGTCATACACCTCCCAGACACCCACACACACACTCAGTCTCCCATACAAATACATGGGCAACCAATCAATAACCCATATAGTTACTCATATAGCTACTGATCAACACATGCAGCAGTTTACAGAACAAAAGATATAATGATGCACAAATTAAGACAGTTTAGTCACTAACCCATGCACTCAGTGAGACACATTTAATCACTCACTCATACAGTCAGTCATGCACCTACTAAATCCTTCATCCAGACACTTATAAATCCACTCATTCTTCAATATGCAAGACATATTTTAACTTTACAGAAACATACAGTCACTGGATGTTGTTATCAGTGATGTCATCAGTGATGTCATTTGAGATGTCATCAGTGATGTCATCAGTGATGTCATTTGAGATGTCATCAGTGATGTCATCAGTGATGTCACTGACCATGTCATGAATGATGTAATATGTGACATCATCAGCAGTGGATTGCAGGTGCGCGATATATAGTTAGTGCAACTAACTATATATGGAATTTCAATGGTTTTGTGTGAGTAAAATAAGGTTTTGTAAATGCTAATTCCTAACTATATATGGTCTATAACCTATGGTTTTTTCAGTGAATTTTCAAGGTTTTGTAAATGCTAATTCCTAACTATATATGGTTTATAACCTATGGTTTTTTCAGTGAATTTCAATGGTTTTTTAAAAGCTAATATCTATATCTGTAAAATATATTCTTTATTACGTGACGTATCACGTAGCCACGTGAGACGCCTCATGATGCGTCGCATAACCGTGACGTATCGGCTCTGCAGCGCAAACAAAACCCGTAACGTAAGCGCGCCGGAGCACGCTTACAGATATATATATATTTTTTAACCTTAATTAGACAAAATCCACATGTGCACATATCTTGAGGCCTTGCAAAGGCACATCAAACAAACAGTCCCTACAATTTTTCAAAGTTTTCTTGATAATCTATTCCATTATTTTTTTTTTTACTGTTTCTCTTGTTACGCTTACCGGGACGCTACCCGGTACGCGAACCGGACGCTCCAAAAACACAAGATGGCGGACTCCCGTTACGCTGCCAGTTAGCTGCCCGGTTCGCGTACCGGGACGCGCCTCTATGGCGAAAAATCGTGAAAATTTTTTTTTGCCCCGCGGGGCACTTTAATATCCCCCTCATCAATCCTAGGGGGTCAGGAGGGGTCTACCTTGCCCCCTTTCCTTCATTTCCCCCTTCGTTTTTCACCGCATCTTGTCTCTCGATCCTACCGAGAGACAAGATGGCGGCCGCTCCGGACTGTTTAGAATGTTGACAGACACCGGAGAGGCAATCAGCTTCGCTACGCGAAGTTCCGGTACGCGTAAAGTCCGCGAACCGGAGCGCTGCCCGGTCCGCTTTTACAGATATATATCTTTTTTTGAACATTAATTTCTCAAAATCCACTGAAGCACATATATTGAGACCTAGCAAAGGCACATCGGGCTACCAGTCCCTACAATTTTGCCAAGTTTCGTGGAAATCCATTCAGCCGTTCGGGCTAAAAGTGAGGCCAACCGCCCTATGGAAAACTCAATGTTAAAAACACGTTTTGGGACCCCCCTTTTTTCTCGGCCCCCCCTTGACGAACCCCCCCAAATTTCCAGGGGCTGCTCAGAAACAAAATGTTCCATTTTCCAGAAAATTTCTGCCAATTCCGTCCACAAACGCCAAAGTTATTAGACATAGAATTTTCAAAAATCCCATAGGGAAAAAATCCTAACTATATATACCTACTGGTGACCGCCAGTAGGTAATATATATATATTCACAGAAAAAAACATAGGTTTCACACATGTTATAGTTAGGAATTAGCATTTATAAAAACTTACAAATTCACTGAAAAAAACATAGGTTTCACACACGTTATAGTTAGGAATTAGCATTTAAAAAACCTTGCAAATTCTTTGAAAAAACCATAGGTTTCACACATGTTATAGTTAGCTGGACATTTCACTCATACAAAACCATTGAAATTCCCCGGTTATAGTTAGTTCAGCTAACTATAACTCGCGCGCCCGCAATGCACTGCTGATGACATCACTCATGATATCTCAAATGACATCACTGATGACATCACTGATGACACCATCCACTGAATGTGTGTCTTTCTGAAAAATAAATATGTTTTATATATGTATATCTAAAGGTCGATGGAAGAATAAATGGGTAAATACGTGTCTAAATGGATGTTTTAAAAAAAAAAATTGATTGGTTAACTGACTTATTAAGTGTATCTTAGTGAATACATATATTAGCGAGTAATGTTTAAATATTTAAATATATGTATCAGTGTCTGACTTTGTGTATAAGTGGCTGCATAGGTTGGTGAGTAGCTACATGAGTGTATATGGGTTATTAGTTGTTTTTTTGAGTATCAGTATGAGTGTCTGCATGGTTTGGTGGGGGTATTACTTAGCGCATAGATGCATGAATGACTGACTCACTATTTGTATGTGTTTTGAAGACAGCATGTGTGCAGGACTGTATGGGTGGATGAGTGTGTGTATGGGTGTGTTACTGAGTGAATGACTGTCTCAATAGTATCTTTATGAGTAACTACATATGTTTTAATCTAGTATATGTGAGTATTGATGTATATAAGTGAGTATATGTGAGAGTGAGAGATTGGAAGAGTTCCTGTTTAAATAAGTATGTGTTTCTATAAGTGATTGTTTAAGAGAGTAAGTATGTGTAAGTTTCTGTAGAAGTAAGTGTGGTAGTGTGTGTATAGCTGTATATGCAAATAAATGGATGTTTGCTAGTTTATTTGCATGTGTGAGTATGTGTGTGAGTAACTCTATGGATGACTGTCGGTGTGTAACAGGATGTATAGGTGTATCAGTACTAAGTATGGGCTAAATTTGCGAATTCGCGTTCCGCGAATTCGCGTGAAATCAAATTCGCAATCCGCAAAATCCATGAATTTGCGGATTTTTGTTTTTTGCGTGTTCGCGGGGTTTTTTGCGTGTTCGCTGGGTTTTTTGCGTGTTCACGGAGCTTTTTGCGTGTTTGAGGGCCGCTTGCATGGCGAAGTTACCCATGCGGTCGTGTATGGGCACAGCACCCTCTGGTTCACCACTGCCACACTCTGGTTCATCACTGCCACCCTCTGGTTCACCACTGTCACCCTCTGGTTCACCCCTGCCACCCTCTGGTTCACCACTGCCACCCTCTGGTTCAGCACTGCCACTCTTTGGTTCACCCCTGCCACCCTCTGGTTCAGCACTGTCACCCTCTGGTTCACCACTGCCACCCTCTGGTTCACCACTGCCACCCTCAGGTTCATCACAGCACCTCTGGTTCACCACTGCCGCCCTCTGGTTAACCACTGTCACCCTCTGGTTCAGCACTGCCACCCTCTGGTTCACCACTCCCACCCTCTGGTTCATCACAGCACCCTCTAGTTCACCCCTGCCACCCTCTGGTTCAGCACTGTCACCCTCTGGTTCACCACTGCCACCCTCTGGTTCACGACTGCCACCCTCTGGTTCATCACAGCACCTCTGGTTCACCACTCCCACCCTCTGGTTAACCACTGTCACCCTCTGGTTCAGCACTGCCACCCTCTGGTTCATCACAGCACCTCTGGTTCACCACTGCCACCCTCTGGTTAACCACTGTCACCCTCTGGTTCACCCATGCCACCCTCTGGTTCACCACTGCCACCCTCTGGTTTACCCCTGCCACCATCTGGTACATCACTGCCACCCTCTGGTTCACCCCTGCCACCCTCTGGTTCACCCCTGCCACCCTCTGGTTCAGCACTGCCACCCTCTGGTTCAGTACTTTCACCCTCTGGTTCACCCCTGCCACCCTCTGGTTCATCACTGTCACCCTCTGGTTCATCACTGCCACCCTCTGGTTCACCACTGCCACCCTCTACCGAGACCTTTTGTGACGCAGCGGTAGCACAAAAGATGCGCCAGTTGAGTAGAGGTATTGCACAAAAAGGTGGCATCTTTGTGGACAAACACGCAGGGCGGGATTCATTCTGCCCCCTGTTATACTCGTTTTTTGTGCCCTTCTGCCCTCTGTTAGACTCGTTTTTCCCTTGTTTTTCTGCCTTATACCCTCTGTTAGACACGTTTTTCCCTTGTTTTTCTGCCCTTCTGCCCCCTGTTAGACTCTTTTTTTGTGCCCTTGTGCCCTCTGTTAGACTAATTTTTCCCTTGTTTTTCTGCCTTTCTGCCCTCTGTTAGACTCGATTTTTGTGCCCTTCTGGCCTCTCTTATTCCCTTGTTTTTGTGCCTTTCTGCCCCATTAGACTCGTTTTTTGTGCCCTTCAGCCCTCTGTTAGACTTGTTTTTCCCTTGTTTTTCTGCCCTTCTGTCCTCTGTTAGACTGGTTTTTGTGCCCTTCTGCCCTCTGTTAGACTCGTCTTTCCCTTGTTTTTCTGCCCTTCTGCCCTTTGTTAGACTGCTTTTTGTGCCTTTCTGCCCTCTGCATCACCACATCATCACTCAGCGCTACCCCAGCATCACTCAGCACCACCACATTATCACTCAGCACCACCACATTATCACTCAGCACCTCCACAGCACCACTCAGCATCACCACAGCACCACTCAGCACCACCACAGCACCACTCAGCGCCACCCCAGAATCAATCTGCGCAACCATTGAACAACAACTGGTTCAAATATTTTCTCTCAATGTTTCAAACTTTATTACAAATGTCACAAAAAGATGTTAATATTTCACTTCTGTTCTTGGATTTTCGTCACAATAAAATACACTGAACATAATCTTCTCAAAAGTTATTTACAAAAGTTTAAGCTATTGCCATTATAAATTAAAATCACTTTCAGTTAAGTATTAATTATTTAAAAAAATTAAAAGCCATTGTTATTCGTAATATCATTACAGCTAAGTCACGTAAATACAAAACATGTTGCATTACAAATGCTATAGGCGTCACATTTGCGAAAGTTATAACTATTGCCATTGTAAATGACAAAGCGATTAATTTAGCTATTTTCAAAACTAACATATAAATTTAAAAAATTGTCGTTTACAAGACCAATAGCTCAAACTTTCCTAATGCGAGACCTATTGCATTACAGATGCTTGTTTTTATATCTGTCAGTGCTTCCTGTTGAGGTTTAATTTTTGTGACAGGCGCCTCATTGCCTACTTGTAACTGTTCTCTGACCCTGCTTCAAGGGTCAGAGCAGGGTCAGAGAATAGTTGCAAGTAGGCAACGAGGCGCCAGGAAGCACTTACAGGCTTACAGCAGCAGGTGTCCAAGTTGAAGTTAATTTCTTTGCAACCCTTTTGTAAAAGGTTACACAAAATTAGCTTCAACTTTTGCACCTGCTGCTGTAACCCTGTAAGTGCTTGGCTGAAAATTCGTCCCTGCTGATTCGTGGATTTTACCGCGATTTTGCGAGATTCGCTTCTGCCTCGAGGGTGCGTGCAACGTGCGTGCACCTCGCAATTTTTATTTTATTTTTTTTAAATGTTTTTTTTTGCCCTTCGGGGTCCTTCAGGGAGCCCATGAGAAGGCCTAGGGGGTCAGGGAGTCTCTACCCTGCACTCTTTTCACGTTCTCCACTTTTTTTTTACTTCTGCCTCGAGGGTGCGTCAATCATATGCGACGTGCGAAAACCATGCGCGCACGTAAAAGTCATGTGACTTGAAAACAACACTTTTGATTGGTTCATAGTAGTTTCTTTTCCAAATCTTCAAAAACCCCACCCACTTCCCTCATAATCTATTTTACTTTCTTTGGAGAAGGATCTTCAGTCTTTTCTTGAAGAGTTCAACATGGCAGAACAGCAGCAGCCACAGGAATCTTCAGATAGTGATGTGGAGTTTGTACTCAAGGAACCTAAGGTGAAGAAGACCAAAGACTCTTTTATTTGGAAATTCTTTTCATATCCAGAAGGGCAAAAAAAAGTAAATGCCCCAAAAGTTACATGTAAAATCTGTGGCTCGATTCTATCAAGAGGAGATCCCATTAAACATTATTTGTTTAGTATACACACTATGGTCCGTCATGTCAAAAACGTTCACCCTAACAACTATGCGCGGGCATCCACTCAGCATTTGAGAGAAAATCCTGCAGCTGCTGTCCCCAGCACATCTTCATCTGCACCGGGTGTATCTACATCAACTGCTGGGCCAGTCATCCGTCCAGAATTCGGAAATCTTATAATACATTGCAAATTTTGCAAAGAATTGTTATGTTATGGTGAACAGAGTATTGATTTAATTGTACAAAAGGAGAGGCAGCACAGATGCTCTTGTCGTTAATTTTTTTCTTTTATTATTTTGTTCCTGTTTCTCTTGAGTAGTTTTTCGTTACATTTTACTTTTTTGTTTCAAAAAAAATCCAAAGAAAATATAAAAATTGTTAAAAAACTACAAAAAAATACAAAACAAAAAAGACAAAAAAAAGTTATTTTCAGAACTAACTTCACTTCTCCAAGAAGAGCTATATTTCTAAAATACTGTGTCATAATTTTTTTGAATGAATGTGTAGTGTATAAATGAATGACTGAAAAAACTGAGTGAGGGGGAAGAGTAGACTGAGGGAATGACTGAGGAGAGGGGAGTATGGTGAGTGAGGAAAGGGAAGTCAAAGAGTGACTGAAATATTTGACTAAGGGTAGAGGAGTGAGGTAAGAGGAGTGAAATAGTAAGGGAAGGGCAGTAAGGAAAGGAGAGTGAGTGAGGGGGTGTGAGAGAAAGGAAGCGGGGATGAAGATACAAAAGGGGAGTAAGGGACAGGAGGGGGAAGTAGAGCAGGGTAAGGAGAGTGAAGGAAAGGGAAGTAGAGTGACGGTGAGGGAAGGGGTATGAGGATCAGAAAAGGGGGGTAAGAAAAAGTGAGAGAATGGGAGAGAAGGAGACAGAAGGGGAATGAGGAGATGGAGGGAGTTAGGGAAGAGGAGTGTGGGAAGGGGAGTGCGGAATAGAGTGAGAGAAGGAGAGCGAGGGGGAGTGAGGAAAAGGGAGCGGGAAAGTGAGGGGGTGAGAGATACAGATAGGATGAAGTGCAGAGGAGGAAGTGGAGTGACGGTGAGTGAAGAGCAGTGACAGTTAGGGAAGGAGTATGAGGGTGAGGGAAGATGAATGAGCGAAAAGGAAGAAAATTAAGAGAGTGGGAAAGTGAGTGAGGAAGAGAGGAGGAGTGATAGAAATAGAGAGGAAAGGAGATTAAGGGAGAGATAGGGACAGAGTAAGAGAGAGGGAGAACAAGGAAATGAGAAGGAGTGAGGTAGTTAGAGTGAGTGAGACAGAGGGAGACAGGGAGAGAAAAATGGATGAAAAAAAAGTGAGGGCAGGAATAAACGAAGGGGAGTAAGTGAGATGGAGTGAGGAAGTGAGGAAAGAGGAGTGAAGGAAGGGGAGTGAGGGAAAAGTACTGAGGGTGAGTGAAAGGCAGTAACAGTGAGGGAAGGGGTATGAGGGTGACAAAAGGGGAAGGAGAGAGAAGGAAGGAGATTAAGAGAGAGGAAAGAGGACTGAGGGATAAAGTAGGAGTGAAGGAAACAGAAAGAGAAAGACAGGAAGGGTGAGGGAGAGGAAGAGAGAGTGAGACAGAGGGAGAGAGAAATGGAGTGAAGGGGAGTGAGGGACTAAAGGAATAGGAGTTAGCAAAAGTGAATGAGGAAAGGGGAGTAAGGGAAGGGGACTGACGGATGGAGTGAGGGAAAGAGATTGAGGGGGAGTGAGGGAATGGGAGCAGGTAAAAGGGAATGGGAGTGATGCACAGAGAGGAGAATATGAAGTAGGAGAAGAGGAGTGAGATTGAGTGAAGGGCAGTGACAGGGAGGGAAAAAGAAGCATATTAAGATAGAGGAAAAAGTAGTGAGTGAGAGAGATGAATTTATGGAAAGAGAGAGGAAAGAAAAGGAAGATTGGTGGAGAGAGAGGGAGACGGTGACACAGAGAAAGAGTGGGAGAGTGAGGGACTGTGAGGGAGTGAGGCAGTTATAGTGACTGAGACAGAGGAAGAGACTTAGAGACGGATGGAGGAAAGGGGAGTGAGGGAGGGAATAAAGGAAGGGGAGTGAGCAAAAGGAAGTGAGGGAATAAGAGAAGGGAAGTGACTGAAAGTGAGTGAGGGGTGGTGTGAAGGAAAGAGAGTGAGGGGGGGAGAGAAAAGAGTGAGGGATAGAGCAAAAGAAAGGTAGTGATGGAGGAAGAAAGAAAAGAGAAGTGAGGGTCACAGAGAGGAAAGCGGGAGCAGTAGAAGGTAAGTGACGGTGAGGGAAGGGTACTGATGGTGAGAGAAGGAGTTTAAAGGTGAATTAAGGGGAGTAAAGAGAGTGAGGGAAGGAGAGTAAGATGAGCAAAGGAAGTGGAGTAAGAGACAGAGTGAAGAAAGTAAAAAAGGGAAAGAGAAGTAAGAGAGTGATGAAAAACTATTTTTTGTTTGTCATACTTACCTTATAAGTAATGAAAAGTTAATAATATAATTTTTATAAATATAATATATGTGGAAGAGAAGAAAAAAATTGAGTTATAATATATATTTCATAATACAAAATAATTTGTACAATATGTTATGTATTTTATTTTGCTGTTCTCAGAATATATTGAATTTCACTGTAAACAGTGAGTTCAATAGTACTCATCATATAACAGCGGGCAAAAAAAAGACAATCAATAAGATTGTCTTTAAAAAACCCATTCAACATTTTCATAAAGAATGTAAAAATTAGAAAAAAACATATCTTAAATGTTAGTTTCGAACAGTAATGTTTTACGTAAGCATGGGATATCTCCAATATTTACAAAGTAAAAAAACATTATTACTTCTTTTTTATACACTCTAAATAAAGTTATGTACAAACATTTACCCGAAATAGTCATTTTTTATTTCAAATACCATTCCTCATGGTCAAATAGTATGTGTGAAATCCTTAGTTTGGAAGATACTTAATAGTACTCTTAAGCGTCCGTTTCCCAACCTTCTGAATCAAAAGCACCAACATCTTTTGTACCACCTAACAATGGTTATACCTCCACCCGATGCTATTTATCATGTACATTGAACCTTAAACAACTAGCATGCTAACAGAATCTCAACATCATCTGGTGTGCCGATTACACTCTGCTCATCCTTTATCTTAGCAAGGAGCTGTATACCATTAAAAGAAACCTCTACAAGTGAATAAAAAATGTCACCAACATCTCCAACAACTACAACAAATCTAAAGCACCTCTGCCTCACTGATGATCAACATCTCCTGTGATAGCCACATCACCCACTATCTGATAAACTTACACTACCTCTACGTCAACTACAATAATTTGATCATCCTCACTCACAAAGTACTTTTCAACACCAGACTACCCTTTCTTAACAACAGTAATTTTCCCAGGCCAATTATTTTCCCTAAAATTTGGGTTGTAAAAACACTAGGTAAGAATTTGGTAAGTCATAAAGCAAACATTGTTTAAGAATCAATTGAGTATCATTACAATGAGTCCAGCCTTTTGTACATTTTACATAAGCTGTTTAATGTCCCGATGTTGTAGAAGGACCATCATGGAAAATAATTGCTACAGTTACAAAAGTTCTTCCTGATATTGATAGTTGAGAAGCCTCAATTTTTTATTAAAGTTGTCAGTTTTCTTCCATCAGGTCTGCAACGTTGCAGCATTAAAATGACATACTGTTCAAATCTTTGTATAAATAATGTTGATAACATTTGTGAGTTACATTGGGTACAGACCATGCTTTGATTTGCTTCTCTAAATAGATTATTAAAAGACACTGATTTGCAGTCTCGTAAGTCAAATACATAAATCTTTCAGTGTCTATTTTAGTACTACTTGAAAACGAACAATTGTCACAGTCATGTTGCCATTTATAAGAAAGGCCAAAAAGATTTTCAATATCTATACCTTCATCTTGCAATACAACAAGAATATACATTAGGAATTCCTGACAATCTTGCTGAATATTCTGTGAAAATTGATTTAAACCAGAACATATGTCTAAAACATTTCGAATATCAGAAACATTTTCTATTTTAGTTGTATAACTACTACATTTCTCAAACACAGAATTCAACAAACAACAAAATCTTTTGTCCCGATTTTCAACAATTTGTTGTAGTAAAGTTTCAAGAAAAAAAAACAACATTAACCACTACATTAGCATAGCAGTTGACACCAGAACTGTTTTCAAACTAAAAACCAACAACCTCTTCAATAAAATCCTTTTTCTTTTTGGTTACTATCACTGGTTCATCTAGTTTTTTCTTTCTCTGCAACCTCGCTACAATTTTTCTCATATTTTCTTTTTCGACTTACCACACACTTTTTAAATACTGGATATTGGGGTAAATTGGGAGCATGTTCTCTTCTTAACCTATTATACTCTTTTACACAATTTACATCTGCACTAATCTTTGTGTCATCAAAATTAATCATGTATAATCCAGATAAAGTTCTGACTCGAGATAAAGCAACATATGCCATACCCTCTTTAAACACAGTACTTCCAATATTCACCAAAGCACAATCTACACTTAAACCTTGAGATTTATGAATAGTCAACGCATATGCCAAACAAACAGGAAACTGTTTTCGGCGGGCATATACATCTTTTACAAGCAAAAATCGAGCTGAACAATGACTCAATTGTTGTACTTCTTCAATTTCATCAAATTTGATTTTCAAAAATTCAATGTCATCTCTATTTGGGTAATTCACAAAATCAACAACATTACCCATTGCTCCATTTACTAAACCTCTTTCCACATGTAAATTACGTCGTAAAATGATCTGACAATTTATACATGCATATAGATTCTTTTCTAAACCAGCAGTTTTAGATATTGATTTCTCTAAAGAATCCAATTGTGACTTCAACTTTTCTGACAAAATAATAGTAGCTCCTTCAGACTCTATTCTATCAATAGCTTCCATTTTTGTAATTTCTTGATTTTCTAACTTTAACATTTTTTCATTGAATATTGAACATTCTTGCAAAGTTGGCATCAAGCATATCACTGATTTCTATGCTGCAATTTTTCAATATATATTCTCTAGAAGAATACTTTTGTTTGGAAACAAATTTGTAAGTAATCGTGCCTGTAAAGCTTCTTTGCCGTGTTCACTCACTTTTCCAATTCTTTTATCTTCAAGAATACTGTTATAATCAGCGTCCTTTTCCTGTCGCATATTTGAAATGAGTTCTGAATATTCGAAATATGACCAAATATTAACATTTCCAATGCTTCCCAGGCACTTTCTGGTGTCTTCATGTGTAACTGTTTTAAATACTGGCTGTCCTTTCACAGGAGTTAGTTGTAGTAGATCTCCAAAAACTATGACGTGTTTGCCTCCAAATAACATATCATACTCTGTTTTAAGGATTTGTTGCATTCTTAAATGCACAACGGCAAGCATTGAATTTGATACCATGCTAACCTCATCCATAATGAGAAGTTTCATTTTTTTTCAAGACTCTAGAAACTTCATAACAAGCTTCTCCAGATAGCTTGTGGTATTCTAATTTATTTTCATGCTCTACTGGCAGCATCAATAAACGATGTAAAGTAATCCCTTTAATGTTATGTGCTGCCAACCCAGTTGGAGCAGTAACAACACAAGAGAGTGACGACTCAGTTCTTTACTGTAGATAAGATGCAATTCCTTTAATTAGAAAACTTTTTCCAGTTCCTGCTTTTCCACTCACATACAGTTGGACAGGTATAAAATGACGTATATGAGCACTCTTTTTTCTCGTGATATAAACCTTGCTCAATCTGTTCTGTCACTTGATCGTATATTTTTTTTGCTCAACATTTATTTGTTTTTCCAATTCTTCTAAGCGTATTACATCCTCTTGAGCTTGTTGCATTGCTGTTTCCACCTCATCCATGGCAGTTGCTGCTTCATTTTGAATAATTGGATCTCCTAGAGTATCCTGACTCAACGAAGCAGAACTTTGACTGTCTTGAGAACTGACTCTAGCAATCTCTGCTGCAATTGTAGCTTCTTGCTGTATTTTGTCGCTCAACATTTTCAGATAATTAGTAAAAACAGGACATTCTATAGTATTTTTGGTTGCGTTGAATGAATCTTCATAACTGTCAAAATCTCCAAGTAGTTCCAGTTCTGTACGCCAAGGCTTAAAGAGTTGCAAAAGAGCTAAATAGTAAAATTCCCTTTTGTCAGGAGTTTCGCAACTCAGTTTTCGGTGATTAATCAAATGTCCTTTTCTTTGTTTCACTAAACATCCTTCAGATCCAATCACAGCATATACTCCTTTATTGATATCTTCTGTTATATTCCTCTTAAAAGTATAGCTTTGCGGTACTTCATAGAGACAAGCGTTCTCAAGATAATTACTTCTATTTGGATAGTATGTATCCAACATATTTGTCTTCAAAATATCTGTACTGTCTGGTTCTCTCTCTGCTAAATACTCAATTTCTTCTACAGATTTCAAAACTTGGTTTCGTGTTCTTCCAAGACCTAAACTCACCCAAATGATTGTTCTAGATTTGGAGTATAGACTTGCAGATGATAAGCGATCTGAACATTCATATGCTCCGATTTCTCGATGAGACAACATCTTCAAACTGTAGCTGTACAATTTCTTACTTAGGCTCTTTTCATGAGAAATTTCTTCCCACATTTCCTTTAGTTCCGTCTTTTCAGATTTAGTAATATAAGACGTTACATATCGAGCAACAGCAATGGAGTTGTCTTCAACATATTGAATATCCATGTTATCATTCCACATGGACAGAATGACTGGGTTATATTCATTTATGTATTTTGACTCTTCATTTCTTCTTAAGTTGTAGGTATTTTTCGGTGATTTTCTTGTGACAGTATGTCGGAAAGATGACATAAAATTGTTCACTCTTCCTTTTGATAATACAGGACGTGGAAATGCAAATCGACATTTTGTGTAGAACCTATCCTTAGATTTGTACTTTCGACGACAGTATTTTCCACACGATGGGTTTGAAACCGTAAGACTTGATGTCTTTAATGCTTTTGTTCTGTACTTTTTGGTACAGCACATGTAGAATATTGTTCAATAAAACTCATCACTGTGTCATCTGAATCTATTCCAAATTTGGGGGCATCTTTGATCCATAGCAGCATATGTATGTGAGGAGCACCTCTTGCTTGATACTCCTTTCTCCAAAATAAATCCTGAACCTCTCCAAGAGGAGGTTTTTTTTTGGTTTGTGATAAAAGACATTATAGCTTCGAATCTATGATTGAAATACCTGCATACATTAACTGGATCCAAAGAGCACAGTTCTCAAGGTGTCTTGTATTCTATATTTTCTATGTTTGCATTTGCCTCTCGAAGAAATTGAAGTAAATCTTCCCAAGCATACTCTGCACAGCTTAGAGTAAGGAACCATGTACGAGTACGTAAGTTTCTTAGCATACAATTCAATTCCCCATGACGACATTACCTATACTCGTTAGTACCAAGCTGACATGCCATGAGATTAATTAGCTGTGATTCCAAAACAGTATCTTTCTGTTGCCGAAACATTTTGCAGATGTACTCCACTTTTTAGTATATGGTTCACTGCATAAGAAAGTCCAGACAAGTCACTCTCAAACAGAAGATGAAACAAATATGGAATATATTGGTGAAACCTTGGATCTTCTGCATATAATCTTAAAGTCAGGTATTCAGATGCAGGAATTTGAACAGATCGGTCATCATATCGACCACCATGACCTGTTGGAAATAACTGAGGAAAACAACGAGCTTCCAAGCTTCCAAGCTTTCTTCCCATACACTAATGGGACTACCTTTTGCTCCCTTCATTTGGAACAACTCAATAGCATTCCCCATTACTTCTTTGGAATGCAGAGGATGAACACTATAATGTTCATAAATTTCTTCACTTCTAGACACATCTACTTTTTCAATTTGCCCAGCTGAGAAATCACTGTCCTCTTCTACAGTTGTTTCCTCTTCCCCTACATATTCATTATTGTAGTACTGATTGTTTTTTACCAAATACAATGTTGCCTTTTTGACTTTCCTAACATCCACTAATTCTTGCCAGATTTTCTTACTCTTTGTAGGAACGCCATTAACTAGAATAACCAGAGGTTCCTCTTTCACTTTTTCAACACCAATTGTATCAATATTTTTCTTTAAATCTAGAGGCAAATAAACAACTCTTCCCTTTAATCCTATGTACAGCTCTAGCAGGCACTTTGTTTTCATTTAATTTATTATAACAATATTTACAAATACGCAGATCAGAACACAAATCAAAACAATTCTCTACCAACAAATAAGTTGCAAAATCCTTCCACTCATTATTATTTTCCTTTTCACTTTTTACATATAAATCAACTAACCTAGTCTGATTCTAATAATGAGTTCGTCGACAACACACACAAGAAAAATTTGGCCTTTCACCTGAAATGACCTTAAACTTAGTAATTTCATGGTCAAAAATTTCGGTACCTAAATTCTGTACATTCTCTTCCACATTACCTTCTATTACTGTATCAGTTTCTGCACTGCCCTCTTTTTCACCAAAGTAACTAAACTCGATTTCTTTCTAGGTTTAAAAACCTCCAAATTAAAAGCTGGGCGCACTCACAGATTTCTGCTAAGGGTAGATTTTCGAAAGGGGGCAAAAGTAATATAGTGTCCCTCTTACTGGATAAACCATCTACCAGGAAGGAGGTTTCACTCTGGTATAATCTACTACTGGAAGAGGGTGAGGGTGAGTTTCATCTCCCAGAGCTGTTATGGGCATCGCATATTACTAATCACAACGTGGAGAATCTGTGGTTTGAGTCCTTTCAAATCCTGTGGAACATAGTGAAACCCTCTTGGTTGTGCAGGAACCATCTTTTCACCCTACATACAGTTGTTTCCTCTTCTCCTACATATACATTTTTATAGTATTGATTATTGTATACTAAATACAACATTACCTTTTTCACTTTCCTAACATCCACTAATTCTTGCCAGATTTTCTTACTCTTCGTAGGATCGCCATTAACTAGAATGACTAGAGGTTCCTCTTCCACATTTTCTACACCAATTGTTTTAATATTTTTCTTTAAATCTAGAGGCAAATATACAACTCTTCCCTTTAATCCTCTCTGTTAATCTAAAGGAGGCAATTTCCCTGTCTTAGGCTCCATGCGAACAATAGCCTGAAATGGATGCACACATTAAATAAGAATAGACTCATAAGTATTTAAATCCATCAATTCAGAAGGAATATTTACCAACTCAAGATTATTATGTACAGCTCTAGCAGGCATTTTGTTTTTATTTAATTTGTTATAACAATATTTACAAATACGTTGATCAGAACCCAAATCAAAACAATTCTCTACCAACAAATAAGTTGCTAAATCCTTCCACTTATTATTATTCTCCTTTTCACTTTTTAAATATAGATCAACTAACCTGGTCTGATTTTTATAATGAATTCGTCTACAACAAATACAAGAAAAGTTTGGCCTTTCACCTGAAATGAACTTAAACCTTGTAATTTCTTGCTCAAAATGTTCTGTACTAAAATTCTGTACATTTTCTTCCATATTTCCTTCTCTTAATGTATCTATTTCTGCACTGTCTTCTTCAGGACCGAAGTAACTAACCTCAATTTCTTCACAAATGTTGATTACATCTAATACAGATCCATGCAAATGAGCACTGTTTAACTTTTTTAACATAAGTGATGGACTTTTTGCATAATACAACCTTCTCACTAATTTTCTCACTTCAGTATGATGGACTGCTAACATCCTAAAATGGTGAAAAACACTGACATACTTTTCTAGAAAGACAAGCCAGAGAATGACCTTGCAAACCCGTTTTTTCTCTCACTCCGCAGGGGTCTAATTCTTGCAACATCTTAATCTTTAGTTTATTACTTTTCTTAGTATACTTACGAAATAAATTGAATCCTGTTGTACACTACAAATACTACTACAATTCCAAGTGTACACTGGAGCCTTAGGACGTCTCCCTAAAACTTCATCAGCTATCACCTATTCTGCATTTCTAGGGACAATTTTCTCTTTTTCAATCCAACAACCATTCTTAACCCCATAAGCTCGACCACTGGTGTAAACTGCATGCAGCAAATCATTACTCTGAAAGTAACTCTCTTCCTTAAAAAACAGCTCACAACTTGAACTATGTTTCCATTCTCCAGAAAAAAACATTACAAAAATTAGTTGTGTTAATTATTCTTTTCCACTTACTTTTGGCCTTCATACCATTGATTGGCTTATCTAGTGTTCAAATTCTAGTGATTACTAAATTATACAATCTCTTTTTAAATTCAAAAGCCTTCTCAACAATACTTTTAATTCTTTTTTTTCTTATAAAAAGCTGTTTTTCTTTTAAAATTCTTTATATTTTTTAATAAATATAAAACAACTCTTATTATAAAACATTCGCTTGCAAATTTCAACAAACTGATTTTTTCATCTTTTACTATACACAATTTCTTTACCACATACTTTTCCATCATTTTTCTTTTTAGTCTGTTTTTTCTTTGTAGTTACAGATAATTTTTTTTTTTCACATTCTCCACACTTTTTTTACTTTGTGTTATTTTCCTTATAAAATCCTTTGTTGTCTTACCAGGAGCTTTCTTCTTTTTTTCCACACATTGGTGTTTAGATAAATCTTTTACTTGTTTTTTCTTGGAAAAATACGCCTGTTTATATCTTTTTCTTCTCTCACTCTTTGAAGGCATGTTGTTTTTTCTTTCTGTAGATAATTAAAATCGGTTGTGAAGAAAAAAAAAATGTTTATTCGGGAAGTGTTAGAGATCATGCAGGGAGTGCTGTTTCAGGGTTTACAGCAGTGCAGTGGTGTTTGAACATTATAGGGGCATTCGTTGAGAATGGTGTTTCAGGGTTTAGAGCAGTGCAGTAGTGTTGAAAGAGTTTAGCAGGTTTTCCTAGGGATGGTGATTCAGAGTTTAGTACAGTGCAGTGGTGTTCAGGCAGTGTAGGGTTTCAAGGTGGGATGGATGTAGAAATAAAAATTCACTAAAATTATTACTACATGCTACAGAGAGAGTTGCTATGGCATTTCTGCAGCACACCCAGAAAATTTACTACACAGCATAGAAACTATTTGGAAAATTAAGAAAACTGACACACATGCTGCATAAGACTTCCAAGCACTGCATGTCCTAAAGCCTGACTCACTTCATGAGTACATGTATTCCCATATTTTTAAACACATCAACTAAGCAAATTATTCTGCCAAATTTTTCTGAAATGAATTCTGACTCACACTGTGATCTTAGACACATGACAGTATCCCTTGCAATTCAGTAAAATGATTTCTACAGTGGAAGGGGGTCTTGCTGGGAGTGCTGTTTCAGGGTTTAGAGCAGTGCAGTAGTGTTGAAAAAGTTTATCAGGTTTTGCTAGGGATGGTGTTTCAGGGTTTAGGACAGTGCAGTGGTGTTCAGACAGTGTAGGGGTCAATGTGGGACTGAGAATGTAGAAATGAAAAGTAACTGAAATGATTACTCCATGCTACATAAAGAGTTGCTATGGCATTTCTACAGCACACCCAGGATCTGTATTACATAGCATGGAGACTATTTGGGAATTGAGAGGCCTGACAAACATGCTGCATAGGACTTTCTACCAGTACATGTCCTAAAGCCTGACTCACTTCATGAGTACACATATTCCCATATTTTTAAACACATTAACTAAACAAATTATTCTACCACATTTTTCTGAATTGAATTTTGACCCACACTGTGATCTTAGGCACATGACAGTATCCCTTGCAATTCAGTAAAATGATTACTATCTGCTTCTGAATGATTTTCTATGACATTTGTGCAGCACACCCATAATGTTTACTAGACTGCAATGATACTATCTGAAAATTCTAAACCTGATATACAAGTGTGTACATTTTTAACAACAGCACTGTACTACAAAAAAATATCTCCTCAAACACATCAGCATACCAAATGCTCCTTTCACAATGTTTTACCCAAAGTACACAAATTCAAAATCAGACTCTATACAAATAAACTCCTGCTTCCACATTAGAATACATTTTTCAATTTAACTTAAAGTGCACAACATAGATCCCCTTACAAATTAACAACTCACGTTTAAAAATGCTTTTGTAGTTTTAGAACAGTGTCAATCACACACCAGATTTTCGTAAGCAGAGTCTCTGAATTGTGCACCAGTCACTGCAACCACATAATGGCATAGCTTCCCTCTCATTTTACAAACATATTCTTGGAGATAACCAATCAAATATCTTCCCACACAAATTCAAAACCAAACTAACATTTTAATTGGTTCTACATTGAAACACTTTCAATCTCACATAATATGTAACCTTGCCCCACTGCTCTCTCTGCCTGATACCATGGTAACACTCCAGAGAACACCTAACTGAACACACAGGTGAAAAGTTAATCTGCAAAGAACACCAGCAAGGGTGTTTGACTTTTCAATACAGCAGCGTATCCTGTGCAATGTTCCTTTCAATCACTTTCTCTCAACCATTAGCATTTCTTCTTAAAAAAACAGTAGCATGCACCCTAGTTTTCAATGTTGAATTTTCAGAAACCACCAATCATTTCATTTTGTCAAGTGCACTGAATCTCATCCACATTTTTTTCTAAACACCTACTTTTCAAACTACCATTTCATTTCCAGAGTCCATCTGAGTACAACCAGATCTCCCTTAAAGATGCTTAGAGTGTGGATTGTAGGACACAGGTATATTTTCTGGAGTGAAAGGTATGCAGCAAATAGATGCTTTCTCAACCTTGATTTACCAAATGTGGATATTATGTGGATTGGCCAGAGAGGATTAAGATGTCACCAATTGATGCCATTGGTAAAATCCTTTTTGCATCTCCCACAACCTGACCTCATAATTGTGCACTGTGGTGGCAATTACCTAGGCACTTGGACTGGGGTAGGTTTGCAAATGCTTTTAAAGAACACCTTTGGACAATTGATGTCACTTTTTCCACAAACTGCCTTTGTATATTCTAATATATGCCAAAGGCAAAAATGGAACTGGTCCAACCAATATTATCCACAGATTGAGAAAGCAAGAAAACATGTGAATAAGTCTGTTTCTGCTTTCCCCAGAGACTATGGTATGGGTTCTATATGTACTGTTTTAATGGAGGAGCACTCCTCTGTTTTGAGTGAATTTTCTCAAACTAATTTTTAGTTTACTATAAACCAAGCATGCTACCGAGGTAGCACGTTTATCCCAAAACCATGCCTCCAGCTAACAACCTATGTCAAGAGCACATGGCCCTTGCCCTCTGTGCACTGTTACTGGCGTAGTTCTAATAGACTAGAACATTACGTACTATTTTAAACCTTACACATTAATTGGTTCAAATTTAAACAAAAGCAATTAAACCATATTTGTTGTCTCAAGACTCATTTATAAAGTCAAGATAAGCTGCATAAATACTGCAGAGAAAACATTTTAAATATGTGAATACAAAACATTAACACTTTGAAATTAAATATCACAAAATCTGTTGTACGATGAAGAATTCAAAACATTTCTTTGATGTCTTCAAAAACGTGCCCAATGCATTTCGAGCATTGTGTTGGCTCTTCCTCAGGGGCCTGAAATCTGAACATATGCATAAAATATTGAATGAATTTCTCTTTTTCTCAAATACGTGTTTTCGATATACACAACATTGCAAGGAAACCGAAAATTATTTTAAAGCCATGTTACTCCTCAAAACACCTGCTTGTATTTCTGTTTTAAAAAATGTGTATAGCCCTTCACCAGAACCAAGTGGTGCACTCGTGCTGCCGCTAAATGCCTGGTGGACAGTAACAGCAAACTCACTCAAGAAAACTATCAGAGGCAACCTGGTCGGGAACTGAACAAGAAACTGACTTTAGTACACAAGGAGCTTAAAACACCAGCCTTCTGACAGCTAAAATGCGAGAACGTATGAGTTCGCTCACCTCCACTTTATACTGGGTCCACCTCCTCTGCACTTCTATCCTGCTAATTCAACCGCTCCTTTGAAACCTTGGTGAAAGTTACAAAAACGAATGCGGTCACTGCTCGTGATGCAATTATGGTTTAAACCATCTAATCGTGCTAAGACAGAATCCTGTGAAAACCATAAAAACTCATATCTCTTGAAGAAAAGAAAGCTGTCCCACAATCTTAAATCCCATCAACGTGGCTCGTGTACAACACTTGATATGCCCTTTAAAAACAGACGACAAAAATGCCTCATGTCAACCTTTTTTGAACGCACGTTTCCGCTTCTCAAATCTGAAGCTTGACTCATACTATATCCACCCGCAATAAACGTACCTCTTGGGAAAGGCAATGTTTCTCAATGTCACTGCCCGCTCAACTCTGCTCCGCGTAGTGGATTAAACCACCATTGAAGAAGCTTTCAAACAACTTGCCGTCTTTCTGTGCCTCATTGGCGCAAAACACTAGACATAAACGATGGACTCTTTTCCAACAATGCAAACGAGCGCCATCTTAGCGCAGTGTTCAACATACACAAAATCTACAGCTCTTCTCTTCTGGGACTCTGTGAAAATGTTAAAACAGTGGTGCTCCATAACTATGAAAGGTGTAGAAAAAATAAAAAAATAATAAAATAAAATGTGCTTTTTATGATGTGGTTTCATGTTGTGTGTCATGTGGTTTCAAGTCGTACATGGCTCAATGTGGTGAAACTGATATAGCAACTTCCAAAAAATGTCATTTAATTGCTTCATGCATCCAACCACAAGTCCATGGACATAGATTATAAAAAAAAGATCAAATCTACTTTCTCATTGAGCCTCCCTGGCTCTTGTGTTTCCAATCTTTTGATCCAAAAGATCTCTCTTTGGAGGAGGGATCTGGTTAGATCCACTCCTTTGTGTACTTTAACTTTCTCCAGTACTGAAAACTGGATCTGGGCTATGTTATGCCTATTATCGATCCAATGTTTAGCTAAATTACTCTTGATGTTGAGATTCCTAATTGTACTTTTGTGTTCTGATATGCGAATTTTAAGTTTTCTCTCAGTCTTCCCTACGTATAGTTTTCCACAAGGGCATTTTATATAGTAAATTAGATTTTTTGGAATACAATCACTGTCGTGGTGTAATTGAATGGTCTTTCCCGTACGAGGATGATGTATGCTTGCCCTGGTGATTACACTGTGACAAGCTATGCAATTTGTGCATCTTTTCATTCCTTTGTTGGCTATTTCATGTATACTTAGTGGCGTTGTCTTCAACATTTCTTTCCGATTTTTAGACCTAGTAAAAGCGAAGATGGGTTTTTGCGAGAAAATTCCTTAGAAGTCTGGTTCGTTTTGTAGCAATTCCCAATGTCTATTCACAATGTTCTTTATCTTACGGGAACTCGTAGAAAATTTAGACACGAAAACTTGTCTTTCCATGGTTTTCGTTTGAGTAAGTTATCTCTATCGCATGCCAAAATACGTTGTTTGGCTTTCTCCAGAACTTCTATTGGATAACCCCTTCCCACATATTTTTGATGTTGAACATCCAGATGTTTTTTTAAATCCTCCGTTTCAGAACATATTCTTTTAATCCTCATATACTGAGAAACAGGTAGATTCTTTTTTAAATTTTGGAGATGGAAGCTTTGGAACAACAAAGAATTGTTAACATCAGTCTCTTTCCGAAAAACTTCGGTGTGGATTTTTGTGGTCTTCATGCTGACGGATACATCCAGAAAGGAAATCTCTTTTTCATTGATCGTATGGGTTCTATATACCACAACAACTTGCGTTACAACATGCAAGGCATTTATAGAGGAGACGGTGTACATTTCACAGATGAGGGAAACAGAGTCTTCCTCTTGAACTTTAGACCCTGCATCGGTACTTACTTGTAGGTACAAATGAACAAAACGGCTCTTTTTAGAGCCAACCAACATCTAAACACTCAAACTTGTTATTTAACTGTATTTTTTTTATGACGTGTGCGCACCTCGCGTTTTTTTAAAAATGTTTTTTTTGCTCTTTGTGGTCCTTAAGGGACCCCCTGAGAAGGCCTAGGGGGTCAGGGAGTCTCTACCCTGCCCCCTTTTCACGTTCTCCACTTTTGGTTTTGACTCTCTTCTGCCTCGGGGTATGTGCAACGTGCGCGTACCTCGCGATTTTTTTTTTTTTTTTTTAATGTTTTTTTTGCCCTTCGGGGTCCTTCAGAGACCCCCCGTAAAGGCCTAGGGGGTCAAGGAGTCTCTACCCTGCCCCCTTTTCACGTTCTCCACTTTTGTTTTTGACGACACCGCCACTAAGTATACATGAAATAGGCAACAAAGTAATGAAAAGATGCGCGAATTGCGTACATTGTCACAATGTAATCACCAGGGCAAGCATACATCATATATATATATATATATATATATATATATACCAATCTGTATTGAAGATTGAGTGGATATATAACTGTCTGGATGGAGGATTTAGTAGCTTTCTGTCTAAGTGAGTAATTAAAAGTGTCTCACTTAATACATGCATTAGTAACTAAACTATGTGAATGTGTGCATCACTGTCTCTGATGTTGTATAACATGTTGCATCAGTTGATCACTAACTACATGAGTGTGTATATTAGTTATTGATTAGTTGGGTGAGTATTTGTATGGGACACTGAGTTTGCGTGTGGTTGGATGTGGTGTGTGTAACTCTATGCATTGATGTGTGAATGGTTGATTGACTAGGTGTATAGGTTTAAGAGTGCATGTGGAAACAGTTGCTTTGGTGACTGGGTGTATTTATTTGTGTGTTGGTGAGCGAATATATGTTTTAGTTGGACATCTTCAACAAAGTAGAAACATAAAAGGCATTGTATGTGAGAGTTGGTGTATATAAATAAGTATATGTAGGAGTCAGTGATTGTGAGAGTAACTATATGACTGAGTGTATGATTGTAATGGTGATTTTTTAATATATTAACTATGCGTTTGAATAAATGACGTGTTGTGTGTACAATTGTGTAAGTGAGTAAATTTGATTATTTTTATGAGTGAGTAGGATAACTGCATAACCGACTAAGATGAATGCTGATGTGTCAATGTCCATATATGTGTATAAGTGCATTTGATAGTGTTCTATTAGTTAGTGACTGCATGTATAGGTGATTCTGTTGTTGAATGGGTAGTTGTGTGTATAGACCTAGGAATCAGTGAGTGGGTATGTAGTAACTGGCATTGGTGTATCAATGGTTTCAAATATGGTACTCTGTATTTTAAAGTAAGTGATAAAGGTTATACTAGTGTATGATGAGGTGTATCAGATTGTCACGTGGATGATGTCATCAGTGATGTCATTTAAGATGCCATCAGTGATGTCACCAGTGCTGTCACTGACCATGTCATGAATGATGTAATATGTGACATCATCAGCAGTGCATTGCGGGTGTGCAAGTTATAGTAAGCAAAACTAACTATAATGGAGAAATTTCTATGTTTATGTACGAGTGAAATGTACAGCTAACTATAACACCCCTGAAACCTATGTTTTTTTCAGTGAATTTCCAAGGTTTTTTAAATGCTAATTTCTAACTATAACGTCTCTGAAACCTATGTTTTTTTCAGTGAATTTTAAAGCTTTTTTAAATGCTAATTTCTAAATATAACTCTGAAACCTTTGTTTTTTTCAGTGCATTTCAAAGGTTTTTTAAATGAAAATGTTTAAGTGTAATAGTAGTTAAACTTATTTTTTTGTACTGATTTTCTGAACTTTTTTAACTGTTTATTTATGAATGTTTTATTCATCAAATAACATTATATATTTTAAAATAGCAAAAAAATGTTTTACAAATTAAAACTTAAATATTGTTTAATTTATTTGCTTTATTTTTTTATTTTAATATATTTGTATTATTTTCTTTTTTTCCAATATTTTTGCGGAGTCGCACAGCCAAAGCTTACACATCTTGGTGGGTTGGCGGATTCTAACCTCTGTTTTAGAAAAGTCATGAAGGATCCGCGTACTGTGTGCGACGGCATGTTTTTCAGCTACAACATATTAATTTGATATTACGTGATGTGGGTGATTGGTATGCGACCAGTCTGCGACTCCTGCTCCCGTGCATTGGCGACACAAGTGCATTATGGAACGCGATGCTTGTCCAGTGGCGGGTCCTGCCAGACGTCATATATGTGCTGGGGCGCGCTGGGTGCACGACTTCCACAAAAAAATTGTATGTTCTAAAATGATATGTATGTGTCTTTAATTTACATATTAGGGCAAGAGATTATCTAAGTTATTCATAAAAATAATATATTTTGACTTATAATACACATATTGTTTTTAAATATCTTTTCGCGAAGTGGTGTCAGGTGCATGCTTCGTGAGTGCAGAGTGCGCGGATCCTATGTGACCTACAAAAAAATATATTTCTTTGGTTAATAACATTTCCCACTGTAACTATTGAAGGACCCCACCCATTTTAATCATTCTTGTTGGAGCATCTTTAGAGAGACATCTCTTTTCCTACAAGAACCCTTTTTGGTTGTTTTTTTTGTGTTTTTCACAAAATATCAAACAAAATGACATCTGGACAGCAGCAGGAGGAAGTATCTTCTGAAGAAGAATTCTTACAGGAGGCACCACGTCCACAGAGGCCGGAATCTGTTGCATGGAAATTCTTCACTTTTCCACCTGGAGAGAAGAAAGTAAATGCGAGAAAGGTGACATGCAAAATTTGTGACCGAGTCCTGTCAAGAGGCAGTAAAAAAAAATACTCTTGTGGCACTGCTTGTATGTACAAGCATCTTGTTAATTTTGTTTTTTTGTTGTTTTTGGAATGATAAGTAATTCCATAGGTTTCCTGTTTCATTCTTTCTTTTTTTGTTCATTTTTTGAGAAAATACCGAAAAAAAAATAATACAAAATTGTTAAAAAAAATAATTACAAAAGAAAAAAAGAAGAAAAAAAAAGTTCTTATCAGAACTAATTTATCTGGTTAAAGAAAGAACTATAATTGCAAGGTAATGTGTGGAAGTTTGGTTGAATATATATGTATTCAGCATGATTGACTGAAAGAATGCATTAGTAGTGTATGGTGAATTTATAGGTAAAGATTTATGAGGAAGTACTGCAGCGTGACACTGCAAGCTCTTTAGCTGTACTGCACTGTGGCACTTCCGAAGCACAGGGATGTGACATATGTACATGAATATGTTGCAACTCTGTGCTTCCCTCTGCACTGCTGCACAAAATGCAGTCATGCGGTGACATAGGCACCCTTGCACCATGGTGCAATAATAATAATAATAATAATAATAATAATAATAATAATAATAATAATGATAATAATGATAATAAGCATATTTATAAAGTGCATGGTTACACTCGGCCAGTGTATCCCCGCGCTGCGGTGTCACTGCAAGAAGACCACCAACCGCCTCTTTCCTAGTTATCCCCGGGTAAAAGATACATCTTCAAATCTTTCCTGAAAAAGCTCTCTTGATCTTTCATCCGGAGGTGCATGGGGAGTTTGTCCCAGTGCTGGGTAGCCAACAGGCGGAACGAACTTCCAACCATCCTGGCTCTCTTGATCGCAGGAATACACACCAACCCCTCCCACATGATCTTAGTTGGCGAGTAGGAGCATAGGGGGTGAGTAGCTCTGACAAATAGGAGGGGGCAGTCCCCTGCAGAATGCGGTGGCAAACATACATTGCCTTAAACAGGACTCTCTCCTTTATAGGCAGCCAGTGGAGTGCAACCCGCGCTGCCTTCGTCAAAGCCTTCCTCGGGCGCATAAGAACCAGTTGTGCTGCTGCATTCTGCACCCCCTGAAGACGGACCATACACTTTGTCGTGGCCCACAGATAAAGAATGTTACCATAATCCAGGCGCAATGTTACTCGGGCATGGACCATTGTCTTCTTGGCAGCTGTCGGTAGCATATCCCGGGTTTTGCGGAGGACCTTCAGGACTTCAAAACAGGCGCCTTCCACCCGCCTGATTTGGTACCTCAAAAGAGAGCCTTGTGTCCAACCACACACCAAGATTCTTGGCCGTCGCACAGGGAAGTGGCATAGTCCCCAAGCTCTGTGGCCACCAGGCAGATGACCAAACCGATGGAGCTCGGCCCACCACAAGCACCTTGGTCTTATTGCCATTCAACTTCAGGCAGTTGCTAGCCATCCATGTGGCCAGTTCTTGCAGGCACGCTCCGAAGTTGAAGGCTGCTGTATCCGGTGCCTTTGTGAGGGATACCAACAGCTGCGTGTCATCTGCTTAGGACACGACCTTGAACCCAAATCCATTAGCGATTTCCGCTAAAGAAGCCACGTATAGATTGAATAGGGTCGGGCTCAGGGTCGATCTCTGCGGTACCCCCTGTCTTAACTCGATGACTTTTGAGTAATGGGAAACCTATCTCACCTGGAAACTGCGCCCCAACAGGAAAGCTTTCAGCCAGCTAAGGTTTAAGTGGCAAAGAACAGTGTGGAATCCGTAGAGTAGCGGGCACGGAATCTGGATTAAGTGGGGTGCAGGAGATTAAATCTCCCAGTATGCACCGTCAGCTGCATATTTACCACTTTCTCTGTGACCTTGGCAAAATAGGGCAAGAGGGAGATGGGGCGAAGTTTCTCCAGTTGGTCTGGGCCTATATGAGGTTTCTTGGGGAGCGATAGTACCACAGCTTTCTTCCAGCATCCAGGTAATGTGCAGGTCCTAAGAGAAGTCTCCACCAAGTATCTAATATATGGCTCCAGGGTATCCAGACTCCCTCTCAGTACCTTAGGGGGCGCTGGATCTGCCCCATAAGTGTTTAGGTATTGGCAGACTGATACAATAAGAACATAGGGCAGGATGGGTGATTGAAGAATTGCATGAGACTGACAGGAGGTACCCTATGCTTGGGTACTACTTCAGTATTTAATGAAGTGGACCAATAGTATGTATCTGCTTAGTGATTTGTGTGGATTATACACAGAATATTTTATGTGTACTTGTGTTGGTGTCGAGGTATTTTTTTAAGAACAACACTAGTTACTGGAATGATGACAGTACTGCAAACAGAGTGAACACTTTTATAAGTGCTTACGTATTGGTGGAGTGATAGGATAAGTAGATAGTGATAGATAAGTTATTAAAGAAGTGCATGGGACAGACTGGACGATTCCTACACTGCATGAGTACTAACTGGGTATTTAGAAGGTTATCAATAGTATGTAGCTAGTTAGAGGACTGCGTGCATAGTGCCCAAAATATTGTAGCTGTAATTGTGTTAGTATCTAGGCCATTCCATAAGTTCATGACCACTAACTAAAATAATTACAGTATTACAAACAGAGTGTATAGTGAATTTATAAGTGCATAGGTATTGGTGAAGTAATAGGATAAGTAGATAGTGCTGGATGGGTGATTGGAGAAATGCATGGGACAGACAGGAGGATTTCTACACTGCATAGGTACTAACTGGGTATTTAGAAGAGGTGCATCAGATGATCATGTGGATGATGTAATCAGTGATGTCATTTGAGAAGTCATCAGTGATGTCACTGACAATGTCATGAGTTATGTAATATGTGACATCAACAGCAGTGCATTGCGGGGCTGCGAGTTATAGTGAGTAAATTGTCTGAATGTGTGCATCATTATATTTGTTGTTGTGTAAGCTGCTGCATGTGTTGATCAGAAGCTATATGAGTGGCTATATGGGTTATTGATTGGTTTCCCAAGTATTTGTATATGAGGCTGAGTGTGTGTGTTGGTGGTTGGGAGGTTGTGTGACTCTGTTTATAGATGTGTGAGCAGTTGATTCACTTGGTGTATGGGTTCAAGAGTGCATGAGGAAACAAGTATATGGGTGGTTGACTGTGTGCATGGGTGTGTTGGTGTGTGAATGGATATCTCAGTGCTACATGTCCAAGTAAGTACATATGTAAAACACAGTGCATGTGAGAGTTGGCATATATAAATGTCTATACATGAGAGCCTGTGATTGCGTAAGTGGCTGTATGGATCAATGTGTACTTGTATCAGTGATTGTAAAAGAGAGTAAGTATGTGTTAGTATATGTTTGTATATTTGAGGTGTTGTCTGCATAACTGTATAGATGAGGAAATGGGAGTGTGATTGATTCTTTGCATGACTGACTAGGTGTGTGAGTAACTCCATGGATGAGTAGCAGTGTGTGAGTGTCTGTATAGCTGTATGAGTGCATATGATAGTGTTGTATTGATGAGTGTCTGTATGTATGAGTGATTGTATGGGTGAATAAGTGGATGTGTGTGTAGACCTAGGAATCAGTGAGTGCGTATGTAGTTACTGGTATTGGTGTGTCAATAATTTCAGGAATGGTAGTTTGTATTTAACACTGGGTGTATCAAAGGTTAGATTAGAGTGTGAGGAGGTGCATCGTATTATCACATGGATGATGTCATCAGTGATGTCATCAGTGACGTCATTTGAGATGTCATCAGTAATGTCATTTGAGATGTCATCAGCGATGTCATCAGTGATGTCACTGACCATCTCATAAATGATGTAATATGTGACATCATCAGCAGTGGATTGCGGGCGCGCGAGTTATAGTGAGTCCAACTAACTATAACGTGGGAATTTCAATGGTTTTGTATGAGTAAAATGTTCAGCTAACTATAACTGGTGTGAAACCTTTGTTCAGTGAATTTCAAAGGTTTTTTAAAGGCTAATTCCTAACTATAACGAGTGTCAAACCTATGTTTTTTTTTGTGAATTTCAAAGGTTTTTTAATCCCTTCCATGCTGATGACGGCCCCCAGCCGTCATGCACTACAGTGCTCGTGTGCTGATGACGGCTGGGGGCTGTCATGACCGCACCTGCGCTGAAATCTTCAGCACAGGAGCAGAATCGGCCCAGCATGGAAGGGGTTAAATGCTAATTCCTAACTATAACGAGTGTCAAACCTATGTTTTTTTTCAGTGAATTTCAAAGGTTTTTAAATGCTAACTCCTAACTATAACGAGTGCCAAACCTATGGTTTTTTAAGTGAATTATTAAGTTTTTTAATAGGTAATTTTTATAGCTATAAATTATTATATTTTTTTCTAATTATTCCAATATTCTATATTTTTATAATATTACTTTTTGAATGTATTTTTCCTGTTTTTTTATATTTAAACCCTCACCGTATTTTGACTTTTAAACACATTTCCGAAAATCGAGCAACACATCATTCATTCGCGCCGCGTAAGCGCCCCCGGAAGCACCGGAAGCGCCTCTGTAAGTGCCTACGTACGTGCCGCGTAGACGCCCCCGGAAGCGCCCCCGAGCGTGTAGCGTAAGCGCGCGTCAAGCCATGTGACCTTATATCAACACTTTTGATTGGTTAACAGTTTTTACAGAACTAAGGAAGGTCTCCACCCATTTCCCTCACTACCTCTTTGCAATTGCTCAGAAAACACCTCTTCTCCATTCTTCTTGGAAAAACTTGTTTTTTGGGAAAGATGTCTGGTTCCAGAGAGCCCTCTTGAGACTCTGATCTAGAATTCCTACCTGGGACACCCCCCAGAGAAAAGTGAAAGAGCACTTTATTTGGAAGTTTTTTAGTGTCCCAGAGGGGCAAAAAAAAGTTAATACAGCAAAGGTCACCTGCAAGATATGTGACACAACTTTGTCACGTGGAGATCCCACACGCAAATATAGTTTTGTGAATGCCAACTTCATCCGGCATGTACAGAGGAGGCACCCAAATAATTTCGCAAGGAGAGCACCAGGGACCTGGTACGCAATTCCCCAAGAGATGGCCCGTCAACTTCCAAAGGAGCATCAACATCATCGGTGAGTGGAAGACCAGTAGACATGATACATAATATTCAGCCTGTTTTTTCTGACATAACAATTCGTTGTAAGCAGTATGACGAACTGCTTTGTTATGGGGAGCAGAGTATTCTACTAATTGTTCGACAAAGGGAAGAACACCGCTGCGCCCCTCAGCCCTAATTTTCCCCCTTTTTTTGCTCCTGTTGAGCAGTTTGGCATTCCCTAGTTTTGTTTTCGTTCTGAAAAAAATACCCCAAAAAATTTAAAACATTCGAAAAAAGTAACAAAAAAAATAAAAAATAAAAAAAGAAGAAAAAAACCAGTTCTTTTTAGAACTACCTCCAATTCTCCAAAAAGAGCTATATTCTTTACATATTCTAAAGGAGTGAGTGAAGTGGAGTACAGTGAGAGAGGAAAGGAACATGAGTGAGAGAACAAAGGAAGGGACGAGAGGGGAAGGGAAGTGAAGTAGGGGGACTGAAAGAAGGTGAGTGTGGGAGGTGAGTGAGGGGAAGGGGAGTGAACATGGGGAATGAGGATAAGTGAGGAAAGCAGAGTAAGGGAAGGGGGTGAGGAAGGGTAAGAGAAGAGCAGTGAGGTTGAGGAAAGAGTGGTGATAGAGGGTGGATAAAGGCAAGTGAGTGTGAGACAAGGGAATGAGGGAGTGAGGAGACAGACGGAGTGAAGGAAAGAGTGAGAGAAGGGGACTGAGTGAGTGAGCATAGAAAGGTAAGTGAGGGAGTATGGGAGAGTTAAAGGGAGTAAGTATGAGGGAAGGGGACTGAGAGAGTGAGGGGACGGAGGTAGTGAGGCTATGAGAGAGGAAGTGAAGGAAGGAGAATGAGGATGTGACAGGACAGAGGGAGTGAGAGAAGGACTGAGTGAAGTGGAGTAAGGTAAGTGAGTAAAGGAAGGGAAATAGAGGGGAAGAGGACTGAAGCATAGGTACTGAGAGAAGGTGAGTGGGGGATGAAAGTAAAGGGAAGGGGAGAGAAGGATGGTAAATGAGAGGTAGTGAGGGAACCGGAGTAAGGGAACAGGGGTGAGGGAAGGTGAGAGAAGGGCAGTGAGGTTGAGGAAAGACGGGTGATTGATCATGGATAAAAGTGAGTGAGAGTAAGACAAGGGGACTGAGGGAGTGAGGACATAGAGGTAGTGAAGGAAAGAGTGACAGAAAGGGACTGAGTGAGGGAGCATAGAAAGATAAGTGAGGGAGTGTAGGTGAGTTATAGGGAGTAAGCATGATGGAAGAGGAGTGAGAGAGTGAGGGGACTGAGGTAGTGAAGTCAAGAGAGAAGGAGTGAGGGAAGGAGAATGAGGATGTGACAGGACAGAGGTAGTGAGAGAAAGAGTAAGTGAAGTGGAGTAAGGTGAGTGAGGAAAGGGGAATGAGTGAGTGAGCAAAGGAAGGGAATAGAGGGGAAGAGGACTGAAGGATAGGTACTGAGAGAAGGTGAGTGGGGGATGAAAGTAAAGGGAAAGGGAGAGAAAGATAGGGAATGAGGGGTAGTGAGGGAACCAGATTAAGAGAACGGGAGTGAAAGAACGGCAGAGAGCATGAGTAAAGAGGGTGGATAAAAGTGAGTAAGGGTAAGACAAAGGGAGTGAGGAAGTGAGGGGATAGAGGTACTGAAGGAAAGAGTGACAGAAAGGGACTGAGTGAGGGAGCAAAGAAAGATAAGTGAGGGAGTGTGGCTGAGTTATAGGGAGTGAGCGTGACAGAAGAGGAGTGAGAGATTAAGAGGACAGAGAGAATGGGGGTAAGAGAGAGAGAGTGAGGGAAGGGGAGTGAGGAAGTAAGAGGACAGAGGGAGTGAGAGAATGAGTTAGTGAAGTGGAGTAAGGAGAGTAAGGGAAGGGAAAAGAGTGAAGGAGCGAAGGAAGGGAAGAAAGAGGAAAGGAAGTAAAACAGGAGATCTAAAAGAAAGTGAGTGTGGAAGTGTGGCTGAGTTATAGGGAGTGAGCTTGACATAAGAGGAGTGAGAGACTAAGAGGACGGAGAGAATGAGGCTTACCGAGAGAGAATGAGAGACGGGGATTGTAGAAGTAAGAGGACAGAGGGAGTAAGAGAAGGAGTTAGTGAAGTGGAGTAAGGAGAGTAAGGGAAGGAAAAAAGTGAAGGAGCTAAGGAAGGGAAGAGAGAGGAACGAAAGTAAAGCAGAAGGTCTGAAAGAAGGTGAGTGTGGGAGGGGAGAGAGGAAAAGGGGAGTAAACATGGGGATTGAGAATAAGTGAGGGAAACGCAGTAAGGGAACGGGGGTGTGGGTGGGTGAGAAAAGAGTAGTGAGGTTAAGGAAAAGAGTGTTGAGAAAGTACATTTTGTATGTCAAACTTACCTTATAAGTAATGTAAACTTAATTACATGTTTTCAGTAAATTTAATATCTGTGAAAGAGAAAAAAAAGTAAGTTATAATATTTACAATATATATTTCACAACACAAGAGAAAAAGCAGGAGATTAAAAGTCATAAAAGGGTAGTAAGAGATAAAGTAGGAGTGAAGGACACAGAAAGGAAAACAAAGGAATGGTGAAGGTCGGAGAGAGTGAAAAAGAAATAGAGGGAGAGCAAATTACTAAGAGGATAATGAGATGGATACATTCAGTGATAGAGAAGAAGAGAAGGAGAGAGAAATGAAGTGAAGGTGAGTAAGATACTAAAGGAATGTGTATTAGGAAAACTAAAGGAAGAAAAGGGAGTAAAGAAAGGGGAGCAAGTGACAGGAAAGTAGGAGTGAGTGAGGGTGGATTCATGACAATGAGGGATGGAAGGTAAGTGAGGGTGAATGTAGGGACGTAAGACAGTGAGGGGACAATGAGAGTGAGGGTAACAGAGAGGGAGTGAGGGAAGACAAGTGAGAATATGAGAGAACAGAGGGAGTGAGAGAAAGAGTGAGTAAAGGGGAGTAAGATGAGTGAGGTAAGGGGAATGTCTGAGGGAGCAAAGGAAGGAAAGAAGGGGAAGAGGAGTGTAGCAAAGGGACTGAGAAAAGGTGAGTGTGTGAGGAGAGAAAGAGTAAAGGGAGTAAGGATGATGAATGAGGATACCTGAGGGAACTGGAGTAAGGGAACAAAGGTGAGGGAGGGTGAGTGAAGGGCAGTGAGGTTGAGGAAAGAGGGAAGATAGAGGGAGGATAAAGGCAAGTGAGCATGAGACAAGGGGAGTGAAGGAGTGAGGACTTAGAGGTAGTGAAGGAAAGAGTGACAGAAAGGGACTGAATAAGGGAGCAAAGAAAGGTAAGTGAGGGAGTGTGGGTGAGTTATAGGGAGTGAGTGAGACAGAAGAGGAGTGAGAGACTGAAGGGACGGAGAAAGTAAGGCTAAGAGAGAGGGACTGAGGGAAGGGAAGTGAGGAAGTGAGAGGACAGAGGGAGTGACTTAAGGAGTGATAGAATTTGAGTAAGGTGAGTAAAGGAAGAAGAATGAGTGAGGGAGTGAAGGAAGGAAAGAGAGGGGAAGGGAAGTGAAGAAGGGAGACTGAAAGAAGTTGAGTGTGGGAGGGGAGTTAGGGAAAGGGCAGTAAACATGGGGAATGAAAATAACTGAGGGAAGTGGAGTAATGGAACGGGGGTGAAGTAGACTCAGAGAAGGGCAGTGAGGTTGAGGAAAGAGGAGTGATAGAGGGTGGATAAAGGCGAATGATTGTAAGACAAGGGGACTGAGGTAGTGAGGACATAGAGGTAGTGAAGGAAAAAGTGAGAAAAAAGGACTGAGTAAGGGAGCAAAGAAAGGTAAGTGAGGGAGTGTGGGTGAGTTACAGGGAGTGAGCGTGATAAAAGAGGAGTGAGAGAGTGAGAGGACCGAAAGAGTGAGGCTAAGAGTGAGAGAGTGAGGGAAGAGGAGTGAGAATGTGAGAGGACAGAAGGAGTGAAAGCAGGAGTGAGTGAAGTGGAGTAAGGTCAGTAAGGGAAGGGGAATTAGTAAGGGAGCAAAGAAAGGAAAGAAGGGAAGGGGAGTGAAGTAGAGTGACTGACAGCTGGAAAGTGGTGGATGGGAGATAGGGAAAGGGCAGTGAAGGAATTGGGATTAAGGATAAGTAAGGGAAGTGTAATAAGGGAAGGGAGGTGAGGGAGAGTGAGAGAAGACCAGTGAGGGTGAGTTAAGAGGAGTGATAGAGGGTAGAAAAAGGTGAGTGAGCGTAAGACAAGGGGAGAATAATATATATTTGATAATACAAAATATAAAATCATTTGTACAACATGTTATATGGTTTATTTTTGCTGTTCTCGGAATATATTGAATTTCACTTAAAACAGTGACTTCAATACTACTCATCATATGACAGCGGGCAAAAAAAAACACAATCAAAATGTTTGTGTTTAAAAAACCCATACAACAATTCAATAAATAATGTCAAATTTAGAAAAAACTAATCTTAACTCACTTTTGATCCACGTACTTTTCCACGAGGCCAAATAGTATATGGAAAGTCATTTTCTGTGGAAATTACTCAATAGTTTTCTTATTCTTCCATTTACCCGAGTTTCTGAAAGAAAAGCTCCAACATCTTTTACATTATGAAACAATAGTTATATTTCCACCTCTGGCTTACTTATGATTAATATTTCCTATAATACTCACATCACAAAATGCGTGATACACTTACACTACCTCTATGACAACTACAAGTTTTTTATTATCTTGATCACTCTCACTCGCAAAGTAATTTTGAACAGCAAACTAAGTTTTATTAACTGCTCCAATCTTCATAGGCCAATTACCTTCCCTAAAATTTCGGTTGTAAGAACACTAGGTAAGAATTTTGTAAGTCAGAAGGCAAACGTTGTTTGAAAGTCAATTGAGTATCATTACAATTACTCCAGCCTTTTTGACATTTTAAAAAACCTGTGTAATGTCCTGATGTTGTTCAAGGACCATCATGGTAAATTATTGCTGCAGTTGCAAAGGTTCTTCCTGAAATTGATAATTGAGAAGCACCAAAGTTTTTAATTAAAGTTGTTAATTTAGTTCCATCAGGTCTACATCGTTGGAACATTAAAATTACAAACTATCCATATCTTTGTATAAATAATGTTGATAGCATTGCAGATTTACATTGAGTACAGACCATGTTTTGATTTGCTTCTCTTACTAGATTATTAAAAGACACTGATTTGCAGTCTGGTAAAGTCAAATATATAAATCTTTCAGTGTCTATTGTAGTACTACTTGAAAAGGAACAATTGTCGCAGTCATGCTGCCATTTATAAGAAAAGCCGAAAAGATTTTCTACATCTACACCTTCATCTTGCAATACAACAAGCATATACATTAGAAATTCCTGACAATCTTGCTGAATATTCGGTGAAAATTGATTTAAACCAGAACATATGTCTAAAACATTTCGAATTTCAGAAACACTTTGTATTTTTGTTCTATCACTGCTACATTTCTCAAACACAGAATTCAACAAAGAACAAAATCTTTGATCCCAATTTTCAACAATCTGTTCTTGTACAGTTTGGAGAAACAAAACAACATTAAACACTACATTAGCATAGCAGTTGACACCAGAACTGTTTTCAAACTGAAATCCAACAACATCTTTAACTTAATCATTTTCCTTTCTGCTTACAATTACTGGTTCATCTACTTTTTTCCTTTTTAGTACAACTTCACTACAATTTTTCTCATTTCTTCTTTTTCGGCCTACTACACGCTTTTCAAATAGAGGATATTGAGCTAAATTTGGAGCATACTCTCTTCTTAACCTATTATATTCTTTTACACAATTTACATCTGCAGTAATCTTTGTCTCATCAAAATCAATCAAGTACAATCCAGATAAAGTTCTGACTCGAGATAAAGCAACATACACCATACCCTCCTTGAACACAGAACTTCCAATATTCACCAGATCACTATCTACACTTAAACCTTGAGATTTATGAATAGTCACTGCATATGCCAAAGAAACAGAAAACTGTTTTCTGCGGACATATAAATCTTTCACAAGCAAAAATCGGGTAGAACAACTACTGATTTGTTGTACTTCTTCAATACCATCAAATTAAATTTTTAAAAATTTAATTCCATCTCTTTTTCGGTAATTCACAAAATCAACAACATGACCCATTGCTCCATTTACTAAACCTCTTTCCACATGTAAATTACATCTTAAAATTATACGACGATGCATACAGAGTCTGTCCAAACCAGCAGTTTTAGATATTGTCTTCTCTAAATAATACAATTTTGATTTCAACTTTTCTGACCAAATAATAGTTGCTCCTTCATGCTATATTTTATCAATAGCTTCCAGTTTCACAATCTCTTGATTTTCTAACCTTAACATTTTGTTGTTGAAGATTGAACATTCTTGCAGAGTTGGCATCAAGCATATGACAGATTTGTTTTCAGGAATTTTCGTAAAAATATTCTCAGGGAGAATGTTTTCGTTTGGAAACAAATTTGAAATTAATCGTGCATGTAAAGCTGCTTTCCCATGCTCACTTACTTTTCCAATTCTTACATCTTGTAGAATATTTTTATAATCTTCATCCTTTGCCTGTCGCATATTTTGTAGCAGTTCTGCATATTTGAAATGTAACCATATGTTAACATTTCCAATGCTTCCTAGGCACTTCCTTGTATCTTCATGTGTAAGCATTTTAAACACTGGTTGTCCTTTCACTGGAGTTAGCTGCAGTAGATCTCCAAAAACAATGATGTGTTTGCCTCCAAATAACACATCATACTCTGTTTTAAACATTTCTTGCATTCTTAAACGCACAAAAGCAAGCATTACATTTGATACCATGCTTACCTCATCAATGATAAGAAGTTTCATTTTCTTTAGGACTCTTGAAACTTCACATCAAGCTTCTCCCGATAGCTTGTGGTATTGTAATTCATTATCATGCTCTACTGGCAGCATCAATAAATGATGTAAAGTAATCCCTTTAATGTTATGTGCTGCCAACCCAGTTGGAGCGGTAACAACACAAGACAGCGATGACTCCGTTCTTTTCTGCAGATAAGTTGCAATTGCTTTAATCAGAAAACTTTTTCCAGTTCCTGCTTCTCCACTCACGTACAGTCAGACAGGTATAAATGATGTACATGAGCACTCTTTTTTCTCATGACATAAACCATGCTCAAACTGTTCTGTGACTCCATCATATATTTGTCTCTGCTCAACGTTCAGTTCTTTTTCCAAATCTTCTAAGTTAACTACATCCTCCTGAGCTTGTTCCATGGCTCTTTCCACTTTATCCATGGCAGTGGCAGCTTCATTTTGTATAATTGGTCCTACTAGTGGATCCTGACTCAATGAAGCAGAACTCTGACTGTCTTAAGAACCGTCTCTAGCAATCTCTGCTGCAATTGCAGCTTCTTGCTGTATTTCCTCGTTCAACATTTGCAGATGATTTGAAAAAACAGGACATTCTATGGTATCCTTGGTTGCATTGAATGAATCTTCATAACTGAGAAAATCTCCAAGTAGTTCCTCTTCTGTACGCCATGGCTTAGAGAGTTGCAAAAGAGCTAAGTAATAAAATTCCCTTTTGTCTGGAGATTCACAACTCAATTTTCGATGATTATTCAAATGGCCTTTTCTTTGTTTCATCAGACATCCTTCACATCCAATTACAGCATATACTCATTTATTGATATCTTCTGTGATATTCCTCTTAAAAGTATAGGTTTGCAGAACTTAATTGAGACAAACGTTCTCAAGATGACTACTTCTATTTGGATAGTATGCATCCAACATGTTTGTCTTCAAAATAGCTGTACTATTTGGTTCTTTCTCCGCCAAATACTCTATTTCTTGTACAGATTTCAAAACTCAGTTTCGTGTTGCACCAAGACCTAGACTCTCCCAAATGATTGTTCTAGATTTGGCATATAGACTTGCTGATGATAACCGATCAGAACATTCATATGCTCCAATTTCTCGATGCGACAACATCTTCAGACTGTAACTGTATAATTTCTTGCTTAGACTCTTTTCATGTGAAATTTCCTCCCACATTTCCTTCAGTTCTGTCTTTCCTGATTTTGTGATGGAAGATGTCACATATCGAGCCACAGCAATAGAGTTGTCAGCAACATATTGAATATCCATGTTAGCATTCCACATGGACAAAATGACTGGGTTGTAGACATTTATGTATTTGGACTCTTCATTTCTTCTTAGGTTGCATGTATTTTTCGCTATATGAGATAACACACAGGCACAGAGTAAGGTGAGACACAAGCACAGAGTACCCTTTAAGCTAAGAGAGGCAAACTGTTAGAAGGCACAGGTGACATTATTGAAAAATATGAAAATGTAATTCCTTATTTCACACAGATACTCAGTGTGATCCTTGACCAAAATTTAAAAGCCAGACATTTTACCAGAAAACATTTTCCATAGTAAATCATTTTTGACACAAAGCACAGCCCATTTAAATGACCACAACAAAACAAAGCAGAAACCTAACTCATTTCCAAAATACATTTCCAATATGCACCATTCAATTTTTATACAGCATGACAAAAAAACATGACACACAATGCAAGAATAAAGAAGCACAATATGCTTCTTAATCTTCTCCTTAGTGCATACAGCAGTCTATCTATATTAAATGAATCATAACTCATCTTTAAAAATGCTCTAGAAGATTTAGAACAGTGTCAGTCACACACACCAGATTTTCTTAAGCAGAATCTTTGAAATGCACCTGAAACACTGCAACCACAAATGGCCCTGATTCCCTGTAATTCTTCACACATTTCCCTGGACTTAACAAATTAAAATTCTTCCCACACTATTTCGAAACCAAACTAACATTTTAATTGGTTCTACATTTCAACACTTTAAAACTCACATAATATTCACCCATCCCCCCAGTGCTCATTCACCCTGTTACCATGGTAACTCCCACCTAACTCAGCACACAGTTGAAAAGTTCATCATACTATGTTGCAAAAGAATCCATCAAGGGTGTTTGACCTCTCAATGTAGTAGCTAATCATGTGCAATGTTTCTTTCAATGACTTTTTCGCAACCATTAAAATGACTAATTTTCAGTGGAGAATTTTAAGACACCACCAATCATTTCTTGTTTTTCAAGTGCACTGAATCTCAACCACTTTTTTCCATAACTCCTACTTTCAAACTGCCATTTCATTTCCACAACTCATCTGAATACAAGCACATCTACCTTCAAGATGCCAAAAGTCTGGTATGTGGGTCATAGCTTTGTCTACTGGAGTGAAAAATATGCAAGTAACAGAGGTATGTCCAACCTTGATTTACCAAATGTGGACATTGTGTGGATTGGACAGAGAGGATTGAGAAGTCACCAATTGATACCATTGGTAAAATCCTTTATGCATTTACCACACCCTGACCTCATAGTTGTGCACTGTGGTGGCAATGACCTGGGCACTTTGACTGGGGTAGGTCCGTAAATGCTTTTAAAGGACATCTTTGGGCAATTCATGTCACTTTTCCCAAAAACTGCCTTGGTATTTTCTAATATATTCCAAAGGCAAAAATGGAACTGGTCCAACCAATTTTGTCCACAGATTGAGAAAGCAAGGAAACATGTGAATAAATCTGTTTATGCTTTCCTCAGAGACTATGGTATGGGTTCCATATACCACAACAACTTGCGTTACAACATGCAAGGCATCTATAGGAGAGATGGTGTACATTTTACAGATGAGGGGAATAGAGTCTTCCTCTTGAGTTTGAGACTCTGCATTGGTACCTACTTGTAGGTACAAAAAACACCCACATAACACAACAGCTCTTTTCAGTGCTACCCTACCTGTAAGCACTCTAAATTATTTTTTTACTCTAATTTTTTTACACTGTTTTCCCTGTGGTGCGCTCAGGGTACGCGTACCTGTAAGCGTACATGGGAACGCACCCAGCGCTTACCCCGCGAAAAAAAAAAAAATGTTTTTTTGCCCTTCAGGGTCCTCCTTAGGCACCCCTCAGAAAACCTAGGGGTCAGGGGGTATCTACCCTGCCCCCTTTTAATCATTTCCCCCTTTTTATTTTCATCTCTTGTGTCTCGATTCTACCGAGACACAAGATGGCAGACTTTCCGGACTGTTTAGAATGTTGACAGACATCCGAGAGCCAATCAGCTTTCCGCTCGCTCACTTCCGTAGCGCGCCTGGTGCGCTCCCCGGTACGCGTACCGGTAAGCGCTCGGAGCGCGCCTATAAATATATATGTGTTTTTGAAGTTAATTTTTGAAAAAACCACTGGAGAAATTTTCACTAAATATAGAAAAGGTACTTCTGCGTACCAGTCCCTACAATTTTGCAAAGTTTGGTGTAATTCCGTTCAGCGGTTCGGGCTGTAGCCTTGTCTATTCGTCCTATGGAAATTAACATGGGGAAAACACGTTTTGGGACCCCCCTTTTTTCTCGGCACCCACTTCATGAATCCCCCGAAACTTTCAGGGAAGGAGCGGAGCGGAGCTGGCCTAAATTTTGGAAAATTACACGCAAATTCCTTAACCGGCGCCAAAGTTATTCCCAATAGAATGTTGCGGATTTCCTATGGTAGCTAGGTCCTAACTATAACTACCTACTGGCGACCGCCAGTAGGTAATATATATATATATATGTATATATATTATATATATGCAACTCGGTGGTTCTGTTTCCCCCGTAATGGCGCTGCTTAGCGGTGCTTTGCTCCCGCGGCCGAACCAAGCCGCCAATCAATCCAAACAACGTTAATCTATCGAATCAACGAAAAGAGCCGCCACTCACAGCCAATGTCCTCTGCAAAGCATATATTTATTTTCTATAATCGCACAGAAAACCAACGCGTTTCGGTAGTCACATCTACCTTGCTCACGGTTAATTTTTACTTTGAAAGTGCATTGTTTAAATTACCCATGCTCACCAAAAATCATGTGATTCCCACACTTCTGGGCAATGTAGTTTGCCTTATTCCCATCATGTTTTTACATTGGTATTGAGAGAACCCCCGTCTGTTTAATCATACCAATAAAACTACGTGTGCAATATGTACAATATATACAACATATTCGATTTAGTGATGCCCTCCAGTGGGCATTTTAACCGTAGTATTGTCTATTAATTAGTTCCTTACTGTCCTCCAGTGGACTGTATAGTCTCAGTTTGTTGACAGAACAAAAGGGGGGGAGGGGAGGGTTTTTTGGACAAGGGGGAAGGGAGGGTACAGTGTAAATGGAGATTAAATGGAATGGAGCAAGTAGTTAATAGTTTATAAGTGGATGTACAGTTCCTCCGACTGATTCAATCCTAGAGGTGTCATGGTTCGAAAATTCAGGATGTGACGTGACTCTTTTTGTCTTAAAAGTTTTTCCCGGTGGCCACCTCGATCAGACAGGGACATAGTTTCCAGACCCCAAAATTTAGAAGTTTCCAATTTCCGTCATGGTTGCTATCCATGTGTTTGGCTACCGCGTTATTTCTGTCCTTATTGACTGTTGCGCGGACATGTTGTAGGATTCGTATTTTTAGTTCACATGTGGTACTACCTATGTACCTCAACTTACATAAATAAATATATGCTTTGCAGAGGACATTGGCTGTGAGTGGCGGCTCTTTTCGTTGATTCGATGGATTAACGTTGTTTGGATATATATATATATATATATACATTTTTTTTTTTTAAATCTTACAAGGAAGGAATCAGCACTCAGGTTGTAGTTTGGAAGTATTTAATCTGCAAAGGACGTGATCCACGCGTTTCGGCTCTCCCGAACCTTAATAACGATACAAGACGTCATTGTAGCATCCTTATTTAAATGTACAAATGCCAACATTAACAAAGGACTACATATTACTTTAATCCAAAAAGCTGACGGCCATATTGGCCTGGTCACAATGTGAAAATGCAGGAATTTATACAATAAAGAAAATAAAACAAGTGTTAATATGCACACAATGTCATTTCAGCATACCTTGCTTCGTGACCGCCATACCTGTATGTTCGTCAACGTAACTTATTCATAATAAGCATAGTTAGGATTGCAAACATCAACATAAACAATGAGCTACACATTACTTTAAAGTAAAAGGCTATAGGCCATATTAATCTGGGCACGTTGCATATTATAATGGTTCTTACACGAAATAAAAGAAAAAAAAGTGGTGTTAATATACACACACTATCCCTAAATAAAGTTCTAGCGATTATAGTTCCATTCCATTCACAGCTCATTTGAGATATCATGAGTAATGTAACTGACTATGGCATGAATGATGTAATGTCTGAGGTCATTAGCAGTACATTGCGGGGGCGTAAGTTATAGTTAGGTCAGGTAACTATAACCGCTAAACTTCACTGGTTGGTATGAGTGAAATCTGACTCTAACTATACCGTCCTTTTAATCTTTGTTTTTTTCAGCAAATTTCTTGTTTTTTTTTAAACTTTAAACTTGCTGCTTCTGCCTTCCCTCCTCCTAGCCATCCATTGTCCAAGTCCATGTCCCTGCTCCCTTATTACAGCCCTGTGTGGCTGTTGTTCTGCCACTGGCCTTCCCGCCCGCTCTAAATAGTTAGCTTGCTGCACCCTTCAACCTCTTCCCTATCCTTTGTTGTCTGAATCCATGGACTAGCCTCCTCCCTCCTGCCATGCATGGTCTGATGTGCTGCCACTGCGCTCCATTTAGCATGATGTACCAGCCCACTCCTCCTGCCCTCCATTGCCCAATTATATGCCCCCTCATTGACCTCCTTCTTAGCCTCTGTGCTTAGCTTGCTGCCCCTATTCTCCTTCCCCATGCCCTCCGATGTCTTTGTGCATGCCGCCGGTCCATCCTTTTTGCCCACCATATTCAATGGACCTGCTACTCCTATCTACTCTGAGTGTTCTGTTGAGCTGCCACTCCCCTCCCACCTGCCTAGCATTGTCAGATGACTGTAACCTGTCTCTGCCACCTCTTCCCTGCCTGTCCACATTCCATGCTCCTATCCCCTTCCTCCTGTCCCCCATGGTCCATTTTACTGACACACCCTTCTGCCCTCCCTGGTCTGTTGTGCCGCAACTGTTCCTCCTGCCTGCCCTGCGTGGTCTGTTGTGAGGCCCCTTCCCCTGAACTCTATTGTCTGTGCCTAGGTCCTGACCCTCCCTTCTATCCTCCATGGTCCTTTGTACATGCTCCTGCACCCTCCTTCTTGCAAATCAAAGCCATTGTGCTGCTACTAACCCTCCCGCTTGCCATGCATGGTCTTCTTTGCTGCCAAGGCCCCTCCCACCCTCCCTGTGTGGTCAGCTAGGTGCCCCAGACCCCCTCACACCTTCCCTCCATGGTCTGTGTGTATGCCATTATAGACTCACTGTTGCCCTTCTTGGTGTGTCTTGCTTCTAGTGCCCATCCTGCCCTGCGCCCTAGACCCCAGCCCACTGTTTCCATGTGTAGACCCCTATTCCCTCCCTCCTGGCTTGTCTGTTCCATTGTAATGCCCCTGACACTTCCCTCCTGCCCTTTATGGTCCGTTATGCTGCAGCTTTCTCTCCTGTCTGTCCATTATGGTCAGCTAGCTACCATTGCCTCTTTCCTCTTTGTTCTCATATGTCCATGTGCATGGGCCGGTCCCCTCCCTATTGCTTTCTATGGATTGTTGTGCTGCACTTCCCCTCATGCCTGGTGTGGTGTATTGTGCTGCTGTAAACCCTGATGCCTGCCCTGTAGGGTCAGTTTGGTACTCCTCTCCATGTCCTTCCTGTCCTCTGGTATCCGAGTCCATGTCCGTACCCCAATTCCTCCTGCCTTCCATGATCCAATGTACCATACTTGCTAACATTTTGAACTTGGTAAGAGGGAGATTTTGAAAAAAACAGGGGTATTAATTTTCCCCTTTGACTTACATTGAAAAAGAGGAGATTGTTGACAGGAGACCGATCAAATAAAGCCCATTTGGGCTTAAAAACATTGGACGTTTCCTGGCTGAATCAGGTCTGTTGGCATGTATGGTATTACTACCACTGCCTCTTCCTTCTGCCCACAATGGTCTATTATATTGCCACAGCCTCTCTTGCCAGTCCTATATTGTTCATTTGTTGCCCCTGCCCCCTTTCCACTGCCCTCCACAGTCTGTTGTGCTGCCACTGCCCTTCCTGTCTGCCCAGTGCGGTCACATTGTTGCTTCTGCACCCCCCTACCTGCTTTCAATTTTCAGAGTCCGTGCCCCCGGCCTCTGCCTCTCAACAGTATCCTAATGAACAACTAGATTGCTAACATTCAATATTTATTACAAAAGTGTGAAACGCCTGACGTCATCTTGATGCAATAAAAACTGTAATACCTAGAGCATTTCCTTTAAAATTACATATATGAGAGGGTCTTATTGTCATCAAAATGATGGTTAGTGCTCTAAAAACCTAAAATGAGGACATATTTTCTGAATTTTCAAATAGTGACAAAGCACTTTTAAATTATTTGTCATCTTTATGTTTTTTTATCCAGTCCTTCAGGGACCCCTGAGAAGGCCTAGGGGGTCAGGGAGTCTCTACACTGCCCTCTTTTTACGTTTTCCACTATTGTTTTTGACTCACTTCTGCCTCGAGGGTGCGGGCAACGTGCGTGCACCTCGCAATTTCTTTTTTTTAAAATGTTTTTTTTGCCCTTCGGGGTCCTTCAGGAACCCCCTGAGAAGGCCTACAGGGTCAGGGAGTCTCTACCCTACCTCCTTTTCACATTTTTTAAAGTATTTATGAAAATCGGGTAAAACGTCATTCATATGCGACGGTCGCGCAACGTGCGCGCGCCCGTGTGCGCGCCCGTGTGCGCGCCCGTGCGTGCACGTAAATTCATGTGACTAGAAAACAACACTTTTGATTGGTTTATACTAGTTTCTTTCCCAGAATCTTCAAAAAAATCCACCCACTTCCCTCACTATCACTTTCACTTTTCTGGGAGAAGGTTCTTTGCTGATTTGTTCCAGCTTTTTTGGCAAAATGGCAGAGCAACAGCAGCCACAGGATGCATCATCATCTGACTCAGATGTGGAGTATGTTGAAGAGCAGCCACGTGCTAAGAAGACCAAGGAGTCCTTCATCTGGTAGTTTTTCAGCTATTCAGAGGGGCAGAAAAAAGTTAATGTCCCAAAGGTCACCTGTAACATCTGTGGAAGTGTGCTGTCTAGAGGAAATCCTAACAAACACTACTCTTTAGGCATCCACACCATGAGCCCTAACGTAAAGAATGTGCATCCTAATAACTTTGCACGTGCTTCAACAAGAGCCCTTGCTACTAATCCTCCAGCTGCTGTCCCCAGCACCTCTACAGCAGGAGCATCTCCATCGACATCGAGTTTAGATTTCCGGTCACTTTTGGCTAATGTACATATAAAATGCAACTTCTGCTAAGAGATCCTCTGCTATGGAGAGCAGAGTGTGAACTTGATCGAGATGAAGATTCAACAGCATACATGCTCCCGCAGATAATTTTTAAATTTGACTTTGTTTGTTCCTGTTGAACAGTTTTTCGTTACCTGTATTTTATTTTTGTTCTAAAAAATCCAAAAATATATAAAATTGTTAAAAAACTACAAAAAAATACAAAACACAAAAGACAAAAAAACTGTTCTTTTCAGAACTAACTTCACTTCTTCAAGAAGAGCTATATCTCTTAAATACTGTGTCACACTTTTTTTGAATGAATGTGTAGTGTATAAATGACTGACTGAAATGACTGAGTGTAGGGGAGGAAGGGACTGTTGGAATGAGTGACGAAAGGGTGGTATGGTGAGTGAGGAAAGGGGAGTCAAAGAGTGACTGAAACAAGGGGACTAAGGGTAGGGGAGTGAAGTAAGGGGAGAGAAAGAGTAAGGGAAGGGCAGTAAGGAAAGGAAAGTGAGGGAGGAAGAGTGAGAAAAGGGGAGCATGGAACGGAGACAGGGAAGGGGAGTAAGAGATGGAGAGGGAGAAGTAGAGCAGAGTAAAGGGAGTGAAGGTAAGAGAAGTGGAGTGACGGTGAGGGAAGGGGTATGAGGATGAGAAAAGGGGAGTAAGGGAAAGTGAGAGAATGGGAGTGAGGGAGAGAGAAATGGAGTGAGGGGATGGTGGGAGTTAGTAAAGGGAAATGAGAGGAGGGGAGTAAGGAATAGAGTGAGAGGAGAGCGAGGGGGAGTGAGGAAAAGTGAAAGGGTGAGAAATACAGACAGGAGGAAATGGAGAGGGGGAAAGGGAGTGACTGTGAGTGAAGGGCAGTGACAGTTAGGGAAGGAGTATGAGGGTGAGGGAAGATGCATGAGAAAGAAAGAACAAAATTAAGAGAAAGGGAAAATGAGTGAGGAAGAGAGAGGAGGAGTGATATAAGGAGAGAGGAAAGGAGTTTAAGGGTAAGGGAGAGAGAGGGACAGAATGAGAGAGAGGGAGAGCAAGGAACTGAGAAGCAGTGAGGCAGTTAGAGTGAGTGAGACAGAGGGAGACAGGGAGAGAAAAATGGATGAAAAAGTGAGGGAAGGAATAAACAAATGGTAGTAAGTGAGATGAAGTGAGGGAGTGAACAAAGAGGAGTGAAGGAAGGGGAGTGAGGGTAGGTGAGTGAAGGAAAAGTACTGAGGGGGAGTGAAAGGCAGTAACAGTAAGAGAAGGGGTATGAGGGTGAAGAAAGAGGAATGAGAGAGAAGGAAGGATATTAAGAGAGAGGAAAGGGGACTGAGAGATAAAGTAGTGTGGAAAATTAGTACGGTTTGGTAAACATTATCTGCGCCATCTTGCCTTTTTCCCTGATGCCACACTTTTGTCGTGTGCACCCGCCATTTTAGGTGCCTCGATCAGAACCACCCTCTGCACGCCACTGACCCCAGCATAGCCCTTCGCCCTCGCAAAGCCCGCACGCTGACAACCCCCCGCTCTCGCATGCCTTGGGTTATAAACCCCTCTTCAGCGCAGCTCTGCCTCAGAACCCCATCCTGTTCCCAGTGCGACACCTCCTTTCATTCCTTTCATGGTCCCAGGCCCTTTTTTGATACAAACCCCCTTTCCTGTGTGCCCGTTTGTCTTCCTCGTTCCCAGACCACCACCTAGCTCTGCGGATACTGTTTATTGCCCCCCCCCCGTACAGTAGGAAGCTTCCCTCATCAAAGGACCCTCGAGTTGATCAAAGCCCCCACCCTATGAGATCCGATCAACCCCCCACATCCCGTGAATCGGCGGGATGTCCAGCTGCGCGATAATCATCACCTGTTGTGACCGGGGTGGGGACTTCAACTGTAAATGTGTGTGGGAACGGGCCTGAAGGGGAGATTCAGAGGATGTCCTTTCATACTTCAAAGCATTACAAGAATGTGTTACCTGCAATAAAGATCATGAAAATGTGTATAAGAGGCCAGGCCTCAGAGATGCGGTTAGAGCACCTCGTGACGATACTGGCTGTCTGAACTGATGTGTTCTCCTCCGGAGAGAATAAACCTTGTTTCCTGCCTTCCAGTCTCCAGCGCCTGCCTCTTCATTGATTAATATTTTGTGGGTTAAAGAGGCGATACCGCCGGGCAAATATTGATTGTCCATGACCTAGTTTTTACAATTGGCGTCCCAAGCGTGGGGCCCATCAGCGACACTTGGATCCAGTGGGAGAGGTCCTGACGACAGAGTGAACGACTGCAACGATCGGGAGAGCTCTTGCCCAATAGACCCTCGTCTGGCAGCCGATCATCCGAACTTCACTAGTTCCGAACAGACCTCTCTCGAGTGATCTACGGTCCTGACTGGGAACCATCAGGAGTGCTGCGAGGAATACGAGGAAAAGAGGACGATCGGGCGCTGGATTCGGAAGACAAGAAACTGTCCATACGGTCCGGGTAAGGTTGTGTAAACACGACGAATTGCGAAATGATTGTTTAATGGTTCGGAAAATACTAGTATTACTCTTTGTTGACTTATTTGGAGATTCACTGTCTGCACACGGAGAAACAACAGGCTCTTTCTCTTTGCAAACAGTGAAGGATAGGTAACGCAGCCAGCGTGCCTATCTTTCTCCCCCACTGATTGATTATTTGTTCACGAATTATTTTCGGGAGATTCCCTCTCCCACACTGATTAACTGTTTTTGACCCCGAGCTGCTGTTCGCGGATTGTTTTCTGGAGATTCTCTGTCTGCAAACAGGAAAGAACAGGTTCCCCTTTGCAGATAGTGAAAGGGTAGAGGACGCAGACCTTTTGCGGACCTACTTATTCACCCCACTGGTTGTTTATTAATTGTTTTGATATTGGTTCATGAGGTATTCACTGCCTGCAAACAACGTAGAATAGAAATATTCTGTCTAGTCTTTGCACGCAGTGATAAGATAGGCAGTGCTGACTTTTTGTCCTCGTTGCGAGCCGTCATGTCTGTCTTCTCCCCACTGGTTGGTAGTTGGTTCAGCCCAGACCGTTTATTAGAGGTGGATCATCTAGCTCCGCTGGAAGGCACCCCTAATAAAGACATGTTCATAAACTATGGATTAGTTACCATAGCCTATAGTAAGCTGTGGCACAGGTATACCAAAGAAAATCAAGAGAAACAGTGGCCACTGATAGGATCCTTCGATCTTGATAAAATAGAAACGTTAGAAATAGCCCTTCGTAATAATAAGACAACGCCTGTTATGCTCGAGAGTCTCGGTATGTGGCGCAAAGAAGCAATGCAACGAAAGAAAAGAGACGAGGACAGAGTAGGTAAAGGAATATATCGACAGGACAACCCCAGGACACAACGACCCGAAAGTAATCCCCCGACACTACGCACAGGACGACCAGACTTAGGGCAAAACCAATGCGCTTTTTGTAAATATGCCGGGCACTGGAAAGCCCAATGCCCGACTCTACTGAACGAGAGTAGGAGCAGAGGGCCGACAGGAATAACAGGCCGACAGAAAGGGAAAAGGCGCGAGACAAAGATGAATCAGACTGACATGGACAGGCCAGATAGAACCACCACGTTTGATTATGCCCGATGGCACAGATTTCGCCAGGCCGATTTCAGCGACATGTTCGAGTCCTCATAGATCAAACAACGCTAAGACGGGAAACCCAGTCTAGCTCTAAATTACCCGGCGACGAACCCCGTACTACCACTACTGTTCCCTAACACAAAAAAGCCACCCTTTTCGGAGAACCTATAGAAACAATACACAGAGTGGTCTCGGACAGATTAGTATACATTCCATTAAATGAACGCAAACTTCGAGTGCAATGGGACTGATTACTCTCTGCTGCCCCCCCCCCACTCTGTAAAAAGAAAGGAGCAACTACAGGCATGCATAGACAACCCCCCATTACCCAGACATGCCTGTCCAAACAAAATACCTACCCCCACTCCGGAAGTTCTCGAAATGCCGCAGGTCACCGGTCACGCCCATCCGGAAGGTGAACCACACAGCACGTGTGGGGCGGGGCCTGCTGACAACCGTCGATCGAATCGCCAGTGGGATGTCCAGGAGGCACCACGGGCCCGGCATGAAATGGCTGTCCCATACTCTTCTTCGCGGAGTGGGCTGGGAGGGAGAGGCGACGCGGACGAGCCTCTCCCACCTCCACGGATAGGAGGCTTCCCAGCCCCAGTCCGGCCATCACAAATACCTCCGCTGAAATTAGTCCAGGTTGGGCTGGGAGGGAGAGGCGATGCGGACGAGCCTCTCCCACCTCCTCGGATAGGAGGTTTCCCAGCCCCCGGCCCGGTACCGAAATCCTCCAGTCGGACGGTGCCCATAATTGCGCAGCACCGAACATGCAACGGTGCCCATACTTGCGCAGCACCGGACATACAACGGCGGCCATACTTGTGCAGCACAAGACATACGATGGCCCTCAAGAGTACATGTGGAGCACGGGATGTGGAGTGGCCATCATGTATGCCTGTGAGAAGGGGCGGCGTGGGGTGCACTGGGAGAGGGAGACGGCGCGAACGAGTCTCCCTCGCCCCCCCCCAGGTGGGGGCGCCACAGCTGCACCCTAGCCGAACGTCCTGCTCCTACGGCACGGAGTTCCATTTCTTTCACCCCAAAAGGTCTCTTCCACTCTTGCAGACTCGACGAAGGGCGGCTGCTGCAGGGCCTCAAAATGGCGTCTGGACCCCTGGAAGGCGGGTCTAGGCCGCTAGAGTGACTTTGACCAGCAATGTAACTCGGACGCTTGCCCACCGGGGCACGAGCCCCCACCTCCGACAGCACCTCCACGGCCTTGAAGATTCTACAAAAGTCCCCGGAGCCCTCGGCCCCTGCCGGCTTCCAGTGAGGAACAACTGCCTTGGTCGCTAACGAAATAACCACGACATAGCCATCCCTTCTGTTAACATGAATTTTTGAACTGCCGAAAAGGACTCTGGTCCAACCGCCGGTTGTAGGAAAAAAAAATTCTGATGCTACTACCGGACTAACCCGGCCCCGCCCAAAATGGCACCGGAATCAATGAGAACTTACGAACACCTCGTGGTGTTTTTTAGCTAAAAAGACTCGATGTTCTGAGATATGTATATGATCCTTTGTACACTTGACGAAAAAGAGGGAGGGTTCACTCGACGAACATGTAAAAGGATCACGTTAAAAATATTGTTTTCAATGTACGATTTATTATGATATTATTGTAGCTAATATGTAACCTCGCTTGTGACACACGCCCACGATATGCGTATAGGAAATTTGATTACAACTAGCCTGACTGTGCTTCCAATTATGAAATGAATGCCCCTTGATCCCTCACCTATTGATAGACCTTTTTAGTTTCCTGCAGATGACTAAATAAACCCTTTTTTGATGTTTTTAATGCTGCAAAATAGCCCCCCTTACTGTACGTACTTCAGCCATCGCCGTGTCCGGCCAAATACGATTGCACCCTCATATCTACATGCTGAACGATTGTGCAAATAAAGGTTTTCCAAATTATGAACAGGTATTGCATGTTTTTTAATGTGGGATCAGTGGGAGAGTTTTTCTGTGCACCCTGCTTTGCTCTCTCTTTAAGGTTATTAGAAGATGGTTGCTCAGCCCCAGATGGAAGATCGAATCTAAAACAGGATACTCTGCCTCCAGGTATGCGACTGGCATAGGAACTAACGCATGGAGAAGGACCTCGGCTTCTGAGGACGGGTAAAGTGAAGAGGTGTAAATAATAGAATGTTATAAAGGTACGGCACTAAAAGGTACTAGGGAGCAGAGTTGGCCGAAAAACTGATATACCTTAGAACATCACAGCGTTGGAAAAGATTTAAGGACCCCGATAGCTAGATACACCTACCAACTAGATACCTCGCACTAAGTGCTTCTGATTTTTAACGTTTCCCTACACACGGCCTATAAGGACACACTGCCCCCCCTGGCTTCAGAAACCAAGACACCAGGGATTCTACCCCGAGGAGATAAGACGAGTATGAGGTAAGTAAAGGACTTTCGTGCCCATGCATTTGGTATGCTCGAATGTTGTCCCCCTCCCTTCCCCTCTTTTTCCTCCCTCTACAGGTTACATTGGAATCACGACCGAGGTACGGTGAAGATCTGAAGCCTCGCTATGTCTGATACATGAAGCGGACTAACGCTGCAAGGTGGCACCTAAGCACACCCACAAACTGCTCTCGTAACGAAAGAGCTAATGAGTTGTATGATATGATGACACACGGTCACCCCTAATCCGTGTTGCGTGAATGGGCACGTGTCACGTATGTCTGAAACTATGAGCAAATGTTTTTGTGCGACTGAGGCGCTGACTTGACTGGTCGAAGGACCGAGAGTGCGAGAAGTGCGATACAATGGTGTCTTTTACTCAATGCATGTCCCCTGTACCCGGCCTAATGCTCGTCCGTCCCAAACTGCATGCTTTCGAAATTCTAACACAGACCCGAAATGTCTTATGTTGCGTAAAGCGCTGAATAGCCTATCTTAATACACGGCCACTCCCCACGTCGCACGTGTACTATTTAGCCTATTGTTGCACATCTCTCTCTCTCTCTCTCTCTCTCTCTCTCTCTCTCTCTCTCTCTCTCTCTCTCTCTCTCTCTCTCTCCCTCCCCTCCACACTCTCACTCTTCTGAACGATTAGCACCTAATTGGCAAACCGCCACCCCTGGTGCACCACCCAATTGGCTCCAAATACCGCAAGTATTTGCACAAAATTTGTCTTAAATAAAATCACCCTGATGCCGTGTCACTACTAAAAATTGATGAAACCTAGAATTGGCCAAAAGGGAAAGGACAGGTAAGACGACTGAGGTTCCCCAATCTGACCCGTAATAAGGGAACTACATGTCAGCGGCTTCTATGATAAACAAAAATGCCTCAGATAACGCGACCTTCCCCGTCCCGAATTGTCTCAATACCCAAACAGTAAAGGTGATCGAAACATCCCCATCTTCCCAGAACGCCCCCAGTTTTGTATCAGCTGCCCCGGGCGAGTGTTTTTAATGTCCCTCACCCTCGGTTGTAAGAGATGTGTCGTCTTACGACTAACACAGGCCAGCCGTTGTTCCTAGGAATGATTTGTCGATGAGCAAGCTACAGAGTTTAGAATTCGAGAAATGTCACTGAACGCTTACCAACTGAACTGTGGCCTTCTGCTAGATAAACACCCTCATGACACAAAGCAAGACAATAGTCCCTCACCACAGTTTGCTATGTTCCTAGTTGTCTTCCATAAGACCTCGTTTTTTAATGAAGTAGTCAGGTTGTAAGAGACCATGTAGGAATTAGAAGGATATTTGCAAAAGTTAAGATTAGACCAAAATGAAGAAAAAATTGTTGCAATAAACCCTGTTAGAAGTAAAATGTTTAGCTGAAAGGTAGGATGCGTTGATCGAATGGAAAATTGTTTAGCCTATGTTCGTTCCTCATTAAGATACCTATCAGACCATGGTGATAGCACGTTGCACTTTTTTCGTAAAATATAAAGCCCTGGAGAACGGTATAGCTTCGTAAGGCTCGTACTAGGAAAGTGGGTCTCTGCCAGAAAAACTGACGTAATTGTAATAAACAAAATGCAATGGATAGGTACCAGATCTCGTACCACGACAATGAATGTAACACCAACAAACACCAAAGAAATAGTTACGAAGGAAAGTTATAATAAATCCAGCAAGCCCATCGTCAATTATTTATATGTTGGTTGTGAACCCCAAAATAACGGATGTTTCTCATTTACTTGGAGCTGGGAGAGAAATAGACTTATGTGATTACCTTCCTCTGCCAATTCTCTAAAGACTGTCTTTTTAAACTCATTTAAGGGTACCACTGTCGGAGGAGAGAGAGACCGGATGTGGGAGCACGCGGCCTGACTACAGATCGTGGAACATCTGCGACACTGGCCAAGGCGAGACCGCAACAGTAAGGAGTCGCAGGACGAGGCACCGTTTCCGACAAAATAAGAGGAAAGGGCTGACCTGATGCCCCTGCTCGATGTTCAACGTGTGCCGAAAAGTCCCCGCTCTCTGAACTCGGTCATGAGCCCGCCTACCTAAAATTTTCCGTCCCCCTGGTCTGTTCCCGATCTGGCCCTGCTCCATCCCCCTTTTTCTCCGACCTACCCTAAGGACTACTTACACACACACTTCCTCCACCTGAACTTTTTGACAATCGACTCAAAGGGACACAGGGCGAAAAGGACCTTTTTGACCAGAAAAGCGAGGAAAAGGTCATGCCCTGCAACGCGGAAACTAGAATAGAGCTGGACCCATAGCTCCACCGTGCCAACAGAAGACGACAAAGAATGCTGAGAACTCGCTAATGATGGTCCATGACAATGGGACCTCCCCTTCGAACAATGACACCCCTGATTATTGTTTTTTACTACGTCTCATTTCTCTCCCAGCCACCATTGTATTGATTATGCTCCCACCAAAAAATGAACAGAACTTACATATGTAATAACCTATCAGTTCACATTCCGAATGACTACAAGTATCTATGAAATGTACTCCATGCTCTCACTACAGAATCGTTTTTGTCCGACATTGCATTACTATGACTTTCCTGCAAACAAGTTTTATCGATAGACCCGCCTCCTAAGACGAAAGATTTTTAAATGTAATGTTTATAGCTCCTTCACCTGGGTTCCTACTTCTTTACTTATGACCGCCACAGTAGACATGGATAGGAAATAGGCCAGCAAGATGTCTTGGATATGTTAAAGGGAGGACTGTGGAAAATTAGTACGGTTTGGTAAACATTATCTGCGCCATCTTGCCTTTTTCCCTGATGCCACACTTTTGTCGTGTGCACCCGCCATTTTAGGTGCCTCGATCAGAACCACCCTCTGCACGCCACTGACCCCCAGCATAGCCCTTCGCCCTCGCAAAGCCCGCACGCTGACAACCCCCCCGCTCTCGCATGCCTTGGGTCATAAACCCCTCTTCAGCGCAGCTCTGCCTCAGAACCCCATCCTGTTCCCAGCGCGACACCTCCCTTCATTCCTTTCATGGTCCCAGGCCCTTTTTTGATACAAACCCCCTTTCCTGTGTGCCCGTTTGTCTTCCTCGTTCCCAGACCGCCACCTAGCTCTGCGGATACTGTTTATTGCCCCCCCCGTACAGTAGGAAGCTTCCCTCATCAAAGGACCCTCGAGTTGATCAAAGCCCCCACCCTATGAGATCCGATCAACCCCCCACATCCCGTGAATCGGCGGGATGTCCAGCTGCGCGATAATCATCACCTGTTGTGACCGGGGTGGGGACTTCAACTGTAAATGTGTGTGGGAACGGGCCTGAAGGGGAGATTCAGAGGATGTCCTTTCATACTTCAAAGCATTACAAGAATGTGTTACCTGCAATAAAGATCATGAAAATGTGTATAAGAGGCCAGGCCTCAGAGATGCGGTTAGAGCACCTCGTGACGATACTGGCTGTCTGAACTGATGTGTTCTCCTCCGGAGAGAATAAACCTTGTTTCCTGCCTTCCAGTCTCCAGCGCCTGCCTCTTCATTGATTAATATTTTGTGGGTTAAAGAGGCGATACCGCCGGGCAAATATTGATTGTCCATGACCTAGTTTTTACAGTAGGAGTGAAGGGAACAGAAATAGAAAGACAGTAAAGGTGAGGGAGAGAGAGAGGGAAAGTGAGTGAGGAAGAGAAGAGGAGTGATAGAAAGAGAGAGGAGAGAAAATTAAGGGTAACGGAAAGAGAGGGAGAGAGTGAGAGAGAGGGAGAGCAAGGAACTAAGAAGGAGTGAGGCAGTTGGAGCGAGTGAGACAGAGGGAGACAGGGAGAGAAAGATGGAGGAAAAAAAGTGAGTGAGGGAGTGAACGAAGGGGAGTAAGTGAGATGGAGTGAAGGAGTGACGAAAGAGGAGTAAAGGAATGAGAGTGAGGGAAGGGGAGTGAGAGAACCAGAGTGAGGGGGACTGAGGAAAAGGGAGCGGGAAAGTGAAGGTGTGAAAAATACAGATAGGATGAAGTGCAGAGGGAGATAGGGAGTGACGGTGAGTGAAGGGCAGTGACAGTTAAGGAAGGAGTATGAGGAAGAGTGAGGATGAATGAGGGAGAAGGAAGAAAATTAAGAGAGAGGGAAAGTGAGTGAGGAAGAGAGGTGGAGTGATAGAAAGAGAGAGGAAAGGAGTTTAACGGTAAGGGAGAGAGAGGGACATAGTGAGAGAGAGGGAGAGCAAGTAACTGAGAAGGAGTGAGCCAGTGAGTGGGAGTGACACAGAGGGAGACAGGGAGAGAAAAATGGATGAGAAAAAGTGAGGGAAGAAATAAGTGAAGGGGAGTAAGTGAGATGGAGTGAGGCAGTGAGGAAAGAGAAGTGAAGGAAGGGGAGTGAGGGAAGGTGAGTGAGTGAAAAGTACTGAGGGTGAGTTAAAGGCAGTAACAGTGAGAGAAGGGGTATGAGGGTGACAAAAGGGGAATGGGAGAGAATGAAGGAGATTAAGAGAGAGGAAAGGGGACTGAGGGATAAAGTAGGAGTGAAGGGAACAGAAATAGAAAGAAAGTAAAGGTGAGGGAGCGAGAGAGAGGGAGAGAGAAAGAGAGGGAGAGCAAGTGAGTGAGAGGGAGTGAGGCGGTTAGACTGAGTGAGACAGAGGAAGAGAGGGATAGAGAAATGGAGTGAAGGGGAGTGGGGGACTAAACGAATGGGAGTTAGCAAAAGTGAATGAGGAAAGGGAAGTAAGGGAAGAGGATTGACGGATGGAGTGAGAGAAAGAGAGTAAGGGGGAGTGAGAGAATGGAAGCAGGTGAAAGAGAATAGGAGTGATGCACAGAGAGGAGAATATGAAGTAGGAGAAGAGGAGTGAGATTGAGTGAAGGGCAGTGACGGAGGGAAAAAGAAGCATATTAAGATAGAGGAAAAAGTAGTGAGTAAGAGAGAAGGATTTATGGAAAGAGAGAGGAAAGAAAAGGAAGATTGGTGGAGAGAGAGGGAGACAGTGGGAGAGAGAAAGAGAGGGAGAGTTAGGGACTGTGAGAGAGTGAGGCAGTGATAGTGACTGAGACAGAGGAAGAGACTTAGAGACGGATGGAGGAAAGGGGAGTGAGGGAGGGAATAAAGGAAGGGGAGTGAGCAAAAGGAAATGAGGGAATAAGAGAAGGGGAGTGACTGAAAGTGAGTGAGGGATGGTGTGAAGGAAAGAGAGTGAGGGGGGAGAGAGAAAAGAGTGAGGGATAAAGCAAAAGAAGGGTAGTGATGGAGGAAGAAAGAAAAGAGAAGTTAGGGTCACAGAGAGGAAGGAGGGAGCAGGAGAAGGTAAGTGAGGGTAAGGGAAAGGGTACTGATGGTGAGAGAAGGAGTGTAAAGGTAAATTAAGAGGAGTAAAGAGTGAAGGAAGGAGAGTAACATGAGCAAAGGAAGCGGAGTAAGAGATAAAGTGAAGAAAGTTAAAAAGGTTTAGAGAAGTAAGAGAGTGATGAGAAAGTATTTTTTTCTCATACTCACCTTATAAGTAATGAAAAGTTAATAATCTATTTTTAATAAATATAGTATCTGTGGAAGAGAAGAAAAAATTGAGTTATAATATATATGGAACGGATCACTGAAAGAATATCGACTGAAAGAATATCGACTACCCAAAATATCGTTGAGAAAATATCGAGTACAAAATATCGAGTTTCTATCTACAAACAGGTAAGTACAAAAATATCGAGTACAAAATATCGTTTACAAAAATATCGTTGTTAAAAATATCGACTTTACTAAAAACAATGTTTAATTACATTAATATAAAAAATTAATTACTAAAATATAATTAACAATACTTAAAATAACTTTTAATAATTAAATAATTAATGAAAGTAAAAAATATATTTTTTTTTCATCATATTTCTTAAAACATATATATATAGTAACAAAATTTAATTAAATAATAGGCAATATTGTATATGTACCCCAAAAACCCCAAACTGACCCTGAACCCTAAAAATACCCCTTTACCCAAAAACTGAAAACTGACCCTGAACCCTAAAAATACCCCTTTACCCAAAAACTGAAAACTGACCCTGAACCCTAAAAATACCCCTTTACCCAAAAACTGAAAACTGACCCTGAACCCTAAAAATACCCCTTTGCCCAAAAACTGAAAACTGACCCTGAACCCTAAAAATACCCCTTTACCCAAAAACTGACCCTGAACCCTAAAAATACCCCTTTACCCAAAAACTGAAAACTGACCCTGAACCCTAAAAATACCCCTTTACCCAAAAACTGAAAACTGACCCTGAACCCTAAAAATACCCCTTTACCCAAAAACTGAAAACTGACCCTGAACCCTAAAAATACCCCTTTACCCAAAAACTGAAAACTGACCCTGAACCCTAAAAATACCCCTTTGCCCAAAAACTGAAAACTGACCCTGAACTCTAAAAATACCCCTTTACCCAAAAACTGAAAACTGACCCTGAACCCTAAAAATACCCCTTTGCCCAAAAACTGAAAACTGACCCTGAACCCTAAAAATACCCCTTTAATTTAACATAATTAGCAATTAATCAATTAAATTAAATTAATTACCAATTAAATTGTAAATAATTAACATATATTATTTAATTACCAATTAATTAATTATTACTACCAATTAATAAATTTACATATTTAATTTATTATAATTAAATTACTTCCCACCCTATTCCCCTATAAACCCACAACCCGCTACAGAATAAAATTACACAATAATTAAAAAAAATTATTAAATAAAAATAATTATTAAAAAAAATGACACTTTTCACATATATTATAACATAAAAACACTATAAATAATTAAATATTATTGAAAAAACTATGGGGCCGATTAGGATGGCGGACGGACTTGCGTCCGTCCGCCACCCCTGAGTAGGAGGGACCGTCCGCATGGGCAGCGGCGGTCCCTCCATGGCAATTAGGATGTGACCGCCAGGGTGGCGGTCACATCCTCTATTATTAACATTGCGGCGGGTGCAGCTTCAAGCTGCACCCGCCGCAATGTTAAAAATGCATGTGTTGCATTTACATGCACAAAGCGGCAGGCACCGCACGGTGCCTGCTGCTTTGTGTACGCAAATGCTGGGGGGTACCATAGGTACCCCCCATGTGCACCCCCCACCCCCCATTCACCCAGGGGGCCCGCAACGGGCCCCCAAAGTGAATGTCCGTATGCTTTTCCATGGCGGAAAAGCCGCCGTGGAAAAGCATATTTACACAAACATCATAATATGGCGGACGGTGTCTCATAGACACCGCCTGCCATGTTATAGCTTTTCCGCCGCGGTCGCCTTCCGACCGCGGCGGAAAAGCGGCGGACGGAATTCCAGACCCACCAGCCATCCTAATTTGGCGGTGGGTCTTTGGAGTCTCCGCCGCGGTTTTTCCGCATCCTCCAGGCCGGCGGACACTTCCGCCGGCCCGGAGGATGCGGAAAAACCGCCATCCTAATCGGCCCCATAATTTTTTACTATCTAGATTATATACTTGGATATTTTCACTGTCTATATTATTTACAGTCGATATTACTTCACTTACCTTAAAAACGATATTTTGACTGTCGATATTCTGTCTAGTCGATATTTTCTCCAAACGATATTTAAAACTCGATATTCTTTCCAGTCGATCTTTTGGAGTCGATATTATGTCTGTGCACCATATTTCACAATACAAAATATTATGTACACTATGTTTTGTATTTTATTTTGCTGTTCTCATAATAAATTGAATTTCAATGAAAACAGTGAGTTCAATGGTACTCATCATATAACAGCGGCATAAGATTGTCTTTAAAAAACCCATTCAACATTTTCATTAAGAATGTAACAATTAGAAAAAAACATATCTTAAATGTCTTTTTCGAACAGCATTTTTTTTACGTAAGTAAGGGATATTACCAACAATCAGAAAGTAACAAACCATTATTACTTCTTTCTTATACACTCTAAATAAAGTAATGTACAAACATATGCTAACAACATTTACCCGAAATAGTCATTTTTTGTTTCACATATCATTCCTCATGGCCAAATAGTATGTGGGAAATCCTTAGTTTGGAAGTTACTTAATAGTACTCTTAAGCGTCCGTTTCCCAACCTTCTCAATCAAAAGCACCAACATCTTTTGGACCATCTAACATTGGTTATACCTCCACCCGATGCTATTTATCATGTACATAGATCTTTAAACAACTAGCATGCTATCAGAACCTCAACATCATCTGGTATGCCGATCACACTCTGCTCATCCTTTATCCTACCGAGGAGCTGTATACCATTAAAAGAAACCTCTTCAAGGGAATGAAAAATGTCAGCAACATCTCCAACAACTACAACAAATCTAAAACACCTCTGCCTCACTGATGATCAACATCTCCTGTGATAGCCACATCACCCACTATCTGATACACTTATACTACCTCTTCGTCAACTACAAGAATTTTTTGAACCTCATCACCCTCACTCTCAAAGTACTTTTCAACACCAGACTACCCTTTCTTAACAGCAGTAATTTTCCCAGGCCAATTATTTTCCCTAAAATTTGGGTTGTAAAAGTAAGTCGGAGTCGGAGCTTGCGGCCCGGAGTCGGAGCTTGCGGCACAGAGTTGGAGATTTCAGCCTTGGCTAAAATCCCCACCTCCGAGCCGGAAGCTCCGCCTCCAAGCCGCAAGCTCTGCCTCCAAGCCGGAAGCTCCGCCTCTGGACCGCAAGCTCCGCCCCCAAGCCAGAAGCTCCGCCTCCGGGCCGGAATTTACGGCCCGAGTTCGGACTTAGAGTTAGTAGTCTTAAATCTATTCTGTGAATACCAAAAGTAGTAAGTTTATTCTGTGAATCCCGAAAGTAGTAAGTTCACTCTGTGAATCCCGAATGTAGTAAGTGCATTCTGTGAATACCAAATAGTAGTAAGTTTAGGATTTAGTCTTAAGTTCATTCTGTGAATCGGGCCCACAGTACTTCCAATATTCATCAAAGCACTATCTACACTTAAACCTTGAGATTTATGAATAGCTATGGCATATTCCAAACAAACAGGAAACTGTTTTCGGCGGATATATAACTCTTTAAAAGCAAAAATCGAGTTGATCAATGACTCAACTGTTGTACTTCTACAATTTCATCAAATTTGATTTTCAAAAATTCAATGTCATCTCTATTTGGGTAATTCACAAAATCAATAACATTACCCATTGCTCCATTTACTAAACCTCTTTCCACATGTATATTACGTCGTAAAATTATCCGACAATACATACATGCATATAGATTCTTTTCTAAACCAGCAGTTTTAGATATTGAATTTTCTAAAGAATCCAATTTTGACTTCAACTTTTCTGACAAAATAATAGTAGCTCCTTCATGCTCTATTCTAACAATAGCTTCCAGTTTTTATAATTTCTTGATTTTCTAACTTTAGCATTTTTTCATTGAATATTGAACATTCTTGCAGAGTTGGCATCAAGCATATACTGATTTTTTTTCTGCAATTTTTCTATAAATATTCTCCTGGAGAATATTTCCGTAGGGAAACAAATTTGTAAGTAATCATGCCTGTAAACCTTATTTGCCGTGTTCACTCACTTTTCCAATTCTTATATCTTCAAGAATACTTTTATAATCAGCGTCCTTTGCCTGTCGCATATTTGTAATGAGTTCTGAATATTCGAAATATGACCAAATATTAACATTTCCAATGCTTCCCAGGCACTTTCTGGTGTCTTCATGTGTAACTGTTTTAAATACTGGCTGTCCTTTCACAGGAGTTAGTTGTAGTAGATCTCCAAAATCTATAACTTGTTTGCCTCCAAATAACACATCATACTCTGTTTTAAGGATTTGTTGCATTCTTAAATGCACAAAGGCAAGCATTAAATTTGATACCAAGCTTACCTCATCAATAATGAGAAGTTTCATTTTTTTCAAGACTCTAGAAACTTCACAACAAGCTTCTCCAGATAGCTTGTGGTATTCTAATTTATTTTCATGCTCTACTGGCAGCATCAATAAACCATGTAAAGTAATCCCTTTAATGTTATGTGCTGCCAACCCAGTTGGAGCAGTAACAACACAAGAGAGTGACGACTCAGTTATTTTCTGTAAATAAGTTGCAATTTCTTTAATTAGAAAACTTTTTCTAGTTCCTGCTTCTCCACTCACGTACAGTCGGACAGGTATAACGTACATGAGCACTCTTTTTTCTCGTGATATAAACCATGCTCAATCTGTTCGGTCACTTGATCGTATACTTGTTTTTGCTCAACATTAAGTTGTTTTTCCAATTCTGCTAAGTTTATTATATCCTCTTGAGCTTGTTGCATTGCTGTTTCCACCTCATCCATGGAAGTTGCTGCTTCATTTTGAATAATTGGTTCTCCTAGTGGATCCTGACTCAACGAAGGAGAACTTTGACTGTCTTGAGAACTGTCTCTAGCAATCTCTGCTGCAATTGTAGCTTCTTGCTGTATTTCGTTGTTCAACATTTTCAGATAATTAGTAAAAGCAGGACATTCTATAGTATTTTTAGTTGCGTTGAATGAATCTTCATAACTGTCAAAATCTCCAAGTAGTTCCAGTTCTGTTCGCCATGGCTTAAAGAGTTGCAAAAGAGCTAAATAGTAAAATTCCCTTTTGTCAGCAGTTTCGCAACTCAGTTTTCGGTGATTAATCAAATGTCCTTTTCTTTGTTTCACTAAACATCCTTCAGATCCAATCACAGCATATACTCCTTTATTGATATCTTCTGTAATATTTCTCTCAAAAGTATAGCTTTGCAGTACTTCATAGAGACAAACGTTCTCAAGATGATTACTTCTATTTGGATAGTATGTATCCAACATATTTGTCTTCAAAATATCTGTACTGTCTGGTTCTCTCTCTGCTAAATACTCAATTTCTTGTACAGATTTCAAAACTCGGTTTCGTGTTCTTGCAAGACCTAAACTCACCCAAATGATTGTTCTAGATTTGGAGTATAGACTTGCAGATGATAAACGATCTGAACATACATATGCTTCAAACTGTAGCTGTACAATTTCTTACTTAGGCTCTTTTCATGAGAATGGCAGATGGGCGATAGTTCAACTAAAATGCGGTCTTACAATATGCGCAATCTATGGCTCAAATATGGATGATCCTACTATTTTCCAAGAGTTAGAGATAGAACTGGCCTCCTGGACAGGATCCTTAATTTTCTGTGGAGATTTCAACATTGATATAGGCGTACTTATCAACAAAAGTTTTACTCTGAATTATAAAGGACGCAAACCAAAAGTATTTAGCGCACTTAGGCAATTAATGGAAAGCCATAATTTACTGGATATGTGGGTTCAGTCAGGCAAAAAGACAGACGGTTATACATTTTTTTCTCACTCTCACAATAAATATTCTCGGATCGACTATATCATGTCATCGTTAGAGGGCTTGGTAATGATTGATATGATTAAGTCCCCTAAAACAATTTCGGACCACAATGCGCTCATCTTTGTCTTCGATTTCCCCGAATTGGTTAAACCAAAGTGTAACTGGACCATTGACAGAAGACTCTTGATCAATCAGGAATTCATAACACATATGAAAAATTGGGCACAGGGCTTTTTCGATTGTAACCGCTTTAGTGCGTCACGAGTAACGGTCTGGGACTGTTTTAAAGCGGCAATAAGGGGAGAAACTATCTCATTTGTAGCCAATAAAAAGAAGAGGGAAGACAATATTAATACACAGCTCATGCAAGAACTTTCTGATCTTGAGACACTCCATGCCACTCAGATAGGCCAGGGGGTTGCAACATCTGAAACCCCTAAAAAAATACTGATATTAAAAAATGAAATTAATAACACCTTGATCCAAAAAGCAGCCGAGACCTATCAAGCTAACAAAAATAAGCTATATGAATCAGGGGAGAATGTTGGTAAACACTTAGCATTACGAACACGCCAAAAACAATCACAAGGCAATATAAAGATGATTGAATATGAAGCCAAGGAATATACATCCAAGCAGGATATCCTAAACATATTTCAAAAATATTATAAGAAATTGTATCACAGCGATTTGACAAATTCGGATTCGGATATCACATCATTTTTGAACAACTGGCTCCCAGATCAAGACATAAATACTAGGATAGATGACAGGATTAAAATAATTCTGGATAGAGAAATCACCTATACTGAGGTAGAGATTGCCTTATCCGAACTTTCCAACGGTAAGGCGGCAGGCACCGACAAAATCCCCCTAGAACTGTATAAAATCCTAGGTAAACAAATAATCCCGCTATTGTTAGATCTGTTTCTCGGAGTGCAGTATCACTCTGCCCCACCAGACTCCTGGAAACTAACGAATATTATAATTTTCCACAAAAAAGGTAAACCATCTCAGCTTCCCTCATCTTACAGACCGATATCCCTGATAAACTCTGACTCAAAGCTCTACTCAAAAATACTAGCCAACCGATTGAATGGGGTTATCAAACATCTCGTATCCCCCTGGCAACACGGCTTTATACCCGGAAAGGGCACTACAGATCATACCCGGAGAGCCACTACCCTTTTTGATATCATGGGAACCACGGGGGGCGAGATGGCGATGATTCTCCTTGATGCCGAAAAGGCTTTTGATCGAGTAGCATGGCAGTTTCTCTGGAATATATTAGAACGAAAGAATTTTGGAAACAAATTCATCAGAGCCATTAAAGCCCTATATATCGATCCTAGCGCAAAAATCTCTATATGTGGCAATGAGTCAGAGCTTATCAAGGTGCACAGAGGTACAAGACAGGGATGCCCATGCTCCCCGATCCTGTTCGCACTATACATAGATCCCCTTATTCAGAAACTACTTCTGACCCCTTTAATACAGCCTATTAAAATAGGGCCATATTTCACCAAAGTCATGGCATATGCGGATGACATTGCCGTTGTAACTAACAACCCTACGGTGGCAATTCTGGAAATCGAATCAATTACCCAGGCCTTTGGTACATATTCAGGATACTCGTTAAATAGGGACAAAACCATGGTGTTAGCTACTGATAATATCCATTATGAAAGTGCTCTCAAAGTTGAAGAAGCTACATACTTAGGCATACGCCTTACTACCAAAGTGGAGAAAATTATCCATTTGAACTACACTCCCCTCATTGATAAAATCAAAATAGATCTCAAAAGAATAGACGACTTACATCTATCTATAATTGGGAGGGCTAACTATATTAAAATGAATATTTTTCCGAGGGTCCTCTACCTTTTTAGAGCGATCCCGTTGTTAGCGGGAGATAACTTCATTAAGACTATTGAGTCTGCTATATCTAAATTTATATGGAGCTACGGAAAGATAAGAAGATCCTTCCGCTTAATGTCGCTTCCACAGGATAGAGGGGGACTAGCTATCCCTAATCTAAAATTATATCTCTGGGCAACACTGATGCAATCTATGGATCCCCTGCTTACGGATAAAAAAACTAATACCTATATGTCCCCAGACCTATATATTCCCTCGATCTACGAACTTAGTCTCGGTGATAAATGTAAAGGGCTTTTTTTAAGACAGGTAGAGCCTTCGTATTATAAAAAAATCAAATTGAAGACAGTCTTAGACGCATGGGTGGGTTGGAAAGCAATCTCTAAATACCTATCAATTCCCACTTTTACAAGATATACTCCTCTTTGGCATAGTAAGATCATCCCCTCATCCCTTAATGATTCTACCTCGCAGAGGTGGGAACATCTAGGTATCAATACAGTTGGCGACATATTAGGACATAATATCCCTATATCTTTTGAATATTTTCAAGAAAAATATCGTGTCCCTACGCAGGATTTTCTTAAATATTTTCAAATACTGTCGTGTATCCGCAATGCTTTACCAATAATAATACGAGACAAACTCCCACTTCTTGAAGCTATTGGTAAGAAAACGACAAGAATAGGGGCTTTGTATCAGATTTTTATGGGTAATCTCCCTGATGATATCGAACAAACAGAACAATCTTGGGCTGTAAAACTGGCAAATCCTAATGTCGATATCGATCTTTCACTAGCGCTATCTGCAAAATACTTTATAGCCTCAAATTTAAGAGCACAATATTATAAAACAGTATACAACCTATACTATACACCCGCAAAATTATTTGCTTGGGGTCTTCGGGCCGACGACAACTGCCCAAGATGCAAACAGCCACTGGCCAATCTACTTCACATGTTCTCAGAATGCTCGGAATTGATGAGGTTAAAGACCATGATTTTGGAGTTCTGGGCCCAGGTCTTTGGACGTCAGATAAGGGACTCACTAACTCTCTGTATACTAGGCCATGATGACTCACTGGGTCATAATAAAGAGGAACAAGCGGTAGTCTTTCTGGGGTATGCCGTATTTCGTATCATTTTGGCAGCTCGCTGGAAAGACCAAGACCCCCCTACTTTTCATATGTGGCTTAGTCGCTTTCTTGCAATCTATAAACAAGAAATTGCAATATATGCTACTAGGGGGAGAAGAATGAAAGTAATAGGAGCACAGATTTGGGACCCGATTACAAGATGGTACACAAATGAGGTTCGCCAATTAGGTTCTGCCAATGATTAATGGACACTTCTTTTGTTTCTCAGATTCTTGTTCGCTCAATCTGCTTATATTTTTCTGTTGTTTTTTTTTTTTTTTTTTTTTCTCTCTTTGGTGTTATTATCCCACCTGATATTGTATAAATTGTTTTGTTAATTAAGCTATGCGATCAACTGTTATACTTACTCCTGCTTCTTTTTGAATTTTATGTATTAACTATGAATTTGTCAATAAAAAAAAATAAAATAAAAAAAAAAGGCTCTTTTCATGAGAAATGTCTTCCCACATTTCCTTTAGTTCCGTCTTTTCAGATTTAGTAATATAAGACGTTACATATCGAGCAACAGCATTCGATTTGTCTGCAACATATTGAATATCCATGTTAGCATTTCACATGGACAAAATGACTGGGTTATAGTCATTTATGTATTTTGACTCTTCATTTCTTTTTAAGTTGTAGGTATTTTTTGGTGATTTTCTTGTGACAGAATGTCGCAAAGATGACATACAATTGTTCACTCTTCCTTTGGATAATACTGGACGTGGAAATGCAAATCAACATTTTGTGTAGAACTTATCCTTAGATTTGTACTTTCAACGTCAGTATTTTCCAGAACGATGGGTTTGAAACCGTAAAACGTGATGTCTTAAATTCTTTTCTACTGTACTTTTGGGTACAACACATGTAGAATATTGTTCAATAAAACTCATCACTGTGTCATCTAAATCTGTTCCAAATTTGGGGGCATCTTTGATCCATATCAGCATATCTATGTGAGGAGCACCTCTTGCTTGATACTCCTTTCTCCAAAAGAAATCCAGAACCTCTCCTAGAGGAGGATTTTTTTTGTTTGTGATAAAAGACATCATAGCTTCAAATCTATGATTGAAATACCTGCATACATTAACTGGATCCAAAGAGCACAGTTCTCCTGGTGTCTTGTATTCTACATTTTCTATGTTAGCATTTGCCTCTTGAAGAAATTGAAGTAAATCTTCCCAAGCATACTCTGCACAGCTTAGAGTAAGGAACCATGTAGGAGTTTCAAAGTTTCTTAGCATACATTTCAATTCCCCATGACGATGGTACCAATACTCATTAGTACCACACTGACATGCCATGAGATTAATTAGCTGAGATTCCAAAACAGTATCTTTCTGTAGGACTTTATCCATAAAATCCTTTGCCGAAACATTTTGCAAATGTACTCCACTTTTTAGTATATGATTCACTGCATAAGAAAGTCCAGACAAGTCACTCTCAAACAGAAGATGAAACAGATATGGACTACATTGGCGAAACCTTGGATCTTCTGCATATAATCTTGATGTCCGGTATTCAGATGCAGGAATCTGCACAGGTCGTTCATCATATCGTCCACCTTTGCCTGTTATAATAAATAAATAACTGAGGGAAGCAACGAGCTTCCAAGCTTTCTTTCCATACACTAATGGGACTTTCTTTCGCTTCTTTCATTTGAAATAACTCAATAGTATTTCCCATCACTTCTTTAGAGTGAAGTGGATGCACACTATAATGTTCATACATTTCTTCAGTTCTGGGCACATCCACTTTTTCAATGTGTGCAGTTGGCAAATCACTCTCCTCTTCTACAGTTGTTTTCTCTTCTCCTACATACACATTTTTATAGTATTGATTATTTGTTACCAAATACAACGTTGCCTTTTTCACTTTCCTAACATCCACTAATTCTTGCCAGATTTTCTTACTCTTCGTAGGAACGCCATTAACTAGAGGTTCCTCTTCCACATTTTCTACACCAATTGTTTCAATATTTTTCTTTAAAATTAGAGGCAAATATACATCTATTCCCTCTAATCCTCTCTATAAATCTGAAGGAGGCAATTTCCCTGTCTTAGGCTCCATGCGAACAATAGCCTGAAATGGATGCACACATTGAATGAGAATAGACTCATAAGTATTTAAATCCATCAGTTCAGAAGGAATATTTACCAACTCAAGATTATTATGAACACCTCTAGCAGGCATCTTATTCTCATCTAATTTATTATAAGAATATTTACAAATACGTTGATCAGAACCCAAATCGAAACAATTCTCTACCAACAAATAAGTTGCCAATTCCTTCCACTCATTATTATTCTCCTTTTCACTTTTTAAATATAGATCAACTAACCTGGTCTGATTTTTATAATGAATTCGTCTACAACAAATACAAGAAAAGTTTGGCTTTTCATCTGAAATGACCTTAAACCTTGTAATTTCTTGCTCAAAATTTTCTGTACTAAAATTCTGTACATTTTCTTCCACATTTTCTTCTATTAATGTATCTGTTTTTGCACTTTCTTCTTCAGGACCAAAGTAACTAACCTCAGTTTCTTCACAAATGTTGATCACATCTAACACAGAACCATGCAAAAGAGCACTGTTCAACTTTTTTAACATTAGTGCTGGACTTTTTGCATAATACAACCTTCTCACTAATATCCTCACTTCAGTATGATGCACTGCTAACATCCTAAAATGGTGAAAAACACTCTGACATACTTTTTTAGAAAGACAAGCCAAAGAAATACCTTGCAAACCTGTTTTTTCTCTCACTCTGCAGGGGTCTAATTCTTGCAACATCGTAACCTTCCGTTTAACACTTTTCTTAGTATACTTACGTAAAAAATTCCCAAAAAAATCAATTGAATCCTGTCGTACACTACAAATACTACTACAATTCCAAGTGAACACTGCAGCCTTAGGACGTCTCACTAAAACTTCATCAGCTAGCACCTCTTCTGCATTTCTAGGGACAATTTTCTCTTTTTCAATCGGTCTACCATTCTTAACCTCATAAGCTCGACCACTGGTGTCAACTGCATGCAACAAATCATTACTCTGAAAGTAACTCTCTTCATTAAAAAAACGGCTCACAACTTGAACTATGTTTCCATTCTCCAGAAAAAACATTACAAACATTCGTTCTTTTAATTAGTCTTTTCCACTTAATTTTGACCTTCGTAACATTGATTGGCTTATCTAGTGTTCGCATCCTACTGATTACTAAAACAAATAGTTTTTTTTAATTCAAAAGCTTTGTCCACAATTGTCTGTATATGTTTTTATTCTTATAAAAAGCTGTTTTTCTTTTACAATTCTTTACATTTTTTAATAAATTTACAAAAACACTGTTATGAAACATTCGCTTCAGAATCTCAACAAACTGATTTTTCGTCTATTACTATAAAGACTATGTTTCCCACATATTTTTCCATAATTTTTCATTTTTTTCTGTTTTTTCTTTGTAGTTACAGATATGTATATATATTTTTTTCCTGATTGTCCACAGTTTTTTTTAATTGTGTTATTTTCCTTATAAAATCCTTTGTTGACTTACCAGGAGCTTTCTTTGTTTTTTCCAAACATTGCTCTTTAGATAAATCTTGTACTTCTTTTTTCTTGGAAATGTAAGCCTGTTTATATCCTTTTCTTCTCTTGCTTTTAGATGGCATATTGTTTTTTCTTTCGGTAGATAATTAAAATCTGTTGTGAAGAAAAAAAAACATATTTAATTATTTTTTTTTACAATTGCAGACCACTACTAGCATACTAGATAGCAATTAGAAGCACTATATGTTGTTAAGTCTGGTTCACTCCATAAGTAATTTTAAGGCACAGCAGCAGAGTTCGGGCAGTGTAGGAGATCCTGCAGGGAGTGCTGTTTCAGGGTTTAGGACAGTGCAGTGGTGTTTGAACATTATAGGGGTGTTTGCTGAAAATTATGTTTCAGGGTTTACAGCAGTGCAGTTGTGTTGAAAGAGTTTAGGAGGTTTTGCTAGGGATGGTATTTCAGGGTTTAGGACAGTGCAGTGGTGTTCAGGCGCTGTAGAGGTTCAAGGTGGGACTGATAATTCTGAGTTCAGAACAATGCCTGAACACCACTGCACTGCCTAAACCCTGAAACAGCACTACCTGCAAGAACCCCTTTCACTGTAGAAATAATGTTACTGAATTTTAAGGGATACTGACATGTGTCTAAGGTCACACTGTGAGATAGTATTCATTTCAGATAATTGTGGCAGAATAATTTTCTTACTTGATGTGTTTAAAAATATGGGAATACATGTACTTATGCAGTGAGTCAGACTTTAGGACATGTAGTGCTATAAAAATCTATGCAGCATTTGTGTCAGGCCTCTTAATTCTCAAATAGTCTCCATGTTGTGTAATAGAGATCCTGTGTGTGCTGTAGACATGCCATAGCAACTCTCTCTGTAGCTTGTAGTAATCATTTCAGTGTAATTTCATTTCTATATTCTCAGTCCCACCTTGACCCCTTATACTGCCTGAACACCACTGCACTGTCCTAAACCCTAATACACCATCCCTATCAAAAGCTGCTAAACTCTTTCAACACTACTGCACTGTCATAAAATCTGAAACAGCACTCCCAGCAAGACTCTCTTTCTCTGTAGTAATCATTTTACTAAATTGCAAGGCATACTGTCATGTGTCTAAGATCACAGTGTGAGTCAGAATTCATTTCAGAACATGTGGCAGAATAATTTACTTAGTTGATGTGTTTAAAAATATGGGAATACATGTACTCATGGAATGAGTCAGGCCTTAGGACAATTAGTGCTAGAAAGTCCAACGCAGCATGTGTGCCAGGCCTCTGAATACCAAAATAGTCTCCATGCTGTGTAATAAAAATCCTGGGTGTGCTGTTGAAATTGCATCGCAACAGTCTCTGTAGCATGCAGTAATCATTTCAGTAAATTCTCATTTCTACATTTTCAGTCTCACCTTGACCCTCTACACTGCCTGAACACCACTGCACTGTCCTAAACCCTGAAACAGCCCTCCCAGCAAGACTCTCTTTCACTGTAGTAATCATGTTACTAAATTGCAAGGCATACTGTGCTGTGTCTAAGATCACAAATAGTCTTTTTTTTTTACCACAGTGCATACAAACAGACATTCTCTTGAATACCTCTGTACAATAGGAAATCAACAATCAAAGAGACTTTGCTAAAAGTTAAACAATGTACATCTGGAAATAAAAACTATGCTGTAAGACTCAGTTTATACCACAATAACTTGGCTACTAGCTCAAAGATTACAATTGTACAAGAGGACTCTCTCAAATCATTTTGAATTTTTAATCATACATTTATTCTTGTGACATTTCATATTGTAATAAAACATCTAGCATGATGTTATCAGGAATGACAGTAACATCTTCATCAACTTCTGAACTTGACACATTAAACTCAATATCATCCAATGTTTCAATTAATTCATTATCTAAACTTTCATCCCAAAAATCACAGGTTATATCTCCTGCACCAATAGGTTGTTCTTCACTGCTGCTGTCCACAAAAGGTACATTTAAGTCCTCTATCAGAGTGTTAGAAATTTCAAAAGTGACTTTAATGTTCTTCTGATTTTGATCCATAATAGATTTTATTATGTTGCTGTACCTAGCAGACAAATATAAACACTAGTTGTAGTCCCAAAGTTAAACTGCTGATGGTGCACTCATTTCTGTCCTTTTTGAGCCCGTATATGGGCCCCCACCAACAACGTGCCTTAATCCGCAGTCAGCATTCCACATGGGCGGATTGGCGTATATCGCGGGTTGGTGCAACTCGACGGCGGGCCGCCACCAAATATTTGGTTTAACTTTGGGACTACAATATCCAGGATGCTCTGGGACAATGGACCCGCCCATCTGGGGGCGTAATGTGAGCATTAATGGATGTGGAACCAAGCATGCATCTGTGACCGCGACCGCCTCTGAGGAAGAAGGACTTTGCCTTCAAAACGCGTCAGGCATATGGCGATTGCAGCTGTCAAATTATACCCACCAGCATCATCCTGCCTGTACTGCTCATTAAAGGCCTGCCACCTTAAGTCCAGCGTTTGTGTGCGGCTCTATTTTGGGTATGGCAACGGAGCATTCATATATATATATATATATATTCATATATATATATATAAAACAAAGCTACACTTGCAGACACTAAGGTATAAACAAGTCTAAGCAATGGCGATAAACAAGTACACATGGACGAAATTTTAGTTACGCCCAAGGATTGAGAGTAATTTTGATAGTGTCCTGTAACTCTTTTAAGGCAAGCTTATTGAAAATGACATAATTATGCCTGCTCAAGTAAATATTTTACAGAAATCCTACCACAGGAGCACAGAAACAACGTACTTGCATATTGCCTAGAAATAATGAACTTGCATATAGAACTATATGCATCCTTGGAATGATTTTGGATGCAAGGGTGCAATTTGCTCTATAAAAAGTGCTATATGCTGGGTTACACTCCTCATGCAATTTCACGCAATCTTGTAAAATTTATTGTAATTTTGCATAATTACACTACAGCAAATTACACAAGTTACTCCCACACCAATAAGTCATCTTTATTCACATATTGATATTGTTATTGCTATATGTTTAAAAACGATAAAAACATGCCTGCTACTACAGTATGTAGCCATGATATTAGGGCGCTGTCCATAACAAAAAAATAAATTTGTCAGCCTATATACTAAGTAGACATGATGTCAGCATTTCTGCACATGTCTATGAACTTCACACTGTCTAAAATGATATAAAAGAATTTGAAACCAGGCAAATGATAAAATGTAGATGCAGCAGTATTCACAACATTAGGGAGTGCCCAGAAGACACCCCCACCTGTGCTGGGCATACATGTTGCATCCTCAGGAATCCTTCTCAGATCACATACTGGGCCAGTAGAGCATCCAAAGAGGACTTAGAGATGCCCTAAAGGACTGATCCTTCTCTTTCTTGCACCCAGGACAAAAAAGAGTACTGCATGACTATCTTGGCCGACCTGTCTGATTAGTGAGACACAACATGCTGCAACAGGCCTTTTCCTTTATGTGCCACTCTACCCAGTGGTCACTGGGCCTGGACTGGTCTTTGCTTTTAACCTCTGTCTGACACTCCAAGAGTATCTAGGAGCCTCTCCCTAAGGTCTTGGGGTCATTATAAGTGTACCCTTGTGGACGTTTGGGCACCAGAAGAATGTTTGAAAAATGTTGAAAATATTTCCTCTACAGCTTCAGTGGGACCCACCAGAAAATGTATATAACCAGGAGTTCAACAGCGTCAGATTGGAATTCAGTTTAATCCCAGTCAAAGATGTCTGAAACTCTGTAAAAAATTACTAAGTACCAATCTGTTTTGAGACTTAGAAAATTTCTCCAAATCTCCAGCAATAACCACCAGTTTCAGGTATCCGGCCTTCTGTTCCATGGTGGGATCTGCAATTCAAGTAGCAGGGTGATATTTTCTTTTAAAAAAGTAACAAAGACCCTTTCTGGAGTTGGTCTTTAAAACCTTTTGATGTCCAGACATTTCAATGGGACCAATCCACTTGGTGCATCAGACCAGGCCTACATTGTGGTCAGCCTCAAATCGCCACCCGTCCTGCTGTACTATTTGCATTGACTATCATTGGCACTTTGTGCTTTTTGACACTCTTTGTACTTAAAAATGTAGAAATTCATATCTCCAGTTCCCTTTATTAATTTGCTGTCAGGTTAGTGTCATTTGGCTTATTACATTTTACACTTTTTTAAAAATCATTTTGAGATTGTTATTGCTCGCTGTTTTTGTACTTTTTGTCGAACTGCAAAAAAACTGTACACATTGCATGTCTGCTCTGTGCTCTAGTTACCAGGGGGTTAAGTTCAGGTTAATTTAGTGGCATGAGGGGTCACCCTGTCAATGAGTATTATTTTTCTCCTTGATGTGGGTCATCACCCAGCTCAAATAATATTCCACTTTCTTACAAGTAGTTTACAGGCACATAGTTGTCAATATATGTTGTGGTGGGAGGTTAATAAACTTGGGTAAACGAATCACCCTAGAAGGGATATCTTGACTGGGGGTTGGATGTTAAACTGAGACAAAAGACCAATTTAATGTTTATATTGCATTCAGAATGTTTACATACTCAAGTGTGAGGGGAGATAAAACCCTGCATAATACAAAATGCTACATTTCCCAATTTAAACAAATGACCCTGATATATTATACAGAAGCCTGATGTGGCTTTTATCTACTGCTCTCTCATTTGTCCTCTTGAAACATGTTGAGATGCTGTGCTAGAGACAGGTGGCATCCATTTCTGAGCATACTGATACTAAAATCTTACAGATGGCCCTAAAGTGACCCAACAGATTAATATTACTTTTACTTATATTAAAGAGGTTAAAACTGGAAGTGGTGCCAGGTCAATATCATAGTTCCACTCTGGGGCTATAAATAGAACTGGATTCAGGATTACTTGTACAACTCAGTGAGTGGTGCAGGTGTGGTGCTCAAGGGCAGCCTATTTCATTGTGAAAAGACCATAACTTAACAATATGCTACTCCATATTCATTCAATTACTTTAATGTTTTCCCCTTCATGGATGCTAAGCCAGCAGAACGAATCCAAGTTAGGAAAGGAAGTGGGAGTGAGCGATATTATTTGATCACAGAATTGCCTTTATTATGGATTCTGACACCCAAATGAGAGGAAAGAGTATACCCCACAACTTCAAAAAATGTCAACCACTTAATTAATATTCTTAAAAATAAATAAGGATTGCATTTAGAGATCAAGAACCATATCAGTTAAAACACATGGCTGAAGAATATTTTTATCTTTAATATGAAACCAAAACGACAGGAATCACATGTAGGGAACTGTACATATGAATTTAAAAATTTTAAATTAAAAGAATATGCTTTATAACGCTTAAAAGTGTAAAGCGCCAACTGTGCTTATCTGGTTGCGCTGGACCAGAACAAATTTGCAGCCGGCCACAATCGATCCTGAGTCAGCTACGATAAGTGGTGGGCCCATTCAAGTTTTTATCTTCAGACCTAGTCACTTTTTGGAGCTTTTTTTCTCGACATCGAGAAATCGGGTCCTCGGATTTGGATTTCAATCCAACAACACCGACCTGCTGCAGCACCATGCCTCAGTGATTTCTAGAGGTCTTTGTCACCCAGAACTTTCAGTGGGATAAACCGGCAGCCCGAGTCGCGGTTTGACGTTGCTTACTTGACTCTCGTCATCGATGCGGGTCTTCTTCTGAGCTTTTTCACAAAAGTTGGCAAAAAGTTCCTAAAGTATCAGATCTTCTTCTGAAAGGTTGTTTGAGGGTCAGAAAGGGATGGGTCCACATTGCCAGCCAAGGGTTGAGAAGCTTTGGTTTGCCTCTGGGGGGGTCTAGGACCCCAAGTCCCACAATGCACCTGGTCAATCCAGGAAAATTCAGGTGAAGCTGGTCAGCTGGAGTTGTCCTCTTAGTAGATGTTGCAGTTGGCTTCTTCCAGCACTTTTCTACCAGTTGTTGCTCAAGGAGTCCACTCCTTATCCTTAAAGACAGCACAATATTTCTTTTGTGGAGGCTTCAGAGTGCAACAGGTGCAGTCCTTCTGAATGCGGTCCTCTCTTGTGCAGTCCTAGTGTCCACTAGAGCAGTCCTTCTTCATCAGCTGTTTCAAGCAGGGATGTGAGGTGCTCTTGAGGCTCTCTCATATTTATTACCCATTCTGGGTTGGCAATAGGCGGATATACCCAACAAAATTGGGTTTAGGTTGCCACTTTCTGCCATAACAACTTTCCAGGGAAGTGTGACATATTTTTATCCCAGAATGCACATTTCTCCCAAAATAAAAAAGGAGAAAATCTCACTTTGGAGTTCTGATCTGGCCAATCCAACATACAGGTGTGGCTAACTTTCCCCTTCACTCCCTTTCAAGCCCCTTTCCTAATCTAATTAGAGGGGCTCCCATCTGGCTGGTGATCAAGGAAGTGGGGGCTGACCTGGGGGGTCCTGTGACATCTGTGCTTCTATCTTTGAAGACCAGTTTATCTCCCAAGCCCCCATCCTGTTCCTTGGTTCCCCAGGAAGCAAATCTCCTATCTCCAAATGGCTGCATTATTTCAGCCTCTTCACACCTACTCGGGCAGCAGCTTGGCTATGGCTGTCATAGGCTGGCCAACCAGAAGAGGCTGCTATGGAGCTCCTTTTGGGAACTTCAGGGAAGTACGTTCTAAAACTCTTTTATTTTCCTGCAATAGTTATACTAAATCCTGCTTTGGCTAGTTGTGAGATTTATTTAACTATTATTCTGATACTTTGAATTATGTTGCTAGCTCCCTTCTGTCAAAGTTAGACTTTATGAAAGTTTAATAAAGCCTTCCCATATTAGCCTTCAGAGCTAGCAGCTCTAAAATTGGGAAACATGACTTTGGCTCTCTTTCCCCCGTCAGGACATAGAAAACATATTCTATAATGCCCCTGCCTTTTATAATAATGCACCCTATAATTTGGGCCCTAAGGCAGACCTTAATGGTGATGTATATGTAATAAAAAGGTAGTTTTAGATTCTAGAAGTACGTTTAATTCCAAAGTAAAATTAGGAAACTGTTTTATTTTAAAACCAGCCTGCAAGTCAGGGCTGGGTTTAAATTGACATTAGACGCCACTGCAGTGCACATATAAGTGCATTAAGTCCACTGTGGTCTCTAAACCTACATGCCCTATTATATAATTAGGACTTAAAGGAAGGTTTTATGAGCCAAATGCATTACACCAATGGCCAGATACCTTTGAAGGACAGAGCACAGGACCTGGGCCTGTTTCACAGAACACAAGGCACTTCCAGAGTCAGTAATCACAAGTATCAGTTGAAAATATGGGAGTGATCAGGGCAAAAGGGATGACTCTCCGAGAGGTAATATGTGAGGAATTTTTTACATAACCTGTATGAATCAATACACTAGTCTTAAGATGTACTACTATAAAGTAGAATGGTAAACACTTCATTAAGCCTATATTGTACATGTTATTTTCATTATCTGACTTTGAATTGTATATTACAAGGCACCCTTCCCAGATTGATGTAGGTGTCTTTTCAATGTCACTTTCGGATGTTCTTTGAAAGATAAGGACAGACAGCATCTACGTGAAAGGTGGACATGTTGAGGATTGGGAGGGAATGGAATCTTGGTTTGCTCAAAAAAAGTCTGGCATAGAGTCTTTACATCAGTATGGCTTTAATGTGCTACCACTTACAAATATCATCTGTTTAGCCTTGTATTTGCATGCATTAGCACTTTAAAAGACAACCTCTTTACTGTGCCAGCCCCTGTTTTTGTATGCTGTATGTGCTAGACATTTCTGTTGGCACTGCATCAGTAAAGAATAGTGAGGGTTTAAACTTTCTAACCCACAGTGAAAATCATCAACTTCAACCTTTCCCATTTATAAAAGCTCATCATTACCTGTGCAACTCATCTGTGATCCTGATGAACATAATTTCCCTCCGTTTAGTCAGACCTTTGCCTGTAGACAGCCTCACAGTTTGTGTATACATTTGTGCAGAAATTTCCACAGCAAAGAAATCACAAACAAAAGTACACCTCTTTTACCACTCGCCAGGCGACAACCATCAGTTTATTGAACATATAAAGGAAACAATTACAATACACTCCATGTTGCGACCCAATGCCATTTTGCTTGGACATTTCAACCTTCCCTGGAACAACGAGGATGATACAAAGGTACCACTAAAACAATTTCTCAAACCTGACCTAATCTTGCACAAGCCCAACACATTAGAAAGGTTCAATGCTCAACTTAATCATATCCAGAGAAGGTGCACTGATAATTGACTCAATGACACCCAATGACTGTTTGGTTTATCACTCAGTCATATTCGACCGAAATACACATGCATAGACAACTAAAGGGCAAGAAATCAAACAGAAATGCTGGGTCAGAGACACCAAAAACATGGACAGGGTGCAACTGACCGCACTTGCAAGAAAAATCTTACTCCTTCAGCAATAACCCAGAATGTTCTTGAATTAACCAAGCACAACAACCAAACAATATATAACTTAATGGAGTCAGTAGCCCCACTGAGATTCAAAAGACAAAGAATAAAACCCTCCCAACCTTGGTGCAAGCAAAGCCTAAATGAGGAAAAGAGGAGTCTTAGACATGTCAAGCCAAAGTGAAGACAGGAACCCTAGACATTGCTTCTACTCAAACTATGTGAACGACAGAACAGCTACATAAATAATATATTTGAAAAGCAAATTCATTGTACTTCAGATCCCAACTCAACAATGAAAGGAATTGTCAAAGACGATTGTTTGAAATTTGTCAACCAAAAAACCAATACACAGAATGTAACCAAAATCAGCAATAACTCAGTGGAAAAATGTGAAGCTTTCTCTTCATTTTTCTATTTTTTTTTTATTAAGAATCAGGTGTATACAAATAGAAATTAAAACATTAAGAACAGATATTACATTAAAGCACAAACAATTTGTCATAAAAGAGAAAGCACAGTTATCTCAATTCATCATAAATACTACCAAATACAGCATTACTATACATTAACAGCAATTAGAATTAATATATCAGAGCCTACATTCTAGCCGTCCTCCACCTTTTTAAGGGGGCCCAGATATTTTGACCCAATTCCCTCATATTCCTACCCCGACGGGAGTATAGAGAAGCTTCCATATTATGTATACCAAGCAATCTTGATAGCCACATCTGGAATGTAGGCGCCTTCGAATCCTTCCAACAAGCAGCTAGGAGAATTTTAAAAACTAATATACCAATAAATATGAATGCTTCCTCCTCCTTTTTTAAACTTAGTTTAAAATCAATCCCAAATATAATCAGGGTAGGGGATAGGGTGATTTTAATCCCTAGCAACCCCTCCCAGAATTTTTCCATCTCTGAACCAAGATCGTTCAAAGCACTACATTCGGAAAACATATGAACTAAATTTGCTGGCCCACAGGAGCATCTCGGGAATTTATCATCCTCTCTCTTCCCCCACTCAAATTGCTTGCCCGGAGTAAAATAAAGCTTATATAATGTTTTGTTTTGTAGTGTTGTGCCCTGAGATTTGAGGATCGCAACAGATGATTTGCCGTCCGCAGTGTTCTATCAAGATCCACATCCGGATCCCCCAAAGTATGAGCCCAGTAGGTTTATATCTTTTCCATATCGTCTTGGAGTGAGTCAGAAAGAGCGTCATAAACCCTGCCAATCCTAGTTCCCCCCCCCCTCAAAAGTTAGTCAAAAATGTTTACTCTGCCTCCTGTTTTAATCCGGGGTCTAATAGACATTAGGGTATGAAAGATTTGCATATATTTAAATCCATGCTTTGCCTCTAAACCATATTTCTGTTGAAGCTCAACAAACCCCAATGGTGCCACGTCTAGCCATAAATCACCAATCCTACTAATACCTTGCTCCTCCCAGTTTAACCACCCTCCATCAGAGCTCAGCTGCAGGAAAAGTCTTGAATTCCAGAGGGGAGTATACCAATTAATTTTTGAAATGCCTAATACCTTTTTCACCAATTTCCAGACCCCCCAGGCACTATCCAAGACCTTATATCTTCTTTTTATTATAAAACCAACGGTCTGTATTGCGGAGTAGGTGTCCGGCTGCTTCCTTCCCCAATAGTAATTCATAAATAGACGGGGGATAGGTACTTACAGAATGGAGATTGGCTGAGCTATGTGTAGTGCCCAGGAGTGTTGCCATTTGGCTAAATAAAGATGCTACGAAGTATAGCCTAATATTGGGGGCCCCTAAGACTCCTCTATCTTGGGGCAAAGCCAAAAATTTTAGAGATCTTCTTATCTTGCCGTACCCCCAAATAAAATTGCTAAATGCCGCTTCAATAGATTTCAACATCCTCTCCCCCGATTGAGCGAAATAGGTGCAACAGTTTCGGTAGCATGGTAATTTTTAAAACATTAATTCTCCCTATTAGGGACAAATGGATGACATCGATCCATTTTAACTCCGATATAATTGATTCAACCAGTGGATCATAATTATCTTTAATTATGGAGTCAATTGAGGCACTGATGTTAACACCCAGATATATTGCCGAGTCTGTGTACCTGCTATCCTGCTTCACGATATTTTCTGAGCATACTATCAAGGTCTTGTTTTCATTAAGCAGGTACCCAGAACTGCGGCCGAATTCTAATGTAATTTCCTTCAGGGCTGTCATAGCTGTCACCGGGTCCGATGTTAAGACTGCCAAATCATCCGCATAAACGAGCAATTTAGTTTCAAATCCATTATGTACCATTGCCCTAATATCCCCGTATCCCAGGATCCTTCTTACCAATGGGTCAATATAGAGGGCGAAGAGGATTGGGGAGCAGAAGCATCCCTGACGGGTCCCGTGCAAGATATAGATGGTATCCGATGATCCACCCATCAGCTGTATCTTGGCAAACAGGTCGCTATACATAGCCTTAATGGCCTTTATAATTTTCGGGCCCAGGCCCCTTTGCTCCAATATCCCCCATAAATATAACCAAGTGACACGGTCGAAGGCCTTTTCGGCATCGAGAAGGATCATGGCGATCCGGCCCCCCGAGGCAGCAAATGCATCAAAGAGCGTGATAACACGTCTTACATGGTCCGTTGTTCCACGACCCGGGATAAACCCATGCTGCCAAGGGGAGACCAGACCGCCAATGACCCTCCCGAGCCTATTAGCCAGGACCTTAGCATATACTTTTGTGTCTGCATTTATGAGGGATATAGGGCGATAAGACCCGGGGGCATCTTTGGGTTTACCCTTTTTATGAAAGACTATAATATTCATCTCCTTCCAAGAGCTTGGAATCACTCTTGACCAAATTACCCCATTAAAGAGATCCAATAGTATTGGAGCCAGAATTTCCGAGAGGCATTTGTATACTTCAGTTGGAATATTATCGGGCCCAACAGCCTTGCCAGCAGGTGAATTCTGGAGGGCCGCTATTATTTCATTCAGTTCTAAAGCCCTATCCAGAACAGTCTTTTCCTGGGGGGTCAGAGTTAAGCCACGATCAACAAACAGAGGATTGCGTAGATCACGCCCGGACTCTTCTTGATCCATATTCTGGTAGTACCCCTTGAAGACCCTTCTGATATCCCCAGGGTCTGTAAACTCTTGATTATTCACCTGGATTTTGTCTACCTTATTATCACTAATACCTTGCCTAATCTTCAAAGCGAACAGCTTCCCAGCCTGTTCCCCTGACTCAAACATTCTTCCCCTATATATCTGAAAATTATCCGCAGTTTTCTGTGCCTCTGCCTTATAAATTTCTGCCTTTAGGGCGAGAATCCTACATGAACTCTCATTTGAATCTCTCCCCTCAATTATATCCTTCAAGTGTTGCTCCTCTACCTGTACCAGCTGAGCGAGTAGAATATCATGTGCCTCTTGAGCCCTATTTCTAAGGGTAGCAGAATAACTAATTGTCTTGCCTCTTAGAGCTGCTTTGAACGCATCTCAGACTGAGTTACGAGGGGCACTATATCTATTCGTATCAAAATACCACTGGGCCCAATTTTTAAGATGACTAACAGATTCTAAATCCAGTAATAATTTCCTTTCAAATGTCCACCTAAAAATAGGGCTTGTAACATTATCTATCTTGTATTCTAAGATTAAGGGGCTGTGATCCGATAGGGCTTTTGGCAACTTACGGATCCTAACTTTTCACATTTCAGATCGGGAAATAAAAACCTAGTCTAGTTTAGTATATTTTTTGTAGGGGCAGCAGAAATAAGTATAACCCGGATTTGCAGGTTCCATATAGCCCCAAACTTCCAGCAGATTATATGTGTTAGCTAAGGCTGATATAGCTCTAAACACTTTAGGTTTAGGTCCAGCATAACCAGCCTTGTTAGTGAAATCTGCTGAGATATTAAGGTCCCCACAGACAATTAATAGGGATGGCCAAGATAGAAGTTCTACCTCCAGTTTATCAAATATATCAGGTTCGTCATTGCTGGATCCATAAACTGTACAGAGAGTGACCCCAATCTTTAGTTCGATTATTACCCATCTTCCCCAGGGATCAGATAATGCACGGACAACACCTCCCAAGTTATTTTTGACCAATATATCGTCACCCCGAACCATAGATGTTTGTGTGGAGCAACCAGCTAGTTCAAAGCCCTTAATACTTAATAGATGTTTCTTAGCCCAAGGGAGGTGCGTTTCCTGAAGACATACAATATCCAAGCGAATCATACCCACAAAATGGCAACATTTCTGCCTCTTTAATCCATCATTTAAACCCCCTATATTTAAAGAGCAAATTCTAAGCTTCCTCATCATTACTTAGTTTAGTTGTTATAACAGCGTGCTTTAAAACAATACCAAAAACTGGGATACACCTGAATCTGAAGCATTTTACTCCCCCCCCCCCACCAACCCATCCCTCCCCACGAAGTGCCCGGAACCCACTTCCACCCCACTACCCAAATTTGACCCCCCTCCCCACCTCCCCCACCCAGCAACAGCCAACCCCTCCCTGAGAGCGCTCAGACATGTGTCTGTGCGTGTGATGTATGCGTACCTAGAAGGCAGTAGTCCTATAAGTAAACCTTAACTTCGCAACATTGTGGCCGAAACCAGGGACAAAGGGGATTTAAAAGAAAATAGTAGATAAACAATTACTACCTGACATAGAATGTAATTTCCCCTCCCCTTATATGCACCTTTTAGCTGATCCCCCCTTAATGTGATTCCCCCACACCACTCCTCCCCCAGACCCCCCAACTCAAGCCTGTATCCCCTCAATACCCTAACACTACTTGCCCAAGGAGTCCAAATATTCATTTGCCTTAATCTCTGACGCAAAATATCTAGTGGACCCTTGGTTAATGATTTTCAATTGTGCAGGATTAACTAGATAAGCTTGGATCTTTTTATCGTGAAACGGTTTGAACAATTGTCTTAAACGCCAGCGTCTTTCCACCGTTACGTGACAATAATCTGGCCTCACAAAAAAGGACGTTTCTCCGCTTGATCTCCTGGCGTCTGGTCTAGCCTTGTCAGATATTGACTGTCTCAAAAGATAGTTCCCAATAAATACCAGAATGGCTCGAGATTTCTCGCCTTCTTTTGTTGGCATTCGCTTCTTGAAGGGAATGCGGTGTGCTCTTTGGATTTCAGAGGTCCAGTTCCACTCTCAGAGTTCTGGAAAGGCTTTTGAGAAGAGACTAATCACGAAATTCCTAGCGTCAGACCCCTCCAAACCTTCTTGTACACCCAGGATTCTTAGATTATTTCTTCTCTGTCTATTTTCAGGCTCTTCCAGCTTCCATTGCATGTCCCTAATTGGTACGTCATGTGCGTCCACCATTGTCACAGCTTTAGACATGTCGTCTTCCGCCCCCATCACCCTTTCCTCCAAATTTGTGACCCTATCTCCCAAATTGGAGAATCCTTTTGAAAGCTTTCTTATCACTCCTTGCATTTTGCGCATTCCAGCCTGCACTTTCCTGCTATCTTGACGTGCCTCGTCTCTATGAGATAGGATTGCCTGATGAATGGTCTCGAGTGTAGTAGGAGCCTCCGATCTTATGACATCAGTTGGTTTATCACTGGAGCCTGAGAGTCGGGTATTTGCAGAATAGTCCCAAGAGAGGTCCTTCCCCCCCTTTGTTTTCTTTCAATAAATGCATGACACCTTCTTTGATGTGAGGGGCAGCTCATCATCGCTCTCCGCACTCTCCTCCAAATCATATTCAAGGCTACTAGCCCCCGTGACGTGCTTAGTGGATCAGCAGACTATGCAGCCTCCTCTGTTAGGGAAAAAATCAGTTGCTTGGCTCCTGTTCTTCTTCAAGGCAGCCTTTATCCTCTTTAGCACCCCCATCTGTTAGGGCTCCTGAGATCAAACCACAATCCGCAATCGAAACGGCCGGGGGATCAGACTCATGTTTATTATAGCTACCATTCTTAGTGGGTAGGGAGAATAGAGAAGGAATTTCCACCACGTTAATTTCTGCACTTAGCCCCTGTGATACTGTGCGGCTCCGCGCCTCAGAGGGACCTTCCACCAGAGAGGTTAGTGACGGGCTAATTTTATCCCGTAAGTCTTGGCCTTTTAGTGAGTCAGTACTTAATACCACATTGCCTGCCCCTGTATCGGACTCAGGAGCCCCTTTTCCACCCTCAGAGGAATCCCTCGTTATTTCCAGTATATCAGATTCATCAGCCACAACAACAGGAGTACTCACTGGTATCGCCGTCTCCCTTGCGCGATGCAGCAGTTCGACCACGGTCAGCCCTGCTGGTTTGATTCTAGCATTGCCTACGTTGCCTGCCTTGCCGGCATTCACTGGGCCGGCCTTCCATCTCCTTGATTCCGGTGGGCGCGGCTTCTGGGGCTGGACTGGGGAGCTTTCTCCGGAGACCGATGTGCTCTCACCCGGGGGGTGATTCACTTCTCTACAAGCTCTCGTGGCGACAACCGCTGCTGCCGCCTTGGCGGCCACGCCACTATGCATCACTTTAGGAGCCATGGCGGAGTTCGGGACGATAAGACGTGGAAACAGACGCCTAAGGTATGCCGACACACAGCGTTTTATAAGGGAATCGAGCCCCTTGTATTGAGACCACCGAGTGCAGAAAAACATACGGAGCGTAGATTCGAGGGAGTGGGGGTTGAAGCAAGGGGGGTGCCACAGATTACGTGCTTCTTCTCTCCTCGCTACTGCCACATCCGAACCAAGGACCGCTGCCTGCTAGTGTCGCAAGCGTCCACCTATGCGGAAGCCATCTTGCTCCAAGTCTCACCGCTTTCTCTTCATTTTTCAATGAAAAAAACGTAGTATTCAAAAAAGAAATTAAAACCAACAAAGAATGATTGCGAGCCACTATAGACAACGATCACAATTCCAACGATGAATCTACATCCCCAGTGAAGGATCATACGAAAAACCACACACCCAAGAGCAAAAATCAAGCATTCTGTAGTCAGTTCAAGACACTAACTGCGAAAGATGTCCACAAGACCTTACCATCCATGAAACCAACTTCACAATTCAACAACCCTATTCCCTCCACAACACTAAACAAACTCTGCCACCCTTTCTCACTTATACTGGTGAAGATCATAAATGTCTCACTAAAACAAGGCATTATCCCAGACTGCCTGAAGACTGAGCAAGTGACAACCCTCATGAAAAAAGTAGGAGCAGACCCTACTATTCTGAGCAACTTTAGTCCGGTGCGAATACCCTCTTTCTGGCCAAATTGTTGGAAAACTGTGCGCACAACCAACTGAATAAACACATTGGCCAATTCAATTCGTTTAACAAACTTTTTTTAGCATTTAGACCAAAGCACAGCACTGAATCAGCCATTATTCACATAATGGATGACGCCCTTAAGATGCTAGACAACAATGACTCCTGCCTACCTATTCTCCGAGATCTCTCTTTGGCGTTTGACTCAGTCAATCACAACAACCTACTAAAATTGCTGGAAAACAGAAAGTGGCAGTCTTGGAAAGTACTCTCCTGGCCCGCATCCTTCCTACAGAACTGCTCACAATGAATCAAACTAAGAAACTCATTCTCAGATATCTCATTAGTGAAATGGAGAGTCCACAAGGGTCGGCCATTTCCCCCACACTCTTTAACCTACATATGGAGCCACTAACAGAATCCCCAAGCAATTGGACATTGCATACAGAATACACATAGATGACACACAATTTTGCTTAAAGATATCCTCCCTAGAAGATGCCATCAAACTAAATAACACTTTAGTCAAAACTCAGTCCTGGATATCTCAAAACCACCTCAAGCTGAATTCTCTGAAAACAGAATTCCAACTATTTTCTCCTCATAACAGCTCCACTCTCATCCAAGATTGGCTCAATCAACTAGACACACTCAACTGCAAACCTACTATTATTGGTTCGATAAATCCCGCAGAATAACACTGGACAAGAATCTGAACATGATACCCATATCAGTGCACCCATGCGTAGTGTGTCATTCCAACTCAAACTAATGAAGGAAGTGAAACCATTCCTGCCACCTCCAGACTTCATACAAGCAGTACAATTGTTAGTAATCTTTAGACTAGAATAATGATATGCAACCCTTTCAGGTTTTCCCTAGGAAATAACAGCTCACTAAAAGCGGCCTTCAATGAAGCAGTAAGACTGGTAACATGCACTAGATGCTTTCATCACATTACCCATCACCTCGGTATCAGGACTGGCTCCCTCTTGAGGCCAGAACTAAACTTAAAATTGCTTTCCTCACACACAAAGCCTTAGATTGTAACTAACCAAGGTAACTGGGAGAAAAGATTTGAATCTCAGGAGGCAGCTGTCCCGTGGAAGAGCATATTCTCTCTGGCTTGAACCATCTAGATTCAGAAAACAAAAAAACTACACTTGCTCCTTTTCTGGATTGGCACCAAGTATTTAGAACTCCTTACCACCCAAGGTGCGATCAAACCCATATACCCATTATAAAACAAAAACATGAAAATTATCCCAATATATAGATTTCTCTCATTAACTCTCAGTTATCCAATCCTTTGGGCTCAATGTGTGCCACAATGGGAATATTATCTAGACAGGAGAGAAGCACATCCTTCTCAGGAGAACCCTACTCAATCTCTGTTACTGGAACTGAGCGGATACAAAGCAGACTCAGAAAGCCACCCTGAAGATTATATCCGAGTGACTAATAAGTAAATGAAGGAAGTTTAATATCTCTCTTACAACAAATCATATCATACTTGAATTTTGATATATTTGTTTCTGTTCACCAATCATATGTGCAGTGCTCTAGTACTCTTGGGTCATGTTTGCACTTTATAAAACACTCTAAATAAAATAGATAAGTGATTCTACTCAGCTAAGTTGCTTGTGGGAATGATCTTAGTTATTCCCCGCATTTATTCTAACATTGACATTAAGTTTGACCATAGAAAGACAATTGTACAAAATTCAAAGGCGGGTGAAATCTATACCACGTTTTGTTTAACTGAATATCAAATACACACATGGTCTTTCACTTTCCATTTCTTCATTTGCTCACAATGTAAATCTTTTCAATGTGTTACAAAGTATAGGGGTCAATATAGGATCTGTTCTTTTCTACCAAATCCTGGATGTAGGTGTGTTTAATCAAAGCCACTCTTTATCTGAACAGCTTCATGCTAAAATGCCTAGTTGAAATATTGTGGGCCAGATGTAGGAAGCTGAATTTTGGCCGTTACCGACCGGTATTAGGCTTTTCACATGTAGGAGGCCACATTTCAGGATTCGGTAATTTACCGAATCGGAAATTTAAGAAATTGGTAAATTACAGAATTCTTAAAATACCGATTTGGTAAATTACCGAATCTTTAATGTGGGGAGCACTCAAGTGAGTGCTTCTTACATATAAGGATTCGTTATTTACAGTTGGTGGTAAGTAAAAAATTCCTTTTAAAAAGCAATTTTTTGCTTTTCATTCAATGCCATGTGGCAGACATGTGCACCCATGCACTATTCAGGGGTGCAACAGGGTGTCAATGTGACACCCTGCCACCCTTGAAAGGGTTCCCCCTATTACCGATTCGGTATTTAGCAATTCGGTATTTACCGAATCGGTATTTACCGAATCGGTAAATACCGAATCGGTAAATACCGATTCTTAATTACCGAATCTTACCGATTCAGTCATTTTTACCGAAAAATTATCTACATCCCATTTACATATTCTTAAATACCGAATTGGTAAAATTCGGTATTTAAGAATAGGTAAATTGAGATTACCCACATCTGGCCCCTAGATCCTTTCTAGACCCTGTAACCTTCTGCCAAATCCTAAATGGAAATATATTTAGATGAACACACCCTTTGCCTTAAATCTTTACATTTGTGTGCCTGATAAATCATGTTTCCCTCTCACAATGGCTTACTTACTTCAGCTCCGAGTTTTCTTATTTGCAGGAGTGTTTGCCAATAACAAGAAAGCCACTCTAACGAGTTTGCATTATACATATCATTTACAAAGATCCCTCACACTTTGGCTCTAGAAAGTGTTTTTGGCTTGCTACAAGGCTTCCAATGTGAACTTCGAAGGTCCAAATGTCTTCAGGCATTTCCTCCTTCAGCTATATTAAACTGTACAACGACCTGCCTTTCTTCCTGCTTTGAAAAAGAGAGAACATCTCTAGTCTTTACTGGTCTGGGTTTCTAGGTTATCTAACACTTAATTTTCACCTACAGTGTATCTATAATTCCATTGTCTGTTCCTTAGAGTTGTCTGCCTATAATTAGCCTTCAGCTTAATTCTCATTTTTCATGCAGCAACTGGAGTGGTTTGGAAATCCCATTCCGTACTTGTTTCTGAAATGCAACTCACATGTGTGTAAGAATCCATTGCCCAGCCAGGTTTCTGTTGAGTTGTATTACTCTCATCTTTCACTATCTGAGTATACACATACTTGTATACTCCGAGGGTGCACTAACCCTTGAATAAAACTTTGGCAGACAATTGAACAGCAACAGCCTATATAAACTGATATAGGACTGCTGCTCTCAACATTTCAATGTACTAATAAACAGCCTCTGCCTTTCTCTTTCCCCTGCATTTTCAAAATACATGGAGTAGGCAGCGTAAAGCAAAAGGCTGAGGCTGTGCTGCAGGTCACACCAGAGCCTTCCCCCTTCCGGCTCCCTTACTCAGAGTCACTGGAGCCTCGGAGGGAGGAAGGGTTATTGTTCCTACTCAGCACCTGGATTTTCATGGCTCAGCAGAACGAAAAAAAAAAACAGCCTAGCCAAGCCGAGGAGGACAGGGGTTGACTTCAGCGGGAAACATCTATTACAATGCAGTGATTACAACGACTTAAATTTACAATGCAACTGTTATAACACAACTGACTTTACATCACATGCCATTACAATGCATGCCACTATAAAGCATGCCACTACAACGCATGCCATTACAACGCCTACTATTACAATGCATGCCAGTGCAACGCATTATAAGGTAAGTAATGGAGATTTTTTTAGCATTATGTGGTTATGGGTTTTGGGGTACATGAGAATAGTAATTTTTATCCCTACTGTTAGAACTGGGATTTCTGGTTGGCTAGGTCTTGCGCCAAAGCCAGGCAGAAGCCACCACTCTAGTCAGGGCAAGGGAGTTACACGCCAAAGATAACCCCTGCTCACCCCCTTGGTAGCTTGGCACGAGCAGTCAGGCTTATCCCGGAGGCAATGTGTAAAGAGTTTGCGCAACACACACACACAGCAGCAACACACTAGGCACACCACAAAAAGGAACTCCACAAAAGATTATATATAAAAATAGCCTTTGTATTACCATAAACACATTAGATCATAATCAGACAGATACACTGTTCCAATGGGCACTGGGCGTATTTACAAGGGCATTATTTACAAATGACAGGGCCATGTGGGCCACTGTCAGAATCGGCACTTAGTAGAAATAGCACTTAGTAGAACTGTAGCACAAAATATTAATTGTAGAACACAACCAGTAACCACTGGTAAAAGGTAGGTACACACTATGCAATACTAATCACCATAGACATAGATCACGCAGGAAAAAAACAACTCACTAGCATAAACTATACTAGGCAAAACAACCTCCTAAAAAAAAAAACACAGTTAGAGGTATTACAGGCATAAAGGAATTGCACATTACGCATAAATCACATTAGGCAATTGTCATCCTAAACACAAATCACCAATTACCTTGCACAAGAATCACATTAGGCATAGACACAGTGCGCCCCAGGTGGGGCACAATACAGGAAAACTGTCCCTAGGCGAACTTGCCTCTCCCAGGGCCAGCGCCCTATGTCCAAATAGTCAGGGCTAGCTGCCTAGGCAGCTCTAGGGCTCCTTATAACAATTAGGCCCAACGTTGCAGCTGTCCACTGCCAGGCGGGGCAGCTGTAGAGGAAATTAGCCCAGGCACCACTGTGCCCCTGACCCCTCACTGGTGCCCTCCTAAATGAAAACTGTGCAAAATAGGCCTGGGCACCACTGTGCCAATGAGCCCCACTCGGGGGACTCTTGAAAACAAATGCCCCTCAACGCTTAAGCGGTCCACTGCACTGCGGGACCGCTCAGGGAGAACAAGGACCGGCGATGGGGGGGTAACATCCCACTCACCTGGGACTCCCCCGTGATCTCTTCTCTCCAGGCGTCTCCAGCTGCTGCACAAGGGGTTCGTCGCCCGGACCCTCTCCTGGGACCGGGACTTGGACACGGAGCCTGTGAGGCTCAAAACGTCTTAGGCTGCATGCGGGGCTCTCCTCCATGACACGGGAGCCCCGCGTCCCGCTGGCAGCCTTCCTGTGCCTCCTCTCGCACTGCCGGCAGTCAATCCCAGCGCGACCACCTCGTGAAGTTAGAGGGAGCACGTCCGCGGATTCCAGGGCCAGCAGCGGTGACTTCCTCGGGGCACAACACGGGGTAGGCACCCGTTTAACTGTAAAAGTCCCTGGCGGGGTGGGCACCCGCTAGGGGATATTAATAGCAGCAAGGTCCCTGGCGGGGTGGGCACCCGCTAGGGGATATTAATAGCGGCAAGGTCCCTGGTGGCGGGGTGGGCACCCGCTAGGGATAAAAATCAGCGGATATTCCGGGTAGGCACCCGCGAGGCACACAATGCAGGGTGGGCACCTGCTACGCCTACAAATCAACCCAAAATCACGACACATCAGGGACGAGGGGTGGGCACCCACGCTGAAAATGAGGCGGGTTGCAGGGGAATCTCTGCGCCAGGGATTCCCTTGCAAAAACGATCGCAGCTCCGTGCTACAGTTGAGAATAGGAGCGCTGCTCCTCTCAGCACCAGAATAAAGCCCTCTTAGGCCAATGAAGATGTGGCGCTTCCCAGGTGCTTGGGGCACAAAGCCCAGAGATAGTCTTTAGAATGTAGGGGGCAAAGGCTGGGCCCAGGGGCCAGCTCACAGGACCCTCCAACAGGGAGGCAGTCCCCAGTGGCGGTTCCTCCTGTTGTCCAGTAGCAGCAGCAGGTCCCCCTTTCGTCAGGATCAAGAAAGAACAACAAACATGAGGTCACAGCCCCTTCTTATACAGACATTTCCTTTGTCTAAGGCTGTAGGGCAGGGGTAGAACCAGTTACAACTGGTTCTTGAGCACTTTGTTTTACTCAGCCTCTCTCCCTATTCCCAGGACAGGCTAAGGACATTAGACACACCACAGGGGGTGGAACCAGCATTGTGGAGGGAAGGCCCAGCCCTATTAAGGTCCCAGGTGCTCTCCTCCCTGCCATCAACATGCAGATCTTCCCATTCACCACCGGGCAGACCCGTCCTGACTCCTGGAGCCAGGCACACCAGCCAGCTCCAGCCAATCACAAGCCAGACAGTCAATTCACAGTCACTGCACAGACATGCCAACTTCTAGAAGTGGCACTTCTACACTAGACACAGTAAATCTGCGCACACCGTCGCACTGCATTTAGTCTCACGAGTTTGCACATACCAAACTCGCCCCTGCACTCCTCTCACATCAAGAATTACCATGGACACACATATCCCCCATGCATTCCACTGGGAGGGCAGGCCAATCTCACAACATGCTCTCAGTGCGCACGCACTTTACAGTGGGACACAGTGTTAAAGTGCGCAGAATCCAAAAACAACTAACACCAGGTCACTTTTAAAAGCAAAAAGTTTAGAGGTGAACCTGCCAAAAGGGCCAAGTCCAACACCTACACTATCCAACACTTTCCCTACTGTTGCACTCACTGGAGTAGGAATAGTCATTTTTACCCCTACACTATCCCACACTTAGGGGGTCATTAGTATGGCGGCCGGACTTTGTCGGTACGCCTTACCCCCGGGAAACGGGACAGCCCGCTGAGGGTGCGGCGGTCCCGCACTCCCAATTAGGATGTGCCTGCCACACTGGGGGGCGCATGGCACATTTGTAACATTGCGGCGGGCGGTGCTGAAAACACTGCCTGCTGCAATGCCACAAAGGCAAGTTGTGCCTTTCAATGCACAATGTGAGAGGCACCGCACGGTGCCTGCCATGTTGTACATTGACCCCCCATGTGCAACCCCCCCACCCCCCAGAGTCACTGGAGCCCTGCAATGGGTACCCGCAAGTAAACTCTGCATGTCTTTCATTGCCACCGCGGAAAGGCATGTTTCCTCCCACATTGTAATATGGCTGGCGGTGTCTAACAGACCACCACTATATTGAACCCTATTACACCTGGTCGCCTTGTTGACCGGGCAGAAAAGCGGTGGACGGTCTTTCCGTCCGCCGCGGACCCCCAGCCATAGTAATATGGCGGGGGATCTTTGCTGCAAGGATGGCGGGCGGATCGCCCCCGCCGGGCCGGTGGTGACAACTGCCGGCCGGAGGAGCTGATCCGCCTGCCATCCTAATGGGGCCCTTAGTCTACTGTTTCCCTAAAAGTATTATGCGTTGTGATGGTATGAATTGTAATCGTATGCATTGTATTGGAATGCGTTGTAATGGTAGTTTTAAACAATGCATTGTAATGTCATGCGTTGTAAAATCATGCAATGTAATGGTAGTTGCGATGTAAAGTCTGCGTTGTAAGTGCATGCATTGTAATGTCATGTATTCACTTCGGTCCCCTTTCAGAGCTCTTGCTGTGAATGTTCAACAGCCCTAGCCTTGCTCACGCGGTTTACTGTTTAACAACCACAGCAACAGATGTGAATCAAAGGCTTTCAAGCTTGAGGGATTTCAAACTCCTCGAGCTCCAAAGCCTATGTTTTTATAATTAAAAGCATCCTAGGCTGCTGAAGCTGCGTTATACCGGCCATTATAGGCCCTGGCCTTTAACAATGGAGGGGGCCTTTAATGGTTGGTATAAGGCTATGGTCACCCACAACTGTCCTACCTTCCAGCAGTAGTTAGTCAGCAGCAGGCGCATACTGAGACAGTGGCTAGGCTAGGATCTCGAGAAACCACCCGGAGTCTCTGCTGTTGATATGCAAACTCACCAGCCACCAGCAATTGAACAGTCCAAGGGGAGGCTTACTGGGTTGGTCATGACACCGGGAGTCTGCTAAACCTTCCACAATGAATATTGAGTGACTCCCTGGTAGTGAGGAACTCTGTCCTAAAATAAGATCCTACTTCTGGGAACATTAACAAGATGGCTGTCCTGTCTCTCTCCCCCTTCATCTTCAGCTTCGGACTCTAACACTCCTCTGAAAGAATCATTTCCAGAGACACCGAATATGCCACTGTTGTGTCACAGGCACACCAGCAATGGCGACTGAGTCACGTGATCAGGTCCCCAAAGCACTAGTTCATCAGCAATTTTCTTCCATAAGCACGCATCCTTCAGGCATGGGAAACATTGTTAAGTGCATTCCAGCTGTAGGTTACGACATCTTAAAGACACTCATTTTTTTAATACCCTGTTTGCACATGCTGCACGTATCTTGGCACATCTCCTTTGGTTATTTCAGTATGGTGTTCTCATAAGACCACACGTGTGAATAGATTTACTGCTCTGCGGTTTGTGTGCTAATTTAAGAGAGAACAGATTACTCGTATTTATTTTTATGTGTTACTTAAATAATAAATCATTTTCATGCCAGCTGAAAAAAATGCACTGGAAGCAGTTTCTCAGCAGGTGTGGATGTGCTCAGGTTAAGGTTAGCTATATTTCATTCAAGCTTTAATTTCATTTATGCCTTGCAAGAACACGGGATATCATTAGACAGGCCATAAGGCCTTTCCATTTTAAATTAAAATACTTGACCACTTGCTGATTCCAGGCGCTTCAACAGACGTACAATGGCGTAGATGTTTGCAGATTAACATGGGTTTTAAGCATCAACTGTGAGAGCTCTACTATCAGATACCACAGTCGGCCTCTAAGAGGATATTATATCATAGGCATAGAGAATGTGGACCTTACAGGTGTAATATTTAACAAAAGAAGATGTGTGAATCGTGTAATAACATCAATACCGTGATTTCCATTTTCATTGACTACCTTTAAATATTACTGAAAGACTGATGGAATGCGTTTGTTTTGGAATACAGCAGATGAACTGTAAGAACCTAATTGCCTTTTTACATTACTAGCACTAACATGCTTAAATTCACAAACCCTCATGTTTTCCACATGCATATGCACAAGCCTAAATGTGTTTAGAGACCTTCAATGGCCCTTATTCTGAGTGGCCCATTGTTGATGTGATATGTACTGTGCCTGATAAATAACGATTCAGATCAGATAATCTGTATTAAGTGTTCAAAAAGTATAACCATAAAACCATATATTCATAAATATGTTAAAAACCGTAAAATCCATAAAGAATTAAAGCAGTGAGATAATTGATGTCAAGTCATAAACATCCGTTTAAAGTTAAAACAGCAAGAATCAAGTTAGCATGTTGTAGTACAGCAGTTCATATTCCACTTTCATCATTACAAATCAGTTGTTTTTATCAGGTGTGAGAAATTGCACTTATTGCAAGTTTTCCCAGATAACAGGATATAACAAGCCAATTCTAGTGCTTATCACACCAGAATTACCGTAAATAACATTAATGTGTTCCCATGTTAAATTTCAGTAGGTTTGACCTTCTGAAATGTACATAGCAGATTGACACGGTGACCGCCCCTCATGAAGGTAGCTCTGTTTTCAGAAATGAAGGCTTCCCTTGCAGGTGCTACCAATTACCTGCTGATTGCGAGTCTCTGCCAGCATAAAAACGCGCTCCCGACTCCACTCCACACACATCGGGAGGAAGGAACTGACGTATCTAGGATTGCTGTAAGGGACGCTCCTTGACAAAGTAAGAGGTTGAATGATCAGAGGCACATAATTTCCCTGAATATGTATGTATGTGGTGAAACTGTATGCAGCATACTTAAAAAGCTTGACCCCTCCTTATTCATTACGTTTTAGAGTGTGACTACGGGTGTCCCCGTGCCCTTCTTCCATGGGGCGTAGAAGACCCATCACTGTGGTAAGATCGTGAGCTGGTCTCACAACAGTAATAATGACATGCTTTTACCACACGTGTGAAGTGCCACAAAACCGCGCAGCATGCGACTGTTGCATGCTTTCAAATATACAAGCATTATGATGCTTTCCCTACATGTAGAATATGGAATGGTAAGGATATTCTTGTTTATCCAAAGGTATTAGAAAGCAAGATGAGTTAACAGGTAGACAGAGGTTTGGAGGCAAAGCACATTGACCCATTAGGATTCCGTATGAGCGTCCTGATGAAAGCAATGGACTCAAATGAGCCAAAAGGCAAAAACATGTTGACGGTAACAGTGGTGATGGGGTACTAATTCCCCTTTTATCCACAATTTATTTTAATCTCCAAGTGCCATGTCTAGCAAATAAACTGTTTTAGGATGCCACACTGGTTTTTAACCGACTTACATCACGGATCCATTTTTAATTAAAGTGCTTTCCTTACTCCTGCTGTCGGCCCGCTCTCCATCAAACGGCGGCTGTTCAGATCGAGGATTGTCCTATGATGAAGAATGACACCTAGTGGTGCATGAGGAAAATCTGTTACATTTTTCTGTATGCCCAACACTTGCACTGAGTAGTGTTGGGAGGGATAAATCACATATCTCTATACTTACAAAATTCTTGGGGAGCTTATTTTTATGTACATATGTTGTGTTGGAAGGCCAGCTCACCCTGGAGACCCCAGGGCCTCAAGTTCTCTACCTGGGGGACATACCAGGGGAGTGCATTTATATAAGCCACAGGTCATGACACTAGAGTGCAAATGTATTTTCCCACCCTTAACTGAGGGGACACAAAGTACATTGAAGCATTGACATGTACCATGCTTTTAAGACTCATGTCAATGAAGCTCTCAATAAAAATGAGGGTATGGAGGGGGAGCATGTGAACATCACCAGAAGCCACTAGTTTGCACTACCACCAAGGTCATAGGAGACAATGCATAAGAGGGAAGTAGATACGTGTTCACTGTTTTGTTATGCTTGAAGGGCAGGGTTTAACTGCAATTTCAGTATCAGTACTCACTGCCCTGCCATTCTATGTCTGCTGGTTCTGTTTGCAAAGTGGTATCTGCAGCCAAAGTAAATAATGTTTGCTCATTTGCCCATGAACATGTATAGCCACATATTTGTACATTGGGTCCGATATGTCCAGCACTTTGTTAGCCTACAGAACGTTGCATCAAATATGTTTCAGAGCAATCATTGACCAACTACAGGAAAGTCATATGACTCATAAGCTCTGGCACTCTCTACTGGACTTTTACAATTACTTTCATCATCTTCACAGGACTGAATGAATCATGATATGTGGTATGGTTTTATAAATCATCCCTCAGGTTCATGCATGCTGTTAAATATTCTGTTACACATCTAGACTACACCAATTAACTGTGCCTTGCATCTTTTCTTTACCTACTCCTCAGATTCCTTTGAATTTAGGATGCTACCACCAGACACATATTCCATCTACATTTCTGGGACCACGCCCTTCTGTTTCAGGATTCTCTTCACAGGGTAATAGGCCTAGACATAATCCATTCAAACATAATTCATGTGCCATCCATGTTGTCAAGTAAATCTTCCTGAAACTAAAAACTTCAGACATACTAGCAAGGATGGATTCTGTACTAACCTGGCATATCTCATGACCATACCATTTTTCTGATTGTCTTCCATAAGCATAATTTCAGTCTTGATCCTAGCAGCCAAGATTTAGAGCTAACCTTCTGCAAGAATATGGATTAACCATGACCATCTCAATTTACAGAGTATATTTATGTAACTGTTCCAAGGGTGATTACTAGAAAGTGTATAGGATAAATAGAAGACAGCGAAACATATCAAACAAACTTTATCTTACTTTCTCTGCATCACTACATGCAAGTTAATTAGTGCCATGACTGAAACAACCATCTGAACCTCAGGCATAATAATCATTGCTTCTGACATAGGCCATCACACTGTATGTCTACACTACCACGCATGCACAACAAACAGGGAGGCCTTTTATCCAATCTTCGAGAAGAGTTGTGTGGGCTTCTTGAGCAATGGGAAGCATAATGCAAATGCAAAAATAAATTAGAATATAAAGATGAAAAGGATTGGAGAAGGACAACCTTAATGCATTTGACAGTGACTAAAGAAAGTAAGGGTAAACTGAATTTATTGAGGAAGAATCAGAAAACAGTCTGTTAAAGGAACGGATTAATCAAACAAAGTATATCCATTAGAGTGAGAATTCCATGGTGGAATATGATTGTACCTGAATGTCCTTTTAGGCATGATATTGAAAGAAATTGGCTTATTAGTTGAGAGGAGTGGAAGCCCCACTCAAATAATAAACACAATCCTTGCTAGGATGAACCAGAAATGTCACTATATATAAATGTGCTCACCTCTCTGGAAACATGACACAAACGCATTCAGCTTAACTTAGAGGCAATAGGTAAATTATTTATGCAGCACTAAAACAGTAATAAAGTGGGAACATCACACAAGAAAAAACTCCAAACCAATGTATACATTTTAATATGGCACCTTGCCTCTTCTGTTGTTAGTAGCTAAATGGAACCCCCAAGTTAGTATGTGCATTATTAGAGCTGGCATCTTTGGCGTGGTTTCCCCCTATCTTTTTACCTCTACCTCATGTATTTTTGATGCTGTGCTGTATTTCGTTTTTGCTGGTTTAGATGCTTTCAACAGTGTAAGTGCTCCCTATGTGAATTGAGATTGTGATTGGATGTACCTGATTGGCATATTTGTATCATCATGAAGTCCCTAGTAAAGTGCACTGGGTGTGCCAGGGCTGGTGAGGACAAATGCCACTAGTGGGCCTGCAGCACTGATTGTGCCACCCACATAAGTAGCCCTAAAATGGTGTCTCAAACCTGCCACCGCAGTGCTTGTGTGCAGTCTAGAAACTGCCATATCCTCCTGGTCAGTGTCCCCACTGACCAGGCCTAACCCTTCCCTTTTTGTGCACATTAGCCACCCCTATGGAAGGCCCAAGGTACCCCCCTGGGCAGGGTGCAGTGTATGTGAAAGGTAGAGCATGTACTTGTGCAGGTGATATGCTCTGGTAGTGAATCACAGCCATTTTCGTTTTTCACTATTGTAAGGCTACCTTGCTCCATAGATTAACACGGGGGATGCTGGCTACAGTGGCTACCAGCAGTTCTTCCCATAGGAACAAGATAGGACATAAGAGTCTAGTATCCCTGAACTCAGAATTTAATAACACATCTTTTAGGAAAGGTTGTTTTTAAATCCTGTGTTTGAGAATAGCACGTTTAGAAAGTTGCTATTCTCTTGTCTGACTCTTCTTTGTGCCTGGGCCTGCTTGTGTATTGACTGTCTGGTTTGAGAGTGACAGAGGCTGAGGATTCCCCAGGAGGCTGGCTGAGTCAGCCCTAGGCTGAATGACTGCATTTGCAACTTGAGTGGTGGGAGGAGATAGCACCTGGGCCTTCCACAATGCTGGCCCCACCTCCTGCTGGGCGGCTGACGACCCTGCCCCTCACTCTGAAAGGAAAGGAGAAGCTAGGAAAATGAAGTGCTCCAGCAACACCCAGAACTGGTTCAGGCCAGGCTCAGGGTCCACTTGCACAAAGAGAACACATACTTTTAGGGGTATAAGTACAGGACCACTGACAACAGAAAATTAGATAATCCTGGAATCAAGAAGGAACCTCTGCCAAGGAGAAAGCTGAAACTGAAGAAGGAAGACTGTCCTGCTGTTGCTCTGCTGGACTGACCTGTTGCTTTGCTGCCAAGGAGAGGGGGAGGACTTTGCTGTTGTGCTGTGTCCCCTGTCTTGAAGGAATCTCCAAGGGTATGAGAAGAGCTGGCCCCCCGTTCTGAAGTGCCAGGAACAAAAGGACTTCACTCTCAACTTCCCTGAACTCTGCTGAGAGAGTCCTGTCCCTCCTAGAGTGCTTGATCCAGTTGTGGGGCCTCTGGAAGTTGTACCTGTGCTGGGAAGCTTGAAACTAAGCTTGAGAGACTTTTGAAATTGAAAAGTTATCGCTTCGCTCGCTGCGGAGCGCATCCCTGACAGTGCGAGGAAATTCCAGCCGCTACGAAGGCCGAGATCGTCGCAGCGCCTGTTACCGCTGCCAGAGCCGTCGCACCCTTCGTTTGCGGGTCGCACCAGACCGGTGCGGGAAAGTTTAACATCGCTGCGAGTGTCGTCGCAGAGCCTGTCGTCACTGGGTGAGATCACCGCACCGCTTGCTTGCGGACCGCATCACGTCGCTGCGAGTGTCATCGCAGAAACCATTGCGTCGAGGAGCTGTGAGAGAGAGGATCACCGCTGGTCCGCGCATCGTCGCCCCGGAGATCGTCGCAACTCCAAAGATCGTCGCATCGTGCCTTTGCGAGAACAAACTTCCTACGGAACCTCCGCACCGGAATCCATACAAGCGGCCTTCCTCCCCATACAGACCGGATTTGTCGCAACACGCCCGCTGCTGCAGCGGGGCTGTCGCAAACGCCTCCCCAGGGGCTCAGGAGAAACGCATCGCTTGTTTTCCACCGCACCAACTTCTGTTTTTGGAACTTTGTCGCAACTAAAAGGTACTGTGAGCAAACGTGACGCAACTGTGAACTTTTCACGCATCTGTGGATTATTTTATCGCAACCTGAAGAATTTTATCGCAAACCTTAAGAACTCTTTTGAAACCATATTCTTGAATTGTGTATGTTGGATTTTTTTGTTTTGGTCTTGTGTAATTTAGATTAAATACCTTTATTTTTCTAAACTGTTGTGGAGTCAGTTTGTGGTGTTTTCACTGTGTTACTGTGAGTGTTGGTACAAATACTTTACACATTGCCTCTGGTTAGCCTAGACCGCTCGTGCCAAGCTACCTAGAGGGTGAGCAGGGGTTATCTCAGTTGGTTTCCTCCTTACCCTGACTAGAAGCAAGTGTCCCTATCTGGACAGTGGTACCTACCCCTGCCAATGAGAGACCCCCATTTCTAACATGCATCATATGCCCATCATTCTGGCAGGCAGAGGATTCCTTGGCTCATTTTATCTTCTTCTGCCCCGCTATGGTCACCCTAGAAAAGCTTGGATTATTCCTATTTGCAAAACAGCTTGGGTGTAAACAGCTCCAAGTAGCCTTCAGGCTTCTCCACACAGAGTACTGGCAGCCTATCATCTATGCAGTCTCAAAATATCTACACTAGAGTTGTTGTAATAAAAGTAAGTCATTGGTTTGCACCCCTTTCCCTCTTGGCCAGCCTGAAGTCTGGATCTTTGTTCTGTAGTCATTAGAAATGACTTTACAAATTCTATGTATGTATCCCCAGGGAGCCCCACTCTTATGATTGCTTTTGTATCATGCTTCCACTGCCCCTTATCCTCCAGATGTTGCAGGCTACAAGTTGTCTTTGACATCAATAAAGTGTCACCTGCAAAATATCTTCTGGCCAACCAGTATGGGGTCATTAGTAGGCTCTCCTCAAGATAGGAAACAACATCAGTTAAATATAAGGAGAATAGAGTTGGTGTGTGGACGTACCCCAGTCCAACCCCTTTATGAACACCTAGTTGATCTGTCAATTCCTCTCCCACAGCCATCGGACTTGGGCAAATGTATCCTGGTGCAGACTTTTGGGGTAAATCAATAAGGCTTATCGGCCTGTAATATAAGAGAGAGTCCAGCGGTACCAGCAGTTCCCTGTTTATAGATATTGATGATTTCAGCTGCCTTCCAGATGCGAGGATTACTTGCCCCACCCAAAATGTAGTTCACCAATTTATTAAAACACAAAGCCCAGCCCTCTATATCACCTAAAAAAAGGTCACCGGTGCATCAACCGGCCCACCGGCTTTACTTGCTGCTATGGCTGTCATGGCATTCCAAGTCTAACTCAACCCAATCTTAAGAGGCACAGATGGGAAATGCTTGTTATCATTGCCTGATGTTCTACGTTGACAGATTTCCTCATGGGCTGTTCATAGAGGCCCAAGAGTTGGGAGTGCATACCTTCAGGGTGATAGAGTCCTCCAGCAGCTTCAGCCCTTGCTGACCTCCATTAGCCACTAGCTTCCAGATTTTCATGGTATTTTTCTGTGTGGCTGCCTCGTAAATGTGAGTTGTGTGTCCTACTCCTTGTGTGAAATAAGTTGGTCCAGTTCATACTCTTTCATTCTTGCTTATATGAGACAGGCGTCTCCACTAACAAGTGCTCGGCATAGCTCTTTCTTCCTGTCACTACAGGTCTTGTTGAACCAAGTGCAATCAGGTTTTATGTAATGGACATATGGCGCCAGATGTGACATTCCCCAAAACATTTAAACAAGTTTTCATTAGTCCTAGTAATTATGGTATTCCATGCCTGGTCTCTATCTTTGGAAAGCATTACATTTTCCAATCCAGTAAAAGCATCCCTCAGGGCCAGATTCATTGTGGCTCTTAAATACGATTTTGCAGCTACACTCCCTCACTTGACCTTACGTTGATAATTCGTGGGGATCAGATTAGTGCTTATAGATATGTGGATGATGGCCAGGTAGTTGAAAAGATCTTTTATCGAGCAATGAACAGCATTTTGGTCAACGTCTACCCTGCTGAGTACCTTCATATCAGCTAAATTACCCCAAAGACAAAGAGAGATTAAAAAGTAATCAATTCTGCTTTTGTGTCTAGGTCAGTTATAAGTGTGGTTAGATTGTGATTCCGATGCTGAACGCCAATTGCATGCCCTCAGGCCATACATCAATGTGAGAAACAGGAGCTAGTAAGCTGCAGCCACGCTCCTGATCAGCATTCTTAGGAACATGTCTGTTCAGTGGCATCTTAAGGAGCTGCATTGGCTTCCCATACGGGCGAAAGTGAAGTTTAAAAGAACTGGTACTTGCCCATTGAGCTATGTATGATTTAGGCCCTTAGTATCTATTCAAGCAACTCCCCCATTATCATCCTTCCAGAACCATGCGTTTGACTGATGCATTGCTGGCTGTTGTGCTTAAGACGAGATTGAAGAGATGGGGAGGCACTTCCTGCTTGGCGCTAACTGCTGCAAGCTGGAATGCCCTTCCCTTCATGCAACCAAAGATGTAGGCTCTTTTAAACGTAGCCTGAAAACCTGGCGTTTTTATGCTGCCTTTTAGATTTTGAACCTTTAGTGGCAAGACCAGGGGTCTATTGTACCTGTAGCCCCAGGACACTCTATGGAGTAACTGCACGTTTTCAAAGCATTATTTGATTTGATTTGAGCACTATTTGAGTCACCCCACAGATCTCTGCAGTTGGGTTAATGTCACTAATGTCAATATTTGACTGGGCTTGCAACAATGACTCAGTCTTCAAAAAAATAGAAGCAACTTTTTTCGAAGCTGTAGATGGTTGTGTATCCACTGACGTTGCCAACTCGAAGGAGGGTTTCCAGTTCCTTTATCAATGAGTCTAAGTCCTTGAGGGTTGGATTTACTTGTGATCCATCAAGAGGAAGGGATGAGATGGACTTGGGGTTCTTGACCCACTTTCCCAGGAGTCTGTCAGTGCCTTTGCAATTCCCCATCACGCTCGACAACAAGTGGACTTAGCTAGGTACTGAAGACTCAGAGCAAGGGTGAAAGGAAATTTGCAGTAATCAAACAGTGAGCTTCTGCAGACTTTCAAATCCTCCACAGGTGGGATTCGAGGGCATAACATAGAGAAGAGACAGCATGCTCTCGGGGTGATTATTGCCAATATTACACACCAATCACTTTAAGAAAACAAATCCCAGTGGCTAGTCTGAAAATATCACACAGAGAACAGTGGGGAATACAAGTGCTAGAAAGACCCAGGCTAGGGTAAAGGATCTTACACCATTAGGCCAGATTGCCACGATATGGAGCCAAGGGGGGTGGTCCTACTTCTTCCTGTCGCTGACGGGCACATGACGGGCCTGCATTTGGCCTGGGACTCGTTCGGGCATGACCCACAATGCAGGATTATGGAGCGCTTTTCAGCACGTTGGTGGGAGGCCCCGTCCCCTCAGAACAGGAAGCAGAACCTGGGCCTTCAGGTGCATTGTCCGGAAGAGGAGTGAGCCCCCTGATGTCTTTGCAAGTCAGTGAGGCGGTATGCGTCCAAAATTACTCCGAAGTCAATATTTCTACCTGTTCCCAACCAAAGGTTAGCACTTATTAGATATAAGAAGGTAAACCAATATAATCCTATCCGAGAGGAAGTCCTCCCTTACAGTAGTGAAAAATTAATTTGGGAGTTTTTCCAGAACCAAGACATGTAAAACTTAAAAACACATGTCCTACCTTTGAAATGCAACTCACCCTGACCTATGGGCTGTTTAGGGCCCACCATAGTGTTGGCTAATATGTACTTAAAATGAAGGCTTAAGCCTGGCAAAAGACTTATATTGACAGGTCGAATCGGCAGTTTAAAACTGCTCTCAGGCTGCAATGGCAGTCCTTAAACATGTTGCACAGTGCTACTTAAATGGGTGGCACCATAACCGCTGCAGGTCAACTACTATCACTTAATTTACAGGCCTAAGGTACATGTAGTACCACTGTATATAGGTAAATTAAATGTGCCAAATGGATGTAAGCCACTTTTACAAAGTTGAAAGGAGTGGCACAAACACTTTGGCACTGGTGAGCAGCGTTAAAGCGCACAGAGTGATAAAGCCAACAAAAACGAATTTCATCAAACTGGAGGGGATAAAGCAAAACGTTTGGGGGAAGACCACACCAGAGGTTGCCAGGTTCTAACAGCTGCTCTATAGTAAAGAATGTGTGGAAAGCCCATGCCGCCAGTTTTGCGTGGGTGTCATCAAAACTTTCTTGAATGCCCTTGGGCCTTGCCCTGCCACACAACTTTGATGAAGGAATGGGACAGGTCCTTCATCATGGACTCTGGTATGAGATAGGGGAGTGCCTGAAATACGTAAAACTATCAGGGGACCAGGTTCCTCATGACTGATGCGGTGTGGCCCATCCAGGACACATATTGGGTGCTCTACCTATATATTATAATATTGGCTATCCCATATTGATAACATGTGTTTTCCCTGAAGACAATATAGGACATCAAACCACCTGCACCCACCCCCGATTCCATTGTAGTAGTAAAATACTTTATTTGATTTGGTTTAAATCATACAAAGAGCGGATTAACCGCTAAAAACACGTAAACACTTGTGATTTAAAATTCATGTATAAACACTAGTTAGTTAGTAAAATTTCCGTTTAAAACATTTTAATTATTAAAACAAAGGAAATCAAGGGAAACAAATACTGTTAGTGCCTTTTAGTCTTATGGAGTTGATCTGGCTTGAGGAATCTCCATTCCATTATGTTAAACTGCCTCTTCCTTAACTTACACTGTGCTCTTTACATTGGAGCTGGGGTCATTTACTGCCCCATGGAACTGGAACAGGAGAATTGTTTACTCATCCGTATGCACTATGTGCTCGCTAGCTGTAAATGAATCCATACATCATGTATTATTTTGCTGCCCATCATATGCAAAGCCTAGAGGGAAATGGATATGCTTTATTAAGGCTTGCAGAGATACCGGGAGGCAGTGACAATCTTGAAGGGCAGCACAACTATTTACATTGTCTTTGCTCTGAGCAACTTTTCATTAATGGCTGGATTAATAAGGAAAGCTAAAGGTCTTAAACTGGTCAGGCCAAAATGGACTGCTTATACTGATCGCCTCCTTTGCGCATGTCTGACTGTTTATTAGGTGGGGTTATGTGACCTGCTCCACTTTTTATTTCTTTTTGAAGAGTGCCATTTTGTGATTTTATTGTTTTTAAAGAGAGTTACGCTATGTTAGGTCTTAAAGTAATCTCAATTGGTCTTAAAAATGTTGCATCATTGTATTTATTTATATCTTTTTTTTTATTGTGTGTAAGTTTCATGGAATGAATTTTCCAAAATAAACTTTTACTGACTTACTCACTGTGCTCTGTTTTATCACTCCTATCCAAATAGCTGCAAATCCGCTGTCATTGGCTCTACTATAAGAAAACTGATTTGTGACACAACTCCCGGTTCACTACCTTTCACTATGTCAAAATCTGTTCTTTTGAAATGCCCTGGACCAGCCTTGTTAAAATGTCTCACCAATATAGTGCCTGCTTCCAATCAGTTTAAGACTCTTAAGTCGGTTTTTTACCACCGCACTTCAGCCGTATGCCTCTTTCACTCTTGTCTTTCTTAGCTCGGCCCCCAACAATTCACTTCAGTACTCACCTTACTGAGATCTAGGCAGCTTTCTACAAACTGGACGAACCCATGATAATTGCATTTTTTTCTTCCTAAACATTTTTGCACGACAATAGAATGGCTTGTTTTTCATCTTTCCAACCATGCACTCTCTATATTAATGTTATGCTTCATTGTGAACCTTACTTTCTTCACTTGCAGTCCTACAAACTGGCATTCCTTATGAATCTGTTGTTCGCCTTTACGTATTTTCACTATCCATATCACTGTTAGAACACCTCTTCATTTTTAAGTCTCTCATCACCCATATATTGAGGAAACCCACAACATATGCTCATTTCCGTCCTGTGCACCAAGACTCCTTAAAAAAAAATAAAGCTGCCCTACACAAATTAAACTATGGAAAAACCCTTCATTATGCAATTTTCATTTCAATATTATAGAAAAAACATTATTTCTACTACCATCACAACAGCCCCATCCCAAATTTGCATCCCTCCAACTGCGTCACTCATTTCCCATAAGCTTAGAGTAGTAGGAAACAATTTATTCTTACAGTATGCAAGAAGTCCTTAATTCAACTCAGCTGTAATGCTGTTAGGTTCTATTTAATTTTATAAAGAGCCATTCACACAGACCCTCTTCAGACAGATATTTTAATAATTCTGGCTCAAGTAAAGATGTGAATAGACTGTTGAATCGACTTACTAATGGGCTTTCAGAGGCACTCCTTGCCACAGTAGCAAATGTACAAATTTCACTAGTAGAACATTGTCGAGCCTCTCCACCCCCTCTCTGCCTTACTCATTTATCACCAAGTATCTTGCGATTGCCTAAACCCAGGCTCCAGCAAAACTGTGTACTGCAAACCACCCATATAACTGCCATATATCTACATGTACGTTGCAAAATTCTAAGCAGATCCTTCTAACTGTACACAAGACACCGGGTGTCATATTACACTAAGTGCCCCGCAGGGTTCAACAAGCGCTTGCATCTGCTTTGCGTGTCCCTGGGACACTTTGGTGTTACAGAAGGGGCCGCAGACGTTTGTGCGGCCCCTACTGTATTACCGAAAGCGCTGGCGCACATACAGCGCCAGAGCTTTCTCAAGAGGGCATTCTCTCATTTGCATGGGGGCATGCCTCGTGCAAATGAGGGCATCCCTTTGCCTTTGCCCCCGCACCCGAATATAGATGCAGGCCCAGACACAAAGAAGCTCTCAGGAGGCGCACTGACAGTGTGCCACCTAAAAGGTGGCACACTGTCAGTGTGCGCCCTCAAGGCGGCCCTCAATAGGGGAAAAAGGGGGTCCTAGGGACCTTCCAGACAACCCCTTGCAGGTAGGTGCAGTCACTTACTGCACCCCCCTGCACCAGGATCTCTAATCCCCTTTAAAAGTGTAGGCATGTTGCCGTCTGCACTGTGAAAACACGGAACAGCTTCAAAGCCGCTCTGAATTTCACTTGAATGCGCTGCCCCCAGGGCAGCACAGGATCTCTGCTGTCCTGGGGCAGCACATTCTATGTAATAAGGTGCACGTTCCCGGTTTGTGCCTGGCGGACCTGTTTTAAAGTGCACCAGGCGCAAATTGGGAAACTGGGCCCTAATAAATAATATGGCCCCTGGGAATCTTATTAGTTCTACTTCCGTGAACTACTCTAAACTTTCTATAGAATGACTTTCCTCATCCAATCCAAACCCTTTAATAACTCCTACATCTGGAAACATGGTCCGGTGAACATTTGAGAGTACCAGTCTTCTTGACTCAATTCCATCAGTAGCTATGAAGGCCACTGATCCATCTATATTATTATGTTTCTCCATGGGCCATATTATGGATAGTGATCTGGGGGCGAAACAGGCATGTGAGCCTGCTTTCCAAATGAGGCACTCTTATAATAGAGAAAGTGCCTCAGACGCTTGTGCGGCCCTTTCGGTGATACAGATAGCGATAGCGCAAGTATAGCGCCAGCGCTATCACCAGAGGGTGTTCCCTCATTTAAATGGGTGCATACCCCCATGTAAATTAGGGAATCCTTTCGCCTCTGCCCCTGTGCTGTATTATAGACACAGGTACAGAGGCAAAGGATCTTTCAGGTGGAGTTCCTAAAAGGTGGTACATGCACTATGAGTGCGCACCATGATGTCAGCCCTCTGGAGTGGGGAGGTATAGAACGGTCGGCAGGCTGGAATTTGCATATAATGGTTGTTAGAGGACAAAAAAAAGCCTTCTGGAGTGGGGACAGAGGGTCCTATAGAACACCCCCGACTTCCCCTTACAGGCAAGTGCAGTCCCTCACTGCACCCGCCAGCAAGAGAATATCTCTCCCCTCTTAAAAGTGAAGGCGGGTTGCCATCTGCACAGTGAAACAGGAAGCAGCAGCTTCAAATCTGCTCTGTTTTTCAACTGAAATGTGCTGCCACCAGGGCAGCACAACTTCACGGCTGTCCTGGGGGCAGCTCATTCAATGTAATATACTTACACTTTCTAAACACTTTCCCTATTTGACGTGGTGACGTGGGGCGAGGGAGGGGCAGGGTGGGGGTGGTAAACTCTTGAATACGGCCAAATGCAGGTAAGTAAACATATCAATACATTTGTTGCGAGCAGTGCATCGAATTTGGCAATGTAGTGCGCGCAACAAAATTCATTTTATTTATTTATATGTTTACTTACCTGCATTTGGCCGTATTCCATAGTTTAGAACCCCGCCCCACATCACCGCCCATCAGCACTCAAACCACGGACTGCTACTGAATAGGGCCCTGTATTGTCTTGTCTCAGTCTATATCATTCCCAATAACTTTTCATCGCATCATCTCTCCTTTACCATTTACCACAATTCTAGTCCCAGTGCCATAAACATATGCAAATAATAGAGTAAAGAGAATCAGACATACAACGATGTGAACTATTAAATATATCCCTGGGTCAGTCGTGCTTAGTTTTGAGGTGTAAATAAACTCCTGATTACACACGACAAATTTAATGCAGCATATCTCTGAAATTATGACTGTTTCATATACATTTTTCATATGCCATATCACCACATGCTTGCAAAAAAGACACACATGGTACAGAAATGAAATCTGGTCTGAAGACTATCGTCGCAAGGATATATTTAAATCTGCTGACAGTTAAGACGTTCTCAGTGGTTTACGCGATACGCGAAGCCTGTAGGGGGCACTGCTGTATCACACAAAGTATGTTAATTACTGCGAGGACTAGAACGCAGGATGTTGTTCAGTTTCCCAATCCTTAGAAGCCAAGCAAAAAAATACTATTTATATTCAACATAAACTTTGTTGAAATTAGATAACCAACTGCGTGAACTATTTGTATATAATTTGTGGATATTTATGGACTTTTGGTAAAACATGTCTGTACATTTCTGACGCTATTGAAAATGATTTGTGAGGACAGAAGTGTTTTATGAGTATGCCAAGGTCCTTTGAAGGACAATGTCACTTTCTGTAGCTGCAGAGCAGGCATGACATGCTTTCATAAAAACAAATGATATGCCTTAAAAAAATGCACGGCTTTAATTTATAGTTACTGAGCAGAGGTCTCCAAGAATAGGAATTCTATTTCTCCCTAGACATATTATTTTCTTTTGTAGATTTAAAACAAAACCGCACGTGCATACCCATATTATGATAGAACATTGCTTTATTTTAAAAGGAACAGGATCTGGGGTATATATTTACGTCAACCATATATGGGTTAAAAATAATTCTTCAAAACCCAACAAATATCGCTCTTAGCAGTACAGTTGAATGCATTAAAAAAGTACTTGTACATGTCTGAAAATAAACATGACTCTACACTTCAGGCATTCTCAGTGCAGATGAGGGAACGAAGGAGCTCGGGTAGTAATACAGCCCTTAGGCCTTCGTTCACTCAAGCAGCTGTCAAAGGCCAAGCCAATATTTAGGGGGTATGTGAACGGCTGGCTCATTTAGGAATGGCTCTGCAATGATTGTTCCTTCCCAGGTCCTGTGCTTGAGCATTACCTTGATAGGTATATTTTTGGGAGGTGCAAAAGAGGGTCACACCCATGTATGGGTTAAATTCAGGATTTTCGTAAATCAAAAGTACACAGGGGCAGATTTACAAGCCCTTTGCGACACATTTCACTTCTTTTATGCAGCGGCGGCGTAAACCATGTGCCATGTTGCCCCTTATTTACAACGTGACGCATCTAGGGAGATGTGTCACATTGTAAAGCCCTGCGCTACTTTAAACCTGCTTCAGGTTTAATGTATCAAGGTGGGCGTTCCGTCTGAAAAAGCCTCGGAAAAGTGACACAGTGTAATCTACAAGATTTTACTGAGTCACCTTTCCGACGCCGCTGTGTCAAAACCCTGTGCCTGCTTGAAGCAGGCGTAAGGCGTGACGCAGCATGTTAGGTATGGGCAGCCCCTGAGCATTGCTGGAGTTGTGTCGTGCTTGGGACACGACTCCAGCAATGCGCCGCCCTTTCGACCCATTAGATGCGTCACGCATCTGTTTATTCTTGCGCCACGATGCGCCGCATTGTAAATGCGGTGCATCTGTGGTGGCGCAAGGTTAAACTTGCGTGACGCATCTTACCTGACGCATCCCTGCTGATATGCAAGGATGCGCCAGTCCTTGTAAATCTGCCTCACAGTTTTCCGAATTTTCTCAAGTCATAGTTAAATCTCCTCCAACTGTATGGACAGGACATCAAGCGGCTACATTTATTTTGACTCTAGCATTAAATGCTCAGGGCTGGCAATTCCGTGATAAGGGAAAATGAGATGGCACTGCTTAACAGCTTCTACTGGGTTTCATTTTTGTTATTTTCAGCCACTAAACACAATAGAAGCTGCTCTGTCCCCTAATGCAACACAGGGTGGGACATCCGGGAATGGAGAACGGAGTAGGACCATGTCGCTGGCAAAAACAAGGTGCCACAGGGAATTTTGTTGCAAAGTGCGGAGGACTGTTTATTGTAATCAAACATCTTAAAAAATGTAGATAACGTTTTGAAAAAGTTCTGCAGATTTGTAAGTCGCACAGCCATAGTATATGGCATTTTCATATTGCGGCTCCATTTAATGAAATATTTCGAAACAAATATGCACATATTTGAACCATGTAACATTTTAAAGTTCCCACAACAATACTGTTTTTTTATTTTTTCTAGAACTGTCTTTATTACTATATTAACATTTACATGTAGATCTTTTTAATAATAATTTAGTTCAAATGAAGCAAACATTTTAGTGGAGCGATTCAAGGACATAGTCACTTCAAAGTCTATCTATCTTCTCCGCACACTTCCTCTGAAGAGAGAGGTCTGAGGGGCATAGCTGCACTTTTCTGTCGCTAAAGCAGTGATATTTTTATCAACATATTCTCAAGCTGTCGCTAACAGCCGTTGGCGACAGCTTTTAGCGGGCGCTAATAATATCGCCAACGATGTCAGCGAAAGCTAACGCTAAGCATATGCAATGTAGGAGTTCCCGTGTTAAACCGCACGCTAACCCAACTTAGCGATATTCTCAACGATCGTCGGACAGGCGATGCGATCAAAAAACACAAGCTAAGGCCCGTTAGCTGCTGGAAGTGAAGACCAGAAAAAAGGAGGTCTTAAAAATGGTGATAAATAGCAGTATATAAGGGAGACTAGCCCAGAGCCTCATCTGAAGACCCACTGATGCCATGGATGTACTAATCATGCAGCTTGGAGCACCAAGAAGACTACAACAACCACCGCCACTGCCACCTCCCCCAGGACCACCACCGAGACTGTGCCGAATAAGACAGCGAGTCCATCGCTGACGCCTCAATCTCACAGACCTAACGCCAGAGGATGTCATTGCCCACTACAGGCTCAAAAGGACATCCATCCGCCGCATCCTGACCCAGCTAGCTCACAGGCTGACAGAACCAACACAGCGGATAACCAACATCCCTCCGCAAATAAAGCTGCTGTGCTGCACATTTGGCCTCTGGTACCTTCCAACCACAGCCAGCCCGATCAAAGTTCCTCACAACTGTCTTTGATGGCATAATCAGCTGGAGACCAAGCAAGAATTATATGCCGTAGCTGGCTTCCCGCATTTGTTGGGGGCAATTGACTGCACACATGTCCTACTTGTGCCTCCTGCTGACACTGCACACACATACCGCAACAGAAAGCACACATATTCCATCAATGTGCAGGCAATAGGGGACCACCGGGGCCTGTTCACCAATGTTGTAGCCAAGTTCCCAGGCAGTGTGCATGATTCACACATCTTACGCAAGTCCATCATCAACCAGCGCTTTCAGGATGGCACATATGGAAATGCACTGCTTATTGGTAAGTACTAACTGAACACACCATACATCTCAACTCCACAATCATGGAACTCACAACTGTGAGAATGTGAGAATGTTCTAAACTCACATACAACATGTCAATCAACATGCCCACCTACTAGACACCACAACACAAGTAACTGTGATAACTGGGGCCAGCCATGTAGACAAACTATCCCCACAGGCAAAGCCCCTCTGCCACACAATTGCAAATGAGAGGAGAGGTGGGAAGCAAGTAAGTGTGATGGAGGTTCTCGACCTATGAAGAAAGAATGTACACACGGTTGAGTGTGGCAGTAGTGCTGGACAGTCTTGAGTGTGCAGAGCACAGGTGTGTCCATGTGGGCATATAGTGTGTTTCCGTTGTCCAGCTTGATGGCAATGACAGCGATAGTGACTGACCTACCTTATGGCGGGTGGGAAACATGTGAGAGTAGAATGGAGGATGCAGAGTCTGTTGAAGCTGCTGCAGGCCACTGTGTAGACCTGTGTGTACATGGAGAGGGAGGAGTCGAGTACGATGCATAGGTACCTAGAGTTGTTGTGGGGGGCTGCCGAAGGCATGGCCCACCAGGTGTTGTCACATGCTGATGGGGGGTGAGGACTAATGTCTCCTCTTTGTAGAGCTCTCTCCAGTTGTTGAACATTCATGTTGCAACTTGCAGCAATCCTCCATGGAACCCCTGTCTGGTGTGTGTGGGCGCCTTGTTGAGGGAGAGTATGAGCTAGGTGTCCTTGTAGGAGGTGATGTCTAATGGTTCCCCTCATGTAGTTTCAGTTCTACTCCAGTCATCTGCAGATGCATCTGTCATCTTGGATGTTGTTGTTGAGCGAGGTGGCATTCATAGCACGCTGGATGTTGGAGTTGCATATTGGGGCATGCGCAGTTGGAGATACATGTGTGGAATTTCCGGGCATCGCAGTTGGTGTTGCCTGCAGCGGTGTATGGTGGAGTGTACAAGATCCCCGGTGACTCTGCTCCAGGAACTCTGTGTGGTGCCGGCTGTGGGTTTGGGTCTCATGGGATTTCACTACAAGGAAGTGTACGCTGTGCTGTCACACCATGGGCAGTTGAGTGGTGTTGATGAAGTGGACGCAGCTTCCACATGTGAAGATGAGGTCAAAGGTGTGCCCTGACTTATGGCTCAGTGTTAAGAAGAGTTGACTCAGTTCAATGTTAGCAAGCATCTGCCAGAGGGTAATGGATTTGGAGTTGTTGTGGAATGTGAGGTGGAGGCTCCACTCAGTTAGCACGTAGTCCATGGAGTAGATGACGGGCGTGTGTTGATGTTGTTGGTGATTGCAAAGTGTTCTAGCCCTCAGTGGGCCCTGCAGGTGAGGGTGCCGCTGACTGTTGCTCTGTGGCAGGTCTGGATCGGAAAGTGCAGGTGTTCTGCATTGAGGAAGGTCTAGCGGCACATGAGCCGTGTTTGGTGGGGCCCATTGGCATCTAAACGTTCTTCTGGCGTTGACTGCGAGGAGTGCAGATGAGTGGTAGCTGTAGACATTAGGAGAGCCAGTGACCCTGCTGGTGTAGGTGTCAGGCTTGCGGATATGTGCAGACACGCCTGACAGTGGTGCGCTGTTCGAGTGCTAGTGATGCAACCGCACAGCGCACACAAGTAAATAGGCTCTGGGGAGGGAGGAGCAGCTGTGAGGCAATGTATTTCGCATTGATGCTGGGCATTTTGTCAGAAGCTACACATGGCAAACATAAATCCCAAAGTAGCACCAATCACACACCACAAAACTATTAACACTGCCCACACAGCATGCATAACTATTAATGGACACATCTCTCCATTACATGTTACAGGTGATCAAGGATATGCACTCACCCCATGGAGGATGACACCCCTCCGAGCCACCAACACTCAGGCCCAGAGGCAATATAATTTGGCCCATCGACGCACCAGGGGCATTGTGGAGCACACATTTGGCATGCTAAAGTCACGTTTCCGGTGCCTTGACATCACAGGTGGAAGAATGTTGTATAGCCCAGAAATAGTGTGCAACATTCTCTCAGCATGTTGTTTATTGCACAATATATCTGTACACACCAATGCCCCATGGATCCAAGTGCCAGATGCAAAGGGCGATGCTCATGTTGATAAGGAAGATGAGGCAGGTGGAGAACACCCCTCAGCTTCTGCAGCAGGAACAGCCCACAGGAACAGAAGCATTAAACATTTCTTCACCTGAGCACGTCACATCGTGACTGTCCTTAGCAATCATCTTTCAGTTCAAAATTACCACAAGCACAGTATATGTAAAATAAAAACACTATACACATACCCTGTGTGCATGTTTCTCCTCCCATTGAGTACATAATTCTGACCAGTGTAAGTGTAACATTGAGTGGTAACAACATCACAATTTCAAACTGCTGGTGGATATGTCACCTCTGAACAGAGATGCTGTTTAGGGTGACGTTTGTCCTAAACTAGACATGTTAGGTTGTCAAATGTTGTACGAAATTCTACTGTTCAGCGTGTCATATGTTGATAAAAAATTCATATAGTGTGTCAATAGTGGTAAACTATGAATACCAGGTTGTCATTTGGGTTCAAAAATACAAAACATGTGTGTCATTTGGGGTAAAATACGAAATTAAGGGTGTCATTTGGGGTGAATTATGAAAATGTGGGTGCCATTTGGGTTCAATTATGAAATTAAGGGTATCATTTGGGGTCAATTATGGAATTAAGGGTGTCATGTGGGATCGATTATGAAATTAAGGGTGTCATTTTGAGGTCAATTATGAAAATGTGGGTGTCATGTGGGGTCAATTATGGAATTGAGGGTGTCATTTGGGGTCAATTATGAAACTTTGGGTGTGATTTGGGGTCAATTATGGAATTAAAGGTGTCATTTGGGGTCAATTATGGAATTAAGGTTGTTATTTGGGGTCAAATCAAGCTTTTCATGGTGTTCTCTGGGCCAAGGAATGATATTTCATTTAAGATTGTTCATCTGTGTAAGAACTTGCACTTAGCATTAAAAACAGTCACGGCCCGTGGAGGGAGTTTCGTTGGGGCGGAGAGGCGGGGCTTCTAAAAACCGGAGTATGGATAATTGAAGGTAAGTAAACAATTTAATAAATAAAACGAATTTCGGAGCGCGCCTTGCATCGCAAAATGTGATGCAGGGTGCCCTACGAAATTCTTTTTATTTATTAAATTGTTTACTTACCTTCAATTATCCATACTCCAGTTTTTAGCACCCTCCACCCTACCCCTCCCCCGCCCCGCCTCTCCGCCCCACCGAAACTCCCTCCACGGGCCGTGGCTGGTTAAAACCTGCCCACAATACCAAAAATTCCATGTATTTTTCATACTAGCAATGGAAAAAAACATCGCTAAGTACATTAAACTATACAAAATGTTACCCCAAAGCCTTTTTGCGTGCAGATTTTTATCTCTAAGTCAAAAAACGGGCCGCAAACACACAGGAAGTGATGTCTGCATGCTTCCTGTTTACTGGAGGAGTGCTGTGCACTTTCACTTTCTCTTGTGTGCACATTGCTGGTGATTGTGGAGAGTGCTGGAGGTATTTGGTGGTGTATGCTGCAGAGTGTCCTGTCGATAGTGTCCCTGTGAAGTGTGTTGTTCTTCTTTTTACATGTTTTATAGTCTCTTGTCCTCAATCTTTATTGGTGTTGGGGTAGTTAACTTACTTTGTAATTGTTGGGTCCGATGTATTGGGTTTTGAAATATTTGTGGCAGTGGGTTTAGGTGTTTGCAGACTGGTGGTGGGTGTGGGCAGGGAGGGCTGGATGTCCGATCGGGCACTGAGGGGCTTCTTCTGGTTGATTAATTTTTTCCTGCCACAATTGGTGGAGATGTGAGGCCGTATCCTCTCCGGATATGATGTAAAGGTGTGGAAGGTCAGGTGGGAGCATGTGCGGGCGCGGATGCTGCATGTCTTTGGGGTGGACAGGACTGTGCGCCAATGGAGGCACTGCTGGCAGGATTGCCTGGCCCATGAGGGTGACCTTCTGGACCACCTTGGAGTCATTGTTGGCCTTCAGTGTGGGAAGTTTAAACTCCAAATTTAATTATGAACACTGTAGTGTAAAGCCAGAATTTATGTGTGTGACACACTGGTATCTAAGTGCAAAAATGTGGCAGAGTGAGGTGGGAGGCGTAATGCGTTCACGCCTAATATTGGCACATCAGAAACACATCGCTGCATCATATTCACGGGCATAGGGTGCAGGTTGGTGGTCTCCAATGCGCTTGTGCAACACTTAGCACTGTAGTGCCAATGCTGTCACCATTGTGCAATACTGCGCGCAGGACAAAGATTGTTTCTGCACAGGAAGGGTGACTGTACATGAACAATCCAAGGCATTGTTTCGGGGACCTGTGTGCTGCACAAAATGAAGTGTATAAACGCTGTGCACATGAATATTGGTACGTTTGCTATGCTTCCATTGTACATAGGCTTAGTGTGACAATGTTTGAAACATGTACAATAGATCAAAGGTAAAAGGACATCTCCAGAGTGTCAAACACCAGCAACACCTGTGAAACAGCCTTGTGCGATCTGCAGCTACGCAATCGTACACAAAGCATGTATAACATCATGTTGTGTGTAGAAATGGGCCCTTGTGGATGTGTCACACAACTAGAATGCGCAAGTTTGCTAGCATTGTCATCTTGTTTGGCCTGACTCAGCATTCACAGGTCTTGTGTGAATGGCAGGCAAAGTAAAACCAATCATTTAGCAAACATGGTACGCAACTGTACAGTTACAGAGCATTGTCTGTAATGGTGATGATATGTAAGATGAATATGACCCGCGTAAATTCACGTCTGATACCAACACATATGGATTTTTATGTCTCACAGCTGGATGACCTCTCATCATGCAGGGGGACATCAACAAGTTCAAGGACCCACATGCCACTGGTGAGTTTGGACATCATATTTTGGCATGGTGCGGTGTCATGTATGGCTGGCTAAAACAAGCAATGGCGTAGTATGCAGTATGGGTGGGTATCATATGTACCTTGCCTACAGTGTGATGATATCTTGTTGAAGTCATAAGTGTGTACGAATCAGTAGGTTAAGGTGGACCTGTGCATTTGTCTTCCAGTCATAACTTTGCACATCCCCAGTCAGTGATACACATGTGACTTAGGTCTGTGGGTTTTCTCACTAAAGCACATGCATGTGGAGGACAGAACACCCTGATAGGATAAAAGACATGTAAGTGGTGTAGCTGATGAGTAACAACAGACATGTAATGCATGTTCATCCTTGACTGAGATGCCTGTGCAAGTGTGACTGATCATGCACAAGGAGTCTGTGGTTTTCAGGCTGTGCATGCTCAGACACAGGTTGTCAAAGTTATTTTGCAGGTATGCTGCATACCAGCTTCACAGAAGTAGCAGTGCATAGTTCTGAGCCAAACATATTAATGGCACGTTCCACAAACACCTAGCAAAGATGGCCCAAAGAATCGCTTTTGCATGTTTGGCCAATGCAATGGTGTTGTCATGCTTCCTCCTTGGGGTAATTCCCTGGTCGACTCTGGCTGAGTTTAATGAGCCCCTCTGTACAATTTGGTGACATCACTCTGCACACATTTACCACACATGCTTCAGTCCTGCAATTATTGCTGTGCCATATGTTTAACAATGCAGTCCTCTACAACGCTATCTGTGAGACTACATTGCCCATTAAAACACACGGACTCCAAATTGACATTACAATGGGGAATGTCTTGTAACAGTTTGCATTGTGAAGAACTGCGTAGGGGAATTTACTACATAGTGACAATAGTGGATCCAAGACATGCATGATTGATAATTCATTAGAAACAATGTCTTCTCCTCTGGGCAGCAACGCGTCACTTATTGTGAATTAGTGGTGGCGAGAGGCCCAGTGCCTCATGTCCAAATCAGTGTTCAGCCAACTGACTTGTTTCCATGTGTGCTGCATGATGCAGCACAGAGGAACATGTGAGTGGGGCTGTCTTAGTATTGCTCCTGTGCCGGTTGGGTAACCTTCCAACACACTAACAAGCCCCCCTGCACACAGACACCAGTGCACTCTTGTACAAAAATGCCTGTGTTTGCACAGACTTGATGCACTGTACACAGTCGCTGGGGGACACGCAGGGCTGCACATGAGCATCGTATATATGATGCTGCACAGTGTTGCAGGAGTGGATGAGGGTGGCGCTACACATGGAAGGAGAATTTCTCCCTCCTCCGATTCCTTGTACATGTCACTCTCGGTCAGTGTATGACATAGCACCATCCTTTTACACTGACAGTCTCATTAGTTTGTAACTGTATATGCCCCATGCCACACACTGGCATGTCTGTCTCCCAATCATGTAGTCACTGATCTTGGATTCAAGATTTTGTTATGCAGGTCACTCTCTGAATACACATAGTTATGCCTGAGTGTAGGCTCCCATTTTTGAGTGATCATGTATACCAGATTTGCATGGTGAACTTTGACATTGTCCAAAGGACTCACAAATTTCCATTGTTCATATTTTACAGACAACATTACGCCAGAGGAGTCCCATGCCTTCCAAATGAGGAAGGACCGGTATCTCCACATAAAGAAGGTTGCAAAATGCTACCGCAACATGCAGCGGAGGTACCATGAAGTCAAGGAAGCTGGCACTTGGAAGTCAGTGCAGGAGGTAGCAGCACGTGGGCAAAAAAGTGGCACACTGGCCATCGCAGGAACTTCCGGCGTCAATGGTGGATCCCAGCATGGACAGGCAGTGTCCCATCCCCCTACAACCTCACACACACAGGGAACAATGCCACCTGCACCTGCCGATCAGGTTGTGACTTTTACTTTGCGGGTCAGGAGGACTCGGATGGACAAAAATCTGATGCTGGCAGAGATTAGGAGGGAGATGTCTGAGCAGACCAGGCTCATGGAGGTCATGAGGAAAGCCCTGAGACTCCCATGATGCCTATCCAGGTAGAGCCCCATCACCTTCTTCTCCCTTCCCCTAATGTTTTATCTAGTATTTTTGGTATTGTTAGGTCAATAATTCAAGTGTTAGGTAGTGTAGTTTTAGAGTAGGCATAGGTAGTGTTAGATTTTAAGTTAGTTTTCGAATATTACTGTTATATAGTATTTGGGGATACGTTTTCTTTTCCTTTGGATGGAGGGTTGATGTCTTTGTTGTTTAAAAAGAATTACAAATAATACAAAAAATATATATTTGTGTAGGTTAAGGGTGTAGTTAGTTTGTGTATAGCTCAGATGTCTTTATGTCTTTGTCCTGTCTCATGATGTGCCTTAAGGGTGGGGGGGTTGATGTCTTAGATATGTTGTTGCGTTTTTAGGATTAGTTAGGGTAGAGAGTTCAGGTACTTTTTCAGTTTATTCTAGTTAGTGTAGATTAGTAGTAGGTACAATTATTGGTAGTTTATTGGTAGTTTATAAAAGACAAATTTTGAAACGTTATAATAAATGGTTACCAGGTTTCATTTCGGCTTACACTTATGTCAGGGGTGGTGTGGCTTTTCACCTTGTATGCATCTCATATCTCATATCTTCCGCCTGCCAACTTGGTGGTCTACCCACACTATTTATATTTTAGCGGGTCTATGCAGGGAAAACGATGGAAGTTAAAACGCCTCTGCCAGAATCTTGCTCCCACGCCCATGATGTCAGTGGCAGAAGGGATGTTGGAAAGACTCCACCCATGAGTCCAGCTGAGCTGATTACGATGTGCCTTGCTGTCGAGTCAACTGTTGAGGGAATCCCTTCTACTTTGAGTCGGTGGAATCAAAGAAAATGAGGTAAAAACATACATTTTCTTCTGCTTCTGTTTCTGGCTTATATTCCATAACAGCCAGGTACCTCCTTTGCTGTTAGACTTCACCACAACACTAAACAACCAGGTTTGTGGTGAGATCTAAGATAAGCTACTTCTACAATTGTCCTACTATGTATCATGTGTTGACAATTGCTGTTGCCTCATGTATTTCTGCAATGGTCTTACATGCAATATTTTGCTTAGGTGTAATGGAGTAGGGTTCATTTTCCTACGAATCAGAGATAATAGAACAAATCTGAATTCACACTTAAAACATTATTTGTTGTTGTTGTGGTGCTTGGGGGTGTTGTTCTAGTTGGGCCTGTGGGTGGACATTCAATAGTGTGCGTAATTGTTGTGTGAGTGGCATGCAATATGTAACAATAAGGGACATAACATGTTGCCTAATTATCTTTTTCATGCAAACATTACACATATGTGTATTGACACATTAAAAAGTTGTACTTACCAGTCTACAGCCCACCAGAAACTCACTCTGTCAGCAAACTATTGCTAGGACACCACCAGAACAATGGGAACATCTAAATTAGCTAGGTGCAAACTCGCCTCCATGACGGTCTACTGTCTATTGCCGCAATACCTAAATACAGTACTTATAGTCAGGACACAGTTTCAATAGGAAATGCGTTTTTGGACATGCCTATATCTTTTGTGCAGTTTGACGAATCTTCATAAACTATTCCAGATAAAGTGTGCTGGTGATTCTGGTTGTGCATGGAAAGTTTCAGGGTGATTTATCAAGTGGGGCCATGAAAAAGCAGAGTCAAAATTCACATGGGAATTTGAATACGACTACAGCAGAACCTCTGTATGGAATTACACCAAATTTGGCATAAAGGTAGCTCTTGGTCCAGAAAGCTCCCTTTTTGTTATTTGGTGTAAATCCATTCAGTAGTATTAGAGTGATTAAAAGAAATCTAAATTTGTATATCTATGAAAACACAAACATTCTCAATCTTGTGCAGAGATCTGATTGGGTGCCAGCACTTCAACCAGGAAGTGTTGACAGCCATCTTTGGACTAGGCCTCTGCCGAGTTCAGAAAAAAAAGTTTACAAATAGAAAAACCTTGGAAGGGTAGGAATACCCTGACCCTTTAACTCTGTTGTTGGGGTCACCTAGATAGCCTGCAATGCAAAAAAGCATTAAAAAAATTAAAATGTTACCAAACAATTGCCACGGAGCCACAAATCCATACTTGTTTACAGTAATAGTCACAGGGGCATGAGTGTAGTTCCAGAAAAAAGGAGGGGGCACATGGTGTCCTCCTCCTAGTGCTCTTTTTACCCTCAAGGACCACCACCTCCAAAGAGCTTTATTTGACTATTGCAGGGGTGCCACACAGACCCCCTCCATTGGGCTCATTGAGCCCCGGGGACCACCACCTCCCTATGGCTATATTTTTTTAATGGAACGGGGCTGCACGGACCCCCTACTGGGGCTGTTTGAACCCCCTGGGACCACCAACTCCCCAGGGCCAGCCCGTGCATAGCAAAGAAGGGGGCCGTGAGGCACCATTAATGTCCCTGGGAACCGCCATCCCCAGGGTCGGCTCCTACTATCTCTTGAGGTGCCCACCGTCAGCGGATAACTGCTTGCTTTTGCCTTAAAGCTCACACCAAGTGGCAGCAAAAACTAACTCCCCTCCCACTGAGCCGGAGCCGTCAAACTGATCCCATTTTCTGGGAGCAGAGTTTTCATCTGTTTCCCTGCCTGTTGTCATGTGGGCAGGTAAACAGGTAAACAGATGAAATGATTGCTCCTGCACACAGGGCTTTCTGGCAGCTCCCTGCATGTGGGATCAATGGTGGCTCCCTCAGGAGGCAGGGAGCCAGCAGGGACCACAGGGGCCTTGAGACTCAGCCACAATCGCCAACTATACACACTGGGTGCACTAGTTGGGACCAAGGCACCCAGGTAGACATATCCAGGGGATGGGGGCCACGCAACACAACTCCCTCAATAAAGTTTGGCCGGGCCCCGGGGGATGGGGTCCTCAGGGCTAAAATTGGCACACATAGGGGTGTCGCATGGCCTCCTCCCCCAATGAATTTTGACTGGGCCCTGGGAAGCACTTGCAAATATAAACAAACCATGTGCCCCTATTGAAACTCCACGTCACTAAGCACACATGACCTAACTTCTTGGGCATTGGTGAAGGCAATGCAAGTGTGTTTCCTCTCATATCCCACAGTGAAAAACTATCTGAAAACCTTAATGGAGTGCATGATTCTCCCTTTTAATTACCAAGAGTATGCAAATGCACAAAATTGTCTGCAGGCTCCACTCATTTGGGCATACTCACTTTTCCTTAGAAGTATCTAATGGTCTTCCCACCTTTTCCCACATTGATGGACAGTTTAATAAAAGACACTTAAGTGCTTTTCCCGCCGATTTTGGTAACACGTTATTGATTCAAAGAAATACGAGGACATCTCCACCAAACAAAAAAGCACTTACTTCATTTAGTTAAGGGGCAGTATCCCAATTTGGTGGAGAATCACTTGTTTGTAGTTGTGTCTTGTCTCTTGATGAGAATCACCTGTTTGTAGTATTGTCTCGTCTCTTGATTAGGACTCACGTTATCAGAGATTTGTGGATGAAGACGCTGGAAGAACATTCACATTGCTGAAATTGCCTGCACACCTAGTGGTCCTTTGCACAGCTGTAGTGTAAAATATGCACCATACATTTACCCAACGAGGTAGTACTTTCTAATTAACCAAATGAAAGTACTGCAGTTGGGTAGACTTTTTGGAAAAAACTAGGGGCTCTTTTTGGACACAATGATGTTTGATTGTGGCCTTGGTGCGTATTTCACAAAAATTAAACCTCAGCTGGAAGCACTAATAAATATAAACATAGCAGATGCCCCATTTGAAACTCCACTTCAGTAAAGCACAAACAATCCTAATGTGTTGGGGTTGGCAAAGGCAAAGCAAGTGTGTTTCCTCTCAAATTCTGTGTGGAAAAATTATAGGAAATCCTTAATGGAGGTGAATTCATTGTTGATCTATTGGAGCACAATCTGATGTTTGTTGACTGTGATGAGACCTTCAAATCACTTCATAGACCTGTTGCCACTGCAGATTTTCAGAGAAATCAAATCCTCTATACTTCCACTCTGGACCAAGATAGTAAATGCCTCTATTTGCCAGTGCACTATCCCAGATAAAAGTAGGGCAGGCAACCCCCATCCTGAAAAAACCTAATGCAGATGGCTCGGGCCTTAAATATTTTTGCCAAGTCTCCAACATTCTCATTTTGGCTAAACTCCTTGAAAAGAAAGTGTGCCCAGGTCAAACTCCGCAACCAAATAGAGCAAATCCAACTACTAGATCAACTCCAATCCGGTTTCTGGCAAGGCTACAGCACTGAATTAGCGCTCACACACATAGTTGACAACATACTAAAAGAAGTGTGCCTTCTCATTAAATTATCTTCTGTGATTGATACTGTTAAACATGAAAGTCTAATACATTTAATGGAATGGATGATGGGGTTTTGAGGGACTTTCTTAAACTGGGTTACCTCATTTCTTCACAACAGAACCCAAAGAGTCAAGGGTAATCAATCCCTATCCAATGCCACATCATTCATCTTAGGATTTCCACAAGGGCCCTCACTCTCCCCTATTCTCTTTAACCCTTGTTTTCGAGCCTCAATCTGTACAATTGCAAGCTTCTAACATGTATTATCACATGTATGCTGAAAACACACAACTGAGTTTGAAAATCTCCTTCCCAGATTACATCAGATGCCTCAAATCTACAAGATAATAAAAAATGGCTATGCCACAACCACCTCAAACTAAATTCTATAAATACAGTATTCCTCATTATAATCCCACCCAACCACAAACCCAAGATTGATCTATGGATGAAGAATCTTACTACCTTCAATTGCTCAACTCAGGGTATTTATTCCAAAAAATCCTTGGGATTCACACTTAACAATTATCTGGACATGAAGGAGCACATCAGTGTCAACACCAATGGAGTGAACCATCAAGTGAACATTTTAAGGAAAACCCTTCCCCTCATGACAACCCCAAATCAGTGATCCAAACTTTAGTCATTCCCAGTTTGGATTATGGAAGTGCTACTCTCTGTGGACTTCCTAAAACCAAGCTGGCACCTCTAAGGGCCTCCCTTTACACTACAGCCAGACTCATCACAGAAACAAAAAGAAACAAACAAACATATTTCCCCAGATCTAAAATCCTTGAACTGGCTACCTTAAGAGGCAAGAATAGAACTAGATAATGCTTTCAAGACTCGCAAAGCCTTACACTAGAACACACCAAAATACCTGCCACAAAAATGTGAGTTATTGGGTGGAGGAAGATTCTCCAGACACAACAGCACCCATTTGCTAAAACCACAAATATTCCATAAAAAGAAAACTTGCATCAGAGCATTCTCGGATATTGCCCTGGAAATCTGAAACTCCCTCCTCCTTAAATCAGACTGATCCCTTCAACTATATCCTTGAAAATGAAGTGACTTCTCTACTTGTGACCAAATTTCTATACTCTGTGCAATATTTTTACCCCTTTGTCTAATATCCGTCTGCTACATCATGTATATTGGACCTATTTAATTATCTTATGGAAGTTACTTCCTCATTTTGCTACTTTACATAGTGTGGTCCTCTCTAATGTCTGTAGCCGGTCTCATGATTCTTGTTCATGGGTCATAATAAATAAATTAATGACTGTTCTTTACTTTTCATCTCCTGGTGAGAGCAGAGTCCATAGCACTACTCACACACATACTCACAGACATACAAAGTCACTCACACACTGACTCACAGATCCATACACTCACTCAGACACTTAGACTAACACTCATAGACCCACTTGCGGTGCCACACAGGCGACCAGAGACCCACTCACAGACATATACAGGCATTCACCCACCCACCTATACATTCACACGGGTCCTCACACACCCACTCACAGACCCACACAGACACTCATACACCCACTCAAACAGGCACTCACCGACCCAAGTAAGAGACACACATAAGTACTCACACACACGACTGGGGGACCTCCTGCTTACTGTTTTGCCGTCGTGGGATCAGGAAACGCTGGACTTTCGTTGGTCTTTTGCTGGACTTTCACCAACTCCTTGCCGGACCCGCTGCGCGGGTCCCGCTGCGTTCTCTGTTTGTGCGTGGAGCTGCAGGGCTGCGAGCTTACCCGCAGGGACTCGATATTCCAAGAGCCCCTGCGTGAGGTCAAGACCCGCAACACCTGGGTCGCTCTCCCTGCCTGCCCCGCCCTCGCCTCAGCAGATAAGGCTCTGCTGCACCGCCCCTCGCTGGGACCTCCTGCTTACTGTTTTGCCGTCGTGGGATCAGGAAACGCTGGACTTTCGTTAGTCTTTTGCTGGACTTTCACCAACTCCTTGCCGGACCCGCTGCGCGGGTCCCGCTGCGTTCTCTGTTTGTGCGTGGAGCTGCAGGGCTGCGAGCTGACCCGCAGGGACTCGATATTCCAAGAGCCCCTGCGTGAGGTCAAGACCCGCAACACCTGGGTCGCTCTCCCTGCCTGCCCCGCCCTCGCCTCAGCAGATAAGGCTCTGCTGCACCGCCCCTCGCTGGGACCTCCTGCTTACTGTTTTGCCGTCATGGGATCAGGAAACGCTGGACTTTCGTTGGTCTTTTGTTGGACTTTCACCAACTCCTTGCCGGACCCGCTGCGCGGGTCCCGCTGCGTTCTCTGCTTGTGCGTGGAGCTGCAGGGCTGCGAGCTGACCCGCAGGGACTCGATATTCCAAGAGCCCCTGCGTGAGGTCAAGACCCGCAACACCTGGGTCGCTCTCCCTGCCTGCCCCGCCCTCGCCTTACTTTGCCTTCATTACTGCGCTAGCATCGCTGCGCGGGAGCACCCGGGGCTAAGCCCGGGCAAAGGGCGGGCCCTCTGTGGCCCTCAGAGGCCTGAGGAGCCTGGGCTGGGCCCACCCTCTTGCATGCGTTGCCGGAGCACCATCTCGACCCCGCTCATCACCTCGTCTAAGACAACATATATTTGTTATGCCTTCACCAGCGCTGGATGGGTCCACCGCAAAGGTGGGGGGAACAAAAAACAGGACATTGGAGATCTACTTCGCACGAACACCAGGTGGTGGGGATGGGGAGAAAGACTCCTCTCTTGCCGAGCGTAGGGCCGAGCGACGCCGCTCTATTGAAACCCTAAAAAACAGGCTCCTGACTGAAATTCCTATCTCTCAAGTGGGTGAGTCACTCAGTATTAGCGAGGGCCCTTCATCAGACGAGGGTGTCCCGCTCCTGCTGAGGAATTGTATTACTCCCCCTTGTCTACCCATCCATCTAGTTCCTAGCGCTAATGATTCAACTAACCCTAGTTATGTGCCCATTGACTTAACCTCCCAAACAATCCCACCTATTAAAGCACCTAAACCTGGGAAAGGCAAGCTAAAAACAGTTACTGATGTCATGATCCATGCCCCCCCCCCAATAAACGAAGAAGGAAAACGAGGGGAGGTCATGCTAAAACGAAAATCTCCCATTCTGATTTTGGGAAAGGCTCCAAACCTGCCCCAAATCATGATAGTTCAATGGTGGATGTGCATAGTCCCTCCCTTGACAGACGTGTCCACACTACCAACCTTGAGGATGCCCCCTTGATTAACAAATCCAATGTAGTACCACCGTCCGCTCCTCTGGGAAACCTGGAATTCCTGCTCAGATCGTTGCTCTTACCGATCAGTGAGAGCATAAAGAAAGTGGAGATCAGGCTCACCATTCTAGAAGCCACACTGAGCAGCTTGAAACCAACGCCCACAATCCGAGATAGACCTTCTGAGCTCAAAACCCTCCCTACCTCACACCCGACCCCACAACCCCTTCAACTGAATTTGGGACCTTCTCTGGTGACCACTGATACCCCCCTCTCACATCCTCCCGCCCCTAACCCACCTGTGCCCCCACCTAGCAAAATCATAAACCCATCATTACAGTCTTTATGCCCAGCCCCCACTGTGTCAAACAAACCAGCACAATCACTTCCTCCTTTACCAATAACAAAATTCAATCCGCCCACAAATAATATATCAAGTAGAGATCCGGGTGATCAGTCAACTCAATATCCTAAAAGGTCAAGACGTAGAACTGTTGACTTACCCCCGGACTCTGCCCCATTTACAATTGTCCTCACAGGAGTTCCAGAGCTAGCAGAAGGAGCCAGAGAGAACTATCATGCACTAAAAAATAAAACCATTTACTGGTTGAAGCAGAATAGACCCCTCCCGGCACATATAAATGGAGAAATCCTGTCAGTAAGACGAGCGGTGTGGGTGGGCTCAAGGCCAAAAGATAAAAGGGGAGACGTGATTATTATCAATTTCAAAGACCATAGGGCGGTAAGAACCCTAGGAGATTGGTATGAGGCAATAGGCGGAGATGTTATCTCCACACATTACGTTAGCTACTTCTATCCACGAGAATTGATGAACAATTCCAGACACCTTCAAACAAGAAGGTATCGTCCAGAGTGGAGAGAAGTATCCTACCAACCTGTTCAGAATCACTTTCCGAATCAACCCTTGCAACAACCTCACCCTCAGTCACAATGGGGCAACATGACTTACAACTATCAAACACCATTCCCAGAGTATACCATTCCAACACTTAATTACTTCTCAACACTGTATGGCCTAGAAGGTGTTGATTGACTCAACAGTAACTTCCTCTTGACCCAAGACTGTCCCAAGATAAAAGAAGGCACTCTACCTGGTGACTCCACCCAAGACACCAAGGGTGAAAATCGTAGAACTGAAGAACGCACCCATTCAACGCAATCGGACCAACCATCTGACAGGGACCGGGAAAATTTAATTAGAGGGAATAACATCACCACTATCTCAACTCCAGCTTACGAGGCCCATATTAAAAGGGAGTTGGAGGTATCTGTCTCAAATACGCCAAATAGGTCAAACGGAAGCAAGGCCTCCGTCATTAGAGGAGAAAAAGTCAATTTCATGTATTGGAACTGTGCAGGTCTTAGAGATAAATTACTGGATGGAAGACTCTTAGAGTTTGTCGGAGATCCCCAAGTCTTAGCTCTACAGGAAACTTGGCTCACAAATGAAATGCACCTGATAGGGTACGAAAACTTATTTTTCCGCAGGAATTGCAGGTACCCATGGGAGAGCTAAAGGTGGGCTGATAACTTATATATCGAACACTATACCTGGCCTGGTAGTTACACCAATCAGCTTAGAAACCCACTATCAGATCCTGAGACTGGTATTTAAGACAAAGAGGACCATCCTCCTCGTCAACCTTTATGACAACGCACCGGAAAACGAGAGAATAAAACTATTGGGGGCCTTATGCAAGAAATTAAGTAGTGATACGAAATTAATACTAGGGGCTGAACCACCGAGTATCGATTGGGGAGGCGACTTTAATCACCACCCCTGCGAGAATCAAAATAGTAATATCTGTGGAATGGGCATTGGGACTGAGGACCATATAACCCATTTTACTCACTCAGTGGTGGGTGACTTCCTAAACGAATCCTTGTCCGGTTTGGATTTAATAATACTAAATCAAACAAACCCCCTACTTGGGAAGCTGGACCCTACTTATCTTGGAAGGGGAAGCGAAACCACTATTGATTACATCCTCACCACAGCGACCTTAGTTAATAAGATCCTGAATTTCAGGGTGAAAATTAACACCCTAAGCGATCACTCAGCTCTAATTTTTGACCTAATTCTGGACCAACCTCAGTTATCCCCCCAAACTTTAATGTCCACCCTCTCACAGAATAATATCCACCTCACAAAAACAAATGGCTATACTCTTGGTTGGGGGAAGATTGACCCAAATAAATTGACAAATAAGGTTGTAACTGCAACTCAAACAGAAATTCTGAAGTGCTTAGATTTGGAGGTATCTGATGAGGAAGTCCTGTCCAATTTTAAGGCGATTTTAGTTCAAGTAAACGAACACCTTACTGTGAGGCAGAAAGGGACAGTGGAAAAAAGTAAAGGATGGTTCAATCACGATTGCTCAGTAGCCCGTAAAAACCTAATAAGAGCACTATCACAAATAACAAGAGATAAAGAGGAGGTCAGGTCTCTGAGAATAACCTGTAAAGTGAGAAAAGAAGAGCTAAAAAAGGCATTATGGGACCAGCTGCACGAAAGCTCTTTAAATAAAGATAGTGAACTATTTTGGAAAGTGGTTAAAGCACCTTTCCTGATGGATTCAAAAGATCAGCCAAGCCTTGACGTAGCTATTGAGGGACAAACTTGGATAAACCATTTCGCTAAGAAACAATCCCTCCACATATGAGGGCAATTCATTCCCAATTCCTCTGACATTTGACCTATACGAGGTAATAAGTGCACTGAACGCCAGTAAGAGTGGAAAAGCCCCGGGGCCGGACGGGGTACCAGTTGATTTTTTTAAATTTAGAATGGATCTCTGGGCCCCAATAATAAAAAGGGTGTTCGATGCAGCAATGGCCCGTGGATTACTCACATCCTGGACCCAATCAATCTTAGTACCCATCTTTAAGAAGGGAAATAGAGAGGAGGTGACCTGCTATCGTCCAATCTCCCTCCTGGATTCACTGGGGAAAGTACTGGGCAGAGTGGTTCTCCAGCGTCTACAGGAGTGGGTGGACGATACCGGGACCCTCTCGGATATCCAGTATGGCTTCCGAGAGGGCCACGGAACTACGGAACAAGCCCTGAACTTGGCCCTACTGATGGGAAAGTATGTCTCAGCAAAGCGCGTGAGGTTGTACATGGTGTATGTCGACCTCTCTGCTGCCTTTGACTGCGTCAGTCATGCAAAACTCTGGTCAGTTTTGATCAACATGGGAATGGACGTGGTTCTTGTGACCTTCCTTAGAGAACTTTACTCCAACGCCTCCGCGAGGGTGCGTTTTGGAGTACGGGGTGAATTATCAGACCCCTTTCTTGTAGAGCGCGGCGTCAGGCAGGGATGCGTTCTTGCCCCTTTCCTCTTCTCCCTCTATACCAACGGCCTTGAGGTAGAGATGCTACGGGGGGGGGATTAGACCTACCCCGCGTAAAAGAGCGATTGGTCCCTGCGCTCCTGTACGCAGACGATGCGGTGATTATAGCACGCTCTCCTCGTGAGCTACAAAAATCCTTGAACAGCTATGCAAAATTTATGAGTGACCTAGATCTCCTCATAAACATAAAGAAAACCTTTGTTATGGTAGCTGGACGGGCTAGGAGAAATGGAAAAACAATTCTCCTAAATAATGAAAAATTAGAATCCACTCCCCAATATCCCTACCTGGGAATTATGATTGACGAGAAGCTCAACTGGAGAGCGGCCATAGAAGCTCGCAAGCACCAACTTTTGCGATCTATTGCTGCTCTCATGAAATTTGCCCAGAAATTAGGGAAAAAAACCCCAGTTGAATCTATAGAGCGAAGTGCCATTCAATCGCACTCTATGGGGCGGGCTTATGGGGCCACAAACACACTAAAGTCCTACAGGTGGCGGAGAATACTTTTATAAGATTTCTACTGTCAGTCCCTAAAAGAGCATCAACTTTTGCCTCGCATGCAGAACTGGGACTACCACACATTGAGGACTTGGCCAAAATTCAACCTGTACTCCTTTGGCGCAGAATATGGGCCTCAACAAAGAACTCTCTCACTAAAGCTATTGTCGCAGACTGTATGACCCTAGATCGCGCAGATAAAATAGATTGGTTAAGATATGTTAAAAATCTCCTCACTGATCTAGGAATGGCCGAGTATTATCATAACCCAGATTTAATTACTGGAATTCCTAAGAAAGACCACAAGGCAAAGGCGTTGAGTCACTTTGAAGAATTACGCATCACTGTGGAGATTAAGAAACCTTCTGTACAGCATTCCCTGGCGGTCACAACAACAATGGAAATGGAACCATATTTAACCTATGTTGACTCGCAGTTTGAACGTTTCTTATTAGCGAGATTTAGGCTAAATATTTTCCACAGGGTCGTAGCATTCCCAAATAGAAATAGCTGGGAAGAGAGGTTAATTCCCTGCCCTTGTGATGAACTATCTGAGCAGTCAACGATCCACACTGTACTGTTCTGTAAATATTACTCCGCCCATCGAAGACTTTGGCTATCCCCATTGTTGAGAACCTTAGGCCTTGGAAAATGTCGTCCCGCTATGCTATGGTTACAATTTTTATCCTCAGAACATGTTTGTAAAGTTGTTAGCACTTTTTTAAAATGTATTTTTAAATCGAGGATGAATTTTGAGAATAACAATCTTTAAATTGTCCTAAACAAATTATTACAGCTAAAAACTACAAATACGCCGAATATGTTTTAGTATTTTTAAACTGCATGTAAATATACTGTATAAATGCTTTTATGGTAACTCATGGAAAATGAATGCCGAATAAAGATTTACTACTACTACTCAGACACACTTACACATTCACATAGGCACTCACAGACCCACACACAGACCTACACAGCCACTCACAAACCCACTCTCAAAGGTGACATTTAGGATAACAAGTTTATAAAATGTAGAAATTCACTGAAACAAAGATTGGAAGGATGTTATAGTTTGGAAAGAGAATTAAAAAACAAAAACAAAACCAAAAGGCTCACATTTCACTCATATAAAACCATTGAATTTCAGCAGTTATAGTTACCTTAACTAACTACAATTTATGCCCTTGCAATGCAGTGATTATGACCTCACATATCACATCACTCATAACATAGTCACGGGCATCACTGATGATATCTAAAAATAGATCTCTGATAACATCACTGATGATATCATCCACAGAATTACTCACACTACCATACAACCTCTCATATGTTCACTCACACAGCATCTCACATACCCATTCACAAGCCCATTAAACAATTCACAAATACCCACTCACTCATTCATACAGCCACTAACACAGCCACATCACCCACCCATACAGCCACTTATACACCCACTGGCTCACCAATTCAGCCATTCACACACCCACACACTCACCCATACAGCCACTCACACTAAAATTAATTCATCCAAATAGCTACTCACAGGGCAACTCACTCACTAATACAACTACTCACACAGCCACTCAGTTGCCCATCCAGCTGCAGACACATCCATTCACCAGTCCAGTTAACCACTTACATACACATTCATTCATTCATACAAGAAATCACACAATCACTCACTCACCTATACAGCCAGTAACACAGGCACTTACAATGTAAACCAGCCACACATACACATTCACTTACCCATACATCCATTCAAACAGCCACTAGTGTACCTATACAGTGGCCCTCACTTCTTCCATCCACTGGACCTTGAAAATCATCAGGAAGGTCCTCCCCTTCTTACCGGTTGGGAGTAGAAAAACGGTGGTATCTGCACTTGTGCTCTCCCGCCTCGATTATTGTAATAGCCTTCTTCTCGGGGCACAACAGGGGCTGCTTAATAAGCTACAGGTCCTGTAAAAAACGGCTGCCCGTCTCATTACCGGACTGCCCAAGTTTGCATCAGTCGCTCGTGAGCTGGAGAAGCTACATTGGCTCCCGGTGCGGAAACGGATCATGTTCAAAACCTTGTGCATAGTCTACAAGGCGCTCCATGGTCTGGGCCCAGCCTTTCTCCAGCAGCACTTCCAATGGTACATGCCAGGCAGACAATCAGCAGGGGGCTGATCATGACAGCCCGCATCAGGAAGGTGCGCTGGGGGGGCAGAAGCTTCTTCAGTGGGGCAGCGAAGGCATGGAATGCCCTTCCGCTGGCCCTTAGGCAAAGTATGAACTTGCTGGCTTTTCGGAAAAATCTGAAAAAATGGCTTTTTACAATCTAGTTGGGAGGCTTGAAACATGGGGAGCAACCACTTCAGCGCCTGGACACCTGTTTGGTAACAGCGTGCTTTATAAGTGATAAAATAAATAAATAAATAAATAATATACAGTCACTAACACACCCACTCACCCATCCATTGAGCCACTCACATAGCCACCCAGTCACATAAACATTCACTCACACACTGCCTTACCCATATTGTCACTAAAGCAGCCACTCACTGACCCATCAACCAATTACACTCAATCACCAATAAAGCCACTCACACAGTCATTCATACACCCAGACAGCTACTAACATATCCCCTTCTTCACCTATACATCCGATCACACACATATACAACTCAGACAGCTACTCCCACACTCATACAGACAGTCACATACCCAATCAGATGGCATATGTTAGAAACAGTATCACTTGTTACTAGTTTAAAAAAATACATTTAACTTATGCAGTAGCTTACTACATATCTTTAAGTCTCAGAAACATTCATGAAACGCTTTCACTCACTGGATTATGTCATCAGTGATGTCATTTGCGATGTCATCAGTGTCATCAGTGATGACAATGACCATGTTATGAGTGATAAAATATGTGAGGTCATATGCAGTGCAGTGTGGGGGCGTAAGTTATAGTTAGCTTAGTGATTTTGTACAAGTGAAATCTGAGCCTAACTATAACATCCCCTTTATGCCTGTATGTGTGTGTGTGTATATATATATTCACTGAAAAAACCATAGGTTATAGACCATATATAGTTAGGAATTAGCATTTACAAAACCTTGAAAATTCACTGAAAAAACCATAGGTTATAGACCATATATAGTTAGGAATTAGCATTTAGAAAACCTTATTTTACTCACACAAAACCATTGAAATTCCATATATAGTTAGTTGCACTAACTATATATCGCGCACCCGCAATCCACTGCTGATGATGTCACATATTACATCATTCATGACATGGTCAGTGACATCACTGATGACATCACTGATGACATCATCTAGTGTCTGTGTGTTTTTGTAAAGTTTAAATACGTTTTACATATTGAAGAATGACTGGATGTATGGAAGACTGAGTGTGTGTGTGGCTGACTGGGAGGTGTGTGACTCTGTGCATATCAATGTGTACTTGTATCAGTGATTGTATAAGAGAGTAAGTATGTGTTAGTATATGTGTGAAAAGTATGGTGTTCTGTGTTTAACTATAGATGAGGAAATCGAAGTGTGATTGATTCTTCACAGGACTGACTAGGTGTATGAGTGCATATGATAGTGTTCTAATAATAAGTGACTGTATATATGAGTGATTGTATGGGTGAATGAGTGAATGTGTGTGTAGCCGTACGAATCAGTGAGTGCGTATGTAGTAACTGGTATTGGTGTGTCATGATGTCATCAGTGATGTCATTTGAGATGTCATCAGTGATGTCATTTCAGATGTCATTAGTGATGTCATCAGTGATGTCACTGAAGTATGGTGTTCTGTGTTTAACTGTATAGATGAGGAAATGGAAGTGTGATTGATTCTTTACAGGACTGACTTGGTGTGTGAGTAACTCCATGGATGAGTGGCAGTGTGTGACTGTCTGCATAGGTGTATGAGTGCATATGATAGTGTTGTAATAATAAGTGACTGTATGTATGAGTGATTGTATGGGTGAATGAGTGAATGTGTGTGTAGACGTAGGAATCAGTGAGTGCGTATGTAGTAACTGGTATTGGTGTGTCATGATGTCATCAGTGATGTCATTTGAGATGTCATCAGTGATGTCATCAGTGATGTCATTTGAGATGTCATCAGTGATGTCATCAGTGATGTCACTGACCATGTCATGAATGATGTAATATGTGACATCATCAGCAGTGGATTGCGGGTGCGCGATATATAGTTAGTGCAACTAACTATATATGGAATTTCAATGGTTTTGTGTGAGTAAAATAAGGTTTTCTAAATGCTAATTCCTAACTATATATGGTCTATAACCTATGGTTTTTTCAGTGAATTTTCAAGGTTTTGTAAAGGCTAATTCCTAACTATATATGGTCTATAACCTATGGTTTTTTCAGTGAATTTCATTGGTTTTTTAACAGCTAATATCTGTAGCTGTAAAATGTATTCTTCTTTAAATCCAAAAATATATTTTATATGTTTATTAATAACTTTTTTTTAAAATATTTTTTTTTCTTCGTTCCCGCTTCGTGAATCGGGAAGCTTCCCGTTAGCTGACCTTGATGCCGCGAAATAGACCGCGAGCCGGTAAACGTTTCTTTACCGCAACTGCCGCGTTAGAAAACAACATCGTGACGCCTCCCGTCCGCATGACGTTTCGCGTTGTCGCGTGATACCTCATATGACGTGCTACGTTAGCGAACTGGTACGCTTACCGAGTCGCAAAGCACAGGTTTCTGGAAGCAAACCGGGAGGCCCTGCAAAGCGCGTAACGTAAACACAGCAGGTCATGTGACTTGGTAATAACACTTTTCATTGGTTCATTTCACTCTTGGTTTCCTAATGATGTAAGACTAGGTCATATGATCTAAAATGAACACTTTTCATTGGTTGAGAACTATTGTTTTTCCCAAATGATGAAAATCCCTCCTTCTTTCCTCACTCTGACTTTCATCATTGTGAGAGAAAGACCCTTTGTTACCAGTGAGCAATGGCTTCTTTAGTAGCTTCAGCTGGTGCTTCCCCACCACCTCCACCACATCCAAGGAAGAGTGGAGCACCTGCTAAAGTTATAATTCAGCAAGAAGAGGAAGAAGAGGAACAGGACGACCTAGATAATCTCCCTATTATGTCCAGAAGATATGTTGTACCGGAAGTAACGGCACCAGAGGGCAGGGAGATGGTGCCAAATATACAAACGAGATTTCGTGAAGTAAAACAAGTCTGCATACATTGCAGTGGATTCATTTGCTACGGAGAAAGTAGCATCACTCTAATCAACAGAGCTATTGACAATCATACTCATGTTTGTCCGAAACGCCCCAAACAATAAATTCTTTTTTTTTGCTTTGTTGCCCCTGTTGAGCCCTTTACAATGAATCGTTTTCGTTGCCCCTCCGAAAAAAACCCAAAAAAAATATAAAACTGTTCAGAAAAATTCAAAAAAAGTAAAAAAATGTTCAGAAAAATAATAAAAAAAATATAAAACAACAAAAACAATTAAAAAAAAAGTTCTTTTCAGAACTACCTCCCCGTTATTAAAAAATTGGTACAATATTTGGAACTGTGCCAATCTCTATTTCTCTTAGTTCGCTTCCCAGTTCGCTCCCCGGTACGCGAACCGGAAGCGAACCAAAACATTTTTTTTTTTTTTAAAAAGAACAGTAAGTATAAGGGAAGGAAACAGACAGTTATGTTAAAAGAAAGACAGCTATAGGGGAGTAAACTAGAGATACTATTACCCGTAATCCACTGCTGATGATGTCACATATTACATCATTCATGACATGCTCAGTGACATCATCAGCAGAGGATTGCAGGTAACAGTATCCCTAGTTTATTCCCTATAGCTGTGTTTCTTTTAACATAACTGTCTGTTTCCTTCCCTTATACTTACTGTTCTTTTTAAAAAAAAATGTTTAGATCAGTCAGAAACAGTGAAAGTAATGAAATATAAAAGACTACGTAGAATATGAGCATTGTATGCAACAACTTTGACACTTACAGAAGCCTCACCTTCTCCATGCCTCCTACACAGTTCTACATGTACATCATAAATGCAAACAGAACAGAATTAATTATACATGTTAAATGGTTTATTTTTGCTGTTCTCAGAATGTATCAAATTTCACTAAAACAGTGACTTGAAGGTATTCATCATATAACAGCGGAAAAAAAAAACACAATCAAAATGATTGTGTTTAAAAAACCCATACAACATAACAAATCAGAATTCAGAACTCCTTAAAGTTAACTTACTTTCCATGACGGCCAAGGATGTCCTATGAACAGCTTACACTCTGTTGTGCTGTTATTACTTTCAACCCGCCACTTTCTGAAAGAAAACCTCCATCGTTTTCAAAAACATGTTACATACAATAAATGACTTCTCGCTCTCTACCACACGTTTCCACAAGGCCAAATCGTGTCTGAGCCATTTATAACTCTTAGAATTCTTTTAAGCCAATCCCGTCATGTTGTATTTCCGCAACTTTCACAATTAAAATGTTGAAGATCATTTTCACAATCCTGGACTAGTAATATCTTCCCCTTCTTGCTCAATCATGTTCTACATTTCCTATCACACTGATACTGCTTACTATGAAGCAGACTTACACTACCTTTATGACTAGTACAATTATTTAATTCTCTACATCACTTTTAATGACAAAGCAATGTAAAACAGTAGACAGCATTGCAGACTTACATTCCCTCTACTCCATGTTTTGATTGGCTGCTTCAATTAGCTTATAAAAAGAAACAGTTTTTCTGAACTCATTCAAAGTGCACGTATTTCTCCATGACGTCCAGTGTTATGGTAAGAAGTTATGTCTCTGTACTACACTTATCCTCAAGGCCAAATCGTGTAGGAGCCATTAGAACTTCTTGAAATTCCTCAGAGCACATCCCGAGATTCTTTCCCTAAAATTTTGGTTTTAAAAACACCAGGTAAGAGTTTTTAAGGTCATACGGCAATTTTTTTTTGAAAATTAAAACAGAATCATTGCAGAATGACCAGCCATTTCTACACTTTAAATAAGCTGTATAATGTCCTGATGTTATTGAAGGACCATCATGATATATAATTGCTACAGTTACAAAAGTCCTTCCTGATATTGACAACTGTGAAGCCACAAAATTTTTAATTAAAGTTGTCAATTTTGTTCCATCAGGCCTACATCGTTGGAACATTAAAATAACATACTGGCCATATGTTCGTATAAATAATGTGGACATCATTTCAGATTTACATTGGCTACACTCCATGTTGTGATCAGCTGTTTTTACTAGCTTATTAAAAGAGACTGATTTACTGTCTGGCAAAGTTAAATATATAAATCTTTCTGAGTCTACACTAGTAGTACTTGATACCCTACAGTTCTCGCAGTCATGCTGCCATTGATAAGAAAGCCCAAACAGGTGATCTACATCTACACCTTCATCATGCAATACATCAAGCATATACATTAAAAACTCCTGACAATCTTGCTGACTATTTTGAGAGAATTGTGTTTGGCCTGAACATCTGTCTAACAGATTTCGAATTTCAGACACACTTTCTATGTTTGTTCTATCAGTGCTACATTTCTCTAACACAGAATTTAACAAACTGCAAAATCTTTGATCAGAATTGACCACAATCTCTTCTTTTACATTTTCTAGAGAAAACAAAACATTAACCACTACATTAGCATAGCAGTTGACACCAGAACTGTTTTCAAATTGAAAACCAACAACATCTTCAACAGAATCCTTTTTGTTTCTGCTTATAATTTCAGGTTCATCGACTTTTCGTCTTTTTGCTACAACCTCCCCAGTATTGGTCACATTTCTTCGTTTCCGGCCTACCACACGTTTCTCAAACAAAGGATACTGAGGCAAATGTGGCGCATACTCTCTTCTTAACCTATTGTATTCCTTAACACAATCTAGATCCGCACAAATGTTTGTGACATCACACTCAATCAAGTACAATCCCGATAAAGTTCTAACTCGTGACAATGCCACATATGCCATACCCTCCTTGAACACAGAACTGCCAATATTCACCAATGCACAGTCTACACTTAAACCTTGCGATTTATGGATTGTCACCGCATATGCCAAGCAAACAGGAAACTGCTTACGACAAACATATAAGTCTTTTACAAGCAAAAATCTAGCAGAACAACGAGCAATTAGCTGTACTTCCTCAATGCCATCAAATTTTATTTTTAAAAATTCAATTCCATCTCTATTTCTGTATTTCACAAAATCTACAACATTACCCATTGATCCATTTACCAGACCTCTTTCAACATGTAAATTCCTTCTTAAAATTATACGGCAGTTCAAGCACACATTCAGAGTCTTTTCAAAACCCGCAGTTTTAGATATACTCTTCTCTAATGAATCCAATTTTGTTTTCAGATTCTCAGACAAAATAATTGTTGATCCCATATGCTCTACTCTGTCAATAGCTTCCAGTTTCACAATCTCTTGCTTTTCTAAATGCAACATTTTGTTGTTGAATTGGGCACATTCTGCAAGAGTTGGCATCAAACATATTCCAGATTTTTTCTCAGTAACTTTCTGAAAAATATTCTCAGGCACAACATCTTCGTCTGGATATAAATTTGTCAGTAATCGTGCATGTAAAGCTTCTTTCCCATGCTCGGTCACTTTTCCAATTCTAACATCTTGTAGAATAGTCTTGTAAACTTCATCCTTTGCCTGACGCATATTTTCATGCAGTTCAGCATAATTGAAGTTTAACCATATATTGACGTTGCCAATGCTCCCTAAGCACTTCCTGGTATCTTCATGCGTGAGCATTTTGAACACAGGTTGCCCTTTCACTGGTGTCAGCTGCAGAAGATCTCCGAAAACAATGATGTGTTTGCCACCAAATAACACATCATACTCTGTTTTGAGAACTTCTTGCATTCTCAAATGCACAAAGGCAAGCATGACATTGGAAACCATGCTTACTTCGTCAATGATAAGAAGTTTCATTTTCCTCAAGACTCTTGAAACTTCAAAACAAGCATCTCCAGATAGCTTGTGATATTCTAATTTGTTGTCATGCTCCACTGGCAGCATCAGTAAACGATGTAAAGTAATCCCTTTAATGTTATGTGCTGCCAGTCCAGTTGGAGCGGTGACAACACAAGACAGCGATGACTCTGTCCTTTCCTGCAAATAACATGAAATTGCTTTAATAAGGAAACTTTTTCCAGTTCCTGCTTCTCCACTCACATACAGTCGGACAGGCTTCAACGACGTACATGAGCACTCTTTCTTGTCATGACTTAATCCATGATCAATTTGCATGGTAAGTTCGTCATATATTTTCCTCTGCTCAACGTTGAGTTGTCTTTCCAACTCTTCTAAGTTAACCGCATCCTCCTGAGCATGTGCCATGGCTCTTTCCACTTCATTCATAGCAGTGGCAGCTTCATTTTCGATAAGAGGTCCTCCTAGTGATCCTGACTCAATGAAGCAGAACTCTGACTGTCCTGAGAACTGTCTCTGGCAATCTCGGCTGCAATCGTTGCTTCCTGCTCAATTTCCACATTCAACATTTCTACATATTTGGGAAAAGCAGGACATTCTATGGTCTCCTTGGCAGCATTGAATGAGTCTTCGTAACAAAGGAAATCTCCAAGCAGTTCCTCTTCTGCACGCCATGGCTTAAAAAGTTGCAAAAGTGGTAAATAGAAAAACTCCTTTTTTTCAGGAGATTCGCCACTCAATTTTCGATGGTTTATCAAGTGGCATTTTCTTTGCTTGACCAGACATCCCTCACTTCCTATTACAGCATACACTCCTTTCTCAGTATCTTCTTTGATGTTCCTCTTGAATATGTAATTTTGCAGAACCTCATACAGACAAACATTCTCGAGGTGACTGCTTCGATTTGGATAATATGTATCCAACATGTTGCTCTTCAAAATGTCGGTACTGTTTGGCTCCTTTTCCGCCAAATACTCAATTTCCGGCACAGGTTTCAGAACTCGATTACGCGTTGCAGCAAGACCAACACTCACCCAAACGATACTCCTGGACTTGGCATAGAGACTTGCTGAAGACACCCGGTCAGAACATTCGTAAGCTCCGATTTCTCGATGCGACAACATCTTCAGACTGAAACTGTACAACTTCTTGCTGAGGCTCTTTTCATGGGAAATGTCCTCCCACATATCCTTCAATTCTGTCTTCTCTTTTTTGGTGATATAAGATGTCACATACCGAGCCACAGCCATACAGTTATCAGCCACAAACTGTATATCCATGTTATCATTCCACATGGACAAAATCACCGGGTTGTAGTCGTTGATGTACTTGGACTCTTCGTTCCTCTTCAAATTGTATGTGTTTTTAGGTGATTTCTTCATCACATTATGTCGCAGCGAAGACATCAAACTGTTTACTCATCCTTTAGAAATCACCGGTCGTGGAAAGCCGAAACGACATTTGGTGTAGAACTTGTCCTTGTTTCGGAATTTACGACGGCAGTACTTTCCACATCGATGGCTTTGGAAACGCAGAACTTTTTCTCTTAGGCTTTTCTTCTCCTTTGCGTTTGGAACAGCACACGTAGAATACTGTTGGATGAAACTCATCACTGAGTCTTCTGGATCCGTTCCAAATTTAGGTGCATCCTTGATCCACAACAACATATGTATATGAGGAGCACCTCTTGCTTGGTACTCCTTTCTCCAGAAGAAATCCAACACCTCTCCAAGAGGTGGATTCTTCTTATTCATGATGAAAGACATCATAGCTTCAAATCTATGATTGAAGTACCTACATACATTGACTGGATCCAAAGAGCACAGTTCTCCGGGTGTCTTGAATTCGATGTTATCTACGTTAGCATTTGCCTCTCGTAGAAATTCAAGTAAGTCTTCCCAGCCATACTCGGCACAGCTCAGAGTGAGGAACCATGTGGGAGTACCTAAGTTCCTCAGCATACATTTTAAATCACCATGACGACGGTACCAGTACTCATTAGTACCACGCTGACACGCCATGAGATTAATCAGGTGAGAATCCAAAATACTGTCTTGGACATTGACTTTATCCATAAAGTCACTTGGCGAGATGTTTTGCATGTGTATACCACTTTTCAAGATGTGGTTCACTGCATATGACAGTCCAGACAGATCGCTTTCAAACAGGAGATGAAACAAATAAGGAATGCATTGTCGAAACCTAGCATCTCCTGCATACAATCGCAAAGTCCGGTATTCAGAAGCAGGAATTTGATGAGGTCGTTCATCATATCTTCCTCCCTGACCTGTTGGAAAAAGCTGTGGGAAACACCGAGCTTCCAAACTTTCCTCCCAAACACTAATGGGACTCCCTTTGGCTTGTTTCATTTGAAACAACTCAATAGCATTCCCCATGACTTCCTTGGAATGCAAAGGATGAACACTATAATGTTCATATATTTCTTCACTAGTAGAGGGTTCTACTTTCTCAATTTGACCAGCACACAAATCGCTATCCTCTTCCTCACTTACTTCCTCTTCTGCAACATATACATTCTTATAGAATTTATTATTTTTTTTCAAATACAATGTTGCCTTTTTAACTTTCCTAACATCTACTAAATCTTGCCATATTTTCTTATTCTTTGTCGGAACCCCATTAACTAAGATAACCAGAGGTTCCTCGTCCACTTTTTCTACTCCAATTGTGTTAATGTTTTTCTTCAAATCTAGAGGCAAATAAACAACTCTTCCCTTTAATCCTCTCTGTAAATCTGATGGAGGCAATTTCCCTGTCTTTGGCTCCATTCTTACAATAGCCTGAAAGGGATGGATACTTTGAATCAAAATAGATTCATAAGTATTTAAATCCTTCAATTCAGAAGGAATCTCAATCAATTCCAGATTATTATGAACTGCTCTAGCAGGCATCTGGTTTTGATTTAATTTGTTACAACAATAAGTACACACACGTTGATCCAATCCCAAATCAAAACAATTTTCTACCATCAAGTATGTTGTGAAATCCTTCCATTCACTATTATTTTCCCTTTCACTTTTTGCATATAAATCCACTAACTTAGTCTGATTCTTATAATAAGTGCGTCGACAACACACACAAGTGAAATTTGGCCTCTCACTTGATTTGACCTGAAACGTCGCAATTTCCCTCTGGAAATGATCTGTACTGGAAACCTGTACACTATCTTCCACATTACCCGCTTCTTCTTGGTCAATTTCAACATTCTCCTCTTTACTTCCAAAGTAACAAAACTCAATTTCTTCACATATATTCTTCACATCTATTTCAGAACCATGCAAAAGAGCAGCGCATAATTGTTTAAGCATAATTGCTGGACTCTTAGCATAATACAACATTCTAACTAATTTCCTCACTTTATTATGATGCACTGCTAGCATCCTGAAATGATGAAAAACAGTCTGGCATACTCTCCTGGAAAGACAAGCCAGTGAATGACCATGCAAACCTGTCACTTCTCTCACTCTGCAAGGATCTAATTCTTGCAACAACATCATTTTCTGCTTCAAACTTTTCTTATTAAATGACCGTACAAAATCACAAAGCAAATTGATGGAATCCTGTCGCACACTACAAATACTACTACACTTCCAGGTGTACACAGGACCCTTAGCACGTCTTCCTAAAACCTCATTACCTAACACCTCTTCTGCCTCTGTTGTCACAAGTTTTTCTTTTTCAACTGGACAACCATCTTTCACTTCATAAGCACGACCACTGGTGTCAACTGCATGCACCAAATCATTATCCTGGAAATAACTCTCCTCATTAAAAAATGCCTCAGAGCAAGAACTATGCATCCATTCTCCAGAAAAAACTTCACAAAAATTACTACGATTAACTATTCTCTTCCATCTACTATTTCTTTTGAAATCATAAATTGCCTTCTTTAGCTTCCTAATTCTATTGATTATCAAAATAAATAACTTACGTTTAATTTCAAATGCCTGATCAATAACTTTCTCAACTTTTTTTTTTCTCTTATAAAAAACCACTTTCTGTTCACCTTTCTTAATATTTTTTAACAAATTGCCAATTATCCTGTTGCGGAACATTCGTTTACGAATGTCCCTAAACTGTTGTTTCCTTCTACTATCATGCACAGAGTTATCTCTTGCTCTAGCAGTAACATTTTTGATTGGCCATTCCTTTCCATTTGAATTCCTTCTCTTTTTATGGACTGAAACATTTTCTGTAGTAATATTTTTTTTACTGCACATATTTCTTATGAATGTTTTTGTACTCTTACCCGGTGCTTTCTTCGTGACTTGACAAATCTTTTTGTTAGAGGACTGCTGCTTCTTTTGATTGGCCTGCTGTCTTTGACGTTTTGCAGCCTTTCTCTCTCTTTCTTTCGTTGGCATGGTGAAATGTTGAAATGATCTGCAGTTGAATCTGTGGTAAAATATATTAAAAAATGTTATTAACCACTATTACCAAACAGTAAATCAATAACAGTGATCAAAAACTTAACACACTACTTGACATTTTAAATAGAAGATTTTTTAGTCCTTGGCAAATTTACAATACAGAAATAGCAGAAAAGAAATGGAATTTATATTCATGTTACCTGTGCTATTTTATATGTGAATCTGATCTAATTTTATGAGCATATTTTAATATTTTATTGAAGACACTACACATAACCTGTTTTTGAAGGTGTCTTTATTTTTAAATTAAACGGTTTACACTTTTACTTTTTATTTATTATAAATTTTAAAAATAAATGTTTATAGTTCCATAGGCTCAAGCAGGTCAGCTTCCCACCCTATCTCATATAATTCGGACAAATCTGCATCCTCATCACGCTCTTCTTCATCCTCAGGATTTAAATCATCCAAGGGATCAACATCCACTGATGTTTCAATTACAAATTCAATGATGAGGTCAAAATCAACTGATTGCAGATTGTCGCTCATGTTGATGTTGTCTTTATCTTTAAAGAAAGATAACAACAATGAGATGTTGCAGAGTAAAAGACAAATCTCAGAGATTATAATAGTAAAATTGTTTAACAAGAGTAACATTTTGCAGCTATTATTTAGCCATGTCCAGCGATGCTGAGCAGGTGAAGCCTATGTCTAATTTTTCAGTGAACAGGACTCATCTCTTCTTAACCTTGGATAAGCCTCACCAACTCTGTGTCCCCTGCACATACTTAAATGTAAAGGGGCAGATTTATGTTAAATGGCACATCCCCAGGCATGCACCAGTTAACGTGCACCGCTGCTCTGCCACCCATGGTGTGCCGTATTTACAATCAGATAGGAGAAAGCTGCGTCAAAACCCTGCGCCTGCTTTAAGCAGGCATAGGTCTTGACGCAACATTGTGGAGATGGGGCACCCCTGAGCCTTGCTTGAGCTGCATCGCACTTGCGATACAATTCCAGCAATGCGCCACCTTTACAGCACAGATACGTCACGCATCTGTGCCATTTTTGCCCCATGCTGCGCCGCATTGTAAATGCAGCACACCATGGGTGGCGGAACAGTGGCGCAAGATGACTGGCACATCCCTGGTGATGCGCCAGTCATCATAAATCTATCCCTAAGCTTCTTATCTTGTTATCGATGAACCGCCATATGTACCATCAAACTATTTTGCATTTCCTAAATAGCGAATTTTAAGGAATAAATAGCAATTCTTTACCATTCCTAATTTGCAATGAGCAAATTGCTAATTGCAAATTACCCATTCATTTCCATGGGCTAGGAGGCTCATAGGAATAAAGGTGCAATTTGCGATTAGCAATTAGCTCATCGCAAATTAGGAATTTTTCCAAGGGTGCATGGGTGTCTCAAGAACACCCTGCTGCACCCCTGAAAAAGAAATTTGGGGGCATATGGCGCACATACATGCCCTAAGGGCATGTATTGGCGTCATGTGGCACCTTTCGTTTTTTTAAAAAAAAATATTTTTGAAAAGAATTCGCAAATTACCACAAACTATAAGTTGGTGGTAGTTTCCAAATCCTTAATGTCATTTTTTACATATTTTTTGTTTGATACATTGCATTTAAGAAATCGCAAAATTTGCAAATCCTTCAGTGCAATCGCAAAATAAGGAATAGCAAATTTTGAATTAAGGACATTTTAAGTCATTTCCACATGTGCAGTGTTTTGAAATTATGATTTGAAAATCGTTTTTGGGGAAAAGGAATGGTTTGCAAATTTATGACAAGGACATAATGGTGTATGCTTCTCTATAAGGCATTTCACTGTCTCTGATGTCATTTTTCCCATATTACATTATAAGACCTTTCCCCATGGAGCACATTCCTTGTAAATATGCTCCCACCTGTGCATGGTGAATTTAGATTTTGACTGTTTGAGTCACATAGCCATGTTAAAAGTGACCCAAAAAAATTGCAAACGCTTTAAAAAAACACATTCATGTGTCTTAAGCACATTTTAAGTCATTTCCCCGTGGACAGTGTTTTGTAAGTGGCGCAAAAGAGGCATACACCTATCATAAATCTGTCCCTAGCATTTTAAATGATTAATTCATGATGACGATAAGGTGTGGCCTATCCAGAGGTTTGTTTAAGGTGAGGCCTACTCAGGATTGCAGATTAAAGTTACGCTTGATGAAGAATACAGAGGACATAATACATGTAAAGCTCTACCAATGAAGTAAGTAATGTCCACTTCATTGCGCCAGTCATCATAAATGTATCCCTAAGCTTCTTATCTTGTTAGACATCAACCGGCATATGTATCATATAACTATTTTGCATTTCCAAAATAGCAAATTTTAAGGAATAAATAGCAATTCTTTACCATTCCTAATTTGCAATGAGCAAATTGCTAATTGCAAATTACCCATTCATTTCCATGGGCTAGGAGGCTCATAGGAATGAAGGTGCAATTTGCGATTAGCAATTAGCTCATCGCAAATTAGGAATTTTTCCAAGGGTGCATGTGTGTCTCAAGAACACCCTGCTGCACCCCTGAAAAAGAAATTTGGGGGCATATGGCGCACATAAATTTTAACAACATTCCATTACCTCAAAAACGATTTTCAATTCATAATTTGAAAACACTGCCCACAGGGAAATTACTTAAAATGTTCTTAAGACACATGAAAGTGTTTTTTGAAAGCCTTTGCAATTTTTTTGGGTCACTTTTAACATGGTTATGTAACTCAAACAGTAAAAACCAAAATTAACATGCACAAGTGTGACCATATTTACAATGAATGTGGCCCACGGAGAAAGGTCTTTTAATATAATACGGGAAAAATGACATCAGAGACACAGAAATGCCTTATAAAGAAGCATACACCATTATATCCTTGTCATAAATTTAGAAACCATTCCTTTTCCCCAAAAACGATTTTCAAATCATAATTTGAAAACACTGCACATGAGGAAATGACTTAAAATGTCCTTAAGACACATGAAAGTGTTTTTTGATTGCCTTTCCAGCATGGTTGGGTCACTTTTAACATGGCTATTTAACACAAACATTCAAAATCTAAATTTGCCATGCACAGGTGGGAGCATATTTACAAGCAATTTGCGCCACAGAGAAAGGTCTTACATTAAAATGGGAAAAATAACATCAGAGACAGTCAATTGCCTTATAAAAAAGCATACACCATTATGTCCTTGTTATTAATTTTAAAAACAATTCCTTTTCCCCAAAAACGATTTTCAAATCATAATTTCAAAACACTGCACATGGGAAAATTACTTTAAATGTCCTTAAGACACATAAAAGCGTTTTTTGATTGCCTTTGCAGCATGTTTGTATCACTTTTAACATGGCTATGTAACACAAACATTCAAAATCTAAATTTACCATACACAGGTGGGAGCATATTTACAAGCAATTTGCGCCACAGAGAAAGGTCTTACATTAAAATGGGAAAAATAACATCAGAGACATTCAATTGCATTATAAAGAAGCATACACCATTATGTCCTTCTCAGAAATATTATAACCATTCATCTTCCTCAAAAACGATTCTCAAGTCATAATTTGAAAAGACTCCACAGCTCCTATGCAGAAAAACACCCTGTCAGTACTAATACTTCACATTTTCTCCAATTACATTTTCTCAAAGAAACAAAATCTATTTGTAAAACACTTGAGACAAAGCAACATTTGAAAAACACAACTTTCTTCATAATTTTCTCCTTAAAGCACACTATTCTCTATCTAAATTAAAGAAATATTTTCTCACCTTAGCAAATACTTTGAGTTTGAAAACAATCTCAGAAACACACCAATTTGTCTTCAGCAGAGCAAAAGGTATGCACTCCAGAGTCTGCAGCTATCAAAAGCACAGAAATGCTGTAATTCTTCACACATATCTCTCATGTCACCCAATCAAAACTCTTCCCTCACTTTTTTTCAAATGAAAACCCTTCCCCCTCTGCCATTTCATGCCTTTTCTGCATAGCAACCACCTCTTGCAAGACCTCTGGTGTTTGCAAGTTCACACAACAATGTTGCAATTGAACTCTGAACTCTCAGTGCACCTGCGTATCCACTGCAATCTTTCATTTAATGATTATTTATTGACCATTCAAAATACATCTTTCAAAGAACTCACCCATGCACCCTAACTTTCTGTTTTCAGCAATCAAAATCCACCAATCACTGTTACTGCTTCATTAACACAGAAACTCCACAGTTTTTTTCATTTTAAACTCTCATTTTTTCAACTGCCATTTCATTGCCACACTTCGTCTGACTGCAGCAGAACCTTCTCTCACCATGTTTTCTGTCTGGATTGTTGGACATAGTTATATCCACTGGGCTCACAGGTATGCTGAGAACAGAAAATTACCTAACCTCAATTTACAAGATGTGGAAATTAAGTGGTTTGGCCACAGAGCATTAAAATGTCACCAATTGATACCATTCGTGAAAACCTTTATGCATTTGCCCAAACCTGACCTGTTAATTGTGCACTGTGGAGGTAATGATTTGGGCACTTTGACTGGGGTAGGTCTGGAAATGCTTTTAAAGGAAACCTTTGAGCAATTGATGGCACTTTTTCCTCAGACTGCCTTGGTATATTCAAATATATGCCAAAGACAGAAATGGAGGTGGTCAAACCAATTTTGTCCACAAATTGAGAAGTCGAGGAAGCATGTAAACAAATCTGTTTCAGCTTACATGAGAGACCATGGAATGGGCTCCCTGTACAACAATAACTTGCGTTACTACATGCAAGATATCTACAGAGGAGATGGAGTTCACTTCTCAGATGAGGGCAACAGAATTTTCATTCTGAATTTAGGAATGTGCATTGGTACCTACTTATAAGTACCTAAATGTACCATAAACCCAAAAGCTCTTCTCAGAGCTACCCTACATCTGATCACTCGCAATTATTATTTTACTCTAACTTTTTTCACTAATTTTCAACAAAGTACGCTCCCCGGGGCGCTACCCGGTACGCGAACCGGGAGCTAACCTCGCGAAATTTTTAAAAAAAATGTTTTTTTTCGCACATATAAGCCTCCTCAGCCATCCTCACAAAACCTAGGGGGTCAAGATAAGTCTACTGTGCCCCCTTCTACCCATTCTGAACATTATTTGCCCTCCATTTTGTATCTTAATTCGACTGAAACACAAAATGGTGGACTCCCGTAACGCTTAAGGTTCGCGGACCGGGCCCTACCCACGCAAAAAAACCAATTTTTTTTTTATTTTTTTTGCCCCGCGGGGCCCTTTTAAAACCTCCACATTAAACCTAGGGGGTCAGGGAGGATCTACTATGCCCCCTTATGGTTATTTCCCCCTTTGTTTTGGCCTCCTCTTGTCTCTCAATCCTACCGAGAGACAAGATGGCGGCCGCTACACAAAATTTTTTTATTTTTTTTTCCCCCCCCGGGCCCTTTTAAAACCTCCACATTAAACCTAGGGGGTCAGGGAGGATCTACTATGCCCCCTTATGGTTATTTCCCCCTTTGTTTTGGCCTCCTCTTGTCTCTCAATCCTACCGAGAGACAAGATGGCGGCCGCTACGGACTGTTTGGAATGTTTACAGACGCCGAAGAACCAATCAGCTTCGCAAACCTCCGTAACGCGAAAAGTACGCGAAGCGGAGCGCTGTTACAGATATATATCTTTTTTTGAACGTTAATTTCTCAAAATCCACTGGAGCACATATATTGAGACCTAGCAAAGGCACATCGGGCTACCAGTCCCTAATATTTTACCAAGTTTCGTGCAAATCCATTCAGCCGTTCGATTATTATTATTATTTTTTTTTTTGCCCCGCGGGGCCCTTTTAAAACCTCCACATCAAACCTAGGGGGTCAGCGAGGATCTACTATGCCCCCTTATGGTCATTTGCCCCTTCGCTTTGGCCTCCTCTTGTCTCTCGATCCTACCGAGAGACAAGATGGCGGCCGCTACGGACTGTTTGGAATGTTTACAGACGCCGGAGAACCAATCAGCTTCGCTTCACAAAGCTCCGTTGCGCGAAAAGTACGCGTACTGGAGCGCTGCCCGGTCCGCTGTTACAGATATATATCTTTTTTTAAACGTTAATTTCTCAAAATCCACTGTAGCACATATATTGAGACCTACAAAAGGCACATCGGGCTACCAGTCCCTACAATTTTGCCAAGTTTCGTGCAAATCCATTCAGCCGTTCGGGCTAAAAGTGAGGCCAACCGCCCTATGGAAAACTCAATGTTAAAAACACGTTTTGGGACCCCCCTTTTTTCTCGGCCCCCCCTTGACGAAACCCCCCCAAATTTTCAGGGGCTGCTCAGAAACAAAATGTTCCATTTTCCTGAAAATTTCAGCCAATTCTGTCCTCAAACGCCAAAGTTATTCGACATAGAATTTTCAAAAATCCCGTAGGAAAAAAATCCTAACTATATATACCTACTGGCTATCGCCAGTAGGTAATATATATATATATATATATATATATATATATATATATATATATATATATATATATTTTTTTTTTTTTTTTTTCTGCCAAACGCTTTGATCATCTTAAAAAGAACTTTCCACCCAAACACCCAATGAGTACACCAATGAGTACTAGTGAATCAGACGTAAGTGAGATGGATTTAACGGATGGGGGAGCCCGCAACATTGGATGTGATTTTTTAGAAGAAGTGCGGCTCATGAATCTGGACAAAACATTGTCCAGAGGAGGGGGCCGCGGCAGGGGAACATTCCAGCCCAGAGGAAGAGGGTCACACACAAATGCGGAAAAACAAGGAAAACCAGAAGAGCCAAAAGAAAAAAGATTTGATCCTCTGAGAAATCGAAAGTAGAAAATCAAAACATGTACTTACAGAAGAGGAAAAATCACTTCTAAACAAAGGACTCTCCTTCTGTCCCGAAAAACATTTGACCCACCTAAGTGAGAATTGACTTGTATAAATATTTACGAAAACTAAAGTTGGCAAAAATCCATTCTCGAAAGTTAAAATCAGTCCCTGACAATGAAAACAGCTTACAATTAAGTGACAAACCAAACTGGCAAATTGAAGAAATCCCTGACCTCCAGAACATATTTGGATTACTCTATGACCTGGACACAACTGAACTAACAGAAACTCAATTGATTGAACATTTAAATGTTAGGACTGATCAAAGGGTTAAAAGTGGTTTTTGCAGAGAACTGGACAAAGGTGTCTGGGCCTCCAGAGAGTTGCGGCTTAGTTTCTTTTTTTACGAAGGGGGCTGTGTGGCCCCCTCTTCCCTTTACCCTTATGGGGCTGACCCAGAGGCCGATTTGTGCCGGAGGGACCCCATCCCCCAGACCTTTGTTAATTTTTTTATTTTGAAAGGGGGGCCATCCAGCCCCCCATCCAGCAGGGCCCAGCCATTTTTTTTGTTTTTATTTGAAGTGTTACCTTGTGGCCCCACTCCAGAGGCCAATTTCAGCCCTAGGTGCCCATACACCGGGGTCAAGCCTGATCCTTTATAAAAAATAAAATTGATAGACATTGCCCCAGGGACGACATCCCTTGGGCATGACCATGTCGTTGGGGACCGTGGGTGGAGTCTCAAGGCCCCCACAGTCCCTGCTGGCTCCCTACCTCTTGTGGGAGCTGGCATTGCTTTTGGGAAAATGGAGCTGCAATCATGCAAAACTCCCTCTGCCCAAAAGCAATTCTGCTCTGCTTTATGGAAGCAAGAACATTTTTCATGCTCTCACTTCCATGAAGCGAAGCAGTGTTTGCTATGGCTTGGTGGGGGTGGTGCTCCCACCAAGCTATAGCAAACTGTAATGTCCCAGGGATGAGCACAAAGGGACATTGCTAGAGCCGGCCCTTGAGGGCTCCTGGAGCCTCCCATCCACTTTGTAGTCCCGGGGAGGTGGTTAACCCCGGGTGTCTACAAATGACCCTCATCTTTACTTAATTTCTGCCCCGGGAAGGTGGCTGTTCCTGGGGGTGCGTGGGGGACATGTTGCAATCTTGCCCGAGGGAGGTGGTAGTCCGGGCAGCGGGGACACGTGGCCCCTAGAATTGTAATGTATTAGCACCAGGGAGTTGGCAGTCCCTGGGCTACATGGGGGCTGGATTAACTGCTAAATTTCAGTGTTTTTTCTTTAGTTCAAAAAGTTTAACTTTGTCTCTGTGAAATTTGCCTAAATATAATGCACTTTAATCTTTGTTTTTTCAGTGAATATACATTTCTACACTGAAAAAATGCAAAGATTATAATGACATTATAAGACATTATAGAAAATACTTCAAAATTCAGTGACAAAACCTAAAGTTATAACAACGTTATAGTTAGGTGGAAATGTCAGTTAAAATATACCATTTAAACTAACAAAATCAATTAAATTTACCAGTTTTTGGTATTTCAAGTAACTATAACTCACGCCCTCTCCATGCACATCATTGATGTCATTTCAGATGTTGCAGTGATGTTATCAATAATGTCCTATAATATGCAATGCGTGATGTGATATAGGAGGCAATTAGTACGGCATGGTGAGGGCATGAGTTAAAGTTTCTTTAAGACACTGATATATTCATGTAACTATAACTTTAAATATATATATTTTTTTCACTGAAAAAACAAAGTTTTCATTGTGTTATAGTTAGTAAATAGAATTACAAAAACTTAGAAATTAACTAAGTTCATTAAACAAAGGTTACAGATTCGTTATAGTTAGGCTCAGATTTCACTCGCACACAACTATTGAAATTCAACAGTTATAGGGGGCAAGATGGCCACTGACAGCCCGTAGAGAGTGGTCAAACTCTTTCCCTTCTCCTGTGGACTGGTTAATGGATTGGCAATGATGATGCTGTGGAATCCTGCCGCTTGCTTAAACAAAATCTACAAAAAATGCCTTATATAACTAATCTCACCCTGCGCTTTTTTAACTGGCTTTTGAGCGAAATCACCTCGACACAGCCACAGGTCTCTGGTCTGGCTGCCGTGCTGAAGAAGCGCTGTACTGATCTTACCTGGTGGACCTTGATGCAGGCAATGGCCCCGTAAGGAGTGAGGGCTCAGAAACCCAAGGAAAAGAAGAAAGATATCGAGAAGGATATTGCGACTCTTAGAGACCCTGGGGTGCCGTCTTAAAACCTAAGGGCATCAGTGCAAGCCTGTAGGGTAATCGGGAAGAATACTGATGAGGCCCAGGAAGATAAGAGTAACGAGAAGCCAAAGGAAAAAAAGGAGAAAGGCGACATCGGGAGGAGAGGCGAAAAAATCCGCGTGAATGAAGAAGGAGTGATGAAAGAAAACTGCCTTCGGCAGCCTACCTTGTTCGAATCCTTCTCGGCTGCATCCTCACCAAGCCTCGAGGTATGCCCCTACGTGGACACGCATACGCAGGGACAGCCGAGTGACTATCTGCTAGATGTTTGAAAGCCGCAGGCAGCAGTGATGGACCCAGAGCCGCGCACGACTATGGTAGACGATGTAGATACGGCTGAGACTGGACTGCTGCTCGCCGAGGGATCGGCCCCACATGCTGATGGTTCTCCTGCTCTGTCAGACCAGCAGGCGCATCCGGTACATCAGACTCCACAGGACTTACAGGTAAGGGGGAGCGGAGGCCTGGCCCTCGGTAATAACTGTACAATGGAGGGCGGGAGTGAGAGTGGGAGCGGTATCATACAAAGTGGGGGGCACCTGACCCAGCTTTCTGGCTTGACTGTCATAGAGGTACAAAATAGCGCGGGCTTGCCTATGGTGATGTGCGACTCTAGAACAGGAACGCATATACAGGCCGAGGAGCTGGGCAAAGCTACTGGAATTGAGGGGCACGCAGCGGGGCAAGCAACCCGCCCAAAAACAGATGCTGGAACAATTAAAGCTATAAACGTTAAAAATGTAGCGTCTTTGCAAATAACGGTAGTTCCCATTTCCGCTATCTCTCTACCTGGATCTCCCAGTGACGAGTGCTTTTTTCAGTAAATGATGGTGAGAGTGAAGATGGTGAATCAGGCTTAACATCTACACCAGAGGGAAGCTGCTCAGAGCCGTCAGAGATAGATACCTCCGATATAGAAGGTAACACAGCTTACAGGCCCAATGCTCATCATAAGTCTAGGACTATTAATAACAGGTCGCGGAATAACCCAAAGAAAATTGGGAGCCCATTGCAGGCAGAGGTCTCAAAGAACTGGACTGGGACTATGCTGCCATCTCCCAGATGTACCTGGAGGGGGGAGCAAGCAACTCTCAGCACCCGCACTCGCATTCGCACAGCCCGATTCAGGCCACTACCATGGACTTGCTATATAATACCTTGAAGCAAATGCAGGTAGTGGCTAGATCTGAAAACCGAAGGGCCAAGCAGGCAAATAATAAAATCCAGGTGTCACTGAGGAAAGTCAACAAGCTATATGCGGACATGGCTACCTGAGTTACGGAGGTGGAAGAAAGGACAGGGAAGCTAGAAGACGAAGTTACTACATGCCAGAAATTCAGACAGGATCAGGAGGAAATGACAGCTGATGTGCAATGGAAACTCGAGGATTTTGAGAACCGTCAAAGACGCAATAACATTAGGCTCCTTGGTGTTGCAGAGGGACTGGAAGGGCAAGGCGCCCGGGCATATGTGATTAACCTGCTATGGGGGGCCTTCCCAGAGATAAAAATATGGAATTGGGAGACTGAAGTCCAGCATGCCCACTGGTTTCCCCTTGTTCAAAAAAAGGGATATACACCTGACAAACCAAGAGCCATTCTGGTCTATGTGGGAAACTTTTTATTGAGACAAGAAATAATGGACAAAGCCAAACCAGAAGCTAAATGCACTTTTAATGGCACAACATTCTTTGCTAGGCCAGACTTTTGTCACGCCACAGTGGAGAGAAGGTGGCGAATGAGACAATTAATTACTCCCTTTCAGAACATTGGCTGCGAGGCCTTCTTGATGTTTCCATGTCGTTTAAAAGTAGTGGTAAAAGGATTCTCTAGGTTTTTTCTTTCAGAAATTAAGGCTCAGGCGTACCTAAACGAGTTAAAAGAAAAAAGAGGCCTGAATGGCATGACAGTTGCTATACGACAGGGAACTCCAAAAGAGCGTCAGAAGTCATAATGTGATAAGGTGATAATGTGATAATGTGATATTGTGATAAGAATTAAGCTGAGTCGAAATAACTATGTCGGTAGGATTGCATAACCGCTAGCGGCAGTACCTCTACAATTATTACGATAAGACAGGGAGGGGGGGCTGGAGCTGCCACACATAGGTCAGGATTTATGGGGATGGGAGTCTGGGGAGAGGTGGGGGGGAGTTGGGTGTAGGGATTGGTACAGGGCACGGCAAAAGGGAACAGCACTTGGAAATGCACTTGGGTATACAAGGAAAGCACATAAAACAAAGTATATTGAGCATATACAGTGTTGGGTCACAAGGGAACAAAGCAAGTAATAAGGATAAAAATGGCAGAAAATTCTTGGCGGATGGATGCTTAGGTCAATCATCAGGGGCTAGATGTAGGTAAATCAGATTTACCGCTTCATAAATACCGAATTTTACTGATTCGGTATTCATGAATTGGTAAATCTGATGTAGGTATTCATTCGGTAAAAAATACAGAATCGGTATGATTGGGTATTTACCGATTCTGTAATTACAGAATCAGTATTTGCCATTGATTGCTATGGGCCTTGAAGCCCATAGGATTCAATAGCAAATACCGATTCGGTATTTACCGAATCGGTAAAAATACCGAATTGCAAAGGGGGACATGGTGTCACTTTGACACCCTGTTGCACCCCTGTAACTGGCTTGTGCGCCACATGGCACACATACATGCCTTTAGGGCATGTCTGTGTGCCACATGGCACAGGTGTACATGCACAGATGTGCATGTACACAAGAATTCGTTATTTACCATTCAATTGTATTACATGGTAAATAACGAATTCTAAAGGCCCTGTAGCACTGTTAGAAGTGCTACCTACATAGGAAAATACAGATTCCGTAATTTTACCAATCAGTAAATTTACCGATTCGGTAAAATTGCTGAATCTGTATGTTTTCAGTGCCCCTACATACCAATGTCAAAATACAAGTCGGAAACGGCCGAAAATCGTTATTTTCGGCCGATTTCGACCGATACTTTGACACCTACATCTGGCCCCAGATGTTTTTTAAATGGAGACTTGGGTAGTTACTTGGAACGTGTGCGGATTAAATGATCGGCAGAAGAGGCAACGGGTGGCTGCCCTCCTGAAAACTATGAGGGCCGATTTTGTGTTCCTCCAGGAAACACATATCTAGGGGACAAAGGGTTGTTTGCTAGAACAGCTAGGATTTCACCTCCTTGCGTACACGAAAGAAGGGACTAGGAACAGAGGTGTGGCTATATTGTCAAAACGCAAAGACATAATAAAAGGGAAACTCATGGATCAGTGGGGGAGGTGGGTCGTTGTAGAATGTATAATTGATGATGAGTGGGTTACTCTGGGGTCAAATCAAATCAAAAAGACTTTATTCGGTTATATTCATAAATAACCATAAAAGTACATCTGGGGTCAGTTTACGGCTCAACGGAGGATGACCCCGAGATTTTGGAATTCCTGGATTTGGAACTAGCATCTTGGTCCTCTTGCATTATCTTGCCTGGGGATTTTAATATTAAGGGGGCAGGGGGGCTCAGGTTTGACGCCAAAACTAGGTACCAGGGGAGGACACAAATAGTTTATCGAGCAATGGCTAGTCTTGTAAACAGTAATTCACTGGCAGATGTCTGGGAAAATCTAAAACCTAAAGATCTAGGATTTACTTATTACTCGGCCCCACACAAGCTGTGTGTAAGGCTGGACTACTTCTTCATTTCAAATTCTTTGCTCTCTAAAACAAAAATTTAAAGGTTGCCCAGGATCCTTTCTGATCACAACCCATTGATTTTAACTCTGAATACGGCAATAAGGGGGAAAACAGAGAGGATCTGGACTTTCGAGCGGGACTTACTAAAAGATGATAATTATATACAACATATGACACAAAGGATCAAATCCTTTTTTGAGATTAATAGGGGGAGCACTGCACCAGGAATTGTGTGGGACGCCTTTAAGGCTTCTGCCGTGGGGAAACCTTAAGCTATAGCACTTTTAAACAAAAGCAGGAGAGAATAAAAATAGTAGATCTATCTAGTGCGGTAGTGGAGGCGGAAGAGGAGTTGTCACAATGTGCAATGGCAGGGACACCACTGGATCAAGCACTTATTAAAATAGCTAAAGCAAAGATGGAAGCACATGAAAATATAGCTGATAAAGCTGCTAAATCGTTCCTGATCAATAGAGAACGGTGTTATGAGTTTAGCGAATCAGTATGGCACACGTTAGCGGTCCGTGCTAGGCAGAAGGCAGCCACAGGGGAGGTGAGGGAAATTAAGGATGCAGCTGGTAGACTCCTTAAAGACACGGAAGGGATACGTGAGGTTTTTAGACAATTTTATGCTGCACTATATGATGAGACACAAGCTAAGGAGCCAATAAAAATAAGGGAATACTTGCAGGATATTACAGGGGAGGCTCTTTATGAGGAGGAAAGTAAAAAACTAGACTTACCTTTCGACTCAGAAGAGATTATGACTGCCTTACTAAGACTACCCTCAGGTAAGGCTGCGGGCCCCGACCAACTCCCGGTGGAGTTCTTTAAAACTTTCTGGGACACACTTAGTCAGGAATTAATTACTACAATGCTGCAGGCGCAGACGGGGGCATCTATACCAACCTCTTGGGCTGGGGCAGATATTGTGGTCATCTTAAAGAAGGGTAAACCAACTGTTGAACCAGGATCATATAGGCCAATAACGTTGATGAATCCAGACACAAAGATTTTTTCCAAAGTACTTGCCCTTAGGTTTGCTAAAAAGATATAGAATTTGGTGAGCATTAATCAGCACTGTTTTATACCAGGGAGAGGCACCACACAAGGAAGGTTATTACTTTATTTGACGCCACAGAAGTTCCAGGGGATCTGATGGCAGTGATGCTCCTAGGCGCTGTGAAGGCTTTTGATCGGGTCTCCTGGGACTACCTGTGGTTTATTTTAAGAAGAGCCGGCTTTAGAGAGGGAGTCCTTAAAGCGATACAAGTATTGTATACAGCCCCGATAGCCCGTATACGAGTAAATGCAGTTTATACGCTCCCAGTTCAGATCAAGGGGGGACACGACAGGGATGCCCATGCTTTCCACTATTATTCGCCCTGTATATGGATCCACTGATACGCAGAATGGAGGCAAATGACAACATCCCCCCATTAGACACGCATAGGGGACACTGCAAAATACTGGCATATGCCGATGACGTGGCGATAGTTACAACAGATCCCGCAGAGGCCATAAGACAAGTGGAAATGGAAGCCCTGCATTTTGGTCAGGTTTCAGGCTATGCCCTAAATACCTCTAAGTTGCAAATTATTAAGAACAGGAATGTGGGCTGCGCCGATTCTCGTGTGGTCTCATCAGGTACATATCTAGGGGTGGCAATCACGGCGGACTAGACAGACTTGTGGAACTAAATATAACGCCAATAATTGGCAAAGCTAAGAAGGATCTAGACAGGCTTCACAATTTACATCTCTCCATAGTAGGACGTACTAATACTATTAAAATAATTTTTCTACCAAAATTTCTGTATATCGTTAGGGCCATCCCGCTATTATTTGAATCAAAGTGGTTAAGTATACTAGATCCTATGATAAATAGGTTTGTCTGGGCGCATGGCAAGACTAGAAGAGCAGTGAGGTTCATGGCATTGCCTAGGGAAAGAGGAGGGTGGGCCCTGCCGGATTTGAAATTATATTACTGGGCAGCTGCCCTACAATATATGTCAGGCTTAATGGAAGGAGCAGAGGCCAAAGGCCAGGATGAATTGGGAACAGTTGCCATTTACGCCCTAGTCCTGGGCGCCGAGGCAGAGAATGTTTTTTTTAAATGCACCAACTCTACTTATTTTAAAAGGACCAAATTTAAAACTGTGATTGCAGCACATAATATTTGGAAGGCTTTCTCGAAAAAGTTTGGCCTAGGGAAATACAATGTATATATTAGGATGCTTGATAATCCTACACTCCCTCGGAATATATTTTCAGACGCAGTATTTGCAGAATAGGGGAGACACGGAATAGCCAAATTCGGAGATATAATGGGGATGCAGGGAATGATGCACTTCTCTGATTTTCGGACAAAATATGACCTAGACCCGAGGCATTTCTTTAAATTTTTACAAATTAGAAGTTTCATGGCAGCAAAAAAGGGGGGACCGGCGGGGTTTAGGGAAAACCCAGTTTTAGAAATCATTCATGGAGGAATAGATTGTACAATTAAAAGACTGTATGCAGAACTGTTAAGCCACAAGCCAGATGACCTAGAGAAATATGAACATAAATGGGCACATATGCTGGGTACAGGTAAAGAAACCTTCAATTTTTCACTAGACTTGGGGCAGAAACTTTTATGTTCAGCATCACTCCAGGCACAACATTACAAGACATTATATTCTCTATACTATACCCCTGCAAGGATAACGCAATGGGGAGGAATTGCAGGTACTAACTGTCCAAGATGTGGTACTGCTGTGGCTGATAAAGTACATATGTTCGCTACGTGCACTCAACACGGGAAGGTATTAAGTTATTTTTACACAGGTCTTTAAGAATAGAAATTGAGTTAACACCGGCAATAATTATGACTGGAGTAATAGATTCTGATAGACAGCATGAGCATGGCTATTTTATTTGCTTAGCTATGGCAATATTCCGCTTATCAGTTACAGCGGCATGGCTTGATCAAATCCCTCCAACCTACCACCAATGGTTAGCTAGACTACTATCGGCATATAGCCTAGAGAGAGCAATATATGCTAGGAGAGGGAAAAGGGGAAAGAAGCAAGGGCTACAAATATGGGGTCCTATAATCAGATGGAAGGAAGAAGATTCTAGGCAAAATCCATGAAATCCATGAAATCCTATAAGGTGGGGTTCAGGTAGGACTGGAGTGTTGCTTGGTCCTAGCCCGGCTAAAGAACTCTGGGTGAGAACTGTACTTTGGATTCTTTGTTTTGTTTTTTTCTTATTTTGCTTTGCTTTCGTTGGGTCCTCTTCATGCTGTATTTCCTTTTTTAGTCTCCTGGTTTCTAGTATTGTAGAAGTGTTGTGTTGTACATCTATTTCTTATTAATTCTGTGAATATGTAATGAAATGCTGTGCTTTGTACAAAAAAAGGGGGTAAATATCTAATAAAAATTATTTTTAAAAACAAAATGAAATTCAACAGTTATAGTTACCTGAGATAAATATAAATTATGACTCCACAGTACATTGCTTTTGACCTTACATAACACATCACTCATGACATGGTCAGTGACATCATTGATGACATCTCAAATGACATTACTGATTACATTACTGATTCGCTACAATTTTTGGTGAACATTTTTCAAAAAAATGCTATTTTGCCCTACCAGGGTCCTTCTGGAACCTCAATACCAGGGCTAAGGGGTCAGAGTATTCCTACCCTGCCCCTTTTTCTTTTTTTTACTTTTTTTTCTGGGAGTCCCAAGAAGGCTGCCAACACTTCCTGCTTGAAGTGTTGGGAGTCAATCAGATCTCAACACAAGATCAGGAGGGTTTGCGTGGCCTTCGCATCGCTATATATACAAACGTGGCTATTCTTTAACATCTCCCAAACTACTAAACAGAATTACACCACATAGCACAAAGGGTTCTTTTTGGACCAAGAGCTACCTTTCTTCCACATTTGATGTAGTCATGTCTAAAAATCTCTATGGAAATTAACATAGTAAAACACTTTTTTTTACTCCCCCTTTTTTCACGGACCCAGCTTGATGGATCCCCCTAAAGCTTCTTGAGGTTTCCCTTTGAAGTCCCAAGGCATCTTGACTTCCCTGTCCTGGCTTCAGCCTAACTACAGGGGGAATGTAACCCTTTGTGTGAAGGAAGTACATAGCCTATCCAAGTGTAAGTTGGGTTGTGCTCAACCCTCCCTCCCATCCTGAAAGTGATGACTCACCGTGGTACACCTAAGCTCCCTATTGCGTGTGGATGTTTATGTTAAATATACAAAACACAGCTGTCAGATACACCCAGTAATGTGACCCAGTTACAGGCTATAAGCACTTTGGGGCATATTATCAAGGAACGGCATTAAAATTATCGCCACTTTAGCCGCAGGAAACTGCCGCTAAAACAGCGATAATGGTCTTGATAATATGCCGTAGAGAATTCCAATAGAACCCCATGTTAACACCAGAACATGTGCTTCTATTGGAATTCTCAAGGGCATATTATCAAGCCCATTATTGCCGCTTTAGCTGCAGTTTCCTGCCCCTAAAGCGGCAATAATTTTAACGCTGTTCCTTGATAATATGCCCCTAAATGGCTAATGCAGGGAAATGGAAACTTTCTAAAAGTGCCATTTTCAGAATTGCAATTTAAAATCTGACTTCACCATAAGCTAGGATTTTAAATTGCAATGCCAGAGCCACCAAACATGAACTGGTCACCTATTCCCATTTGGTAATTACACTTATAAAATGGAATAAGGTAACACCAATCTCATTCTATGGGAGAGGTATGCCTTGCTGTAATGAAAGATGAATTTAAGACTTTTTCAATATCAGGAGATGCAAAAAATAAAGGTTCATGTACTGCTTTTTTAAATGTATTGCACCCTTCCCACTGGGTGGGCCAGTGCCTACCCTAGGCGTGACATATATTAAAAGGGAAGGTTGGGCCTGGCAACAGATTTATTTTTTACTAGCTGGACCACAAAAGTGGACCAGATTCAACATGCACAGCTATGTGGCCCGAAGGCTGCCAATGTTAACAGTCTCACGTTACATAGTTAATGTTGAACAAACTGTTCATAAAATATTAAATAGATTGTTCACAAAATTTTGACCAATTTATTGTAGGACTAGAATATCAATTCTCTCAGTTCATTTGCGAACAAAAGTTGCTCCACATATGTACAATTTATTGATGCTGATACATCATTTTAGCCATCTTCTTATGTACAAAATTCATTAAAAAATATACATTTCAGTAAATTATTCTTTCTTCAGGGGTTAATATAAAAAAAATGGCGACAAGGAGGTATGTTTTAAACAGTTAATAGAAAGTAAAAAGGAAGAGATGGAATGACAATGTGCAATGTAAAAGACATTCCTTATATTGAATAACAGTGCACATCTGTGTCTTTCATAATCTGGTTATGGAAATCTGGCCCTTTTTGCAGGGTTATCCCTAAATGTTTTGCTTTCCTCCTGTATGTTTTCTGACCTGTTTTTGTTGGCTTTGGCAGTCTGCACATTTTACCACTGCTGATTAGTGCTAAAGTGCAAGTACTCTTTCCTTTAAACTTGGTATGATTGGTCTGCATCTATTTCGCATATTTAATTTAGCTGTAAGTCTCTTGTGAAATGGTATCCTACATACTCAACGCCTATAAAATATATTCGACTAGTGGGCCTGCAGTGCTGCTTGTGCCACCCACAGAATTAGCCTTTCAAACCTGTCTCATACCTCTGCCACTGTAAGGCCTGAGTATGCAGTTTACTACCACAGTGACTGGCATTTAAAGTTACTTGCCAAGTCTGGAACTTCCCTTTTCATACATATAGGTCACACCAAGGTAGGCCCTAGGTCGCCTTATGGGCAGGGTGCTGTGCAGGTTAAAGGTAGGACATGTGCCTTTTTTCGTGTGTACATTACCAATTGAATTATAATTGTGATATTTTTAGATATTGATCATTTTTTCAAAAAACATTTTGTTTAATTTAATTTTAATGTGTTTTATCAAAAAAAGAAATTTGTTTTCAATTTTTTCAAATGTTTATTTTTCCCATTTTTAAAATTATTTTAAAATATTTGTACCAATTTTTTATATTTCTTTCAATTCGTTTTTTTAACTTTATTATTTACCTATTTTTTCTATTTTCCTAACATCCAACATCAGGCCCATGTGCTATCGGAAGTGCACAGCTGCACAACATCATTCATTTTCTATGGATTATTCCATTGTCTTTTGTCCCCTGCACATCCCTGACTGCCCCATTCCATTCCCAACTTGATGCAAATAAAGCAAACAGTTACATCTGTGTGTTATTGTTGCTCTTTCTTTTCCTTCTTCAGTATACATGAATGTTTGTTTGTCTGGCTTTACAATTTGATACACTGTCTTGTTAATTATTTAAGTTAAGTAACCACACTAAATTATACCACTAATTCAACTACAACAATGCCACGTTTCAATGATGTTCTTCTTATCTGTTTGTTTTTAGGTGCACAAGAGACAACATCACTCACATTACTGCCAGACAGAAGGCCTGTGCACGATGTGAAGCATGACCACACAGCACGGACTTCTCTTCGGCTTGTGAAGCTAAGCACCACTGTCAACTGACAGCTTCAAGATGACCCTAAAGAAAAATGCTGCCAAGGAAGTGGCCATTGGGGAGGAGAAGAAGCTGATTTCTACCACTGTCATTGTCGGCCAGGACCTTTTTCAGCAAAATATGCTTGCCGCACCGGCCTCTGGGGTTCAAGCAAGCTAGTAGCAGCACCCCCACATCAGCAAACCCAGCAGCACCCCCACATCAGCAAACCCCCCACCCCCTCCCCAACCAAGGCCCAAGCCCATGTCTGGTACTGAGGTAACCAGTCTAATCTCGGCAACACCAATGAGCAGTGATGTTGAAATTGACTTATCTCTCTTGCAAAGTAGTACCCAATCATTAAAGGAAACTCAGATAAGTGGACAACAACAGTCAAAGCCAGCATTAGTAGTTCCTCCCAAAGTAGGAGCAGTTCAGGAGTTTGGGCTTCATGCTGAGGAAATAGAAGAAGCCACTCATTCAGAAGATACATTTTCTTCCAGATCTCCAGCAAGAAAAGGAGGGTTACTCTAACATCTTCTGGTCTGAGCCCCCTTTCTGATCAAGAGTCCACTTGGATCCTGCCTCAGTCTGAGACATGCCAGGAGAGTATCGTAAAAATAAGAGGAGGATGACGATGAGCCTAGCATCATGGATGTTAGCCCAATCCCAGTGGAGACTGACTTTACCCCATCTCAACTTGCTCTGAAGGATGTGGCACAGATACAACCATCACCACTTGCCATATTTGTAAGGCCCAGGCAGCAACCTACATCTACAACCACCTCAGTAGAATTAGGCACTCCAGAGAGGCAAACGTCAAAATGCCCACCTAACGCCAGTTCCCCCGACACTGGAAGTGGCACCGGAATCAGAAACTGGACCTCCCCAGTTTGGGACTTCTTTATGGTAAGTGTAAGAAATGGGGGTCTCTAGTTGGCAGATGTAGGTACCTTTGTCAAAATAGGGATTCTTGCTTCTAATCTGAAGTGGAGTAGTGTGGCTCACTGGTTAGAGGCAGCAGGCCCGAGAGCAGAAGTCGGCCCGGGACCAGGGTTCAATTCCTGACGTGGCAGGGTCGGGGACCTTGGTCAGCGGACTCGATAATTCTCGCTTCGGTGCTTACTCTAATCAGGGGTTCCACTCGGCAACTCTGGGCATTAGCTTGCCTAATCTCCACAACGGCCCCACCAATTCCGGGGATGCCTGGCTCCACCTTGGGGACTCCCAGCAAGGGACCATCCCACAGGGAAAGCCAGGACGGGTTCCCCATAGTTATACAGCGCCAGGAAACCTATGGACGGGTAGCAGTGCGCTTTACATGCTCAAAAAAAATAAATCAGGGTAAGGGGGTATACTTCTAAAATAACCCCTGCTTACCCCCTTGGTAGCTTGGCACGAGCAGACAGGCTTATCTCAAAGGCAGTGTGTAAAGCATTTGTGAACACATACAGTAATACAGTGAAAACATTACAAATGGACACCACACCGGTTTAGAAAAATAAGTAATCGTTATCTAAACCAAAACAAGACTAAACAACAACAATCCACAATACAGTAATACAAATATGACTTTCAGATGGTAGAAAGAGATCAGTTCAAAGCAAATTGCAGATGCAACACCTTTCACACAAAGTACCTGGGATGCGTCATGCAAACAAACAAAACGGGCCGCAGGGAAGGCGATGCGTCGGTTCCTTACACTCAGGGAAGATGATGCATCGGTTCCTTGCACCGAGGGAGGTGATTTGTCAGTTCCTTACTGCTGCGCAGGGGAGGTGATGTGTCAGTTCCTTCCTGGGAGGAGGTGCTGCATCAGTTTATTACTGCATCTCCCAATGATGCGACAAATTTGGTGCCTCAATGCGATGCGACGATGCAGGGATTCTTCCAGCTCCCAGCGGAAAACAGTCTCTAGAGATCCATAACAACAGCAGGCACCTCTTTGCAGGTCAGACCTCCCCGCAAGGAAGTTCAGGGGAGCTGGTGGTGAAGTCTTTGTGCCCCTGAGACTTCAGAATAGGAGGCAAGCTCAGTTTCAAGTCCTCAGAGATCTTCCTAAAGCAGGGTACACAGCAAACAGCAAAGTCCTTTTCTCCTTTCCTTGGCAGCAAGTAGCCACTGCAGGCCAACCCCAGACAGCAAACAGCCCAGGGGCAGTATTCCTCCTCAACTTCTCCGGCTCTTCTCCATGGCAAAGGTTCCTCTTGATTTCCCAGAAGTGATCTAAAAGTCTGGGGTCTGGGCTCCTCTTTTTATACCCAAACATCCTTTGTTCTCCGAAGGCAGAGGTTGTCTGCACCCAGTCAAAACCATTTCTGTGGGGCACTTTGCAAGTGCACAACAACCTCCATTTTCAGTGTGAGCCCTGGCTCCAGACACACCACAGGGGGGCAGAGCCATCATTGTGGATGGCAGGCACAGCCCTATTCAGGTGCAGGTGCTACTCCTCCCACCACTACAAATGCAGACCAGCCCTATTCAGCCTGACCCTGACTCATCAGGTTCTCTGGAGCCACTGCTCCTTCCCAGCCCCTGACACTCTAAAGCCATGCATGCAATGCACAAACCTAGCAGAGGTATACTGGATGATTAAGCATCAAAATACCTACTTTCCAAAAGTGGTATTTTCAAACACAGAATGTAAAAGTTACCCTAACTAAAAGATGCATTTTAACATTCTGAGTTCAGGCATATCAAACTTCATATTTCTACCTTGTTCCCAGGGGCAGATATGTTGTAAATAAACTCCTCATTAAATCCCATGGGAGCAGGTAGCAATGCAATAGTGAAAACCATAATTGGCAGGATTTAACTATCATGACATGCCACACACATTAGAGCATATCCTACCTTTCACCTCAATGCACCCTGACCACAGGGGTACTATGGGCCTTCATTAGTGGTGACTAAAGTGTAAGAAAAGTGAAGGCTAGGGACTGGCAAGTGTGTGTACTTGCCAATTCGACATGGCAGTACCAGACTGCACACATGCTCTGCAATGGCAGGCAAGAGTTACATCTTACAGCCTGCTTCTCTGGGTGGCTCAATCAGTGCAGCAGCCCACTAGCAGCATTTGATTTACAGGCCCTGGGCACACACTGTGCACTCTACTAGAGTCTGACTAGTAAATCAAATATGCCAATCATGGAATCACTAATGCATAGCAACAATATACACGGAGAGCATATCCACTTTAGCACTGATCAACAGTGGTAAAGTGCCCAGAGTCATAAAACCAACAAAAACAGGTCAGAAACAATACAGGAGGAAGGCAAAACTTTCTGGAATGACTCTGGAAAAATGGCAAACTCCAACTGTTAGCAAGAAGGAGTCAAATATTGCCATATGCTCCATTTGCGGAGCCAGATTTAGCCGGGGTAAGCTTTGTACATTCCAAACCATTTGAGAATACACCACACAATCCAGTGGGAGGGGCACCTTAGTGGCCAAAAAACTGCAAGTGGTGTTGGTGAAGGGAGTGAAAGGCTGAGCATAGAATATGATCCGATCATGGCAGAAGGTGTGGAAGATGAAGACATTTTCATTACGTAAATCAGCCCTGTCCCGAACAGTGCAGTAGTTTTAACCACATCAGCAACATCGCAATGGCACAAGGCTCAGGTCGAGACACCAAGGCTAGAGCATACAGTCACTGGCCCGCTGAGATATACATTGAGCCTACCACCTTCTGCTCTCAAGAAGTCATCTGCATCAGTGGCACCTGAAAAGAAAAAAGTCTAGGCTTGTTTAGGCAGGAGGGGCAGTACGAACGCAACCACCCAAAAGCATTTATTTACAATGCAAGGCTGGCTAAAATGTCAGCACTGGACCTCCTCCAATATTTTTTATGTGTAAGTAGTGGGTTTTCTAGAATTTTTTGCAGCAATCTGCCGGAGTTGGAAGGTTCTCAGCTGATCCAATTTTGCCAGCGTTGCTGTTCCAGGCATACATCATGATTTTCAGGAAATGGTTGGAGAAGCTTTGCAGCGGAGTGCTGTTCACACTTTCCACCTGAAGACAGACATGTGTACCAGTTGTCAAGGCACTGATGGCATGTCCATCATTGCACACTGGATCTCTTTTGTGTGGGTTAGAGAACTGATCTCTGCATCCCATACTGTTGCAAATATCTTGAAAACTTTACCAACAAGGTCTTAGAATGGCTGCTACCTAGAACATTGAATTTGCTGCCAGGACAACGACAGCAACATAAAAAAGGTCATGGCAGATGGTGGCTATTTCAGAGTCCTATTTCTGTCTGCATCATTGTACAAGACTTCCTCAGAAAAGAAGACCTAGTCGGCAACCTACTGTCCACCTGAAGATGAATATGCACTCATTTCAGCCATTCTTTTACAGCCTGGTCTGCAGGTTCGGGTAATTGAGCGTGTTAATAGATTGCCAGTTAAAGCACTCATACAAGAGGTCTTAACACAGAACCCAAACTATTACATGTTTCAACATCTGTTTAAACAGTGCAGACCAATCAATGAATATGTCATGCAAAGAGGGGATGCAACTGTGAAAGGCATGATCATTCAGATAAATCAATGGGGTCTAGTCAAATGCCTGACAGAGTTGCTGCTTCCTTTTGATGTTTTCACATGAGATGTTAGCAAGGAGGACAGTACAATGGGCCAAGCTATCCTGTTGTTGCATGTGCTACAGGAACAGCTAAAGGTGGTGTCCGAAATGTACAAAGGTGTGGACCAAAAAAAGATGCACATGAGTTGGTAGAAAGCTTAACCCTTCACTCATACAAGGGTGCGAAGAGACATTGTGTAATCCAAACATTACATGTGTGCCACAATTCTTCATCCACAGTACAAACAATCGCTGGCCACTTTAATTCCTTTTTCAGTCGGGGATGTTTCAAACTACAAGTCGTGAATTTCTGAGTGAGGCACTGACTTAGAAAAGGAAAGCTGGGAATTAGAGGCCCACTCTTCCAGGGAACAAGTTCTGTGCTGCAGCCTCCAACTTCAGAGCCTGAGGGCAGTGCTATTGACTCAAAGAAGCTAAAACTAACAACAAGATCACCAGCAACAAAAGGAACAGAAGCATTGGCCTCAAAATCTGCATTTGATTGGTTTCTAAAGGCCGGGCTTACATCTAGTACAGACGTGAAGGCAAAAGAAGATGAGCACGGTGGAGCATCATTGACTATTGAGAAGATGGTCCAGGCCTATCTTTATGACTCACCAGAAGTCATCTTGAGCTAAACCCATTGGTGTATTGGTATGGGAAGAGGCACCAATGGCCAGTGCACAGCAGGCTGGCAATAAAGTATCTGGCTTGCCCAGTAGCCTGTCGGTCCACTGAACGTGTGTTCAGTGCAGCTGGGGCAGTTGTCACAGTGAGAAGGATCAGTCTCTCGTCCCAAAACATGGAGATATTAACCATGATGAAAATTAATCAGCACTTTATACCACCCAATTATACCATACCTGAAGTGTGACAGAAGGAAAATCAGGGTAATTGGTCAGACTCAGGTTATGGTGGTAGTGTGTTGGCTAATCAACTTCTGGGTAAACCAACTTTGAGGAGAAACTATACTTCCCTGACTACTAGGCCTTCGCCATCAGCCATAGAACTTTCAATTTCTTTCGCTGAACTGTTTTGATGACAATAAAAAATATATACCTAGGGGAACATTATAATATTTTGTCTGTTTGTATGTGACTGACTACCCCACCTTTTTGGACACATTGTATTGACGGACTGGAATTGGATCAGTGTTAAGTAAAGAAGCCATTTCCTTTCCCCCCAAGAACATTGGGGGGACAAATTTATGCATGCCTCTATCCCCTGCCTATCTATCCTTTATTTATTCCTCTAGCGTGACTTGCCCACATTATTTGATGTACAAGACTGCCCAATATGTGTTTTGTGAAACAAAGAAGATCAGCCATGTATCATTGTCACTGTGCTTGAATTAGAACAGGTAAGTTACATGCATGCACCAAAGCTTGATATATATTATTAGTGATTGTTGTTTGTAAATCTGTTGAGATGATTCATGTGGTGGCAGATAGTGAGAGTGGGTGTTTAATTATAACTTGTAAGTTTGATTGTGTTTGTGATGCTTTATAATGTTGGTGGGCTACCGACAGATGATCATTTATTTTCTGAAGATTCTTTTTTTCTTCTACTTTGACACTTAGCGATTTTGTATGCCTGGTCAACACTGCTTTGTTTTCTGCTGCACGCTCCTCAAAGATCTGGCCAGTCTGTTTCGCTAACAAACACTAATCTAGTCAATACGGACACTGTCTCAATGTTTCTCTTGTTGGTTAGCAACAGCATTGCACTACAGGTTGATCTATCCCATTTGAGTCTGGACTCAGTTGAAATGTACTTGGACACTGTTACTTGCTAGCCAGGAGAGGGACACCAGCTGATGCTTGTAGCTTAAAATAAATACTTCATTTTTACTATATCCTGACATGGTCATTGTGACTTCTTCCCTACAACAGACACGTTACTCGAAATCAGGAGGATGATGGAAGGACTTGGGGCCTGATTACTTCAACAACTGCCTGAAGAAATAAGTTATCAACTTCACAGAAACCAACATTTGGTAATGACTTCAAGAGGCCTATTCAACTCTGTGGACTGGTGGTGAGAGAAAGTCATTGATTTGACTTGATTTGGCAAATGCAATGTTGCAGAGTTTGAGTGCTGCCTGGCTCAAATTTGAAACTATGTGGTGATTGGGTGAGTTCCTGTTGTTGTAGGTAACTGGAGACAGACATTTGGTGATCCTCCCCGTATGCACACGCTAGTCTACATATTATGATGATGATCATGAGAGTTGTGAAGTTGATCAGCCTAATACATGCGACCACTTGACTGTGATTCTTGGTTGTTGTAATTACTTCTATTACTGAAACAATAGCCCATACTGGCCCCATTTATCCACCCATGCATAAAAGTGATTGATATTTGAGATATAGAAGAACATCATTTGTCAGCATCATCATTCAGGCATTGAGAGTGAGTGGGTCTGGAAGGGGGAGAAATCTGGTCGCTGGACATCACCCCACAGACAGCTCTGTTTTGTTCTGCTCACCAGCATTGCAAGTCCTAGAGACCATGAAGGGCCACGACTCAAGGGAATTGGGAAGTGTATCGAACCCTAGCTGTCCCAGCGGCATTGCACAACACTCCTCACCGTTGGTGGCAGATTTTGGGATTCTGGTCATATATGGTTGACTCAGAGAAGTTGCCCCACTGTCTTGGAAGGTGTGTGCCCCGTACCTGTTTCTTTTCTTGCACATACCTTGGGGACATTTGTCACTGGATGGTTCTTGACCTTGCGGGTGCATCTTCCACTGAAACCCTGGTAGCCACCAGACAGTGACTTTCCATCATGTAAGAATCGGCCTGAGTTACCGTAAGCAATGTAGTAGTGGCCAGGAATTCCTGAACCTACTTTGGTATAGATATACGGTAAAACCTGTTTTAGGCGCACACGAGCGTTGCCCTATTGTTTTATGGTGATTAGGTTGTACTGATGGGTATATGGCCATGCTTTGGTAATTCTTCTGTGTTATGCCTCAATCTAACTGCTTCATACTCATGCCCTGATGGCATGATATGTCTTATCTTATGTCTTGCATTGCCTGGACAAGGGGTAACATAGAATGTGACGTTTCAGTATCATGTGCAACTTGGGAACCTTTTTATTAGTGCACAAATTGCAATGTTATGACAATTGCCTGGTAGATGATGTGAATATTGGTTTATGGGGTTTTGGGTTTTGTCTATGTTTATATGCAATACAGACACCTATATTTACATACTACTGTGTGTTGTATTGTGTCACTGGTGTATATGTGTGTGTTTGTGTTGCGCAAACGCTTTCCACATTGCCTCTGGGAAAAGCTTGACTGCTAGTGCCAAGCTACCAAGGGGGTGGGCAGGGGTTATCTCAGGTAAGTAACTCCATTACACTGACTAGATTGGTGGGTTAGACGCATACACTTGCCAACCAAAAACCCAATTTCTAACATCCAAGCACCGTAAGTAGTTGTCCGAACCGTGAAGTAAAGCCAGATACCGGAAGAATGATGTGCACCACAGTCCTATCCGCAGTAAAGAGAAAGAAGCCATCACCTCATGAACATAAACGGACGAAAGATTGAACTAATTATATTGTTACAAATCCGCATGGTGTCTTGGTGTAAGCAAAACGAGAAACAGTAACCGCCATCTGTGTAAAATGCCCATTTCACATCCCTGTGAGACTACAGGTCCCAACAAGCAATACCACAAACACATGGTCACATAGTAACACACTAACAATGAAGTTTCACTAGTATTTATGCTGCAATCAGTAACCTTGGTAACGTGGAAACGTGGCTCGAATCGGCTAGAGGATATGTTGTAAAAAGCAATGTCAGCATTGGTCCCAAGGACATACAGTCTGCTCCAAACCAACCATTTATTTAATACTTGGATAGGCTTCTTACTATGGGGAGGGGATGTGGCGCAGCGACCAGAGCTGCCGACTCAGGAGCTGGGGATCAGGGTTCGAGTTTCAGTATCAACGCAACACTCTGTGATACTGTGCAAATCACTCTCCCCGTGACCATGGACAGTGCCTGGATACCTTCACTGGTGAACAGCCAAGCTTTATAAATGTATAAACTATGCAGTATTGTACTGATTTCTAAAAACAAGTAGTGTAGCCAGAATATGAATTCGACATTTAAAAAAGTACTCCTCTACTCTACTTTACACGTTAAATTTTGCTAAATTGTGTGTACATTTTAAAAATGATTTACCATGTATATGCATGCTTATTGCTTGATTATGATCATATAGTACATGAGTGCATGATAACACACTTGTTCAAAATATTCATTTTGCTAGGTTGATATGGCAGGCCTGCAATATGATTAAAGTGCTACTGAAGAGGGAGCCACAATCAGTGCTGCAGGCCCACTAGTAGCATTTAATGTATGAGTTCTAGGCATAGGAAGTGCCACTTTACTAGGGACTTATAAATAAATTATGTATGACATTTGTGTATAAGCCAATCTAACGGGTTTTAAGGAGAGAGCACAAACACAGTAGCACTGGTTAACAGTGGTAAAAAGTGCTAAACCCAACAAGAACTAATTCATCAAAAGGGGGAGGCAAGGCAAAAAAGTTTGGGGATGACTGAGCAGAAATGGTCAAGTCTAACAAAATAATATCTGATGCCCATTCAGGGCCCACGGGAACCACTATAGGAGGCAGGTGGAAGCAGTCAAAAATCAAATTAAGTAATTACATAACCACTGGTATCCCCCTGGAGAGTCCATGGACGCATTAGGGAGGCACAGTGAGGGAGTCAAAAATAGAATAAAGGATTCAGACAAAATCAAATACATTAATTAAATAACGACTAGTGTCCAACCCATGGGTCCGTGAGACCCCCTTGGGAGGCATAAATAGAAAAAATTATTAAAAGTAATATTTGGCTCCCTATCCTCTTAGGGCACATGTGACACAGGCAAAAATCAAAATAAATAATCAAAGGCAACAGGTATGTGGTGCAGAATACTAGAATCAGCAAAAGCATAACAAATACATCCAAAGAAAAACAAAAAATGAACAAAAATTATATGGGTGTCTTCTATCAATGTTACTAGAAAATGACTTTTAAAGGTAGAAAAAATAACTCACAATGTCGGAACAAAATGGTGGCTGCTCAACCACATGGGTAGCAAAGAAGGCGGAATGCATAACAAAGACAAAATAGTCACTTCACACACTCACTAGCTCTACAAAATAGTGGTCGCTGCATTACCAGCAAAGAAGGAGAAATGAACAATGGCCACCAAACATACACACGCTCACTGGCTCCACAAAATGGTAGTCAGAGCATGCCTGCAAAAAAGAGGCATAAAGAACAAAGACATAATGACCAACACACAAATATTCACTGGCTCCACAAAATGGTGGCCTCCACATGGCCAGCAATGAAAGAGGCATGAGTTATGAAGAACATAGTTTACCTATCCTCCCTGGAGCACCTTCCTGGTCCCCATAAAAACATTTAGCATCATGGGGAAAGGTTTATATAATCATGTACACCCAAAATGTGTTCTGGGACCATCCATGGGACTTTCCTGGGCCTTACCCACCACCAGTAAATCAGCAATGTCAGATGGAAAAACACAATGTAAAGATTCTCCCAACAAAAACACCCAATTTGTTTTTATAAAGTTGCAGAGTGCTTTAAAGGACCCCTCCAGAGAGGTTCCTTTTTCTATTTTTCAGGTCAGGCTGCTGGGGAAAAACTGTCCCAGCAGCCTTATTCTTTGTTTTTTAGTTTTGAATTGGCGAGCAGCATGCTTGGCACACTTGCCTCTTTTCACTGAGAGTGAAATGGGCCGATTGGCTCATCTCACTTTCAATAACTTGGAGCTCAGGGGCATATCTCAGGCCTTAACACTGATTTGAGTTAGGGAGTTATTGCTGGAAAACAGTGGCCGAGTGGATCACCCCTTTCCTTTTTTTTTTAAACAATCTTTATTGCAGATTTTTAATAATTTTAAAAACATTTGGCCCAACCCCCCACCCACCTCCCCCCAGGAGACCAAGAGGTAATTATACATTCAAACAAGAGGATACAGATCAAAACGCAGTAATTTTTCTAAAACAAGGAAATATGCCCAAATATAGAAACAAGAAAGGAAAAAGAAAAGAGAGTAGTACATAAACATGAGGATGTGAGAGGAAGAGGATCTCATAGAATCTCATCATATTCCTGTTTCTAATATCTCCTATTATTCTCTCTAGTCATTTTCTTCAATCCAGTCAAGTAGGGGACCCCAGATCTTCATCCCTCTTCTACGAGTATTATACCCTTTGTTTCTATAGATGGCAATTTCAAGACTACATGTCGCCAGCAGTCTGGCCCTCCATTGTATATATGACGGAGGTATTGGATCAAGCCAGGCTGATGCCACACACAAACGAAGCACCCCCATCGCAACAAAAATTAACCCATGTAATTGTTTTGGCCTTTCGTTATTTGATACCCCCAGCATAATTTCTGATGTTGTGATGTTTACCTCATAATGCGCTATCCCTGTGAGAAAGCTTGATATTTCAGCAATTAGATTAGTTAGCGAGTCACAGGAGGCAAACATATGAATGATATCTGCCGCGGGGAGTGAGCAGCGTGGACAGGTTGTGCCTTTCCCAGTTCCCCACTTAGCTAATTTAGATGGGGTATAATACAATGAAAAAAAGGTCTTATAATATTGTGCTTGAAGCCTTATAGACATAAGGTAAGAGAGTGACATTTCATATGAATATGCCAAACTTTGGTTAGATAATCCAAGTTTGGTCTGCCATGTCATTATATGTTTATTCATATCATCTGGTAACAATGCATTCATAGCCCCATAGATCTCACCAATTTTTAGGGGTATTTCCCTATGTAAGTTTCTTATAAAAGAACACGGTTGAAATTTAATCCAGCCACCCCCTTTCTTTAGAAGAAAATCTCTCACTTGGAGATATTTGAAAAAATCCCTATTAGGAATATTGAATTCTAGCTTTAATTCGGTAAATGATTTGAATCCATTAGGCGTAAAAAAACAGCCAAATTGGGTAATCCCCAGATCATTCCATTTCTTTATATAATTGTCGTGGAAAATCTCAGGAAGATCTGAGTTCAGATTCACGGGAGTATAATAGGAGTAGCGACCTATTCCTAATAGCTTCTTGACATTCCCCCAGACTTTGATAACATTATTGATAGTCTTAAATTTGACTTTTTTAAAATACCCGTCATTAACATGACGCCATAGACATCCAGCGGCCCCTTCTCCCAAAATAAGTTCATGTGGGGTTGATATATTACCGCTTCCTCGGTTGCCAGTTATAAGATTCAAGCTATACCTTAATACTGTGGCCCAGTAGTATAGCTTGAAGTTGGGAAGAGCCCAGCCTCCACGTTCTCTTGTGTTAGTGAGCCACCGCAATGCCCTACGCGGTCGATTATATTCCCAGACAGATCTAGAGAACAGTGTATCTATATTTTTAAACACCAGTGGGGAAAATTCTAAACAAATAGCCTGAAAAAAATACAAAAATTTAGGTAAAAACAGCATCTTGACTATATTAGTTCGACCACCAATAGTTAAATGGAGATTGTTCAGTCTGGTCAGCGCTTTCTTGGTCCGTTGTATAAGTGGATCTATATTGATGCTGACGATGAGCTCTATAGCAGCACAGATACTGACCCCCAGATATGTTGCCTTTTCAGTTAACCTAGAATCATTCATCATGATCTTACTGTTCAACACAATCTGTGTCTTACTAGTATTCAGTTTGTACCCAAAGGCTTCACCAAAGAGTAGTGCTTCTGTTTCTATTATACTTATGGCATTTATAGGATCCCCTGTAACAATGGCGATGTCATCAGCATATCCTAAGCATTTTGTACCCATATCATGTACTAAGATGGGAGGAATAAATGCATTATTTTCCAACCTCCGGATAAATGTATCTATATAAATAGAAAATAAAAGGGGTGAGCAAGGGCATCCTTGTCTAGTCCCCCTAGTAATAATGAAATTTTCTGACAAAGTCCCGTTGATCAAGACGCTGGCTCTGGGGTTTACATACAGCTGTTTAATAGCAATTATAAATTTTTCACCAATACCGCAGTTTGCCATTGCCGCCCACAGGAACTTCCAGGAGACCCTATCAAACGCCTTCTCCGCATCTAGCAAGATGAGTGCCATAGGGTCTCCTGTAGTTCCCGTGTAGTCAAAGAGAGAAATAACTCTTTGTACATGGTCAATAGTAGACCTTCCTGGCACGAACCCGTGTTGTCTCTCTGAGACTATTTTATGAATCAAGGGTGCCAGCCGTGATGCTAATATTTTAGAATAAATTTTGGAATCCCCGTTTATTAGAGTAATTGGTCGGTAAGATCCCATTTCCTGTTGGTTTTTATTTTTTTTCGGAAAAACTACTATTTTGGCTAATGACCATGACCTCGGTGGGTTCCCCCCTTGCCCAATGTATTTAAAGAGTTCTGATACAATCTCCCTGATTTGTAGTGCAAATTTTACATAAAACTCTGTAGGTATTCCGTCCTGGCCCGTTGCCTTACCATTAGGCATAGAATTAATTGATAATAGAATTTCTTCCCACTGTATGGGACCATCTAGTAAATCTCGATCATCTGTATCCAGCTGATCTTTGATAATTAGACCCAAATATAAATCGGGATTGCGACCCATATTATCAGTTTCATGATATAAATTCTGATAGAAATTCTGGAAAGCTGTTCTAATATCAGAATGTTCTACTCTCAGGCCAACTCCTGGATCAATGATTTCTTTTATTAAAGTGCTTGATGATTCTTCCCTGGTTCGGACAGCTAATTGGTGACCTACCCTTTCGCTTAGCTCATACGTTTTCTCTTTTTGAGAGTTTGCCCTCGCAATAGCCTTTTCAATTAAAACTTCTGAGATATAGTTCTTTGCGATTGCTACCCTACTTATAGCGGAATCTACTTCCCTGCCTTCATGTATTGCTTTAATCAGATATTCCTCAGCATTACATAGATTCTGTTCAAGAGCTGTCATTTTTAGCCTCCTTTCTTTATTAAGCTGGAGAGAAAAGCGCATGGTTTCGCCCCTAATACAGGCTTTCAGAGTATCCCACACTACATCCACTGTTGCAGACCCTATATTTTCAGACAGGAAGACCGGGATCCATTTTCTCATATGTTGACAATATCCTTCGTTGTACAACAGTGCCTTTTCAAACGTCCATGTGTTTGGTGAAGGTTTATCTATGTCATACGTAAGGCTGAGTACTAGTGGATTATGATCCGAAAGGATTCTTGGCAGTTTTTCTATTTGACATCCTGATTTCAATGCGTTAGACATAAGCATATAATCTAACCTTACGTGTTTTGAATGCGGGTGAGAAAAATAGGTGTACCCAGGATCCCCTGGATGTTTTACTATCCATCCGTCGACTAAACCGTGCAACCTACACATATCTTTTAATGCTTGAAAAACTTTATGCTTCCTCCCACAAAATTTAAACTCTGGACCCATAGACCAATCGCTAGGTAAGTGGATATTTAGATCCCCACACACTATCACCGGGAGGGGCCAATGCACAAGTTCATCCGAGACACTGATCAGCACGTCCGGATCGTCACTAATGTTTCCATAAATGGTGCAGAGTGTTAATTTATTCTTCCCGTTATTATATCCACACTCTGCTATAACATATCGTCCCGATTTATCCACGACTGATCTTGAAAACTGCAGCCCTGCCCCTTTTGCTAAGATCGCCACCCCCTTAGTACGTGATCCTTGTGTGGTGGCGGAGATGAGTCGATATCCAAGTGTTTGAAGTAGATGCTTTTGTGACCCTTCGATATGTGTTTCTTGCAAACAAATAATGTTTGCAGATGAGAGCTTGAGTCCCTCTGCCACTTTCTGTCTTTTCTTTACATCGTTGAGGCCACATATATTCATTGATAGTATTTTTAATTTAGCCATACCAGTTGTTTATTATTACACCATGATTGTTTTCTAAATTGCGTTCTATAAAGGAGCTTCCCCCCAATAATTTCTTTCCTTATATTTTTCTGCGTGTATCTCCTACCCCCACTAAAACCCCTTTGGACCTGGTCTCCCCCCGCCCCCTTTCCCCCCCCCTTTCCCCCCCCCCTTTACCTCCCTTGGAGGCATCCTTGATCCAGTAGGATCCAGGTGTGGGCGTCCGTTTGGTCAGGGCGCCTTCGTGCACCCCCCCCCTGCCCCGCATTGGAGTTATAGTTACTTAGAGGAAAAAATCTATGAAAACGAGAGCTTAACTCCAGTTGTTAATAGTCCAAAATAAAACCCTGTTTAGTTAGAGATTAATATTGTTCTCTTCACATTAATCACAGCACCATGCTTATATAATACTTATGGTCAGTTCTGCATCTTACCAGGAAAAAAAAATGTCTTGAGCATTATTGATGTCACTTTTTTGCTATCTTTGAGATTTCTTTAAGGTAATTTTCAGCCTGTATTTCGCTGGAGAAGCTGCGGGTTGATCCCCTGAAAACTATTTTCAGTCGGGCTGGGTTCTGTAAAAATACTTTTGCGCCTATCTGCTCAAAGGGAGTAAATAACTGCCTCAACCTCCATCTCCTCTCAACAGTTGCATGGGCGAAGTCAGGTCTTACAAAAAATACGGTACCATTGAATTCTCTCTTGCTTGTAGGACGAGCTATGTCGTAGATAGTGTCTCGGAGTAAAAAATTTCCAAAAAACACCAACATTGCCCTTGGATATTTAGAGTGGTTCTGCGAATGTTTGGGTTGGGTAAGGGGGAAGCGATGGGCTCGTTGAACCTCTCTCTCCAATTCCCAGTTTTGCAATTCAGGGAGAGCTGATTTGAGAAGTTTAATTACATACCCCCTTGGATCATTGCCTTCGACACCTTCCGGAAGACCCAGGAAGTGCAAGTTGTTTCTCCTCGATCTGTCCTCCTGGTCCTCAATCTTTACCAACAGGTCCTGTATAATTCCTTCTTGTGTTTTTTCCTGTTTTTGAAGATAAGTAACATCCTTCTCAAGATGGTCAGTTCGTGTTTCAACTGACACCATCCTTTCTGATATCGCTAGACAGGTGCTTCCCACTTTGTTAACTGCACCTTGCAGCTTTTGAATGGCTATTTGATGCTTTTTAGTGTCCGTCTTAACATCTTTATGAAGTTTCTTTATGGAGCTTAGTATATCTTTCAGGGATGGCTCAGTTACTTCATCTGTTCCTTCGTATTGAGAGATATGCCCAGTTCAATCCTCTCCGCTTTCTTGAGCCAGTGTTATTTCCTTTAATTTTTTAGGTTTAAAGTTTTTTCGTGTATTGATTGGCTCTGGGTTACTTCCCTGATCAGTAGTATCTACATAGGCCGATTTGTTTAATTTTTTATTCCTTATTCTTCTTTTCTCAAGTTTTTTCCTCGGTGTAGTTCCTTGTCCAGGATCGCTATTTACCCTAGTATCCGAATAGCCGGATATTTACGGGGTTGATACATCCTGGTCTTGGGTTTGGCCTAGGTCTTGGTCTTGGCCTAGATTAACATCGCTTGCCTCACTGGAAATCGAAATGCCGGTTTCGTAAATATCTGCATCAGATTCATCAGGCTCATCTGAATGTGAATTGTTTTCCCGGGAATGTAATTTGTCCAAGGAAGGGTTCTGGGTTAGATGAGCGTTAACCCCTGGAACCTGTTTTGGGCTTACCCTACTTGCCCCGCACTGTGTCGTTGGGTCCTGAGCTGTTGGTTCAAAACTCAGCCCTTTATTCGCCCCCATTTTGGTTAATGGGCTAAAGATATTTAAAATACTAGGCTGCGATGTAGTTGATTGCGCTGTCAACTTTGCGTTTGCCTTCAGATCCTTGATGGTTTGTAGCCGCTTTGCTTTTTTGGCCATTAGTTCCATCTCTTCGGTGTCTTCAAAGTCTTTCTCTTTCTCTTTTTCCTTAAATTTCCCCTTGATCTTTTCTTTCTTTTTCTCCAATTCTATATCACTAGCTTTAGCAGCATTTTTAGACACATTTTTATCACTCTTCTTGTCCTGCTTGGGCTTTTCATAGACCCCTTGTTGCTCACAGCTAGTCATAATTTTGGATTTACCTCTGTCTTTTTCTTTATCTTTTTCTTTCTCTAGGCCTTTTTTGCTGCCTCTCCCCTTCTCCTTCTCCTTCTCCTTCGCTTTGTCCTTGTCCTTGTCTTTATCTTTTTCTTGTTCATTTGCATGTTCCTGATCTTTATTTTTTAGTTCCTTGGCTTTAGTCCATCTCGTCTCTGGTCGTCTCTGGGTTAGCTTTGGTAGTTTTGTCGAATGTACATTATCCACCTCAACCTCCACCTCCAGTACATCTCGTGCATCTCGTACCATTTTACTAAGCCCAGCTTCTTCAATATATGGGCACCCGCTTTCTTCCACGATGTCAGACTGGGGCATATGTTGAAGCATGTCTTGATCCGATACCAAGCTTGGCTCGCATGGTTCCTTGAGGTCATATTGTCCTATCTCCTCCTCTCCAGTGCCCATATCATTCATTTTTTCTCTTGCCTTTTGCCTTACTTCTTGTTCAATTGGTACCGTCTCACCCAGCTTTGCTTTATATTCCATCAATGCAGTCTGCATCTGCGGTAGCGTTAAAGAATTTGCCAGTCTCAAATTTTTTTTTGATGTGATCAAGACGCTCAATATGAAAAATAGATCACATACGTGCAGGCTGGGATTTAACTGGCAAAGCTGATAGCATTCAATAGTACCACATTCGGATTTGCATTTTTCTTTTTTGTACCTTTTTTGTGCCTGCTGCCTTTCAGGTTGCAAACATTTAATGGGCACCTTGGACCTGCCGGCCGAGCCCCGAGTACACAGAAAGCAGACCTCCTTTCCGCCCCCTAACAATCGCTCTGGTGAGGAAAAGTTCAAGGAAAAGTTCAAGTTCAAGCAGCGAAGATTACCCCTCGGAATTCTCCACCGAGGCCCTCTTCGCATTGTAGACCGTCCCTTTAAGAGTAAAGGCCCCCGTTTTTTTTTATGTCTTTAAAGCCAGCTGCTACAGCTACAAGCAAGTGATTAGCAGCAGCAAAGCAGATCAGAGCAGCGTGGAGCTGAAGCAGAGCCAGGAGACAAGACGGAAAAAGATGAAGCACTGACTCGTGTTTCCAGGCTAGTTACTCTTAAAATGCTTAAAGTGCCGCATGTATTTGTCTTAAATCGTACATCCAGCAGGAATATTGCGAGAATGCTGAAACCTGTCAAGCTGCATCTTACCTCCGTTGTTCGGCTAAATAGGAGCATGACAGACGGGGGAGAGAGCAGAGGGCGGCAGGCTGGCAGGCAGGAGCCGGCAGTGGAGCTGAGAGCTGAGGCATGAGAGCAGAGGGGTTGAAGGGTGTCGTCGCTGATATCCACTGTGAGCTTAAGTATCTGCAAATATCAGCGTGCGTCTGGCAGAGCACACAGTACTTTGCTAGCCGATGCGGGGGAACCGTAGCTAGGTGCAGGCACAGCACAGACTGTTCATCGTGCCTGCATCTTGGTGTATACAGGTAGCAGGTAGCGGGTAGCAGCTCTCATCACTATCTCTTCTCCATCATGCAGGGCTTAGGAGCAGGAAGCGCTCAGCCAGCGACCACACATCCCGACGCCATCTTGCCCCGCACTTTTCAAGTTCCCATTTGTTTGGATCACCTCTTTCCAATGATAACATTTCCCTAGTTGGCCCTTTCTGAGGGTAATCCCCAAGCATGGATTCAACACATACACACCAGGGAGTATATTTGTGGGAATATCCTATAGGCTATTTGTGATGAATTGGTTCGTTGACTGTGGGTGGTGTGAGCCCTTTTCAAGTATCAGCCACAATCCTTGTCAGGGTGTACCACAAATGTCACTAAAGGAAGCGGTTCTTAACCCTTTGGTAGCTTGGCAAAAAATCATTCTGGCTTAATTTAGAGGCAATGTGTAAAGTATTATGCATCTCGTAAACAGTAATAAAGTGAAAACACCGCACAAGAAAAGCCCCACACCAATTTAGAAAAATATAGCAAAATGTAGTAAATTAATTGACACAAAAATACAATCAGTACAACGCAAAATATACAATTACAAAGATTTAAGGACCAAAAGCACAAAGTGCCACTTGCTGTAATCTAGTCATGCGAGAAAGTCACAAGTTCTGGCCACGGTGATGGAGAGCATGCTGAATACAGGCACCAGGTTAGTCTTGCTTGTAAGTTATCTTCTCAAAGTTTGGTACAAAGAGTCCAGTTTGTGGTAGAGGAGGTCGCAAGGAGCAGTGAGAGCATTGCAGATGGACTGTCTTGTAGCACGAAGAGCAGGACGGGTGTCACAAACTTCCATTGCTGTAGCACGAAGATCCTGTCGGGCATTGTTGGAGCTCAAAGTTGGCGATCAATGCGGGCTGTCAATGCTGTAGCATGAAGTGCAGATCTCACATTTCTGCTTGACGCTGGTAGTCTTTGCAGTACGAATCGGGTTCACTGGAGCTTCGAATTGATGTTGGGTGGCACCAGAAAGATCTTGATACAAACTGACCCCTTTGGTATCGCAAAGCACCCAAAACCACAGGAATTCTTATTTTCTTCCAGAAGATCTTCTAATGCTACATCAAGTGTCCAATACCTGGAATGCACCTTTTGGGGATCAGAAACGCACTCCTGCGGAGGACATCAGGGCTCAGACAGGTCCAGTTGCAGATCCAGGAAGGTGCAGTGCAGTAGGTGAGCTGGGCAGTTGCAGGGAGACCTCTAGATTTTGTTGTGTCCCTGTAGCTCAGAACAGAAGGCCAGTTAACTAGCCCTTGCAGTCACTCAGGTAGCCTGGGATGAAGTGTGCAGGTCCAATTCCCTCTAAGACAGCAGGGCATGTCTCAAACAGCAGATCTGTCCTCTGATAGTATGGTAGTCCTTCTACTGTAGTATCAACAGGGCCCGGAGTGTTGTGAAGAGGGGATCTGAGAGTTCCACTTTTATACCTGGTGTTGGCTTTGAAGGAGATTTACCCCCAGCGTTTCTGGAATTTCCTGCTTTCCTGCCCCCTAGTCTCATGTTTTCTGGAGTCATGTTTGCCTAGTGTGATGCAAATGTCTATGCATGTGAGCAGAAGCAGTGTCTTTGAAGTGCAAGTGGGGTTGTGCACAGCTCTACTTCCCATCCTGCCAACACTCAGTCTCTCTATTGTGTGACTGTCTGGGAGGAATACACGAAGGCCAACAGCCAACTACACCTTGTCATGGGAACCAGTACGCGGGCTACAAATGATCAGGACAAAAAAATGCAAAATATTCAAAATTGGAATTTTCAGATTTGCGACTTAAAATCGGATACTACCAGTTAAAGTGGATTTAAATTTACAATTCTTTCAACACCAAACATGACATTTCTGTCTGCTCACAAACAAAAGTTACAACTTATTAAATATATTGAGGTAACTCAATATTATCCTAATGGCCTCACAGTCAAGACATGACAATTGTGAGTTTTTCATTACCAGGATATGTAAAACTTTAAAGTACATGTCTGACTTTCCAAATGAATGCACCCTGCCCTATCGGCATTCTTGGGCATACCTTTTATGTTTGGTAAGGGAGGTATGGAACATGTTTTAAAGGACTACTTACGTGGGTGTCACAATGAGTGATACAGGCCCAACAGCAGTTAATTTACCAACCCTGGGTATATAGTATATTACTTTACCAGAAAGTTATAAATAAGCTAAATGTGCCAATGAGGTGTAAGGCAATATTCCCATGTTTTATGAAGTGAGCGAAAGCACTTTGGTACTGCTTAGCAGTGGTAAAGTGCACAGAGTCCTTAGGCCAATAGAAACAAGTTCAGCAACAAATAGGAGGTAAATAGGAAAAAGCATTGAACTGATGAGCTTTTGGAGATGCACCTGTGTGCCAGAGAGAGGTACTGAGACCTGTGAGGACTGTAACAGCATTCTCAGCAACTCCTGAGGAAATGTGCTTTTATTTCTACTGATGATGGATAATATCCAGAAACAAATGTGCCTAGAGATTCACAGCACTAACCTGCATCAACTTTGGTGAAACCGTCCAGAAACAATTCAAGAAAGCATTTAAAGTAAACTGCATTTACCATAATGTAAATGCATATTGTCATAAGTAATAGGTCTGTGTTTCTAACAATGAATGGCAAACATAATCTTTTTTTTAGTGAGACCAAGTATGAGGGGTTTCTAATGATCATAACATGTAACATTGAGTATCAAAGGGTACAGGTCTGGTTTTAACATTCTGAGACTTCTTTAGAATGAGTTCCAATTGTTTTTTCCACCTGCCATTATGTAAACATTTGTATGATCGTGCATAGCATTTAGTTGTGCCTCTATTAGAGTAGAGGTTTTGTTAAATAATAAAGACTGACAGGGCAATTATGTTTTAAGTGGCATTTATTATGTTGTCAGGCTCCAAGTTTCCTGTCCAGGTCACTTCTATGGGACTGCCTACCACTGCTTTGTCTTGCTACCACTGCTTTTCTTGCTATGATAATGTTGTCCGAAGTAGGGTTATTAATTTGCAAGGGTGGTACTCCCACCAATTCATTTAACCATCTCTGTTTGAGTTAAAACACATTTCTGAGAGAATCTCTGCTCAATCGCAGCTAGCTGTAGCACACACAGAAGGAAATACCCAGAGCCATGTAGGCTACGTGCAAGCAACACCATAACATTTACACAAACGAATTTTGAAGAGAGAAACATTTATTAAGCAAAAAGATACCAAGGTCATCAAAATAGATTAAGGAAAAATGGAGATATTATTTTTTAACACTTTATGGCAAAAAGTATCAAAGTCAAGCACTATAGGAAAACAACAGCTCAAGGTGGACGGGCACCTTGGTGCAATTTCAGCCTGATCGCGATGGAGAGGGGGTTGGGTACAACAAGGGGGTGGTTCTGGTCAAAGATTTTACTTTCTGACTTACTTTTCAGCTATAAATGCTTCTTCTGGTCAGTCTGGCAGCCTCTAGCACCTCCTGGGAAGCTTCTGAGAAAAAGGTTTCCTTCCGCCATACCCCCGGCTCGATCTAGTCCTCTTTAGTCAACTATGCTCTTTACAAACAGGGGTTGTTTCTGAAGTATGTAAACACGTGGAAAGGCTTCAGTCACTGGGTGCTAGAAAGATTCAGTGTCCTTGACAAACCCTTGTGTGAGTCCCTTTCATGTAGTCTATTCTATGAAGCATTTCTAAAGTACATAGCTACCCGTAGTCATCCCAGCACAGACTGGCTAATAGTGTTTAAAGGGAGCTGTTCTGGAAGAGCCATGTCTTTAGTGATTTCCGAAAAAGGGTTCCTTTTTTTCCTGATTGCAGAGTAGGAACGTTTAGCTTTCTTTTAGACAAAGGAGCACACTCTGTATTTTTCCCTTCAGACCAGGGGTACTGTTATCCAATGTGCATCAAGGAGTGCCCAAGTGGTGATAAACAGGGATTTTAATTTGAATTGAATTTGATTTTAAAGTGATTCTTCCAGCAGTAACCAGAAGCTTGGTGTTAGAAGTCAGGATTCCTCTTCTAACAGGGCAACTTTCTTCAGACAGACTCTTCCCAGGTCCAGGAGTGCACTGAAGAGGTGTTGGTGGAGGTGCCTATATTATCTTATGCCTTAGCCAATGATTGTAGGAATGTAAGCACCCAAATCAACCAGATTTCTCACAGTCCCAACCTCCTTTTGAAGTAATTGATCCTTGCTGTACTGTAGAATTTTTCAGGAGCTCTTCATTCAAGATGGAGGGACCCAGCTGCAACTAGGCAGGCCTGTCTTCAGCGTCTTGGCTACTCCTCTACCTGTGGTACTGAAAATTTTGGACCTGTGTCATAAATATCATCGTATCATGACGCTTTTGGTATCAAAAGACCGAGAATGGCTAGTACACTATGTACAAGCATTTACGTCATATTCGAGTGACGATTTCACCTCGAAATCGTAATTTGCGTCCTGAACCCTTGGCTTCCATTTTGTGTACGGCAGCCATTTTGTGAGTTGCCCTCACATAGGCCAATGATTAAAACCAAATATGATTCCAAAGGACACGTACACCTTGGTTGACTTCTCTGCGACCTGGGCAAGCTGGAACCATCGCCCCAGGCCGAACCAGCCCGACCAGTTCCTTTCCCAGTGGCCGAGCGAGATAGCATCAAGGCACAGCCTACCATAAACCTTTTCATCGCACACACACCCTGCCTAATCTTGCTCACACCTGTCTCTGCTCCCTTCTTTATGGCCTGTTTACGATGGGGATGTGCCGGGTTTTTATTATGGGTTTCTGCAGCTTGTGTAAGAAGGAATGTTGGTTTTTTGCATGTTTGCAAAAGTTAGAACTGCCCCTTTCTTTTTTGTACTGAGTCATGTAACACTAAAAACATATAAAAGGCCTCTGTCCTCTTCATTCCTCAGACTACCTCATTCACTTGCTACGGCTTCTGGGTGACGTGGCCTCACTATGTTACATTTAATAAAGATGTCTTTTCATATTACAGCTTCTGTGCCAAGTTTTTGTTATATTGGTAAGTATTTCCTGAGAACAAAATTTTCCAGTTCTTCAGTTGGCGCCCTAACACAGGGATCATCAGAGAAGTGACTTTCTGTGGGAGTGATCGTGCCAGGAGATTGAAATAAACTGAGGAGGACAGAACAACAGGATTCTAGTAAGAAGGTACTCCGTGCACGGGGATTCTGGAGATTCTTTGATTCTGCAGCCCAATATATTTCTGATCTTCCTGATTTTTGATCCTCCACATGATGTCACTCCTGACTGATAACCTTTTTGGCGTGAGTATTCTTAAAAAGACCATTAGGTCGTGTAGAACTTGACAGTTAGAATCTGGGTAACATTTTGATTAGTAAAAGTAAGAGTTAAGTATAAGTGGGTCGCTCCCAGTCCTTTGTTCTTTGGTTCTTTGATTTTGATTGGTTCTTAGTTTGTTTGATCCTTAGTTTTATTTGAAGATTGCAATTTTCGAAAACCGAGTGTCTTGTATATTTACGAGTGTATCCATAGAGATAGCCCCTTGAAGTTTGAAGCTAGATTAGTGAGCTATAAGATGCCTGATCTTAGCGAATTTGGAGATTTGTGTTGGCTAACTTTGTATACGTTTGGATTAGCCGGCTTCCCCTAAAGGGGATATCTAAATAGGTTTAGATTTTAAAACATATTTTTTCCTTGGTGATTTTGTATCCCCAGGGAATTAAAATATGACATAATACAAAACAAGGATCCTTTGTTCTGCGCAGTTTTATTGAATGGAGATATGCAGAACGATTTTTGGTATTCTGCCAGCCAAAGCTAGTGAATTAAGTGTATTGTGGCTTCGTGCACATATAGCAGTCTGTTGGGCTATGCTTTTTGCAGTCTTTTGGAACCCTATTGCGACGTGCTTCTTGTAAATATGACTTACAGCTAGTATTTACAAATGGCTTTGTTTTCGTCCTGAGTGTCGATTTGTGGGTTCAATGTGTGTTTCAATGTCTATGTGGTTTTTCTCATTAGTGTAACTTCAGTAATAGCTACAGCGCTGTATTGTGTGTCCCGAGTGTTTGAATACTTTCTCTTTATGTCTGCAATGAGCTCTCAATGTGTGTTTGTGGGTTTCTTGATGTTTTCAGTCTGTTAAGTAAAATGTCAGATTAATTAATATTAAGTAGAAATTAAATAACACTCCAGCAATTTACTATGTCACGTGCTAAAATTGCTATGTGTTGCTATTTAATTTACAGACTAAGCAAAAACGCATATGTGCAAACTGTTAAATGCTTAAAATAGATAAGTTAAAATTCACATTCACTAGGAATATGAAGGGCCTCAAAAATAATTGTGCCTTTGGTAGCAAAACGAATTTGTAGCGTTTTTTTAAAAGCAAACACTTCAGCTAAAGTGAATTTTTGCTAGATTTAAATGCATCTTATTGCACGCGCATTTTAAAAAAAAACTTGAAATGTCTGTTTTCAGTAAGACTGAAAGCGTGCCCAGGTTTCAGTTTCAGACCTGTGCAGGGCCTTTCCTGCCGTTAAGGCAGCAGATGTTGTTTTTCAAAGGCCATGAATAATATTGGAATGTTTATTTAGCCCAGGACTTAGCCGTTAGTTAATCACAGTTGGACTTTTTCATTTCAGAATAGTGTTTTAGAGGGTTACAAAGATAAGGTTCATCACTTTGTATCACTGAAAGACATTCCAATTGCGATTTTCCTCTCTTTAAGCAATTTTTTTTTAAAGTATATTTTTGGTTCTTTTGCTAAATACTGATTGCCCTTTAAAAATGGCGCGAAAAATGTCATGTTTTAAGTTAGGTTTTTTGTGCGTAAGCGCATAAATGAATACATCTAAAAATGATAGGCAAGGGATGCAGCTTACCTTTATATGTGGAATTATCATAAAAACAGATAATTGGTTTCATTGAACGAAAAATTATTAATTATAGAAAAATTATTTGAGAAAAAAATAAGTGCTTTTTAAAATCGTTTTTTGATATATATAAAGCTTAATACTCATACTATGACCTCCTAGTATTAAAATTTGATTTAAGTTATGTGTTACTGTTATCAGGTAATTTGCATGTTGGTTTTCACTTGGCGCAGGCGTAAAAACTCATTTTTCAAGGGAATTAGATGTGATATGCTTAATGTCCAATCTTTGCAGTCTGTAAAGCACATTCTGAGGATGATTAATGAGTAATATAATTGTAGGATTTTTATTTTTAAGTGCCCCAAAGATAAAAGTCGAAATTGAGTTAAATGGGTTTTTAACACAGCATTCTTGTCATTTACCATAGCTTGAAAGTGTCTCTGGCTTCAGTAAATGCATACATTTGTGTATAATACAAATTTGCAGCTTGTCCCCATTTGGGTTTACTTTTAAATGGCCCAGTGGGATCCAATTAAATTTGCTGAAATGAGTACCATTGCAACAAACATTTGTTCTAAAAACTGGTCTGTCTTTGTCAGCCTAAAAAAAATGAGCAGAAACTGTGGGCTAGGAGAACAGGTTGCTCCGGTTGCGCTAAGATGCTATCTTTAGTTTTCTGTAAACAATGGATGAGGCTGCCATGTTGACATTGGTGACTTTTTGAATTCGAGCCTTGTCTCTGTGAAATGCAGAATGACTTTGCTAAACAGGCCTCTGAAAGGTGGAATTTCTGGTTTCTCCATAAGAACATCAATAAAGTTAAAGACTTAATTTCAAAAGGAAATATAAAAAAGGTTTCTTGAAAGGTTTCTTTTAAAGTCCCAACATCATGACATTTGTATTTCTGCTCTAAAAAATAATGTCTGCTTGTACAGAAAACGAAGTGTTGCATTACGCCTTAGACAAAAAAATAAGATGCAGCCTTTTACTAAAATGTTGAAGCCTACATGAATAAGTAAGAACGATTTGCCAATTAAGAAGTTTTTTTTATCATGGAGATTGTGGCACAAGGCTAATTTTAGGTGTCAGGGAAAGGATTCTACATCTAAAAGTTAAAAAGGCTTCATGTTGCAAGGTGACTGACAAGATGGTAACAGTTAAGTAATGGAAATTTATTTTTGTGTTTGTTAATGTGTATCATGTTTTGTCTTCTGCTTAAATGTTACAATTGATGTCTGTTTTATTATAAGAAATGTCTCTCTTTTGTGTGCTGTGTATTTTTTTTCCTTTTCGCTTCTGCTCACAGATCATTCATGGATTGCTCTGGGGAATTTTATGCCTAACAAAAAACGTGAGTTTGGTTGCTTGAAATGAGATGGGTTTTTTTTGCGCAACTCCTTTGAAAAGAAATGTCCATGCGTTTTTCATGTTTGTGTATTTTGTTCTATCATGAATTGTTCTTGCTGGTTCTGTGTGTCCGAAAGTTGTATTTGACAGCAGATACCCACTATTGGTGATCTTCTGTCACACAGGAGGGTATCCTTACACGGTATTATGCGTCACCGCTCATTTATATATGCTATCGTTTTACAGCGAGTATATCTGATGGCTTGACGTCCGTTTTGTGCGTTTTTGCATGTTTTATGTTGTATGTTGCTGCTTAAGAAATGATTACAAATTCACCCGTGTTGTTGTGAGGGGACATGTATGACGATACGTGTCGCTGTCAACAGTTGGGTAAAATTTTCGCTGATACTAAAATTCACAGATATGATTTTTTTACATACTGTGAACCAGACAGACAACACTTCACCAGTGTATGTCAAATTTGGCTATAAGTATTGAAGAAAAATAAACAGCAAATTGTGTCATTTGTAGTCACGATACTGCCCTTTCCTGTAAGGAACAGGCAGCCCTAAAATTATATATCCTGATTGGACGTAAGGATAAATTATAGATTTGTGACTCTTGTACATGGTGACCTAATTTCTATTTCACATTAGTCAGTTTTATTCTGCTTCCTAAGTGGCTTTCCTATGGCTCTGGACCGTAAAAGAAACCAGGTTTCATTTTTTCCTGAAGAAGGAACTGGAACATTAGCTGAGATTACCGTATATGGTGTAGTGGCCAACGGTAGAGTTAAATTTGTAGACTATTGTGATTTTTTTTGTGTATCACCCATACTCTTGGTATTGTGTCACATGCCTGACTATCACCCAAGCACATCAGGCCTAGTTATTGGGGATTTTAGCTGTGTCCTATTCTCTTTTCCGTATTCCTTTCACCAGTCAACTTTTATTTATTGTTAGTGTATTGTTCAGGTTCGCACTTTCAGATTGCAGTAATGTACCATGGACCCCCATTTTATGTATAATTCCCTGTTGCATAACTAGACTGGTTTCTAAGAATTTTCTTTAGGCCTATTCTGATGTTTTTCCAGTCTGACTGTTAGGACTGTTAGGACTGATTAACTGACTCAATACTATAGTAAGATAAGCTTTCCACCTCAATAGGAGACACATTACGTTTTTTTTAATATGACAAATTCAATGCCTATTCTAATTTGGTTTTTATTTCCTTTTTCTGCTGCTTTAATTTTAATGAACCAGATGTATTTTAAATAATGGAAATACCAGGACTCTCTAGTTCTTGTCTTTTGTTCCCACATCTTGATCATTAGCTTTTGCATTGCATAGTCCCACCTGATGCACAATTATTATGATAACATGTATGTGATCCCGCATTTGAGATGTTCTAGATGAGGAATTTAGGAACACCTATATGCAATCATTGAGATAAAATGTGTTTGCCCCATTAGACATGCCACTATGTGTGAGGACATCCATTCAGATAGAATTCCCATGTCGATGTTTACCCTTAAATGGTGAAGGATATGCTCTCACACGGAAACCCAATTGAAAAGCCTAGAGGCACTGTTTTGCCTATTGCCTTTGTTTTTGTATTGCCTTTGAGAATGACAGTGTATTTCAATGCAGAATTGTCCCATGGCGTGTGGCCACTCCTTTGAAGATCGCAGGCCACCTGTTTGCAGTCCCCTTGTTATACAACGAACTGTTTAAAGCATCGCACTTGCTTCATCAGAAGGCGTTCAACATCAGAAAAGAAGGAGGACCTGGTTTTTGCCACCGTCCCGTGTGAATTTCAATGCAAAAGAGCACCTGTCATGTGCTGGTTAACCTCTGACAGTGTGCAGTCCCTTGCGAATTTCAGTGCAAAAGAGCGCCTGTCATGTGCTGGTTAACCTCTGACAGTGTGCAGTCCCTTGAGCCCCTTGGCCTGAGTTTTGGCCACACACAACCCCTTTTTCCTTTGCTTCAACGGAAGTGCAGTGCACCGGAGGATCCAAGAGTGGCAAAAGTCACTCCATTCTGGTGCCCATGAAAGACCAGCCTGAGCGTCCTCTGACACTGAATGATGAGTGTTGGAGTCTGAGAATGGTCCCGGCTCTGCACGATATGATCTGTGCCCATATCTGTAGTGTCTGCCGCAGAGGAGAGACACGGTGCACTGCCTTGAGACAGTGAGACTTTTTGAATGAGCTATGAGTGTTTGCCAGGAGGGCACTCCAACAGATACTGAGCATCAGAGCATGGGAGGCCTGAATCCAAAGGCCCATGCGACAACGGGAGCAGACTTGATTGGACAATAGAAGCCTGCCAGACAGGCTTTTTGAACAGACTCTGGGCATAGTTGGTTCCACAAGAGGTTTTCGTGTGATTGTATAGACTAAGTGTTATGAGAATGATTTTATTGTTCAACTGGCATTATTTTTAAGTAGTATTCTGTTTAGTAAAAGTAGAAGAAAGTCCATTTCCTGTGGAAGAGTATCCCCTTTTCACCTCAGAACATTAATGAGGGTCACCACTGTTTCACTTGAACATATAATAAATTACAGAAAATGCATAGGAAGACCTACAATGTTACTAGATAATTTTAGGATTTACCTTTTGCTTAGGGTTGTGAAAAATTATGATTTCATTTGTAATAGCGGTCACTACTTTGTCTATATGTTCTTGATGACGTGTTTTCTAGTGTTTTTTAAACATGGCATTGTCTTTTATGGGTGGGATTGTTTTTGCTGCCCAAAGTCATCGAGAAGATCGTCAACAGACAGCTGACCGCCTTCCTCGAGACGAACAGATCCCTCGACCCCTCGCAGTCCGGCTTCACAGCCAACCACAGCACCAAGACCGCCCTCATCGCAGCCACCGACGACATCCGGACCCTGCTCGACAGGGGGGAAACAGTGGCCCTCATCCTCCTGGACCTCTCCGCTGCTTTTGACACGGTCTGCCACCGCACCCTAGTCCAGCGCCTCAGCAACATCGGTATCCAAGAGAAGACACTACAGTTGATCATCTCGTTCCTCGCCGGAAGAACACAAAGAGTCCGCCTCCCCCCGTTTTGCTCCGAGGCCACCGAAGTCATCTGCAGAGTCCCGCAAGGATCTTCACTCAGACCCACCCTCTTCAACGTCTACATGAAACCTCTCGCAGCCATCGCACGCCAGCACAACCTCAACATCTTCTCTTACGCCGACGACACCCAGCTGATCCTCTCCCTCACCAGAGACCCCGACACCGCCAGAACCTGCCTACATGAAGGGATGAAAGACGTCGCCGAGTGGATGAAGGACAGCCGCCTGAAACTGAACTCGGACAAGACGGAAGTCCTCATCCTGGGATCTTCGCCCTCTGCCTGGGACGACTCCTGGTGGCCCCCAGCCCTGGGCACCGCACCCAAGCCAACCGACCACGCACGCAACCTGGGCTTCATCCTGGACTCCTCCCTCTCGATGACCAGACAAGTCAACGCCGTCACCTCATCGTGCTTCAACACCCTGCGCATGCTTCGCAAGATCTTCCGCTGGATTCCGACCGAGACCAGGAAGACTGTCACCCAGGCACTCGTCACCAGCCGACTGGACTACGGAAACGCCCTCTACACCGGAACCACAGCCAAGCTGCAGAAAAGACTCCAGCGCATCCAGAACGCCTCCGCCCGACTCATCCTGGATGTCCCCCGACGCAGCCACATCTCCAGCCACCTGAGGAACCTGCACTGGCTCCCCGTCGACAAGAGGATCACGTTCCGGCTCCTCACCCACGCACACAAGTCTCTCCACGACCTGGGCCCCAAATACCTTAACGACCGCCTGACCTTCTACATGCCCACCCGCCAGCTACGGTCCACCAGCCTCGCCCTCGCAGCCATACCACGCATCCGAAGAGCCACCGCCGGAGGAAGATCCTTCTCTTACCTGGCTGAGAAGACTTGGAACTCTCTCCCCATCCACCTTCGGCTGATCCAGGACCATCTCGCCTTCAGGAAACAACTCAAGACCTGGCTGTTCGAGCAGTAGCATACCCCCTCCCCCCAAGCGCCTTGAGACCCTCCCGGGTGAGTAGTGCGCTATACAAATGGCTTGATTGATTGATTGATTGATTGATTGAATTCACATCTGCACCCACCTCCCAACCTATGTCTCTTCCTACTTCTACTTCTTTGCATTCTTTCCAGATTTTACCTGAACATGGACTAGTGAGGAGGTCAGAGTTACTGATAATTCCTTTTGTACAGTTTCTGCATCGACACCAGTTAGTAGTGAACATCACTAATTGTTGGGTGTGTGGTCTTATACCACATACTACAGATAGAGGTATTCCCTATTTGGTCCTGCCATATATGGCCTTTGTGCTACTGCGTGTGTAAGGAGACCTGTCCCGAGAGAGTCGCTAAGTAATAGAATTATGCTTCAGCAACATCTTGATGATTTGATAAATATAGACCCGGACTCAGACTAGCGTGAGACTAGGTTATTGCCTATGTAAGGGCAAAAGGAGAGTCTGTGGTACTGAAAATTTTGGACCTGTGTCATAAACATCGTCGTATCATGACGATTTTGGTATCAAAAGACCGAGAATGGCTAGTACACTATGTACAAGCATTTTCATCATATTCGAGTGACGATTTCACATCGAAATCGTAATTTGCGTCCTGAACCCTTGGCTTCCATTTTGTGTACGGCAGCCATTTTGTGAGTTGCCCTCACATAGGCCAATGATTAAAACCAAACATGATTCCAAAGGACACGTACACCTTTGTTGACTTCTCTGCGACCTGGGCAAGCTGGAACCATCGCCCTAGGCCGAACCTGCCCGACCAGTTCCTTTCCCAGTGGCCGAGCGAGATAGCATCAAGGCACAGCCTACCATAAACCTTTTCATCGCACACACACCCTGCCTAATCTTGCTCACACCTGTCTCTGCTCCCTTCTTTATGGCCTGTTTACGATGGGGATGTGCCGGGTTTTTATTATGGGTTTCTGCAGCTTGTGTAAGAAGGAATGTTGGTTTTTTGCATGTTTGCAAAAGCTAGAACTGCCCCTTTCTTTTTTGTACTGAGTCATGTAACACTAAAAACATATAAAAGGCCTCTGTCCTCTTCATTCCTCAGACTACCTCATTCACTTGCTACGGCTTCTGGGTGACGTGGCCTCACTATGTTAAATTTAATAAAGATGTCTTTTCATATTACAGCTTCTGTGCCAAGTTTTTGTTATATTAGTAAGTATTCCCTGAGAACAAAATTTTCCAGTTCTTCATACCTCACAAGATAAACACTGGTTTCCCTACCACTGTGGCTGGGGCCGAAGGGCCTGATTCACAAAGATAAGTACACTTTTGTGTACATTTACATTTTTTGTGGTATTCACAAACTACAAGGTAATAGTAAGTGTATGGCTGAGGAGACTCCACAGTCGAGGTGGAGAACTCTGCACATAAAAATATAGGACAGGTCTGTCTTTGTATATGTGCCACCCCGACTGCAGAGTCTGCAGTTGTAATATTAATATTATTAGTTTTTTAATGCAAAAATCTGTAGACCTACAAAAAAAGTGTAATTTTATCTTTGTGAATAAGGCCCTTACCTTGTTGGAGAGTCTTGGGCATGAATATGAGAAGCATTCATTGGCATCTCCAAATCAAAAGAGTTAATGTAAAAGATGTCCTTTGTTCTGTCAACTGTTCCTGTCCACTCCTAGTCTGTGGTTGCACTATACTACTGACAGATGTCCTCAAATAAGATGGAGGACTGTGGTTGTACTCAAGGGAAGACAGATATGCTCACATAAAATGATAATGCAGGGAAGAGAGGCAACTGGGGCTAATCTAAACATGGTTTTATAAAAGATTAATAATGAAGTAGGGCAACAGGAAGCATAGAGGATGGTGGTACTTTCTGAGTGTAACAGATCCACTTGGCTGAACACTTTTTGTTAATCTAGATCAAACATTTCCCTTCATACTTTTATTTGTAATCTTTTATTAATAGATATACAAAGGAATCACAGTACCAGACCAAAAAGAAAATACATTTGTCATTCTTGCGCTATTCATACATAGGACGCAGCAAATTCATGCTGTTTGTGTGGAGGGAGGAATAGCGCCTGCACTTCCTGGTTGCTCCTTTGCGGGCGGCCATCTTCCGAGGGCGACGGTCTAGTCTCCCCTCCCTCCCTGACTATTTAGGCTTGGCACTATCGCGCTCGAGCTGACTGATTAATACATCGTAGCTCTAGTGTGTGCATCGTTATTCTTTGCTGCAAGGGTTTTTAACCTGACATATTTTAAAACTTATTTCTAAAACTGTGATATTATATTGTTGTTACCCCTGCCTTTCCTCGCGCTGACTCCCTGGTCCACCGCAGCAAATTCATGCTGTTTGTGTGGAGGGAGGAATAGCGCCTGCACTTCCTGGTTGCTCCTTTGCGGGCGGCCATCTTCCGAGGGTGACGGTCTAGTCTCCCCTCACCTCCCAATCTACATTATCCCTGTTCACTCGCGCAGCGGTCACGCGCAGCGGGAGCGCCGTAGACGCGCCGAAGAGGCGCCAAAGAGAAGCCAGTCTGCGCCAGTCCGCGTCCAGACACTTCTAGACGCCTCTAGCGATATTCCTGTGCTGATAACATGGTAGGAAATCGCCTCACTTATAGTTTTTCCTCCCTTCGCTCTCTACGACCCATCATCAGCCCCTTATGTTTTCACTCGATTTCTCCCACTGATTCCAGGTCCCACTGTCCTCTATGTGGCTGGAGTATATTTCCCTCTTGTATTGAGAAATCTCACCCCTTACATAAATGGAGAATGTTTCTCCTTAATTGTCGGTCTCTACCGAAACATCACACCGAATTGTCCATGTTGATAGAAGAGCTCAATCCTGAGGCTCTCTTCTTGACAGAAACATGGCTACAGCTAGAAAGGGATCCGACTACAGCGTGGGCCATCCCCCAAGGCTATACTCTCAAACGTCTGGACCGCCAAATAGGCAGAGGCGGCGGCCTGGCCATTATCTACAGAGATAGCTATAAATGTCGCATTATCTCATCTACCACATCAGTTTGCGAAAGCCTTCATTTTTCCTTAGAATTTTCTCCCACCACCACATTTTCCGGCATTTTAGTCTACCGACCACCTGGCGCTCTCAAAAACTTTGTCTCTAACGTGACAGAAATTGCCGCCAATGCCGTGCTTTCCTCAGCAAACTTTACTTTGCTGGGTGATTTTAATCTACATCTTGATGACCCTTGTGATATATCAGCAAATAGTCTTCGATCCTACCTTCAGGCTATTGACCTATGCCAAAAAGGCTTTCTTGCGACACACATGAAGGGTCACCTTTTAGACCACATCTACAGTAATATAGACAGTCTCATAGTCGAGACTCCTATTTCACTACCCTGGACTGACCATTTTTTACTACCCTTTACCTGGTCTATAAGTCCACCCCCTACCCTCCAAAATTCCAATAAGCATTGGGGAAGGAAATGGGCATCGCTTTCGCTCCCTGACTGGGAATTGTCTCTCACCAAACACCCTCCTCAGAGGGCGAACAATCCCAACATTGCCACGACTAACTTTGATAACTGGATTTCCAGTACCCTAGATCAAGTCCTCCCGAGGAACCCCCTGAAATCCATAATTAGACCCAAAGTTGCTCCATGGTACGCGGCCGCCCTTAGAACAGCGAAGTTAGCCTGCCGCAAACTTGAGAGAGCCTGGAGGAAGGACTGCTCACAACATAGGAAGGCTGAATATAGAGCGGCAATAAAGCTCTACAAAAATGAAATAAAAGCTGCACAATCCCATTTTTATGATCTAAAGATTAATTCGGCCGCTAATGCCCCCAAGGAAATCTTTAAAATAGTAAAATCTCTAATCTCTACCCCCCCTGAACGTCCATCATCTGACGGCGCCCAAACCCGCTGTAACGACCTTGTCGTCTTTTTCTCCCAGAAAATTCAGACCATTTACTCCTCATTTACCATTGGTAATAATGACATACAATCGATTGTCCCTTCAGCTCCTGACTATCCGACCCCCGGTCTGCTTGATAAAATTCCACTTCTCGACCCCACTTCATTAGACAGGCTGATTCCTAAGATCACCTCGGGATCTCCTAAGGACAAGGCTCCCCCTCAGACCCTTATTAGGGTCATCGACATTATACGTCCGGTCATTCTTGATACCCTTAAGGCCTCCATCACCTCCAAATCCGTTCCACCTCCTTGGAAGTGTGCGATGGTGAAAGCTTTATTGAAAAAGCCCACACTGGACCAGAACAACTTGGCCAACTATCGCCTCATCTCCCTACTCCCTTGGATGAGCAAACTGCTCGAGAGGCACGTGAATAACATCTTAGTGGACTTTCTAGAGTCCAACAGTCTGCTCCGTGCCTCCCAGACTGGGTTCCGCCCCAAGCATGGGACCAAAACCGCTCTCCTAGCGGTGACGGAAGAAGTCAGAGCTGTGCTAGACCGGGGAGGAAAGGCCGCTATAATACTACTTGATCACGGTCAGCCATGCTATATTGCTACAGCGATTAAGTGGTTTGGGCGTGTCGGGCGCGGCCCTGGAATGGCTAACCTCCTTCCTGGATGATCGGTTTTTCCAGGTGTTTGAGGGTGAGACAGTCTCTCCAAAGCATCCACTTAGGTGTGGGGTACCAAAGGGCTCCTCCCTAAGCCCCACTCTTTTTAACGTTTATATGGAACCCCTAGAAAGGATAGTCCATCCCTTTGGTGTGCGTATTATTACCTACGCCGACGATACCCAATTGGTGGTCTCTCTTGACCACTCTGAGGGATCGTCTAGCACCTTAGGTCCCTGTCTAGAGGCTGTTGCCAGGTGGATGCAATCTTCCTGTCTTAAACTTAATGGGGAGAAAACAGACATTATGTTGTTGGGCAACCCTCCTCCCTCTGCCCTAGCATCCATCTGGCCCTCATGTCTTGGCCCGCTCCCCCAGCCTAAATCACAGATAAAGAGCCTTGGAATCTGGCTGGACAAAGCGCTTGATTTCTCGGTCCAAGCCACCAAAACGGCCTCTACATGTATTGGTCTGATGAAAATGTTTCGCAAGGTGCTTCCTTTGCTCCCAGGCCAGGAGGATCATCGTCCAGGCCCTGATACTCTCCCGCCTGGATCATGGGAATGCCTTATACATAGGAGCCCCGGTAGCAGTGACCCATAGGCTCCAAGTCATCCAAAACTGTACTGCCCGACTACTGTATAACATCCCCCGCTGGCAGTCAGCAAAGAAAGCGCTGAAAGAACTTCACTGGCTCCCAGTAGCGGCCAGAGTACAGTTTGAGGCCATTTGCATTGTGCACAAATCTTTCCACCGCACCGGCCCAGCAATCCTGCATCCCATAGCCATACCTTATGTACCTTCTAGAGCCTTGCGCTCTAGTTCCTTACAGCTTGTAACAACCACTAAAATCAACAAAGCTCGTTGGGGCGGTCACTCCTTCTCACATACTGCGACTAGGCTCTGGAACTCTCTTCCCCTCTCCCTCCGAGAGATTGATAACCATACTTTCTTTAGAAAGGCTTTAAAAACGCACTTGTTTGCAAAAGCGTGTTGATCCACCCGGAGTTCGCCACAAGTAATCAGTCATTAGCGCTGCGAGGCCTCCTGGTAGTTTACGCGCTATATAAGTACAATTTTTCATTTCATTTCATTTTCAGGACTTGGAAGAGTCAGTTGTGCAACCTCTCTAATTATTCTGTGTAAATGTGAACCCATACTTGTACTGTACAAAACAAAGGCATGAGCGCACACTGACAAAAATTATATCTAGAGAAAATCTATACAATGCTGCTCTGCATCTTGTTTCAGGTTTCCACATCCTCAGATAAGCACTAGAAAGCTAAGGTGTCGCTATGTGGTCTACTGATGGTCATACTATCAATAGAGGACATTACAAAAAAGCACAATGTGGATAGAAAACGTGTTGCCCCCTACTACCACAGAGATCGTCACATAAAATTATATAATGGAGATGGAAATCTGCAGTTGCGCTAAGCTACAAATAGAAGTCCTCACAGAATAGTGCAATGGAGATACAATGCTTGTTGCTCCTTACTACCAGCAGTGGTCCTCACAGACATGCACCGTGGAGTCAGAGCCCTTCCTTGGTTTATCCTTTTCATGTTGGAAGAGCGAGGTATGCAAAAGGCACATAATGTTGACTTCTTGAGAAAATTCATACAGCACTGCTTGTACCTAGTTCCAAGATTCTTCAAATAAGTACATTAAGCAAACATATCAACTTCTATAGGAACACATTTGCACATTTGCATAGACGGACTCCACCATGACTCTTTACCTTTCTGTTTAGGAGTTGGGAGGGTCATCCCGCTGGACAATGGCAACTGCACAGCTATTCTACTATGAGTCAAACGCACTGGAAATGTTGCACACAATGAATACATGGAACTGCAACACCAGTGTATTGAAAAAAAGTGCAATGGCTGAAAAGCTGCTGTAGTTCCGCAAATCATTACTAGAGGTCTCTTTCAAGTTAGATATTATTGCTTGACATATTATTAACAAATTTGAGGGGGTGTGTCTTCACTTAGAAATTTGCATATACACTTTTACCACTTTAATTAACTCTTTATGCTCGATTTTCTAAGGGATAAATTAAAATACCAGAGTTGGTTGATAGTGAGGAGTCAGCTCTGAAACCAACAATAAATGCCTTGTGCTTTGGGATGACAGTTTATGGCACCGTACTATCTATAGAGACTAGCAATCACTGGGAAGAACAACTGTTTTTTCATTTTGGGTGTATGTATTCCTAATCACAGGGAAAACAAAGGAGGCAACTGAAACTAAAAGCATCCAATGACTAACGTCCATTGACCTATAATTTGTGCTGTGGTGGGAGGAATAATTATTTGGCTGACATTTTACGCGGACCTGGCCGCGCGCTGCCGCCCCTATGAGCCTCTAAAATGCTTTGGGGGGGAGATTTCAATTTCGTGTTCAACCCGGGCCTGGACAGATCTGGGGGGGGCCGATATGTAGGCCGGCAGCTGCAGCCCTCCACATTCAAGCTGAACTGGTGAAATTAGACTGTCATGTATTCCTATAGGTTCTGAATCGATCCCCCTATTCCTGACCCTATTCTGGTTAAACTAACTATCAAGTTAACTAACAGTCAGCCCATGAGGCAAGAAAACCCCCATGATGCAGATACCGTTATCTGACGCAGTCACACTACGGCACAGGAACGTGTTATCTGATTAGGTCATAACGCTTGAGATCTAATTAGACAAGCGACATTCCTCCAGCCCCTGATAAGGCATACGACGTTCTCATAACAAATCAAACCTATGACAACCTGGATAATCCGTGCGGCCATTGTTTTGATTTCACAGAGAACTTTAGTAAAGAATGTGCTAACGAGCAAGTCGTATGACATCTTTATTGACGTATCTATGTCCATCCTTACGTCAATCTCGGCACCTTTAAGGTATAAATATTGCCGACCTTGCCCTCTGCAAACACACGCGTGGTGACAAGACGGAGCAGCCATACTTGCCGAAGCCGAGAGGAGAAGCAGACCCCGCTGGCAGCAGCCCCGCCTTCCTGACGCGCTGAGAGATGCGCTGCTATCTCAAGCCGAGAGACCCAGCACCGGCGTTTCTGGGCAGCCCTCGCAGGCAGCCTGGAATATCGAGAGCAGAGAAAGAGATACCATTCCTCATTCATCCTAACTTCCAGGTACAGAACTGAATAACCCCTCACAGAGAATTCTTTAGTTATTCACTTGGCAAAAACAAACTTAACTTAAACTGTAACTTTCTATTCCCGCCCACGCATTAGACTTATGTCAGGTACACGGGGTAGGCGTATTTAGAAACACCAGTTGAGTACGTTTAGTCAAATGTATATGTGTATGTAAATATATTTTAATCATTTCAAACATCATATGGCTCAGAAACCATATCAATGTTTTTACAGTATTATTTTATACTATTGCTTTTAATGTATGCACTTTACTTAACTATAAGTATTGCAATAATATCGATCCATTTCTCATGTATGAGAAAAGAGACTGATCAATAAATAACACCTTTTTATTGAACACGCCCGTCTCTTCCTTTTCTCTACATTCTGATGAGACTAAGAATGCACGTACTGACTGAGTAAAATAATTGCCTTGTGCTCACACGACTCTCGAGATTGACTCTTGATTAGGGGAGAGCAAAGTTGTCATGTTCTATGGTTGTCAGAAACTAAATCCCTTCTTGTCTAATCAGGGGAGTTAATTCCTTCCTTGAACATTCGAGAAAGTTTCTAGCGAACTCTGAGCTTAGCTGGCAAACCCAAAAATTAAGTCTAGTATCGACAGTAGTAGACCTAGTTAACGTCTGGTCTAGGCCTTTACTGCTGTAGGTACTATTCCAATGCGCAGAGCCTATTGGGAAAATAGGAGCTACACTACATGGCGCCCAACGCGTTTGGAAAGGGCGATAAAACTAACGTAAGACATTTAGAGTAACTCAGTCGTGCTTTCTCACTCAGACCCCTTTTCCCAAATACTCCAAAGACGTCTGGAGTGGGTGAAAGGTTATATCCTCCAAAACCTCGCAGGAGGGAACTCCTATGTATGGTTCTTGGTCAAGTCAACGTTGAAGGATAAACAGTTCCAAAATATTGTGCATCTAATCTTTGTTCCATAAAGAAACCTGATCTGCAAACAAACATAATACCATCCTGTCTGTAAAATGGCAGAGAGTGATGATGAAAGAGAGGCAGTTAGATTAGCAACTGAACTCGCAGATGCTGATGCTACCATGCAAGCAGCAGACCCGAATATAACACTCATTCCGGTCATTAAAAGGAGATCTATAACCTTAAAACTTATAGAAAATGGACTGACACCTAGAGGTGGCACAGTCATATTCGTAATCGAGGCACACGAATATCGGCAGACAGAGGTATACTATTCATGGATACATTTTCCGGCAGCAAATGCTGTAACAAAGTACTTCCACTATTACAAAGTAGAGGAACCTCCTGAAACATACACTCCTTTCGAGGAGGTGGAAGTACCACTCAAATTCCAAGAGCATTTGCTCTTATTTGATGGCGCCCTAAAACATAACAATCACATTACAAGGCTCGGTCCTTTAGGAAGACCAGGAGCAACGTGGCCGGTCTTAGCCGGATACACACCACATCCAGACATCGAAAGAATGCCTGCAGCAGAGCTGTTAATACAGCTAAAACAACTACTAAAAATTCATAGACAATTAGTTCAGTATGTAATGCGGACTTCAACAATTCAGCCAGCGATTAAACTTCCACAGCTGACCCCTCACCAGGGGAACACAAATAAAATTACACCACAGAACATCCAATCCTGCCTAGGTAAAGTTCCAGCTAAACGGGAACAGATACCATTCTGGTTGGCACAGAAAATCACCCAAATAGAGGCGGTGTTTCCTGACACCACCCCATTAGAAAAACACAGGATTCTGACTATATGTCTCCCAATGGGAATCGCACCACACATTGAGGACTGTGACACTTGGGGTACAGTCTTTGCTTCCATCTACACAAAAACGCACGGTGTTCCATCCATTTCGGTAATACCAGATGTGCTGAAACAAATTCAAGATGAATACGGTCCAGAACCTGCTTTAACTCTTGGTATGAAATTACTAAAAGACTTCAAGCAGGTCTCGGCTATATTATTAGCCAACATAAAAGGTGAAGCAGCAAACGTGGCGATCCGCCAGAGGTTAAAAGAGACAGATATAGCAGACCAACCAGCTGAAATTGCCAGAATCATAGAAAAATCCTATGAAGAACTAGGCAGAGATAGTCTAGGTGGAATACCAGTAAAACCGCAACTGACTACAAGTCCAGAAAAAATATTTTTTAATAATAATAATTCACCAAAAAAGAACTGGGATGGAAACAAACAATCCAATCCTAAAGAAAAGAAATTCCAGTCCCGAGGAAGGTCTCCTAGGCGAAGAGAGAAATCTCCAAACCAAAGACAGAGGTCACCGCAGAGTGACCCCTCGGGGAATAGATATAACCTTAGAAATAGGGATAATATTAAAAAACCTGATAGATATCAAGACATTGATACACGTCCCTCTCAATCTTTTCAGAATTCCTCGCAGAAATCGGAAAGAAGAGGACGATCAGAAGAGCACGCCAAGTCCAAAGACAAGGAACCTGCTCAACAAAAAAAGAAATTACAATTTCCAAAAAAGAAGGTAGCCAGTATCAAGGTAGTTAAAAATGCCGAGAATACTGAGGACACAACTGAAAAACGGAGAGTGGGCTCAGACAATGCTAGACAGCGCAGCAGAGGTGAGCATAGCTCGCAAAGTCCTTATGAATCATCTGGAGACAGTGGACACGAATGAATACCTTCAAGTGGAAACTGCAGACACCAGAGTTAGCAAGCCCCACAAGATATACGAGATAACATTACGTATAGAGGGAGATAAGACTAGGAAAATAAGGGGACTATTTTGGGATAACCTCTCAAAGGGTTATGACATCCTTCTAGCTGAAAAAGACTGGCCACCAGAGTTTGTCAGGGAGTGCCCTCATGGCGAAGAAGTAATTATGCCTGCCTTCTCGAATCAAATACCGATTCATAAAAAATACACACTTGCTAGAAAGTGGGCAGTGGCCTTAGCACCTGCTTTATATAAAAATCATGTAGGATGGGATGAGGATTCTCCTCCTCACAAAATCCAGTTAAAATCACAACCTACTGCACAAAGGCAGTACCCAATTAAGCAAGAAGCTAAAAAACAGGTAAATGAAATACTAGATCAGCTAGAATACCAGGGGGTGATTGAAACTTGCACCTCACAAATGAACAATCCTTTGTTTCCGGTCTCCAAACCAGACAATTCATATCGTCTAGTTTTGGATTACCGACACCTTAACACATGTTGCAAAACCTTTGCAGTGCAAAACTCACACAGTGCTGCACTAATGAATAACATAGTGCGCAAAAAATACAAAACAACCTTGGACATCTCCAATGGATTCTTTTGTCAAAACATAGCACCAGAGAGCAGATATTTAACTGCATTCTCAGTAAATGGCACTCAAAAACAATTCTGTCGGTTAGCCCAGGGGTACAAGAACAGCCCGGGGGTATTCTCAGCGAGAGTAACAGAATTACTACAACTATATGATGATGAAGCATTATCTTATGTCGATGACATTTACTTAACAGATGATGACTTGGAGACTCACTTGAAAAGGGTGAACACCATAATACTTGGGTTCGCTGCAGAGGGTTACAAATTCAACTTTAAAAAATCCAGAATTGGCCATCTGACGGTCCTATTCTTAGGATATGAGTTATCAAGTGAAGGCAAAAGCCTGGCAGACAATTTCCTAGAGAAATGTGCCGTAATCCAAGCTCCTAAAACACTAAAAAACCTACAGTCGATTCTAGGTTTCCTAAATTTCGGAAGAACATACATTGCAAATTACGCAGAAAGGGTCAAACCCCTTTATGATCTAATTAAACCAGACTTTAAAAGATCCAATTGGACTCAAACACACACAGAAATTTTGAGATCCTTACAAACAGACATGCTAATTAAAACAAAATTAGAAACACGTGATAACACACGCAACCTTGTGATCCGAGTCATCCCAGGGAGATGCGGATTCACATACCTGACCTCTAATGAGGGAGAAACGGTACCAATTGCATTCAAATCACACATGTACACAGAAGCTGAACAGAAATTCAGTAATACAGAAAAAATAATTTGTGCAGTTCAAACCGCAATAGCTAGAGAAAAAGACATAGCTGACGGTAGACATATCACAGTCAGAACAGCAGAATCAGCCTTTGAGGCAATAACAACACCGTGTAATTTACCAACAACAACATTGAATCCGGAATGGATACAATGGGTGAACTCAATCACAACGGACAAAGTATACTACTACTTTGATCCAGAACTAGAAGAATTAAAAAATCTAAAATATGAAAAGACGTATCCTCTGCCAATCGACATTCTGCCTCTACGACATTACGCCTGTGTAATCTATACAGACGGACATGCTCAACCCTCCGTTTGGGGAGAACATGCATACAACCCCACATGTGAGATTACAAAAGAAGTGTGGCGCGGAGGTAAACTAAGACCTCTATTAACAAAATCACACTCAGTAGAAACTAATTCAGAACTACAAACTGAAATAATAGCTTTGAAAATGGCGCTAGATAATGCGGATCGCGAATTCCCGACACTTATAGTGTCAGATTCATATTACTGCGTCAAAGCATATAACAAGGATTTGCAGACATGGATTCAGAACGGTTACAAAGATGACACAGATGCACAAATAAAACAGAAACTGCTCTGGGAACAAATAGCTCTTTTACAAAAAGAACTACCAAAGACTCACGTGACTCACTCACTGAGTCATCAACGTGATGGCGTTCACGTTGTAGGGAATTCATTGGCTGAAACAGCCGCAGCGGCAGCCACTAAACCGGCTCCCCTAGTTCGAAAAAAGCGTACATTAAAATACATTGACGGTGAAACATTGCTGGCGGTGAAAACGTCATTAAAAGGCGACTGCTCAGCGTTACCGATCAACTATCCACTCAATTATACATACATAATCGATGCAAACTCCGTCCCTTTTGCTCGAATCCCTGGAGTGGGGGATAGAGTGATTCCAAACATGGACAGGAGAAACTTGTTAATCGCAGACGCACACATGGGCGAGGGTCTCAGACACCTTAAATTAAAAGATTCTCTGGAAGAATTACAATCACGGTACTGGTGGCCAGGCATGAGCCTGCACTACACCATGTTTGTAAAAAACTGCCCAAACTGCAACAGAGATCACAGTGGGGAGAGAAGCAGTTTAATACCTCGTCGTATCAAGGCAGATAATATTACCAGCAAAAAGAATGGCTTGCGATTAACATATACAGGCTAGTTTCCACTTATAATGTAGATCCTCAGCACTCGGCTGAAGTCCGGACTGTTATACAAAGATTTGCGAGTCTAAATGGCATATACGCTAAGAGCATGCTACGTTCGACCATTGTTTTCACTCAGGCAATCCAGCCTGGGGGGGAAACATGGCCAAATGAGCACAGCCCAGCGGGAATCTTCTCACTTCCTTCCTGAGGGTACGGGATGGTGTAAAGAAAAAACCAAGGCAGAAAGCAATCTATAATGGAAAGGATATTAGGTTCGGGAGCTGGGTGGGTCAAACATCTAATAAGTGTCCAACGTAGTCTAAATAACTTGCCAAGAAATTCTCTGAAGGGATTCAGTCCGTACGAATTATTATTCGGAACTAGGATGTTGATCTCTGACCTTGATAGTCAGACTTCAGTGGTAATAGAAAAAACCTTTGATGTCAAAGACCGTTTGGCTATTTTGCAGGACTTAAACAAAACAAGAAAAGACCTGAGCAACATACAGTTGAAACAACAGCCAACGACCACTGAAGAATCACCACCTGTCCCAGCAAGACCTGTCTGGATTCCAAAAGTCGGGGATCTAGTCAGGGAGAAGATCGCGGTAAAGAAGGAATTTGGGCCTTCTTACAGAAAAGCAGTTCCTGTCTTGTCTGTCAACGGGACAAGATCAGTTGTACTACCGCCACTTGCTGGAAAAAAGGAGAACCGAGTTGTATCCATCGACCTGGTAAAACCACAACATGTGGCCAATAACAAACAGTAGGCCAAGTGGACTCCCAATAAGTAGCAGAACACCAAGGTTTGCTACCAGCACAGAGGTCCTAACAAAAAGGCTCATCACATTTGAAACGCCTAAAGAAGAACAAGAAGGACTATGCAACAATGCAATAGAACTCAGACCTCTGAAAACCCAAATAAAGACATTTAGCAGAGACACACCAATCTATACTGAAGTACCAAGTGAAAATGCAAAAAACAGAAATCCTGAACCAATTGGAACAATTGACAGAACTGCATCCGGTTACTTCATCAACTTCGATGATTCCTCTGACGGCTTCAGTGAATCAAAGACACAGCCATCATCAAAATCCTTTAAAGACAAAGCTAAGGAACTTTTGAAACATCTGAAAGAAACATATCTGGTTTCTCCATGGATTGAATTTTGGGTGGGTTTTGGTGCATTTATCCTCATACTTTGGCTCATCATGGTATTTACTTTGGGACGCTTCATTGAGGGAAAATATGCTAAAATGGACACAGCAAGTCAGAACATCAACTTGATCCTCAAACCACACACATCTTCACACGTCGAGACAAGAGAACTTTCTTCAGAACTTTCTTCAGCCAACTTCACAGCCAATCCGATACCTGGTGGGGTAGCCTGGGACAACACTGACTATGAAATTTATGGTCCGGTCGAGATCCTGAAATATCCACACCAAATCAAGATCTCATTGAGTGATTTTGCAAAACCAAACTCATTTGCTGATGATTGGGACTTCGAAAGTATTAACAACATGATGTCTGACTTAGTAATGTCTGCTAAATTTACAAAACATGATTATTTGCAAGGTTCTACAAATTATGATAGTATGTATTGCTATAACCATTATGGTAACTATTTTTTGCATAAATCTGCACAACCTAGAAATGTTTTAAATTATAATCAATGGGAACATTGTGCTACACCTCCAAAAGGGAGCTCAAGAACCATTTATGACAAATATTCATATTTTTCAGGTTTTAACACAAGTAATGCTGAAACTTTTTATTTTAAATTGTCAAACAAGACAGGGATGAAAACCATGATAACCAACACAAAATTGATATATTCAGATTCATTCTTTGAAAAAATGAATACCTTTGGATTTGATTATTGGGACAAAAATGTTGATTTGAAAAGTGTTTGGGGTACAAAAGAATGGCAAGTACAGGGTTTAGAAGCTTTGTTTAGAGCCTGCATGATCCCAGAACAAATGATATTTTTAAATGACACTGTTCAACAAACCACCTGTCTTGGTTTAGCCAAAATCAAAGATTTAAATAAACCGTCTATTCCAAAGCCAACAATGTTTAGCAATAACTCTGATACAGATGAAGAGATAGACGTAAACCATACATTAACCCAAAACAGAACACATCCTGATTGGAAACAATGGTTGATCTGGCCCACAGATACAAATAACTGTCAAGATAGATTCCTGAATAAAACACAGGGTTTCAAAATGACCAGGCCAGACCCTAGATATCCTCAAAGACATCACCCAGGGATAATAACAACCTACAGTGTGGGCAAATTATGCCTTCAATGGCTACAGACTTCCACACTGCCTGAAATTAAGCAACACCTAACTTTACTTACTGATGGTGCTGACTTGCGTGATTTCACACTGGGACCACGCAAACAGCGTCAAAAGCGTTTCATAGCAGCCTCTGTATATGCAGCATACAATGAGGCCTGGAAGGTTACTCAAATTGAGACAGCAGAAAGAATACGGGAAATTGACCGTATTAATTTGGAAAAATCACTTTCTGTAGTAGACAATGGGTTAATGACTCTGTCCTCCAGAATTTTTTCATTGGACAGCATTGTGTCTTCAGCAATCGATATATTATCGCAAGACTTACTGTTATTACAACATGGTCAGTCACAATTGCGTTCCATTGTACAGCTTGGCTGGACGTTACAAAATCTGCGTTCAGGCTATGTGCCTTGGCGTTTAATCAACACAACGTCACTATTCCAAATCTTTAACCTTACTGATAGACAAATCGGTATGGCGCAAAAGGGTGCTGATTATACAATCTTGAGCATTGAAAAACTAGAAAGATTACCATTGACAATGTCAGAACGACCTGTCAGTGAATGGATAATCCACGGAATCATAAATATTCCAATCTCAACCTTCAGGTTTCAATACTGCCAAAAATATATACAGGCTGGCATGTACGAGAAATTGGGAAAGGGGTACCTTAAAACAACTTGGAACCTGCCCTATTCACATGCATGTGTCAGTAATAAAGGACAGAAAGTGTTTCTTAGTGGCAACAATTGTGCTATGTCACTAAGCAGCACGCTTCTGTGTAACGGAATTAGTTTGCATGGAGCCTGTGAAGGGAATTCATACAACCTTTCATGCCACCAGCAAGGCGCACCTGCAACTGAAATAGAACCATTCTTTCAAAGACTCTATAATGGGAGTTACATTCTTATTGTAGACCGCAGATGTTGCAGTCTTATGCCCGGGACTCCTTATCTAGTAACTACGACGGCGAAGGTCAAGTGCTGTGGACGTTCTTTATTCCCCAGCTCCTTTCCAGACAGGGAGGCAAGGGCATGGCCCAGTTTGAAAATTACTTCTATTCGAATAGATACTTTAAGCAGAATGAAAACAGTGCTTCTTCAGACGCCTACAAGGCTCACGTCATCAAAAGAAACGTATGATCTACAAGTCGCAAGGACGACTGCAGAGATACATACATTATTATCGACTAATTCCCCCGTACATTTCGCGGAAATCCTGAGCGAAATCTTAAATATTTCTGATACCACTGGGGTCTCAAAGGTATTTAAGACAGTATTTTCGATGGCATTAACACCATTCAAAGCCATTCTGGGTATTTTTCCAGATTTCGTCCATTCGATTTTTGGCGGACTTCCCCTGATCCTGGGACTAATTGCAGGAATCCTATTCCTAGTCCTTATTTTTCGTTATGGCAACCCATGTCACAGATCAAACTCTCGCGACAATGGAAGATACGATCCTAGCCATTGGATACCGGGACCGGATATCAAAAATCCTGGGACTCTCCCGGCTTAGAGACCTAAACATGACCTGGTTTCTATCATTTCGACCAATGTGGCAAAGGTGTGTTTTACCTGTACTAAGGTGTCTGCTATGCGGAGAAGAATGCGTGTTAGACACCTGTCTGACGCTACAATCGGATGCGCCAGTGGATGCAGATACACTGTTGGTTCCTACCAAGGTTCACGCTTTGTGCTGCCCTCAAAGGCTGCCAATCCTGATGACGGCATTCCTGGAATCTTCACCACTACGATTGAAGAGTAGTGAAGTTCAAGATGAAAGCAACATCGAACAGGTACGACCTTCTGTCAGCAATGCGAATCAGAATGTCAATGGAGACAATCATGCGCACAAATGCATGGTTACCCCTATTTCCGACTTAGTGGAACTTTCCCATGAAGCTGTTGACAGTTTTTTTCGAAAGCCTGAATGATATGATGTTCTCTCCAGAACAGAAATAGAGACTTTTGAGTAAACTCGCACACGGCGTTCCCTGAATTCGGCCTTCAACTTTAAAAATAAAGTTACATGAACAATTTCACTCCAGCTCACGGACAGCAATATTTTTCAGCAAGCCCCTTAAAATATTTTTCTAAATATTTTTTTCCCGGGACACTGATCTTCTGCTTAAAGTAAGAAACTATTCCTAGAGAACTAAAATTTCTATTTTTAGATACTTTATAGACTTTAGCTGCTCGCTAGTATGTTCACAAATATTTTATTATGTGATGAAATGGTCTCGAACTTCCTTTCTGTATAGCCATATTAAGAAGCCATTTCATGTGTATTTCTCATATACCAATAAGCAATAATGCATAAAAATGCGTGTTTACTTTTGCATTTAATTCATAGCTTAAGTGCATACAATATATATGACTGCAATTTTTCAGTATATTTGAAAATTTCGAAATGCATTTATGTATTTTGGGGTGGTAAGGTATACACTATACTCTATAGTATGTTGTACTATGTTATACTATGCATAGATTAGTAGATATGACCATAGTTAGCGTGGAGTGGGTGTCATGTATTCCTATAGGTTCTGAATCGATCCCCCTATTCCTGACCCTATTCTGGTTAAACTAACTATCAAGTTAACTAACAGTCAGCCCATGAGGCAAGAAAACCCCCATGATGCAGATACCGTTATCTGACGCAGTCACACTACGGCACAGGAACGTGTTATCTGATTAGGTCATAACGCTTGAGATCTAATTAGACAAGCGACATTCCTCCAGCCCCTGATAAGGCATACGACGTTCTCATAACAAATCAAACCTATGACAACCTGGATAATCCGTGCGGCCATTGTTTTGATTTCACAGAGAACTTTAGTAAAGAATGTGCTAACGAGCAAGTCGTATGACATCTTTATTGACGTATCTATGTCCATCCTTACGTCAATCTCGGCACCTTTAAGGTATAAATATTGCCGACCTTGCCCTATGCAAACACACGCGTGGTGACAAGACGGAGCAGCCATACTTGCCGAAGCCGAGAGCAGAAGCAGACCCCGCTGGCAGCAGCCCCGCCTTCCTGACGCGCTGAGAGACGCGCTGCTATCTCAAGCCGAGAGACCCAGCACCGGCGTTTCTGGGCAGCCCTCGCAGGCAGCCTGGAATATCGAGAGCAGAGAAAGAGATACCATTCCTCATTCATCCTAACTTCCAGGTACAGAACTGAATAACCCCTCACAGAGAATTCTTTAGTTATTCACTTGGCAAAAACAAACTTAACTTAAACTGTAACTTTCTATTCCCGCCCACGCATTAGACTTAGGTCAGGTACACGGGGTAGGCGTATTTAGAAACACCAGTTGAGTACGTTTAGTCAAATGTATATGTGTATGTAAATATATTTTAATCATTTCAAACATCATATGGCTCAGAAACCATATCAATGTTTTTACAGTATTATTTTATACTATTGCTTTTAATGTATGCACTTTACTTAACTATAAGTATTGCAATAATATCGATCCATTTCTCATGTATGAGAAAAGAGACTGATCAATAAATAACACCTTTTTATTGAACAAGCCCGTCTCTTCCTTTTCTCTACATTCTGATGAGACTAAGAATGCACGTACTGACTGAGTAAAATAATTGCCTTGTGCTCACACGACTCTCGAGATTGACTCTTGATTAGGGGAGAGCAAAGTTGTCATCTTCTATGGTTGTCAGAAACTAAATCCCTTCTTGTCTAATCAGGGGAGTTAATTCCTTCCTTGAACATTCGAGAAAGTTTCTAGCGAACTCTGAGCTTAGCTGGCAAACCCAAAAATTAAGTCTAGTATCGACAGTAGTAGACCTAGTTAACGTCTGGTCTAGGCCTTTACTGCTGTAGGTACTATTCCAATGCGCAGAGCCTATTGGGAAAATAGGAGCTACACTACAAGACCTTGCTGATGTCTGGCGAACTACTCACCCCACTCAAGGGGGCTTCACCCACTACTCAGCTTTCCACAACATACACACTAGAATTGATTACTTCCTGGCCTCACATTCGGTTCTTCCCGGTGTCCGGGGCTGTGCGGTGCTGCCTCGTACACTTTCAGACCACTCCCCTCTGCTGTTGACCCTGGTGGCTCCGACGAAAAGAATCCCTCCATTTACGTGGCGCTTTCCGCCTTACTCCCTGTTAGATGAAGTGTTCAGGGGTGAACTAGCAGAAGACATAGACTCCTTCTTCGAGGCTAATCTGGGATCCGTTGATTATTTCCAGACTATATGGGACACGTTCAAGGCCTACATAAGAGGGATGGCTATGGCCAAACACTCCAGTGTTCTTAAAGCCATTAGGCAACGGTTGAAACATCTTGAAACCCAACTGAAGGACCTTGAGACGAGGCAGAGAAACTCCCCGGATACTCAGTCAGCAGAACAGCTCAAACTGTTAATTGCAGACTATAATGAGGAAGCGGATAGGGAAGTGCGGCATATGGGCAAATATGCTACGGCGCGGACATACGGGGAGGGGGATAGGCCTAGCTCAGTACTAGCCAGAATAATGCGACAGGAAAGGAAACCTCTGGTGATAGACGAGTTGACATCGCCCACTGGAGAAGTACTCACAGATGAGACGGAGATTATTGCCGAGTTCAGAAGGTATTATGCCGATCTCTATAAGTCAAAATCCTCCGATATGGAGGAGGAGATCAAGGATTATCTTAGCTACATCAGGATGCCCTTCTTAACAGACGCTCAGAGGGAATTTCTGATGACGCCAATACAAGAAGATGAGATATGGGAGGCCTTGGGGGGGATGCGAGCTGGCAGCGCCCCGGGGGCAGACGGCCTCACTGTGGGTCTCTACAAGGCATTTATAGACAAACTAATGCCGCACTTGATTACCCTTTTTGATGATATATGCGCGGAAGGTAGCATGTCTCCCTCCATGAGTGAGGCTCTGCTGATCACCATTTTGAAGCCCGGGAAACCCCCCGACTCTTGCGGTTCCTATAGGCCGCTGTAATATCCTAACCTGACATGTGCTATGCTGTGTCAGTGGAACACTGCATCAGTGATGCAATATGGAATGTTGAGAGTAGTAAATGTCAGTTAGATTGGGGCTGAGTGCCTGGTAAGGTACTCCTGGTGGGGCTTATAATTATTATATCTCTAACTTGTAACTAACTCCAATAAATTACTTGGAAACATCAAGATCACCTGTCTACCTCGTTATTACAGCCGCTTTCCCTGATAAACGTAGACGCCAAACTGTACGCTAAGGTGTTAGCCACGCGGCTGGCGCTGCTCGTCCCTGACCTTGTGGCGCCTGAACAGGCCGGATTTGTTCCGGATCGAAACTTAACATATAATGTCAGAAATGTCGTTATTACATATTTATGGCGACGAAGACTAGAAGAATCTACGCGTAATTCAAGCTACAAGTGGCTAAGGAAACCTATACATTACTTCTAAAAACAACTGGCGCAATTTACAGCAACTAAATATGACGAGGTTAATTCAAAGTACAAATAACAAAGAAAACTATCCTTCAAATGTAAGGAATAACAAGGAACGTACAAATAGTACTCATAAGAGAGAATAACACTCATCCTTCCTTCCAGAGCGAAAACACAGAAAAGAAAGAGAAACGAGATAGAAAGAGAAAAAAACCATCCATGACAGACCTCTCCACACTTACTGGCCAGGAAAGATGCAGAAAACCATATCATCTCCTGAGGTGATATGGTTTTCTGCATCTTTCCTGGCCAGTAAGTGTGGAGAGGTCTGTCATGGAATAACATTTGAAGGAATAACATTTGAAGGAATAACATTTGAAGGATAGTTTTCTTTGTTTTTTCTTCACGCCTTACCTGCATTCTTCTATCTTCACTTATGCTTTTCTTTTCTTCATTCTCCCAGCTCTTCCTGTTAAATGGGTTGTATTGTCCTTCCTATTAATCATTTATGGACATTCCTTTTTGTTCATTTTGTAACAAGGGAGGATATGTAATATCCTAACCTGACATGTGCTATGCTGTGTCAGTGGAACCCTGCATCAGTGATGCAATATGGAATGTTGAGAGTACTAAATGTCAGTTAGATTGGGGCTGAGTGCCTGGTAAGGTACTCCTGGTGGGGCTTATAATTATTATATCTCTAACTTGTAACTAACTCCAATAAATTACTTGGAAACATCAAGATCACCTGTCTACCTCGTTATTACAGCCGCTTTCCCTGATAAACGTAGACGCCAAACTGTACGCTAAGGTGTTAGCCACGCGGCTGGCGCTGCTCGTCCCTGACCTTGTGGCGCCTGAACAGGCCGGATTTGTTCCGGATCGAAACTTAACATATAATGTCAGAACGGTATTGGGGACAATGCAGCATTTACGGCAGGAAAATAAGGCGTTGGCCATATTTCTTGATATGGAGAAGGCATTCGACTCCGTGGAATGGCCCTTCATGCTGAGAGTATTGCGGAAGTTGGGACTGGGTGAACCCTTCCTGCAAATGCTGGGAGCACTGTACTATAGACCCACGGCCAGATTGCGGATAGGAAACATTGTCACTGACCCCTTTGAAATCAGCAGGGGAACAAGACAGGGGTGTCCCCTCTCCCCCTTACTGTACGCGCTAGTGGCTGAACCCTTGGCGTGTGCGATCAGGGAATATCATGCCGCAGAGGGTATTAATTTTCCAACGTACAAGATAGGTATTTCACGTACGCTGATGACACACTGCTGTACATTTGCGACCCGGAAACAAATCTTAAATCGGTGATTAGAGAGGTAGTACGGATGACTCCCCATTCATTTCTATGGGCCTTTAGGCCCATAGGAATGAATGGGAAAGCCATTCCTTATTTGCGATGAGCAATTACCGAATCGCAAATAAGGAAGCAGTAGAAATCGCAAAAAATATTGTGATTTCTACATGCATCCCGTTTTAGCGAGTCTTTAATAGCGATTCCTTAAAAATCGCTATTAAGGACTCGCAAAACGGGACATTGATGAATCTGGGGATTAATCTTGTGAGTTTGTCCACTTGGGCATTTATTGATAGCTTGGAGCCCATGTAAATTCTGAGGTTCCTTACTTCCTAGGGTACTTTAGGCGGTGTTTCCAGATCATAAGGCCATGCGGCAAGAGGGTTCTAATTTTTCCAACCGCAACATGTATGTAGTTTTGGAAGCATTCAATTTAAGATGGCTCCATGTCATCCACTGATCCACTGCTCTGAGGTGGCTGAACATTTGTGAGTTTCCAATGTCTTTGGGGCTTTACAGTTTAAGGACTTAGGGGTCCATTAGGATGTCGGGCGGATTGCCCCCGCCAGGGTGGCGGTGGCCACCGCCACCCTGGCGGGGGCAATCCGCCCGACATCCGCATTCTAATTCCCCCCCGCCATATTAGGATGGCGGGGGGGGACCGCGGCGGACGAAAACACCGTCCGCCGCTTTTCCGCCCCGGTCGCATTGCGGCCGGGGCGATAATGGAACCATATGGTGGCGGTGTCTATCAGACACCGCCATCCATATTAGGGTGCCTGTCTGCAGCTGCTTTTCCGCGGCGGCAATGCCGCCACGGAAAGGCAGGCGGGCATTGCTGCGGGGGCCCCCTGCAGGGCCCCCAGGTTCACAACACTGTCAGGGGGCACATTTGCATATGCAAAGCGGCAGGCACCGCGCGGTGCCTGCCGCTTTGCATATACAAATGCAAAAAAGCATTTTCAGCATCGTGGCGGGCGGTGCAGAGTGCACCGCCAGCCACAATGCTAAAACTACAGGATGTGCCCGCCACTGTGGCGGGCACATCCTAATGCCCCCCACGGGACCCCCGCCCTTATGGCGGGCGGTCCCGTTTCCCACTATGGTGACGGGCGGACAAAGTCCACCCGTCATCATATTAACCCCCTATGTGTGTGTGATTAATCAGTGCCGGCATTGTCTTCATGTAGATGTTGAAAAGCATGGGTGAGTTGATAGAACCTTGAGGGAACCCTGATTTTGTGAAGTACAGAATGCACGAGAAAGGGGGGCTATGGATGACAGTAGTTCTGTTTTGAAGGTAGGATGTGATCCAGTCGAGAGCAGTGCCAACTTTGCAGAGTCTTAGTATTAGAGTGTCATGGTCAACAATGTCAAAGGCAGTTGAGAGGTCTGTATCCTTAAGGTCATCTCAGATGGCAATAAGTGCATATTCTGTGCCTCTTCCTGGACAGAATCCTGTGTGGAAGTCTGAAAGAATGGAATTATCTTCAATGAATTGTGACAACCCGGGCCTCGCGGAAATTCAAGCCACTAAAATGTCTCTGAATCTGGCCTGCGGTGAGGGTTGTGCACCATCGGAAGAAAACTCTCTAGAAAAGGTTGTAAGTGTGTAGGTAAAATTATGACCAGGGCCTCCAGCTTAGTGTATCTGGCCAGAGCTCTGACGCAGCCGGCCTGAAACTTTGACTTTGTCTTGGTCAAGTGTGACCAGATGTCCCAGAGTGGTGCTGTATGTTTTTAAGCACTATAAAGTGGTTAAGCTTTAAAAATCCATATCTCCAGTTTTTTTGGTGTCTATTTGTTCATAAAATATTTTCAATTTTTATAAATTGGTGGAAGATTTTTATTGTGTGATGTGTCTTACTTATTTGATGGATTGGTGTTTTTAAATGCTTTATACTCCAATCTCCTCAGTTAGGCCTGACTGCTCAATGTCAGCTACCAAGGTTTGACCTAGGGGCTAATTTAATGAGACTTTTACTGAACCCTACACCGTATTACTAGCCTTATTATTCGTGGTAGGTGCATACTTAACCCTACCAATAACCCACTTTCCAACATCATTGTATTACTCTTCTGAAAGAAAGAGCGTGGGCCATATTCTCAAGGGCTTATCGCTGAGTTATCATCACTTTACCACAGCCAAAGTTGCGATAAATTTATCGCCCCATTCACGAGCTGGTGCTAACAGCCCATATCACTAGTTTACCAGCAATAGCAGCCACCAAAAACATCGCCACAGATGACCCCAACAACTATCGCTAATGAGATGCAGAGGCGGCGTTCCCGTGCCAAAAGCCTCGACAACACCACTCCGCAACATTCTCAACGACCAGTCAGATCTGCGATATGATCCCAAAACAAGGTGATAAGGCACGTTAGCAGCAGGAAATTAACACCTGCTTTGACTGGTGTAAAGTCGGATGACAGCCTGCACCAGAAAAGGGAGCCCAGGCCAGAGCCACACCTGAAGAACAACAGATGCCATGGAGCCACTGATCATGCAGCCCGGACACCCAAGAGAGCCACAACACCTACCACCCCCCTGGATCCCGCCCCCCACCCCCAGAGCCCCACATACCCCAGGACCACCACAGAGGCAGCACAGTCAAAGACAGCGGACCTTCAGAAAAGGCACCAACCTCACAGACCCAACACCAGAGAATTTCATTGCCCACTACCAGATCAAAAGGACAACCATCCTCCGCATCCTGACCACCATTGCGCACAGACTGATGGTACCAACACAGCGGACAACGAACATCCCACCTTAGACAAAGTTGCTGGCTGTGCTGCACATGTTGGCCTCTGGTACCTTCCAGCCAACAACTGCCAGAGTTGGAGGAGTTTCACAGCCAGCCCAATCCAAATTCCTCACAACAGTTGTGGATGACATCATCACCTTAGTACCCCACTACCTATACTTCCCCTAAACTGCGCAGAAACAGCTGGAGGCCAAGCAAGATGTCTACACCATAGATGGTTTCCGGCACGAGTTGGGGGCAATCGACTGCACACATGTCCTACTTGTGCTCCCTGGCAACACTGCACACAAAGAACCGCAACAGAAAGCACATGCATTCCATCAATGTGCAGCCAATAGTGGTCCACCGGGGAATCTCCAGCAATGCGACAATAACCACGCAGGCAGTGTGCATGATTCCTACATCTACCAACAGTCCATCATCAACCTGTGCTACCAGGATGGCACCTAAGGCAATGCACTTCTCGTTGGCAAGTACCAAATGAACCTACCACACACCTCAACTCCACAATCATGCAACTCACAACACTCGGAATGCACACATTACAAACTCACAAACTCACATACAACATGCCAAACAAAATGCTCACCCACCAGACACGACAGCACAACTTACTGGGGGAACCTAGGCCAGCCATACACATAAGCCATCAACGCCATGGCACCTTAGCCACACAATAGCAGATTGTGGGAAAAGGTGAGAACCAGGCATGTGCAAAGGAGGCAAGTGACCCATGAATGAGAATGTACACCATGCCAAGTGTGCTGTGGATGTGATGGACAGACTGCAGCATGCAGATCACTCACATATCCATGTCGACATACACCACTGGTGTTTGGAGTGTGGTGGACAGTGGACGCAACCATGTCACCCTTGCTAGTGGGAAAGCTCCCGGAACTGTAGCTTTTTATGCCCCCCTGTAAGCAGGAGCGGAGTGGGCCAGGCCCGGCATATGCCAGCCCAGCATAGGGGTGTAAATAAAAAGCACGTAGTGCTGGGCGTGGTTCTGTTCGGGAATGCCCAACATCTCTGCTAGGGCAGCCCCCCTCCGCCACAAGGCTGATGCCGTGACTGATGGTTCCCCAACTCGACTTGCCTGTCCCAGTGTACCTAGGCCTCACTGCTCACCTGCCGACACCAGCGGGTGTCAAAGAGGGCCCACCGTGAGCCGGTGCAAGATCCAAGCCTGAGGCTTGCAACCCTGACAAACTGCTACGACCACGGTCTCCGATCGCAAGGCCCGCAGTACTCCTTTCTCGTTTACGTACTCTACCGGCATACACAGCAGACTAGTAGGTCACACATTTGGATCTGAGTCTTGATTTCACTTTGGCAGAGAACATTATTTATGCCTGATTTTATGTCACTATACTCCCTTCAATGTGGTGCCACCAAGTCTGTGCATAGCATTACAAATACACTTGTCTGTGGGTCCACGCGGACTACAGCCCGCGGGCCACACTAAGTTCGAGTAGATCACACATTTGGAACGGAGTCTTGATTTTTCAATGGCAGAGTACATATCATTGCACGCAAGGAAAGATGTAAGAGTAAGACGCGTTTCAGTCATGGGAAAAAAGGATCATTGTTACGGAGGTGATCGAATACTACAGACAACTGTCCTGGTGTCACTAACTCTGTGCATCGCGAGTAAACAACACGTGCCTGTGGGCCACTGCTGACCACTGCCTCCGGCCTACACTGCAGACAAGTAGGCAACACATTTGGAACTGATTCTTGATTATGAAATGGCTGAGTACATATCATTGCACCGGCATCATCGCAGACTGCATCTCTCTCAGCCCCTGTGCCACTAAGTCTGTTCCCCAACATTCATGGACACTCTATGGTTGAAATTTGGTGGCGTCTGAGTCCATGGACTGGGGGTAGCTGATACTGACATGCTGGTAATGACGAGGCTGTAGCATTCCACTCCTCAATATGCCACTTTGAGGATAGCATCTGCCGCCTGCATCATACCCTGCAGGACATCTTCCACTGTCCCTCGCAACCCTCCACCACATTCACCTTGGACATCTATGAGGACCCGCTCAGTCCGCATAGCCCTACCTCAGCGCACCTCAATTCACTGTCCCATGGCAGTGTGGCTGCGCTGGCCGCAGTGCATCCAGGACCACTAACTCTGTGCAGCTGAAGTCATGGACCCTGTCTGATAGAATATTGGATGGCCTCTGTGACAATGGCCTTGGGGTCATCAACGCCATGTATATGTGGCCCTGCACTGTCTGCTGCCTCCAGCCTCAAATGCGGCCCACCAGGAAACAGTCAAAACAATCATACTGGCAGACTAACAGATTTGCTCACACCTGTTGTGGATGCCATCATCTGACTAATACCCTGCTCAGCACTCCAGGTGCACCACGAGTCAACGTTCATTTCTGTTTTGGTTATGTGCTGTGGAAAGCTCACGCAGCAATGTGTGGGAGACCTGGGAAGATGATGAGGAAAATGATGCAGGTGTAACACCGCCACTACAGCTGCATCAGGAATATCCCGAAGGGACACAATCCTAGACATTTTCTTCAAATGAGTGTGCTCAGCTCTAGTGCCCCAACCTCAGTGCACTATGACTCACGGACACTTCTGTTTGCTCTTTGGGTGACCTCAGTACTTGCTCCGGCTACCACCATGATGCCCCGTAGTTGTCTCTGTAATGCTGGTGTTTTCTGTTTCTGTTTTAATAGTGTTCACTGTTGTATTTGTTGCCAGCACCTACAACTCCCTTAGGGCTGGCTTACACTCACCCCACACACATCCAGCACAGGAGTTACTGTACATGTGACCCTGCCAATAAAGGGGCCGGGGCCGCACGTGCCCGTGGCCAGTCCCACCAACTATATGAGTGTGTCCGTGTGGTTATAATGCATGCATGAGGGCCTCGGGCCCTACAACATTACATTGTGCTGTGTACTGTGGACACAACCGTGCCCCCGCTGGCAGCAGGTATGACTTTGGACATGTAGCTTTGTCGTCAGCCACTCAGTACCCAAGAGGAGTGGACTAGACTGTTGTACAGAGGTCCAGCGTGGGTGTGTAAATGGTAATTCCGTGGATCTGGGCGTGGTTCAGTACAGGAAATGTGCACATGCATCTGTCTCTGTTGCAGTGTGGGTCTCCTTTGTGGGGTGTAGGTGGTACCTGATGGGACTTAGACAGCCTGTATGTGATGTAGTTCAGCTTCCCTGAGCTCTGACCCCACGCGCACCTGTTCGGACACCTCCTTTTGGCATTCTGACTCCTGGCTTCTGAATGCAATGTGTGCCTCGGTGGAGTGTTGGGAGCCAGCCATGGTGGTGGGTGCTTCCTGCTGTGTGGTCTGTGCAGGGGATGGGGTCTTCTCGATGCAGCTACGCTGCCCTGCTCCTGCAGGTGGATTGCCTAAGATGTCCATGAGCTGTTGTAGTGCATCGATGTCGAAGATGTGGTGGTCGTCTCTAGCATCACTGATGAGTTGTCTGGTCTGCTCTGCTGGAGGTGTTATTTGATGCTTTGTCAGGGCCTATCGCATAGTACCTCCGTGTTGTGAATACAGAATTAATACGGCGTTGTTGTCTAGCGATGGACTACGATATGAAGAGTTGCTTTAAGCTAATTTTGAGGTACTTATCATACGCTCTAGAGAATATACCCCTGTGGTTCTTACCAGGTGCATATTATTAATATATGCTTATTATTTTATGTGCAAGAAAAGCATTGAACGTATTATGTGCTTATGTAACGGACTGAAAGCATTAATCATGCACCAGTTATCAATAAGGAGCTCACTTTGAGACTGCAGAGGGGGGAAAGTCCTACAATGTTAAGTTGGAATACCGTTCCCTTGAATAAGGATAATGTGATAAAGTGTGCCAATCTGATTGCTGGAAAAGTTAATCATTACGACACATCCTGAAGATAATAGTTTGTTTTCATTGTGTAAACTTCAGTAAAACACAATTCTTAGGTCAATGGCCGACAAGTCTCAAACAGTCAAATTCCAAAACACAACATTACTTTGCCCGTGTTCGAGAACTGTACAGAGACATAATATTCATGTATGCCCTTTCATTCAAATCAATTTACTGTTATATTTTTATTGATTTTAAATCAGATAATTCACCTCTGTGGTCACCTTAGATGTCAATCGAAATTCCTAACAACAGGCAAGAATTCATTTAACTGATGTTATGTGACTTTGTAATATTTGAAATGAAGGAAAGTGCTCCCTTCAGAGTTAAGAAATTGACATGAGCACATTTAGGCCCTCAAATTATGGGAAATTAAGTTATGCCTTTATTGGATTTTGGACCAGGAGAAAGAGATTAATAAAGCCAGAAGGATAAATGACACCATTCCACGGTTTCTACATGTCTTGTGAAACCCCTTTTATGCCAAGGCCTCGCATGTGGTGTAGATTTACTGTGATTTACAAAGTAAAATGTAAAACGAATCTGTTTATGATAGGCAAAATACAATGGAGCCAGGAAACCATGGGCCTCATTTATGAGGTTTTGCCGTAGGGCAGCACAGCAGGCCTTCCTGCTGCGCTTCCCTATGGCAAAAGAAAAGGGCAGCAATGCGCCGATTCTATAAGATACAGCGCATTCCTGTCCTTTTCCCCTGCGCCGGCGCACAATGGGCTGCTTGCGCCAACGCAGGCACCTTTTCACAATGGTGCAAGGGTGCCTGCGTTGCAGGGATGATTATTTTTGTACAGCAAGGGAAACCTTTCTGTACAAAAATAATCACAAGAGGCTTTTCCTCTTTCTATGTGTGCTGCAGAATGCAGCACACTTAGAAAAAGGAAAAACGAGGAGAAATAAAGATATTTCTCCCCATTGCGCCTCCCTTATGCCTCACGTCGGGAGGCGTAAGCTTTTGGCACTGCCTCAGATTTACGATTTCTTGTACATCTGGAGCAGTGTCAAAAGGCCATGGATGTTGCTGGGAACGCCCCCAGCAACACCCATTGCATGCCCCTTTAACGCAGAACACTTTGTTAAAGGGACTGATATTTATCAGGCAGCATTAAGCCAAAAAAAGTGGCTTAGTGCTGCCTGATAAATATCACAAAAAGTGACGTTCACATGGTGCAAGGGGCCTCAAAGCGGCCTCATAAATAAGGCCCCCTGTACTTTTGGAAGCGTGTTCTCTGTCAATGCAATTTCTAACAATATGTCAGAGAGGCCCAGTAAATAATGGTTAGCTGTTTGAATGAAGAATCCTAGTTTTTATATTATGCTGTCGTTACTCGAGGGGCTGTGTGATCTTCAAGTATAACCTGGTTCCTTAGGACTGAGCAATACATTTAAGGATCTGCGACTGTGCTTTAAATGCCTAAATGTTATCTCTTTTTGATGCACGTTTATTTTCACAATTAATGTGACTAACCCATATGAAAAGTCTCCTGTAACTGCACAAGACTAGGAAGAGCTATGAAACACATGTTCAGTGATTTTATCGTATCTTTACAATTAACTCTGACAATGTATTTCTATTATAATGTTAATATGGATGTCAATTAACGTAACAATACGAGTATTCAAAAACAAGATCAAAACACTGTTGTCAAAATCTCCCAAGATGACCTCTCAATCAACCCTGAGTAGTCCCTGAGGATATTGATTAGCAGATGACGGTTGGGGTTGCATGTAACCAGCCGGACAAACAGGCAAACAGGAAAAACCCAGATTAATAACACAGATAGGCAGCAACACCACAATGGTCCTAGGAGATTGGCCCCAATAAAGCACATATGGCCAGAGGGGTGCTCGCGTTCCCAAAACACCATAATGCTAGATGCAACATGTAGTTAGGAACATTCAGCCACTCAGGGCACAGCACACATGGTACACCCAGCGACCACGCGCTTTCCATATCGGACAGCTGGTCACTTCACCCACTGGCCCTCAATGTGTCCACGCAAGGTCGAGAACCACTTACATTCACTATCAGGTAGCCTGATTTACATCCCAATGACTAGGCGCACATTCCTTACTCCAAAATAAAATCTAACAAACACATGCATCAAGCAAAAAATGGCTTGCAAAAATTGCGAATCAGTAATATAGACTGTTAGCGAATGCAAAACAACACTTTCCAATGCATGAACCCAAATACCGAAAAATCAACAAATTCGCAAAAATAAGAAATTGCAAAACTTGCGAGAACCAACAATGCGAATCCGTAATAACGAGTCACATAACAGCCACCGCAAATAGTGATTAGCAATTACAGAATCGCAATGCAATGCATGTAAACTCGCAATCAGCGATTCCTTGGAAAATCGCAACATAGCAAGTGCAGAATAAGGGGAATCACAATCAGGTGGTAAAGTTAAAAAAATAAAATCGCACAGGTGCAACCACTCAGACACCCTCTAAAACAGACCCAGAAGGCCCCTGAAGCCTTTCACAACGGCAGCACTGTACGTGATGGCGAGGAGGATGGAGATTCATGCAGCAGCCCAGCGCAGACGGAGAATACATCACATTGCTGGGACAAACAGAGGATGACATCTACGATAAGTACAGGCTAAATGGTGCAATGATCATGCACCTAATTGCAGAATTGGAACCTCTAATGCAGTGGCAGACCCGTAGGACCCATGTTATCCCCGCACATGTACGGGTCCTATGTTGCCTGCACCTACTTGCCTCAGGCAGTTTCCAGGGGGTAGTAGCTGTAGCTGGCAGGGTATCACAAAGCTCACTTTCACGCTTCTTCAAAACCTTCCTTAATGCCATGATGACAAGGATCCACACCCACATCACCTTCCCCACAACCCCACAGGATTTGAATAAGACAAAACTGGACTCCTAACAGGTCGCCAAATCCCTTCATGTGATCGGCTGCATGGTCTGTACGCCTGTCCCTATCTGTCCCCCAGCAGCTAATGAATACATCTTCAGGAATAGGAAATCCTATCACTCGATCAATGTGCAAGTAGTGTGCAATGCTAAGCATATCATAACACACATAGTGGCACAATTCCCTGGAAGCATCCATGACTCCTATATATTGCGACACAGTGGCATCCACAGGCGTCTTCTCAGGGGACGCTGTGCCTGCGTCTGGGACCCGGAGTGGGATGCGGAAGTGCTGTGGAGTTGCTGGGCCATGGTGGCAGACATTGAGGCATGGATGGACAATGCTGGAGCAACTGGATTTTCAACATCAGTCTCAGCAGGTATCTCAGTGATGTGTAGGCAATCGCTATCTTCAGAATCTGCCTCAGCTGCATCTGTGATGTGAAACAGTACAATGTTAATTTGTGTTATTCGTACTATTGTGTTACATTTTGCATACTTGGCTCACATTAAATCACTGACTGCAAACACTGACTGCCATGCAGTGTTGGCGTATTTTGCTTGTCAAATTTTGGGTTGAAATGCCCACTTGACTGACATGCCTGCAACTCCCAGGATGCATTGGGTATATGAGAAAACATGGACTGGAGTCTGACCTGTACACTGTGTTTTGCCTGGGTGTATGTGCACTAATAAACATTATGTAGAGGTGTATGGTTGCATGCATCTTACCCTGGTGGGTACTTGCTGCGCCAGATGTGTCCAGCTGGGTGACTCCAATCACTGCCTCAGGCTGATTGTCGCCTCTACCAGGTCCTCCAGGGCTGTGTTGTTGGGTACAGTAGATGGGCCCCCTCCTGTGCCATTTGCCTCCTTCAGCATTTCAGCAATGCGCTACTTGGCACGGCTCCGCAGGTCGTACCACCGTTTCTTTAGGTCATCAATGCTGAGGTGGGTGGCACCCACAGCATTCACATTGGTATTGATGCACAGCCATATCCTTCTTTTCTCAGCCTCCTGCACTTTGAGTGACATCTTCCCGAAGAGCTTGTCATGGCTCTTGCAGACCTCCTCATTGAGATTTACAAGTTATCTCTCACTGAACTTCATCTTCCTCTTTCTGGGTGTGGTACTATCCCCTGATGCTGTTGTGTGTCATTCCTGGGTCACAGAGAGTTGCAGGAAACAGACGTGGGTGTGTTTCAGCTCTGCTCCAGTTCTCTTCCTCTTCCTTTGAGCTCCTCTGGGTATGAAGCATGGGCTGGATGACTTCCTGGTTGTGATGCCATCAGCATGCTTCCAATGCGACAGGCTTATTGCAAAATCGCAATTAGCAATTTAGCTAAAAGCGAAATCGCAACTAGTAAGTCTCCGTTTTAGCACATCGCTTATGGGATCTCGTTTTTGCGATTTTTAGCGAATCAGTATTTTTTCGCTAACGGCTTCATGCATTGGAGTTAGCGATTTCTTAATTGCGATTCCTTATTTTTCGCACTTTAAGAATCACTATTTATGAGTTTGATGCATGTGCCTGCATGTGTTTTGTGATCTTCCAAAGACTGTATATAATGGCCCTCAGAAAGAATGTGTGTTGAGACAGTCCTCAGACCAGTTTCTGTGGTTGTTTCCCAACTGAAGCGTTTTATTAAACCACCTGTTCCTATTTTGCCAAACGCCTCTTGTCTTTTGTTTTTTCAAGATAAATTCATATTCCAGCAACAATATTGCAAATGGAATGCTCCTGGCATGAAATGAAGTTACCTGTAGGTCCCAGGACAGTTGTAAAAGATTACATATTCTGCAAATGGTTTATGTTTTAAGCACTAAGGTGTGGTCTCTATCGGGAAATGTGACTAATATGATTGGAGTGTGAAGCAGAGACATGTGCAGTCTCACAAGAGAAATAAATATTCTCATGGTTATAGTCAGCTACTGTAGGGCTGGCATAAACATCAGTGTAATATAAATGTGTAATGTGGTTGCATTTTTTGTGGAATAGTTACAATGTGCATGCACAGCAAATGTCTAGCTTTAGTAGCTCTTACAGTTGGAGATGTTCTAAGTCATGGGAAAAGAGGGCAAATGCCCAGTGCCCCCATCTTCCTAGGGGCTGGACATGAGAGTCAGAGCTTAATTTGTTAAAAAAAGAGTGCTGTGTCTGAAGCTCTGTGCAGAACCCCGCAGCTGAGGCAAAGAAATGTAGTTGCAGGATATACCAAGGTCGGAAGTCTTTAATCCACTCAAGACACTCTGGGTATATTTACAAGAACTTCCACTAACAAGTGTTAGCTTTAGTTAGTAGCATTTTTCTTTACGGGGCCTAGCACCTTAAACTAAAGCCCTGTTAGTGGTGCATTTACAATATGTCATTACATGGGGATAGTTTCAGGTATCCGCTGTGAAAACTGACACTAACACTAGGTGGGACAAATTCTGACGTTAGCGGGCGAAAACTGACGAAAGGCTAATTTGCAGGCAAAAAACTCACATTAGTCAACAGAACTTCACTGTTTTTGCATCTAGAGACAAAAATAGACAATGAGTCCTCCTCCAATGAAAAAAAGAAAAGGAAAACAATAGAATGCAGAATGGAGCAGGCAAGGACAAGTGCAGCACAGATCAACAACCTCCCCAAACCCCCCAACAACCAGGATGACCAACCATAGTCCCAATGGAAGAGGGAATGCAAAATTAGGGCTACATATATGAAAAGAGGGATATCGCTGGGGAAAGCCTGTGATGCATCACTTTTCATAGCGCGCTCCTTACAGCACAATGGCAGCCAAAACCTTGAGAGCGCAGACATTCCCTGGGGCATGGAGGCCTCGCTGTGCCTGCGTCTGGGACCCGGAGTGGGATGCGGAAGTGCTGTGGAGTTGCTGGGCCATGGTGGCAGACATTGAGGCATGGATGAAAGCCCTTACCTTGTGGTGAAGTCTGCCAGGTCAAATGAAGACCTGTGTGAGAAGACCACCTGGTAGCCCTTGGAGCTGTGAACAATAGAGGCACTCCTGCCCACCAACGTAGGGAGGTCTGCATTGCATACCACGCACCACCACTACACCGTGGTGCACGGAGGAGATTTACCAATGGTGGGCAGCACCTCACTGCATTACAGGCCGGAGGATGTTGCTCTGGCCGGACGCTGTGGAAGGTGAGGCCCCTGAGCTGCACAAAACTTGTGTGGTAGGAGCGCTGCAACTTCATGCATAAGTGGTCCTGTTGCATCACCTGCATCTGGAGGTTCCCCAGCAGACTTGTTGGCAACTGCCATACCCAGACTTGTGAAATCCCGCCTGGCTGAGGCTCCTGCTGGCTGAGCCACAGATTTGGAGAGAGTGCAGTGGATTGTGTCATGGTGTCAATGTCCAGGTTAGGAGAGGGTGGGATGCATAGCTGAGGAGGCCCGAGGGTCGAGTCGGACCCAGGCCTAGCACCTGTGGGTGACGCACCCATAGAGGCGGCTCCCCTGCTATTGCGGAAGAGCATCATCTCACTGCTTTGAAGCTGTACAAGAAGAGGAAACATAACATGATAATTTTCTGATGTACTCATGCAATGTGCCTTTGCAGGATTTCCTCTACTCACGAAGCAGGGGAGTGGTATGCCCACTCAAGTGCTCAATGACTGTTTGGTTAGTCCTCTCAGGCTGCCCAAAGCAGTCATGCGCACTTCCCTGTTTGCAAGGCAGGCTGCATTACAGCCTGCATGGAGAACATGCCCACCCCTCCAGCCCCTGCCAGAACGCCTTGTCATGCTGCTCAAGAACAATCACAATGCCGCATTGCAGCATTGTGATTGGCTTAGGGGAGGGAGCCTGGCTGCCTGCTTCCTGTTCCTGGAAGCAGAATCAAGAGAGCAGGAACACGGACGACGTGGTATCGGGCCTCAAGGTAAGAATTAAAACAATATATATTTACAACCCCCATTCCCCGTGTCCCCACCCCTCCAGTGTCCTCTCCCGTGTTTCCCGCCTCCCAGCTGTCCAGTCCCCCCGCAGCATTACTTAATGGCGGCCGCTGTGTGGCCATTCTCAGCGGGTGTACCACTGGTGCGCCTAAGACAAGCCTATCTGCTTCTGTCTTCCACTGGACCGCGCCAGCACCAAGGACCCTTCCTCTCGGACACACCACCACTACAACACCAGCACCGTCCTCACCATCAGCCCTGTACACCACACTGTCTGTCTTCTAGCATCACTGTAAAATTCCCTTGCACCCTGTGCCTGCCGAGACTGCAAGCTCGCCTTCTGCCACACCAGCGCCTCCTGCTGCCCAGCTAACCAACTGCACAGCAGACCAGCTCAACTGCATCCTCCTCAACATGTGGTCCCTCCACAAACACACAACAGAAATCTGGGACCTCCGCAACGCCACCTCTTCAGACATCGCCTTGTTCATGGAAACCTGGACCAACTTCTACTCTGGACCAGACATCGCCATCACCATCCACGACGGCTACAAATTCACCTGCCCGGACCACCCCGCGTGCACAGGAGGAGGCATTGCCATTGTCTAAAAAAGCACACTCCGACCGACCAAGCACTCTAATGACCCGATGGCTACCATGGAACACCTCCAGTTACAGATCCAAATCAATCCCAACCCAACCCTCCACGGCATCCTTGTCTACAGTTCCCCTGGCCCATGAACCCCCATTCACTGATGCCATTGTAGACCTCATCGCAACCCAGGCTCTCCCATCCACTGACTATTTCCTACTCGGACACCTCAACTTCCACCTGGACAGCCCCAGTGACCAGAACACCACCACCCTCCTGGCGAACCTCGCCAACATCGGACTCAAGCAGCTAGACAATGCACCAACCCACATAGCCGGACACACACTCGACCCCGTCTTCTCCGCCAGCGGGAACTTCAACTACAGCCACACCCCCAAACTCTCCTGGACCGGCCATCATAGTATACATCACACCTTCACCTCGCCCTCTGTACACCACCGCCATCATTGCCCCTCCCAGACGCAGCAGGATCAAGGCCATCAAAGACATTTTTGCCAGTGGAGGCCTTGCAGGTGTTAGGTCATGTGTTTGTGGCACGGTGCCCCTAGGACGAGTCTGGCTGCGGCGTTCTGGATGGTTTGGAGTTTGCGTAGAAGAGTTTTGTTGATTCCGACTTAGAGGGCGTTGCCATAGTCCAGCCTGCTGGTTAGTGAGTGCGTGGGTGACAGTCCTTCTTCAACCATGGGGGATCCATTTGAAGGTCTTGCGGGTGCATTCCTAAGCTTTTGTTTTGGCGCAGGGTTCTTTGTTGTGCTGTCCAGCACCAAAACCTGCGACATGAGGGCCTAAGTTTAAGACCGATATATTTTATGGTCTTAAAAAACTGACTCTAACTGAAATTAGAGGCAGTTTTTGGGGTTTTGCACCATACATGGAAATCATTGTAAATATTGCAAAGTGGGGTTAGCAGCAGTTTTTGCAAGGGAACGCCCACCTTGCATCTAATTTTCGTTAACTCCCGATAACAGAAGTGGCGATCTTTAAACTTCACGTTTTCACCGAAAAAGTGCTGCTAACTCCAGTTATTTGCGATTAGCTAATTGCTAATCGCAAATAAGGAATACTCCCCATTCATTCCTATGGGCCTTCTGGCCCATAGGAATGCATGGGGAGTTATTCCTTATTTGCGATTAGCAATTTGCAACTCGCAAATAGGGAACATGTAGGAATCGCAATATTTTTTGCAATTCCTACATGAATCCCGTTTTGCAAGTCCTTAATAGCGATTCCTTATGAATCGCTATTAGGGGCTCGCAAAACGGGAGAATGATGAATCAGGCTGTTAGGGAATTCTGTTAAATAACAAAGTGCAGAGTTAAACTTGTACTTCACTTGATGAAATTCCCACTTTCAAAGGTTAAACTGGTGCCTAACAATGGGGCCGATTATGATTACGGTGAATCTGTATCCTTCGGGCCGGCAGAAGCCACCGCTGGCCCAGCGGATGAGGATTCACCGCTGCGGTGTTTGTGAAGACCCCCCACCAGATTAGGATGGCTGTGGGGTCATCGGCGGAAGGGGAGACCGTCCACCGCTTTTCCACCGCGGTCGCCTTCAGAACGCGGCGGAAAAGCTCTAATGTGGTGGCGGTGTCTATCAGACACCGCCAGCCATATTAGGATTATCCTTGGGACATGCCTTTCCGCGGCGGCAATGCCGCCACGAAAAGGCATACGGTCTTTTCTTTGGGGGCCCGTTGCGGGTCCCCAGGGTGAAGGGGGAGTGGGGTTTGCACATGGGGGTTACCTATGGTACCCCCCTGCATTTGCTTGCACAAAGCAGCCAGGGTGGCGGTCACATCCTAATTCGCACAGAGGGACCGCCGCTGACCCTGCGGATGGTCCCTCCACCTCTGGGGTGGCGGACGGATGCAGGTCCATCCGCCATCCTAATATGCCCCACAGTAAGCAATCGGTAATCCTCCTGTAGTTAAACAGTGTTTCTACAAAAAAAAGACTGAAATATACAAAACCGGAACGTATTAGTGTTACGGAATTATTTCAGGATTAACACGAGATACTCTGTTAAGGTCTGCGTTTAATAAGATATGTAAAGACTGGAGAATGTTAAATCATCCAAAGGCAAAGCGCCAGGCCTGCAAATGGGGCTTGCCATTATTTTCGGATTTGGTGGGTTCTTTCTTTCTTTCCATCTTTGTTAATATTACACTAATATGCCGATAGGACCTGTTTGTATGGCAAAGGAGAGCGATACAGGAGTGGACAACATATAGAGTAATGGAGATGGGAGGACACGTTATGGAGAATACAACAAACCATGGAGAAGGGACTTCAGGTGCAAGAGTGACAGACACTGACTGACCCGGAGGAAGGGGGTATTAATGGATGGATGCAGATCCATAGGGCTCCAAGGCTCCACTGAATAATTTTGTTTTAATTGTACTTTTGAACGAGGGTATGTTTGGCATGGTTTGTAGAGTGTAGAAGGTATGCTATAACGCAATACTCTGTCTTACAAAAGCACTTCCTTGCTTCTGCAATTTCCAGCGTTTTGGCATGATGATCTGATTAGTCTTTTATGATCATAGCTGCTGGTTAGTCGTACAGTGTTTGTTTCTGCAGAAAGAGAGTGTTGAATTGATATAAAAATGTATATAAACTGTTTAACAATAGGAGCAATACATTATTTTTTAAACAGGGAGTCGATGCATTGTTTTATGCTGAGGTCTTGTGGATATGTTTTTTTCCAAATTCAAGGAAACTTGTGCTGCCAGGGTTGAACCTTCTGGAGTGTTTAATTTCTTCTGTAACCTTGTTAGATTTTTCCACGTTTTATGTGCAGCGGATTTCAAATGGGGAATCAGTATTAATCTGGTACTTTATGATAAACACCAGTAGTAATGGCAGACTGTTAAAGTTCGGAAAAAGCAAGGTGGCCTCTGGGTAGAGTACACAGACTGGCACCTGTCTAGGAAGATAGTCAATACGCATTGGTTGCTGAGTTCCAACAACTTTGGTTATTGGTGAAACCTACAATGAATGTGGCACAGTAGTACCCGTTTGGGGCAACACTTGGGAGAAGTACTCAAGCAGATGCAGAGAAAATGGAGACTACTGATGCTTGGGAGACCAAGGGGCATTTTATCAACGATTTGCGATAGCGCTGATTTTTATATCGCTGGATTTCCGCGCCGTGATATTGCTGTATTATCAATGCGTATCGCAAAGGCGATAGGTAATCCAGCGATAGCGTGTAAAACCAGCCATTGCGTGTGAATTCCAGCGATAAATCAACTACGCTAATGAAAAGCTTGCTTATAGGCAAGTGTGTACTTAACCTAACAATCCACCTCCCATTGACAAGATGGTTAAGTCAAGTTTTTTCAGGAATTTTCTTATCGCTTCACGTGCATTGATAACAGAGGTAAGTTGTGTTTGCGACTGTTTCGAAGGAGTTTAAGTCAGGAACGCCTTCTTTGCATGGCATTAGCGATATATATTGCTGACATGCAAAGCGAAAAGGAAAACTGCTAATATCGTGGGAAAACAAGCACTAAAGCTTGTTAGCCACTTTATAGTCAGGAAGTGCAGCTAAACTAGCGAAAACTCACTTGATAATATGCCCCCCAAGAGAGAAACCTTATCCCTGAGGTGGCTAATTCTATAAGTTATAACCCAAGTTATAACCCATAAGGGAAGCCCTGATACAGTGGCTTCCCTTATGGAATTATACTGTATATGATATGAAACAGCAATAAATTACTTAACTAATGTCTTTGAGAAGGGATTTTTTTTCTCTCATATCATATACACTGTCAAGCAGCTACGGTGTGTGTGTGTGTGTCTGAGAGAGAGAGAGAGAAAGAGTAAAGGAGAGAGCGACAGAGTCACAATTTGGAGGTCTTATCTTAAAACTTAAGGAGAGGCAGAGGTAAGGATACCGTCAATAATGCTTTCTGACCAGAGCCACTTGGCAGAGAGCTGTGGAAAAATTCTGGAGTTTTGTGAATAGCTTAGTGACAGTCCTGACTGCCTTTTGCTCCAATCTCTATCACCCTCATCTCCCATGTGATAAGGAGCAGAGCCTGACCACTGGACTAATAATGGATTATAGAAAAGCTGATCTTTAAGTAATTGCTTGCTGTGAGGAGGTTCCAGAGATGAGGTAAGGAATAAGGCCCTAGGCGAGGTGAGTTGCAGTTTCTTACTCCATTCCACCACTTTCTGATGACAAGCCTTACCTTCTTGCTTTCTCAGTCTTTAAATATCTGCCACTGGTTGTTGACAAGTGGATCCTCATTGTGTGAATATGGGTTCATGCAGTGAGTGAGCGGCATTCAGAATGAGTCCCTGCAGCCTCTTTGAGCTGAACATAGCGCAAGGTACAACTACAATTAACCCTTTGAGCGAGAAAGCTAAAATGTTCCACCCTTAAAATCTGTATTGTGCAAATATTTGTATAACAAAGACAAAAGGGAATAGGTTAAGACACTAAGCGGGAAACTTCTGCTTTTCAGGCTTTCAAGACAGAGAACCGAAGAGATATCTGAGAATCTCAGTCTCAGTACACAAAATGTAAAGATAGGCTTGTTGACGTGTTCAAAGTAAAAAACTGGCAGACAACCAGTATAAGAATACTTGCATTGCTTTAAAGTTGAAAGTGACGCTTTAAATACACTTTGATAAACTGAAGCCGTGGATGAGATTTATGGTTTTTTTTTTTTTTTTTTTTTTTTTTTACTCAGCATGCCCTAAAAGGTTTTAAGTGATGCTTTGGTTTAGATCTAGTGAATAGTAAATAAGCTGGGTGTGATTTGTCCCAAAACCTGCTTAGCGCTATAAAAGAATTAGGGACCCAAATCAAAACGACTTTCAGTAGAGGACAGTCACCTCGGTAGGCTCGACAGCGCATGTCTCCTACCCGTGCTATTGCTGCTTTTATTGGGGAATCACTGGGGGGACGTTTTTAATTCTTCACTCCTCACTTCTTTTATTTTGGCAACTCTCAGGTCCACCGCAGCTTCTCTAGAAGGGCCGTTTGATGTGGAGAGAGGCTGCCTGCGAGCTCACCTACACATCATTAGTAGCAGCCATCTTTGGGCGGTTGGCATGCTAGTCTTTTAGGAGGGGGCTATAAAAGTAGATATAGCACGCGGAAGCGCCACCGGAACACCGAAGGCGCGCCAAAGGTAAGCCCGTCCGTGCCTGTCCGCGCCTGGACGCTGCCGGCTGCCAGGAAATGCTGCCCGTGTCCTAGGATAGGATGACTTTCATCACCTACATGGGAGAACAATTTTGGGGATTGAGGCAGGGATGTAGGGGAAATATCTCAATCAGTGAGGAGGTACCGGGTGGTCAGTGCAGGGTCTGTTGCTGGCCTAGTGAATCTGGAAGGCCCTCAAACCACAGTTTCTGAACCCTCCATCTCACATGGGAACAGTGGATGAATCGGCAGAAGTGGGACTCTCCCTAGGCAGACAATCAAGCACACAGAGGACTGTGTCAGGGGCTATATGTGAATTCTAGGTCGGTCTCTTAACATTCCGCAGAACTATGGGACCTTCTGTATGAAGGGCAGCCTGATTTATGTCTCCTTACCGAGACCTGGCTCCAGAACTATTCTACCCCAATGTTAACAGTAGCATTCCCCGAAGAGTACAGGGTGACCAGACTTGATAGAGAGGGCAAACGGGGAGCAGGGGTGGCTGTAGCAGTGAGGGCTCTTGACCATATTAGGGTCATGGACTCAGTGCTCACATCTTATATAGAGCTACTGGTGTTTCAGATAGATTCTTCTAAGGACACCAGATCGATGGGCGCGGTAGAGTACCATCCCCCGGGGGAAAGCAAGCAACTGTTCTGCTCCTCCCTCTTAGAAACCGTTGCTCCCTATATCCTACAATCAGACTGCTTTGTCCTAGCAGGGGATTTTAATCATTGTTTGGAAGAGCCCTCAAATACAGAATCCAGGGCCCTTCTATCGGCGATGGAATCTTTGGGGCTTCTTTCCAGAGTGTCCGAGCCAACGCATTGCGCGGGACGTACCATGGACTCGATTTTCACCAACGTCCCCCTCCTGTCTGTAGAATCACCACAGGAGTTAACATGGACTTATCACGGGGCCTTAAGATTCTCCTTTAGTCTGCCAGAAGGCAGAAACAAGCCCCAGGCCATGCCTAGGTCTTAGAGGAAGGTTACGCCGGAGACATTTGCTGGGGCTTTCTCAGTCCCTTCTCTAAAGGGGGGCTAGTCAGCAACAAGGCATTGGAGAGCTGGGAGGGTGCTGCCGAGCCTGCTCTCAACCGCATTGCCCCCCTAAAAACAGTGAAGATAAAGGAGAAATGAGCATGTGCACCATGGTACTCGGAAAAACTCAAGGAGGAGAAGGGACGATGTAGGGTTCAGGAAAGAAAATGGAGAATGACCAAATACACTGCGGATAAGCGGGCTTATAATGCGGCACATAGATCTTACCTAGGTCACTGCAAAACTGCCAGAAGAGAACATATGAACATGCGGATTAGGGAGGCAAAGAATTCCTCACAGAAACTGTTTAAGATATTAAAAGAATTTATCAATCCGACTGTGAGTAGTACAGCAGTCCTTCATTCGCAAGCTCTATGCGATAAGGTGGCCATCTACTTCAGAGAAAAGATTGATAACATCTACAAATCTCTGGGGGGAGGAGAGGCCGCAAGGGCACCCAACCCGAAGAGTAGGAACCCTTCCCCACCCAAGCTCGATTCTTTTTCCAGCATCACTACAGAGCAAGTAAGGGCGGCACTGGCAGCAACTAAATCAGGTTCAGAGTCAGACTGAGCCCCTCCCTTTGTGATGGCAGAACTGTCCTCCGTTCTAGCTCTTCGCTCACGGCAGTCTATAACATCTCTTTGGGGACGGCCATCCTCCCAGATAAGTGGAAGAATGCATCGATTAGACCGCTTTTGAAAAAAACGTCTGCTGACCCATCAGAGATGAAAAATTATAGGCCGATCTCTCTTCTGCCATGCTATGCGAAGGTCACGGAGAAGATGATTTACCAGCAATTGACAGGTTATCTAGAGCAGAACCAACTATTAGATCCCGCTCAATCAGGTTTCTGAGTAGGACATAGCATGGAGGCAGCCCTGATGGGAGTTACAGACAGCATTAGAATGTCCCTAGACAAGGGGACACCCACCATGCTGGTGCTCTTAGATCTAACGGCAGCCTTTGACACCATCTCCCACTCTATCCTGCTTTGCAGATTGCAGGAGATTGGTGTCAAGGGCCATGCACTGGCATGGCTGGAAAGCTTTCTGGCAAACCGATCCCAATGTGTCAAGCTAGAGCCATTTAAGTCATCAACCACCCCACTTGATAAGGGTGTTTCTAAGGGCTCCATCCTAAGCCCCACCCTGTTCACATATATTTGGCCCCGTTGTCTGCCATTATAAGATCTTACGGCTTTGAGGCAATTTTGTACGCAGACGACACACAGGTGATAATCCCATTTGATCTGGATCCATCGGTCATTACAACTAAGTTTAAGATCTGTTTGTTGAACATAGCGGCCTGGATGAGAGATCATTTTCTCCAGCTCAACTCCAATAAGATGGAGATCCTCCTGTTCCGGAAGGCAGAGGAACTTTGGTCACCGGATTGGTGGCCTTCGGAACTGGAGGTCTCCCCCCCCCCACAAAACAGATTAGGAATCTGGGAGTCCTTTTGGACAGCAAGCTATCTTCTGAGGACCATGTAAAATCACTGTCTAGTTCCTGTTTTGGGACCTTGAAAATGCTAAGGAAAGTCTTTCCTTGGATCCCTCTGGATGCAAGAAAGACTCTCACCCAGGTGCTGATTGTGAGCAGATTGGATTATGGGAATGCTCTTTTGGTGGGTGCCAGGGAAGAACTTCTCTCTAGACTCCAGATACTGCAAAATACTGCCGCAATAATGGCTCTGAATAGGCCCAGATGTACCCCGTCCCGTCCCCTGCTGCAATCCCTGCACTGGCTGCCCATTAGGAAGAGAGCAATCTTTAAACTTCTTATCTTGGTGTTCAAGGCAAGGCAAGGCCTGGAACCGGTATACCTAATAAAGAAGGTGAGAGTGTATATTCCAGGGCCCCAGCTGAGATCCAGCAATCAATCTTAGTCCCCTGTAAAATCAATAAATCCAGAATGGGAGGGTGCGCCTTTTCATATCTTGCCCCCTTCCATTGGAACAGATTACCGGAAGTAATGCGTGGGTGTACATCTCTGGGTCACTTTAAGAAGAGTCTAGAAACCTGGCTGTTCTAGGGGCCCAGGCTGGGAGAGTGGTCTGTTTTTGTGCTGCCAGGCGCTGAGAGATCCCCCTGGGGATGATTTGTCGCGCCATACAAATGTCAGATAAATAAAACAATATGTAATGAGCTGTGCCTGTCTTTCCAAAGGAGGTTCTGTCTTTGTGGTGTTTTGCTGTGATAGACCAGGCCATAGAAGATCTGCGTGACATTAGGAGTTGCTTTGATGTCAGATGTTGGAGCCTGAAATATTTGTGCCGTCGGAGGAATATCCTTCATGTTAGATGCCTAAACCTGCAGTATAAGCCTGTAGGATATGAATAATCTGAGAAGAACATTTGTTATCTTTAGGCTGATCATGTGAGGTCCATTTCACTTGATGGTTGGTTTTTCTAATGAGCCCTAAGCCTGTAAGATCTTTGATCTGAAAGATAGGCTTTCTGCAAGAGGCATGAGATACATGCAACATGTCTGATAGCTCTGTTAATTGAAGTTTATCCAGAGAAAACTACATAACCCAAGAGATAACTCTTACGCCCAGAGCCTATAAGACCTTTGCAACATGTGGGATTGTTGCCTGAGTCAATAAGATGTGTGCCAACACAGGGACAGCTTTTATCTGTAAATCAGAAACATTGGTTAGGTCTTCTATCAATAAGAGATTAATCAATGTTCTAAAGTGGTTATATGACAAAGGCACCCATGGCCATACCACACATGCCTCTACCACGCAGCCCGCACCACAAATGCATCTTAAACATGCATTCTTTTAGGATGCATGCCTTTACCAAGCAATTTCATTGTAAAGGCATGAATGGTAATGGAGAGTGCATGGTTAACTTCGCCACTACTCCGCCATCCTTCCCCGTTACCTAAGCCGTAAATTACGAATACCTAACAATAGCCCCCAATTATCGCCTTACCAAATAATCAGTCAGTTGGCAGTGAAGAAAAGTCAATTGTTTATTAGACAACCAATACTCTATAGAGGAGCCTCTCCGACGTCACCCAGCCAGTAACTATCGGTGGAAAATCCGTTCCGCTTGCGGAATTTGCGGATTTTCTGCAATTTTGCGATCAGCAAATCTCGTGAAATTGCCGAAAAATCCGCAAATCCGCTCGCGGGTGGATTTCAGTTAAGGCAGGTGCTCGAGTTGAAGAAAGCTAACTTTGTAACCATTTTAGAATGGCGCCGGCCAGCTGCCAGAGTTGCAACTTGCAAGTAAGCAACTCTGGCAGCTTGCCGGCGCCATTCTAAAATGGTTACAAAGTTAGCTTCAACTCGGGCACCTGCCTTAACTCTGTAAGTGCTTCATGTGGGCCAAAAATTAAACCTCAACAGGAAGCAGTTACAGATATAAATAAACAGGTGCCCGAGTTGAAGCTCAAATTCAGTAATGTTTTAATCAGCCCAAAACATTAGTGAGCACGGTCAAGGCTGGGCAAGTGTGCTTTAACCCCATATCTGCCGTTGAACATTAGCTGTAATACTCGAGGGAGGTCTTTGCATCCATGATTTTCTCAAGCGCAATCCCCGCGCAGTTCCTCGGACCAGGAGGCTGCTTTCTCCTCACCTGCTGCCCTGCTCGCTCTCTGACCCTTTATTCACAAGAGGCATGTTGACACACATAGAAGCCCCGCACCACACACTAGCGGTATCAAACGTCTTCCCGCCCTTTCACAACTATGATAGACAGCTCACTCTAGGGACCTCGGTGCTTTTTGGCACGGTGGCAAAGTTACAGGCACACAGGGTCACTGGAGTAACGTTTTAATCAGCCCAAAACATTAGTGAGCAAGGTCGAGGCTGGGCAAGTGTGCTTTAACCCCATATCTGCAGTCGAAAATTAGTTGTAATACTCAAGGGAGGTCTTTGAATCCATGAGTTTCTCGAGCGCAATCCCCATGTAGTTCCTGTGACCAGGAGGCTGCTTTCTCCTCACCTGCTGCCCTGCTCACTCTCTGTAAATGTAAATGTAAATGTAGGGGACACTTATATAGTGCATCTATCACTCCATGGAGTATCTTGGCGCTCAACCAGATGGAAAACGGTTTAGGGAGAGATGGATCGATGGGGGCGCTTAAACCAGTGCTATGCAGGCTGCATCTGTGAGGGAAAACACCCAGGTCTTTAGCGCCTTCCTGAACTGTGTTTCATGACATAGTAACCTAAGGTGAGGAGGAAGCTTGTTCCAGGCTCTGGAACCCAGGACAAAAAGAGACTTTCCTCCCTTGGTGGCCAATCTAAATCTGGGGATGGTTAATAGATTCTGGTTAGCAGACCTCAGGCAGCGAGTGGGATAATATCGCTTAAAGCCAGTGCACAGATATTTAGGCCCATGCTGATGGAAGGCTCTAAATGTGATCAACAGGATTTTGAAAAGGATCCTTTTACCAACTGACAACCAGTGTAGCGCTTTTAGTGCAGCTGACGCAGATGATTTTCGGGGCCAGCGTAGCACCAGTCTGGCAGCGGCATGTTGGATCATCTGCAGCCTATGGAGTACGGACTTATTAACTCCGGCATACAGGCTGTTACAATAATCTAGCCTTGAGTTTATTAAGGCTACTGCAACTGCTTTCCTGGCTGACAGAGGAAGGAGGTAAAAAAACTTCCTCGAGGATTTAATGGTGTGAAAACACATACCAGCTACGGCCACCGCTTGCTGTTTAAAGCACAACTGGTCGTCAAATTTGATGCCCAGATTCCGAGCAGATGTTATGGTCTCAGGGGGCGATTCAACATCGTCTGGCCACCATTGTTTTGGAGAAAACAGGTTTCGATTTCCAAACGGCAAGATCTCCGTTTTGCCGGAATTGCATTTAAGGTGGTTTTCAGTCATCCATTTGAATGTGGCTGTTAAGCAATTCTTCAAGTTTTCTTCAGCTCCCAGCAGTTCTCCATCCAGTACCAGAATTAGCTGAGTGTCATCTGCATATGATATTGTGCTGATGTTAAACGATGCAATTAGCTCAAGCAGGGGTACCATATATAGGTTAAACAGGATCGGGCTTAACCTCGATCCCTGAGGAACCCCGGAGCTGATGACCTTAGCTTCTGACTGGAATTTGCCCAAGACAGTAAATTGTTGTCTGTTGTTCAGAAAATTTCTCAACCAACCCAAAACTGTCCCTCCTATTCCTGCAGCCACCATCCGGTCTACTAAGATGGTATGAGAGACCGTGTCGAAGGCTGCCGACAAGTCTAATAGTATTAGGACAGCCTTCTTGCCTTGGTCGACAGCCATTCGTAAGGTTTCCGCCGTGAACAGGAGGGCAGACTCGGTGGAATGTTTTGACCGAAACCCAGCTTGGTTGGGATGTAGAATGTTATTCACCTCCAAGTAGTCCGTAGGTTGATTGTTAACGAACTTTTCAACCAATTTGAAAACCACGGGAAGCAGGGATATCGGTCGCATGTTGGAGAGAGTCGACGGATCAGCGATGGTCTTTTTGTGAAGGGGCTTAACTGCTGCGAGTTTCCACTCAGGTGGAATTACCGCTGTGGCTAGCGATGAGTTTATGAGGTCGTTGATGATGGGGTTAACAACCTCCACCGCCGCCTGAAGGACCAAGGGTGGGCAAGGATCAAAAGGCGATCCAGATTTACTGGCCAAGATGGCTTTAGCTGTGTCCTCCAACGAGACAGGTGTGAAGGACTCAAAGCGTGAAGTCCCCCTCGCCGTTTCAACTCCCTCAGCCCGCTCTAAGCTGCAAGGAGAGGAAAACGGTAGAGGAAAAGTCTTCACAATATCAGCAATCTTGTTGTCAAAATAATCGGCAATTGAATTGCAGAGGTCCTGTGAGGGGGGAATCTCTTGTGACAAAGCTAATGGTTTAGTGAAGTCCCTTACTATTTTAAAAATTTCCTTTTGTCTAGAGCCCACAGTGGATATGGCCTGTAGGTAGTGGGCTTTCTTCGCTAGTTTGATCCCGGCATGGTAATGCCTTCTGGCTGTTTTATAGATATTGCGGGCCGTTCTCTCATAATCTCTACGCCATCTCCGCTCGAGAGCTCTTACTTCTCCCAGCTCTAGCTTCAGAGCTGGCGAGAACCACGGGGCGCTCCCTTTGCTCTTTTTGGCAGATGATTTTTTCCTACCGACTGGTCCTAATAGATCGCCAGCTGAGCCTAACCAGTCACAGAATTTCTGATTATCTGTTATGGTGTCTCCTATTAATTCCGGTGACGTTTCTGATAGTATGTCTATTAAGTCAGGTCTACTGGGAAATTTCTTCCAGTTAGGTTTAAAAGTATTGTTACGTGTTTCATCATTCGACATAATAGCGGCAGAAGGTTTATTGTTTAACACTATGTCAAATGGAATAAGGGAATGGTCGGACCAGATTTGAGGGCGCGGCTGCCCGACTATGAGCCTAGCAGAATTGGAACAAATACAGTCCAGCAAATGGCCGGCTACATGGGTCGGCTCTCGATTTCGAAGGGTAATGCCAAGGATATCAATGATATCCATAAAACTGTCTACTCCTTGTTCCTTGGGAGAGTCTAAGTGCAGATTTAGGTCTCCTAGCAACATAAAGTGTGATTATCTGAGCACTAGATCACTCAATGTGTCCCCCATGGTTTCAAGAAACTCAGAGGGGGAGCCAGGGGGGCGGTAAATAAGGGCGCCAGAAAAGGTAAAGGAATCATAAATTCCTAGGCAAAAAGCTAATGCTTCCGCTCCCTTAATGGTTGTCAATGCATGGATGGAACATTTGAGTGAGTTGTGGTGGATTATCGCCAACCCTCCTCCTCGTTGTTCATTCCTATCCAAATGCTGTATTCGGTAGTCGTGGGGGAGGGCAATAGCCAGGTCCGGATTTGACCACGGTCTCAGCCATGTCTCAGTGACCAGGAGCCAGTCCAAGTCAGACTCAACGATCAGATCATTTATGTTCTGAGCGTTCTTGCAGAGTGAGCGAGCATTTATAAGTCCTCCTCGCAGCACGATATCGTGAGAGGGAACTTCTGGGGCGGGCAAAGGGGTCAACATGAGCTTACATTGACCGCAACAAATGGGTCCGGACCAATTGTCGGGGTCTAACGTCCCATAACAGTGTATGCTAGTGGAATTATAGGAGTGTAACAAATCCCTAGACATACCTGTTGGAGCTTTACCAGGAACTAGGTGTGGCAAGATGTCCTCTGCCTCCAGTGCCGCCTTAGCGCGGACGGGCGCAGACGGGCTGGACTCTGGCTCAACTCCGGCGCGAGTCAGGCGCGCCCGCTGCGCGTCACCGCTGCACGTGCGCATGGTAGGTTTTAGTAGGGCTCACCTGACCTGGGCGTCGGAGCACTGAAGCGCTCAGCGCGAATGCACAGGCAGACCTCCCCAGCTCCTACCAATATGGCGGCTAAGCAAATATTTCCTGTCTACTCGATCCGCTAAAAGAGCGGTGAGGGCACAATTATAGTGCTAGTATGTGGGCAATGGTCCTACAACAGTGAAGAGTCAATTAAAATAATTTAGAACAATTTAATGAAAAAAACGAGCGCAAATAAAAAGCGCGTTTAAAATTAGCGCTACCGCTGTCAGAGAGCTCGCTAATGCAGAGGGTGAATATTGAGCGCGCTACACAGATTAAAACGATCTTTCTCCATCTCTGACCGTTTATACACAAGAGGCATGTTGATGACATGCATAGAAGCCCCGCACCACACACTAGCGGTATCAAACGTCTTCCCGCCCTTTCCCAACTATGATGGACAGCTCACTCAAGGGACCTCGGCGCCTTTTGGCCCGGTGGCAAAGTTACAGGCACACACGGTCAGTGGAGACAAGTCCTCTGGCCCATTACGAAGCTGCAGTGTAGGAAAAGCACTATACATTTACCCAACGACATAGTACTTACTGATTAGCCACTAGCCAGTAGAAAGTACTCCAGTTGAGTAGAGGTATAGCACAAAACGGTGGCATCTTCGTGGATAACTATGCAGGGCAGGATTCATTCTGGCACGAGGCTCCTGTCACAAAAATTAAACCTCAACAGGAAGCACTTTCAGATATAAATAAAGCAGGTGCCCGAGTTGAAGCTAAAATTCAGTAATGTTTTAATCAGCTAAAAACAAAAGTAAGCACAGTCGAGGCTGGGCAAGTGTGCTTTAACCCCATATCTGCCGTCGAAAATGAGCTGTAATACTCGAGGGAGGTCTTTGAATCCATGAGTTTCTCGAGCGCAATCCTCGTGTATTTCCTGTGACCAGGAGGCTGCTTTCTCCTCACCTGCTGCCCTGCTCCCTCTCTGACCCTTTATACACAAGAGGCATGTTGACACGCATAGAAGCCCCGTACCACACACTAGTGGTATCAAATGTCTTCCCGCCCTTTCCCAACTATGATGGACAGCTCACTCAAGGGACCTCAGCGCCTTTTGACACGGTGGCAAAGTTACAGGTACACATGGTCAGTGGAGACAAATCTTCTGGCCCTTTACGCAACTGCAGTGTAGGAAAAGCACTATACATTTACCCAACGAAGTAGCACTTGCTGATTAGTCAGTAGAAAGTACTCCAGTTGAGTAGATGGAAATCGCAAAAAAATCCTCAAGTTCGCAGGAAAATCCGCAAATTCTGAGACCTTTTTGAAATTTCGCGCAAATTCACGGACCGCAGAGCCGCAAAATTCGCCCATACTTACCAGCCAGTGCGTGGAAAAGACTGATGATTCACACTCAATTCATGGCATATATACTTTCATTGCGTTACATGAGATCACCGTACATGGAAAAATACTGGTAGACGCAGTAGCTTAAAGGAAAAACCATATATGGCAGACAAATCTCGTTTAGAAGTCTGCGTCTGCTATTATTGGGGAGGGTCAGGAGGGGTGACTCCCTTTCGTCTCGGTGCCTGGATGCACGGGTACGGAGCATCCAGGAATGCGCTTATCACCTCTGAAACCAGATGCGACCTTGGGTCTCAGAACAAGAGAGAATAGTATGAATTCAGCTGTCTATATAACTCAACTAACAGGGCTTACTCGGCTGCTGGAGGGTGGCACGTGACCACCATCCGAGTCTAATACATCTACAGACTAAATGGAGTCTGTTTGGTTCTCAGTCTGCGTGCAAAAATATAATACAAGAGCTTGAAAGGAGTTCCTGTATTGACATAACTAATTAGTCTAGAATATGATATACATATATATAGATACATCATGCTAACACAAAAGATTAAGATAAATGTAGAGAATCGATTTTATCCCTCAGAACCACCCTTTTAGCATGATGTAGCTAATCAAGAGAATCAGTCCTCAAAAATACCCTCATCAATCTGCATCATCTCTCGTATTTCTTGTTGGACCATTTCGGCTTTGACTTTACTTGTGGATTGCTTTATCACAGTTAATTTCGATGCACAGTATGAACAACAAGCAGGTCCACAGTGTATGCAGAGACAACAGGCAAAGATAACACCTGCTATTCCCGCTAATACCATCAGAATCTTCCAACCCCAGGTAGACAATAAACTCCAAAACCATCCAGAAAGGGTACCAGTGTCTGCATGTATTTCAGAAGCTAAACGATGCAATTTTTGAATAGCCAAATGGACAGATGGGGGAGTCAGGGATATACAAGCAACAGGAGCTGCTGATCACGCGGCAAGCTCCTCCTCGATCTGCTAAGATAACGTCTAGCTCCATACGATTTTGAAGAGAAACAAGTCTCGTAGTCTGAAGCTCTACAGTCAGATTAGTTAATATACCAGCTGTGGTATTTATAACTCTCTCAACTACCCTAGATAGGCGCCTTACTTCTTTACTAGTGATGATGGGCCCCCAAATAGGAAATACTCCCTTGACAATGTCGATAAAGTGCTGTCCAGGAGTATCAGTTTGATCTATCTCAGATGTATCCAATTCCCGTTTATCTCGTATTGCAGGTAAACTTTGTCCATCTAACCGATGATCTTTATGATAATTGGAAGGTGTTTTATAGACAGGTGGATACAGAAAGGACAAATAACAACTACCTGTCCATCCCCGGGGAAGCCATGTGTAGGCATTCTCGCCACACACAAAATAAACATTTGGAGGGGTTAACAACCGTGTGTTACTAAAGGTACGTAGTCGATAAGTATAATTACAATGGCTGTCTCCCACTGAAATGTCCCTGTAGACAAAATGCTGAGGTACTATTTAATATAGGCACCGGGATAGCTTTATCATCAGTAACATTTCAATCCTGAAATTGCTGAAAGTACTGAGTAAAATTGAATTCCGCAAAGTCAAGAATTTCACTTTTCAGCCATGTAACATTTTCATATTCTGTATATAAATTCATGCAGCCATTCGGGTCTAGCGATCCTTCCCCGTTATTACCCTGTGGGTCAAAACCCTGGTGCACCTCTATATAGGACAGAATCATTTCATAATCATGTTCAGAGTATCGAGATTAATCTACCGTATAATGCAGGTATATCATGGACAGCAATTTAAACCAGGCATCACAACTTCCCAAATAAGTTAAATGCAATGAAATAAAAAGATCATGTCTATGCATTACTGAGGGTAGCAGACCACAAACCCAACAATTGGTCGTATTGGTAGCACTATGCGTTTGATGAAACATTTCTACAAATTCATTTTTAACATAAGTCCGGCGATGCCTTTCTTTATGAGGGGCCAAAGTAAGAAAGTAATGCTCAGTCGGTGGAGTGGAAGTTCCTAACACAGTATGCATAGGATGATGAAATTCTAAATATAAAAATACACTCATTATTGTGATGAAAAGTGCTGCAATGGTGATCACAAAAGTGACTTTCACACGTGTTGTCCAAGAAGAAAACATGGGTACATAAGTAGGCATATATCAAGGAGCAAGGGGGCGTTGCTCTTCAGGAATAAAACGACCAAAGGAATACATTCTAACTAAAAGTCCAAACTACACTAAGGGACGCAGTCCAACCTGCCAGAGGGTACTTCTTTCCTGTGTCCGTCTAGAGCCTCACAGGCAGGCTCCTATCGTTCATCAAAAAGAAAACAGATCCTTGCAATGATTTTATATACAGTTGCAACCTGGGCCCCTCTTCAGCTTCTTAGTCTTTCTTTCTGAACAGAGCAATACAAGATTCCAGCTCTCAACGTGTTCAGTCCAGTGTCTCGCTCAGTACCCTGAACTAATTTAGCAATATCAGTAATCAAGTCTCTCCCTATCTCCTGCCATGTTCGTCGGGGGTACCGTGTTGTTTTCTTAGCCACAGGTTGTAGCGAACATGACCAGGTGACTCCTGGTCAGCAAACAAAACAGATGAAGTAGCATTTGTGATTCCTGATTTGTCATGAACTCCTTGTACAATAACAGGGGCAAAAGATTCCGGGGCCAATCCCACTGTTGATGATGAGACCCCTTCCGTGCCTGATGCTCCCTTCTCTTGCAGTTAGACTCCCTGGGCGTCAGAAAAAGGAACAACACAAGGAGCTCTTTCAGTCTCCTGGCTCAAAACTCCTTCTGGGTTCTGTTGATCAAAAGGAAGCAGGAAAGGTATTTTCTTCAGGTGGGAAACGTGGATCCAATGTTTCCGACCATCCATCTAGGCTCCAGGCTAGATTTCCGTTGATATTTCCTCACCAACACCCACTGGCTGGGTTCCAAACGATGTCCCGGACCCTCCGGCAGGGGCTGCAGAGTGTCTGACACCTGTTGATGGATACAACGTAGAACAAGTAATTGTCATCATTCGATAATCAATTTCTCGAAAGTTTCTTGGTCGTGGAATGCCCCAAACATTAGCTGGCCGCCCAAAAATAACCTCATATGGTGATAGTCCTGATCAAGAATGGGGGGTGACACGCAAGGACATTAAAGCGAAAGGAAAAGCGTTGGGCCACTTTAACCCGGTGCTTTCCTGAATTTTTGCCATTTTCAATTTCAAACTTCCATGATATTTTTCAACCAACCCTGCAGACTGGGGATGCCGAGCAGCATGAAATTTCTGTTTTATGTGTAATTCATTACAGATATGCTTGATAAGCTCCGCATTAAAATGCCCCCCTGTTATCTGACCAGATCACCCTAGGTACTCTAGCTCTAGCGAAAAACTCCTTAATCAAGGCTTTGACTGTCGCTAGAGCGGTGTTTTCCTTGGTGGGGTAGGCTTCTACCCATTTACTGCATGCGCAAACCACCACCAGAATGTATTTCAAATTATTCACTCTTTCAAACTGAATATAATCCATCTGAAGTACTTCAAAAGGTAAGGAGGGGGTTTCCACCGAGAACAAGTTCCCTCCCTCCTGGATTATCTCGTAAGCAAACCATGCAATGCTGAACTAAATGAGTTGCAGTTTTTGCAATATTATGGTTATTCCAAACTGGGTCTAACAAAGCACAAATGCCTTTTGCTCCAACATGCGCTGTTCCATGAGCCATAATTACTACAGCATTAACAAATGCATGGGGAAGCATCCACCTTTGTTTCTCACTTAAGTCAATCCAACAACCATTATCATCCAACCTCCCCACCTCATTTTCCCAACAGGACAGTTAAGCAGGGGTAGCTTCTTTCTGTATTTCTCGGACGCTTTCCATGGTGTTATCAAACATATCAGACTCCTCAACCCATCTAGACGAACTTACATACATGGGAGACTCTTTCATGCAAGTTTCCTTCGCTATTTGATCAGCAAAAGCATTCCCTTCTCCCACAGTATCCACTATTGCCTTGTGTGCACTACATTTCACAATTGCTACCTTTTGGGGTAGTGTCAAAGCAGTTAACAACCTTAATATTAAAGGGCCATGTTGTATTCATTGGCCATGTGAGGTAAGAAACACCCTTTCTGCCCACAATTTTCTGAAACTATGAGCCACGCCAAAGGCGTACTGGCTATCAGTGTAAATGTTCACCCTCAATCCCTCATTTAACTCGCAGACTCGCAATAGTGCTATTAACTCAGCTGCTTGCGCAGAATGATAGGGAACTCGAGAAGCCTCAAATACGGTGCGAAGAGTGGTGATTGCATACGCAGCTGTCGTTGTGCCATCTGGTCACTTGAAACAGGCACCATCCACATACAACCCCCCTTGGGGGTCAGATAGGGGCGTGTCTGTGAGGTCCACCCGTCCCTTCGTTTCTTGCTCAGGCTGAAATATACAATCATGTATGTCAATGTTTGGCTCATCCGAAGGGAGGGGTAGTAACATGGCTGGATTCAGAGTGGCACACCTTTTTATAGTGATATGGGGGGGCAAATAAAGTCAATTCATATCCAGTAAGACGCGCACTCGTGAGGTGCTGAGTCTTACTTTTATTCAAGAGTGCATCCACAGCATACAGTACCATCACTGTGAGATCAGAATTTAAAATGAGTCCTTCCGACTGTCGGATGGCCACCACCACCGCAGCAGTAACCCTCAAACAGCTGGGAAGTGCTCTGGCAACATAATCCAATACTGCCAAAAAATAAGCACAAGGCCTTTGATTACCACCAAATCCTTATGTTAACTCCGAAAGCGAACAACCGTCCACCTCGTGGGCTTTCGGTAGTCAGGATTTCCTAGGACAGATGCAGAACAAAGAGCAGTTTTCAAGGAATCAAAAGCCTTCTGACATTCATCAGTCTAAGGTAAAGGTTCATGCACAACCTTAGTGGTTAGGTACAAAAGAGGTTTAGTAAGAAGAGAAAAGTTAGGAATCCACTGGCGACAGTAAGAGGTTATGCCGAGAAATGCACAAACATCACGTTGAGTACGAGGAATAGGCATGTTAAAAATTGTAGACACACATTCAGGAGTTAGTTTCCTCCCCTCTTTTGACAGTAGATGACCGAGATAGGTCACCTCCTGTCGACAATATTGAAACTTAGAAAGAGACACTTTATTACCATTGGCTGTTAAATGCGACAATATTTTAACCGTAGCTTCCTTACAGCCTTCTTCAGTGTCTGATGCCACTAATAAATCATCTACGTATTGCAGAAGGACGTTCCCTAGGGGCAAAGTCAATTAGTCTAAAAGTACTTTCAACGTTTGACTGTAAATACTAGGACTCCCCATATAGCCCTGAGGAGCAAGACAAAATCTAAAGCTGCGCCCAGATAACGAGAAGCTGAAAATATGACGGCTATCAAAGTGTATTGGAATGCTAAAGAAAACATTCTTCAGGTCTATAATGGAGAAAAACTTAGCTGTTGGGGGAATCATAGTAAGAATTGTTGAGAAATCTGAAACCACGGGATATTGAGGTACTACTACTTTAATAATTTTGCACAGGTCCATTACAAAACGATAAGTATCAGCATAATCAGGGCCACTACCGGTAGGGGCCTTTTCCAAAGTTGGTAAAATGAGGCTATTACAGGTATTAGAAACCGTCTCTTCTACTACGCCTTTGTCGATTAAATCCTGTATGATTGTCAATAATGCCTTCTCACCAGCCGGTGAGATCTTGTACTGCGGAATACGGGGCTTAGAAATGGGGCTTACTACCGGGATTCCAGAAAACCCGACTGAAACATTGTTTTGCCCGGACAGAACAGCCCCTGGGACCAGTGAACAAGCAATCGAACTATTCATTGCGCCCGTGTCTACTAGAAAATCCTCAACAGTCCCCATTAATTGTCCTTTAACATAAGGCCCTCTCTGATCGACGGGTACTGCCATTTGGCCCCTACTCTGTCCGTGGCTGTCCTACGCATAGCAATACCTATCTGCCCCGTCAGTTCCATATTCTTCATTATAGTACTGCCTCCCTTTCATCTTATCAAAACAATTTCCCCCTGCCTCACCTCGTATCACCTCTTCTCATGTCACTCCCATCAACTCCTCCTCGTCCTCTTCCTCTGCCTCTCACAGGTCCGTTTTGCGCTAAGAGGAAAGGACACTGACCTCGCCAATGTCCTTCCTGTTTACAGTAAGCACATTGGTTTGCTCCCAAAGTAACAGCTGGACCTCCTCCTCATCCTGCTCCCGCCCCTCTTGGAACAAACCCTCTTCCCACTGCGTCTCTACCCAGTCCTCTGGCTACTTGCTGTAATAACACTCGAGTCTTAAGATCCTTCGTCCTTTTGTCAGACTTATCTTTACTCTTGTTTTCCCTATGTTCATAATATTGGGCCATACTCAAAATAACAGAAGGAGTAGAGGTGGTCCAAATACTGTCTGCTGCCTGGAGCCGGGCAGATATTTCGGGCAACAGATTAGTCACAAAACGATTAACAAATAATCTTATCCCACCTTCCACTGACAAATCTTGCCAAGTAAAATCAATGAATACCCCCTCAAATCGAGTAAAGAAATCAGACACACTCTCATACTTCTTCTGTTTGCATATGGTTAATTTATCCCAATCCACCTTTCAGGGTGGGATTAAAGAATGCATATATGTAATGATCCGACCCGGCAAAGCTAAAATTTCTGGTTTAGGTTTATCTCTGGGTTTCGGATCCTTGTCCCAGTCTTTAATTTGATCCCAAGTTCCTCCTAACTCGTTAACCTGGTGATGATCGTGCACCTGTCGCCATTCATCGACGGGGACCAGTAACCCAAAAAATAATTTAATATCAGCTAAGGTCATCACGGCCAATGAAGCGGCCTCAGTGAGTTCCTTAAAATAAGCAGTGGGATTTTTCCGAGGGTCAGGTAGCTGGGACTTCAGAGAAAGAACTTCACTTCTTTTCCAAGGGGTATAAACCCATTGCTTTTGGAACTGGGCTTCAACGCGAGCTTGAATAATTTGATTACCATTGTCCCTGACCTCAGGTATTTCGGGATGGTAAATGGGATGGACTTCCCGCATGGGATTCTGAGATTCCCAATTCAGGCATTTAGTGAACAACCTTTCCCAATACTTCATTATAGTCACCAGATTCCCATATACATCTTCTAATCCTAATTCAAATTTATGTGCCCGGTCCACAATGTCATATAGGACCTGTGGGGCTCTCCCATCTGCGAAACATTGTTCCCATAGTTTCTAAAGCATATTGCTGCATAACTGGTTCGTAATCCTTCATGGTCCCCCATATATCTGTAATTGTATAAATGGCGTTGGGATGCTTGATCTATTACCATCTATTTCTCCCTGTAGCCCACTGTAGCGTGGGTATACACCGTCGGGCGCCCAGAGTCCTGGAGGCATGGGAGGGGGTTGAATCCATCATTGCGGGCGTCGGTGTGGCCGACAAAGAAGGCCAAGCCGAAGCAGGTGAAGCTAATGTTAGAGAGGACATAGATGGAGGTGACAGGCCGTCAGTCAATAATGTAGCTGTGGCTGGTACTGGGGAAACGGGAGTGAAAGTTGGCCCCGTAGGGGTTGAGGCTGTAGTAACAGCCGAGACCGTAGATTGTGGGGCGGATGAGGCGGGGGCCATTACAAGTGGTATTGCGGGGTATACTCGTTGCGGGGCATAAGGAGGCGGAGGACGTATATCCAATAGGTCCTCAATTTCATCTACCGGCTCGGTTCGAGCTGTGTAACTTTTATCCGCCTGTAACCTAAACTTTCTGTCTATACATTCAACGTTTTTCTCAGTTTGTTCTCTATCGTATGCTACAGCCTTCTGAGTTATGGTCTGACCATTTTTAACTTTGAGCAGTTTTTCTTCCCTCATGCGACTGGGTTTTACCTCTTTCTGCCACAGCTTTAAAGAATCGAACATTGCCTGCTGGCTTCTTTTGGTGAACAATCGATCCTGTAAATACTGTATCTTTTTCTCATCAAACGATCCAGTTAAGGACCATTGGAATTCTACATTATCCTTTGTATATTTGTGCCATAAATGGTTAAACAAAATAGGCGTAAGGCCATGTTTTACATACATATCAAAATTTGGGCTGCCCTCTGGTGGAGCAGGCTGGCTTTCATCCAATCTTCTGCTCTTACGGCGGCAACAACATCCAAAACAAATTTTACTAAAACACGATATTTTGTTTATCTACAATACACCCGCTCACAAGCTCTCAGACATGGCCATGTTTACTCATGCTCAATCTCTCCTCAAACAGGGTCTGACGCAAAAGGCGAACAAAACATACAGTATTTTACATTGACATGTCTTTTTCCAGAACAAAACAACCAAAGAACGGAGCCCCCGACTCTCGTTCGTGGAGAACTCGCAGATTTCCAACCACCAGACCAACAGATACCAGAAGCAGGCAGTCCGGAGACTACCAAGAGGCCATCAGACATGAATTAACCACAGAACGGCCTACAGACCATCCTGTAGTCTTCCTGGTTCACCTTCAGGACAATTCTGACTGAGCCCGCTGCCTAAGCGCCGCTTTGGATGTGTCCAAAAGGCTACCCAGGTGCAACCACGGGCCTTTCCGAGAACAGTCCGGCCAGGTGAGCACCACACGTGCCTCACCAAGGCGTCTGATCGAAAACCTCTATTATTCACCATACAAGTCCGTGGAGCATCTGCCCGTGCAGCCTCAATACCACCCCGTCAGACCTCCAAAGTTCTCCGTGGTACACCGACCACCAACCAAATACAGTTAACTGTTTCCAAAATGCCGCTCAACAGCGTAATCCAAAGACACCAAACCAATACACTCACCTGGTGCACTCAGGTATGATTGCGTATTCTCCACTGCCCACTCCTGAAGACCAACACGGTCAGCTCCTGGGTTATGCTCGTAGGACTCCGGCGAGGGGTCACTAGCAGCTGGGGCTCTCCGATAGCGAGAGCGGAGTTCAGCCACAATCGTTAGTCAGTCCACCCCCTTGACCAGAGCTCCCCTTTCCTTGTCCTTCTTGCCCCATTTACGGGAAGACGACTGCAAACGCGGAGTCCCACCAGAGTCGCCAACTGCTGTATACCAAAAATAATCTATGGAGCTATACCTACCAATAGCCCCCAATGATTGTCTTACCAAATAATCAGTCAGTTGGCAGTGAAGAAAAGTAAATCGTTTATTAGACAACCAATACTCTATAGAGGAGCCTCTCCGACGTCACCCAGCCAGTGCGTGGAGAAGACTGACGATTCACACTCAATTCATGGCATATGTAAATATAAAGGGAGTCTGTTTGGTTCTCAGTCAGGGTGCAAAAATATAATACAAGACCGGTAAAAAAGATCCTGTATTGACATAACTAATTAGTCTATGTCAGATGACGGAGGCACTTGAATGGAGCAGGACGTTATTTAGCAATTTGCCTTTGATTAGGAACCCTGCAAGATTACCACTTGGATTTATACTTTGAACCACTTTGAATGCACCAGAGTTCTGAATAGTGCATTTTACTATCAGTAAGCATAACGAACTTTCCATCATTCACTCGAATTCAATGGTGCATTCTGGGACTTTGATGTTCTATCTGTCAGGTGACCACGGAAACGGCAATAAAATGCAGGCACTAACACTATGCATGTCATTTCCTGCCCGTGACCAAGGCTACCTTGCCGAAACTAGTTGGGACTACAGGATGCTTGTGCCTTTTTGTTTCATTAAATGCCTTTTGATATCTGATGAGGGCCTCTGCTTTTGGTGCTTCACGATGTGGAATTGTACCGGGGCTCTCCGTGCCCGGTTCAGAGGCCGCCCTGAAGGGTCGGGGGCTCCCCAAACGGAGGTGTTTTGGAAATGTTTAATGGAAGGAGCATGACCCACACGCTGCCGTTTGACCCACTGGGGTAAACACTTGAAACACGAACGGCAGCGCTGGAAGGGATTTGGGTGGGGGACGATTCCCCTTCCAATCCTTCAGATGACGGAGGCACTTGAATGGAGCAGGACGTTATTTAACAATTTGCCTTTGATTAGGAACCCTTGCTCATTGCACCATCAGGATTCAAGCAAGCCGGGCCGAAGACGGCTGTAATGCCAGAAACCGGTCCCCGGAAGCTTGTTTCCTTCCCAGTGTAAGAATTGGCTTTTGTAGTTTGGTTTGCCCTGTTCCCATCATGCACTGGGACAGGAACAGACTAATTTGCATACAGCCAGGTTCTGAAACTGGGATGGTGCAATGAGCTAAAAAACGGTGTTGGATCTAGCCCTGATCTTTTGACTGGGTGAGAGTATTCTGCTTAATTCAGAGACTCTGTCCCTCACCACCCCTTGTTGTAAATATTTTTGTCCACCCTAAGAGTGGAAGGGTATACTCAGATATGAGTCCCTTGCTCATTGCACCATCAGGATTCAAGCAAGCCGGGCCGAAGACGGCTGTAATGCCAGAAACCGGTCCCCGGAAGCTTGTTTCCTTCCCAGTGTAAGAATTGGCTTTTGTAGTTTGGTTTGCCCTGTTCCCATCATGCACTGGGACAGGAACAGACTAATTTGCATACAGCCAGGTTCTGAAACTGGGATGGTGCAATGAGCTAAAAAACGGTGTTGGATCTAGCCCTGATCTTTTGACTGGGTGAGAGTATTCTGCTTAATTCAGAGACTCTGTCCCTCACCACCCCTTGTTGTAAATATTTTTGTCCACCCTAAGCGTGGAAGGGTATACTCAGACATGAGTCCCTTGCTCATTGCACCATCAGGATTCAAGTAAGCCGGGCCGAAGACGGCTGTAATGCCAGAAACCGGTCCCCGGAAGCTTGTTTCCTTCCCAGTGTAAGAATTGGCTTTTGTAGTTTGGTTTGCCCTGTTCCCATCATGCACTGGGACAGGAACAGACTAATTTGCATACAGCAAGGTTCTGAAACTGGGATGGTGCAATGAGCTAAAAAACGGTGTTGGATCTAGCCCTGATCTTTTGACTGGGTGAGAGTATTCTGCTTAATTCAGAGACTCTGTCCCTCACCACCCCTTGTTGTAAATATTTTTGTCCACCCTAAGCGTGGAAGGGTATACTCAGACATGAGTCCCTTGCTTATTGCACCATCAGGATTCAAGCAAGCCGGGCCGAAGACGGCTGTAATGCCAGAAACCGGTCCCCGGAAGCTTGTTTCCTTCCCAGTGTAAGAATTGGCTTTTGTAGTTTGGTTTGCCCTGTTCCCATCATGCACTGGGACAGGAACAGACTAATTTGCATACAGCCAGGCTCTGAAACTGGGATGGTGCAATGAGCTAAAAAACGGTGTTGGATCTAGCCCTGATCTTTTGACTGGGTGAGAGTATTCTGATTAATTCAGAGACTCTGTCCCTCACCACCCCTTGTTGTAAATATTTTTGTCCACACTAAGCGTGGAAGGGTATACTCAGACATGAGTCCCTTGCTCATTGCACCATCAGGATTCAAGCAAGCCGGGCCGAAGACGGCTGTAATGCCAGAAACCGGTCCCCGGAAGCTTGTTTCCTTCCCAGTGTAAGAATTGGCTTTTGTAGTTTGGTTTTCCCTGTTCCCATCATGCACTGGGATAGGAACAGACTAATTTGCATACAGCCAGGTTCTGAAACTGGGATGGTGCAATGAGCTAAAAAACGGTGTTGGATCTAGCCCTGATCTTTTGACTGGGTGAGAGTATTATGCTTAATTCAGAGACTCTTTCCCTCACCACCCCTTGTTGTAAATATTTTTGTCCACCCTAAGCGTGGAAGGGTATACTCAGACATGAGTCCCTTGCTCATTGCACCATCAGGATTCAAGCAAGCCGGGCCGAAGACGGCTGTAATGCCAGAAACCGGTCCCCGGAAGCTTGTTTCCTTCCCAGTGTAAGAATTGGCTTTTGTAGTTTGGTTTGCCCTGTTCCCATCATGCACTGGGACAGGAACAGACTAATTTGCATACAGCCAGGTTCTGAAACTGGGATGGTGCAATGAGCTAAAAAACGGTGTTGGATCTAGCCCTGATCTTTTGACTGGGTGAGAGTATTCTGCTTAATTCAGAGACTCTGTCCCTCACCACCCCTTGTTGTAAATATTTTTGTCCACCCTAAGCGTGGAAGGGTATACTCAGACATGAGTCCCTTGCTCATTGCACCATCAGGATTCAAGCAAGCCGGGCCGAAGACGGCTGTAATGCCAGAAACCGGTCCCCGGAAGCTTGTTTCCTTCCCAGTGTAAGAATTGGCTTTTGTAGTTTGGTTTGCCCTGTTCCCATCATGCACTGGGACAGGAACAGACTAATTTGCATACAGCCAGGTTCTGAAACTGGGATGGTGCAATGAGCTAAAAAACGGTGTTGGATCTAGCCCTGATCTTTTGACTGGGTGAGAGTATTCTGCTTAATTCAGAGACTCTGTCCCTCACCACCCCTTGTTGTAAATATTTTTGTCCACCCTAAGCGTGGAAGGGTATACTCAGACATGAGTCCCTTGCTCATTGCACCATCAGGATTCAAGCAAGCCGGGCCGAAGACGGCTGTAATGCCAGAAACCGGTCCCCGGAAGCTTGTTTCCTTCCCAGTGTAAGGATTGGCTTTTGTAGTTTGGTTTGCCCTGTTCCCATCATGCACTGGGACAGGAACAGACTAATTTGCATACAGCCAGGTTCTGAAACTGGGATGGTGCAATGAGCTAAAAAACGGTGTTGGATCTAGCCCTGATCTTTTGACTGGGTGAGAGTATTCTGCTTAATTCAGAGACTCTGTCCCTCACCACCCCTTGTTGTAAATATTTTTGTCCACCCTAAGCGTGGAAGGGTATACTCAGACATGAGTCCCTTGCTCATTGCACCATCAGGATTCAAGCAAGCCGGGCCGAAGACGGCTGTAATGCCAGAAACCGGTCCCCGGAAGCTTGTTTCCTTCCCAGTGTAAGAATTGGCTTTTGTAGTTTGGTTTTCCCTGTTCCCATCATGCACTGGGATAGGAACAGACTAATTTGCATACAGCCAGGTTCTGAAACTGGGATGGTGCAATGAGCTAAAAAACGGTGTTGGATCTAGCCCTGATCTTTTGACTGGGTGAGAGTATTATGCTTAATTCAGAGACTCTGTCCCTCACCACCCCTTGTTGTAAATATTTTTGTCCACCCTAAGCGTGGAAGGGTATACTCAGACATGAGTCCCTTGCTCATTGCACCATCAGGATTCAAGCAAGCCGGGCCGAAGACGGCTGTAATGCCAGAAACCGGTCCCCGGAAGCTTGTTTCCTTCCCAGTGTAAGAATTGGCTTTTGTAGTTTGGTTTGCCCTGTTCCCATCATGCACTGGGACAGGAACAGACTAATTTGCATACAGCCAGGTTCTGAAACTGGGATGGTGCAATGAGCTAAAAAACGGTGTTGGATCTAGCCCTGATCTTTTGACTGGGTGAGAGTATTCTGCTTAATTCAGAGACTCTGTCCCTCACCACCCCTTGTTGTAAATATTTTTGTCCACCCTAAGCGTGGAAGGGTATACTCAGACATGAGTCCCTTGCTCATTGCACCATCAGGATTCAAGCAAGCCGGGCCGAAGACGGCTGTAATGCCAGAAACCGGTCCCCGGAAGCTTGTTTCCTTCCCAGTGTAAGAATTGGCTTTTGTAGTTTGGTTTGCCCTGTTCCCATCATGCACTGGGACAGGAACAGACTAATTTGCATACAGCCAGGTTCTGAAACTGGGATGGTGCAATGAGCTAAAAAACGGTGTTGGATCTAGCCCTGATCTTTTGACTGGGTGAGAGTATTCTGCTTAATTCAGAGACTCTGTCCCTCACCACCCCTTGTTGTAAATATTTTTGTCCACCCTAAGCGTGGAAGGGTATACTCAGACATGAGTCCCTTGCTCATTGCACCATCAGGATTCAAGCAAGCCGGGCCGAAGATGGCTGTAATGCCAGAAACCGGTCCCCGGAAGCTTGTTTCCTTTCCAGTGTAAGAATTGGCTTTTGTAGTTTGGTTTGCCCTGTTCCCATCATGCACTGGGACAGGAACAGACTAATTTGCATACAGCCAGGTTCTGAAACTGGGATGGTGCAATGAGCTAAAAAACGGTGTTGGATCTAGCCCTGATCTTTTGACTGGGTGAGAGTATTCTGCTTAATTCAGAGACTCTGTCCCTCACCACCCCTTGTTGTAAATATTTGATTAGGAACCCTGCAAGATTACCACTTGGATTTATACTTTGAACCACTTTGAATGCACCAGAGTTCTGAATAGTGCATTTTACTATCAGTAAGCATAACGAACTTTCCATCATTCACTCGAATTCAATGGTGCATTCTGGGACTTTGATGTTCTATCTGTCAGGTGACCACGGAAACGCCAATAAAATGCAGGCACTAACACTATGCATGTCATTTCCTGCCCGTGACCAAGGCTACCTTGCCGAAACTAGTTGGGACTACAGGACGCCTGTGCCTTTTTGTTTCATTAAATGCCTTTTGATATCTGATGAGGGCCTCTGCTTTTGGTGCTTCATGATGTGGAATTTTACCGGGGCTCTCCGTGCCCGGTTCAGAGGCCGCCCTGAAGGGTCGGGGGCTCCCCAAACGGAGGTGTTTTTTAAATGTTTTGAGGAAAACGAAATTTTGCCTGACCAGGATGCCCCCTACGTATACCCTATGTTACATGTGTGTGCATGTCATCCATGCATATTTCCTTGTAGTGGCCTGAATCACTAGGCCTCTGCATTCATGTCCTGCATTAAGGTGCCTGTCATCAAGTTTCCCAAAAGTTAAGCTAACATGAAGGCCCATGTATTTTACATTGTGCACTTTTAAATAAATATCGTACTGAACCCTTTTTGTGGTTCAGATTGAACCACCAGTCCCTGAATTAATGTTTTCATGACTCCTGACACACTGAAAGCCGCAAGAAGCCCAGTAAGGCCTGCCAAGACAGTATTATGAATAACAGTTATCTGTTTGCTTTACAGAATCACATTTCAGTCTGGTGAAGAAGGTACACAGAACCCATCTGCATAGATAGGGCCCAGCCATTCTGTCTCTGTTTAAGTGGATTACAGTGCTTGCATCCATAGAAAGCTCATGCAACGAACGAATAAATATGCCCTTTCTGTCATTTAGTGACGAGCAACCTTTGCTTCAGATAATACATCCCCTGACTCAAGATAACAGTTAGTACTAGATGTGCTGGTTGCCTTGACACAAGAGATCTCTCTTCTAGACTGAAAGTCAGCCTCCTCCCAGTTACACGTCAATTGCACGTCATGCCCAAGTTGCACACAAGTAGGACAAAGTTCGAGCTGGTCATGCAAACTCCTCCTCTGTGTACCACCCACCTATGACACCTACCTATCACCTACCTATGACTCATCGAAGTACACACCCTCATGTACGCCCACATGCTCTTATCTCTTTCTTTCTTGCTCTGCCTGGAGCGCTCCGCCCTATGTACAAGGAGTAAAATGTATATATTCTGTTCATTGTTATTAAATGTTAGAAGACCCTTCCTGAACCTCTGTGGTGACGGAACCGATTCTCCCTTTGACTCGAGGTATTGGAATAAAGCCCATTTAACTTGGACACCACGGATCCTGTCTCTCATTTGATGCATGATACTTTGTTAATGCCTAGAAATTCTGCCAGGGTAATATTTTATTTACCACATAATTTGGCGCCCTTACAGGGACATATCCCTTTCCTCACTCGCCGGAGTTGTAGATCTAGTCTTTGCCCCCTTCTACAGCCGTGACGGACTTCAAGTGCGCACGCCATCGGGATTTCCCGCTACTCCCTCAGGCCCAGGAGGAGGACGGACTGCGACCAGGCATCCATACGAGGCGGTGAGGAACGCGGATCGTCTCAACCAGAGCCCAGCCCGTGAGAGAGCAAGGTCCGAGGTCTCCAGAGGTCCACCTGTTCCAAGGCGCAAGCGTAGTCAAGTCAAGTTTCCGAGGCCTTCAAGTTTCAAGTTCTGCTTCCCGGTGAGTACCACTATGGGGAATGCATCAAGTTTCAAGACGGGTCCACTGTAAAAAGTGGAAACGGTCAAGACGGGTCCACGGTTAAACGTGGGCCCGGTAAAGACGTGTCTCATTTTCTGAGACCGGTATGGTTGTACTGTATTCCAGTGCACAAAACTGTTTTTCAAGTACATGTTTAACTCTCTGTAATGGTATCTGTTTTAGTGTTTCAATGTTATGTTGTTTTAGTGTGAATGATTGTTGATTGTTACAGTCTATTTTTTGTGTATTGTTCTCAAAATTACGTCAGATAGGGACCAGGAAAGGTATACTAGAAGAGTCAGTTAACATCCCGCCAAGAGATACACCTGGTCATGATATGTATAAAAGAAGTCAAGACCCTCTCAGAAAGACGCTATTGAGTTATGGCGCAAAGAGTCACATAGGAGAACAGAGAAAGAATTCAACAAAGTAGAGAGAAATAAACTAGCAGAGGAAAAAGCCAAAGAAAAAGAATCACGTCCTCTCAGAAGAACTAGCTAGAGTTAGAGTTGGAGCTATAAGTTTACTGTGGAGTTCCTTGTAAATAGCGCCTTGTAAATATGCCTTGTGAATAGCGTGTCATTTTTGTGACATATTGAGTTTCTTGTAAATATGGCTTGTGAATAGCGCCATGTGGTTATGTTTTGTGCAGAGCTTGTTATCATTACGTTAGTCAGGAGAGAGCTGGATCTCTTTCAAGTACTTGGAGAAAATGTTTTGAAGATGTGCGTACGTGTTATGTGATAACGTGGAGAAATGAGTTCATGACTTTCCCATGTACTGCAGTCATTGAGGAAAGATTGTGCTTCAGCTGCCAAAGAGTTAATATCTTGTACTGAGTAGGCAGTATTTGTTTTAACATGCTGTTTAACAAGGTGTTGAGGGATTTTGGCGTTTTTTGGTGTTTGCGGGGGCGTGTTTTTGAGCGGAAATTCGTACCCGTTCAAGTGGAGGGATTTGGTTGCTTTTTGGTGAGGATTTAGGGAATAGCTTGGACTACTGTGATGCAAAATTTGAAAAGGATCTGAGCTGTGGAAGTGGTGAAAAAAGCATGTTTTGTGTGGAGGTGCGATTTGCCATGTTATCCAATGGGCGTATTTCTGAAAATTGAGATAAAGGTTTCTTTGATTTTTCATTCTGGGTCTGCCTATGTGCTTTGTCAGTTTGCAGATTGAATGGTAAAATCTTGCATGGAGAGTAAAGAAGTGTATTTGTACAGGGTTTGCCTTGGAACACTTGATTTTATTGTGTTTAACTCAGAGGTCGGTAGTTGTAAATAAACCAGTCTTATTGAGATAAGGGTTTTTACACGGAGAGTGCTTTAATGTTTTTCACGGTTGAGAAGAAATTATAGAATAGACCCATTAGAGAATGTGCTATTAATTAGTGTACTGCAACCGTGTGTTTTTTTTTAAATAGGAATGTTTCTACAGAATATTTTTCCCAATGCAAGCTGCCCTTTAGAATAGCGTTGTGACAGTTAATAGACTCAATTAGAAAACATGTTTTTTTAAATTTATTTTGTTTGAAAAATTATGAATCTGGCCCTTTGAATAGGTAGAATAGAAGAGCTTGCACACTTAATTAGGAATAGTGGCTATTTGTAAATTAATGAACGTGGCCCTTTTTGATAGCTATAATACACTATCATCTTAATGCATTGCTATGTGTCCCCTACATTAGTTTAATTTGCATTCATTTAGTTTCAAGGCCCACCTATGTACTTTGACAGGCTGCTGGTAGAAAGGTATAATCTTGCACGGTAAAAGCAGTATTCATTAAACAAGACTTGGAAAATAGGATTTATTATGTCTGATTCAGAGGTCAGTTAGGCTGCAATGCTTACACAGATGGTTACAGATAAACATTTAGTGGAGACACTTCAATTGATGTATGCAGAGAACAGTCCCAACCCAACAGTCCATGATAATTCGTTTCTTTTTCTCAAATGCAAAATGCATAGCCTTGTGTGCAGAAGCAAACTGTCCCTTTTTGTGTGTTAATTTGCATGCTAAACAAATGCCCATGTTTCAAATGTCTTGCCTTCTAGCTGAATTAGTTAGACAAAAGTGTTTATTAGAAAGTGGAGCTTTTAAGTAGCTGTACAGGATTATTTTAAAGTACTAGCATGTCACTTAGTTACAGAAAATATGTCCTTATTAAATTGGCTTCAGTGAAATTAGAGAATGTTGGTTTAGCTCCCTGGCCTGGGTACAGATATGTTTTGAATTACAGAGAATGTGTTTTTCGACCTTGAAGGTCCTGTAAAGGGAGGGTTTTTCCCTCTTGCCGTGCCTGTCTTGTTGTTATTGGCCATACTCCAATTCTTTTCCGCGGACGAGACCGAGCTCTGTCTTCAGTAACTTGGCAGCTGTTCTCAGCTCTCAGAGCCTCCGTGATGAGCCGCAGAGAAATGTTTATGTAAAGGGAGGGCTACTGCTCCGACTTACACTAGCTTCCTTCGAATGTGGAGGGAGGAGGCTTGCAGCTCACTCTTTAAGAAACTTGGCAGACGTTTGGCTCTTTCAATGAGCTCAGCGTTGGCAGCGACCCAATTTTAGAGAAGCAGAGACGAGTGAGAGGCTTGTCTCCTCTTAGTGATGTTTGACACTGAGCCAGCTCCTGGCTCTAAGGGGAGGGGCAGGTGAGCAAGGAGTGAGTTCGTAGCGAAGTTACCTCCCCAGCCCCTCTGACTTGTGTACAAAAAAATTGTTCTTCCTTACAGTCAACACTAAAAGCTTCATTGACTTCAGATAAATGAATAGTTTTTCCCTCAGTAGTGTAAACAGAATAATTGGCAGGAGTCTTGCTCTTGCAATGGGTTCAGCATCTGGCAGTCATTCAATTTTGGATCACAGTGTAGCCCGGCTTAGAGTTGATTCAAAACTCCGAGCGCGGACATCTTTCTAGAGGGAGGGGCTGCTTCTCAAAGGAGTGAGGAGTAGCGAGGCTCCAAGTTTTCTGTCTATGCTAGAATAATTTGGATTTTTTTCAAATACATTTAGAGAACATATTGTAGGTAGTATGGTCATACTATTCCCAAGATTTAGAGTAGGATTTTTTGTAAACTACAGAGCTTTTAAAAAAAAAAGGTTTCCCCAAAATAAAAATTGTGCTTTTGAATTGAAAATTCATTTTTATTTATTTATTTATTTTTATATAATTCATTTTTGCTAGATTGATGACAGTGAGCCCTAGCATTTACAGTCAGACACTAAAGGAACGGCTAGACAGTATTCACATGCCTGCCAACAAAGGACTGATACAGTACGTAGACGACATCCTGGTTACAGCCCGATCAGACACAGAATGCGAGAATACATCACTGACAGTTGCAATTCTGTGAAAAGCAAGTGGTGTCACACTTGCTTTCCAAGGGGGGTAGTCAGCTGTAGACAGCTAACACAAGAACGTATTCAGTTACTTACTAACCTTACACAGCCCATGACACAAAAGGAAGTTTGTGCATTTATTGGCCTCACTTCTTACTGTAGGCAATGGATTCCCCAGTATGCGTATCTAGCCAACCACTCATACAGTTAACTACACAGGAGGCACCCATTTTGACTGTACTCCCTTGGACACAAGAACACACCTTGGCATTTGAGGAATTAAAAAGAGCATTATGTCACGCGCCATATTTTTATTTATTTTTACATTTGACTGTAGCGAGACTGACAGGATATGAACTGACATTATTTCAGCCACACATAGAGATCAGACGTTGTAATATTCTGAATCCTGCAACACTTTTGCCCTCAAGTACAGTAAATACACCACCACATGACTGTGTGGAAGTAATGAATATAGTGACGAAACCAAGACAAAACTGACAGATATTGCACTTCCAGACCCTGACCTGATACTCTATGTAGATGGATCATGCTTGAGAACGAGTGCAGGAGAGTTAGTAGCAGCATGGTCCACTTATTCAAGCCCTGTTGGAAGCAATACATTTACCTACAGCTATTTCTATCCTGAAGTGCAAAGCTCACACCAAAGTTACAGACACCATTTCCCAGGGTAATGACCTGGCAGACCGAACAGCAAAACTTACAGCCCAGACAGCCCAGACACCAACAGACACGACAAAGACAGAGGTACCATTACTGACAACATGTATGACAGTCAGGGATCCTACACATGATGTACTCGACATACAGACACATGCCACCACAGATGAGATAAAGAAGTGGACTGAACAAGGAGGGGTCCAGACTGAACAAGGTTGGCTGACTAAGGGAAAAAGCACATGGTTTCTCCCAGATTCTATGGTACAAGTAATCATAAACACAGCTCATAGTGAAATGACAGATGTAAAGGTTACAAGTATGTCTTAGTAGTAGTGTGTGCACTATCTAGATGGACAGAAGCATATCCAGTTCCAGATTACACTGCTGTGACAACAGCCAGGCAATTGGTGCGAGAGTTCTTCCCCAGATATTGCCCCGTGTCATCTATTCAGATAACGGGCAGCCATTCTCCTCTGAATGAATGAAACAAGTGTCACTTCTGTTAGGATATAAGTGGAAATTCCATTGTGTAAGACACCCAGAAGCAGCAGGCCTTGTAGAAAGACATAATCAGACAATTAAGACAAAAGTTGCTGAGATCTGTACAGAAAAAGGCGTGGATTGGATGGTGGCCTTGCCGGTTGCCCTCTTTTACATGCGTATGGTAGCTCATTCCAGAACAGGCCTATCTCCTTATGAAGTAGTGTTCGGTAGACCGCCAAATATGTGGGGTACGCCTATGCCTAAAAAAAAAAAATACCTGATGTTGACAGTAACATGCTGACAGATTACCTGGCTTCCTTGATTTCTGCACTACTCTCTTGTTGTTCACAGGTTGCTGCTGCCTTCCCTGACAACACCCAGGTCAAGGAACACGCCATTGTCCCCGAGAATTTTGTATGCATCCGGAATTTTGATCGTTCAAGTCCCCTTGAGCCACGTTGGAAGACGCCGAAGTTGGTGGAAGGACGTAAAGGCCGAACTCACCTTCATCACTACAAAAGATACTTCGGACTATTTGGAACTTTGGAACTTTTATAAAGAACACTGACCTTTGCTAGAAAAGACTCCACAGCAGCAGTATAGGTTTAAGTTGCGATCTAGTAAGTCAGACGTAGTTTAATTGTTTAAGCCCACCCAGTGGTGAATCGGTTAGACTTGATTTCTGACATGTATAAGATCACATATGAGAATAGCAAGAAGAGAGATAAGAAGGAAAAATACTGCAAGATATTACGCAGTAGATGTATAGTTACCTTGATCATTTTTTTTATTCCGTGCATTGTTATAATTGGTATCAGTTTATTGCTACATGTTTTCTTTCCCGTTTCCTCACATATACATTCTTCCAGTAACAGCACCGCAGAGCACACATTCAGTGACCTGCCTCCTCATGAATTGTCATATCGACTTGCACTACGTAACAATACATTTATTCGAATGTTACACCATTCTCACCAGACCAGCAATGCGACTGATTGCTGGGTATGTGGCCAACTGCCTCCTTATCAAGAAACAAAGGGAGTTCTGCCCTTCTACCCTTTACCGTTCTCACACAATGGTTCATGTGGAGCATGGTTTGCTCTAATGACCTCAATAGATAGAAGGTACATAGCTTATCCAGGTGGCTGGATATATGGAAACCTGAATAAAGTAATGAATGACGCATGCTTTCCAGACAACGACGGATTCCCCCAAAGAAAGGGAACCGATTTAGAGAATGAAGAGTACGAGCAGGGAAATGCATCTGTTAATTTTATAATGTTAAACGTTCAGCCCAAGCAAAATACAGGTCCACCGTTTATTTCAGTTCTACCAGCAAAAGGTGATTTATGTGTTAGTAAGAAAGGCTCAGTACTTATGGGACACAGCGAGTGTAACACTGTAGTAGAGTTTAGTGATAAAGGACTTTCTTCTTTCAAACCATCACGCCATACCTATTTCATTTGCGGTCAGACAGCCTATGTACATCTGCCCTTAGACTGGGGTGGGACTTGTTATATAGCATTCCTATTGCCACCTGTTTTTCTGGCCCCATCCAATTATCATAGAGATTCACGACTAGAACATGTTAGACAAAAGAGAGAGACAGATTCCGCAGGGATCGATCAGACTGAAACAGCTTGGGAGCAATATACAGACTTCAACAAAGGTTTCTTTTTCTTCGTTGGCCCCGTCGAAAATAGTAAGCTGATACGCAAATTAACAAGAACCCTGGAAGCAGTAGTGAATGTGACTGCATCTGCCCTGGCGAACTTAACCCAGGAGCAATCTGCTAAGAGACTTGTCGTTTTACAAAACCGCCTCGTTCTAGACGTCATCTTGGCGGATAGGGGCGGAGCTTGTAGAGTCATCCGATCTAGTTGTTGCATTTTCATCCCAGATAATGCACCATCTGTGTACGAAGCAATAACAAGGCTCCACAAAATTGCTCATGCCATACATCAAGATCCAGGCACATGGACTTGGTCCAGTTGGTTCTGGGGTGTAATATCGGCATGGGGATGGAAAGTTATGTCCTTCCTAGGAATGATCCTACTTATGGTATTTGGTTGCTGTCTCTGTCTGCAGTGTGGCCCGGCCATTTGCGGCCTGTGTGCTACTGCCTGTATTCCACATCCACGTAAACAAAGGATAAAAGATGAACAAATGATGCTGTATGATGAACTATACGGTCTCATGAATATAGATTTATCCTGAAGGGTTAAGTAGGGGACAAGGAGGGAATGAGGAAAATTAAATTTTGCCTGACCAGGATGCCCCCTACGTATACCCTATGTTACATGTGTGTGCATGTCATCCATGCATATTTCCTTGTAGTGGCCTGAATCACTAGGCCTCTGCATTCATGTCCTGCATTAAGGTGCCTGTCATCAAGTTTCCCAAAAGTTAAGCTAACATGAAGGCCCATGTATTTTACATTGTGCACTTTTAAATAAATATCGTACTGAACCCTTTTTGTGGTTCAGATTGAACCACCAGTCCCTGAATTAATGTTTTCATGACTCCTGACACACTGAAAGCCGCAAGAAGCCCAGTAAGGCCTGCCAAGACAGTATTATGAATAACAGTTATCTGTTTGCTTTACAGAATCACATTTCAGTCTGGTGAAGAAGGTACACAGAACCCATCTGCATAGATAGGGCCCAGCCATTCTGTCTCTGTTTAAGTGGATTACAGTGCTTGCATCCATAGAAAGCTCATGCAACGAACAAATAAATATGCCCTTTCTGTCATTTAGTGACGAGCAACCTTTGCTTCAGATAATACATCCCCTGACTCAAGATATCAGTTAGTATCAGATGTGCTGGTCGCCTTGACACAAGAGATCTCTCTTCTAGACTGAAAGTCAGCCTCCTCCCAGTTACACGTCAATTGCATGTCATGCCCAAGTTGCACACAAGTAGGACAAAGTTCGAGCTGGTCATGCAAACTCCTCCTCTGTGTACCACCCACCTATGACACCTACCTATCACCTACCTATGACTCATCGAAGTACACACCCTCATGTACGCCCACATGCTCTTATCTCTTTCTTTCTTGCTCTGCCTGGAGCGCTCCGCCCTATGTACAAGGAGTAAAATGTATATATTCTGTTCATTGTTATTAAATGTTAGAAGACCCTTCCTGAACCTCTGTGGTGACGGAACCGATTCTCCCTTTGACTCGAGTTATTGGAATAAAGCCCATTTAACTTGGACACCACGGATCCTGTCTCTCATTTGATGCATGATACTTTGTTAATGCCTAGAAATTCTGCCAGGGTAATATTTTATTTACCACAGTTTAATGGAAGGAGCATGACCCACACGCTGCCGTTTAACCCACTGGGGTAAACACTTGAAACACGAACCGCAGCGCTGGAAGGGATTTGGGTGGGGGACGTTTCCCCTTCCAATCCTTCAGATGACGGAGGCACTTGAATGGAGCAGGACGTTATTTAGCAATTTGCCTTTGATTAGGAACCCTGCAAGATTACCACTTGGATTTATACTTTGAACCCCTTTGAATGCACCACAGTTCTGAATAGTGCATTTTAGTATCAGTAAGCATAACGAACTTTCCATCATTCACTCGAATTCAATGGTGCATTTTGGGACTTCGATGTTCTATCTGTCAGGTGACCACGGAAACGCCAATAAAATGCAGGCACTAACACTATGCATGTCATTTCCTGCCCATGACCAAGGCTACCTTGCCGAAACTAGTTGGGACTACAGGACGCTTTTGCCTTTTTGTTTCATTAAATGCCTTTTGATATCTGATGAGGGCCTCTGCTTTTGGTGCTTCACGATGTGGAATTTTACCGGGGCTCACCGTGCCCGGTTCAGAGGCCGCCCTGAAGGGTCGGGGGCTCCCCAAACGGAGGTGTTTTGGAAATATATATATATATATATATATATATATATATATATATATATATATATATATATATATATATATATATATATATATATATATATATATTCACTGAAAAAACCATAGGTTATAGACCATATATAGTTAGGAATTAGCATTTACAAAACCTTGAAAATTCACTGAAAAAACCATAGGTTATAGACCATATATAGTTAGGAATTAGCATTTAAAAAACCTTATTTTACTCACACAAAACCATTGAAATTCCATATATAGTTAGTTGCACTAACTATATATCGCGCACCTGCAATCCACTGCTGATGATGTCACATATTACATCATTCATGACATGGTCAGTGACATCACTGATGACATCACTGATGACATCTCAAATGACATCACTGATGACATCACTGATGACATCTCAAATGACATCACTGATGACATCACTGATGACAACATCCAGTGACTGTATGTTTCTGTAAAGTTAAAATGTGTCTTACATATTGAAGAATGAGTGGAAGTATAAGTGTCTGGACAAAGGATTTAGTAGGTGCATGACTGAATGCATGAGTGAGTGATTAAATGTGTCTCACTGAGTGCATGGGTTAGTGACTAAAGTGTCTTAATTTGTGCATCATTATGTCTGTTGTTCTGTAAACTGCTGCATGTTTTGATCAGTAGCTATATAATTAACTATATGGGTTACTGATTGATTGTCCAAGTATTTGTATGGGAGACTGAGTGTGTGTGTGGCTGGCCGGGAGGTGTGTGACTCTGTGCAGATCAATGTGTACTTGTATCAATGATTGTATAACAAGGTAAGTATGTGTTAGTATATGTTTGAAAATGTAAGGTGCTCTATGTTTAACTGTATAGACAAGAAAATGGAAGTGTCATTGATTCTTTACAGGACTGACTAGGTGTGTGAGTAACTCCATGGATGAGTGGCAGACTGTGAGTGTCTGTATAGGTGTATGAGTGCATATGATAGTGTTGTAAAGATGAGTGATTGTATGTATGAATGATAGTATGGGTGAATGAGTGAAGGTGTGTGTAGACGTAGGAATCAGTGAGTGCGTATGTAGTAACTAGTATTGGTGTGTCAATGGTTTCAAAAATTATATTCTGTATTTAACACTGGGTGAAACAGAGGTTATATTAAAATGTGAGGAGATGCATTGTATTGTCACATGAATGATATCATCAGTGATGTGGTCATTGATGTCAAATGAGATGTCATCAGTGATGTCATCAGTGATGTCATTTGAGATGTCATCAGTGATGTCATCAGTGATGTCACTGACCATGTCATGAATGATGTAATATGTGACATCATCAGCAGTGGATTGCAGGTGCGCGATATATAGTTAGTGCAACTAACTATATATGGAATTTCAATGGTTTTGTGTGAGTAAAATAAGGTTTTTTAAATGCTAATTCCTAACTATATATGGTCTATAACCTATGGTTTTTTCAGTGAATTTTCAAGGTTTTGTAAATGCTAATTCCTAACTATATATGGTCTATAACCTATGGTTTTTTCAGTGAATTTCATTGTTTTTTTAAAAACTAATATCTATAGCTGTAAAATGTATTCTTCTTTAAATCCAAAAATATATTTTATATGTTTATTAATAATTTTTTTTTAATATTTTTTTTGTTTCGCTCCCGGTCCGCGAACCGGGAAGCTTCCCGTTAGCTCAATTCGATTCCGCGATCCGGTCCGCGAACCGGTAACAAATCAACATAGTTACGGTATCGCGTTGCCGCGTAATGCGTCTTATGACGTACGGCGTTAGCGCACCCGGAAGTGCCCCGGGGCGCGGACCGAGGCGCGAAACGCAACTCCCCGGAAGCGATCCGCGGCGCGAAAGCGCAACGTATCGCGTTGCCGCGAAATGCGTCTTGTGACGTACTGCGTTAGCGCACCCGGAAGTGTCCCCGGGCGCGGACCGAGGCGCGAAGCGCAGCGAACCGGAAGCTAACCGGGGAGCGTTCCGCAGCGCGTAACATGAAAGTTAGAGTCATGTGACTTGTTAATAAAGCTTTTCATTGGTTCATTTCACTTTTAGTTTCATAATTATGGAAGGCTAGGTCAGGTGACCTAAAAATAACACTTTTCATGGGTTGAGAAGTATTGTTTTTTCCAAATGATGAAAACCCCTCCTTCTTTCCTCACTCTGACTTTCATCATTGTGAGAGGAAGACCTTTATTAATACTTGAGAAATGACTTCAGTACTTGCTTCAGCTGGTGCACCCCCACCACCACCTCCACCTCCTCATGGGAAGAGAGGACCACCTCCCCAGGTGATCACCAACACAGAGGAGGAAGAGGAAGACCTAGAGGAAGAGGAGAGAGAAGAACCACAGTTCTTGGAAGAGGTGCCCCGGGTTTCCCATAGGAAAGCCAGTTTCATCTGGCAGTTTTATTCAATCCCTCCAGGGCAAAAGAAAGTGAATGCGAGGTATGTGACCTGCCTCATCTGCAAAGAGAAATTATCAAGAGGGACTGATAAAAAGTATAGCTATGGGAACTATACCATGCATCGGCACATGACCAGGAAGCATCCACTTAATTACAGCCGGGCGGAAATACGGGATATGGAACAAAACCCAACAGCAACTCCTGTGGCCAGGTCAACATCGTCAATATCATTGACACCAGCAAAGGCACGGGAAACTGTGCCAAACATCCAAGAGAATTTTGGGCACATGAAACATACTTGTATGCACTGTGGTGCGTTGATATCATGTGGTAACATGAGTATTAATGCCATCAACCTGGCTTATGACAATCATAATTGCCCTAACCGCCCCCAGTAATTTTTTTTTGCTCCTGTTGAGCCCTTTTCAACGCCTGTTTTTTGTTGTTCCCCCCCCCCAAAAAAACCCCAAAAAAATATAAAATCGTTCAAAAAATACAAAAAAAAACAAAAAATGTTCAAAAAATACAAAAAAAATATAAAACAACAAAAATATAAAAAAAAAAGTTCTTTTCAGAACTACCTTCCCTTTCCAAAAAAATTGCTAGAATGTTTAGCACTCTGGCAAGCTCTATTTCTTTTGGTTCGCTTCCGGTTTAGCTTCCCGGTACGCGTACCGGGAGCTAACCAAAAAAAAAACTTTTTAAAAAAAAAGAGTAAGTATAAGGAAAGTAAACAGAGAGTGATGTTTCAAGAAAGACAGCTATAGGGAGTAAAGAAGAGATACTATTTAATAGATCTATTTACCAAAGAACAGACAGAAGATGGTATAATTGTGAAAAACAAAATAGATAACGAAGTGAAAGAAAAACAAGCATTGGCATAGCCAATAGGTATCGACTTTTGGACCTTCTAAGTCTTTAGTTATGCAGCATAATATCCTTGGTGCAGCAACATCAACTGTTGCATGGCTAAACACGTATAAGGTCCCAAAGGCAAGACCTATTGTCTATGCCAATGCTTGTTTCTTAAGTAGAATTGCAATACGTATGGCTCTTCCATGTAAAAAAATCTTATCTTGTGCTCTAAAGATTGCTAAAGTCTCGACAGAGAACAGGCTAGATTGTAAGTAGGGTAAATTGCGCTTGGTGATCTGTTTGAGGGAGCGTCTGCTTTGCCTGGTGTCTTTGGAGAGCAATTTTGATTGTTATACTGGACAATATAGCCCTAATGTAAATAACATAGGGGCATATTATCAACATAGGCAATAAAAGTTTTGCAGCTTTTATAGGCAGAAATGTGTCGCTAAAGCTGCTTTTGCGGCAGAAAACTGCCGCTAAAGCCGCTTTTGCACCAGTTTTCTGCCAATAAAAAGAGCAATAATTTTATTGGCTGCATTCATAATATGCCCCTTAGTGTGCTTCAACTACACAGAGAAAGCATTATGAACAAATAGTGATACAGTGATCAGTCTAAGACACTAAGAGTAATAGAGACGGAGTGAGTGAACAAGAGTGAGGAACTATGAGAAGAGAGGGACTGAGAAAAAAAGTGGAAGGAGTTGAGTAAGTAGGTAATAGAGAAAGGAATGAGGGAAGTAGCAAAGGCAGGAAACTGAGGATTAAAGAAATGAAGCAGTGGAACTAATAGTAGTTCAATGTGATAGAAATGTAACGAAAAGAGTACAAAATACTTACCTTATAATTGTCGTTAAATTCCTCACTTTTTATTTTTATACTTTCAATCTGTGAAAGAGAGAACAAACATTTGAAAAGTATAAAAACATGTATTGAAAAATTACAAAAGACAAGGGCAAAGATTGAAGGACAAACAGTTTTTCAATAACTTTGACACTTACAGAAGCTACACAGTCCTAAAGATATACATTTTAAAGTAACACTATCTTGATGGAGATGAAGTGAGACCTATCTTAAAACATGGTGCATCTTTTGCATTGCTGTTGTCTCAGAAAAGTGTCGCAAGACACTAAAATTTAAAATAATTGCTTCAGGATGCCAATAAGATGTCTACTATCCAGAGTTTTGTTTCAGGTGAGGCCTACTCAGGGTTGCAGATGAAATTTCGAGTTGTTGAAGAGAATAGAAGACATAATACATGTGAAGGTCTACCAATGAAGTGAGTCATGTCCACTGCAATGTTCAACAAAGTCCAAACCTCCTATGTTTCCCTGGACAGACCTAAACTTGATCTGCACAATGTGATTCGTAATGATAGGAAACACAGGTGATGTAATTGAAATACATGCAATTTATTTTGCTCATTTCACAATCACATCACTTCTGTTTCCTTTGCTTAGGTATCTCATTGTGCAGATGTAGTCTAGCATATCAAAGAATACGCAGAAGTGCAGCACTGCATGCAACAACTTTGACACTTACAGAAGCCTCACCTTCTCCATGCCTTCTACACAGTTCTACATATACATCATAAATGGAAACATTACAGAATTAATTATACATGTTAAATGGTTTATTTTTGCTGTTCTCAGAATGTATCAAAATTCACTAAAAACAGTGACTTGAAGGTATTCATCATGTAACAGCGGGGAAAAAAAAACACAATCAAAATGATTGTGTTTAAAAAACCCATACAAGATCAGAAATCAAAAATCAGAACTCCTTAAAGTTAACTTACTTTCCATGACGTCCAAGGATGTCCTATGAATAGCTTATACTCTTTTGTGCTGTTATTACTTTCAGCCCACCAGTTTCTGAAAGAAAATCTCCATCGTTTTTAAAAACATGTTACATACAATAAATGACTTCTTGCTCTCTACCACAAGATTCCACAAGGCCAAATTTTGTCAGAGCCATGTATAACTCTTGGATTTCTTGTTAGCCAATCCCATCATTTGGTATTCCCGCAACTTTCAGAATTAAAATGTTGAAGATCATTTTCACAATCCTGGAATAGTAATATCTTCCCCTTCTTGCTCAGTCATGTTCTACATTTCGTATGACACTGATACTGCTTAATATGAAGCAGACTTACACTACCTCTATGAGTACTACAATTATTTAATTCTCTACATCACTTTTAATCACAAAGTAATGTAAAACAGTAGACAGCATTGCAGACTTACATTCCCTCTACTCCATGTTTTGATTGGCTGCTTTAATTAGCTTATGAAAAGAAACAGTTTTTCTGAACTCATTTAAACTGCACATACATGTCCATGATGTCCAATCCTATGATTAGAAGTTATGTCTCTGAACTACACTTATCCTCAAGGCCAAATTGTGTAGGAGCCATTAGAACTTCTTGAAATTCCACAGATCATATCCCGAGATTATTTTCCTAAAATTTTGGTTTTAAAAACACCAGGTAAGAGTTTTTAAGGTCATACGGCAATTTTTTTTTGAAAATTACAACAGAATCATTACAGAATGACCAGCCATTTCTAGACTTTAAATAAGCTGTGTAATGTCCTGATGATATTGAAGGGCCGTCATGATATATAATTGCTGTAGTTACAAAAGTCCTTCCTGATATTGACAACTGCGAAGCTACAAATTTTTTTATTAAAGTTGTCAATTTTGTTCCATCAGGCCTACATCGTTGGAACATTAAAATGATGTACTGGCCATATGTTCGTATAAATAATGTGGACATCATTTCAGATTTACATTGGCTACACTCCATGTTGTGATTAGCTCCTTTTACTAGCTTATTAAAGGAGACTGATTTACTGTCTGGCAAAGTTAAATATACAAATCTTTCTGAGTCTACACTAGTAGTACTTGATACCATACAGTTCTCGCAGTCATGCTGCCATTGATAAGAAAGCCCAAACAGCTGATCTACATCTACACCTTCAGCATGTAATACATGAAGCATATACATTAAAAACTCCTGACAATCTTGCTGAATATTTTGAGAGAATTGTGTTTGGCCTGAACATCTATCTAACAGATTTCTAATTTCAGACACACTTTCTATGTTTCTTCTATCAGTGGTACATTTCTCTAACACAGAATTTAACAAACTGCAAAATCTTTGATCAGAATTGACCACAATCTCTTCTTTTACATTTTTTAGAGAAAACAAAACATTAATTACTACATTAGCATAGCAGTTGACACCAGAACTGTTTTCAAACTGAAAACCAACAACATCTTCAACAGAATCCTCTTTGTTTCTGCTTGTAATTTTAGGTTCATTCACTTTTTGTCTTTTTGCTACAACCTCTCCAGTATTGTTCTCATTTCTTCGTTTCCGGCCTACCAGACGTTTCTCAAACAAAGGAAACTGAGGCAAATGTGGCGCATACTCTCTTCTTAACCTATTGTATTCCTTAACACAATCTAGATCTGCACAAATGTTTCTGACATCACAGTCAATCAAGTACAATCCCGATAAAGTTCTAACTCGTGACAATGCCACATATGCCATACCCTCCTTGAACACAGAACTGCCAATATTCACCAATGCAGTGTCTACACTTAAACCTTGCGATTTATGAATTGTCACCGCATATGCCAAGCAAACAGGGAACTGCTTACGGCGAACATATAAGTCTTTTACAAGCAAAAATCTAGCAGAACAACGAGCAATTAGCTGTACTTCCTCAATGCCATCAAATTTAATTTTTAAAAATTCAATTCCATCTCTATTTCTGTATTTCACAAAATCAACAACATTACCCATTGATCCATTTACCAGACCTCTTTCAACATGTAAATTCCTTCTTAAAATTATACGGCAGTTCAAGCACACATTCAGAGTCTTTTCAAAACCTGCAGTTTTAGATATACTCTTCTCTAATGAATCCAATTTTGTTTTCAGATTCTCAGACAAAATAATTGTTGATCCCATATGCTCTACTCTATCAATAGCTTCCACTTTCACAATCTCTTGCTTTTCTAAATGCAACATTTTGTTGTTAAATTTTGCACATTCTGCAAGAGTTGGCATCAAACATATTCCAGATTTCTTATCAGTAATTTTCTGAAAAATATTCTCAGGCACAACATCTTGTTCTGGATATAAATTTGTCAGTAATCGTGCATGTAAAGCTTCTTTCCCATGCTCGGTCACTTTTCCAATTCTAACATCTTGTAGAATAGTCTTGTAAACTTCATCCTTTGCCTGACGCATATTTTCATGCAGTTCAGCATAATTGAAGTTTAACCATATATTGACGTTGCCAATGCTGCCTAGGCACTTCCTGGTATCTTCATGCGTGAGCATTTTGAACACAGGTTGCCCTTTCACTGGTGTCAGCTGCAGAAGATCTCCAAAAACAATGATGTGTTTGCCACCGAATAACACATCATACTCTGTTTTGAGAACTTCTTGCATCCTCAAATGCACAAAGGCAAGCATGACATTGGAAACCATGCTTACTTCGTCAATGATAAGAAGTTTCATTTTCCTCAAGATTCTTGAAACTTCAAAACAAGCATCTCCAGATAGCTTGTGATATTCTAATTTGTTGTCATGCTCCACTGGCAGCATCAGTAAACGATGTAAAGTAATCCCTTTAATATTATGTGCTGCCAGTCCAGTTGGAGCAGTGACAACACAAGACAGTGATGACTCTGTCCTTTCCTGCAAATAGCATGAAATTGCTTTAATGAGGAAACTTTTTCCAGTTCCCGCTTCTCCACTAACGTACAGTCGGACAGGCTTCAACGACGTACATGAGCACTCTTTCTTATCATGACTTAATCCATGATCAATTTGCATGGTAACTTCGTCATATATTTTCCTCTGCTCAACGTTGAGTTGCCTTTCCAACTCTTCTAAGTTAACCGCATCCTCTTGAGCATGTGCCATGGCTCTTTCCACCTCATTCATAGCAGTGGCAGCTTCATTTTCAATAAGAGGTCCTCCTAGTGGATCCTGACTCAATGAAGCAGAACTCTGACTGTCCTGAGAACTGTCTCTGGCAATCTCGGCTGCAATCGTTGCTTCCTGCTCAATTTCCGCATTCAACATTTCTACATATTTGGGAAAAGCAGGACATTCTATGGTCTCCTTGGCGGCATTGAAAGAGTCTTCGTAACAGAGGAAATCTCCAAGCAGTTCCTCTTCTGCACGCCAAGGCTTGAAAAGTTGCAAAAGTGCTAAATAGAAAAACTCCTTTTTTTCAGGAGATTCGCCACTCAATTTTCGATGGTTTATCAAGTGGCATTTTCTTTGCTTGACCAGACATCCCTCACTTCCTATTACAGCATACACTCCTTTCTCAGTATCTTCTTTGATGTTCCTCTTGAACATGTAATTTTGCAGAACCTCATACAGACAAACATTCTCTAGGTGACTGCTTCGATTTGGATAATATGTATCCAACATGTTTGTCTTCAAAATGTCGGTACTGTTTGGCTCCTTTTCCGCCAAATACTCAATTTCCCGCACAGGTTTGAGAACTCGATTACGCGTTGCAGCAAGACCAAGACTCGCCCAAACGATACTCCTGGACTTGGCATAGAGACTTGCTGAAGACAACCGGTCAGAACATTCGTACGCTCCGATTTCTCGATGCGACAACATCTTCAGACTGAAACTGTACAACTTCTTGCTGAGGCTCTTTTCATGGGAAATGTCCTCCCACATATCCTTCAATTCTGTCTTCTCTTTTTTGGTGATATACGACGTCACATACCGAGCCACAGCCATACAGTTATCAGCCACAAACTGTATATCCATGTTAGCATTCCACATGGACAAAATCACCGGGTTGTAGTCGTTGATATACTTGGACTCTTCGTTCCTCTTCAAATTGTAAGTGTTTTTAGGTGATTTCTTCATCACATTATGTCGCAGCGAAGACATCAAACTGTTTACTCTTCCTTTAGAAATCACCGGTCGTGGGAAGCCGAAACGACATTTGGTGTAGAACTTGTCTTTGTTTCGGAATTTACGACGGCAGTACTTTCCACATCTATGGCTTTGGAAACGCAGAACTTTTTCTCTTAGGCGTTTCTTCTCCTTTGCGTTTGGAACAGCACACGTAGAATACTGTTGGATGAAACTCATCACTGAGTCTTCTGGATCCGTTCCAAATTTAGGTGCATCCTTGATCCACAGCAACATATGTATATGAGGAGCTCCTCTTGCTTGGTACTCCTTTCTCCAGAAGAAATCCAACACCTCTCCAAGAGGTGGATTCTTCTTATTCATGATGAAAGACATCATAGCTTCAAATCTATGATTGAAGTACCTACATACATTGACTGGATCCAAAGAGCACAGTTCTCCGGGTGTCTTGAATTCGATGTTTTCTACGTTAGCATTTGCCTCTCGTAGAAATTGAAGTAAGTCTTCCCAGCCATACTCGGCACAACTCAGAGTGAGGAACCATGTGGGAGTACCTAAGTTCCTCAGCATACATTTTAAATCACCATGACGACGGTACCAGTACTCATTAGTACCACGCTGACACGCCATGAGATTAATCAGGTGAGATTCCAAAATACTATCTTGGACATTCACTTTATCCATAAAATCACTTGCTGAGATGTTTTGCATGTGTATACCACTTTTCAAGATGTGGTTCACTGCATATGACAGTCCAGACAGATCACTTTCAAACAGGAGATGAAACAAATAAGGAATGCATTGTCGAAACCTAGCATCTCCTGCATACAATCGCAAAGTCCGGTATTCAGAAGCAGGAATTTGATGAGGTCGCTCATCATATCTTCCTCCCTGACCTGTTGGAAAAAGCTGTGGGAAACACCGAGCTTCCAAACTTTCCTCCCAAACACTAATGGGACTCCCTTTGGCTTGTTTCATTTGAAACAACTCAATAGCATTCCCCATGACTTCCTTTGAATGCAAAGGATGAACACTATAATGTTCATATATTTCCTCACTAGTAGAGGGTTCTACTTTCTCAATTTGACCAGCACACAAATCGCTATCCTCTTCCTCACTTACTTCCTCTTCTGCAACATATACATTCTTATAGTATTTATTATTTTTTTTCAAATACAATGTTGCCTTTTTAACTATCCTAACATCTACTAAATCTTGCCATATTTTCTTATTCTTTGTCGGAACCCCATTAACTAAGATAACCAGAGGTTCCTCTTCCACTTTTTCTACTCCAATTGTGTTAATGTTTTTCTTCAAATCTAGAGGCAAATAAACAACTCTTCCCTTTAATCCTCTCTGTAAATCTGATGGAGGCAATTTCCCTGTCTTTGGCTCCATTCTTACAATAGCCTGAAAGGGATGGATACTTTGAATCAAAATAGATTCATAAGTATTTAAATCCTTCAATTCAGAAGGAATCTCAACCAATTCCAGATTATTATGAACTGCTCTAGCAGGCATCTGGTTTTGTTTTAATTTGTTACAACAATAAGTACACACACGTTGATCCAATCCCAAATCAAAACAATTTTCTACCATCAAGTATGTTGCAAAATCCTTCCATTCACTATTATTTTCCCTTTCACTTTTTGCATATAAATCCACTAACTTAGTCTGATTCTTATAATAAGTGCGTCTACAACACACACAAGTGAAATTAGGCCTCTCACTTGATTTCATGTCAAACGTCGCAATTTCCCTCTGGAAATTATCTGTACTGGAAACCTGTACACTATCTTCCAAATGACCCTCTACTTCTTGCTCAATTTCAACATTCTCCTCTTTACTTCCAAAGTAACAAAACTCAATTTCTTCACATATATTCTTCACATCTATTTCAGAACCATGCAAAAGAGCAGCGCATAATTGTTTCAGCATAATTGCTGGACTCTTAGCATAATACAACAGTCTAACTAACTTCCTCACTTTGTTATGATGCACTGCTAGCATCCTGAAATGATGAAAAACACTCTGGCATACTCTCCTGGAAAGACAAGCCAGTGAATGACCATGCAAACCTGTCACTTCTCTCACTCTGCAAGGATCTAATTCTTGCAACAACCTTATTTTCTGCTTCAAACTTTTCTTGTTAAATGTCCGTACAAAATCACAAAGCAAATTGATGGAATCCTGTCGCACACTGCAAATACTACTACACTTCCAGGTGTACACAGGACCCTTAGCACATCTTCCTAAAACCTCATTACCTAACAACTCTTCTGCCTCTGTTGTCACAAGTTTTTCTTTTTCAACTGGACAACCATCTTTCACTTCATAAGCACGACCACTGATGTCAACTGCATGCACCAAATCATTATCCTGGAAATAACTCTCTTCATTAAAAAATGCCTCACAGCTTGAACTATGTATCCATTCTCCAGAAAAAACTTCACAAAAATTACTACGATTAACTATTCTCTTCCATCTACTATTTCTTTTGAAATCAAAAATTGCCTTGTTTAGCTTCCTAATTCTATTGATTATCAAAATAAATAACTTACGTTTAATTTCAAAAGCCTGATCAATAACTTTCTCAACTTTTTTTTTTCTCCTATAAAAAACTTATTTCTGTTGACCTTTCTTAATATTTTTTAACAAATTGCCAATTATCCTGTTACGGAACATTCGTTTACGAATCTCCGTAAACTGTTGTTTCCTTCTACTATCATGCACAGATTTATCTCTTGCTCTAGCAGTAACATTTTCATTTGTCCTTTTCTTTCCATTTGATTTACTTGTCATTTTATGGATTGAAACATTTTCTGTACTAATATTTTTTTTATTACAAATATTTCTTATGAAATATTTAGAGCTCTTACCCGGTGCTTTCTTCATGGCTTGAGAAATCTTTTTGTTAGAGGACTGCTGCATTTTTTTTTTCTCCTGCTGTCTTTGACGTTTTGCAGCCTTCATCTCTCTTATTTTTGTAGGCATCTTGAAATGATCTGCAGTTGAATCTGAGGAAAAAGATAATAAAAAATGTTATTAAACATTATTATCAAACAGTAAATCATTAATAGTGATCAAAAATATAACACACTACTTGACATTTTATTTTGAAGATTTTTTAGTCATTGCCATTTTTACAATACAGAAATACCAGAAAAGAAATGACATTTATATTTATGTTACCTATGCTATTTTATATGTGAATCTGATCTAATTTTATGAGCATATTTTAATATTTTATTGAAAACACTACACATAACCTGTTTTTGAAGGTGTTTTTATTTTTAAATTAAACGGTTTACCTTTTTACTTTTTATTGATTATAAATTTTAAAAATAAATGTTTATAATTCCAAAGGCTGAAGCAAGTCAGCTTCCCATCCGATATCATATAATTCAGACAAATCTGCATCCTCATCACGCTCTTCTTCATCCTCAGGATTTAAATCATCCAATGGATCAACATCCACTGATGTTTCAATTACAAGTTCAATGATGAGGTCAAAATCAACTGATTGCAGATTGTCGCTCATGTTGAGGTTGTCTTTATCTTTAAAGAAAGATAACAACAATGAGATGTTGCAGAGTAAGAGACAAATCTCACAGATTATAATAGTAAAATTATTTAACAAGAGTAACATTTTGCAGCTATTATTTAACCATGTCCAGCGATGCTGAGCAGGTGAAGCCTATGTCTAATTTTTCACTGAACAGGACTCATCTGTTCTTAACCTTGGATAAGCCTCAACGACTCTGTGTCCCCTGCACATACTCAAATGTTAAAGTGCAGATTTATATTAAATGGCAGATCCCCAGGCATGCACCAGTTAATGTGCACCACTGTTTTACCACCCATGGTGTGCCGCATTTACAATCAGATAGGAGAAAGCTGCTTCAAAACCCTGCGCCTGCTTGAAGCTTGCATAGGTCTTGACGCAGCATTGTATAGATGGGGCACCCCTGAGCCTTGCTGGAGCTGCATCGCACTTACGATACAACTCCAGCAATGCGCCACCTTTACAGCACAGATACGTCACGCATCTGTGCCATTTTTGCCCCATGCTGCGCCGCATTGTAAATACAGCACACCATGGGTGGCGGAACAGCGGCGCAAAATGACTGGCACATCCACTGCTGCATCGGTTTCATGTGGCACGTTTTTTTTACACCATGACACATCTGCCTAAATGCATCAATTTGTAATTTTCTCGCCTCATAGCAAATCTTTTGCACCGCCACTGCGTCACAAAAGTGACGCACAGTGGCGCAAAAGATGCATACACCTATCATAAATCTGTCCCTAGCATTTTAAATGATTAATTCAGGATGACGATAAGGTGTGGCCTATGCAGAGCTTTGTTTAAGGTGAGGCCTACTCAGGGTTGCAGATCAAAGTTACGCTTGATGAAGAATACAGAGGAGATAATACATGTAAAGGCCTACCAATGAAGTAAGTAATGTCCACTTTATTGCACCAGTCATCATAAATGTATCCCTAAGCTTCTTATCTTGTTACAGATGAACCACCATATGTACATGACATTTTAAGTAATTTCCACATGTGCAGTGTTTTCAAAATATAATTTGAAAATCGTTTTTGGGGAAAAGTAATGGTTTGCAAAATTATGACAATTACATAATGGTGTATGCTTCTCTATAAAGCATTTCAGTATCTCTAATGTCATTTTTCCCATATTACATTATAAGACCTTTCCCCATGAAGCACATTCCTTGTAAATATGCTCCCACCTGTGCATTGCAAATTTAGATTTTCACTGTTTCAGACACATAGCCATGTTGAAAGTGACCCAAAAAAATTGCAAACGTTTCCCCATGAAGCACATTCCTTGTAAATATGCTCCCACCTGTACATTGCAAATTTAGATTTTGACTGTTGCAGACACATAGCCATGTTGAAAGTGACCCAAAAAATTTGCAAACGTTTAAAAAAAAAAAACATTCATGTGTCTTAATGACATTTTAAGTCATTTCCCCATGGAGAATGTTTTCTAAGTGGCACAAAAGAGGTATACACCTATCATAAATCTATCCCTAGCATTATAAATGATTAAATCAGGATGACAATAATATGTGGCCTATCCAGAGGTTTGTTTAAGGTGAGGCCTACTCAGGATTGCAGATTAAAGTTACGCTTGATGAACAAAACAGAGGAGAACATTTTATTGTAAATGCCTACCAATGAAGTAAGTGATTTCTACTTCATTGCACCAGTCATCATAAATGTATCCATAACCTTACTTAAATTGTCCTTAAGACACATAAAAGCGTTTTTTGATTGGCTTTCCTGCATGGTAGGGTCACTTTTAACATGGCTATGTAACATAAACATTCAAAATCAAAATTTTCCATGTACAGGTGGGAGCATATTTACAAGCAATTTGCGCCACAAAGAAAGGTCTGACATTAAAATGGCAAAAATAACATCAGGGACAGTCAATTGCCTTATAAAAAACCATACACCATTATGTCCTTCTCATGCATTTAAAAACAATTCCTTTTTCCCAAAAACGATTTTCAAATCATAATTTCAAAAAACTGCACATGAGAAAATGACTTAAAATGTCATTGAAACACATTAAAGCATTTTTTGATTGGTTTTCCTGCATTGTTGATTCATTTTTATCATGGCTATGTAACACAAACATTGATAATTAAAATTTTCATGCACATGTAAGAGCATATTTACAAGCAATTTGCGCCACAGAGAAAGGTCTTACACTAAAATGAGAAAAATAACATCAGGAACAGTCAATTGCCTTATAAAGAACCATACACCATTATGTCCTTGTCATGATTTTATAAACAATTCCTTTTCCCCAAAAACGATTTTAAAATCATAATTTCTAAACACTGCACATCAGAAAATGACTTAAAATGTCATTAAAACACATGAAAGCGTTTTTTGATTGCCTTCCCAGCATAGTTTGGTCACTTTTAACATAGCTATTTAACACAAACATTCAAAATCTAAATTTTCCATGCACATGTGAGAGCATATTTACAAGCAATTTGCGCCACATAAATCATAATTTTCTCCTTAAAGCACACTATTCTCTATCTAAAGTAAAGAAATATTTTCTCACCTTAGCAAATACTTTGAGTTTGAAAACAGTCTCAGAAACACACCAATTTGTCTTCAGCAGAGCAAAAGGTATGCACTCCAGAGTCTGCAGCTATGAAAAGCACAGAAATGGTGTAATTCTTCACACATATTTCTCATGTCACCCAATCAAAACTCTTCCCTCACTTTTTTTCAAATGAAAACCCTTCCCCCTCTGCCCTTTCTGCCTATTTTCCATAGCAACCACCTCTTGGAGAAACTCTGGTGTTTGCAAATTCACACAACAATGTTGCAATTGAACTCTGAACTCTCAGTGCACCTGCATATCCAGTGCTTTCTTTCATTTAATGATTTTTTATTGACCACTCAAAATACATCTTTCAAAGAACACATCTCTACACCCTAACTTTCTGTTTTCATCAATCAAAATCCACCAATCACTGTTACTACTTCATGAACACAGAAACTCCACAGTTTTTTTCATTTCAAACTCACATTTATTCAACTGCCATTTCATTGCCACACTTCATCTGACTGCAGGAGAACCTTCTCTCACCATGTTTTCTGTCTGGATTGTTGGTCATAGTTATATTCACTGGGCTCAAAGGTACGTTGAAAGCAGGAATTTACCTAACCTCAATTTACAAGATGTGGAAATTAAGTGGTTTGGCCACAGAGGATTAAAATGTCACCAATTGATACCATTGGTGAAAACCTTTATGCATTTGCCCAAACCTGACCTGTTAATTGTGCACTGTGGAGGTAATGACTTGGGCACTTTGACTGGTGTAGGTCTGGAAATGCTTTTAAAGGACACCTTTGAGCAATTAATGGCACTTTTTCCTCAGACTGCCTTGGTATATTCAAATATATGCCAAAGACAGAAATGGAGGTGGTCAAACCAATTTTGTCCACAAATTGAGAAGTCGAGGAAGCATGTAAACAAATCTGTTTCAGCTTACATGAGAGACCATGGAATGGGCTCCCTGTACAACAATAACTTGCGTTACTACATGCAAGATATCTACAGAGGAGATGGAGTTCACTTCTCAGATGAGGGCAACAGAGTTTTCACTCTGAATTTAAAAATGTGCATTGGTACCTACTTATAAGTACCAAAATGTACCATAAACCCAAAAGCTCTTCTCAGAGCTACCCTACATCTAATCACTCACAATTATTATTTTACTCTAACTTTTTTTACTAATTTTCAACAAAGTACGCTCCCTGGGGCGCTACCCGGTACGCGTACCGGGAGCTAACCTCGCGAAATTTTAAAAAAAAATGTTTTTTTTTCGCACATATGGGCCTCCTCAGCCACCCTCACAAAACCTAGGGGGTCAAGATAAGTCTACCATGCCCCCTTCTACCTATTCTGAACATTATTTGCCCTCCATCTTGTATCATAATTCGACCGAAACACAAAATGGTGGACTCCCGTTACGCTTAAGGTTCGCGTACCAGGGCGCTCACCGGTTCGCGTACCGGGTCGCTTCCTGGGAAGCGCACCATCAAAAAAGGTGGGAAAGTAGTTCACACAAAAGCCACTTGAGACAATTTCACCAAATATAGATTAGCTCATACTACATACCAATCCCTACCATTTTCACAAATTTGATTGGAATTCCATTTAGCCATTTAGCCTATAGAACTCACTAAATACCGTGAGGTAAATTACTTCACAAAACACATCTGAAGTGTTGGAATTGACAACCAATTAAAATGTTACTTTCATTTTCTACTTTTTTTACCTGACATTTAATTGGTTATGTACCCGAATATATATAAAGGAAGAGAAGGAAACACAGCCATTTTGACTACTACTTCCTGGTGTACATTTCTATTAGAATTTTCATTAATAACTTCAACTTCTTTTTAAAGGTAAGTTGTTATTTTTAAAACTGAAGTATATTGAGCACTTTAAGTTAATATGGCAAACTTTTTCTGTTAGTTATATACTATCCCTCTGTAGTACTTATAAATTTAGATACACTTTTTTATATTCCTACTTCCACTCTGATACTATACACTGCCCAAAGATAAATTCTCTGTTAAAAACTGCCTATCTAAAATTAATCCCAACTGTGCCCTGCCTCTACTAATATATATTTTTTTTATGCAAATTTCAGGAAAAATGGAAAGTGAACAAAACATTTCATTTGAAATTGTCCTTCCAGAGTCCAACACAGAAATCATTGATCCAAATGAGATTGAATTTATGGATGAATCTTGGGACCAAGAACTACTGCAATGTGTACAAGCAGTAGATAACCTCCTTGCAAATGAGGACATTTTACAACCTCAGAGACTACAATCTATATTCCATGATTATGAAATTTCTGACAATGAAATGTTAGAAAGTTTAATAAATTATGAAACACAATAAAAAAAACTTAAAAAAAAAAATAAAAAATAATCAACAAAACCAACAATCAATTAACATACAGCATTTGAAAAGTCTATCATTCATTTTTCATTGTGATACGCTCCCCAGAACGCTTCCCGGTTCGCGTACCGGGCGCTAACCACGAAAAAAAATAAAAAAAATTTTTTTTTTTTTTGCTTAGCGGGGCCCCTTTAAAGCCTCCACATCAAACCTAGGGGGTCAGGGAGGAGCTAGTATGCCCCCTTATGGTTATTTCCCCCTTTGTTTTGGCCTCCTCTTGTCTCTCAATCCTACCGAGAGACAAGATGGCGGCCGCTCCGGACTGTTTAGAATGTTGACAGACACCGGAGAGCCAATCAGCTTAGCTACGCGAAGTTCCGGTACGCTTAAGGTCCGCGGACCGGAGCGCTGCCCAGAGCGCGCTTACAGATATATATCTTTTTTTAAACGTTAATTTCTCAAAATCCACTGGAGCACATATATTGAGACCTACAAAAGGCACATCGGGCTACCAGTCCCTACAATTTTGCCAAGTTTCGTGCAAATCCATTCAGCCGTTCGGGCTAAAAGTGAGGCTAACCGCCCTATGGAAAACTCAATGTTAAAAACACGTTTTGGGACCCCCCTTTTTTCTCGGCCCCCCCTGGACGAACCCCCCCAAAATTTTCAGGGGCTGCTCAGAAACAAAATGTTCCATTTTCCTGAAAATTTCAGCCAATTCCGTCCAAAAACGCCAAAGTTATTAGACATAGAAAGCACAGAAATGGTGTAATTCTTCACACATATTTCTCATGTCACCCAATCAAAACTCTTCCCTCACTTTTTTTCAAATGAAAACCCTTCCCCCTCTGCCCTTTCTGCCTATTTTCCATAGCAACCACCTCTTGGAGAAACTCTGGTGTTTGCAAATTCACACAACAATGTTGCAATTGAACTCTGAACTCTCAGTGCACCTGCATATCCAGTGCTTTCTTTCATTTAATGATTTTTTATTGACCACTCAAAATACATCTTTCAAAGAACACATCTCTACACCCTAACTTTCTGTTTTCATCAATCAAAATCCACCAATCACTGTTACTACTTCATGAACACAGAAACTCCACAGTTTTTTTCATTTCAAACTCACATTTTTTCAACTGCCATTTCATTGCCACACTTCATCTGACTGCAGGAGAACCTTCTCTCACCATGTTTTCTGTCTGGATTGTTGGTCATAGTTATATTCACTGGGCTCAAAGGTACGTTGAAAGCAGGAATTTACCTAACCTCAATTTACAAGATGTGGAAATTAAGTGGTTTGGCCACAGAGGATTAAAATGTCACCAATTGATACCATTGGTGAAAACCTTTATGCATTTGCCCAAACCTGACCTGTTAATTGTGCACTGTGGAGGTAATGACTTGGGCACTTTGACTGGTGTAGGTCTGGAAATGCTTTTAAAGGACACCTTTGAGCAATTAATGGCACTTTTTCCTCAGACTGCCTTGGTATATTCAAATATATGCCAAAGACAGAAATGGAGGTGGTCAAACCAATTTTGTCCACAAATTGAGAAGTCGAGGAAGCATGTAAACAAATCTGTTTCAGCTTACATGAGAGACCATGGAATGGGCTCCCTGTACAACAATAACTTGCGTTACTACATGCAAGATATCTACAGAGGAGATGGAGTTCACTTCTCAGATGAGGGCAACAGAGTTTTCACTCTGAATTTAAAAATGTGCATTGGTACCTACTTATAAGTACCAAAATGTACCATAAACCCAAAAGCTCTTCTCAGAGCTACCCTACATCTAATCACTCACAATTATTATTTTACTCTAACTTTTTTTACTAATTTTCAACAAAGTACGCTCCCTGGGGCGCTACCCGGTACGCGTACCGGGAGCTAACCTCGCGAAATTTTAAAAAAAAATGTTTTTTTTTCGCACATATGGGCCTCCTCAGCCACCCTCACAAAACCTAGGGGGTCAAGATAAGTCTACCATGCCCCCTTCTACCTATTCTGAACATTATTTGCCCTCCATCTTGTATCATAATTCGACCGAAACACAAAATGGTGGACTCCCGTTACGCTTAAGGTTCGCGTACCAGGGCGCTCACCGGTTCGCGTACCGGGTCGCTTCCTGGGAAGCGCACCATCAAAAAAGGTGGGAAAGTAGTTCACACAAAAGCCACTTGAGACAATTTCACCAAATATAGATTAGCTCATACTACATACCAATCCCTACCATTTTCACAAATTTGATTGGAATTCCATTTAGCCATTTAGCCTATAGAACTCACTAAATACCGTGAGGTAAATTACTTCACAAAACACATCTGAAGTGTTGGAATTGACAACCAATTAAAATGTTACTTTCATTTTCTACTTTTTTTACCTGACATTTAATTGGTTATGTACCCGAATATATATAAAGGAAGAGAAGGAAACACAGCCATTTTGACTACTACTTCCTGGTGTACATTTCTATTAGAATTTTCATTAATAACTTCAACTTCTTTTTAAAGGTAAGTTGTTATTTTTAAAACTGAAGTATATTGAGCACTTTAAGTTAATATGGCAAACTTTTTCTGTTAGTTATATACTATCCCTCTGTAGTACTTATAAATTTAGATACACTTTTTTATATTCCTACTTCCACTCTGATACTATACACTGCCCAAAGATAAATTCTCTGTTAAAAACTGCCTATCTAAAATTAATCCCAACTGTGCCCTACCTCTACTAATATATATTTTTTTTATGCAAATTTCAGGAAAAATGGAAAGTGAACAAAACATTTCATTTGAAATTGTCCTTCCAGAGTCCAACACAGAAATCATTGATCCAAATGAGATTGAATTTATGGATGAATCTTGGGACCAAGAACTACTGCAATGTGTACAAGCAGTAGATAACCTCCTTGCAAATGAGGACATTTTACAACCTCAGAGACTACAATCTATATTCCATGATTATGAAATTTCTGACAATGAAATGTTAGAAAGTTTAATAAATTATGAAACACAATAAAAAAAACTTAAAAAAATAAAATAAAATAATCAACAAAACCAACAATCAATTAACATACAGCATTTGAAAAGTCTATCAGTCATTTTTCATTGTGATACGCTCCCCAGAACGCTTCCCGGTTCGCGTACCGGGCGCTAACCACGAAAAAAAATAAAATTTTTTTTATTTTTTTTGCTTAGCGGGGCCCCTTTAAAGCCTCCACATCAAACCTAGGGGGTCAGGGAGGAGCTAGTATGCCCCCTTATGGTTATTTCCCCCTTTGTTTTGGCCTCCTCTTGTCTCTCAATCCTACCGAGAGACAAGATGGCGGCCGCTCCGGACTGTTTAGAATGTTGACAGACACCGGAGAGCCAATCAGCTTAGCTACGCGAAGTTCCGGTACGCTTAAGGTCCGCGGACCGGAGCGCTGCCCAGAGCGCGCTTACAGATATATATCTTTTTTTAAACGTTAATTTCTCAAAATCCACTGGAGCACATATATTGAGACCTACAAAAGGCACATCGGGCTACCAGTCCCTACAATTTTGCCAAGTTTCGTGCAAATCCATTCAGCCGTTCGGGCTAAAAGTGAGGCTAACCGCCCTATGGAAAACTCAATGTTAAAAACACGTTTTGGGACCCCCCTTTTTTCTCGGCCCCCCCTGGACGAACCCCCCCAAAATTTTCAGGGGCTGCTCAGAAACAAAATGTTCCATTTTCCTGAAAATTTCAGCCAATTCCGTCCACAAACGCCAAAGTTATTAGACATAGAATTTTCAAAAATCCCATAGGGAAAAAATCCTAACTATATATACCTACTGGCGACCGCCAGTAGGTAATATATATATATATATATATATATATATATATATATATATATAGATTCATCATGGTAACACAAAAGATTAAGATAAATGTAGAGAATAGATTTTATACCTTACCTAAAACTGCCCCATTCCTAAGAAACCCCCCCCAAACTCAGCCCTTACAAGTACCCCAACCCCTCCCCCTGAGCCCGAAAAACCTGTCCCCTTCTTAAAAGTACCCCTCTTTAAAAACCTGCCCTTTCCTAAAAGTACCCCGACACTACCACAAGTGATCCCCAGACCATTCCCTAGCCCCACTTACCTGTCTGCATCCGAAACTTCCTCTTCCAACACTTCTCTCTGAGTCCCCACCCATCCTGAACACAAGAACACTATCTGCCTTAACCACGCATGTGCATGATTAAGGCAGATGCATTGTTCGGGCAAATGTGATTACGCTTGCAGTGTTACGGGACACGTGGCTTTGCCTGTGTTGTTCTGGACATTTCCCTTCTAAAGCATATATATGTTTATTTCTGGGAGCCCTGTTTCCTAAACCTAGAGCCTTGACAGTGGCAGTAATACCTAATAATTAATAGTAAAACGTTCTTTTGAGAGGTGACGACTAAAGACCTGCGCCATTCAGGCTGCTACTGCAACTCCTTGCATTAAGCAAGTATCCAACTACATGCATGCATGAATGCCTGACAATCGATGTACAAATTTGTGAGACATTGGGTTACTAGTTGACTGGGGTTATGAGCACTGGTCAAGCAGCAACCACAATCTTTTTCCGGGTAAGGTACGAGTAAAAGCCGAATAACTGGTAGCGCTGGACCAGGTCAAATTCAAAATTTCAGACAGACCGCAATGGAGCCCAACTCCGATCCAGTCCCAGGTTAGTTCTGCTGGAGGTTTACCGTCTCAAGTTTATGCTAAGAGAACACAGTGCAGAGGACTGCGAGGAACAGGTAGAGCATTGTGTGATGCTGTTGGTGAAGTGCAAAGAGTCGTCCGTCACCGCGAGTGGGCTTTGCTGGAGCTTTGCATTGGTGGTCCCCATGAATAGTCACACTGCAGTGTGAAGAGTCGGATTGATGGAGCTTTGTGTAGATTTGCAAAGTGAGCAATGTGGTCTGGTGCTCATGGGGCCTTTTGTGGGTTTGACGATCCCAAAAGCTTGATTTTAGTACCCACTGAAACACACCAAGGGTCCAGGACCTGAAAGACACCACTTGGGGGTCATGAACTCACTGCAGCTGTGTCCCGGGACCAGTTCAGGATGTTGGGGAGTCTTTTATGTCTCTGAGGATCAGATCAGGGGGGCAGCAGACTAGCCCTTGGAGTCACTCTGGTGTCCTGGGTTCAAGATGAAGTTGCAGGTCCAGTGCCTCCTCCCCAGGCAAGATGGCTGCAGGCAGCAGTCCAGCACAACAGGGCATCAGTTCCTTTAGAGCAGCAGTCTAGCAGAGTGGCAGTGCTTGCAGCAGCACAGCAGTCCTTTTTTCTGACAGAGTATCCAAAGGTCCAGAAGTGTACTGAAGAGTTGGTGTCTGAGGTCCAGAATGCATATCCAGTTGTGCCTTTGAAGTGGGGAAGAAGCATCTTGAGGTTTTCCTTTGACATCCCTAAACATCCTGCCTTCCCTGTCCTGGCTCCAGACTAACTACAGGGAGTATGCATCCCTTTGTGTGTAGGCAGTACGGTCTATTCAAGTGTAAGAGGGGGTGGGCCCGTCTCCTTCCTGTGATCCTTGCAGTGATGGCCCATCCAGGCACACCTAAGCTCTCCAATGTGTGTGGCTGTCTAGAAGGAATAAACAAAGCTCAACTGTGAGCTACACCCAGTCATGTGACCTAGGTACAGGCTACAGGAACTAAGTAGCTAAGGTAGGAAAATGTCAACTTTCTAAAAGTGGCAATTTCAAAATAACAATTTAAAATCTGACTTCACCATAAGTTAGGATTTTTAATTGTGTTTCCAGAGACACCAAACATCAACTGTTTACCTATTCCCATTTGGAAAATTCACTCATAAAATGTAACAAGGTAACTCCACTGTTATCCTAAGGGAGAGGTAGGCCTTGCAGTTGTAAAAAATGAAGAATTGTTCACTACCAGAAGATGTAATACTTAAACGTACGTGTCATTCATTTTAATACATTGCACTTTGCCCTCTGGGTTGCCCAGGGCCTATCCTTGGGGTGACCTATAGGTATTAAAAAGGATGGATTGAGTCTGGCAAAGAGTCTACTTGGCCAGGCTTAAATTGCAGTTTACAACTGCACACATAGGCTGCAATGGCAGGCCAGAGACATGTTTAAAGTGCTTATTTACATGTACTGAGGACATGTAGTGCCACTTTACTAGGGACTTACAAGTAAATTAAATATGTAAATTGGGTATAAGCCAATCTAACAGGTTTTAAGGAGAGAGCACAAGCACTTTAGCACTGGTATATTGTGTGGATTCCTAAACCCAACAAAAACAAATTCAACAAAAAATGCAGGACAAAGGAAACATGTTTGGGGATGACCTAGCAGAAAGGGCCACTCCAACAACATTGACATACAAAGTCTGTAAAATCATATGTACTATATATATTTTTACATCTATTAACAATCTACAAGATGAGTTAATGTATGCATGCACATCCTAAGTACATAATCAAGATGGGTCTAGTGCTGAAGTACCAAAAAAAGAATCAACTTCTGTGATGCACACATAAAGTTTTAAAGAATCATAAAAACACATCCCAACAACTGTTGAAAATTCTCTATGTGAAGTAGACAGATAGTGAGCACAAAATAGAAATATATCTCATAATTTGCAGTGAATAAAAAATGTGTGAACACAGGTCCAAAATAGCTTCCATTTTAGCTTTTTTTTGTTTATGTGGAAAGACAATTCAGTTAGTCTTCTATGCCATAGTAATTTCTAGTACTAGTTCCAGTTTAGGACTTTGAATAAATCACTTCTGGTATGCCAGCAGAGAAAGGCCCATCCCTCCAAAGTTTCCTGACATGGCAGCAGCTATACCTATGCTGCTTCTGCCACTTCAGTAGGAGCCTCCAAGGGGTGGGGCTGGACTGGATACCAAAATCAACTCCACAAAAATGTACAATGCTGCCACACTGAAGGAGACCAATACTTAAATGGGGTGATACTGCATGACTGGGTCTTGGAATTCCATCCTCATCTCAAACAAGCCCACCCTCGACTGCAGCCTTGAAGCAAAATGGTTGAGTAGAAGAATGGGCAGTTTGGTCTTGCCTTGGGAGTATAAACTCTTGTTGGACTTGGCCCTTTTTGGCAAGTTCACCCCTAAACTTTTTGCCTTTTCTCTGCAATGATATTGGGGGTTTTAGGCCTCTGGGCACTTTAGCACTGTGGTCCAGTATAACGTGTGTGCGCTCTCTGTGTTACATTTGTAAGGTTGTCCTGCCCTTCCATAGGAATGCATTGGGGATTTCCTGATCAGTGTGTGTCAATGGTAATTTCTGTTATGAGAGGAGCAGTGTGGGAAAGTCTGGTATTTATGAAATTGTGTGAATAAATGCTGTGCAATGGTGTGCGCAGATTTATTGGGGTTATTTTAGAAATTCCACTTTTAGAAGTTGGCATTTCTGTGTGCAATGTGTCTGCCTGCCTGATGTGAATTGCATGTCTGGCTTGTGAGTGACAGTTTCTGGGAGGTGTGTGTGGCTCCAGGAGGGGAAGGGTGAGTCAGCGCTGGGCTGAATGGGACATCTGGGACTGGGAGTAGTGGGCCGGGTCATCCCCTAACCCTGAATAGGCCTGTGCCCAGCTCGCACGATGCTGGCTCCAACCCCTGTGGTGCATCTGTATCTAGCGCCACCCTGACAAAGGGGAAGAGGAGCTTGCAAAACAAAGTGCTCCAATTCCCCCCTGAACCAGTTGCATCTGGTTCCCCCATGCCCTGCACTAAGAGAAATCATTATGTGGTATAAATAGAGGGGCTGTGACCACATGAAATTGTTCAGTTCAGTTCTGTACCTTGGTGCTATTCCTGAACCTGCTGGGGCGTGCTGCTGCTAGGGCCCAGGAGGATCTGCCTCGAAGTCTGCCTCCCTGGGCCCAGCTATGCCCCTGGGAATCTTTTGCTTCATTTTTTATCCTATAAAACTTTGTGCAGCTTGATTCCTTTGCTCCAGGACAAAAGGAGCAGCTTGTTACAATTTGCAGCTTTGGGCTGCTACTAAGCAAAGGGGATTCACCCATATTTTAGCCCAGAAGAGCGGGAGCCTACCACGTTTTATGCATTTTTAACAGTGAGTGCCCACCCCGCGTTTCTCCCGCTTTTTAGTATGGCTGGCAGGTGCCCATCCCTCTTTGATGCAGCGCTTACTTTTTTGTCTTGCTTTTCAATTGAGCGGGTGCCCACCCGACATTATTTGCCTTTATTTTGGAACTCATCATCTCGGCCCGAGTCTCTAAAGAAATCTCCTCCAGGTCGCTGTTCAGCGCAACCCGGCAGGCAGGCAAGACTGTGCCTGTCCGTGGGCGGGGCTTCGAGAGGAAAGGGAAGCCCCGCGGGAGAGAGGTCCTGGTGCCTCACAGGCTCCATGTCGAAGTCCTGGGTCCCAGGAGGGTGCCTGGGTGAAAAGGTTTAGTGGCCGAGGCTGCCGATGGCAGCGTGCAGGAGAAGCTGCTCCAGCATGAGTGACCGGGTGAAAAGAGGAGCAGAGTGCTGGTGTCCCTTTGCGCTGCAGACACCGGAGGAGCCCGATTTGTGTTGGTGCCATTTTTCGGAGCGCCCCCCCCCTGATAGGAGACCGCTCCAACATTGGGGCACACTTGTTAAAAGTGCCCCAGTAGGGCCTCTTCAGTTTGATTATCCCAGTTGCCCCACTTGCAGAGGGCAGGTGCCCCGAGGGGCAATTGTTATTAAAGTTATAGGTCCCGAGGACCCTCGGTAAGGTGGAGTATTTCAAGGCACATTGTCTGTGCCTGAGCGGTCCCGCCATTGCGGGCTGCTCCAATGTGGGGGGGGAATTGTATTTAGAGGGAGCCCCAGTGGGAGCCCAGAAGGCACAGTGATGCCGGGCCCCGGTACTTTGTTTATTCACAGCTGCACCGCACCAGCGCGGGCAACTGCAATGCGTTGGGCATATGGGTGTTTTAGAGCCCCATTGACAGTGAGTGCCATGCCTTCATGTGAGATTCACAGCTGCACAGCAAGTAGCATCAACTGCAATATTTAGGCCATTCTTCCTTTGGGGGGCATTTTCTTGTTATGAGATAGGAGTGAGATACACTCCTTCGCCCCAGCACAATTGCGCCAATGGACTCCGCTGTCTAAGCAGCAGCCCTGACATTTGGGATAGAGGGCATTTGAGCCCCATTGAGAAGGCCAGTTGGCCAGGGGGACTGATAGGTTTGTAGGGTGCCAGGCCCTAATGTGTTTTATGTGGTGCTAGGAAATGTGACTCATGTACTAGGATTTGTGCACCATGATTTAAACCTCTAATGTGGTTTTATGATAATGTGGTTTTGCATACTGTGTTTATGTTTGAGTTATTCTCTACTATGGTTTATGTATGAGGTTATTTGCATACTGTGGTTTATGCTTGTGATATTATGTTCTACTGTGAGTTTTGCCCTAACGTGAGTTATACTTAGGAGGTTAAGGCCTAATATGTTTAGGCTTATTAGGTTGCCGCAGAATATATTTCACGCCCAATGTGATGCTGTGCATAATATGGTTGGTGTTACAGGATAATGCTGAGTACAGTGTTTGCCAGTAATTACTGGTTGTGTTCTACGTTTATTATATGTTCTACATCTACTAAGTTCACTTTGTCATGGTTCTGACAGTGGTCCAAGTGGCCCTATCATGTGTATATAATCCCCTGTAAATATTGCCCAGTGCCAGTTGGCATAGTGTATATTGTGTGATCACTATTCTAATGTGTTTTATGATAATGCAAAGGCTATTTTTATATAACCTTGTGTGGAGTTCCCTTTGTGGCGTGCCTAGTATGTTGTTGATGTGTGTGTTGGGCAAACACTTTACACATTGCCACCGGGATAAGCCTTACTGCTCGTGCCAAGCTACCAAGGGGGTGAGCAGGGGTTATCTTTGGCGTGTAACTCCCTTGCCCTGACTAGAGTGGTGGACTCTGCCTGGCTTTGGCGCAAGCCGTAGCCAACCAGAGATCCCATTCCTAACAACTCTGTAACATCAATTCCACCATAACCCGGTGGAATGGTGGAATTGCCACCACAGTTAAGGAATTACCCACAGGTTTTGGTGGCATATCCACTTGACAAGCCTCATGCAATGTTCCTGAAATTTTCACGTAGCCTAACTCTGTTTTGTGCATGGTGATCACGAATGGCTTTTATAAGTGGTTTTAAACCTGCAAGCCTAAATTAGTGAGGTGGTATATCACAGGCATGGTATTTCTGATAGTGGCATTGACAAAGTTTCTGAAATCTGCTGTTTTTGTGGAATCTTGTTCTCACTCTAGAATATATCAGGCACTGGCTGTGCTGAATAGGGGTCTGCAAGCATGTTCTGCTCAGGGCCCCATACATCTTTAAGATGGTCTTGCCAATAGTATAGACTTATACTGAACAAGCACACTGGTCTGGTGCAAAACATTTTTTTTGTTAGTGGCAGTGGCTTCCCTCTGGTTATAATCTGCGTACATTGCAGGAACAATGAACAACGGTTTTGTGAACTGGCTATTAGCATGTCCAGATTTTTGAACAGTCAGTGCTAAGCAAGAGATTCCATTTCTATTTATAATTTGGTTTAATTGGTTAAAAAATAATACATGTAACTAATGCGGTATATATGTAAACATTATTCAACCTAGAGTAAGGTACCATTGTCTTTTTGATGGAGAACAAGATATTATTTTTTACCCTAATTAAAAGGACTACTTAACGTGTCATGCTACAACATTAACCAGAATTGGCAAAGTGGTTGGTTTGGCAATGCTTTTTTTCCAGTTGCACACATGCACATTTGTGAAGACGCATGACACACATCGCTAGCAACCTTGAAATGGGTTTCTTATTTTTATTATCATTCTAGATAGTCAAAATCTCCTACTTTCTTTTATTCTGCCACCTCACAACTTGTCAGCTGTCCATAAGTTCATTGTTTGCCTTGAGGGAACTTCTTTGTATGCCACAAATTTTTCTTTTTCTGTGTATTACCTACTATGCTCCTGAGATAGAGGATAACTTCTTCAAGGTATCTAATGATCTCTAAATCCACCAGGATTGAGTCAAGTATATGCTTGCCCTTATTTCCTGCTTAGTGGGGATCCATTTCAAGAATTGTGCTAGTTTATTTAAGATCAGTGCTGAAGGTGCTCTATTGTGTTACCATTTCTTTGGAACAATTCTGTCACAATGTACTGTTGAAATTAGTATTTTCACCTTGATCAAGGATGCTAAAACTGATTATTTGAAAATGGTAAATCTTTACAAATGTCTAATCATGTACAGAGCTGGAGATACCTTTAGAGGATATCCACATTTAATACAGCACAGAAACAGTAATAAAGTGAAAACCTGAGATGTGCAATTTTAAAAGTTTAGGTAAGTAGAGCGCCTAAATGCACTAACACAACTTACAGTGATCTGGCTGTGCTAGACCAGGGGTAAGTCACAAGTACAGGCTGACCGCAATGGAGCACGGGGCTAGGTACAGGAAGAGTTCAAAACTTTAGGTTTTCTCTTTTTCTTGAGGGGGACTGCACTCTGATGCCAGCCAGGGCATCCGGAGGTACCTCAAGTTCAGGGACTCAAGCTAGCAGAGATCAACAGGGCTCGGGTAGGTACAGTTGAAAGCCCAGTGCAGCAGGACAGTTACAGGGAGGACTCCGCAGCATGTTGTGTCCCTGCAGATTAGAGCAGGAGGTCACCACACAGCCCCTTGGAGACACTCAGGTAGCCTGGAACAAAGAGAACAGATAAAGTTTTCCTTCTCAGGGATCAGGGCAGGCCTCAATCGGCAGGACAGTCCTATGGGGGGAAGCTAAGCCACAAGTAGTCGGTCAGTCCTCTGGGGAACAGTGCAGGCCTCAAGCAAGCAGTCCTTCCTCTTGTAATGTCTGCAGAGTGTAAAGAAGTGTGTCCAGAAGGTCTAATATGTATACCATACGCCAGCTTTTGAAGTGGAGGGATTCTCTACACTACCCCCACATTTGGTTCTGAAAATCTCTTCCCTTCTCCTTTCAAGGCTCCAACAAGTGTGGGTGACAAATACTAATGTCAGAATTTTTGTGTATGCTGGATGCAAGCCCTTTGAGATATAAGTGGGGCAGGGAAAAGCTCATCCTGCGCATACCATTCTTATTGGTGGGAGGCCTATGCAACTGGAAACTGCAAGAAGACCTTAGAAGCTTAGGGGAAAAAAATGCCAACTTTCTAAAAGTGGCATTTTGAAATTGTAATCTAAAATCCGACTTTACCTTTAAAGAGGATTTTAAATTACAATTACTTTGAGTCCAAACATGACATTTCTGCCTCCAACGAATCAAAAATGTGCGCTTATCAAATGTAAAAAGATAACTCAATGTTTACATATGGGAGAAGTAGGCCTTATAGTAGTGAAAAACAAATGTTGGGGTTTTTCACAACCAGGCCATATAAAACTTAAGACAGACGTCCTATTTTTTAAATAAAATGCACCCTGGCCTATGTGCTGTCTAGGGCCTACCCAAGTCACCCTTGGTTGACTTGCATGTAACAAAAAGGAAAGTTTAGGCCAGACAAAAGGTTGATTTTGCCAGGTCAAAATGGATGTTTAAAACTGCACACACAGAATGCAATGGCAGGCCTCAGACATGTTTGAAATGGGTACTTTTGTGGGTGGGACTATCAGTGCTACATGCCCATGAGTGCAAAAACTGTTCTGCATTCTGTCCATCAATTGTTATTTTTGCATTTGTCACCCCGAGTGGGATGGGTATGCTCAGACGTGAGTCCCATGCTCTCCACACCACTGGAGTCAAGGTATCCAGGCTGATGAAGGCTGATAGCCAGAAACCAGTCCTTGGATGCTTGATTCCGGTCCAGGAAAGACATTGCTTGGCAGTTCGGGCTGGACTGTTCCCATGAGGCACAGGGTCAAGGCTGATTTGCATATAGCCATGTCTGACCTGGGGTGGTGTGGAGTGCAAAAAAAACGATGGATTTAGGCCCAAACCTCTGTACTGGGGTGAATGTATGACATTGTTCTGCATTCTGTCCATCAATTGTTGTTTTTGCATTTGTCACCCCGAGTGGGATGGATATGCTCAGACGTGAGTCCCATGCTCTCCACACCACTGGAGTCAAGGTATCGAGGCTGATGAAGGCTGATAGCCAGAAACCGGTCCTTGGATGCTTGATTCCGGTCCAGGACAGACATTGCTTGGCAGTTTGGGCGGGACTGTTCCCATGAGGCACAGGGTCAAGGCTGATTTGCATATATCCTTGTCTGACCTGGGGTGGTGAGTGTGCAAAAAAACAATGGATTTAGGCCCAGATCTCTGTACTGGGGTGAATGTATGACATTGTTCTGCATTCTGTCCATCAATTGTTGTTTTTGCACATGCCCGTGAGTAGCATTTAATTTATGGGCCCTTGGTTCATGCTGTACCATTTAGTAGGGACTTATAAGTAAATGAAATGGTTGGCAATGTGCATAGTCCGAATGGTGACAAAAACTAATTCAGAAAACAAGACACTCCTTTGCTGACTTTGGATCCGGCGTTGCTGCAAGCTACCAGGCTCACCCGCCCACGCCCCGCCCACGCCTCGCGGTACCCGCTCCGCGGGTCCCGCTTCGTTTGCCTACCTGCCTGACATTCCTGCTTCTCCCCGGATTTCAGCTGCTCCTGTGGGGTTGTGTGAGGCGGCAGGGCTGCGAGCGCGACCCGGGACTCGCTTTCCCAGGAGTCCCGGTGTCAGTGGCCGAGTCACCCTGCCCCGCTCTCCCTGACCGCCCCGCCCCAGCTGCAGCAGGTGAAAAGAGGTGAGGAACTTCTCTTCGTGGGACACTCCTTTGCTGACTTTGGATCCGGCGTTGCTGCAAGCTACCAGGCTCACCCTCCCACGCCTCGCGGTACCCGCTCTGCGGGTCCCGCTTCGTTTGCCTACCGGCCTGACATTCCTGCTTCTCCCCGGATTTCAGCTGCTCCTGTGGGGTTGTGTGAGGCGGCAGGGCTGCGAGCGCGACCCGGGACTCGCTTTCCCAGGAGTCCCGGTGTCAGTGGCCGAGTCACCTGGCCCCGCTCTCCCTGACCGCCCCGCCCCAGCTGCAGCAGGTGAAAAGAGGTGAGGAACTTCTCTTCGTGGGACACTCCTTTGCTGACTTTGGATCCGGCGTTGCTGCAAGCTACCAGGCTCACCCTCCCATGCCTCGCGGTACCCGCTCCGCGGGTCCCGCTTCGTTTGCCTACCTGCCTGACATTCCTGCTTCTCCCCGGATTTCAGCTGCTCCTGTGGGGTTGTGTGAGGCGGCAGGGCTGCGAGCGCGACCCGGGACTCGCTTTCCCAGGAGTCCCGGTGTCAGTGGCCGAGTCACCTGGCCCCGCTCTCCCTGACCGCCCCGCCCCACTCCGTCCCATTGGTTCCAGGGTTATAAATTTGGAAACTCTACGCTGCGCGGGAGCGCCCGGGGCTAAGCCCGGGCAAAGGGCGGGCCCTCTGTGGCCCTCCGTGGCCTGCAGTGCCTGGCCTGGCCATACCTCTATTTTTCCTTGCATCCTAGCTTCGTAATTAAATTGACTATTGATTATATGCTTAAGTCACCTGGACATTCTCTTTTTGCTGGTTATTCTACTTTTTGTGTACCTTTATCTACTCGCTCTGTGCCTATTGTCAATTTGGGGTTAGTTGTTAGTATTATCTTATTACCCCCTGTTGCTTTTTGCCCTGTCTAGAGATGTCCACCCGTAAAACTAGGAGCCAGAGAGCTGGCAACGACAAAACAAAAAAAGTTATTGGCACCCTAGATAATTTCATCTCTCGGACGAACTCTTTGATAGACCAGGGTATTTCTCTAATGGAAAGGAGGGTTTCGTTGGATCTTGCACAAGCGAAAAGGTCATCACTGGGCAACATAGCTCTGATCCATTCCCCGCCCCAAGGTCGAATCAACCTTGTTCTTCCTGTTGGGATGCCCATTGATGATTCCATTCCTGCCATCTGTTCCTCATCATTACCTATCAATGCCCCCGCTATGAGTACATTATCTTCCAACATCCCCCATCTTCCTGTGATAGTTAATCACGGTGATACTGACTCTTTTCAGGCGGGAGGGTCAGTTACTAATATGTCAGTTGTAAATGTCCCGAACTTAATAAATCCTTCAACTGTTAACCCCGTCACAACTCCACAAGGGACGATGGGTTCTAACTCTGAGGGGGATAATCTAGGCGTGGTGCTGGTCGACGATGGGACCTCTCAGGCTCCCATTGATCATCCTGAGTCTGACCCATTGGATTCCACTCCTCATTTATTATCTCTAGGGGTTCCGGATGATATAACGCATGATAGCAGCTTGGCCAGTATTTTGGACATCAGCGGTAGCAATGAGTCATCTATTAACTCAGGGGATGGGCTTGACTCTTTAATGGATTCTATGTCTACCTTGTTAAAATCATTGCTCTCGCCCCTGGAGACTAGGCTCTCTAACATAGAACATCAACTTGCCACTATTCTTGCGTTGCAAGACCCTAGGTTGATTATTCCTGGTCCCTGTACTTCGGTGGTTTTACCGCCTGTCACTAATATTGGGCCAGGCAACCCAAATCCACCCATGGGGAGTATTCCGGTTCTTACAACCAGTTTATCCAACACTGCTCAGCCGGTAACTAATACACTGAATAACATTAACCCCTCCACCTCCACACGCCCGAGTGCAGCGAATAGGAATGTTCCTAGCGCAGCGATTAGAAAGGCACCCAATATCCCAGCTCCTACTATTCCCCAGAAACAGTCCAGAAAAACTGCCACGCGACGTAACATCAATCTACCTCCTGATGCATGTCCGCATGTGGTCTTTTGACGGGGATTCCCGAGCTGCCCACGTCCACCTCTGAGCCCTTCTGGGCGCTTAAAAATAAAATATGCCACTGGCTTGACAAAAATTACCCTCCACCACCTGGCCTAAATATGAACATACTTATGGTTGAACGGGCCCCTTGGGTAGGTGGGAAGAAGAAAAGTATAAAGGGCGATTGTGTCGTTATCACGTTTGAGGACCCACGACTGGTAGAATTTATTTGTTCCCTCCCTCCATGTGATAACAAGTCGGTGGTATCAGCCAAACCCCTGTCTTTTTTCTATGCGCAAGAGGGCCATGTGGATGTTAGATGGAGTTGGTTGAGGCCGGCTAAGACAGGTTTGGGGAGAGGTAGTAATGGGAACGCATCATTCAACCATCAGGACCCCCAGCAGTGGGGAATGGTTGCAGAGGAAGGATGGAATCTAGTCCATAGGAGGAAGGGGCATCAGTGGAAGGGTGATTCCCAGTTTAACGGAGAAGGGTGGGGCCCACAGCTAAACTACCCCTTATTCCCCTGTTACAATCGTTTTAGTGGGCTGGAAGAGGTGGATTGACCATCACCTCAGTGTATTGAAGATGCTAATGGTAGTGGGGTACTTCCTCCCATAGATAGCGGTTCTATCGTTATTACTAGGGAGGAAATACCCGATCAGGCTAGCATTATTCTAGACCCACTGGCAGGGGGTATTGATTCTCAGGCTCCCCCGAAAACAGCTTCATTGTCCCCTTCCCTTGTTAAAATCCTGTCCTGGAACATAGCGGGCTTAAAAAAGAATCTGCCTGATCCGGCATGGAACAAATTCTTAGAAGACTACCATATCTGCATGTTCCAGGAAACTTGGTGTGTAGAGCCAGAACACAAGCATGGCTATTCTACATTCTTTGTCCCTGCAACACAGCATGGAAGGGGGCGCCCATCGGGTGGACTACTCATCTGGATCAGGATAGATTTGAACTGTGAGGTTACTGTTAAATATATCCCTTCCAATGATATACTCCATATAACTGTTAAAAGGCAGTCTGCCAGAAATGTTTTGCAACTTTTCTGCATTTATGCCAGGGGGCTCCCAGGGGGCCAATCCTCACCAATATTAGAGATGTTAGACAATAGGCTTTCAGCACTCCCCTCTAAATCCTCAGTATTAGTGGGAGGTGATTTTAATTGTACATTTGAGCCTCTTGATGAGGACGACTCTCAAAATAAACCAGGGAACCAGCTCATTCCATCCTTATCACTGGCCCCAATCAAGAAGTGGTCGGCTCGAGCCATTAAGGTAAATGCCCTGGTGTCTGCCCACGATTTATGGGCCCTTAACGGCCGCACCGCATCTGACCGTATGGGCGCTATGACTTTTAATCGAATAGGCTGCCCGTCACGGATTGATTACATCCTTTTAGATGTATGGTCATGGGCCAAACTTGTTGATATGGAGGTCAACCAGAGGATCGATAGTGACCATAACCCTCTCTGCATGGGCATGTTCTGGGGTGAAAATATTGGCAAAGATATCCCAAATGAGCTGATTACTAAAGAACTAGTCCCCTCTAACTGTAACCGCAGGATTAAATGGAATGTGGTTAGTTGTAATGAAGGGACACTCGAGAACATCAGGGTTCTAGTTTTGGCTGCTTCATGTGCTCTGTCATCAGTGAACCAAACTTCCGCCCAGCCGCAGATGTCTGTGCTGGCAGTTAAGTATAAAGACCTAATAGGGGAGATCAGTATGTTTTTCTCTAAAAAAAACAAGGGTTGCCCATTGATTAAACTCTCCCAAAAGAAGGGGAACCCTTGGTATACTGTCTCTTGTAGAGAAAAAAGAAAAGCCATCTCCCTAGCTATAAAAAACAAGGATGCACCAGCAGCCAGATCAGCTAGAAGAGATTATCGCACTAGCATTGCGAAAGCCAAAAAAGATTGGGAAGAGGAACATTGGCAGGCACTTAAGGAAGCGGCCCATGGGAAAAACGCCACTGTATTTTGGAAATTGATAAATGTCCTTGATAGACGAGGAGCTGACCCTATTCCAAACCATATAACTGAGTGCCAATGGCACTCTCACTTTTCTAATTTATATGGCGTAGGCTCCTCGGAAGTTGCGTCAGCACCTCCAACAATAGATACTGGTTGTTTGGCTCAACTAAACGGTGGCTTTACAGATGCATTGTTCACGCCCCGCGAGGTCCAGGAAGCCATCCTCAAAATAACACCGGGTAAGGCACCTGGCCCGGACGGAATACCGGGTGATTTATTGCTGCAAAATCCAATGATTTGGGCTGACTTTATTGTAAACATTATGAACCTTATTCACCTGGGCCACCAAGTACCTGACTCATGGAAAGGTGCCGAAGTTGTTACCATTTTTAAAAAAGGCGAGAGAGAGGACCCTGCCAACTACAGACCAATTAGTTTAATTGATGTTATTCAAAAAGTAGTTGGTAGGGTCATTGTAAATAGGATTGAGGGCTGGCTTATGGAAGAAAATATCTTGTCCCACTTTCAGGCAGGATTCAGAAGTAATGTAGGAGCAATTGACCAAGTTTTTAGATTTTGTGCAGTTTTTTGGAAAACAGTGTCAATAGCCAGAGGGAGCCTTTACCTGGCTTTTATAGATTTAAAAACTGCATTTGATGTAATACCCCGTGTTAAGTTATGGAATGTCCTATTGGATATGGGCTTCCCATCCCACTTGTTAAATTTTATTATCAAACTCCACGAGGGAACTTATGCTAGGATAGGTTGGGGGACGCAGGGGCAACTTATAAAGAGTATCCCTGTCAACAGAGGGGTGCGGCAAGGGTGCGTGATGGCTCCCACTTTGTTCTCCCTCTTTATAAATGGGGTGGTGAAACATCTGCAAGAGACACCGGCAGATGCCCCCATTATAGCTGGGGAGAAAACGCCATCGCTCCTCTTTGCTGATGACACCCTTCTGTTATCAAAAACTCCCACAGGCCTCCAAACCCTTCTTGACCAGTTTAGTGTTTTTTGTCAGGAACGGGGACTTACAATCAACACAACCAAAACTAAACTAATGGTTATGACCGCCAAGAAAAAATATGGGAATATCCACTTGACTTTGAATGGATCTCCCCTCGAGGTGGTCGAAGAGTTTGATTACCTCGGTGTTAGGATGAACAACAACTTGAAGTGGGAACCCCATATATGTAAAATGATTTTAAATTTTAAAAGAGTTTGCAGCACTATTTTTAAAAACCAACGTCTCTCTGTGAGCAGGCCAGTTGCTCCTGCCTTGTCAGTCTATGAGGGTAAAGCAATTGCCTCAGCTGTTTACGGCTCGGAATTATGGGGCATCGAGAATTCTAATGACCATGTCCTAACGGAGAACAAGTTTTTGAGGGACCTGGTATCACTTCCAACTTCCACCCCACTTAAACCTTTATTTTTAGATCTGGGTAGGAGGTCTATTCGGGACATCCTCCAGCTCCGTCCCCTTCTATACTGGGTTCGTTTGAGGAGGACTCCCGAATTAGCTAACTATGCCTTAGTGTTAGATGAAATGTTAAAACTAAACACTTCAGGCAAAATCAAGTGGCTAAACGTCTTAAAACATCTTGTAGCCAGTGTGGGTTTAAGTGACGCATGGGTCTCCCAATCCCCCCCACCAAAACAAGTGGTGAAAAAATTATACTGGGATTGGATTGAAGCCAAGGCGCTACAGAACCCAAATTGGGGACATTTGACTGAGATTTTTTTGACCCATAAGTGCACTTTAAAACTGGAATTGTATTTGGATTTTATTCAGATTCCTCGGGAAAGGACTCTATATCTGAAATTTAGATATGGAACATTGCCCCTCAAAACTTTCACGTCTAGATGGAATAGAAGGAGGGAAGAGGATATAAAGTGTCCAGGCTGTTCAAATCCCGAAGAATCATTAGGCCACTTCTTTTTTGCCTGTAAGGCATACATCCTACCTAGGAACAAATGGTTAAAACCTGCACTAAAGAACCTTGGTGTCAGGGATTACAAATCAGCTCTGCGTATCCTTACCTATAACACCTCTTCTATGGTTATTATCTGTGGGGTTGCAAAGTTTTTATCATGTGCCTGGATTATTAGGACAAAGCTATTGAAAAATGTCTCTTAAAGTCAACTTTTCCACATAACTTTTATATGTATTTTTGTAAACGATGAACTGGTTTTATAATTGTGTGTGTATTATATGTTTGTACTTTTTATGATACATGTGTCGAATAAAAGTATAATGACTGACTGACTGAAAACAAGATGGGTGTAAGCAAAAAGCCTGTTGGTGATCTGATAGAGAGGGCAAAGTCCAACACATTCATAGAGATGGATATTTCTAGTCTTGTGGCTCAGGTATGAGGATCTTTGTTTGTTTTGCAGCCAGCATAAAATTGAAACTTTACTGGTCTACATATTGTTGAAAGTAAATTAATGTATATATGTATTATTCATGTTTCTATCTGTGTTATGTCAGATAGACACCCAGGGGACTTCAACCTCCGGCAATGAGGCAATTTCAACATGTTGCTTGCTAATAATTTACTGCAGTGTCATAGTGCAGCTAAATTAAAAGTTTGTTTTGCTCATCTTGTATCGATAGACTACAGGGTACAATGCATGACCATTCTTGGGCTGGTGAATGCACTACCGGATGTGCGTCATGAATAGACATACATTGGAATTCATTGTTTCATCATTCCCAATATTGGTGCGTTTGACTGGAGAGTTATGCCAGAACAACTTATATTCTTGGGTTGCCCTCCACCTGGGTCTATGATCTCGGTCAAACTATTCACCTCAATCACATTTGCTTCTCGTCAACATCTTTTCAAAAAACTATTGCATATGCACTGGTCTCTTCACTTATTTTTTTTCCTCTTTTTTTCTCTTCTTGTCCCTCACAGGAGTTCAACACAGGTTGTTGTCTTATCCTTTCTCCTTTCTTTTTTGTGTACCACCCACATATTAGGTGGATTCTCCTCTCTTTTCTGTACATGATTGAAACTAACCCTTGGAATATAGTGATAGTTCCTCTCTTTTTTCTATCATACTGCACAGGTTGCAGATAATATTGAATGTTGTGAGCCTATCAAACTATTTTTATATAGGTGTTTTAATTGCATAATCTATTTTTGTACATATTTAGCAAATTTATTGGGAAATATTTACCTCTCCAGCCTTTAAAAAGTCTGAGTACAGACGAAACACGTGTCGGCTGAATCGAGTGCTGGGAACCTTAATAAATAAATAAAAGAATGATCTAATAATGACGTTTGTGGATCATCGGAATAGCACTTGTCTCACTGTATTATCCTCATAAGCCCAGTACATTTGTGACTTAAGTTGTAACTAATAATTGTCCAATACTAATTTGGACTGGTTTACATGGTAAAGGGTGTGCTGTAAGAAGCCTCTTCTTTTGTGTATTGAGTAATGTAATTGAAATGTGGTACCTTCTTGAGATATGACAATACTGATTGCACATTAGTTATATTCTATAATTTTATTATTGTGGTGGTACCCTGACAAAGTAATCTGAGCTGTCTTTTGATAAATTATCCCCTCAAGTTGTGTTGTGTTAGTGGAGGTATTTTGTTTTTAGGGATCAGGATTTTCAGCTGCGCTGATTATCAGTGGTGCTTCCATTACAGGGGGTTCAGACTACATTTAGGGGGCTGTCTAAATTAAAGCACCTTTCTTTAATGTGCGCTCAGAGTTGATTGTGAAACCCTTCAGATGGAGTCAACATAAATATTTCACCTGCCATCTGTATGTATTTGTTGATTTGTGGGCAGTGCTTAGTACTGTGTGTAATAATGTACTTTCCTAGCATAGATTGACAGTGGTTTGTTGGGTGCCAAGTCTCTAGCCCAAATCACATCCCCTGAACAAGCATTAGACTGCTCTGTCTTGCTACCTTGAGAGTAAAGTACTGAAAAAGGGGCAATTGGTCCTCACTTAAGGGTTTTGCAGTACAGTGGACACAGGACACCAGTGGAAAAAGACCACAGTTGTTACAATTAGCACCCAGTACTCTTGTTTTACCCTGGGACCCTCCGACCATGCTTTCTTGTACTAGTCATAACAATGCAGGATTTAGAATGTTCCAATGCCAGATTATCAACAATTTAGCAAATTACTTATTGCAAATCTTGACATGTACTAACCAAGATTAACAATAATTTAACATTAGCTAGTGGGTACTGAAAACTATGCTGTAAATATAAGATTTCATTAGGCCTTGTCCAAATTTAAATTACTCTGGCATAATTCATGTAATAATGATAATTTTGTGATGCATTTGTTACCCAAAATTCCTGAAAATACACGATTATCCCACCACATGTAATTACACAGCATTTGTCGTATAAGTTTGCACTGAGTGTGCTGTACTCTGTACAGATTTTCTTCAAGTCCTTGGGAACAATAGATTGTGAGCTGATGCTGTTGATGATGCTTTTGTGTTTTTGCACTATTTTTAGCGCAAAATGCACCCTCCAGCCAAAAATTGACACACAGACGCATTTCAGGCACAGATATAAAGCTAAACAAAACTACTCAGATCACTGTACAAGCCTAATGGCAACATTACAGTCAAGTAGTGATTGAAACAGGAGCTGGGTACGAGAGTGGTTGTGTCTGTTACTATATTGGTATGCAATGTAGTGTAGTGAGGTTTGTGATCAGCACATTCCCAAATTAGAACAGCATTTGGGTAATACTAATGGATTCAGAGATGCTTGCTCTAGACCCTGGGAGCATAAATCTAACGGAATAATGTTTTTTTGGTTTTTTTTCACTTTTTCCAATTCATCTCTACTCTTATGGTGGCCAGGTTGTAGGCGCGCTGGGAGGCTCCAAAGGTGTTGAGGCTTGTCAGCCAGACAGAAGGTTGTCGTGGTGAGTGCCATGAATGTGATGCATCTGTTTTTTAAGATCATGTGAGCTCACAATTTGGCGCCAATTGAGCTCCTATACATACATACAAAACAGTGAAAGGAGGGTCTGAGGGAAGGATTTTATAGACCTTCGCGAACGAAATCCCCATTTCATACATAACATCCAGAAGAGTCCGCGGGTCTAGTGAAAAAGCGCAAACAGTACAAAGAGCAAAAGTAACACAAATAAACATAACAGGGAAGTCCTATATAAGAGGACGGAATCACATCACCCACCGGAGAGGCAAGCTTCACCATCTGGGATCTCCTCTTGACTGCAAGCCTAGTGCAGCCAAGGAGCTACAACTCCTTCACTGTGATGGAGGAGCTCGCGGATGTTTTATTGCGAGCAAATAGCTAGATCTCCTAAGATCAATGGAGCATGACAAATGTAAATGAATGTATATAATGCAGTGTATGATGTGTGTGTTAAAATTGTCTACCAGGAAAAAAAGTTGTATTAAGTATCTCCTGCTGTCAAAAGTTAGAAACAGTGCAAGCGCGGTCTAATAAAATTTGCGAGCGCGCTGGTCAGAATAGAGGGTCTACATGTTTCAGGCAATCATGATCATAATGAGATTGTGGCTTTCCTAAGGACCTAGATTATACTACTACTGCAAAAAATCAAATGTGAATAAAGAGGACAGAATCCCGTCACCCACCGGAGTGGCATGCTTCATCATCTGGGATCTATTCTTGGCTGCAAGCCTAGTGCAGCCAAGGTGCTACAACTCCTTCACTCTGATGGGCAGCTCACATATGTTTTAATGTGATCAAATAGCTAGATCTCCTAAGATCAATGGAGCATGACAAAGTGTAAATGAATGTATATAATGCAGTGCACAATATGATTTAAAATTGGCTACCAGGAGAAAAAAGTTGTATTAAGGACCTCTTGGTGTCAAAAGTTAAAAACAGTGCAAGCGCGGTCTAATAAAATTTGCAAGTGTGCTGGTCAGAATAGAGGGTCTACATGTTTCAGACAATCATGATCATAATGAGATTGTGGCCTTCCTCAGGACCTAAATGATACTACTACTTCCAAAAAATCAAATGTGAATAAACAAGTGTAAGAAACAAAAGCCAGCAAATTTAAAACTGGGTAGAGGAAGCGATACAACCTACAATCACCTGTGTAATACATTTTAGTAGAGACTACAGGGATGTTGTTGATACCTGTGGAAAAAGAAATCCAAGAGTGATCATGTAACATGATCCAAACAAAGTAATATGCGAATGTACTGTCTGTGCTTTAGAGAGCATCCTCAGTCAATGAGTTGTTCTATATGATGTTAATTAAATTTATATTCTCAAAATAAAGATACAAATAAACATTCTCCTTACCCGTAAGAATATGGGTGGACTTCTCACCACTCCTGGTCACAACTCAGGGCGTGAGGTAACGCTCTGTAGACAAGGGGAGAAATTAGACAAGGTCTGTAGTCAGTGGACCAAGTTCTGGACCCACCACCAGTGCTTAAATACCTCCTCATTCATTCCTCTCGGTTTGCTATGGACCTAACAAGATAGCATAGTTAGCGATAAATGCTGGTTTTAAAGATGGAATAGTCAACTGGAAGTATTATAAATGCAGTGCTCTAAGGCTGCACTGTTGGGGCTTCATATCTCGACAAATATTGCCTAAGAGGCAGCGTGATACATTCACTGTCTATCTCTGCCAGATTTATCAGAAACTCTGATCTAATCTATGGAATCCAAAACCAACAACCAAAATGTACTCGAGGCTTGTAGGGGCAGTTAAATCATGCATACTAGCGTTCTATGCTACTTTAGGGCACAGCGTTTTAAATAACAATGACAATGCCGGAGAGGCTAGTTTGGGCCTTTCTGGACCTTCGCATATTTCTCTTCAGGAAGGGATCTGGAGAGTGAATTGTACACCAAACCCATGGCGAAGAATTCGCTATTAGCCTTCAATAGCTTTCATCCCAAATCCCTTCACCAATGGTTGCCAATTGGACAGTTCCTTCGAATTTGAACAAACTGTTCTAGTAAAGAAGACTATCAATGAAATGCAAATGTGTTGGCCCGTAACCTCCAGGAGAGGAAGTACCCCAAGAAATTGATACGCCAGTCCTATAAAAGAGTTACAAACAACAATCGTGAAGCATTGTTAGAAGCAACAGGTCCCAAATGTGAGCTGCCCATCACAGTGAAGGAGTTGTAGCAACTTGGCTGCACTAGGCTTGCAGCCAAGAATAGATCCCAGATGATGAAGCATGCCACTCCGGTGGGTGACGGGATTCTGTCCTCTAAAATAGGACTTCCCTGTTATGTGTATTTTTGTTACCTTTGTACTGTTTGCGCTTTTCACTTGACCCGTGGACTCTTGGCATGTGAGTTTCATCAGGATATTGCTAATGTGGTCATACTTCTTCAGGCCCTTAATGAAACTCTCTTATTGGGGCAGAATGGAATATGGGAGTACGTAGAGCAGAGCTTTGACACCGTCTGGATGCAAGAGTATGAGGGCTTGAATATCAGATCTGAAGTTGCTTACCAAAGGAATGGTTTCACTTTCTTCAGTAGGGATAGTTGGTACCAGACCATATTGATTTTCTTTCTATTGTTTTCCATGAGTGTGAGTTTGGCATCCAGGGTGGCTTGTATGACAATATCAACCATAAAAATAATGTGGTACAAAACTAAGATGGTACAAAAATATTGCCACAAAAACATTGATAACCAAATAGACCCCTATTCAAATAACAAATATAATAATAACAAAAAACATAATTGAAACAGGAGAAGCACCAATTTTGTAAACAAGTGATCGAGAACACATTAAGACAAAGGTACAAAACAAAATTTGATAACCAACATATAGACTGCTATAATATCATTAACAATGTAAAATAAAACATTTACTCATACAAATAAGATCCTTCATAACAAAAAACCTACTAAATATACTAAAAACATAAGCAACAATGTAATCAGCTTCTTGCCTATATTTGGCAATGCCTAAAAAATATAATACCTCGCTAAAAATTCAACCAATCAAATGCAAAACTAATATGGTGAATACATTTAAAAACTATTTTCAAAGTATAAACACAGATACTGCAAACACACAAACTGATGCACAGCTAGCCAAAAGTAAACAACACCTTCACTTTCCTTTGGTGCAAGCTCTCTGGCACCTTGAAACCTCATGATACTGGAGCAAAACAAGTGTTTCCAGAAATAAAGTTAACTAGATTTTTAATACTGAAATAAACATACTTCAAAACAGTGCAAATTTCAAATAACGAAAGTAAACTTAACTAATTAAACACAATTTTACTATATTTCCAACACAAATAAAATGTGAGGAGACTGAAAATCAAATCCCCAACATTTTTAAACTACCACCATATACCATGCATGCTGAAAAATAAGCAGAAATGAAATGCAAAATGTCATACATTAACTCTTAACCGTCTGAATCTATTACATTTTTTTATACATACATTAGATATGGTAGGAGAATAGAAAATTAGTAGAATGGGGTGAGAACCCACCTCAAATAATTAATCCAATCCTTGCCAGGGGGAATTACAAAACCCACTAAATAAACCTGTGCTTAAACCTATGGTAGCTTTGTACAAAAGAAGTCAGGCTTAACTTAGAGGCAATGTGTAAAGTATTTATGCAAAGCAATTCCAAATGTGGTAGGAACAACGCACTCACAAAAGTAATTAGTGAATTCATGCTCCCTAGGATAGATTACTATAAAGCCCTTTACGTGGGAAACCAACAAAGGTTGCTGAAAAAATTGCAGGTACTACAGAAAGCAACAGTTTGGCTTTCTATGAGGATTCCAAAATTCAATTTAATTTCCCAACCATTGTGGAGATTCACTGGCTGCCTGTTAGAAAGTGGGTAGCCCTTCAGGCACTTTGCCTGGCTCATAAAGCCCTCCATGATACATACCTACTAATGCTCTTCGATCATCTCCGACAAAAATGTGGTAATGCCCAAGATTTCTAAAGTACCATGGTGGTAGAAGTTTTGTTTCTTCTACCTGTAAAGTGTGGAACAAACTGCCTCGACACATTACAATGGGCTCCAAGCCACAATATAAAGCAGAGAAAAGTGTTCTCTACCAATCTGAAAAGAGTCAAAACGGAGCATACCAAAAAAACAGGGGACAGTGTTCCACCTGGGTTTGGAAAAGGTCTATAGCTAAGTTAGAACACACAAATAGAACTGATTAAAGGAACAATTGAAAAACCCACACGAGAAGGACTAAACACCAAATAATCAAAAAGGCTTGGTTTGCGATTATCAATTATATTTCATACTGTTATGCGTTCAAAATGTGATCCATTATTTACACAGTAGCATTATAAAAATTCATAAAAGACACATGACAGACATAGACATAGCATTAGACAAGAGAGACGATGGAGGGAATGTGGTAGATAGGGACTAAGCGCGTTTTGGCTTGCCAGCCTTCATCAGGTAACCATCTATTGCACTACAATCAAAATAAAGATATAGGTGATAGTCAAATATGTATAGTGGGCATCATAAAAAAACAGTGTTTGTAGGAGACAATACACCTAAACATATAATCTCACTCAAAGAGAATCAGATGTACATATTTACACAACCATGTATATTATATTTACAGAGCCATATATGTTATATACAAACATGTAACTAGTGTATACATAAAGCATGAGGACATTTTTAATCAACAGATCACAAAATGGACTAATCTACTGCACTTCAGGAATATATGTAGAAAATCAACATTGACATAACAGGAACCCAGATATATGTAAATGCATATTATTCTACATGAGTGATATAACAGAACACAATATTTAAGACAAGGTTCATATGACATATCGTGATTGGATGGAAACACGCGAATGTCCTGCTCATATCTAGAAGGGTTACCATGTCTACAGGGGGATAAAAGTAAGGAATAAAAAAATACTTACAGACAAAGAACACAAGTTAGAAAGACAACGGAGAGAGTAAACAACCAATCGTCAACGGCAGATATTCCTGTTTGAAAAGAAAAAAGACACGATAGGGAATGGCATAGTAGCCTAAAAACAGTAGAGAGTGCTAATTGATAACATCATGGAATTACGAGTTTAATGAGTGCGATAAGACATAGAACCAGATAGAACCGGATAGAACCAAATACCAATACCCTTGAATAAATTTAAAAATCAGGTTTGTGAATGAAGTGGAAATAAAGAAGGACGAAGGCGCAGAAAAATGTGATGTAGTTCAAGAAACAAAAGGGAAAGAAAAAGAAGAAGAAAGGAAAAACCCTGGAGCCCTAGGGGTTGTAGATCAGTTAAGGTAAAGGGCCACCATAGGCATGGAGATCAGCACTTACCAAAAAGTCGATAAAAGAGAGGAAATGATGACAAATAAATAAGATTACGCAGTTCCTATTGGTAAGTTAGAGAAAATTCATCACATAAATTGCATATATAGCACAAATGAATAGCCAAGAGAAATAATAGTGCATAACTTGCTGAGACCGTGAAATATGTAAAACAAATATACCTGAAGGGTAGGAAGGGTCTCGCAAATACCCTCTCACAGGTATGTAGATCACCGAAGGATGAGGAGAAAGCACAACAAGTTAGACGAAAAGGCAATCAGATGATGGATAGCAGTAATCTATAAAGTAAATATCACTAGCTATAAGCCATGTTGTGTATGATAAAAGAAAATGATAATTATCAAAACCGGTATGGGTACCTGAACAACACGAATGGGCACCAATCAATGGCCGAGATAAAATGCTAGTGCACACTTGCAGGGATATCTAAAACGAAACCAAGCACCTATAAATGCGTGTGTATTAATATTCTGGGTGTTGGCATATGAAAGAGATTAATTAACTAAAGTGTTAACATTTAATAACAGAATAAGTATCATGGCTATTATTAAAAGAACGGCGCATGAAATGATGGAAACAGGCAAGCCCGCTAAATAACCAACTGCACAGTGTTCCACCTGACATGGGAAACCAAAAAAAGGAATCCCATACATTATTGGTCCTGACAAAAGCCACTTCTCACTTTGATATTATGCTACATTAAAATTCAGTCCAATCTCACGCAATTCATGAAAATTGCTTAAACCTGAATATTTTCATCCTTACCTCATTACATTGCTTTTTGATCAATAAACAGCAGCTAGCACAAATATGCCCTCAGGCAATCACGCGCTCCATAAAACAATATCAATATCAAACATAGGACTGATATAGTTTGTGTCTTGTAATGTTTTGACTCGAATCAAGTGTAACAATCAGCAAAATTAGTGATCACAGTGCATGCGACATTGTGCTTCAATTGTGATTATATAGACAAAGAACATAAATAAAATATACCGTACAATTCCCAATGGTTGCATGCATTAATCGATAAAATTCATAACTGGGTTTGCATATGTCAGTGTGGAATCCCTTGCAGTTAAATTACACGTAACAACTAAAAGGGAGGGTTCATCGAGGTTCCAACCCTGTCTGACTGTTAGGGTCTGTTCAGCACGTAGTCATCTGACTACCACATCTACATATAAAAGAAACAGAAATAAAAACAATGTTTCTCTAAGTCCTGTGTGTTTACATACTGTAAACTTCTATTAAGCAATCAATGAGTAACTTGCCACATAATAGTGAGAACAGTTGTCTACCAGGAAGAACTACCAAGTATCATACCTACCTATAATAAAAGGCAATGGAAATCATCATCACAATTCATCACAACTCTGTGCCCATATATAAGTTGGTGGTTTATGAGCACAGAAAAACCTGTGCACCTGCAGTGTGCCTACAAGGTGACTCAATGAGAAAGGGTGAAACAGTGGGAACTCGAGTTATGAAGGTACAGCAAGGCGCAACAATATGCAGTAAAAGTCCTCCTCTTATATGCAAAGTGCAAATACCGTTACTAATACAATTAATGAGAGGTCCAACTCAACTCACTATACGCTCCTACAATAGTTATAGAAGAGTGCCACAACCAGTGAAACACCACCCATTGGCCTACTAAACGAATCATGGCTTGTATAAGAAACCGTGAGAGTTGGAAAGATAGTAAGGCATCATGTTCTAACAGAGTGAAAGACAGACTCTTTGTGAAACAATAGTCTGGGAGGGAGGGAGTCAAAGCCCACCACCATCTGCTTTGAGCGCGGCAAATCATGCTCACCTGCATACCCAGGCTATGGGGCAGGCCTGGAAACAGGTTTTAAAGTGCTACTTTGGCGGGTGGCACAGTAAGTGCTTTAGCGGACTTGTAGCATTTAATTTACAGGCTTTATTCACATGTAGTACCATATACTAGGGACTTATAAATGAATTCATTGTGCCAATTAGGTTCATGGCAATGTAATTATGTTTAAAAAGAGAAACTTTACTACTGGTTAGCAGGAGTAAAGCACACAGAGGCATAGGGTCAGCAAACATGGCTCTGGGATACAATGGCAGAGATATGGGGGATACTAGTCAAATGATAATGCTCTCCAACAGATATCTATTTCTAAAGCTGATATCATTTACACATTTCAAATTGTCCAATATAGCTGGCTACACGAATTCACAGAGAAGAGACACCCCCTTTAACAAATATGGATTACACCTACACTGACAGGGCACTATCAATGAAAGAACCTTCTAGAATTGTGGTAAATATTCTACAAATGGCTGTTATGGACAAATAGCTACCATATATGACACTGTTGAGAACGTACAAGAAAACAATTGTCCACCTAATACAGCAGAAGTATACATTTGCATTATATGTAATACTTAAATGAAGCAAGTACTAGCTCTTCAGCACCAACAGACACATTTCTATATGAGTTGGAGGCCGATGTATTGAGATTGGGCTCACTGACAGAATATCAACACCTAAAATATCCCCATACCACTATATCGAGTTTTAAATATCGATGTAAAAAATATCGACATCCTATATTTATAATGGTAAGTACAAAAATATAGAAAAAAATATTAATGTGAAAAACATAGTTGTACAAAATATTGTTTATTATATATAAAATAAAATAATAAATATTAAATATATTAAAAAATGTAATTAATTAAAAAAATGTAATTAGATGTAATATGTATTTTAACAAATATAACAAATAAAGTTAATTAAAAATTAAAAAATATATCTAGTTTAAAAAACTAAGAGGCCTATTAGGATGGCGGACGGAAACGCGTTCCGTCCGCCATGGTCGTCGCAAAAATACTCCCGACCGCTCCGCGGATAATCCGCGCCAGCGATTAGGATATTTCTGTCATCAAACACCGACCGCGGCGGACGGATCACATTAAACACCGACCGCGGCGGACGTATCACATGAAAGACCGCTGCCAGCGGACGGTACCACAGAAACACCCTCTGCCGCGGACGTATTCACCGCGGATACAGGCCCAACCGCCGTCAGACCTGCGGAGGGTCCGGCCGCACGATTAGGATAACCCCACCATCCCAACGGAACTCACCACCTTCCTCGACCGCCGCGGAAAAAAAGCATAGAGAAACGGAGCATGACTGCGGAAGGACCAAACGAACATCACCCCTGCCGTCAAACCGATTAAAAAATGGCGGACGGAAGTAAATAGAAAACACACAAAACAGGACACACACCCACCTGAAACACCCACCCCCAACAACTATACGCCCCAATGACACCCCCCAGCACAAACAAGAGCACCCTAGTCACCACACCCACAGAACACCTGACTGGCAACAACCATTGGGACACAACAACCACACAGAGTATAAAATGAATCCCTCCCATTACCACAATGATTTGCATCACAGCAGAGCTGGAAGAAACAGGCAGAATAGCACAAACAGCAGACACACAAAAACACACATACAACCTGCACCACACAAACCCCCACAACACCATCCCTACATACCACACACCTGCACACCCCACCCCACCAACACCTTGCACATCACACACCATGGCACCCAAGAAAAACCCCAAGTTCACAGAGAGTGAGTTGAAGGTCATGGTGGATTAAATCATCTGTGTCGAACCACATCTGTTCGGTACCCTAGTCCAGCAGACCACCTTGGCAACCAAAACCAACATGTGGGACAGGATAGTGACCAGAGTGAATGCGTCAGGGACCGTGCCACGCACCAAACACGAGATCCAGAGGCGGTGGCACGACCTCAAGGCAAGGGTGAAAGGCATCAGGGCCAAGACCCACCTGCGGGCACAACACACTGGGGGCGGCACTCCCCGGAGTCTATGCCATTTGCCGAATGGGAGGAGAAGGTGCTGGGCATACTGCATCCTGAGAGCCTGGAAGGAATAGAAGAGGGACTTGAGGCTGGTAAGTACAAACCAATGACCACTATCACACGATCATGGTCTGTCTTGCACAACTGCCAAGACACATCTCCCATGCTCCAATCCATGCATGTGGACCACACAGTCACCCAAATGTGAAGTCCTGGGCACAAATGCACCCACCATGACCAACCACAAATGTTGCCTCCTACGTTCCCAGGCTTACATGTTCTCAAAGCAGCCAACACCACAACTCCCAACAGCCCCCCATGTCTACAGGGAGGGTGGGGGTGGGTGGTTGGGTGAGAGACCAGCACTACAACTCCCAACAGGCCCCCATGTCTACAGGGAGGGTGGGGGTGGGAGGGTGGGTGAGAGACCAGCACTACAACTCCCAACAGGCCCCCATGTCTACAGGGAGGGTGGGGGTTGGTGGAGGGTGGGTCCAGCACTTCAACTCCCAACAGGCCCCCATGTCTACAGGGAGGGTGGGGGTTCCAGCACTACAACTCCCAACAGGCCCCCATGTCTTCCGGGAGGGTGGGGGTGGGTGGGGGCTTGAGATACCAGCACAACAACTCCCAACAGGCCCCCATGTCTACAAGGAGGGTGGTGTTGGGGGGGGGGGTTCAGAGACCAGCACTACAACTCCCAACAGGCCCCCATGTCTACAGGGAGGGTGGGGGTGGGTGGGTGGGTGAGAGACCAGCACTACAACTCCCAACAGGGTCCCATGTCTATAGGGAGGGTGGGGGTGGTTGGGGAATTGGGTCCAGCACTACAACTCCCAACAGGCCCCCATGTCTAGAGGGAGGGTAGGGGTGTGGGTCCAGCACTACAACTCCCAACAGGCCCCCATGTCTACAGGGAGGGTGGTGGTGGGTGGGTGGGTGAGAGACCAGCAGTACAACTCCCAACAGGCCCCCATGTCTACAGGGAGGATGGGTCCAGCACTACAACTCCCAACAGGCCCCCATATCTACAGGGAGGGTGGTGGTGGGTGGGTGGGTGAGAGACCAGCACTACAACTCCCAACAGGCCCCCATGTCTACAGGGAGGGTGGGGGTGGGTCCAGCACTACAACTCCCAACAGGCCCCCATGTCTACAGGGAGGGTGGGGGTGATGGGGGGATGAGAGACCAGCACTACAACTCCCAACAGACCCCCTTGTCTACAGGGAGGGTGGGGGTGGGTGGGTGGGTCGGGAGACCAGCATTACAACTCCCAACAGGCCCGCATGTCCCATCCCAGAGCAAAATGGAGTCTGCCCACCATTTGCTGACCAGTGCATCTCCTCCTTCAAACCTACAGGTAGGTAGCCATCTTCACAGGGGCACCATCCATTAGCAGGACCGGACCACACATATCCAAGTATTGTCGCCCCACCTCCACAAAACCATAATGCCCAGTACTGTCTACCACACCAGCGTGATGACACCAACAACCATGTCCTGATTCCATAGTAATTTGTAATGTAACAACAACAAACCTGTCATGTCCACAGCATTGATCCTTAAATTCTTGTCCCTCAGGTGATCGCAACTTGACAGGCGAAACCAGCAACCGCCAGCACCAGTCGCCCCCCTCACAGCCAGGACTCTCCGGTGAAGATTCCATGGACACCTCGGGTGCAGAGGACGATGCTGGCCCAAGCACTCTCCCAGGGCCATCAGGCTCCCAGGGCAATTCCTGCCTCCACCACCTTGGCCAGTGTCACAACACCAACACCTGCCATTGTGAGCTGTGCAGCTACCACCACCACCACCACCACCACCACTCCGGCCTGTGCCACCCTGCCTGACCCATCGTCCGATGATGGGCCATCGACATCTCAGGCTAGCAGGAAGAGTGGACGGGGGAGGACACAGGTGAGGCCACAGCTCACAAACAGGAGTGCAAGTGCTAGACGAGGTCGGGAACAAGACCCAGCCCATCCTGGGACCGAGACCCTGGATGCCATCACCAGAGTCCAAGCCTCCTATGAGCGGTCACAGGCACAGGTGGATCGGGCACATCAAGACTTGCTACAGAACTGCCAGCTGTTGCGGTCCATGGACACCCGCATGGGCCAAATTGTTGACCTCATGGGGCAGCAAACAGCTCTTCGGAGGGAGTGGTTATCCCGCGCCACACCACCTCCCCCTCCCCCAAGTACCCAGCGGGACAGGGCACCAATACCACCGCCACCATCACCTGAGGCCACTGACAGGGAGGTCATCCCTGAACAACCTGCCCCCACAGCTGGCTCCGCTCCGGCTCCAAGACGGAGGGGCCGTCCGAGGCTGGATCCAGCTGAGAGCAGTGGCAATGCACCATCCACCCGCTCGAAGAGTGGCCGCCACTGACTTCACCCTTCCTTGAGCCTGGCATTCACTCTGCGAACTATCTTGCCCCACAATGCCAAGCATTGGCACACGTCTGTTGGACAAGGTGTATATCACACAATGTGGTGTCCCCACGGTGTTTTCATCTGACATGACCAACAACTCTCACTTCCCCCCAACACCTATTTGTAAATATGCACTCACAGTAATCCACACCCTGTAAATAAACACCACGTAAACACTCAATGCTGTGTACACAGGTTTGTCTTAGTAGTTGTCATTACCAGGTGCAGGGATCAATGTTCTTCAGAATCATGCCTCTGTGGGAGTGACCTAGGGATGATTAGAGAACAACAAGCACAGGTCAGGAAACTGAATCACACCCATCACACCACACCGTACTGCAACATCCCACAAACCACACTCATCACTAATTAAGAGGATCACAGGACACACATCAGGGAGCATTGCATGTACATCATCTCCCACACCCATTTACGAACAGAACATACCAGAACAGGCAGCATTCACACACCACATCCACACATCACCAGCAAACATACATCACGCATTGACCAGCAGCAAAAGAGGTAGTTACTTACATTCAAGGAAAGTAGTGAGCAATGAGCTGACGCCTCTGGTCCACACCTTCTTCCTCCCTACTATCCTCATCACTGGACATGGGTGGTATGGGAGGCGGAGCAACCTGTTGATCTGCAGGGTCCATGATCAGTTCAATATTATTGCGTAAGGCCAGGTTGCGGTGCATGCAGCAGGCAATCACTATTTTGCATACTTTGCCGGGTGAGTATGGCAGGGCCCCTCCGGTTTTATCCAGGCAGCAAAACCTAGACTTCAGCAGTCCAAATGTACGTTCCACCACCCGACGTGTCCTCCCATGGGCCTCATTATAGCGCATTTCACCTGGGGTAGTAGGATTCCGTAGGGGGCTTAGCAGCCACGGGCGGTTTGGGTATGCAGAGTCGCCTAGGTGGGGGGATGACAGACACATACATCATTACCAGGATTGGTGGGAACAGCATGGCACACATACAACACAGTAGTCATCACAGCACACTCACCTACAAGCAACGCACATTCTTGACGCAGATTAGCCATCAGTTGGGGGACAATGCTGCTCCGCAGGATGTGGGAGTCGCGTGCGGATCCAGGAAATCTGGCACACACATGGGAAATGATGTTATCAGCCAGGCACACCACTTGCACATTGATAGAATGGTAGTGCTTCCGATTGCGATAGACGGGTTCACGTGCCTGGGGTGGAATCAAACGAATATGTGTGCCATCAATGGAACCCACTACGTGTAGGGTCTGGCCCAGGGCATAGAATTCACCTTTCACTGCAGCTAGCTCTGCCGGACGTGGAAAATGGATGTAATCATCCTTGTAACGCATCATGGCATCCAGCACATCCCGCAGTACCATGCTGAACATGGATTGGGACATCCCCCCGGCATGACCTACTGTGTACTGGAAAGTGCCTGTCAAGAAGAAGTGAAGTGCCGTCATCACCTTTGCTGTGGGTGTAATAGCTCCTGGATATGGCCTGCATGGCTGGAGATGAGGTGCCAATTGGGCTACAAGGTCCTACAATCTCCGTCAGTCAAGCCGGAATCTGCGGATTACCTCCTCTTCAACCATGTCCTCCAGCACATTGTATGGTCGATGCACATTTAGAGCCCTCCTGTGTGGGAGAAGATGGGAGCAGATGTCAATTGACCAACACCGCACAGCTGTGCCACACTTTCACATCTTGACCAACACAATACAAATAATACATGTTGCAGACACTGATTGTATGTGTGACGTGACCGAAATATAAGGCACTACAGCTAACTATACATACAATGTTCACCCACAAACAACATCCTGTGTGCAAACATGTCCAATGTTACGTGCACACATGCTGAAAGAACAGCCAACATCACATGACTGAGGGCCCAAGTGTGGACAAGCGTCCCCACAGACACACATGGACGTGCACACACAACACGAACATGGAGCACACCCTTCTTGTCTTCATGCACCCATGACCCAACCTACAATGCTGCGCATTCTCACATGCCAGGCATGGGCTTACAACAGGCGACACACATACACATACACAGAATGCATGTATACCCCCATCATTGCTACTTGCACACACAAACCACACACTCACGACAGCTTCAGAATGTGGGTACACAGCCTTGATGTACTGTGTAGATGTGTACAAATAGAAATGTGTGACCTCAAAACCAAGACGCCACTTGGGCTCACATCACTAGCCTTTGTTAACCACTGGCAAGGTCAATAGTATGACCACACATGCAACTAATGGACATAAATGAGACACGTGTACAAGGGCCATTGACATGAGATAATGATTCTTGACCCATTCCGGACATGTCCTGACACACATGTACAACTATGAACATTACATGTGTGCGGAGACATGCAGTGTGTGTACGCACACCATCCGGGTACGCCTTCCCCCAACACAGAAGATGATCCTTGATACTGCAATTGTGCATAACATTTGCTGCATGGTCAAGGACCATCACGGTCACACCCCGCCAACCGCATGTGCGCACTACCACGACGGTGCATCTTTTGAAAATCATCACTCACTGGCATCGCAATGGCGGAGCACGCATTCCGCGGGGGCGGGGCAGGCTAACACATACATTTGAATGTGCAAGTTGAAATGGCAGTTGGTATCCCCCCTTTCAGTCACATAGCAGCACCCACCGCAGGCCACCGGGTGCGGGTGGTCACCCACCGCCGGGTGCGGGCGATCACCCACCGCCGGGTGCGGGCGGTGGGTTACCGCCCTGTGTATTGATGCGGTCTGCGGTGGGTGCTGCAATGTGACTGTAAGGGGGGTACCAACGGCCATTTCCACTTGCACATTCAAATGTATGTGTTAGCCTGCCCCGCCCCCGCGGAATGCGTGCTCCGCCATTGCAACGCCAGTGAGTGATTAATTTCAAATGATGCACCATCGCGGTAGCGTGCACATGCGGTTGTCGGTGTGTGACGGTCCTTGCACATGTAGCCAATGGAAACAGGTAACGCAGGGCACGTAAGCGATTTCAAAAATAGCGGAAGCCGAGCACCGCCACAGCAGGGCCAGTCATTGGCTCATATTGAATGAGGCAGCCCGGGAAAACCAATTGCTGCAGACATGTGCCACTGATATCAGCTCAGGGCCCTATAAATGTGTGAATTTCAGCAGCACACATCCACTGCTTCCAGCCACTGCTGCCTGCACCCATCACCTCTACCTGCTGCTGCTGAGCAATCCACCAACTGCTACCTGCACCCATCATCTCTACCTGCTGCTGCTGAGCAATCCACCAACTGCTGCTGTTGTGCCACAGTCCTGGACCTTGCCATGCCGAGAGTGCGAGAGATCCGGTCTCGTCCCTTCACCGCAGCGGAGCTGGATGTCCTTGTGGACAGTGTGCTCCGCCACTATGAACGGCTTTACGGTGCCCCCTGACAGGTGGTAAGTGCAGTGGGCGACATGTTGGTGTGCATGAGGTGGTCACTGGCTCCTGGCTTCTGCAATCTTGGCGGTGTGCTGTGGGACCTTCACATGTGTTGTACTGTGCATGGCTGCCACAAGCGCTGGGACGACATCTCCAGGCTCAGCAAGAATGTGGTGGAGATGACACTGGGGCTGATTCCAAGATCATCCCGGCTTGCACGATGCACCATGACCCCTCTAATGCTCCGTATCATAGCTGTGACGCATCCTGACCTGTCCGCCCGGTTGAGAGGGGAGCAGCAGCAAACTAGCGGTAAGCACACTGAATGTGTTTGTGATTTGTGAGTGCATGCATGTATTGCTGCTCAGACACAGTAGTGACATCTGTGGTGTGTATGTTGTGCTGCAATTGTATGTTGGTGCCATTAGCGGAGTGAGCGTTAGCATCCATGTCAGCCAGGTGGACATATACTAGTTGCATTGTAGTGCAGGGGCCCAGGACATGCCGTTGAGGTCTGTGGTCCCATGGCATCACATGTGTGGTGGCCTGCATGCACTTGCCCTGTTTGTTTGATGTACATGTTTCACAGGCACCCACTGTTCTTTGACATGAGGATGTCAGATAGGGGTGGTTCGTGTGCAGGATGGGTGCTATATGTTGGTCAGCAGTCAAGGAAGTTTTGATTTTGTAACTTTTAGTACGTGAGTGTGGCACTTAGGTATACCTCTTTTCTCTCTCTTTCAGCTTTGACCAAGGGCACTGACCCACAAACGACAGAGCTCAGTGGTGGTAATGCATCCGGATCCGAGATCACACACACGCAGACTGAGACTGAAGAGAGCAGCCCGGAGAGGGTGACAGAACTGTCCCTGAGGACTCACATGTGGAGGCACCATCGTCCTCATCTTCAGACAGTGGTGGTGAGTCAGCACTGTTGGTAGACACAGGGAGTGGGCAATCTACACCTTCAGTCGGTACACAGCACACAGGGCCCACACTGCCACCAACTGCAACAAGTACTGCTCGAGCTCGCCAGAGTAGTGGGAACTGAGTGGCCTTCGGTGCAATCACCGCTGCCCCTGCCCCTGTGACACAAAGTGCCCTTTGTGCTGAGGCGGTTGATCTGCTGCGACAGCTGTGTGTAGGGCAGACCAACATGATCAATGCATTTCTAGACCACGATAGGATTATTGGGGCAGGTGGTAGCATTCATGGAGGGGATGCATGGCGATGTTGCTGGTCTCCACAGAACAGTTCAGTCCTTATCCAACACAGTGTCTGCAGCCATTCAACAGTCGCATGGACAAGGTTCTTGTTCAGTTCCCCCATCCACACCACTTGATGTCTCAGGGGAGAGTGAAATTTCTGACCAGGCCTAATTTTCTGGGTATTGCACTAGAAGCAGCCACAGGCAGCAAGGCAGGGCACGGAGGGCACAGACACCATCCCCTAGGACAGGGAAATCTTTCACAGAACACGACATCAGCTACCCTGGAGTTGACACACAGGATCCTCAAGGGTTGTTGGGGGACAGGGATTCACATGTAACACAGGCATCCCCCTCAAAAGGTACTCCCAAGGCCAGGGACACTCCCAAGGACAAAGACACTTCAAAGGAAAGGGCACCTCCCAAGGCCAGGGACACTCCCAAGGACAAGGACACTTCAAAGGAAAGGGCACCTCCCAAGGCCAGGGACACTCCCAAGGACAAGGACACTTCAAAGGAAAGGGCACCTCCCAAGGCCAGGGACACTCCCAAGGACAAGGACACTTCAAAGGACAGGGCACCTCCCAAGGCCAGGGACACTCCCAAGGACAAGGTGTTATATTCTTATTTATAAATGTTTCCCTTTTTAGATTATATTCCTTTCATTTACATATTTCCCTTTTAATAGAATGTATCTTTATTGTTGCACATGCACACTGTGGAGCGATTCCATTTAGAATTGTATTGGTATGAAATGTACTGGAGTCAGATAAACTGGATGTTACCTGGGGAGTGGAAGTACTGTGCTGCAATCCAATAAACCCTGGAGAGTGCAATAAGTGTGGCAGAATTGGTCACTTTTCAAAGGCTTGCAGAGAAGACAAGAAGAAAGTTGGGGACAAAAATAGTTATTTTTAAAAGGGGGAAGTTTCTTGTGTGAGAGAAAACACGGATTTTAGATCTGCTTTATCAAGGTGTGAGCATGTTGTGTCTGATGAATCCCTTAAGGAAAGAGGAATGATTGTATCATTAGTGAGTTTAGGGTCACTTGAGGAGGATGTTTTAGACTCTCCTAAATGTGTAGTTAGATTTAAGGATGTTGAACTAGAGCTTAGGGATGATTCCGGGTCTCCTTGGACCATTATAACGGAAGAATATTTTGATGAGAAGTATGAATCTAAAATTGCTATCATTCTTAGGACTCTGTGAGTATTATAGTAAGTTCATCGTTGGTTTTGCACCTAAAATGGAGCTGTTAAGGCAGTTAACTAGGAAAGATGCAGAAATTGTGTGGGGCACTAGGCAACAAAATGCTTTTGACAACATTAAACTTGACATGGTGTCAGCTCCTACACTTAAGCCATTTTGTTTAAACAAGTTTGTGTTTTGACAGTAGATGCTAGTCTTTATGGTCTGGGATGTGTGCTTTCGCAACGTTCGGGTAAAGAAGATTGGAATGTTGCATTCATGTCTAGGTCTTTAAATCTCACTGAGAGACGGTACGCGGTGATCGTAAAGGAATTGTTAGGATGTGTGTAGGCGGTTGAACACTTCCGGAATTATATTTGGGGTGCAAGGTTTTTGATACGTACAGATCATAAACCTTTGGTGGGTATTCTCTCACCAGGTGGAGGTTTAAGTGCAACTGCTCGGATAGCTAGATTGATGTCACGACTGCAGGAATACAATTTTGACATAGAATATGTGCCGGGTAAACTTAATGTGTCTGCAGATTGTTTGTCAAGATTACCGTGTCCCAGTGTCGGTGGTGATGGAGATGAAGAAGTAGTGGTCAGCATAACTGAATTGTTGTCTGAGAAGTTCAGTGTTATTTCGGAAGATTTATGGATGAAAAGCATGAGTGAGGATGTTGTCTTATGTAAGGTGACAGAATATGTCAATTTGGGTTGGCCTTCTAAGGATTTAATTCCTGCTGAAGTTATGCATTTCTACAATGTTGCTGATGAATTGGCCATAGAAGGAAATTTGTTATTCAGAGCTGGAAAATGTATTCCACCTTTCTCTGTCAGGAATGTTATTTTACAAATGAGTCATGAATATCACATGGGAATGTCGTCCATGAAAAGATTAATTAGGTCAAATTTCTGTTGCCCAGGAGTTGATACGTTTGTAGATAGGTTTGTTAGAGAATGTCCTGAGTGTATTGAAAGTAATAAGATGTGCAAGTGTGATCCGGCACCTTTGACTCCTGTGAAGTGGCCAGATCATCCGTGGCAGAAATTAGGGATTGATATTGCTGGTCCATTTAGTTTTTTGCCGCAGGAGTGTAGATTTGCGGTTGTTGCTGTAGATTATCACTCCAAGTGGCCTGAGGTCAAACTTGTACCTCATCCTAACACTGAAAGTGTTATTCTGTTTTTGAGAGAGATTTTTTCAAGAGAAGATTTCCCAGAAAGTTTTGTATCTGATAACGGGGTACAGTTTAAATATTTGGAGATGTCAGAATTCTTACGTTCTTATGGGATAAAACATTGTACCACTGCTTTATATGAACCGCAGGGTAATGGACAAGTTGAGAGATACAATAGAGTTCTCAAACAAGATATCTTATGGGCACGGAAGTTTGGAGGAATTTTTTAAGAAAAATTGAGGGAAAAGTTATGGTTGTACCAAATAACGCCTCATGCCACAACGGAGGTTTCACCGTTCCGTCTGTTAAAGGGTAGAGATCCTGTGTCTAATTTGTGTCCTTGGTGGTTTAACCCCTTCCACGTTCATGACGAGCTGGGCTCGTCATGCAGTAGCCTCCTGCTACGCTGATGACGAGCCCAGCTCGTCATGAATAATGGTGTTCATGATTTCCCAGCACAGGGGAAAAATCCCCATAGCATTCAAGGTGTTAAGAAGAGTGTTGGTTATCGCATGGTTGATGTGAATATTAAAGATGTTGCTGAGAAAGTGGAACTTAAACAAAGCAAATGCAAATGTGATTATGATTATCGAATGAAAGTCAAACAACCTGCATTTATGGTGGGTGACGTTGTTAGAATTCGTAAACCTGGCTATGTTACTAAAGGTGAGACAAAGTTTGTCAAACCTATGAAAGTTGTGAAGGTTTATCACAATAGCATTGTTACACAAGTAGGTAAGAGGTGGAATGTTAGAAGGGTATCCAAATGTGTATCTTAGTGCTCTAATAGTGGATCAATAATGTTGGGAAATTATTTTAAGTGTTCAACTGTGTATCCTATTGTGTAAGTTTGGTTTTAGAAATTTGAATTATTACTTATTTTCTTTTAGGGGGAAATGTGTTATATTCTTATTTTCTAAATGTTTCCCTTTTTAGATTATATTCCTTTCATTTACATATTTCCCTTTTAATAGAATGTATCTTTATTGTTGCACATGCACACTGTGGAGCGATTCCATTTAGAATTGTATTGGTATGAAATGTACTGGAGTCAGATAAACTGGATGTTACCTGGAGAGTGGAAGTACTGTGCTGCAATACAATAAACCCTGGATTTTCTACCTGGATTTATTTCTTCTTAATTACACAAGGACACTTCAAAGGACAGGGCACCTCCCAAGGCCAGGGACTCTCCCAAGGACAAGGACACTTCAAAGGACAGGGCACCTCCCAAGGCCAGGCAACAATAAAGAAGGGGGTTCCCCAAAGGGATTTACGGATCATGGGCAGGCAGTGGGGTACAACAGTAGAAAAAAAGAACAAATAACCCCGCCCAGTGGATATGTAGAGGTCCTTTTAAAGGATTCTATTCTTTACATAAAGAGTGACACTCTAGGGTAGGAGCCGGACACACATGAAAGTCTTTCAATTTATTTTATTGATCAATTGCTTTTTCGGGTTCATTTTGATACAAAAGATTCTCATAATAGTTTTCATTAAAAAAATTCACAATAAATATGGGTCATGTCAACAGTTTCAATAGAAGAGTTAGCGGTCCCACACACACCGTACCACATTCAGATCACATCGCATTCAGATCTATCATACAAACATTCACACAGGGTTTCTTCTCATTTATACAAATGGGTACACTAAGGCCAATAAGTACAACCAGGATGGATATGGTTGAGATGACAAAAGCACAGGGGGGCACACTTAGGTGGATTAAATCGTCTTGTTCAGATGGAAAACTGCCCCCCTTGGGGAAAGCGCCAACTTGCGTTTCGGTGTAGGGCCCACATGGGGCCGCACCTTCGTCAGGGCACAGCGTTACCACGGGTAGGGGGACACACAACACTGAAAGGTACAAAACATACATATAAATAGATATGCATTGATTGAGACTGATAATCTCAGTTATACTTTTTTTCTTTTTAAATAACAAATCCATTTTTATCAGTAATAGATGGTCACCATGTGTACGGCTCCAGCCTCAAGGGGCCACTCAAAGATGAAAACATACAAATCTGATCAGTTTTAGGAAACTCAGAATCATTAGGGACCCAACCATACACTCACAAGACTAGTTTATTTCACGCATGCACCAAAAGTCACATCATTCTTTTAAATTATGGCAGTTCGAATCAAAGAAGGACAAATCCCCCATGGATGGAGTACGTTAATAAGAGTCCTTTTCCCTAGATGTAGGTGACCAAGGGGCCTAGGGGTTCTGAACACTATTCAGCGAGATTTTAGATATGGAACAAAAGGGGGGGGAACGGGCCCTTCTAGCTAGCGCATTGCAAGTATTTTTATTTAGCTTACTCCGGTGGCTAAACCCACGGGAGACATGCCCTCTGCTGGTAAAGTCCAATGCATTAGATGGAAAATACTCACCTCCAAAGAGAGAAAAGGTCTACGCAGTAGATTAAATACCGAGGACGGATGTTCAAAGGCTTTGTCCATGTAGGTGTATAGCGCCAAAGCGGTCTCAGAACTGGATAAAGACAAAGAAAGCAGATATTTGAGAATTATCTATACACGGGCAACATGCACCCCATATTTCACGGACCAACAAGATACTCTAGGTGGCCTCAATCCAACAATTGGTTTATCTGGGGATGTTACTCCAGACCTGGATTCAGGTAGGTACTGCATGTCCACCTATTCCGAGGGCAGAGGGAGGAGTTCTCCTGACCAGCAGAAGTAGAACTAATAAATACAGCCCTAGATGACATGCATTTATACAAAGGTGGATGATTGTATCAGATCACAAGGAATTCCATTGCCCAAAACATTACAGGAAGAAAACCGGTTTAACTTACTGAAGCACAATGCGGGGGTAAACAAGGTAGAGGATTCTATTGATGATTCGGTAAGTAACAGGACGCAGGACGTGTACCGGGAAGGAGGGCAGAATGCAAGAGCATGCAGTTACCAGACGGATACGGCTTCTAGAAATATATGAACCACCGAGAGTAAGGCGGCTCTAACTTACTGTGGAAGTCGAGATAAGTCAGGGTGGTAACACAATTCTGCTAATGGCCCCAGGCAGGGTGGAGCACTGGTTCTAGTCAGGGTCTGGCGCTTCAAGAAAACGCTCCGGGAGTATAGATGGTCTCCTCGAGCTTATGCCCGAATCCACAATGGGGGACGGGCGTGCATCTACGGAGCGGAAATCCACAAATATATGCAATTACAAGCAGATCAAACTGGAGGGGCTGGAAGCAAGGTATGTTACAGGCGGATCTGACTTACTTGCAGGGTTAGACGAGCGGACGTCAGACGGGATTCTGCCAATGGCTCCAGGAAAGACTGCTCCCAGTTTTTGGTTCAAGATTCCTGATCCTATTGAGGGTTTTTATGTAATGGATACAGGATTGCGCGGGAACGCTAGGGAACGCCTCTAGTCAGGTCTCCGATTTCCTGGGTGGAAATGGAGAGGGGACTCCTTCCCAATTTTTCATGCGGCGGCCATCTTACAATATGTTTTATCCATTTTAATTCCCTCTAGCCTGGGGGAACAAAGTAGAAAGAAAAAACTTTTCGGGAGCGATAGTAGAGCCTCGACCGATGGCCAGATACAGCTGGGATCACCAATTAGTTATTAAAGCGGTATCCCATTTTTAGTTGGGAATGGACGAAGCTGATAGTGTGGAGTGCCCGAGGTAAGATATGAACTCGATCATATATCCCACTAAAAACACAGGGAGTAGGTGCCGGGTTGCCTAAGGGTCCAGATGATAAGGCCAGAGTGTGTATACATATCTCTAGGCAGCGAAACCAGGACTCCAAGTCCAGATGACAATCTCAGAATATCATACATGGATAGTTGTTACATAATAGCGTTCTGCCAAGGGCATTCCTCATTGAGGGCAAATTTCACAGAATTCAGGAAAAAGATCCAGAAGACCTCTCTCTTTTTTTGAAGATAGGTGGGATTAACCCCTGGTTTGGCCTGGATTTTCTCAAGAATAAACCATCTCAGGTCTTTCTCAGAGTGTCCTTTTTCCATCCAGTGGGGTACAATAGGGGTATTGGTTTTCATGTTTTTTATGTTAGATCGGTGCTCACTGATTCTGAAGCGGCATTCGCGTCCTGTTTCCCCCACATAGGGTAGATTGCACGGGCAGAGTATTAAATAAATAACATTGCTCATGCGACAGTTGGTCAGTCTTTTGTTGTGGGCTACCGAAATGGTTCGATACGTGGTGGTGATGGTATCACCCACGATAGCATGGGGGCACGCTTGACATGTTCCGCATCGATGGTTCCCATAGATCGGGTTAGATCTGGTGACAGCCGTCTGGGAAAGGTTATCAGGTTCAGGCATCTTGCCTCTCACGAGGTAATTTCTTTAGATTTTTATTCCTCTTGAAGGCAAAGATGGGTTTAGGTAAGACATCCTTTTCTTTCTCTAGGTTTAGAAGGTGCCAGCTAGAGTTGATAATCTGGTGCACTTTGTGGTTCAGGCTCGAAAGGCGGGTTAATTGTTCTTGAGTTTCTTTTTCTTTCGGCAGGAACATGCATTCACGGTTAGAATACCTGGCCCGTTTGAATGAATCTTTGACCAGTTTAGGAGGATATCCTCTGTGTAGTAATTTGTGTTTGAGGATATCAGATTGAGTTAGAAAATCTCTAACATCAGTGCAATTTCTCCTAATACGGAGAAACTGACTGTAGGGTATGCTGTCCCTTTGGCATCGTGGGTGGAAACTGTTGTATTGTAACAGCGTATTTCTTGCTGTTGGTTTCGTGTATAATGAAACCTTTAGTTTTTATTCCTGGTGTTCCACCCAAATGTCTAAAAACTCAATCCGGTGGTTGCTGGACTCCCAAGGCCCGGGACACTCCCAAGGACAATGACACTTCAAAGGAAAGGGCACCTCCCAAGGCCAGGGACACTCCCAAGGACAAGGACACTTCAAAGGAAAGGGCACCTCCCAAGGCCAGGGACACTCCCAGGGACAAGGACACTTCAAAGGACAGGGCACGTCCCAAGGCCAGGGACACTCCCAGGGACAAGGACACTTCAAAGGACAGGGCACCTCCCAATCCCTGGGACACTCCCAGGGACAAGGACACTTCAAAGGACAGGGCACCTCCCAAGGCCAGGGACACTCCCAAGGACAGGGACACTTCAAAGAACAGGGACACTACAATGGACAGGGACACTACAAAGGACAAACCAACTCCCAGGGACAGAGCACCGCCCACAGATAAAGCACATTCCAAAGACAGGACATCTCCTACGGCCAAGGCACCTCCCAGGGCCAAGGGTTCTCCCATGGACACAAGCTCCACCAAGGCCAGGCATACATCACCCCTGCGTCCCCTGAGACTTGTGTTGATGAAGGAACGTAAAACACATGTGTCAGCAGTGGAGTCCCCCATACCTCTACTCCCATACACACCCCGCTGAAGCAGAGGAAGGAGTACACTGTTGTTGCATCCCCCATTACACATGATGCAGAGGGCAGAAGGCAGGGCCACAGCAAACGTCAAGCAGGGTCCAGCACGTCCCCAGAGAACAGACCCCCACCAGCACATGATCCACCTTTGATGGTTGATGTTTCTAATGAGGCCACACCACTTACCAGTCCAGTCATGTCCAGTGTGCCCTTATATATCCCAAAGAAACGGAGACACACACCAGTGACACCTGACCACCCCAATGTCGCTCCAGTACAGCTGTCACCAGCTCCCAGAGCCACCCTGCCTCCTGGCCCATACAGCCCTGTGGCTTATCATTTCAGTGGTCCTAGTGGGTCAGCTGCAGTTCACTCTCATGTGTCAGATAATGGCACTGTGTCTGTTGTTCGCTGTCATGCCTCATGTAGTAGCACTGTGTCAGTTGTGCCCTCTCCTGTTTCAGGTACTGCCACTGTGTGTGTCCGCCACTCTCATGTCTCAGATGCTGGCATGGCATTTGTTGGTCACTGTACAGGGACATGTCCTGGCAGTGTGTCTGGGTCTATGGCTCATGTGTCAGTCACTAGAGCTGTGGCTGTGTCTCACACTCCTGTATCTGGGTCTATGGCTCATGCGTCAGTCACTAGAGCTGTGGCTGTGTCTCTCACTCCTGTATCTGGTGCTGGCAGTGTGTCTGAGTCTATGGCTCATGTGTCAGTCAGTGTGTCTGTGTCTCACACTCCTGTTTCTGGTGCTGGCAGTGTGTCTGGGTCTATGGCTCATGTGTCAGTCACTAGAGATGCCGCTGTGTCTCACACTCCTGTTTCTGGTGCTGGCAGTGTGTCTGGGTCTATGGCTCATGTGTCAGTCACTAGAGCTGTGGCTGTGTCTCACACTCCTGTTTCTGGTGCTGGCAGTGTGTCTGGGTCTATGGCTCATGTGTCAGTCACTAGAGCTGTGGCTGTCTCACACTCCTGTTTCTGGTGCTGGCAGTGTGTCTGGGTCTATGGCTCATGTGTCAGTCACTAGAGCTGTGGCTGTATCTCCCAATCCTGTATCAGATCCTGCCACTGTGTCCGAGGCTGCTAGGTCAACAGTCCACCAGATTCTGTGCTGTGAGGTGTAGTTCCCATCACTCACATGTCATTGTACTTGGTGTCTAGATTGTCCATTGTAACCACCCTTGCATTATTAAAGACTCCAGCGCATCCAGAACGCCTCCGCCCGACTCATCCTGGATGTCCCCCGATGCAGCCACATCTCCAGCCACCTGAGGAACCTGCACTGGCTCCCCGTCGACAAGAGGATCACGTTCTGGCTCCTCACTCACGCACACAAGTCTCTCATGACCTGGGCCCCAAGTACCTCAACGACCGCCTGACCTTCTACACGCCCACCTGCCAGCTACGGTCCACCAGCCTCGCCCTCGCAGCCGTACCACGCATCCGAAGAGCCACCGCCGGAGGAAGATCCTTCTCTTACCTGGCTGCCAAGACTTGGAACTCCCTCCCCATCCACCTTCGGCTGACCCAGGACCATCTCGCCTTCAGGAAACAACTCAAGACCTGGCTGTTCGAGCAGTAGCATACCCCTCCCCCCAAGCGCCTTGAGACCCTCCCGGGTGAGTAGTGCGCTATACAAATGGCATGATTGATTGATTGATATTAATGTCCATGGGATGGGGCGCTTGACACACGTCCTTGTGGTGCCTCAGATGTACCTGTTCTGTTATGAACACTGCCCTGTTGCTGTTATGATACTGCATTGTGCCCTCTCATGTGCTGCCTCAGATGTACCTGCTCTGTGCCATGGACTGTTGATGCACTTAGCCCCTCTCATGTGCTGCCTCAGATGTACCTGTTCTGTGCCTTGCCATGGACTGTTGATGCACTTAGCCCCTCTCATGTGCTGCCTCAGATGTACCTGTTCTGTGCCTTGCCATGGACTGCTGATGCACTTAGCCCCTCTCATGCGCTGCCTCTGATGTACCTGCTCTGTGTCATGGACTGTTGATGCACTTAGCCCCTCTCATGTGCTGCCTCAGATGTACCTGTGCCTTGCCATGGACTGTTGATGCTCTGTGCCCCTCTCATGTGCTGCCTCAGATGTATCTGTGCCTTGCCATGGACTGTTGATGCACTTAGCCCCTCTCATGTGCTGCCTCAGAAGTACCTGCTCTGTGACTTGGACTGTTGATGCTCTGTGCCCCTCTAATGTGCTGCCTGAGATGTACCTGTTCTGTTATGAACACTGCCCTGTTTCTGTTATGATACTGCATTGTGCCCTCTCATGTGCTGCCTCAGATGTACCTGCTCTGTGCCATGGACTGTTGATGCACTTAGCCCCTCCCATGTGCTGCCTCAGATGTACCTGTTCTGTGCCTTGCCATGGACTTTTGATGCACTTAGCCCCTCTCATGTGCTGCCTCAGAAGTACCTGCTCTGTGCCTTGGACTGTTGATGCTCTGTGCCCCTCTCATGTGCTGCCTCAGATGTACCTGTTCTGTTATGAACACTGCCCTGTTGCTGTTATGATACTGCATTGTGCCCTCTCATGTGCTGCCTCAGATGTACCTGCTCTGTGCCATGGACTGTTGATGCACTTAGCCCCTCTCATGTACTGCCTTAGATGTACCTGTTCTGTGCCTTGCCATGGACTGTTGATGCACTTAGCCCCTTTCATGTGCTGCCTCAGATGTACCTGTTCTGTGCCTTGCCATAGACTGCTGATGCACTTAGCCCCTCTCACGTGCTGCCTCTGATGTACCTGCTCTGTGCCATGGACTGTTGATGCACCTAGCCCCTCTCATATTCTGCCTCAGATGTACCTGTCCTGTGCCTTGCCATGGCCTGCTGATGCATTTAGCCCCTCTCATGTGCTGCCTCTGATGTACCTGCTCTGTGCCATGGACTGTTGATGCACTTAGCCCCTCTCATGTGCTGCCTCAGGTGTACCTGTTCTGTGCCATGGACTGTTGATGCACTTAGCCCCTCTCATGTGCTGCCTCAGGTGTACCTGTTCTGTGCCTTGCCATGGACTGCTGATGCACTTAGCCCCTCTCATGTGCTGCCTCTTGATGTACCTGCTCTGTGCCATGGACAGTTGATGCACTTAGCCCCTCTCATGTGCTGCCTCAGATGTACCTGTGCCTTGCCATGGACTGTTGATGCTCTGTGCCCCTCTAATGTGCTGCCTCAGATGTACCTGCTCTGTGCCATGGACTGTTGATGCACTTAGCCCCTCGCATGTGCTGCCTCAGATGTACCTGTTCTGTTATGAACACTGCCCTGTTGCTGTTATGATACTGCATTGTGCCCTCTCATGTGCTGCCTCAGATGTACCTGCTCTGTGCCATGGACTGTTGATTCACTTAGCCCCTCTCATGTGCTGCCTCAGATGTACCTGTTCTGTGCCTTGCAATGGACTGTTGATGCACTTAGCCCCTCTCATGTGCTGCCTCAGAAGAACCTTCTCTGTGCCTTGGACTGTTGATGCTCTGTGCCCCTCTCATTTGCTGCCTCACATGTACCTGTTCTGTTATGAACACTGCCCTGTTGCTGTTATGATACTGCATTGTGCCCTCTCATGTGCTGCCTCAGATGTACCTGCTCTGTGCCATGGACTGTTGATGCACTTAGCCCCTCTCATGTGCTGCCTCAGATGTACCTGTTCTGTTATGAACACTGCCCTATTGCTGTTATGATCCTGCATTGTGCCCTCTCATGTGCTGCCTCAGATGTACCTGCTCTGTGCCATGGACTGTTGATGCACTCAGCCCCTCTCATGTGCTGCCTCAGATGTACCTGCTCTGTGCCTTGCCATGGACTGTTGATGCTCTGTGCCCCTCTCATGTGCTGCCTCAGATGTACCTGTGCATTGCCATGGACTGTTGATGCTCTGTGCCCCTCTCATGTGCTGCCTCAGATGTACCTGTTCTGTTCTATCCAGTGCACATGCTCCTGGCTACTCTAGGAATCAACCACTAATATGTGCAATAAAGCAAGTTATTCGTGTGTAGTGGTTTCTCAGTGTCATTCCTGGTTGTCTCTTTGCATTGTTGATATATTGGTGCTATCGTAAATGCTGTTTCCCCAACATGCACCTCCCCCTCCCCACGTCACTGCCCCGGGAGGTACTCCCCTTCCGACAGCAATTGGTGTGTTTGCGTACCTGCGTCGTCGTCGGTCCATGACTTGCTGGTGGTGGAGCACGAAGAGGAGCGGAAATGCGTGTAGAGCTGGGACCATGACGGCGATCTGCCTGTGGTGGGTATCTCTGCAATGTTTTGCCTCTCCGCTGTGGTGTAACCGCCGTGTTCAGGCTGGTGGTTTTTCCGCTGCGATTTGCTGTGTCTTTTTCGCCATCGTAATTTGGAGGACGGTCGGAGACGTCATTCCGTACGGCGGTGTCTCTGCATTGGTTACGTCCGCCGCGGGGTCGGGTGTATTTCCCCGGCGGTGCATGTTCTTCCGCGGCATACGGAAATTTGACAGTGCTTCCCATCCTAATATGGCGGACGGACTGCCCGCAGCTGGCAGACTGTAAAAAGGCATTTTCCGCCTACTCCAGGCTGGCGGTTGTCCTTTCGTCCGCCATCGTAATCGACCCCTAAATACATATTTTTATATTACCTACTGGCGGTCGCCAGTAGGTATATATAGTTAGGATTTTTTCTCTATGGGATTTTTGAAAATTCTATGTCTAATAACTTTGGCGTTTGTGGACGGAATTGGCTGAAATTTTCAGGAAAATGGCACATTTTGTTTCTGAGCAGCCCCTGAAACTTTTGGGGGGGTTCGTCAAGGGGGGGCCAAGAAAAAAGGGGGGTCCCAAAACGCGTTTTTCCCATGTTAATTTCCATAGGGCGGTTGGCCTCACTTTTAGCCCGAACGGCTGAATGGATTTGCACGAAACTTGGCAAAATTGTAGGGACTGGTAGCCCGATGTGCCTTTTGTAGGTCTCAATATATGTGCTCCAGTGGATTTTGAGAAATTAACGTTTAAAAAAAGATATATATCTGTAACAGCGGACCGGGCAGCGTCCCAGGACGCGTACTTTTCGCGCAACGGAGCTTTGTGAAGCGAAGCTGATTGGTTCTCCGGCGTCTGTCAACATTCCAAACAGTCCGTAGCGGCCGCCATCTTGTCTCTCGGTAGGATCGAGAGACAAGAGGAGGCCAAAGCGAAGGGGCAAATGACCATAAGGGGGAATAGTAGATCCTCGCTGACCCCCTACGTTTGATGTGGAGGTTTTAAAAGGGCCCCGCGGGGCAAAAAAAAATAAAATAATAATAATCGAACGGCTGAATGGATTTGCACGAAACTTGGCAAACTTGGACTGGTAGCCCGATATGCCTTTGCTAGGTCTCAATATATGTGCTCCAGTGGATTTTGAGAAATTAACGTTCAAAAAAAGATATATATCTGTAACAGCGCTCCGCTTCGCGTACTTTTCGCGTTACGGAGGTTTGCGAAGCTGATTGGTTTTTCGGCGTCTGTAAACATTCCAAACAGTCCGTAGCGGCCGCCATCTTGTCTCTCGGTAGGATCGAGAGACAAGAGGAGGCCAAAGCGAAGGGGCAAATGACCATAAGGGGGCATAGTAGATCGTCCCTGACCCCCTAGGTTTGATGTGGAGGCTTTGAAAGGGTCTCGCAGGGCAAAAAAAAATATACCGTTTTTTTAGTTTTTTTGCGTGGAGTGCGCCCGGTTGGCGAACCGGGAAGCGTTCTGGGGAGCGTACTTTCTTGAAAATTAGTGAAAAAAGTTAGAGTAAAATAATAATTGTGAGTGATCAGATGTAGGGTAGCTCTGAGAAGAGCTTTTGGGTTTATGGTACATTTAGGTACTTATAAGTAGGTACCAATGCACAGTCTTAAATTCAGAGTGAAAACTCTGTTGCCCTCATCTGAGAAGTGAACTCCATCTCCTCTGTAGATATCTTGCATGTAGTAACGCAAGTTATTGTTGTACAGGGAGCCCATTCCATGGTCTCTCATGTAAGCTGAAACAGATTTGTTTACATGCTTCCTCGATTTCTCAATTTGTGGACAAAATTGGTTCGACCACCTCCATTTCTGTCTTTGGCATATATTTGAATATACCAAGGCAGTCTGAGGAAAAAGTGCCATCAATTGCTCAAAGGTGTCCTTTAAAAGCATTTCCAGACCTACCCCAGTCAAAGTGCCCAAATCATTACCTCCACAGTGCACAATTAACAGGTCAGGTTTTGGCAAATGCATAAAGGTTTTCACCAATGGTATCAATTGGTGACATTTTAATCCTCTGTGGCCAAACCACTTAATTTCCACATCTTGTAAATTGAGGTTAGGTAAATTCCTGTTTTCAACGTACCTTTGAGCCCAATAGATGTAACTATGTCCAACAATCCAGACAGAAAACATGGTGAGAGAAGGTTCTGCTGCAGTCAGATGAAGTGTGGCAATGAAATGGCAGTTGAAAAAATGAGAGTGTAAAATGAAAAAAACTGAGGAGTTTCTGTGTTAATGAAGCAGTAAGAGTGATTGGTGGATTTTGATTGCTGAAAACAGAAAGTTAGTGTGCATGGATGAGTTTGTTGAAAGATGTATTTTGAGTGGCGAAGAAAAAATCATTAAATGAAAGAATGCTCTGGATATGCAGGTGCACTGAGAGTTCAGAGTTCAATTGCAACATTGTTGTGTGAGAGGTCTTGCAAGAGGTGGTTGCTATGCAGAAAAAGCAGAGAGGGGGCAGAGGGGGGAAGGGTTTTGCTTTGAAAAAAAGTGAGGGAAGAGTTTTGATTGGGTGACATGAGAGATATGTGTGAGGAATTACAGCATTTCTGTGCTTTTGATAGCTGCAGACTCTGGAGTGCATACCTTTTGCTCTGCTGAAGACAAATTGGTGTGTTTCTGAGACTGTTTTGAAACTCAAAGTATTTGCTAAGGTGAGAAAAGATTTCTTTAATTTAGATAGAAAATAGTGTGCTTTAAGGAGAAAATTATGAAGAAAGTTGTGTTTTTCAAATGTTGCTTTGTCTCAAGTGTTTCACAAATAGATTTTGTTTCTTTGAGAAATTGTAATTGGAGAAAATGTGAAGTATTAGTACTGACAGGGCTTTTATGTGCATAGGAGCTGTGGAGTGTTTTCAAATTATGACTTGTAAATCGTTTTTGAGAAAAAGCAATGGTTTTAATATTGATGAGAAGGACATAATGGTGTCTGCTTCTTTATAAGGTAATTGAGAGTCTCTGATGTTATTTTTCCCATTTCAATGTAAGAAGTTTGTCTGTGGAGCAAATTGCTTGTAAATATGCTCCCACCTGTGCATGGCAAATTTAGATTTTGAATGTTTCCGTTACATAGGCATGTTAAAGGTGACTGAAACATGCTGCAAAGGCAATCAAAAAATGCTTTTATGTGTCTTAAGGACATTTTAAGTCATTTCCCCATGTGCAGTGTTTTCAAATTATGAGTTGAAAATCGTTTTTGAGGTAAAGGAATGTTTTCAAAATTTATGTGCGCCATATGACCCCAAATTTCTTTTTCAGGGGTGCAGCAGGGTGTTCTTGAGACACCCCTGCACCGTCGGAAAAATTCGTAATTTGCGATGAGGTAATTGCTAATCGCAAATTGCACCTTCATTCCTATGGGCCTCCTGCTGCATGGAAATGAATGGGTAATTTGTAATTAGCAAATAGGTCATCGCAAACTAGGAATGGTAAAGAATCGCTATTTATTCCTTAAAGTTCGCTATTTAGGAAATGCAAAAAACTTCGATGATACATATGGCGGTTTATCTCTAACAAGATAAGAAGCATAGGGATAGATTTATGATGACTGGCGCATCACCAGGGATGTGTTAGTCATTCTGTGCCGCTGTTCCGACACCCATGGTGTGCTGCATTTACAATGCGGCGCATCATGGGGCAAAAACAGCACAGATGCGTGACGTATTTGTGCCGTAAAGTTGGCGCATTGCTGGAGTTGTATCGCAAGTGTGATGAAGCTCCAGTAAGGTTGAGGGGTGCCCCTGTCGCAGGGTTTCTGTTCTGACACAGAACTGTGGACAGAGGATTGGAACCTCGGCGAATTAGGGTGTCCCAAAACTCACCTTAGTAATCAAAACCCCTTAGCATGCTAGGTACAGTGTCACATTGGATATAACAAACTCTCAATGTTTAGACAATCCAGAATATGAACTTATAGTACCTCAGGATACGTGGAACTCATGAACAGTCGGTCGTTATATATTTCTTAGAAACGAGAACATGGAGTTAAGAAGAACACATGTGTATTTGAAATGTTTATTTACTAATGCCGTCTTCTCAGGCGTAGTATCTTAGATTATACAAGTACACATATTATCAGTAGCAAAATTACCAGCATAGTCAATAGTACATAAAAAGCGAATGGTGACAGTACGTTAACATGCTGTAAATGAATAAGAGTTAGCAACACTTATAAGCAGCCGCGGGCCGTGGAGGGAGTTACGGTGGGGCAGGGAGGCGGGGAGGGGGAGGGGCAGGGTGGAGAGGGCTCCACCCTGCCCCTCCCCCTCCCCGCCTCCCTGCCCCACCGTAACTCCCTCCACGGCCCGCGGCTGCTTATATCTCACCCTCCCTAATACACATAATATATTATTTGCTAAGAAGGTCTCTTTGTGTTGGTTTAGGGCGTGCCGATATTTTAGTGTCTTAGATTTGAAGGAATCACATCAGCATAGAAAAGATAATCCATATGCCGTGCTTAATATCGCCAACGGCATTGTGCCATAATATTCTAGCATGCGATTGCGGAACAGTGTCAGCAGCTGCAGGGCGGGAGCTTGCACAGGAGGGACATCCATATTTAAAAATGTAAAAAAGCACAAGAGCGTCCGCTGGTAATGCAAGTAAAAATGGGAATCCACGAAGCAGAGTGGAAAAAATAGAATGTAAGAAAGCAGGGATGACTCCAAAGATTTTCTCAAATGAAGTCACGAGACCACTGGTAACAACTTTAAAAAAGTGCGCCAGGCCCTTTGTGGAGGACGCGTTAGAGATAGTCCGAACCATCTTGCTGAAATGGAAAGGCGAATCTGTATTTAAAAGGGTCTGCACCTCTGTACGGGTGTTCGCTGTGTGAAGCACGAATGTTTCACGGGCCGAACTCAAGGCCACCTCTCTCTGAGACAAAATAGCTCTTATTCTTGCCATGCCGTTGAAATGTGCTCCCAAGGTTGGTATTTGTGGCCAGATTGAAAACTCCCTATGTTCATGTGTGGGAGGAAATAGAACATTTCTGCAGCAAATAACCCGTTCATTTACTGTTACGATAAAATGAATACTTTTAATTAACCCAGAACAATCTTCATTATTGAGCATCAAATAACTACCATTTTCCAAGAACTTGAACGTGGGGATGATAGCAGGAACTGGTGTGCCTTGCAACACGCAAGCCATATTTGGTCGGTGTTTGTTGCATGAACCGTGTAACTGTATGTGCCTACACATTAGTGAATGATCTGGCGTCTCAGTGCATTCCTCTCCATTCAGATAAAGTTCTTGATCATCTTTGAAAATCTGTATGTGTATGGAAGCGACCAGACTTCATGAAGAAAACCACTACCTAAAGGTTAATAACGACCTATTGGTATATATTTCATACAACTTGAAAACTTATATAAAGCAAAAGGCAGCGTTATTAAACCGTGGATAAGGCACGTTGCCAAAGCAGTCAACCTTTTGGATTTATACTGGAAATGTTAAAGGAAGAATTACGGAGTAGGGCCTGTAAATCTTTAATAGACAACGAGTAAAATTACTCCAACCATCATATTCCTCTAACTCCGGGATAGTAGGGGTGTTTAATTTTTTAGAAGTAGCCAATCCAAAGCATTTGGTCTGGGAAATTGTTTCATTCACAAACAACATATGTTTTGGGATGAGACATGCACGGTGGAAAGCCTCAGTGCCTTGTACCTGCCAGGTTCGTGAACCCCAAACTGATGTGGATCCTGGATATTTTTACTCTGTATTACGTTAGCATGGTCTCATTACTGGTTTAAACGCCATTTTTCCTTTTTTGTAACTTCTGCACACGACACTTAGTTGTTGCTTTAGCTTTCAGCCTACCTGCGTCAAGATCTATGCCTGCTTCAAGCAGGCGCAGGGTTTTGATGTAGCTTTGTCCTATCTGATTGTAAATGCGGCACACCGTGGGTGGCAGAGCAGCGGTGCACGTTAACTGGTGCATCCCTGGGGATGTGCTAGTTAATATAAATCTGCCCCTTTACATTTAATTATGTGCAGGGGACACAGAGTAGGTGAGGTTTATCCAAGATTAAGAAGAGATGAGTCCTGTTCAGTGAAAAATTGGAGATAGGCTTCAGTATATTATATACTTAAGTAGTGTGTTAAGTTTTTGATGACTGTTATTAATTTACTGTTGGGTAATAGTGGTTAATAACATTTTTTATTATATTTTACCACAGATTGAACTGCAGATTATTTCAAGATTTTAGGATGCCTAGCAAAGAAAGAGTAAGAAAGGCTGCAAAACGTCAAAGACAGCAGGACCATGGAATAATGCAGCAGTCCTCTAACAAAAAGATTTGTCAAGTCACCAAGAAAGCACCGGGTAAGAGTCGAAAAACAGTCATAAGAAATATGTGTAGTAAAAAAAATATTACTACAGAAAATGTTTCAGTCCAGAAAAGGAGAAAGAATTCAAATGGTAAGGAAAGGCCAATGAGAAATGTTACTGCTAGAGTAAGAGATAACTCTATGCATGAAAGTAGAAGGAAACAACAGTTTAGGGATATTCGTAAACGAATGTTCCGCAACAGGATAATTGGGAATTTGTTAAAAAATATTAAGAAAGGTCAGCAGAAAGTGGTTTTTTATAAGAGAAAAAAAATAGTTGAGAAAGTTATTGATCAGGCATTTGAAATTAAACGTAAGTTATTTATTTTGACAATCAATAGAATTAGGAAGCTAAACAAGGTAATTTATGATTTCAAAAGAAATAGTAGATGGAAGAGAATAGTTAATCGTAGTAATTTTTGTGAAGTTTTTTCTGGAGAATGGATGCATAGTTCAAGCTCTGAGGCATTTTTTAATGAGGAGAGTTATTTCCAGGATAATGATTTGGTGCATGCAGTTGACACCAGTGGTCGAGCTTATGAAGTGAAAGATGGTTGTCCAGTTGAAAAAGAAAAACTTGTGAGAACAGAGATAGAAGAGGTGTTAGGTAATGAGGTTTTAGGGAGACGTCCTAAGGGTCCTGTGTACACCTGGAAGTGTAGTAGTATTTGCAGTGTGCGACAGGATTCCATCAATTTGCTTTGTGATTTTATACGGTCATTTAGTAAGAAAAGTTTGAAGCAGAAAATGAAGTTGTTGCAAGAATTAGATCCTTGCAGAGTGAGAGAAGTGATAGGTTTGCATGGTCATTCACTGGCTTGTCTTTCCAGGAGAGTATGCCAGAGTGTTTTTCATCATTTCAGGGTGCTAGCAGTGCATCATAATAAAGTGAGGAAATTAGTTAGAATGTTGTATTATGCTAAGAGTCCAGCAATTATGCTTAAACAATTATGCGCTGCTCTTTTGCATGGTTCTGAAATAGATGTGAAGAATATATGTGAAGAAATTGAGTTTTGTTACTTTGGAAGTAAAGAGGAGAATGTTGAAATTGAAGAAGAAGAGAGTAATGTGGAAGATAGTGTACAGGTTTCCAGGACAGATAATTTCCAGAGGGAAATTGCGACGTTTGAGGTGAAATCAAGTGAGAGGCCAAATTTCACTTGTGTGTGTTGTCGACGCACTTATTATAAGAATCAGACTAAGTTAGTGGATTTATATGGAAAAAGTGAAAGGGAAAATAATAGTGAATGGAAGGATTTTACAACATACTTGATGGTAGAAAATTGTTTTGATTTGGGATTGGATCAACGTGTGTGTACTTATTGTTGTAACAAATTAAATCAAAAACCAGATGCCTGCTAGAGCAGTTCATAATAATCTGGAATTGGTTGAGATTCCTTCTGAATTGAAGGATTTAAATACTTATGAATCTATTTTGATTCAAAGTATCCATCCCTTTCAGGCTATTGTAAGAATGGAGCCAAAGACAGGGAAATTGCCTCCATCAGATTTACAGAGAGGATTAAAGGGAAGAGTTGTTTATTTGCCTCTAGATTTGAAGAAAAACATTAACACAATTGGAGTAGAAAAAGTGGAAGAGGAACCTCTTGTTATCTTAGTTAATGGGGTTCCGACAAAGAATAAGAAAATATGGCAAGATTTAGTAGATGTTAGGAAAGTCAAAAGGGCAACATTGTATTTGAAAAAATATAATAAATACTATAAAAATGTATATGTTGCAGAAGAGGAAGTAAGTGAGGAAGAGGATAGCGATTTGTGTGCTGGTCAAATTGAGAAAGTAGAACCCTGCACTAGTGAAGAAATATATGAACATTATAGTGTTCATCCTTTGCATTCCAAGGAAGTCATGGGGAATGCTATTGAGTTGTTTCAAATGAAACAAGCGAAAGGGAGTCCCATTAGTGTTTGGGAGGAAAGTTTGGAAGCTCGGTGTTTCCCAAAGCTTTTTCCAACAGGTCAGGGAGGAAGATATGATGAGCGACCTCATCAAATTCCTGCTTCTGAATACCGGACTTTGCGATTGTATGCAGGAGATCCTAGGTTTCGACAATGCATTCCTTATTTGTTTCATCTCCTGTTTGAAAGCGATCTGTCTGGACTGTCATATGCAGTGAACCACATCTTGAAAAGTGGTATACACATGCAAAACATCTCGGCAAGTGACTTTATGGATAAAGTCAATGTCCAAGACAGTATTTTGGATTCTCACCTGATTAATCTCATGGCGTGTCAGCGTGGTACTAATGAGTACTGGTACCGTCGTCATGGTGATTTAAAATGTATGCTGAGGAACTTAGGAACTCCCACATGGTTCCTCACTTTGAGCTGTGCTGAGTATGGCTGGGAAGACTTACTTGAATTTCTACGAGAGGCAAATGCTAACGTAGAAAACATCGAATTCAAGACACCCGGAGAACTGTGCTCTTTGGATCCAGTCAATGTATGTAGGTACTTCAATCATAGATTTGAAGGTATGATGTCTTTCATCATGAATAAGAAGAATCCACCTCTTGGAGAGGTGTTGGATTTCTTCTGGAGGAAGGAGTACCAAGCAAGAGGTGCTCCTCATATACATATGTTGCTGTGGATCAAGGAAGCACCTAAATTTGGAACGGATGCAGACGACTCAGTGATGAGTTTCATAGAACAGTATTCTACGTGTGCTGTTCCAAACGCAAAGGAGAAAAAAAGCCTAAGAGAAAAAGTTCTACGTTTCCAAAGCCATCGATGTGGAAAGTACTGTCGTCGTAAATTCCGGAACAAAGACAAGTTCTACACCAAATGTCGTTTCGGCTTTCCACGATCGGTGATTTCTAAAGGAAGAGTGAACAGTTTGATGTCTTCGCTGTGACATAATGTGATGAAGAAATCACCTAAAAACACATACAATTTGAAGAGGAACGAAGAGTCTAAGTACATCAACGACTACAACCCGGTGATTTTGTCCATGTGGAATGCTAACATGGATATACAGTTTGTGGCTGATAACTGTATGGCTGTGGCTCGGTATGTGACATCTTACATCACCAAAAAAGAGAAGACAGAATTGAAGGATATGTGGGAGGACATTTCCCATGAAAAGAGCCTCAGCAAGAAGTTGTACAGTTTCAGTCTGAAGATGTTGTCGCATCGAGAAATCGGAGCTTACGAATGTTCTGACCGGTTGTCTTCAGCAAGTCTCTATGCCAAGTCCAGGAGTATCGTTTGGGCGAGTGTTGGTCTTGCTGCAACGCGTAATCGAGTTCTGAAACCTGTGCGGGAAATTGAGTATTTGGCGGAAAAGGAGCCAAACAGTACCGACATTTTGAAGAGCAACATGTTGGATACATATTATCCAAATCGAAGCAGTCACCTCGAGAATGTTTGTCTGTATGAGGTTCTGCAAAATTAAATATTCAAGAGGAACATCAAAGAAGATACTGAGAAAGGAGTGTATGCTGTAATAGGAAGTGAGGGATGTCTGGTCAAGCAAAGAAAATGCCACTTGATAAACCATCGAAAATTGAGTGGCGAATCTCCTGCAAAAAAGGAGTTTTTCTATTTAGCACTTTTGCAACTTTTTAAGCCTTGGCGTGCAGAAGAGGAACTGCTTGGAGATTTCCTTTGTTACGAAGACTCATTCAATGCTGCCAAGGAGACCATAGAATGTCCTGCTTTTCCCAAATATGTAGAAATGTTGAATGTGGAAATTGAGCAGGAAGCAACGATTGCAGCCGAGATTGCCAGAGACAGTTCTCAGGACAGTCAGAGTTCTGCTTCATTGAGTCAGGATCCACTAGGAGGACCTCTTATCGAAAATGAAGCTGCCACTGCTATGAATGAAGTGGAAAGAGCCATGGCACATGCTCAGGAGGATGCGGTTAACTTAGAAGAGTTGGAAAGACAACTCAACGTTGAGCAGAGGAAAATATATGACGAACTTACCATGCAAATTGATCATGGATTAAGTCATGACAAGAAAGAGTGCTCATGTACGTCGTTGAAGCCTGTCCGACTGTACGTGAGTGGAGAAGCGGGAACTGGAAAAAGTTTCCTTATTAAAGCAATTTCATGTTATTTGCAGGAAAGGACAGAGTCATCGCTGTATTGTGTTGTCACCGCTCCAACTGGACTGGCAGCATATAACATTAAAGGGATTACTTTACATCGTTTACTGATGCTGCCAGTGGAGCATGACAACAAATTAGAATATCACAAGCTATCTGGAGATGCTTGTTTTGAAGTTTCAAGAGTCTTGAGGAAAATGAAACTTCTTATCATTGACGAAGTAAGCATGGTTTCCAATGTCATGCTTGCCTTTGTGCATTTGAGAATGCAAGAAGTTCTCAAAACAGAGTATGATGTGTTATTTGGTGGCAAACACATCATTGTTTTCGGAGATCTTCTGCAGCTGACACCAGTGAAAGGGCAACCTGTGTTCAAAATGCTCACGCATGAAGATACCAGGAAGTGCTTAGGGAGTATTGGCAACGTCAATATATGGTTAAACTTCAATTATGCTGAACTGCATGAAAATATGCGTCAGGCAAAGGATGAAGTTTACAAGACTATTCTACAAGATGTTAGAATTGGAAAAGTGACCGAGCATGGGAAAGAAGCTTTACATGCACGATTACTGACAAATTTATATCCAGACGAAGATGTTGTGCCTGAGAATATTTTTCAGAAAGTTACTGAGAAAAAATCTGGAATATGTTTGATGCCAACTCTTGCAGAATGTGCCAAATTCAACAACAAAATGTTGCATTTAGAAAAGCAAGAGATTGTGACATTGGAAGCTATTGACAGAGTAGAGCATATGGGATCAACAATTATTTTGTCTGAGAATCTGAAAACAAAATTGGATTCATTAGAGAAGAGTATATCTAAAACTGCTGGTTTTGAGAAGACTCTGAATGTGTGCTTGAACTGCCGTATAATTTTAAGAAGGAATTTACATGTTGAAAGAGGTCTGGTAAATGGATCAATGGGTAATGTTGTTGATTTTGTGAAATACAGAAATAGAGATGGAATTGAATTTTTAAAAATTAAATTTGATGGCATTGAGGAAGTACAGCTAATTGCTCGTTGTTCTGCTAGATTTTTGCTTGTAAAAGACTTATATGTTCGTCGTAAGCAGTTTCCTGTTTGCTTGGCATATGCGGTGACAATCCATAAATCGCAAGGTTTAAGTGTAGACTGTGCATTGGTGAATATTGGCAGTTCTGTGTTCAAGGAGGGTATGGCATATGTGGCATTGTCACGAGTTAGGACTTTATCGGGATTGTACTTGATTGAGTGTGATGTCACAAACATTTGTGCGGATCTAGATTGTGTTAAGGAATACAATAGGTTGAGAAGAGAGTATGCGCCACATTTGCCTCAGTATCCTTTGTTTGAGAAACGTGTGGTAGGCCGGAAACGAAGAAATGTGACCAATACTGGGGAGGTTGTAGCAAAAAGACGAAAAGTCGATGAACCTGAAATTATAAGCAGAAACAAAAAGGATTCTGTTGAAGATGTTGTTGGTTTTCAATTTGAAAACAGTTCTGGTGTCAACTGCTATGCTAATGTAGTGGTAAATGTTTTGTTTTCTCTACAAAATGTAAAAGAAGAGATTGTGGTCAATTCTGATCAAAGATTTTGCAGTTTGTTAAATTCTGTGTTAGAGAAATGTAGCACTGATAGAACAAACATAGAAAGTGTGTCTGAAATTCGAAATCTGTTAGACAGATGTTCAGGCCAAACACAATTCTCTCAAAATAGTCAGCAAGATTGTCAGGAGTTTTTAATGTATATGCTTGATGTATTGCATGCTGAAGGTGTAGATGTAGATCACCTGTTTGGGCTTTCTTATCAATGGCAGCATGACTGCGAGAACTGTAGGGTATCAAGTAGTACTAGTGTAGACTCAGAAAGATTTATATATTTAACTTTGCCAGACAGTAAATCAGTCTCTTTTAATAAGCTAGTAAAAGCAGCTGATCACAATATGGAGTGTAGGCAATGTAAATCTGAAATGATGTCCACATTATTTATACGAACATATGGCCAGTATGTCATTTTAATGTTCCAACGATGTAGGCCTGATGGAACAAAATTGACAACTTTAATTAAAAATTTTGTGGCTTCACAGTTGTCAATATCAGGAAGGACTTTTGTAACTGTAGCAATTATATATCACGATGGTCCTTCAATAACATCAGGACATTATACAGCTTATTTAAAGTGTAGAAATGGCTGGTCATTCTGCAATGATTCTGTTTTAATTTTCAAAAAAAAATTGCCGTATGACCTTAAAAACTCTTACCTGGTGTTTTTAAAACCAAAATTTTAGGGAAAGAATCTCGGGATGTGCTCTGAGGAATTTCAAGAAGTTCTAATGGCTCCTACACGATTTGGCCTTGAGGATAAGTGTAGTACAGAGACATAACTTCTTACCATAACACTGGACGTCATGGAGAAATACGTGCACTTTGAATGAGTTCAGAAAAACTGTTTCTTTTTATAAGCTAATTGAAGCAGCCAATCAAAACATGGAGTAGAGGGAATGTAAGTCTGCAATGCTGTCTACTGTTTTACATTGCTTTGTCATTAAAAGTGATGTAGAGAATTAAATAATTGTACTAGTCATAAAGGTAGTGTAAGTCTGCTTCATAGTAAGCAGTATCAGTGTGATAGGAAATGTAGAACATGATTGAGCAAGAAGGGGAAGATATTACTAGTCCAGGATTGTGTAAATGATCTTCAACATTTTAATTCTGAAAGTTGCGGAAATGCGAAAAGACGGGATTGGCTAACAAGAAATCCAAGAGTTATACATGGCTCTGACAAGATTTGGCCTTGTGGATACTTGTGGTAGAGAGCAAGAAGTCATTTATTGTATGTAACATGTTTTTGAAAACGATGGAGGTTTTCTTTCAGAAAGTGGCGGGTTGAAAGTAATAACAGCACAACAGAGTGTAAGCTGTTCATAGGACATCCTTGGCCGTCATGGAAAGTAAGTTAACTTTAAGGAGTTCTGAATTCTGATTTGTAATGTTGTATGGGTTTTTTAAACACAATCATTTTGATTGTGTTTTTTTTTCCCCGCTGTTATATGATGAATACCTTCAAGTCACTGTTTTAGTGAAATTTGATACATTCTGAGAACAGCAAAAATAAACCATTTAACATGTATAATTAATTATGTTCTGTTTGCATTTATGATGTACATGTAGAACTGTGTAGGAGGCATGGAGAAGGTGAGGCTTCTGTAAGTGTCAAAGTTGTTGCATACAGTGCTCATATTCTACGTAGTCTTTTATATTTCATTACTTTCACTGTTTCTGACTGATGTAAAAAAATTTTTTTTAAAAAGAACAGTAAGTATAAGGGAAGGAAACAGACAGTTATGTTAAAAGAAACACAGCTATAGGGAATAAACTAGGGATTCTGTTACCCGCAATCCTCTGCTGATGATGTCACTGAGCATGTCATGAATGATGTAATATGTGACATCATCAGCAGTGGATTACGGGTAATAGTATCTCTAGTTTACTCCCCTATAGCTGTCTTTCTTTTAACATAACTGTCTGTTTCCTTCCCTTATACTTACTGTTCTTTTTTTTAAAAAAAAATTTTTGGTTCGCTTCCGGTTCGCGTACCGGGGAGCGAACTGGGAAGCGAACTAAGAGAAATAGAGGTTGGCACAGTTGCAAATATTGTACCAATTTTTTAATAACGGGGAGGTAGTTCTGAAAAGAACTTTTTTTTAAATTGTTTTTGTAGTTTTATATTTTTTTTATTATTTTTCTGAACATTTTTTTACTTTTTTTGAATTTTTCTGAACAGTTTTATATTTTTTTTGTTTTTTTTTCGGAGGGGGCAACGAAAACGATTCATTGTAAAGGGCTCAACAGGAGCAAGAAAACAAAAAAAAAGAATTTATTGTTTGGGGAGTTTCGGACAAACATGAGCATGATTGTCAATAGCTCTGTTGATCAGAGTGATGCTACTTTCTCCGTAGCAAATGAATCCACTGCAATGTACGCAGACTTGTTTTACTTCACGAAATCTCGTTTGTATATTTGGCACCATCTCCCTGCCCTCTGGTCCCGTTACTTCCGGTACAACAGATCTTCTGGCCATAATAGGGAGATTATCTAGGTCGTCCTGTTCCTCTTCTTCCTCTTCTTGCTGAATTATAACTTTAGCAGGTGGTCCACTCTTCCTTGGATGTGGTGGAGGTGGTGGGGAAGCACCAGCTGAAGCTAGTAAAGAAGCCATTGCTCACTGGTAACAAAGGGTCTTTCTCTCACAATGATGAAAGTCAGAGTGAGGAAAGAAGGAGGGATTTTCACCATTTGGGAAAAAAAATAGTTCTCAACCAATGAAAAGTGTTCATTTTAGATCATATGACCTAGTCTTACATCATTAGGAAACCGAAAGTGAAATGAACCAATGAAAAGTGTTATTACCAAGTCACATGACCTGCTGTGTTTACGTTACGCGCTTTGCAGGGCCTCCCGGTTTGCTTCCAGAAACCTGTGCTTTGCGACTCGGTAAGCGTACGAGTTCGCTAACGTAGCACGTCATATGACGTATCACGCGACAACGCGAAACGTCATGCGGACGGGAGGCGTCACGATGTTGTTTTCTAACGCGGCAGTTGCGGTAAAGAAACGTTTACCGGCTCGCGGTCTATTTCGCGGCATCAAGGTCAGCTAACGGGAAGCTTCCCGATTCGCGAAGCGGGAACGAAGAAAAAAAAATATTTAAAAAAAAAGTTATTAATAAACATATAAAATATATTTTTGGATTTAAAGAAGAATACATTTTACAGCTACAGATATTAGCTGTTTAAAAACCAATGAAATTCACTGAAAAAACCATAGGTTATAGACCATATATAGTTAGGAATTAGCATTTACAAAACCTTGAAAATTCACTGAAAAAACCATAGGTTATAGACCATATATAGTTAGGAATTAGCATTTAAAAAACCTTATTTTACTCACACAAAACCATTGAAATTCCATATATAGTTAGTTGCACTAACTATATATCGCGCACCCGCAATCCACTGCTGATGATGTCACATATTACATCATTCATGACATGGTCAGTGACATCACTGATGACATCTCAAATGACATCACTGATGACATCACTGATGACATCTCAAATGACATCACTGATAACATCTCAAATGACATCACTGATGACATCTCAAATGACATCACTGATGACATCACTGATGACATCTCATTTGACATCAATGACCACATCACTGATGATATCATTCATGTGACAATACAATGCATCTCCTCACACTTTAATATAACCTCTGTTACACCCAGTGTTAAATACAGAGTATAATTTTTGAAACCATTGACACACCAATATTAGTTACTACATACGCACTCAGTGATTCCTATGTTTACACACACATTCACTCATTTACCCATACAATCATTCATCCATACAATCACTCATCTTTACAACACTATCATATGCACTCATACACCTATACAGACTCTCACACTCTGTCACTCATCCATGGAGTTACTCACACACCTAGTCAGTCCTGTAAATAATCAATCACACTTCCATTTTCTAATCTATACAGTTAAACATAGAGCACCTTACATTTTGAAACATATACTAACACATACTTACTCTCTTATACAATCATTGATACAAGTACACATTGATCTGCACAGAGTCACACACCTCCCAGCCAGCCACACACACACTCAGTCTCCCATACAAATACTTGGGCAATCAATCAATAACCCATATAGTTACTCATATAGCTACTGACCAACACATGCAGCAGTTTACAGAACAACAGACATAATGATGCACAAATTAAGACAGTTTAGTCACTAACCCATGCACTCAGTGAGACACATTTAATCACTCACTCATACAGTCAGTCACGCACCTACTAAATCCTTCATCCAGACACTTCTACATCTACTCATTCTTCAATATGTAAAACATATTTAAACTTTTCAGAAACACACAGTCACTGGATGATGTCATCAGTGATGTCATTTGAGATGTCATCAGTGATGTCATCAGTGATGTCACTGACCATGTCATGAATGATGTAATATGTGACATCATCAGCAGTGGATTGCGGGTGCGCGATATATAGTTAGTGCAACTAACTATATATGGAATTTCAATGGTTTTGTGTGAGTAAAATAAGGTTTTTTAAATGCTAATTCCTAACTATATATGGTCTATAACTTATGGTTTTTTCAGTGAATATATATATATATATATATATATATGCACACGGTTGCAGGCACTCATTTGAAGGAGACCTCAAGGCAAACATTAGTTCAGGGGTTTAATGGCAATACAGCAAGCATACCGAAGTTCAGAAACACCCCTCTCCTTTCAAAACGCCGGACGCGTTTCGGGACATTTCCCTTCATCTGCGGCGTGTAAGGAACAGCTGATTGCACTTCGTGGAACTGCGCACCTTTTATAAAAGCCTGCCCACCGGCGTGGCTGAACGCTGAGCATCCTGGATATCGTAGTGCGCCTTGAATGTGCAACCAACGCAGTAAGTTCAATTAAAATCCCAAGTGGGTTGAGGGACATGTTCTCTGACTCGATGTGCCCCGCCTGAGTTGCCAACCTGGTGAGCTGGCGTCGTCCTGCATCGAACACCAGCTTACTGTCCTTTCCTGTTGCTCCCCAGACGCCAGCCGGCACTGGGACGGGATCCGCTGCATGTGCGGCGAGCCTCACTTCACGACCGAGCTGGCCGTTTAACAATGCACACGGTTGCAGGCACTCATTTGAAGGAGACCTCAAGGCAAACATTAGTTCAGGGGTTTAATGGCAATACAGCAAGCATACCGAAGTTCAGAAACACCCCTCTCCTTTCAAAACGCCGGACGCGTTTCGGGACATTTCCCTTCATCTGCGGCGTGTAAGGAACAGCTGATTGCACTTCGTGGAACTGCGCACCTTTTATAAAAGCCTGCCCACCGGCGTGGCTGAACGCTGAGCATCCTGGATATCGTAGTGCGCCTTGAATGTGCAACCAACGCAGTAAGTTCAATTAAAATCCCAAGTGGGTTGAGGGACATGTTCTCTGACTCGATGTGCCCCGCCTGAGTTGCCAACCTGGTGAGCTGGCGTCGTCCTGCATCGAACACCAGCTTACTGTCCTTTCCTGTTGCTCCCCAGACGCCAGCCGGCACTGGGACGGGATCCGCTGCATGTGCGGCGAGCCTCACTTCACGACCGAGCTGGCCGTTTAACAATGCACACGGTTGCAGGCACTCATTTGAAGGAGACCTCAAGGCAAACATTAGTTCAGGGGTTTAATGGCAATACAGCAAGCATACCGAAGTTCAGAAACACCCCTCTCCTTTCAAAACGCCGGATGCGTTTCGGGACATTTCCCTTCATCTGCGGCGTGTAAGGAACAGCTGATTGCACTTCGTGGAACTGCGCACCTTTTATAAAAGCCTGCCCACCGGCGTGGCTGAACGCTGAGCATCCTGGATATCGTAGTGCGCCTTGAATGTGCAACCAACGCAGTAAGTTCAATTAAAATCCCAAGTGGGTTGAGGGACATGTTCTCTGACTCGATGTGCCCCGCCTGAGTTGCCAACCTGGTGAGCTGGCGTCGTCCTGCATCGAACACCAGCTTACTGTCCTTTCTTGTTGCTCCCCAGACGCCAGCCGGCACTGGGACGGGATCCGCTGCATGTGCGGCGAGCCTCACTTCACGACCGAGCTGGCCGTTTAACAATGCACACGGTTGCAGGCACTCATTTGAAGGAGACCTCAAGGCAAACATTAGTTCAGGGGTTTAATGGCAATACAGCAAGCATACCGAAGTTCAGAAACACCCCTCTCCTTTCAAAACGCCGGACGCGTTTCGGGACATTTCCCTTCATCTGCGGCGTGTAAGGAACAGCTGATTGCACTTCGTGGAACTGCGCACCTTTTATAAAAGCCTGCCCACCGGCGTGGCTGAACGCTGAGCATCCTGGATATCGTAGTGCGCCTTGAATGTGCAACCAACGCAGTAAGTTCAATTAAAATCCCAAGTGGGTTGAGGGACATGTTCTCTGACTCGATGTGCCCCGCCTGAGTTGCCAACCTGGTGAGCTGGCGTCGTCCTGCATCGAACACCAGCTTACTGTCCTTTCCTGTTGCTCCCCAGACGCCAGCCGGCACTGGGACGGGATCCGCTGCATGTGCGGCGAGCCTCACTTCACGACCGAGCTGGCCGTTTAACAATGCACACGGTTGCAGGCACTCATTTGAAGGAGACCTCAAGGCAAACATTAGTTATGGGGTTTAATGGCAATACAGCAAGCATACCGAAGTTCAGAAACACCCCTCTCCTTTCAAAACGCCGGACGCGTTTCGGGACATTTCCCTTCATCTGCGGCGTGTAAGGAACAGCTGATTGCACTTCGTGGAACTGCGCACCTTTTATAAAAGCCTGCCCACCGGCGTGGCTGAACGCTGAGCATCCTGGATATCGTAGTGCGCCTTGAATGTGCAACCAACGCAGTAAGTTCAATTAAAATCCCAAGTGGGTTGAGGGACATGTTCTCTGACTCGATGTGCCCCGCCTGAGTTGCCAACCTGGTGAGCTGGCGTCGTCCTGCATCGAACACCAGCTTACTGTCCTTTCCTGTTGCTCCCCAGACGCCAGCCGGCACTGGGACGGGATCCGCTGCATGTGCGGCGAGCCTCACTTCACGACCGAGCTGGCCGTTTAACAATGCACACGGTTGCAGGCACTCATTTGAAGGAGACCTCAAGGCAAACATTAGTTCAGGGGTTTAATGGCACGGTGGGCACCGGTGATTGCAGGCTTTTATAAAAGGTGCGCAGTTCCACGAAGTGCAATCAGCTGTTCCTTACACGCCGCAGATGAAGGGAAATGTCCCGAAACGCGTCCGGCGTTTTGAAAGGAGAGGGGTGTTTCTGAACTTCGGTATGCTTGCTGTATTGCCATTAAACCCCTGAACTAATGTTTGCCTTAAGGTCTCCTTCAAATGAGTGCCTGCAACCGTGTGCATTGTTAAACGGCCAGCTCGGTCGTGAAGTGAGGCTCGCCGCACATGCAGCGGATCCCGTCCCAGTGCCGGCTGGCGTCTGGGGAGCAACAGGAAAGGACAGTAAGCTGGTGTTCGATGCAGGACGACGCCAGCTCACCAGGTTGGCAACTCAGGCGGGGCACATCGAGTCAGAGAACATGTCCCTCAACCCACTTGGGATTTTAATTGAACTTACTGCGTTGGTTGCACATTCAAGGCGCACTACGATATCCAGGATGCTCAGCGTTCAGCCACGCCGGTGGGCAGGCTTTTATAAAAGGTGCGCAGTTCCACGAAGTGCAATCAGCTGTTCCTTACACGCCGCAGATGAAGGGAAATGTCCCGAAACGCGTCCGGCGTTTTGAAAGGAGAGGGGTGTTTCTGAACTTCGGTATGCTTGCTGTATTGCCATTAAACCCCTGAACTAATGTTTGCCTTGAGGTCTCCTTCAAATGAGTGCCTGCAACCGTGTGCATTGTTAAACGGCCAGCTCGGTCGTGAAGTGAGGCTCGCCGCACATGCAGCGGATCCCGTCCCAGTGCCGGCTGGCGTCTGGGGAGCAACAGGAAAGGACAGTAAGCTGGTGTTCGATGCAGGACGACGCCAGCTCACCAGGTTGGCAACTCAGGCGGGGCACATCGAGTCAGAGAACATGTCCCTCAACCCACTTGGGATTTTAATTGAACTTACTGCGTTGGTTGCACATTCAAGGCGCACTACGATATCCAGGATGCTCAGCGTTCAGCCACGCCGGTGGGCAGGCTTTTATAAAAGGTGCGCAGTTCCACGAAGTGCAATCAGCTGTTCCTTACACGCCGCAGATGAAGGGAAATGTCCCGAAACGCGTCCGGCGTTTTGAAAGGAGAGGGGTGTTTCTGAACTTCGGTATGCTTGCTGTATTGCCATTAAACACCTGAACTAATGTTTGCCTTGAGGTCTCCTTCAAATGAGTGCCTGCAACCGTGTGCATTGTTAAACGGCCAGCTCGGTCGTGAAGTGAGGCTCGCCGCACATGCAGCGGATCCCGTCCCAGTGCCGGCTGGCGTCTGGGGAGCAACAGGAAAGGACAGTAAGCTGGTGTTCGATGCAGGACGACGCCAGCTCACCAGGTTGGCAACTCAGGCGGGGCACATCGAGTCAGAGAACATGTCCCTCAACCCACTTGGGATTTTAATTGAACTTACTGCGTTGGTTGCACATTCAAGGCGCACTACGATATCCAGGATGCTCAGCGTTCAGCCACGCCGGTGGGCAGGCTTTTATAAAAGGTGCGCAGTTCCACGAAGTGCAATCAGCTGTTCCTTACACGCCGCAGATGAAGGGAAATGTCCCGAAACGCGTCCGGCGTTTTGAAAGGAGAGGGGTGTTTCTGAACTTCGGTATGCTTGCTGTATTGCCATTAAACCCCTGAACTAATGTTTGCCTTGAGGTCTCCTTCAAATGAGTGCCTGCAACCGTGTGCATTGTTAAACGGCCAGCTCGGTCGTGAAGTGAGGCTCGCCGCACATGCAGCGGATCCCGTCCCAGTGCCGGCTGGCGTCTGGGGAGCAACAGGAAAGGACAGTAAGCTGGTGTTCGATGCAGGACGACGCCAGCTCACCAGGTTGGCAACTCAGGCGGGGCACATCGAGTCAGAGAACATGTCCCTCAACCCACTTGGGATTTTAATTGAACTTACTGCGTTGGTTGCACATTCAAGGCGCACTACGATATCCAGGATGCTCAGCGTTCAGCCACGCCGGTGGGCAGGCTTTTATAAAAGGTGCGCAGTTCCACGAAGTGCAATCAGCTGTTCCTTACACGCCGCAGATGAAGGGAAATGTCCCGAAACGCGTCCGGCGTTTTGAAAGGAGAGGGGTGTTTCTGAACTTCGGTATGCTTGCTGTATTGCCATTAAACCCCTGAACTAATGTTTGCCTTGAGGTCTCCTTCAAATGAGTGCCTGCAACCGTGTGCATTGTTAAACGGCCAGCTCGGTCGTGAAGTGAGGCTCGCCGCACATGCAGCGGATCCCGTCCCAGTGCCGGCTGGCGTCTGGGGAGCAACAGGAAAGGACAGTAAGCTGGTGTTCGATGCAGGACGACGCCAGCTCACCAGGTTGGCAACTCAGGCGGGGCACATCGAGTCAGAGAACATGTCCCTCAACCCACTTGGGATTTTAATTGAACTTACTGCGTTGGTTGCACATTCAAGGCGCACTACGATATCCAGGATGCTCAGCGTTCAGCCACGCCGGTGGGCAGGCTTTTATAAAAGGTGCGCAGTTCCACGAAGTGCAATCAGCTGTTCCTTACACGCCGCAGATGAAGGGAAATGTCCCGAAACGCGTCCGGCGTTTTGAAAGGAGAGGGGTGTTTCTGAACTTCGGTATGCTTGCTGTATTGCCATTAAACCCCTGAACTAATGTTTGCCTTGAGGTCTCCTTCAAATGAGTGCCTGCAACCGTGTGCATTGTTAAACGGCCAGCTCGGTCGTGAAGTGAGGCTCGCCGCACATGCAGCGGATCCCGTCCCAGTGCCGGCTGGCGTCTGGGGAGCAACAGGAAAGGACAGTAAGCTGGTGTTCGATGCAGGACGACGCCAGCTCACCAGGTTGGCAACTCAGGCGGGGCACATCGAGTCAGAGAACATGTCCCTCAACCCACTTGGGATTTTAATTGAACTTACTGCGTTGGTTGCACATTCAAGGCGCACTACGATATCCAGGATGCTCAGCGTTCAGCCACGCCGGTGGGCAGGCTTTTATAAAAGGTGCGCAGTTCCACGAAGTGCAATCAGCTGTTCCTTACACGCCGCAGATGAAGGGAAATGTCCCGAAACGCGTCCGGCGTTTTGAAAGGAGAGGGGTGTTTCTGAACTTCGGTATGCTTGCTGTATTGCCATTAAACCCCTGAACTAATGTTTGCCTTGAGGTCTCCTTCAAATGAGTGCCTGCAACCGTGTGCATTGTTAAACGGCCAGCTCGGTCGTGAAGTGAGGCTCGCCGCACATGCAGCGGATCCCGTCCCAGTGCCGGCTGGCGTCTGGGGAGCAACAGGAAAGGACAGTAAGCTGGTGTTCGATGCAGGACGACGCCAGCTCACCAGGTTGGCAACTCAGGCGGGGCACATCGAGTCAGAGAACATGTCCCTCAACCCACTTGGGATTTTAATTGAACTTACTGCGTTGGTTGCACATTCAAGGCGCACTACGATATCCAGGATGCTCAGCGTTCAGCCACGCCAGTGGGCAGGCTTTTATAAAAGGTGCGCAGTTCCACGAAGTGCAATCAGCTGTTCCTTACACGCCGCAGATGAAGGGAAATGTCCCGAAACGCGTCCGGCGTTTTGAAAGGAGAGGGGTGTTTCTGAACTTCGGTATGCTTGCTGTATTGCCATTAAACCCCTGAACTAATGTTTGCCTTGAGGTCTCCTTCAAATGAGTGCCTGCAACCGTGTGCATTGTTAAACGGCCAGCTCGGTCGTGAAGTGAGGCTCGCCGCACATGCAGCGGATCCCGTCCCAGTGCCGGCTGGCGTCTGGGGAGCAACAGGAAAGGACAGTAAGCTGGTGTTCGATGCAGGACGACGCCAGCTCACCAGGTTGGCAACTCAGGCGGGGCACATCGAGTCAGAGAACATGTCCCTCAACCCACTTGGGATTTTAATTGAACTTACTGCGTTGGTTGCACATTCAAGGCGCACTACGATATCCAGGATGCTCAGCGTTCAGCCACGCCGGTGGGCAGGCTTTTATAAAAGGTGCGCAGTTCCACGAAGTGCAATCAGCTGTTCCTTACACGCCGCAGATGAAGGGAAATGTCCCGAAACGCGTCCGGCGTTTTGAAAGGAGAGGGGTGTTTCTGAACTTCGGTATGCTTGCTGTATTGCCATTAAACCCCTGAACTAATGTTTGCCTTGAGGTCTCCTTCAAATGAGTGCCTGCAACCGTGTGCAATATATATATATATATATATATATTACCTACTGGCGGTCGCCAGTAGGTATATATAGTTAGGATTTTTTCTCTATGGGATTTTTGAAAATTCTATATCTAATAACTTTGGCATTTGTGGACGGAATTGGCTGAAATTTTCAGGAAAATGGCACATTTTGTTTCTGAGCAGCCCCTGAAAATTAAGGGGGGGGTCGTCCAGGGGGGGTCGAGAAAAAAGGGGGGTCCCAAAACGTGTTTTTAACATTGAGTTTTCCATAGGGCGGTTGGCCTCACTTTTAGCCCGAACGGCTGAATGGATTTGCACGAAACTTGGCAAAATTGTAGGGACTGGTAGCCTGATGTGCCTTTTGTAGGTCTCAATATATGTGCTACAGTGGATTTTGAGAAATTAACGTTTAAAAAAAGATATATATCTGTAACAGCGGACCGGGCAGCGTTCCAGTACGCGTACTTTTCGCGCAACGGAGCTTTGTGAAGCGAAGCTAATTGGTTCTCCGGCGTCTGTAAACATTCCAAACAGTCCGTAGCGGCCGCCATCTTGTCTCTCGGTAGGATCGAGAGACAAGAGGAGGCCAAAGCGAAGGGGCAAATGACCATAAGGGGGCATAGTAGATCCTCGCTGACCCCCTAGGTTTGATGTGGAGGTTTTAAAATGGCCCCGCGGGGCAAAAAAAAAAAATAATAATAATAATCGAACGGCTGAATGGATTTGCACGAAACTTGGCAAAATATTAGGGACTGGTAGCCCGATGTGCCTTTGCTAGGTCTCAATATATGTGCTGCAGTGGATTTTGAGAAATTAACGTTCAAAAAAAGATATATATCTGTAACAGCGCTCCGCTTCGCGTACTTTTCGCGTTACGGAGCTTTGCGAAGCTGATTGGTTCTCCGGCGTCTGTCAACATTCCAAACAGTCCGTAGCGGCCGCCATCTTGTCTCTCGGTAGGATTGAGAGACAAGAGGAGGCCAAAGCAAAGGGGGAAATGACCATAAGGGGGCATAGTAGATCCTTCCTGACCTCTTAGGTTTGATGTACCATTTTGCCAAGTTTGGTGTAATTCCGTTCAGCCATTCAGGCTGTAGACGTATGTAAATGTCCTATGGAAAATTGCATGGGGAAAACACATTTGAAAGTGTTGAAATTTAGAACCAATTAAAATGTTACTTTGGTTTTGTATTTGTGTGTGATGAAAGTTAATTGGTTATGTATATATGTCAAATGAGAGGAAACCACAGCCATTTTGTGATACTACTGTCTGAGGTACATTTGTGAGGAATTTTTGGTGGTGAATTTCTGGTGTTTGATTTACACAGTACTAACACTTCTCCTACTTTTAAAAAGGTGAGTTGTTAATTTGTAAGGGGAACTATGTTGTACACTTGAAGATAATTTGAAAAATGTTTTCTGTTATTTATTTGCAGTCCTTCTGTTATACTAAATACTTGATAAAGTTAGTTTTATATTATGTATTACTAAAAACGATAAATGAAAGTGATTATTTTTTTCTGCAATTTACAGCAAGCAATTTCAAAATAAAATGGCTCACAATGAAGAGACCGTGGCAATTTCTTTTGAATTGTCCACTACATTGATTGAAATTGAGAGCACCAATAATGAAATATTGTCACAAGGAGGAGATGACTTGTATGATTCCATTAGATTGATTGAAATGGACAGCACCAATAATGAAATATTGTCACAAGGAGATGACTTGAATGATTCCACTAAATTGATTGAAATTGAGAGCACCAATAATGAAATATTGTCACAAGGAGGAGATGACTTGTATGATTCCATTAGATTGATTGAAATGGACAGCACCAATAATGAAATATTGTCACAAGGAGGAGATGACTTGAATGATTCCACTACATTGATTAAAATTGAGAGCACCAATAATGAAATATTGTCACGAGGAAATGACTTGAATGATTCCACTACATTGATTGAAATTGACAGCACCAATAATGAAATATTGTCACAAGGAGGAGATGACTTGAATGATTTTTTTGATCAATCTGTTGATGGCGAATTTATCGAATGTTTGGAGACCATAGAGTTAGAAGAATCATCATTGCAGACTTTTCATGAGGAAATTGCTGATGAGGACATGTTACTAGTTCTTTCAAATTTAGAAAATTCAGAAGAATAAATTTATATTTAGAAATCAAAAATTGTTTGAGACATTATTCATTTTTATTTTTAATTTATGAGGTTGTAGCGAAGTGATTGTAGTATAAAATGAGACTTATAGTATAGAGTGCAACATTTTTATGTTACATGGTAAGTTTACTCATATTTACTTCTCTTCTGCCACTATATTATCTCCAATGTGTATTTGACATCTCTTCTTCATCTCCGGCCTCCTTTCTCTCACTGTGTGTCTCCGATGCATCTTATCGCTGCTATTTTGTGTAATTACAGAAGAGAGTAAAATAAAATAGTTCGGAACGTGAAAAGGGGGCAAAGTAGAGTACCCCTCACCCCCTAGGCCTTTTTAGGCGGTCCCAAAAGGATCAGTTTCTGCTTTCCTGAGAGATTATGGTATGAGTTCCATATACCACAATAATTTGCATTACAACATGCAAGATATCTATCTCCTATTACCAACTTTTGGAGATATTCGCGCTAAGCGCGATTATCTCCAAAAGCTAACACCTGCCCTGAGCAGTTCTTAGCCATGTTATCCAATGGGAGGTGGATAACATGGCTAAGAGCATTAGCTCGGTAATGCATGAATATCGCTGACTTTTTAGCGATATTCATGCATTGCGGCCGTTTATTATCGCATTTGCGATAAACCTTGATAATAGCAAGGTTTATCTTCGATAATTTCTGACGATGCTTAGCGGTAAAAAATTCGTTGGTAAGCATCGTTAGCGATAAATATCGCTTAACTTTGGTAATATGCACCAACGTCTGTTAACGTTCGATTCGAAGGAAATGAGGAAGTGTTGAAAAACATTGTCTGCGCCATCTTGCCTTTTTTGAAATGCCACACTTTTGTCGTGCACGGCAGCCATTTTAGATGCCTTGACCAGACCCACTCTCTGCACGCTGTCGATTCGTAGCATGGCTCCCCACCCTCGCAAGCATCTTCCCCAGGCACTGGTCACCCCCGCTCTCTGTCTTATGCATCGGCAATAAACCTCCCCCCATCTGCGCTGCTCTTCCCTGAAAATCACACTCTGTGCCCGCCCGACACCTACCTTTCGCCCTATTCACTACCGCACCCTCTGACACTCCTCTTCCTCTGTGTCCGATTGTCCAGGCTATCACCTAGCCCTGCAGATGTAGTTTATGGCTCCAGCTGTAAAGAATCACCCCTCTTTAAAGGAGCTATAGTAGATCAAGGCCCACACCCGATGAGATCCGTCACACCACACGTGTTCCTACTATCTGAAAACCATCCTGTATTGTGATTGGGGAGGGGACCGAGCCTGAAGCAGAAGATTCCAGGAATGACTCTTTGTACATCAAAGTTTTTACAATTATGTGTCACATTAAAAATATATAGCACTCCAACAAAGTAGTAGGAATATAAAACTTTAATAACATATAAATATATACAACAAAACAAAAACAGTAAAAACATTTAAACAACGAAGAGACCGTGGCAATTTCTTTTGAATTCCTGATGAGGACATGTTACTAGTTCTTTCAAATTATGAAAATTCAGAAGATGTTGCCTGGGGGTGGGTCGTCAGTAGCAGTCTGTTGTGCGAATAGTTCCAAGGCAGCAGAACGCGCTGAAATCTAGATGGCACGAAAGTGATGTCTAGCAAGTTGCCGCCCAGCAAATAACGGCGTGGGGCGCCGCGGGGGTGAGTGAGTCCAGTAGGCACCACAGCTATTCTTACCGGCATTGCAGAATTACTGCTGGGGACAATGCCTGTGCTGTAGCAGGGTCACAGCAGAAACAAAAAGGATTCTGTTGAAGATGTTGTTGGTTTTCAATTTGAAAACAGTTCTGGTGTCAACTGCTATGCTAATGTAGTGGTTAATGTTTTGTTTTCTCTAGAAAATGTAAAAGAGGGGGAGGCAGTCCAAAGTTCCGTTAAAAGGGCAAAGGAAAGGATCGGTGGTTTGAACTATCAGTCAAAAAGGGGAGGGGGTGCAACAATTTTTCCTACCGGGTCACACTGTGCTTTCACCGGAACTGAGGTCTGCAGGATTCTAGTAATTCAAAGTGAGGCTGGCGCCAGCATGGGAGCGCCGACGTCCCGCGGATACAGTTTCGTCACTCCACGGGCGATCATGGCAGTCATTCCCCATCGGGGGTCGGAGACTCCCGTGGCTCCTCTAGAATCTTCAAGGTCGTGGAGGACTACGGTGGTGGAGTCAACCAGTGACCGGGCCATTTCTTTATGCTGGGCCCGCTCTTGCCAGGTCGACCGCCATTTTGAGAGTTCGGTAGCTACTGGCGATCGCGGGGTCAAATGAGCGGACGGGCTCCACCCTGCCGGGCGAGACGTTGCAGCATGGCCACAGTGGAAGAACCCTTTTCCGGGCGCCTGGAGCGCTGAGGGTGCAGCTGGGAAGCCTCCACCTGGGGAGGCGGGAGAGGCCTGTTCGCATCGTCTCTCCCTCCCAGTGCACCCCACGGCGTCTCGCTTGAGATTTGTTATGGCCGGACCAGGCGATGAGGACGAGGGGGGGGGGTCGGAGGCATGTGCAAGACATCCCCCCCAGTGTTGTCGCAGCCATTATTCAAGACAGAAGAAGTGTCCCGTCCGTCTTCGGGCCGGGCTTCCGGTGGATGTCGGCCGGACGCCCCTGGCTCTGGCCCCATGAACGGGTTCCTTGGTTTATCGGCTGCAGCCGGATCCCGTCGGCCTCGGCCCCCCGACCGTTGGTGGCCGGACCGGAAGAGCATGTGGCGGGACTACCTGAAACTGTCAAGGGCCACCGCGGCCGGACTGGGAGAGAGAGGGGAGGGTCGAGGAGATATTCCCCCCCTGCAACTCTTCAGCATTGTAAAGGCAATCCCCTGGCCGGGTCCCGCTGGCCTCGGCCTCTCCTCCGGCTACACTCTACGTTAGGATCTCCTGGCCGAGGCGTGGCAGCAGGACCCGCCTTATATGGGCTGCTCCCGGCTGGGCGTAGCCGCAACCCTGCCCCACCTTGGAAGTTTCCAGAGTGGGGGCGGATGTTCTACTGACTTGCATTTTCCCTAGTCTATCGATTTTTTTGGCGTGGCAGGCGGTGGGACAGCGAGGGGTGATTTGGTTTCTCTTACTGTTTTTCTGGTCTCTCACCACTGGCATATTTTAACGTTTTCTTGTTTCTAGGACATTAATAGGTTTTATCATTACGTTATGTTATCGTTTCTTTGTTCGTTGTTTAATAAAAGTTCATGTTCATCAGTGGCCTACTGATTTTCGTTTTACTATTCTTTTCTTTCCAGGTTGTTTCATGCTAAAGTTTCTGTTAACAGGATACAGTGATCACTTCGTTATTATTGCATATGTCCTTTTCACTAGGGGTGCTCTCTGGTCGGGCCAGATGACGTATCTCTAGTAAATGGTCCGGGTGAAACAGGTGCATCAATCAGTGGGGAGTAGATAGGCATGACAGATTACAACGGGGGAGAAAGGTCCGCATTACGTACCCTTTCACTATTTGCAAAGATTTTCCTACGTATATTTGCAAACAGGGAATACCTCCAAAAAGAACCAATTCCCAAACAGTCAATGTTTGGGGAAACAATCAATCAATGAGGAACGAAATAGGCACGACGTGTTAAAGGTTTGCGTTACCTACCCTTCACTATCTGCAAAGGGAGAGAGAATATTCCTATTCTTCCTCGTTTGCAGGCAGAGAAGATTCTTAAGAGAATCAACTTCGAACAATTCAATACTCAATTCAAACAATCAACAAGGGGTACTGTGAACACAAATGAACGCCGCTTATGTACATACACATTGGTATTATCAACAGGTTGTTCCTAATGTTTCTATTTTAGGGAGGTCAAAAAGAGATCCCATTAGTGGCCTACTGATTTTGCTCGATTCCTTTTGTTTTTTTACACGATTTTTCGCTATCTGCAAAGACTAAACAGAGTATTGCGACTCTGTGCTTGTTTGTAAATAGAGAATGAACCAAAGAGAACAATCAATCAAATGGAGAGAGAAGCAGGCACGACGGATTACAACGGGGGCAACGGGGGCAAAGGCCTGCGTTAACTACCCTTCACTATCTGCAAAGAGAGAGTACTCCTAATAGAAATGAGGGGTGGGGGGCAGCATTCAAAGCAGATCAGTGTGCATAAACACGAAAATGTTTTTACTTACCACGTACTTGACATTCGACAGCTTATGATATTTGCTATTAAAAAACCATTGAAATTCACTGAAAAAACCATAGGTTATAGACCATATATAGTTAGGAATTAGCATTTAAAAAACCTTATTTTACTCACACAAAACCATTGAAATTCCATATATAGTTAGTTGCACTAACTATATATCGCGCACCCGCAATCCACTGCTGATCATGTCACATATTACATCATTCATGACATGGTCAGTGACATCACTGATGACATCACTGATGACATCTCAAATGACATCACTGATGACATCACTGATGACATCTCATTTGACATCATTCTTGTGCTAATACGATAAACCTCTTCAGACTCTAATATAACCTTAGATACACTCAGTGTATACAGACACTCACACACTGCCACTCATCCATGGAGTTACTCACACACCCAGTCAGTCATGCAAAGAAACAATCTCACCTCCATTTCTTCAACTATACAGTTAAACACACCTTACTTATTGAAACATATACTAACACATATTTACTCTCTTATACAATCCCTGATACAAGTTCACAATGATCGATACAACCACTCACTCATTCAGTGGCTCTCATGCACAGTTATTTATATATCCCAACTCTCACATGTACTGTGTTTAACATATGTACTTACTATGACATGTAGCATTGAGATATCCATTCACTCATCAATACACTCATGCACACAGTCAACTGCCCATGTAGCTGTTTCCACATGCAGTCTTGAACTCATACACCTAGTGAATAAACTGCTCACACATCTATGCATAGAGTCACACACCTTCCAGCCACCCCCACACAAACTCAATCTCCCATAGAAATACTTGGGCAACCAATTAATAACACATATAGCCTCTCGTATAGCTAATGATCAACACATGCAGCAGTTTACATCACAACAGACATAATGATGCACAAATTAAGACAGTTTAGTCACTAACCCATGCATTCAGTGAGACACATTTAATCACTCACTCATACAGTCAGTCACGCACCTACTAAATCCTTCATCCAGACACTTATACATCCACTCATTCTTCAATATGTAAGACATATTTTAACTTTACAGAAACATACAGTCACTGGATGTTGTCATCAGTGATGTCATCAGTGATGTCATTTGAGATGTCATCAGTGATGTCATCAGTGATGTCACTGACCATGTCATGAATGATGTAATATGTGACATGATCAGCAGTGGATTGCGGGTGCGCGATATATAGTTAGTGCAACTAACTATATATGGAATTTCAATGGTTTTGTGTGAGTAAAATAAGGTTTTTTAAATGCTAATTCCTAACTATATATGGTCTATAACCTATGGTTTTTTCAGTGAATATATATATATATATATATAGATTACATTCCACAGTATGCTTCAAAGCAAAGAATGCGCACTCGGGAAGAAACAGCCAAATAATTTTCATTCTTAGTTTACACGATACGCGTTTCGATACAGATTGTGCCTTGATCACACGTTAAACCACACTGTATGGGCTACCATGTTATGTAAAACAATAGACACAAATGAGGTAATGGAGCAGGTCATGTGACTTTGCATGTAGACGAAGCCGCCATCTTTGAACGTGGAAATAATATAAATCAAATGCAAGTTCATGAATTTTGTACATATTCTCACATGTCATATTCAAATAGTACATTGTATGTAAAAGTTTGGCAAACTATTGGTTGTGAATTATTTGCAAACACAACCAAATAAACCAACCAGCGTTGAAACGAAGATAAAGCAGAATTACAAGTAAATAAGTAGTATATTACGAGAATCTGCTTAAAGAACTCTTGCCCCGTTCTGCAAATTATATTCAATTAATTCACAGGTCTAGTGCCCATAAATTGTCAGAACAGCAAAGGCCATGATGATTAATTCAATCTTATATCATCTGATCATTCCATATACGACATAGTGCCATAATATCTAAAGTAAACAGGTTGAGTGCCTGTTACTTCAGAACTAATTATTTCGAAATGTTTCCCCGGGCTGTGCCCACATTATCCTCGAATAAACATATCTCTTCTTCTTCTGAGTATGTTATCCGACCTCATTTCAACAAGAATAAGTTTCCACAATTACACAATGGTGGTATTAAATTCCAAACCTCAACCGTCAATAAACACTTAACATGTCCCCATAATCAGATACAAGTGCAGATAATACCCAGTGAAGATGTATAAGTGAAAATGTCTTTCATCCAAATGACAAGGATTTGCCTAGAGAAACCATCAACCAACCGTGACCGAAGTGACTTCTCCCTTTCTTTTTTCCTACAAAAGACATATAAACATACATTTAAAATTTTGTTCCATTTGTGAATTAAAAAAGACTATAAATATAGTCAGAGGGGAAAGGTAAAACGGTGATGGATCAAGCCCTGATCTTTGGACTGGGTAAGAGTGGTCTGCTTAATTCAGGCACTCTGTTCATCACCACCCCCTTTTCTGAATCATTTTGTCCACCATAAGCGTGGAAGGGTATACTCAGATGTGAGTCCCTTGCTCATTGCACCATCAGGATTCAAGCAAGCCGGGCCGACGACGCCTGAAATGGCAGAAACCGGTCCCCGGAAGCTTGTTTCCTTCCCAGTACAAGAATTGGCTTGGTAGTTTGGTTTGCCCTGTTCCCATCATGCACTGGGACAGGAACAGACTAATTTGCATATAGCCAAGTTCTGAGCTGGGATGGTGCAGTGAGCTAAAAAACGGTGATGGATCAAGCCCTGATCTTTAGACTGGGTAAGAGTGGTCTGCTTAATTCAGGCACTCTGTTCATCACCACCCCCTTTTCTGAATCATTTTGTCCACCATAAGCGTGGAAGGGTATACTCAGATGTGAGTCCCTTGCTCATTGCACCATCAGGATTCAAGCAAGCCGGGCCGACGACGCCTGAAATGGCAGAAACCGGTCCCCGGAAGCTTGTTTCCCTCCCAGTACAAGAATTGGCTTGGTAGTTTGGTTTGCCCTGTTCCCATCATGCACTGGGACAGGAACAGACTAATTTGCATATAGCCAAGTTCTGAGCTGGGATGGTGCAGTGAGCTAAAAAACGGTGATGGATCAAGCCCTGATCTTTGGACTGGGTAAGAGTGGTCTGCTTAATTCAGGCACTCTGTTCATCACCACCCCCTTTTCTGAATCATTTTGTCCACCATAAGCGTGGAAGGGTATACTCAGATGTGAGTCCCTTGCTCATTGCACCATCAGGATTCAAGCAAGCCGGGCCGACGACGCCTGAAATGGCAGAAACCGGTCCCCGGAAGCTTGTTTCCTTCCCAGTACAAGAATTGGCTTGGTAGTTTGGTTTTGCCCTGTTCCCATCATGCACTGGGACAGGAACAGACTAATTTGCATATAGCCAAGTTCTGAGCTGGGATGGTGCAGTGAACTAAAAAACGGTGATGGATCAAGCCCTGATCTTTGGACTGGGTAAGAGTGGTCTGCTTAATTCAGGCACTCTGTTCATCACCACCCCCTTTTCTGAATCATTTTGTCCACCATAAGCGTGGAAGGGTATACTCAGATGTGAGTCCCTTGCTCATTGCACCATCAGGATTCAAGCAAGCCGGGCCGACGACGCCTGAAATGGCAGAAACCGGTCCCCGGAAGCTTGTTTCCTTCCCAGTACAAGAATTGGCTTGGTAGTTTGGTTTGCCCTGTTCCCATCATGCACTGGGACAGGAACAGACTAATTTGCATATAGCCAAGTTCTGAGCTGGGATGGTGCAGTGAGCTAAAAAACGGTGATGGATCAAGCCCTGATCTTTGGACTGGGTAAGAGTGGTCTGCTTAATTCAGGCACTCTGTTCATCACCACCCCCTTTTCTGAATCATTTTGTCCACCATAAGCGTGGAAGGGTATACTCAGATGTGAGTCCCTTGCTCATTGCACCATCAGTATTCAAGCAAGCCGGGCCGACGACGACTGAAATGGCAGAAACCGGTCCCCGGAAGCTTGTTTCCTTCCCAGTACAAGAATTGGCTTGGTAGTTTGGTTTGCCCTGTTCCCATCATGCACTGGGACAGGAACAGACTAATTTGCATATAGCCAAGTTCTGAGCTGGGATGGTGCAGTGAGCTAAAAAACGGTGATGGATCAAGCCCTGATCTTTGGACTGGGTAAGAGTGGTCTGCTTAATTCAGGCACTCTGTTCATCACCACCCCCTTTTCTGAACTAAATACAGGGGGGTAGAGGAGCACTCATATATTTAAATACTTTAATATGTTTATCATACTTAAATAAGGGGTGCAACACTACAGATTGTGTTGGCTACACAATGTGTGAAAACTGAACTGGAATGTAGACAGAGGCCTGCATGCAGTGTGCACTGTTCCAAGAGAATAGATTCTCAGTGACTTCAACAATAGTCTTACAATTTGAATAAAAAACAAACAAACAAACTACTCTTGTGTGAATTCAAATTCTTTTTTAGTAGTAAACATTGTTACTCAAATATCACAATTCAATTATGTTCTCCAAAATTGATTTTGATATAATTACAAGTTATAAGACGTGATACATATCATGTTGTGGATAATGTACAGAACACATTTCAATGTTGACAGTATTCTGTTATGTTTTCTAATGTATAGTGATACGCGCATTAGTTGATTATAAAGTGAACAATCACTGTGCTGAACATAATTGAATTGTGAAAGTCTTCAAATACAAATATCCAGCAGCAGCCACAAAAAGTAATCCTTCCAGCTCCAGATCCAAATGAAAAGTGACCAGGACATGGACAAAGCACTGGGAGGAGCCTGCTGGACAGGAACAGGAAGTTGGAAACTCTGGGACCCTTCTTTCCTCCCACCCCCCAAAAATGGACTCCTTGCACAAAAAAAGTGCAGCCAAATGTCAATCTGAGGAGTTATTCTGATCCAAATCATCATTTTCAGAAGGTTTATGCTGCCTGCGGTGGATTTCTTGTGCAGAATTGCAATTTTTGCAAGTTCGGGTAAGCGATCTATTCAAATCTCCCGCCGGAAGTAAGCTGCACGTCGCATCTACGTGTTCGCAATTGTTTACTCTCGCGATGCGTGATTGCGTTCCCTTATGATGTGGTCGTGTTCTCAAACTCTCGCAGTGCAAGATGGTGGGCCGCTATGATGTACTCGCGGTCGAAAAGTCTCGTGCGATCACGCAGCCCGATCCAAAATGGCGCAGCGCACTCAAACCGGGAGGAAAACAACTCGGCGAACTCAGAATCACGGTAAGTCAATGCCGCGCACGTGAGTTTTTATTTGTGAAGCGCGACCAAGTAAAAAAATCCACCAGCTTGCGAATTGTGAATTCTTTGACAATTTTGCGCGATTCGCGGACCGCAAAATTGCCAAAAATTCACAAATTCCGCGAGCGGAACAGATTTTCAGCCCACACTTATTATGAAGCAAGATACTTTGTCTATTAGGTTCTCTGAATCTTTGGCTATCCATTTTGGGTTGATGCAACAGTTGACAAGGACCACCTCATCTTGCCCTCCGTAGAGAGAGGGCAATCTTCACTGCGAAGGTAGATCGTGCAGCTGAGCCGACTGGGTCCGCTGAGGTGACTCTCGTTGTGGAGACGTAGGTCGCCAGCCCTCCCGACTGATGTCAGAATTTGTTGGTCATTGTGGCCGGAGTGGAGAAACACAAAAAACTTGGATATGATGCGGTAGTGGGAGCCGTGTTTCTTGCAGCATAATTATGTCAAAAGATCGTCGACAAGCCGTTTACATTCCATGAGAATAGGCAGAGAGGGTTGGGGTCTGAGCATAGGCAGAGCGGTTTGGGGTCTGAGCATAGCTGGAGAGGGTTGGCCTCTGTAAAGGGTTGGGAAAGGGTCCCGGACTAGAGCTGGGTGTTGTTATCACTGTAGCTGACTCTACGGTAGGGTCTACTGAAGTAGAGGCTGCATACACTTGTAATCTTTTCAAAGATGGTTTTATTTTGATAGGAACAGTATAAGTTTTCCGGTGGCGGCTTGTGAGGCGCTCCCGCGCAAAGGCTGCAGGGTCGTAGGGAGGAGTCCGGGGAGGATCCTGGGTGCCGTGTTCACTGGGTCGTTCTTCTCCCGAAGGCAGCTCCGACAGCACCGTGGGGAGAACAGAAACCGGAAGTTAGGGTAATATATTTCTGCAGTTATACAGGGACCAGGGGTGAGGGAAACCAGTGCACTCGTGCCTTTACAAGAATCGTTTCGGTGCCGAGTTAGTGCTCGTGAGAAGGGGGGGTATGCTGGACGTCTGTTCAAGGGACTGTACAATTATTCACAAGGGGGTAGCGTACGTTGTCCCAACCAACCCGCCATACGCCCCGTACCTGTTTGAGCCACACACCTCCCGTGGGCGTGTGGCGGGGCGGATCGCTTCTCCTAGGCTCTCCTGGCCTCTGGGTCTCGTCTCCTGGGCTCCTCGCGGTCTCGTCTTTTGGGCTCGTCAGGATCTCGACTGCTGGGCTCTTCCGTAAGTCTTTTCCTCCGGGGCAACGTCTTTGGATCTCCTCTCGTCTGCTCGACTCGGGGTCCGAATTGTCCGTCTCTTCCTCTTCCTTCCGCTCTTTTGACCTCGTCACGTGGTCTGAGGGGGGCGTGGCTATTGATGATGTCTCCCAACCCTTAAAGGTGCAGTGTCCAGGTTCCTGTCTCGTCGGCCACCAATACTCCGGATCTCCCGCCGTCCATTCTTCTTGGTCCGGGCAGTCCGGGGGCTGCATGGAGGCAAGGGAGGTACGTGAATCAGGGGCGGCGGCCCACCAACGAGTAGTATGGTCCCCAGCTACGGGGTCTGGCGTACCCACCCCGTCACACACCTCCCCCCTGGTCTCTCCCGATCGGGGAGAGGAAACACCCGGGACAAGAAGTCCGCGTTTCCATTGTCCTTCCCCTTTTTATGTTGCACCGTGAAGGCATAGGGTTGGAGTGAGAGGAACCATCTGAGAATCCTAGGATTGTGGCTACCCTGTTGGTGCATCCAACGGAGAGGGGCATGATCTGTATGAAGGATGAATGGCCTGCCCTCAAGGTAATAGCTTAACTTCTCTACCGCCCACTTGATGGCCAGGCATTCTCGTTCTATTGTGGAATATCGAGTTTCCCTGGGATATAGCTTTCGGCTAATGTACACCACCGGATGTTCCCTCCCATCAGACCCTGTTTGGGACAACACTGCCCCCACCCCCGTTTGTGAGGCGTTGGTGGCCAGGACAAAGGGTTTTTCAAAGTTCGGGGACATCAATACGGGGGCTGTGGTCATGGTTCGTTTGAGAAGGGCGAAGGCCTGGAGGGCCGCCGGGGAGGGCGAAGCTATGTCCCGGGGACGGACGTTCTTTCGGAGTAAATCCGTAAGAGGTGAGACTACCTCCGCGAAATTGGGGACGAAGCATCGATAGTATCCGATAAGGCCTAAAAAGGCCCTCATTTCTCTTTTTGTGGTCGGATAAGGAACTTCAGATATGGCCCTTACTTTTGCTTCTTGTGGTGCGATGCGGCCGTCTCCTAGCACGTACCCCAGATAATTCACCTTCGTGAAAGCCACTCTTGACTTTTTGGAGTTGATATGCAGCCCTGCGTTCTGTAGAGCCGATAGGACTGATCGGAGATGTTCCAGGTGCTCTCCCCAACTCCTACTGAAGATCACTATGTCGTCCAGGAATGCTGAACTGTAACGAAGGTGAGGCCGTAGGACCTGGTTCATCAGGCGTTGGAAGGTGGCGGGGGCCCCGTGGAGGCCGAAGGGAAGGACGGTGAACTCGTATAACCCTTCATCCGTCACAAATGCTGTCTTCTTCCGGTCTTCCTCATGGAGGGGTACCTGCCAATAGCCCTTCGTGAGGTCCAGGGTGGTTATGTAGACTGCGTCACCTATTTTCTCTATCAGCTCGTCCACCCTCGGGATGGGGTAGGTGTCAAAGGAGGAAATGGCGTTCAGCGCCCTGAAGTCCATACAAAATCTTTTTGTACCGTCCGGTTTGGGTATCATTACAATGGGTGAGGACCACTCACTGGTTGAGGGTCGGATCACTCCTAGGTCCAACATTTCTCGGACTTCCTTTTTCACCGCAGCCCTCCGTGCCTCGGGGATCCTGTAGGGCTTCTGTTTCACACTCTTCCCCGGTTCCGTAAGGATGCGATGTTCTACCATGACGGTTTTACCGGGGAGGTCCGAAAAGATGGCTGAATAGGACTGCAGTGCTTGGGTCAGGGCTCCTTCCTTCTCCTTGGTCAGATCGGGGTTCACTACCAGCTGGGGGATGGTTGAAGAACTAGCAAGGTGTACTCCCCGGGGAGCAGGCACCAATCACTCTTTCAGCATGTTGATGTGGTAGCTCTGGGCTTTCCTTGGTGACATTTGGAGTCTGTACGTCGTATCCCCTATTGCTTCGACCACTTTGTAGGGACCCTGCCATTCTCCCTTGTTATTCCCGCTTATGGAGGGAATCAATACTAGGGCCCATTTCCCCACCGCTATACGCCTCAGTCTCTTTCCCTTGTCATAGTTCTTTTTCTGTTCTTTTTGTCTCTGTTCTAGATTTGAGGAGGCTAGACCCCTCAACTTGCCCAGCCGGCTCTTCAGATGCCCGGTGTAATCGAGGATGGATTGTTGTTCATGTACTTCCTCGGCTTCCCATAGGTCCTTAGTGATTTCAAGTAAAGTCCTGGGGAGTCTTCCATATAACAATTCAAACGAAGAACACCCCAGACTGCTCTGCTTTTGAGCACGTAACACATACAGGGCCAGGGGCAGCAGCCGGTCCCAGTCGGGTCCTTCCGCGGTCATCATTTTCTTCAGGACGTTCTTCAGGGACTGGTTGTAGCGCTCCACCAACCCATCCGTCTGGGGGTGGTAGACTGACGTTTTTAGATGCTTTAAGTTCAGGGTCTTGCACACTTCCCTCATGAGTTTGGACGTAAACGGTGTACCTTGATCAGTCAGCACCTCTTTTGGGAAACCCACTCTGGCGAACAGTTCCACGAATCTGTCGGAAATGGCGGCTGTGGTAGGGGAGCGTAGCGGGAATGCTTCCACGAACCTAGTGGCGTAATCCACTATAACCAACGCGTATACATGACCTTTGGCTGTTTTGGGCAGAGGCCCTATCAAGTCCATGCCAACCCGTTCGAAGGGAGTACCAATGATTGGCAATGGACGCAGAGGAGCGGCACTCGGCCTGTTCGTGTTCCGTCTTTGACACACTTCACAGCTTGCACAGTATTCTTGGACCTCTTTGTATATGCCCGGCCAGAAAAAATACCGCAGGATGGTCTCGGTGGTTTTTTCTTTGCCCGAATGACCGGCGGTGAGGTGGGTGTGGGCATAGAAGAGCACTTGCTCCCGGAAAGACCGGGGTACGACCAACTGGGGTTGGCAGTCGTCCCGTGGATGCCGGTACAGGAGACTGTTCCTTATGCTGAAACAAGGATACTCGGGACTGGAGGTGCTTTGGGGAGCATGCGCGTTTTCCCATGCATTGAACAGGGACCTATCTTCAGCCTGGGCATAGCGGAAACTATGGTCAGTGGTCCATGGTTCAGGAGCAAGGAAATGAGAAAGGGGGGTTTTCCCAGAACCCGGGGAGCGGGCAAGAGTGTCCCTGAACATGGAGAGGAATTCGGGGTTATCCACTCCTACAATGACATCTTCGGGGAGGTTATCCACTACTCCAACCCTTACTGTGCAGGGGGCTTTCCCCTTGGGGGTGAGGGAGATGGAGGCAAGGGGGTAGGGCTTCACATCCCCATGGACACACCTAATGTGGACCAGGGAGCCGGGGACGTACTGGCTAGGGGCGACCAGGTGTTCCCGCACTACTGACTGTCTACACCCTGAGTCCAACAGGGCCCTTACTCGCAAGCCATTCATCCACATACTCACGTAAAAGGAGGAGCCCAACTCGGAGGAATAGAGCACAGTTCGGGGCAGGTATCCAACCTCCATGGGTTCCTCAGGTGTGGTTCTTTTCCGTGGGCAAAGCCGGGCGATGTGACCCCATTCACCGCATTCGTAACACTGCGGCCCTCTCAACATGGGGGTCATCGCCACAGGGGGTTTGACCCGTCCGAAGTCCCCACTGAGTTTGTGTTTCTTCTCCGCCTTCAAGGGTAAAGTGGGTTTCGTTGCTTTCTCGTGGTCCCATGGGAGGGACTTGGGTTGGGCTCTGGCAAAATTGGCGGCCATGTCAATGGCCTGCTCTATCCCCAGACCGGAATGCTGACGCAGCCACCGTTGGGAAGCATATGGAAGAGCTTCCATAAACTGTTCTAAATACACCTTGTGTAGTATTTCCTCTTTGGTGCAGGCCTCTGGGGTGAGCCACTTGTCGGCGGCCATTTTGAGGCGGAAGAAGAGGGTCTTAGGGTTTTCACCAGGGAGGCCTCTCTCTTTCCTGAATTTTACTCTGTAGGCTTCTTGGTCCAGACCCAGGTGGTCCAATATCACCCCTTTTATCACAGCATATGGGGTGTTCCCCAATGGATTCGCGGCCTGGTAGGCTGACTGGGCCTCCCCTGTTAGCAAGGGGGCCAGGAAAAATGGCCATTTTTCTTCGGGCCATCCTAACGCCCTAGCGGGCCTTTCGAATTTCATCAAGAACGCATCGGGGTCTTCCCCGTGGAGATATTTTTGTAAGGACATTCCTGAGGGGTGAGGACTATGGACCCTTGACTCACCTGCAGAGGTTATGACTGGAGGCGGCACACTCTTCAGGCTCTCGAGCTGGGTGGAAATCGTAGATTTGAATAGTTCTCTGTCTGCCTGAGCGGAGGATAACTGTCTTTCCACCGCCCACTCAAGTTTCTCTTGGCCCTTGATGATGTGCTGGATTAGGGCGTCCATCTCGCTGGTACAGATGGGCTGGTCTTCTGATCCCACTTCTGACACCAGATGTAAAGGGTTGGGAAAGGGTCCCGGACTAGAGCTGGGTGTTGTTATCACTGTAGCTGACTCTACGGTAGGGTCTACTGAAGTAGAGGCTGCATACACTTGTAATCTTTTCAAAGATGGTTTTATTTTGATAGGAACAGTATAAGTTTTCCGGTGGCGGCTTGTGAGGCGCAAAGGCTGCAGGGTCGTAGGGAGGAGTCCGGGGAGGATCCAGGGTGCCGTGTTCACTGGGTCGTTCTTCTCCCGAAGGCAGCTCCGACAGCACCGTGGGGAGAACAGAAACCGGAAGTTAGGGTAATATATTTCTGCAGTTATACAGGGACCGGGGGTGAGGGAAACCAGTGCACTTGTGCCTTTACAGGAATCATTTCGGTGCCGAGTTAGTGCTCGTGAGAAGGGGGGGTATGCCGGACGTCTGTTCAAGGGACTGTACAATTATTCACAAGGGGGTAGCGTACGTTGTCCCAACCAACCCGCCTTACGCCCCCGTACCTGGTTGAGCCACACACCTCCCGTGGGCGTGTGGCGGGGCGGATCGCTTCTCCTAGGCTCTCCTGGCCTCTGGGTCTCGTCTCCTGGGCTCCTCGCGGTCTCGTCTTTTGGGCTCGTCAGGATCTCGACTGCTGGGCTCTTCCGTAAGTCTTTTCCTCCGGGGCAACGTCTTTGGATCTCCTCTCGTCTGCTCGACTCGGGGTCCGAATTGTCCGTCTCTTCCTCTTCCTTCCGCTCTTTTGACCTCGTCACGTGGTCCGAGGGGGGCGTGGCTATTGATTATGTCTCCCAACCCTTAAAGGTGCAGTGTCCAGGTTCCTGTCTCGTCGGCCACCAATACTCCGGATCTCCCGCCGTCCATTCTTCTTGGTCCGGGCAGTCCGGGGGCTGCATGGAGGCAAGGGAGGTACGTGAATCAGGGGCGGCGGCCCACCAACGAGTAGTATGGTCCCCAGCTACGGGGTCTGGCGTACCCACCCCGTCACACCTCTGAGCATAGGCCGAGAGAGGGTTGGGGTCTGATTGGTGTGGGAATAGTAAATTGTGACCCCTCCTGAGTCCAACTCTTTTTCTAATAGTACATTTTATCCCTTTGCAATCTAACTCTTTCCCTACTGTTGCATCGACTGACGTGGGAATAGTACATTTTACCCCTCCTAAGTCCAACGCTTTACCTACTGTTGCACAGACTGGAGTGGGAATAGTATATGTATTATTCCTACAATTTTCTAGGTTTGCACATATTGTTTAAATTTATATTATTAGGATGTTTCTGTGTATTTAATATTACATTATTTTTATTTAGTAATGTTTGTTATATGTAATATATTTTTAGTAAAATGTAATTTTTTATATTGTTTCCATCTTAAAAAGCTAAAAAATAGCATTCCTTATGTTGAAAACATGCGAATGAGAAGAAACTGTAGTAGCTCCACAGAGCACAGACAGAACTAAGAGGTAGGTTTGAAGCACAAGGGCATGGTAAATCTACATTGGAAGAGGCCAGAATTAAAGCAAATATGAAACCCAGAGAGCAGTTGATTATTTCAGAAAAAACAAGTCAGCAAGATCACAATTTACGATTCATCACAGGGTATAGCACGCAGCATCAAAAAATAAGAGCGATTTCCCAGAAGCATTGGCACCTGTTATTAAGTGATCCAGTGATAGGTCTCAAAATACAAAGTAGACCTTCTATATCTTTTCGGACAGCTAGATTAATGAGACAGGATTTGGTTGTCAGCAGTCCAGGGACTCAGCAACAGGTACGTCCCGTTATGGGAACCAGATTTGCCACGCTCCTCCTGTAAGTATGGAGATCTTTACATTTGCCGCAGAACAAATGCCACAGCTCCTGATAAGATAATGTATACTAAACTGATTACCCACCAACAGGCTGTGAGTAACGATGCACGCTGCCTAAACGTACCTGTCATCACAGACCCACAACTGATGGGGTGAGTTGTAGCTAGCAGTCTGCTCTGGACATTACAGAGTAAGCACACGTTTCCCTTGTATCTTGATATACTCAAGGAAATCACAGCTGTGCCATTTGCCCACAATGTATATAAGCACTAGTTTGTCACAAGAAAAATGAGTTAGGCACCTAACCCCGCTTTGTGTCACAAGCAAGTTTGTAAAACATGCCGCAATAGCCCTTTGCATCCACTACGTTCTGCGGGCTGACTCACAATACATGTTCGTCTTGTTTGTTATTATGGTTGGCGCATTGATGTACGTATTTTCATAAGCCTGTTTCACATCCATAAATGGGAAAGGATTTGCTCACAATTTATGTCTGTTTGTCAGGTCTGTTTTTATGGGTGGCGCAATGACAACGTCAGTACAAAGACCTGTACCACAGCCATGACTTGGAAATTAGTTCTTCCAGTTTCAGGGAAACATACTTCAATCCCAACGGGCTGGACAGGATTCATTGATACGCCAATATTTTCACAAACGACGCGCCAATGGTGCCAGAATACACAGGATTTATCCTGTTAATTCCTAATCAGGGCATATTGAGGCACCACATATGAGCTAGAAATCACGATCCCCTTCTGGTCAATAAATGGCTTACTACTGCCTTTTCAACACCGGGAGCACTTGGCCACCACATGCCGCTTGGTATTTCTCTCGCTCATTACCTAAAGTTGTTTTTAGTATCACTTTCTCTGTCAGGTCACAGAATACTAGGTGAATCGGGCCTGGTATTCACTTGCAAAGCTGGTAATTATTGCAACCTTTCACTTGTAGAACCAGAATTGCGGTAGTGTTAAAGTTTATATACTCTCAAAACAACTATTGGTCCTGACGAATTGCCACAAGACGCGTTAGGGGCTACCACAGGCAAGGAACATGTCGACCTTCTACACCACACATGCCCTTTAGGACAATTGTATCTGGCTAGGGTTCAACAAAAAGATCTCCATCAAAGAGCCTCTTCCTGGGTGCCGGTTGGGCATCTCAGTGCCGGACCGACGAGGAGCAGGCCCAAATGATGAAGCATTCGGGGTGTGTGAGGGCACTTTTTCTCAGACCTGAACACACACAATTACACTTAGAAACTGCATACCAATCAGATTTAACTAATTAATGTTTGGGAGTGTGTGTGCAGGACCTGCTTAAACAGCTCTCGGTTCCTTTCTTTTGGAGAACTCAGCAACAAGAGACATGGCTGAGTAGTAGTACAGGCTTTAGAAGATGCCACAAGTGCAAAGCGTGTAACCATGGTGTTAACATCATGGAAGTAGAAAATGGTGACACCTCTGAACTGCAGAAGTGACTTTGTAGTCTATGCTCTTAGTTGCACTTGTATGAAGTTCTACATAGGGAGCACCCTTTTAAGTGTACATCAACGCATCTCACAGCATATTAGAGCCACAAAAAACAAAGAGCAAACCTACCCAGTGGTCAGGCACTTTGAAGCTGTATATGCTAATAAGATAGAAGATCTAGAATATTTTGAGCTGGATTAGGTGCCAAGTCGACTGAGAGGTGGAATTAGAGAAGAATGCTTGAGACAACTTGAATCCAGATGTATTTTGAGATTTAATTCTAAGATTCCAAATGGCCTCAAAAGAAGAAAAATGTCAGGGTGCTTATGGCAGGTCCTATGATATAAGACATAGTATTAATTGAAATACAAAATATGTAGTCTATGTTTTGGAATGCATGTGTGACCAAATCTATGTGGGCAGCACTACAACTTAAGCAGCGGATAAATGAACATAATAGACCAGTGAAACACCTTGATTCAAGATATCCAATGTCATATAATGGAGTGCAAGGCACAAGGCCCACACAAAAGGTTCAAATTTCTTTACATGATCATGTAGAATCAGACCCCAGTGTGGGAAATGGAGTACTGACCCTAAGGCGTAAGGAAGCATCTAGAACGTTTCAGCAGGGTCTAAATATGGACCATGAAATGCAATATTTTCTTGGAGAATAAAAGCAATATTGTAAGGATGTGGCGTAACCACACACTTGAAGCCTCAGGATGTCTGCAGGAGCGATGAATGACAAATGCTCCCAATACCTCTTGGAACACCTCTCAGTGTGCTACTAGAAGGCTGCCACACAAGCAGATCTCCCAAAAAGGAAGGGGAAGTGGATGTGAAAGAAAAAAAGAGAAAAACACTGCTTCTTCACTCAGCCTGGTCCAGTCGGGTACCACACCTTGGCTCTCTGAGGAATCTACATTGTTTGTTTGTGTAATACTCTGACGGTAAAAATAGTAAGGTTTAGTAAAATTACACTTCTCCGCCCACATACACACTCAAAAGTTTAGATATATCAATGTCATATAATAAATATGTATTCACTTTATGCAAGGCCCACTCGCAGCCTCTTACCATCTCAATCCAAAGGGGTGATAGATATGAATATAATATGATTTCTCTTTATAGTATATTTCATGCTTTGGTTTACGTGTATAGGGGCTCATTATGATGGCGGGCAGACAACAGTCTGCCCGCCATCATAACGGTGATGGGACCGCCCACCAGACGTGCTGTGGTCCCACCAGCCCAATTAGGATGTTTCCACCATACTGGCGGGCGCATCCTGGCCGATTACCATTGTGGACAGTGGTTCTGGTTGCAGCACCGTCTGCAATGGTAAAAGGGCATGCACTGCATTTTCCTGCACTACGTGGCAGGCACCATGCAGTGCCTGCCAATTGGTGGCGGGAACTGCAGGGGAGTACCATGGGTACCCCCCCCAGTGCATCCCCCCCCGAGGTGCCCCACAACGGGCACCAAAGCCAATCCTTGCCAGCCTTTCCATGGCAGCATCGCAAGGACATACTTTAGTTTCCACAACGTTATACACACTGCAATTCCATTACAACGTGACTGGTGACAGCACAAATCGACCATGAAGAGGCATCATGATATCTTTCCGTGTCTGTTCTGCTCTCCTGTAATTAGTTAGAATGCCATCTTGTTTCAACAAATGATGTACAAACCACATCTGTACTTTTCCCTCCCCCCACCCTCTACTCCACAGTACAAAACACCAATGTTGGTCTTTGACACTTACATAATTGCATCCTACATCATATACGTTGCCTACAGCTTACGTCCAGGGTCGTGTCGGTCCATCTTCCAGTTTCAGACACTTCCTTGTGTGTTATTAGCAGTAGTAACAAATGGTATATCCAAGGACCTACACGCTTCCAGCATGACATCCCAGTCCATCGCAATCGGGGACTTTCGTAACCCTCCTGCCTCCTCCCGCCTCAACGCAGCGCTCTCAGCTCCTCCCCAGCGCACCAATTTGCTGTGCCATGCATACATAGTGGGTGGCGCTTTTGATTTCCACCGCATGGTGATCGTCCGTACTGCCAACAGGAGTGCCAAGTTTACAAACCTATGTTGCACTTTATATTTGGATGTTCCTTTTCTTAATCCCAGGATGCAGGCCTCGACCGTAGCAGGTAACTCTCTATGTGTGATCTCCGCCGTATGACATTAGACCGAGTCCCAATACCCTCCAATCCGTGGACATATCGTGTGCACTAGGTCGGCTCCTTCTAATCTGCATCTGGGGCAGTGGTGTCGTGTGGTTGGGTACATCTTGTCTAGTTTACACGGTATAAGATACGCCCTCTGTAAGATCATAGTTTGGATGTACTTGAACTGCGCGTTCCACGATACCTTTTTGGGGTGTTCCACTACTCTCTCCCATTCCTTATCCTCAAGGGCCCTACCTATGTCTCCCTCCCAGGCATTGCGCAGCGGCGTCAGGTCGACTTGTGTTTGGGAACGCAGCCCTACATATAGCCACTTAATGAGGTGCTGGCACTTTTCCATGTACTACAGTGTTTTTACCAGATCATTTGTAGAGGGTTCTTGCCTTTGTGGAGCCCAATGCGCTTGGACATATTGCAATAGTGCTGCACGTAAGTGATATAAATGGGCCAGTGCTCCCGTTTCTCGCACAAAATTATCGTGGTGCAAAAACACCCCATCTCCGAAGAGGTGCAAGTCTACGCATCGTCAAGCGCCTGTCTTCTAAAGGTATAACAAGCAGAGGTATGTTCCCGGCATATGCAGGGATTGCTCTAGTGTTCTGCAGAGCTGGCCTCCAGCACCTCAAAGCTGTGCGCAACAGAGGGGGGAGATCACGCAGGATCTTGCTATGCGGCAGTAAGAGGGTGTGCAGAGCCCCTTGTCCTACGTCCTGTTCAGTCATCCCTATCTCCTGCAGGTTATGCCCCGATGTGCAGAAGGACAGCCACTGCCCTTGAGAGGCGTAGAAATATGCCCTGAGGTCAGGCACTCCCAGGCCCCCTCCAGATGTGCTGCATCGTAACTTCTTTAGGCTAATCCGTCACCCACCCGTCCCCCAAATAAGTTCAATTAGTAATGTGTTCTTTAATTTAAAAGTAGTACTCGGGAGCATAAGTGGTATGTTAGTGAAATAATAAAGTTGCCACGTTAGGACCACCATTTTTGCGATTGCTGCCCTACCCACTACTGATAGTGGCTGAGTGGTCCAAAAGGTAATGCTAGAGCGTAGGACTCTCAGGGCTCTGTTCAGGTTGCCCTCTAACATGTCTGCCTGGGTCCGATACACGTGGATGCCTAGATACTTAAACGTGTGGGGTGCAACCTTGAACTGTAGTGTGCCAAATTGAAAGTCCAGTAAGGGTGCCTGTTCCTTAAATATGAATACCGTCGATTTTGTTGGATTAACCCCTTCACTGCGGGGTGTTTCCCCCCCCCCCCGCTGTGCGTGGGAGAGGGGGGCCACGCGTGGCGCCGCTGTGCAGAGCTGCCCTCATGACGAGCTGAGCTCGTCACAGCCACACCCGTTTTCGAACGTTCAGCACAGCGGGAAAATTATCCCCGTGTGCGAACGTTCCAACAGCTGTGATGAGGAAAGCTCAACCGTTCCTCATGACGAGCTGAGCTCGTCACCAAGGGGTTAATAGCGAGACCTGACAACTGCTCGAATTGTGCAAACATCGCAGCTATGGTGTCCATAGGGGTGCGGAGGTCGCCTAAGTATAGGATTATATCGTCTGCATATGCCCAAGGCAAGTGCGTGGAGTTCCCCACCATAACCCCCATGTCAACCAGCTCCGCCTTAATCTTCAATGCTAAAGGTTCAAGTGCCAGTATAAAAATAAGCGGTGAAAGCGGGCATCCCTGCCTTGTTCCCCTGTGTATCCGATATTCTCTTGATATGTGCCCTCCTGTCCGCGCTCTAGCCCTAGGAGTGCTATAGAGGAGGCGGATCCACCTGACATACTCTTCCGGTAGTCCAAATCTCTCTGGTGCCCTGAATATGTAGTGCCATTTAATGGTGTTGAACGCTTGGCGCATGTCTAGTGAAATACAACCCGCATAGTTATATCAGTCCGGGGCCTCTGCGAGCAGGTGGTGCAGTTTCCTAGTGTTCAATGATGTGCTACGCGCAAGAAGGAAACACGACGAATCTATATGCATCAATTTATATAGCGTTGGCAGGAATCTATTAGCCAGGACTATACTGAGTATTTTATACTCCGTCGTTAACAGTGATAGTGGATAATAGCTGGCCATGTCAGTGGGGTCCTTGCCTGTTTTTGGGAGTGACACCACCAGCGCCTGCACCGTGGTGAGGGGCAGAGAGCCCTTCTCCAGTGCTTCTTTATATAACATTTCCAACTGAGGCACAAGGATATCCACATAGGTAACATTCAATTCAGCTTGCAGACCATCCATCCCAGGAGTTTTATTTTGGGGGGAGACCCTTAATGGCGGCTCTAATTTCTGACTTAGTGATGGGGCTCAGTAGACTTTTCTGTGAGTCTGCCGATACCTGATGGCATGGTATTGTGGATAAAAACTCATCTATGTGTATAATCATTACTTCCCTAGGCTCACTATAGAGTTTTGCATAGTATTGCCTGAAAGCCTCATTAATATCCCCCTGGGTAGACACTGCCTCTCCTGTGATGGTAGTGACCTCATTAATAACAACAGTAGGGGGGTCGTCCTGTAGCAGTTTCGCCAACAGGGTCCCCGCCTCATCTGTCTCTGTGTGGCTCAGTTGCGTGTATCTTTGATGTTCTATGACACAGAGAGACTCCAGTAATTCGGCATGTCTAATTCTAGCCTCCTGCAAGGGGGTTCCACGGCTTCCTGCTCTAGCCTGTTGAGCCTCTCTTCCACATTTATCAGGGACCTATCTAGCTCTTCTCGCGCCCCTACCGTTGCCCTATTGCCTTCCCACAGACCACCATTTTCAAGGCGTACCACTCGATCAATCCAGTAGACGCCTATTTACTGTTTTCAGCGAAGTAATGCTGGATAGTGTCTGATATAGTGGTGCGGAACACTGAGTCTTCTAGCATTTGGGGCCATAATCACCATGTTGGTACTGTGGTGGGCACCCTGCCCCTCCCAATCACTATTTCCAGTGTGTTGTGATCATAGAAGGATTTCGCCAAGTATGTAGTAGTCATCAACTGAATCGCAATTTGTTTTGAAGAGTACATCCTTTCAATGCTCGTGTGTAACATGCACTGGTGAATAGAAGGAGTACTCCCTGTGTGTTGGGTGTCTCATTCGCCACACATCACAAAACCCCATCCCTCTGCCCATTTGCATAATGCACTCGCCTGCTTACAGACCCCTGTCCCATGGAGGGGAGGATGTGACCTATCAAGTGCAACATTTTTTTTCTTTTTTTTTTGCATATATTTATAGAGCACGCGGCTACTCCCTGGAGTGTCCCGGCGCTAAAAACCTCCAAATGCCACGTAACATAAAACACAACCAAACCACTGCTAATGACTCACAACTGGAAGACCCACATTTTAAGCCTTTTCCTAAAGGAAAGAAGATCATGGCTCTGTCTGATTGCCAAGGGAAGGCTGTTCCACAGCCATGAGGCAGCTGCATGAAAAGATCTACCCCCTATCCGGGCCTGTAGCACCCTAGGAGTAATGATCAAAAATTGAGATGAAGATCTCAGGGTGCGCTGAGGAAGATAAGGCTAAAATCTGTCCCTAAGGTAAGGGGCTCCGATCTTATGGAAAGCTTTAAAAACCAGAACCAGGGCTTTAAACTGAATTATTTTCCATACAGGAAGCCAATGAAAAGAAGACAGGAGCTGGGTGGTATGGGTTCAAGTACCTGTCAGGAAAATGGCTCTGGCTGCTGAGTTCTGGATCACTTGTAGTCGGCTCAGAAGATATTCAGGAACGCCGAGATACAAGGAATTAACATAGTCCAATCAGGACATTATCAACGCCTGGACCACTGTCTTCCTGTATAGGATAGAGAGCATGAGAGGAAAGTTCGCAGCATTTTCAACAACCCAAAGCATACCCCGGCTACCGAGTATACTTGGGCCTTCATAGAAAGAGTGGAATCTAGCTTGACTCGCAGATTTTTCACTGTGGAAATGGCCGACACAGGGGGAGACATATCCTGGGGCCACCATTCATGCCAGATATCAGGTGGCTGAGGCCCGAAGAAAATATTCTCAGACTTCTCGGAGGTGCATTTTAAATTATTGTGATTTAACCAGGAGAAGACTTTGGAAAGACAGGTATTAATTAAGTTGCCTTTCTCGCAGGTGAACAACAGCTCAGTGTCATCAGCGTATGACACTATTTTGGCGCCAGATTTCTCAGCGAGAGGAGCCAGTGGGGCCATGTACAAATTAAAAAGTGTAGGGCTCAGAATAGAGCCCCGGGGCACCCCCACGTTCAAAAGAGGGAATGCTGCCAAGAAAGGAGGTGATCAGATGGTTTAACAGCGGTTGGCAAGAAAGATTCAAACCAACCCTACACCGTGCCTCCAATCTCACTATCACTGAGTCTTTTCAGTAATCTCGGATGAGGCATGGTGTGAAAAGCAGCAGAGAGGTCCAGTAGCACATTAATCACAGCGTTACAATCCCCACCAATTATCCATGGGTAACTCTCCCAACCCGCTAAAGCAACAGACAGCGTACTCAGGACCTTTTCCTGCTCTGAGTTTGGCATGTATATAGAACCCAGGACAACTGGTTGGCCATCTAGGGTACCCCGCACTTAAATGTACCTCCCCTGCTGATCTGTAGTGTACTTCCTATATTCCCAATAGGCTCTGCGCATTGGAATAATATATCCTATAGATGTGATGTAGGACTTAGGTCGACTAGGTCTCTATCGAATGTATTAGACTTAATTGTGAGTGCCAGCTAGCTCAGAGGTCACTAGAAACTTTCTCGAATACACACGAAGGGATTAGTTTCTGACAACCGCATAAACATGGCAACTTTGTTTCCCCAAGATAAAACGTATATTCAGAGTTGTGGAAACAATAGATAGATATTTTACTCAGTCAATCGTGCATGCTTCGTTTCATCATAGGTGCAGAGAAATAGAGAGACGGGCGTTTTCAATAAAAGTATTTATTGAACAGTCTTCTTTCTCATGCAGAAGAAATGAACGAGCTACATTCGTAATACTGGCTGTAAAGTATATTGCGTACAGCAAGAAGAGTATTATGAAATAATAATGTAAAAGCATGGTATGGTTTCTAAGCCATAAAATACATACATAAATAACAAAGCTAAAAAGTACTCAACTGGTACTTCTAAAATACGCCTACCCCGATGTACCTATCCTAAGCCTAGTACGAGGGAAGAAGTAAGTATGTGTTTAGTTTCTTTGCCAATAATCTCTCCAAGATTTCTCTTAGGGTCTAATCAGCTCCCTACCTTGGTTTTTAGAATGCAGTAGGTCTGGTATCTCTGTCTCCGGACTCGATTTCCCAACACCCCGCAAGGGGAGCTTGGAAACACTAGATCTGGATTCTCAGCGAGAGAAAGGCAGCCTCTCTGTCAGTGAGTCATGTGATGTTTGCCTCTTCCCCTTTAATGCTTAAGGTTCTCTTCTCACATTCTAGTTCTCAGAACTTACATGTCTAGAAGTTCTCCCCATGTCAGTTGCTGTTGGCTGTTCATGGGATGAGGTTTTATTAAACCCACCTACTTCATAATTCATAGTTTCCTCGTTTTATTATATGTATTAAATACAAATATTACACTGGCGACGATTGGACGCCTCAACCTGGACAACATAGCAAAGAAGAATACCTCGCTTTCTCCTCCAGCGGCAGAAAAACGGAAAGAGAAGCGTCGACTTCCCAGCGGCTGATCCTTCACACTAGTAACGCGGTGAGGAGAGCGGGAGGACTATTTGTACCATAAAATGTTCGAGGGTTTCTAGCGGAGCTGATAATTTGAAAGGAAAAACATTTATTTGGGGAATGCGCAAAACTAACGTTCCACGGCTTTGCTCGCGCTAGATCTGCCTCGCGCTGCTCTCAAAGCTCGTGCGCGCATGTACGTCAGACACTGACGTGAGGTGAACGTGCGCTGCGTTTCACATCTTGGCAGCGTTGCGCTCCATTGCACTGTGATTCATTTCGACAAGCAAGGTGTTTCCCACGTCATAATGAATACTTTGAAACACAATATGCAGCAGAGTTTGTGCACGTCATAATAAGCATGTTGAATTACAACATCTGAGGAAGACGATATAAAGAACATTAACCAGAAGACAATTCTAAAATCTGAGGAAGACGATATAAAGAACATTAACCAGAAGACAATTCTAAAATTAGAATTAACCTTTTATTGAAACGTTCCACTCACTGAATTAACTCACTATATGGACAAAAGAATAAATAACACTCTACAGTATCTGTTAAGCTATAAAGTCTGAAAAATTTGATTTGAGTATAAATAAGAAAGTGAAAAGAGAGTCAGTTTAAAAAAAAATATATATATTTTGTTTATTAAACAAAGTATTTATTACTTACCTAGAATTGCATAAATACACAAAATGCAGAATGTTACTCAGCCAGCATTTTTTCTGGTCAGTCCTGGTGAACCGAACGTGAAGTGGAAGAAGTGGAAAAAGATTTTTGCTAACTATGCAAGAGTATGTGGAACGAATCTCAGTGCTGAGAGAAAACATTCGCTTTTATTACATTGCCTAGGAGGAGAAGGGCAAGACGTTCTTGAGCATTTACCTGATCTTTCAGCTGCAGAACAAAGAAACCTAAATGAATATGAGATTGCCATAGTACAACTAGATAGACATTATTTACCTAGACTCAGCACAATAATGGAAAGATACCATTTTGGCCTGAGAGAACAAAAGAAAGATGAGTCCGTTGAGGACTATGTTTCGTCTTTAAGAAAACTTGCTTCCTCTTGTAATTTTGGTCAATCACTTGATGAGAGGATTCGTGATCAGTTTGTTTTAAGGTGTGCTCATGATGATATAAGAAAAGAACTTTGGTTAAAAGATGAACCACCTCTTGAAGAAGTACTTGAGATTGCTAAACAGGTCGAACACATGACAAAATGTGTTGGTGAACTGAAAAAGGAGAAAGATAAACCCTCTGTTTCTGACTCTAAAGAAGAAGTAAAGATTGATGAAACGATTTGCCAAGTTAAGAAAACTGATGGGACAAATCTTGATGAAAGAACATTTAGACAAATGAACTCTTCGAATATTAGATTCTTTTGTTTTAGATGTGGCCAGACTAATCATTTGGCTAATTCTCCTATTTGTCCTGCCCTGAAAACAACTTGTAATGTATGTAATAAAAGGGGTCACTATGCCAAATTTTGCAGGTCAAAACCACAAAGTAATGATAATCCTAGGAGAAGATGGTCACAGCCCCATGTAAGATCAATATGTTTTGAGGTAGATGATGGTGAGTCAGACCATCCTTCATTTCTGGTCAAAGTAGAGAATAACATGATAAATTTAAAATTCGATTCGTGCTCTAAAATTACTATAATAAATGAGGAGATGTTTAATAATTTATTTGCAGGAAAAGTAAAAATGTTTAAATGTGATATTATTCCCTTAGGTTATAGTGACAAACCAATCTCTATGTTGGGTTACTTTTTGGCTGAAATTGAGTTGGGATCTCGTATAATTGTGGGAAAAGTGTATATTTCAAAAAGAGGGGATGCATTATTGGGTTGGTTACATCAACGACAGTTAGGTGTCACACTTGATCCCAATGCTTCTCCACAAGTTCAAATTCAAGAAATATCTGATTCTCCCTGTACCACAAGTAATGAAAATGTATCTGTTGCTTTATCAAAGAAATTTCCAAATGTATTTAGAAATGAGTTAGGATGCTTACGTGGGTATAAACATTTAATTAAATTGAAAGAGAATGCTATCCCCGTTGTGGCTAAAGTTAGAAGAATTCCCCTCTCTGAACAGGCTAAAGTACAAGATGAATTGAATAAGCTTATCAATAACGACATCATTGTTCCAGTTGAAGCTACAGAATGGCTTGCTCCTGTTGTCATAGCGAAGAAACCCACAGGGGATATTCGTCTTTGCATTGATTTGAGGTCATTAAATAAGGAGGTAGTAGTTGATAGGTTTCCACTTCCTAATATTGATGAAATGATTTGCACTTTAGAAGGAGCGAGATATTTTACTACACTTGATCTCGCTTCTGCCTACCACCAGGTAGAGTTAGATGATACATGTCAGGACTTAACTGCCTTCATTACACCGATGGGTACTTTTAAGTTCAAAAGAATGCCGTTTGGCCTAGTTTCTGCGGCCTCAGTTTTTCAGAGGATCATGTCAAGAATTTTGAGAGGGCTAAATGGTGTAAAGTGCTACCAAGATGATCTGTTAATATATGGTGGCAGTGCTGATGAACATGATACTCGAGTTTCTATGGTTTTGAAAAGGTTAGAAGGTGCAGGCATGACATTAAAAAGGGAGAAATGCAAATTTGGTGTACAGGAGGTTAATTATCTGGGACATCGTATCACATGTAATGGTGTCTTCCCAAAGATGGAATTAGTGGAAACCATAGATAAAGTGAAGGAACCCATTTGCAAAGAGGAACTTCTTTCTTTTTTGGGTATGGTAGAATTTTATGGGAAATTCATTTTTAATTTTGCAGAGAAAACACATAACTTAAGAAAATTAACAGCAAAAAATTCTGTTTTTAATTGGTCACCTGATTGCAAATCAGAGTTTTTAAACTTAAAGAAAGAATTGAACAAGGCACCGTCACTTCATGCTTTTGTCCCTGGTCTGCCTACCATGTTGTTCACTGATGCAAGTGACAAAGGACTTGGAGCAGTGTTAGTACAGAAGAAAAATGGGAAAGATTCTTTGATATGTTGTTCTTCGCGTTGTCTCAGGGGATCAGAGTTGAATTACTCTGTAATAGAAAAGGAGTCTTTAGCAATTTTTTGGGCATTAAGAAAGTTGAGGAATTTAATCTGGGGGACAAGAATCTGTGTTTTATCTGACCATAAACCATTAAAGGAGGTTTTTTCAAAAAAGGGTTTAGACGCAATCTCTTCTAGGATAAGAAGATGGATTGTTTCCTTACAAGAATTTGATTTTGAAGTCGAATATATTCCTGGAGTTGCGAATAAATCAGCAGATTGCTTATCTAGGTTGGTGGACCATGAGAATTTAGAGCAAGATGAAGTGTGTGATCCAGAAGATATTGTAAATGTGTGTGAGGTGACTGACGGTGCCATTATCGAGTCTGAATGGAGATCTGAATTGGAAAAGGATGAAGATATTTCAAAAGTTATTCTTTCTTTGAAGAATAATGTTCGTTTAGACAAACCTTGGTTGTTAGTTGCTGATGAGTTATCGGTAAATGATGGTCTGTTAACTCGGGGAACTAATCTGGTTCCTCCTCATTCGTTAAGGAATAAATTGCTGTCACATGCTCATTGCGGTCATTTGGGCATAGTCAAGACTAAAGAGTTTCTTCGCATGCAATTCTGGTGGCCTGGCATGGATTTAGAAATAGAGAGATTAGTCCGTGAGTGTCCAGAATGCTGTTCTAGTGACAAGATTTTAAAGACAAGACAAATGCCTATGGTGAAGAGAGCACTACCTGCTCATCCATGGGATGAGGTAGCAATTGACATTCTTGGTCCTCTCTCTGGGGTGTCTGATACTCCTTATCTTATTGTCTTAATTGACTTATATTCAAGATGGATTGAGGTCTCTGCAGTCAGGGACATCACATCTAATTCAGTTATCAAATTCTTGAAGTCTTTATTTAATAAGGAAAGTTTTCCTAACAGTCTGCTATCTGACAATGGTCCTCAATTTTGTTCTTCCATATTTACTGATTATCTAAAAAAATGTGGTATTAACCATAAAAGATGTTCTCTTTACCATCCTGAAACAAATGGTGCTGTGGAGAGAGTCAATAGGACTCTGAAAGAGTCTATACAGCTTGCTCGCTCCTCTGGGCTAGATTGGAAGTCTACTTTACAAGACAGGATTAATGTTTATCGTTTTGCTCCCCACTCTACAACTGGCAGGTCTCCATTTGAACTGTTCAAAGGAAGGGTTCCCAACACGTTGTTGTGTCCTGGGTGGATGTGTCTTAACAAGGGTCTTGTTGATAATAATGTTAGCGATTGGAGAACTAGGGAAATTCTCAAACAAAATGCTAGAAAAACTAACTTTGATCTCAGGAAACGGGTATCTCCATGTGAGGTCAAGGTGGGTGATTTAGTAAAAATAAAGACCCCAGTAGGATGTAAACCTTGGTCCAAGTACACTGACATTAGGTCGGTTGTTAAGATCTTTAAAAATGCTGTTAAAACTGATGATGGTAGAATCTGGAATAAGAGTCGTATTGTTGTTGTTAATGCTGAACTTTCTCCCCTTGATGATTACCAGTGTTCTGGTACTCGTTTATGCACTAACTTTCCTTCTCACAGATCTACGTTTCCTTCCAGGAGAAGTCTAAGAGCACGGAAAGCACCATCTTATTTGAAAGATTATATTTAAGGCTGAATTCTATTTGAGAAGTTTCTTTCTGTTATTTCTCTGTTGTTTTTATATTCTTTCTGCTTAAGAAAGACATCTGATGTATTAATTTTCCTTTCTGTATAAGAGGGAGATGTGTGATGTTTGCCTCTTCCCCTTTAATGCTTAAGGTTCTCTTCTCACATTCTAGTTCTCAGAACTTACATGTCTAGAAGTTCTCCCCATGTCAGTTGCTGTTGGCTGTTCATGGGATGAGGTTTTATTAAACCCACCTACTTCATAATTCATAGTTTCCTCGTTTTATTATATGTATTAAATACAAATATTACAAGTCAGCTGGAGGGTCGGCTTCCTTCGGCACTTGCTGTAGCGAGCTGCATCCAGAAAGTAGATAGTCGAACTGCTCCAAACCACCGTGTGTTTGCTAGGGCAAGTGTAGGTATATTTATACCTTGAAGGTGCCTAGTTTGATGTAAAGTCGGACATAATAACGTCACCAAAGAACCCCAAGGGAATGGTAGTTCTTTGAAAACGCCATGATTTCTAGGACAGATCAATATTCAAGAAAGGGGATATCCCTGACTGCTGAAGCCAAGTTTTCCAAGAAATCGTTGTGGCTTTTTGGAACTAGTGAAAGTAGCCATGCCGTATTTGGACTGGATGGGTTATGTCTCAATATGGGTATGATTTCTATGCCTATATAAGGGTAATGTGAATTATACCTATATAAGGGCATGAATCAGGAAAATTACTCTAGGGCCCTAAAACGCTATACAACACCCACGCCACTTTATTATGTTCGATATTACTAAATACTAAGCAAAAACATATCTAAAGCATGTGGTTACAATCCCACCCAAAATACATAAAATGCATTCGAAATGGTTGTACCTGAAACTGAGCATTTGTGTTGTACGCATTTAAAAAAAGCAATATTTGCATTCAAAGCATGTAGTATGACATTGGAAAAATGCTTGGAGTCAACCAAAGCAACAGAACAGAGCAGCTAACCGAGGTCAAGCACAATTACTTTCTTAGTTTCACAAATAAACTTTTTTAAGTGCAACTACTTCCAGCACCAGCTGCAAAAAATGTGCAAATTCAATAGACAAGTTAAGGACAAAAAGGAAGGTGCACTAAGCAAATCAAGAAGGTCTTCGTTCTTGGAAAATTCTTCTTTATTGATCAATATCTTTCAAAAAAATAACAGCGGCACACAGCCAACGCGTTTCGTTCCCTTGTGCCTGGGAACTTTGTCAGGGCTGTAAATAGTTAAAAAGACTCACATAAATATACATGTAAAGGTACAAAAACATTTTAAAAGTACAATAGTACAACAATACAATATAATCACATATTACATAGAATTACAAAAAATGGACTGTACAAGATGACCCAAACAAACATAACACATATTTGAAAATTAATAATACAAGGTATAAACACATACAATACAACAACAAAAAATAGCGCAGATAAACAAGTGTGCAGACATGTAGATCCCTTTCATGTCTTCCCTGTTAGAACAGAGAGCCCAGAAGTATCAACAGACATTTTTAAAATAAATTGCCTTTGTCAACAGCTAACCACACCTATATTTTTAGAAAGAAAGAAAAAAAAAGGAGAGAAGCCAAACCTATTGTTTAAAAAAGGGGTTGCCACACTTGCTACACGAAACCAAAATAAAAATTGTGGTGGGTAGAAACGCATATAAGCATATACAAAGACAACAGAATCAACTAAGGAGAAGAAAGAAAGAAAAAACAAAAAAGAGAGAAGAAAAAAAGGGGATTACCAATAGCATAGAAATTCATTTAAGAGTAGTAAATAGGTCTCACCAGAAAGAAATATAATAATCAGGGCTTTCCAAGTCGGCCCAAGCGCAGTGTATATCCGTAGTACGGTTGTTAGTAAATACCAGAGGAGGAATCACGATCCTGCATACCAACCCGAAATGGAAAAAAGAGTAAAACTAATGAAAAAGACGATATCTGCTTATGGAGCAGTATACTTCAACAAAAAAATGGTTTTAAAAGGAGAAAAGGGTTCTCTCATGGAGCTACCATGCTTAACAAAGACTCCCTCTTAAGTAGGACATACGATCATAAGGAAGGTCTCACCCAGTGTATATCACACTTCTGGTCCCAAAGTAAAGGGGCAGCTAAAATAGAGTCGCCTGGGCGTGTATACAAAACCAATATTACATTCAGGACCGTGGACCTCCAAATACATTTGGAGATCATGGATCTAATGACATTAGTATACCAAAAAATGTCAGTTGCCAAAGGGACTAAACATACACTCAAACAGACGAAAAACAAGTAAATGGGGGGAAAGTTTAAAAGGTGATACCGGTTATCAGGCGGCAGTATAACGATCCCCACATTTGTAGTTAACCTACCTAATGCCAAGGTAAGTATAGATTGTAGGAGAAATTTCAATCAAAAGCGACTCCCCACATGTAGCTGGATCAGTACTGGATTCTGCAGAGAGTGATATTGCAGGGTAATAATAAACATAAGTCCTAATTTATCGAAAAAGAACCCCCACACTGCATAGTACATGTATAAATTAAGTGCAGAGCAAAAAAGTGTAAACATGGTCCCAAAAAGGGAGTAGCTAGGAAGCCCAAATCTCGACCCCCCATAAAGGAGAGTAAACAAATTCAAGACGGAAAAGCATGTCAAATAATGTAGACCTACCTTAGTGTGACAAAGGTCACAGGTAAATAAGAAAATAGTAGGTCGGAAACTCCTCTGGAGGCATCCAATCTAGGATAAAAATGTACAAAAGGAACAGGTATCAAGAGGAGAGACCCGCCAGATTTGCCTACCAATCATGTATGTACAACGCAAAGCTGACAATATGTTTTACTGAAAAGTCATAAGCAATGTAAGTGGTTGTACTGGCCCAAAAAGTATCTCAGGAGGCAAAGTTTTAAAACCGACGTTTCTTATACCAAGACCAACATAGGGCTACATAGATAAATAACCCCACCAAACCACTACGAAAGTCACCAGCCAGTGCTATGCATAACACAAAATCTAAAATGAGCAATATATCAAACTGTCCCCTTAAATTAAGGAAAACCGCAGAGTGACGGCTCATGAGTAAAAGGATATAAAAAAGTTAAGGTAAAGGATACCCGACTATAGAAAGTTTATGGGTCGTGATATTCGGCCCCCCAGGTATCATAACAGACCCAAGAGCCGTAGGGACCCCTCTGAAGATATCGCAGAGAACCTACCGGATCTTCCTTGATACGAAGTTGATCGAAAAAACGAACAGGCGTCTCCCTCGATGTAGCGAGAACCTGGCCATATTGAAACCCATTTAAATAGGAAATGAGTTCACGTCGGGCCGCCCATGTTAATAAACATGAAAAGAGGACTAAGGAGATTAGAACGGAAGTAGGTCTAAAATCGATCCCAAGTAAGGGTAAAGAGTAAACAAAAAAACACCCACGCCGTATAAGTCAAAAATGAATGAGCTAATCGAAATATTAATTCAGAATCGGTAATGGGCGAAAAAACGGGGGCAGAAAATCGTCCCGTTATAAATACGTAAAATGTGGTTTAATTATTTTCTGTTGTATATCACCAACAAAAATGTCATATACCAAGTTATGTAATAATAAAAACATGTGGAAAGACAGATGTTCTACAATACATCTCTAGCATTTGGAATAAAGTTTAAAGTAAAAACATAGAAAAGGGACTGGATATAAAACCATGGCGGCCATTTTAGAGAGGTATTAAAAAAAGTAACAAAAACAAGTTCCAACAAAAATTCAGAGAGGAAAGATACAAGTAAAAGAAAAAAATAGTGCAGGGAAAATGTATTAAAGAGTAGAAGTAAAAGGGGGGAAAGGGGGTGGTTTCAGAAACATTACCGTAACTTGATTAGAGTATGAAAGAGATTTTCACAAGTCACTGTAAATAACATATAATAGTTCTGTCTAAAGGGATACATAGTCCATTCCAAGACATAGATCTCTTGCGATGTGATTACTCATTTAGTTTGTACCTACCCCATGTATACACAGACATATGGCACTTAAGACAAGAAGAAATGTAATTCATTATCAGTATTATGACCCATCTGTATACCTTTCAAATGACAAATCCACTTCGCCTCTCTTTGCCTGACTTCCAATTCCCGGTTGCCACCCCTAACCCTGGGGGGTACATGGTCTATTGCATGGAACCAGAAACTATTGTCAGCAGGATGACATTCCATGTAATGCGCTGTTATAGAATATCGTCCATCCCCATTCAATATCGCCCTGAGATGTTCTTGGATCCTGATCTTTAGAGAGCTGTGCTGCCTACATAGATACGGTTGCATTTGCAACCCAAAATGTAGACCACATGGGTGGTATTACAGTTGATAAAGTCCAGAATCGTATATTTCTTGTTAGCATTGTAGACAAATTCGGTACATTTGTTTATACCAAACGGGCAGATGTTACATGAACCACAAGTAAAGAATCCTTTAGGTTTATCAGGCCACCAGGTAGTTTTAGGGGTAGTGATATAGCTTGGGCAGAGTGTGTTGCGTAATGAGCGACCCTTGCGGTACGTGACCGCCGGATTCAAAGGAAGTTCATCCTTAAGATTCGGAATATCTCTCAACAAGTGCCAATTTTTTCCGAGAGCTTTGTAGACCAAGCTAATGTTGGTATTGTATTGGGAGATGAATCTGACCTTGTTACCTGATTTCTTAGATCCACACTTGGGTTTGATCTTCAAAGTGTCCTCCCTTCTAAGTGCAGAAGCCCTCACAATGGCTTTATCAACCACATTCGTGTTGTAGCCACGTTTTAAGAATCTTTTTCTAGATTCTAACACATTTCTTTTGTATGAGGTATCCTCACTGCAATTTCTTCTCAAGCGAGTCATCTCGCCAAAGGGAATATTGTTAATGACTGATCTTGTGTGTGCACTATCTGCGTGCAGGACTGCATTGCATGCCGTTTCCTTTCTATATAGAGTACTCTGAATAGAGCCACCCTTTATATAACAATTGATGTCAAGGAAATTGATGTTAGTTCTGCCACAACTCATAGTTATTTTAACATTAAATCTGTTAGTGTTTAAATAGGTATGGTGTTCCGAAAGTTGGTCCATACTACCAGACCAAAGTACAATAATATCATCGATGTACCTCCCCCAAAAGACAAGGTGTTCGGTCCAGGGGGAGGCACATCTATGCCAGGCGTGTTCTCGTTCGTACCATCCCATGAAAAGGCATGCATAGGAAGGTGCAAATTTCGATCCCATTGCAGTCCCGAGGATCTGCTGGAACCAGGTCCTATCATGTAGAAACAAATTGTTACTCAAGATGATATCGATCATTTCAATGATCATTTCATTGTACTCATAATGACATGCGGACTCTTTGTCAAGAAATGAGCGGACTGCATGAATTCCAAAATCTTTTTTGATACAGGTATACAAACTTTCCACATCGAAAGTAGCAAAAAGAAGGTCCTCAAACCACTCAAAGTCATTGAACTTTGTGAGAATGTCTTTACTGTCCCTGATGCATGAGGGCAAATTAGTCACATATTGTTGTAATTTGAGATTAACAAATTGGGAAATTCTTTCAGTAGGAGAGTCAATACCCGAGATAATAGGGCGGCCAGGAGGAAACACGCCGCCATTATGTATCTTGGGTAATACATAAATACAGGGGTATTTAGGTTTAACAACCCTAAGATATCTAAATTCATCTTCTGAAAGTAGTCCTATTTCTCTCCATTCACTCAATTTCATATTGATCTTGGACATCACCTGTATGATAGGAACAAGAACAGTATTCCTGCTACGAGTCCCAAATTGAGAGGCAGGTCGACGAACACAGAGTGCACGAAGTTTGGAAAAATGCATGGGAATGCTTCAAATGGTGCTAACAGTCCCGAAAAAACTGTCTTAAATACATGTACAATGCCACTGGTATCAGACATGTTTAAGATATGACCTAACATTTCTACGAAATGTACAGGGCAGTTTGTGGATAAAAGGGCATGTATCTCTGCAGAGGACATTGCAACTTGTAGTTCATACGTCTCTTTGGACGAGGTCAGTGGCACAGTTTTTTGTAAAAGAATGACTTTCATTCTGCTCAAAGTATTAATTTGAATAGAAGAGATGTTCAGTGAAGTCCATAGAGGCAACTCCTTGTCTGTCTTTGCTTTAGGAAACAATACTTGCATACAACAAGTGACCGTGGTTGACACACTTACGGAATAGACAATTCCTGGCATCATTCCACAACAGCTGTGATCATTCAACATTATGTAGCTCCCATTGGAAAGCTGCCTAAAAATTGGATATATCACTGCTGCTGGAGAACCTTGCAGGTGGCAGGATAAGTTGGTCGAAGAACCATCACAGGCTCCGTGTAAATTAATACTCTGACATAAAAATGGACCACTTAGTGCGCTGTTACATTGTGTACCACAAAGAAATACTTCTTTTACCCCACTTCAACATTTGTGTGTGTATGGTAAATCCCAGGTCGACCTAGCCCCTTCCCTGCTCCCGTCGGCCGTTGGCTGACGGGAGCACTCCCTCCCCAGTGCTGCCGACAGCCACCCTTTAGAACGCCCGCACTGCGTTAATGTATTCTTTACCCAACCTTTCATAGAGGCCTGCTGGTATGTGTTTCAAGCAATACTGAAAGTGGAAATTCGACACTGGCAACGTAATGGTGCCATGTATTATCCATTCTATGGCTGGTTTCTCAGAAATAGTCAATGGTATTCTTTCCAGTTTTTCTATGCTCAGCACCGTATAGTCTGCTCCCCTTTGTGCCAAAGAGATTTGTTTATCTGCAAGGTTAAATCCAGTAAACAATGATGTGGTGTTGATTAGACGCCAAGACACATAGCCTGAACGAAGATTTTGTAACGTCCAGCCTAGCAGCATTATAAAACGCAATTGAGACTGTCCATGTTGTAACATGAGCAAGTCCTGTTCCATTATGTCTATAGCAGAGGATACAATGCTGTCCAAAGAATAAATTCTGGATGACAGAGTAGTTAACCCATTATCAAGTACAGAGAGAGCTTTCTCTAAATTAATATGATCAATTTCTCATATTCGTTCTGCAGCTTCCATTTGCGTGACTTTCCATGCTTGATTTTAAGCAGTATAAATACCGGCATAAATGAAACGTTTATGACGTGGTTTATGAGGCCCTAGTAAAAAGTCTCCCAAATCAACGCCATCTTTAAGTAAAGTTAAGTGTTGTTTAACCTCTGTAAGTGTAGATTTTTGCAGCCACTTGAGGCACAATTTTCCTACACTGTATGTTGTTACTATCCCTGGATGTTGTCTCTAGACATATCTTGGGTCTGGCCTAGTTACTGTAAACCCTATTGTCTTATTCAGGAATATATCTTGACAGTTATTCGTGTCTATGGGCCAAATTAACAATTTTTTCCAATCAGGATCAGTTCTGTTTTTAAGTAAAATCGTTGTTACGTTGACCCCTCCCTCTGAAGAGTTTTTGCTATCAGCTGTAGGTACAGGTATGGACGGTTTGTTTAAATCTTTTATCTTGGCTAGGCCAAGACAGGATGTTTGTTGAACAGTGTCATTCAAAACCGTCATCTGCTCAGTAATAATGCAGGCTTGGAATAACGCTTCTAATCCCTGCACTTGCCAGTCTTTTGAGCCCCAGACAGTTTTTGTTTCTATGGTGTCACTCTAAAAGTCAAAGCCTAATGAGGATAGCAGGGCATAAAAGGCTGCTGAATAAATGTGCTTTGTATTTGTTAACAAACTTTTCATTCCTGTCTTATTAACATTTTTAAAGTTAAATGTTTCCGGATTTGTGGTATTAAAACCTGAGAAGTATGGACATTTTGATGTACTCGCGGTCGAAAAGTCTTGTGCGATCACGCAGCCAGATCCAAAATGGCGCAGCGCACGCAAACCGGGAGGAAAACAACTCGGCGAACTCAGAATCACGGTAAGTCAATGCCGCGCATGTGAGTTTTTATTTTTGAAGCGCGACCAAGCAAAAAAATCCACCAGCTTGCGAATTGTGAATTCTTTGACAATTTTGCGCGATTCGCGGACCGCAAAATTGCCAAAAATTCACAAATTCCGCGAGCGGAACAGATTTTCAGCCCACACTTATTATGAAGCTAGATACTTTGTCTATTAGGTTCTCTGAATCTTTGGCTATCCATTTTTGGGTTGATGTAACAGTTGACAAGGACCACCTCATCTTGCCCTCCGTAGAGAGAGGGCAATCTTCACTGCGAAGGTAGATCGTGCAGCTGAGCCGACTGGGTCCGCTGAGGTGACTCTCGTTGTGGAGATGTAGGTCGCCAGCCCTCCCGACTGATGTCAGAATTTGTTGGTCATTGTGGCCGGAGTGGAGAAACACAAAAAACTAGGATATGATGCGGTAGTGGGAGCCGTGTTTCTTGCAGTATAATTATGTCAAAAGATCGTCGACAAGCCGTTTACATTCCATGAGAATAGGCAGAGAGGGTTGGGGTCTGAGCATAGGCAGAGCGGTTTGGGGTCTGAGCATAGCTGGAGAGGGTTGGCCTCTGAGCATAGGCCGAGAGAGGGTTGGGGTCTGACTGGTGTGGGAATAGTAAATTGTGACCCCTCCTGAGTCCAACTCTTTTTCTAATAGTACATTTTATTCCTTTGCAATCTAACTCTTTCCCTACTGTTGCATCGACTGACGTGGGAATAGTACATTTTACCCCTCCTAAGTCCAACGCTTTACCTACTGTTGCACAGACTGGAGTGGGAATAGTATATGTATTATTCCTACAATTTTCTAGGTTTGCACATATTGTTTAAATTTATATTATTAGGATGTTTCTGTGTATTTAATATTACTGTGTTTCTGTGTATTTAATATTACATTATTTTTATTTAGTAATGTTTGTTATATGTAATATATTTTTAGTCAAATGTAATTTTTTATATTGTTTCCATCTTAAAAAGCTAAAAAATAGCATTCCTTATGTTGAAAACATGCGAATGAGAAGAAACTGTAGTAGCTCCACAAAGCACAGACAGAACTCAGAGGTAGGTTTGAAGCACAAGGGCATGGTAAATCTACATTGGAAGAGGCCAGAATTAAAGCAAATATGAAACCCAGAGAGCAGTTGATTATTTCAGAAAAAACAAGTCAGCAAGATCACAATTTACGATTCATCACAGGGTATAGCACGCAGCATCAAAAAATAAGAGCGATTTCCCAGAAGCATTGGCACCTGTTATTAAGTGATCCAGTGATAGGTCTCAAAATACAAAGTAGACCTTCTATATCTTTTCGGACAGCTAGATCAATGAGACAGGATTTGGTTGTCAGCAGTCCAGGGACTCAGCAACAGGTACGTCCCGTTATGGGAACCAGAGTTGCCACGCGCCTCCTGTAAGTATGGAGATCTTTACATTTGCCGCAGAACAAATGCCACCGCTCCTGATAAGATAATGTATACTAAACTGATTACCCACCAACAGGCTGTGAGTAACGATGCACGCTGCCTAAACGTACCTGTCATCACAGACCCACAACTGATGGGGTGAGTTGTAGCTAGCAGTCTGCTCTGGACATTACAGAGTAAGCACATGTTTCCCTTGTATCTTGATATACTCAAGGAAATCACAGCTGTGCCATTTGCCCACAATGTATATAAGCACTAGTTTGTCACAAGAAAAATGGGTTAGGCGCCTAACCCCGCTTTGTGTCACAAGCAAGTTTGTAAAACATGCCGCAATAGCCCTTTGCATCCACTACGTTCTGCGGGCTGACTCACAATACATGTTTGTCTTGTTTGTTATTATGGTTGGCGCATTGATGTACTTATTTTCATAAGTCTGTTTCACATCCATAATTGGGAAAGGATTTGCTCACAATTTATGTCTGTTTGTCAGGTCTGTTTTTATGGGTGGCACAATGACAACGTCAGTACAAAGACCTGTACCACAGCCATGACTTGGAAATTAGTTCTTCCAGTTTCAGGGAAACATACTTCAATCCCAACGGGCTGGACAGGATTAATTGATACGCCAATATTTTCACAAACGACGCGCCAATGGTGCCAGAATACACAGGATTTATCCTGTTAATTCCTAATCAGGGCATATTGAGGCACCACATATGAGCTAGAAATCACGATCCCCTTCTGGTCAATAAATGGCTTACTACTGCCTTTTCAACACCGGGAGCACTTGGCCACCACATGCCGCTTGGTATTTCTCTCACTCATTACCTAAAGTTGTTTTTAGTATCACTTTCTCTGTCAGGTCACAGAATACTAGGTGAATCGGGCCTGGTATTCACTTGCAAAGCTGGTAATTATTGCAACCTTTCACTTGTAGAACCAGAATTGCGATAGTGTTAAAGTTTATATACTCTAAAAACAACTATTGGTCCTGATGAATTGCCACAAGACACGTTAGGGGCTACCACAGGCAAGGAACATGTCGACCTTCTACACCACACATGCCCTTTAGGACAATTGTATCTGGCTAGGGTTCAACAAAAAGATCTCCATCAAAGAGCCTCTTCCTGGGTGCCGGTTGGGCATTTCAGCGCCGGACCGACTAGGAGCAGGCCCAAATGATGAAGCATTCGGGGTGTGTGAGGGCACTTTTTCCCAGACCTGAACACACACAATTACACTTAGAAACTGCATACCAATCAGATTTAACTAATTAATGTTTGGGAGTGCGTGTGCAGGACCTGCTTAAACAGCTCTCGGTTCCTTTCTTTTGGAGAACTCAGCCACAAGAGACATGGCTGAGTAGTAGTACAGGCTTTAGAAGATGCCACAAGTGCAAAGCTTGTAACCATGGTGTTAACATCATGGAAGTAGACAATGGTGACACCTCTGAACTGCAGAAGTGACTTTGTAGTCTATGCTCTTGGTTGCACTTGTATGAAGTTCTACATAGGGAGCACCCTTTTAAGTGTACATCAACGCATCTCACAGCATATTAGAGCCATAAAAAACAAAGAGCAAACCTACCCAGTGGTCAGGCACTTTGAAGCTGTATATGCTAATAAGATAGAAGATCTAGAATATTTTGAGCTGGATTAGGTGCCAAGTCGACTGAGAGGTGGAATTAGAGAAGAATGCTTGAGACAACTTGAATCCAGATGTATTTTGAGATTTAATTCTAAGATTCCAAATGGCCTCAAAAGAAGAAAAATGTCAGGGTGCTTATGGAAGGTCCTATGAAATAAGACATAGTATTAATTTAAATACAAAATATGTAGTCTATGTTTTGGAATGCATGTGTGACCAAATCTATGTGGGCAGCACTACAACTTAAGCAGCGGATAAATGAACATAATAGACCAGTGAAACACCTTGATTCAAGATATCCAATGTCATATAATGGAGTGCAAGGCACAAGGCCCACACAAAATGTTATGTTATGTTATGTTATTAAAATTTCTATAGCGCACAGCTGCCCCAGCAAAGGGGCGTCCTGGCGCTTTGACAGATGCTGTAACATAACACACAAAAGAATTTAGCTAGAAACTGGAAAGAGGAAAGTTTTAATCGCCTGCCTGAAGGCGAACATATCCTCAAGAGCTCGAATGTGAACTGGGAGCGAGTTCCATAGGCCTGCCGCTAGTACCCTGAAAGAACGGCCACCCATCCTGCTCAACCTAAAGCGTGGACAGACAGCCAGATGAAGCCCCTCAGATCTCAAAGATCTCGACGGCACATAGGGCGTGAGTAGAGTGACAAGTGCCGGTGGCGAAGAAGTTTTCAAAATTTTGAAGGCCAGACACAGCGCCTTGAACATGATTCGCTGTCTGACCGGGAGCCAATGCAAGGCCGAAATGGTTCCAGACACTGAACAGTGTCTGGGAAGGCCCACAATGGCTCGTGCCGCGGCGTTTTGTACTCTTTGGAGCCTTGAGGCTTCCGCTTGATTCACCCCTAACAACAATGAACTGCCGTAGTCCAGCCTAGATAGTATTGCGGCCTGAACTACAAGCTGTCTGGTAGGGGGATCAAAGTACTTCAAGACTGGCCTAATACCCCGCAGTATTCCGTAGCACGTGGCAGCCACCTTCTTGGTGTGATCCCTGAAGGTGAGCGCAGAATCCACCCAGACTCCTAGATTTCTCACTCCAGTCACTGGAATAGGAGTGACACCAAGCTCAGACGGCCACCACTGGTTGCCCCATAGCTCAGCGTGCTTCCCAAAGACCAATACCTCAGTTTTGGTGGCATTCAACTGAAGGCAGTTGGTGCGAAGCCAGCTGGCTACTGCCAAGAGACCCGCACGGAATCTCGAAGCTGCTACCTCGGGGTCTCCGCTAAGTGTCACCGCTAGCTGAGTGTTCAAATTTCTTTACATGATCATGTAGAATCAGACCCCAGCGTGGGAAATGGAGTACTGACCCTAAGGCATAAGGAAACAACTTGGATAATGCATCTAGAACGTTTCAGCAGGGTCTAAATATGGACCATGAAATGCAATATTTTCTTGGAGAATAAAAGCAATATTGTAAGGATGTGGCGTAACCACACACTTGAAGTCTCAGGATGTCTGCAGGAGCGATGAATGACGAATGCTCCCAATACCTCTTGGAACACCTCTCAGTGTGCTACTAGAAGGCTGCCACACAAGCAGATCTCCCAAAAAGGAAGGGGAAGTTGATGAGAAAGAAAAAAAGAGAAAAACACTGCTTCTTCACTCAGCCTGGTCCAGTCGGGTACCACACCTTGGCTCTCTGAGGAATCTACAGCATTTGTTTGTGTAATACTCTGACGGTAAAAATAGTAAGGTTTAGTAAAATTACACTTCTCCGCCCACATACACACTCAAAAGTTTAGATATATCAATGTCATATAATAAATATGTATTCACTTTATGCAAGGCCCACTCGCAGCCTCTTACTATCTCAATCCAAAGGGGTGATAGATATGAATATAATATGATTTCTCTTTATAGTATATTTCATGCTTTGGTTTACGTGTATAGGGGCTCATTATGATGGCGGGCAGACAACAGTCAGCCCGCCATCATAACGGTGATGGGACCGCCCACCAGACGTGCTGTGGTCCCACCAGCCCAATTAGGATGTTTCCACCATACTGGCGGGCGCATCCTGGCCTATTACCATTGTGGATGGTGCTTCTGGTTGCAGCACCGTCTGCAATGGTAAAAGGGCATGCACTGCATTTTCCTGCACTACGTGGCAGGCACCATGCAGTGCCTGCCAATTGGTGGCGGGAACTGCAGGGGAGTACCATGGGTACCCCCCCAGTGCACCCCCCCCCCCGAGGTGCCCCGCAACTGGCACCAAAGCCAATCCTTGCCAGCCTTTCCATGGCAGCATCGCAAGGACATACTTTAGTTTCAGCCAGCTCAGCGAACCCCAGCCAGGCCGCCGACAACCTCACGAAGTGGATCAGCACCCGCACGGACGAACTCGCCACTTTGAGGACCCCGCCCAGCAGACCCGGCAGCAAGAAAGCCCCATGGTTCACCGACGAACTCAAGAGCTCCAAGAAGAACTGCCGAGCCCTCGAGAAAGTCTGGAGAAGGGAACCAACACCGGACAACATGACCACCCTCAAGCTTGCCACCCGGAAGCACCACCAACTGATCCGCACCACCAAGAAAACTGCATTCAAGGACAGACTGGACAACAACGCACACAACTGCAAGGAACTCTTCAACATCGTGAAAGAGCTCTCCAACCCCAACGCAGGAAACAACGACATCACCCCATCGCAAGACCTCTGCAACTCTCTCGCCTCCTACTTCCACAACAAGATCGCGGACATACACAACAGCTTCAGCAGTCAACCATCGCACACAACGACCGCAGCAACGCCACCCACCACCACCCTCCGCGCCTGGACTCCGATCAGCACCGATGACACCGTCCGCATGATGAACTCAATCCACTCCGGATCGCCGACCGACCCCTGCCCTCACCACGTCTTCAACAAGGCCGACACTGTCATCGCACCCCACCTGCGGGACATCATCAACACCTCCTTCGACACCGCCACCTTCCCGGAGAGCTGGAAGCACGCCGAACTCAGCGCTCTACTAAAGAAACCAACAGCGGACCCCACCGAACTCAAGAACTACCGCCCCATCTCGCTCCTCCCGTTTCCAGCCAAAGTCATCGAGAAGACCGTCAACAAACAGCTGGCCACCTTCCTCGAGACGAATGGATCCCTCGACCCGTCACAGTCTGGCTTCCGAGCCAACCACAGCACCGAGACCGCCCTCATCGCTGCCACCGATGACATCCGAGCCCTGATGGACAACGGAGAAACAGCGGCCCTCATCCTCCTAGACCTCTCCGCCGCATTCGACACTGTCTGCCACCGCACCCTAGTGCAACGCCTCAGCAACGTCGGAATTCAAGAGAAGGCACTGGAATGGATCGTCTCCTTCCTCGACGGAAGAACACAGAGAGTCCGTCTACCACCGTACAAGTCAGAGGCCACCGAAGTCATCTGCGGCATCCCTCAAGGATCCTCGCTGAGCCCCACCCTCTTCAACGTCTACATGAGCCCCCTCGCGCCCATCGCACACCAACACAACCTGAACATCATCTCCTACGCCGATGACACCCAGCTGATCCTCTCACTGACCAACGACCCCGCCGCTTCCAGAGCCAACCTTCACGAAGGGATGAAAGCCGTAGCCGAATGGATGACGACCAGCCGCTTGAAACTCAACTCATACAAGACGGAAGTCCTCATCCTGGGCTCCTCGCCCTCCGCCTGGGACGACTCCTGGTGGCCCCCCGCCCTGGGCTCCGCACCCACACCGACAGACCACGCACGCAACCTGGGCTTCATCCTGGACTCCTCCCTCTCCATGACCAGACAAGTCAACGCCGTCTCCTCGTCATGCTTCAACATCCTGCGCATGCTACGAAAGATCTTCCGGTGGATCCCCACCGAGACCAGGAAGACGGTCACCCAGGCCCTCATCACCAGCCGACTGGACTACGGCAACGCCCTCTACGCCGGAACCACCGCCAAGCTCCAGAAGAGACTCCAGCGGATCCAGAACGCCTCAGCCAGACTCATCCTCGACATCCCCGACGCAGCCACATCTCCGGACATCTGAGAGACCTGCACTGGCTCCCCGTCAACAAGAGAATCACCTTCCGTCTCCTCACCCACGCACACAAAGCCCTACACGACCAAGGCCCGAGCTACCTCAACAACCGCATCAACTTCTACGCTCCCAAACGCCACCTCCGATCAGCCAGTCACGCCCTCGCCGCCGTCCCCCGCATCCGAAGATCGACAACAGGAGGAAGGTCCTTCTCCCACCTGGCCGCCAAGACCTGGAACTCCCTCCCGACCGACCTGCGCCTGACCCAAGACCACCTTTCCTTCAGGAAGAAGCTCAAGACCTGGCTTTTCGAGCAGTAGCAGCACCCCCCCCCCCAAGCGCCTTGAGACCCTCAGGGTAAGTAGTGCGCTATATAAATGTCCATGATTGATTGATTGATAGTTTCCACAATGTTATACACACTGCAATTCCATTACAACGTGACTGGTGACAGCACAAATCGACCATGAAGAGGCATCATGATATCTTTCCGTGTCTGTTCTGCTCTCCTGTAATTAGTTAGAATGCCATCTTGTTTCAACAAATGATGTACAAACCACATCTGTACTTTTTCCTCCCCCCACCCTCTACTCCACAGTACAAAACACCAATGTTGGTCTTTGACACTTACATAATTGCATCCTACATCATATACGTTGCCTACAGCTTACGTCCAGGGTCGTGTCGGTCCATCTTCCAGTTTCAGACACTTCCTTGTGTGTTATTAGCAGTAGTAACAAATGGTATAGCCAAGGACCTACACACTTCCAGCATGACATCCCAGTCCATCGCAATTGGGGACTTTCGTAACCCTCCTGCCTCCTCCCGCCTCAACGCAGCGCTCTCAGCTCCTCCCCAGCGCACCAATTTGCTGTGCCATGCATACATAGTGGGTGGCGCTTTTGATTTCCACCGCATGGTGATCGTCCGTACTGCCAACAGGAGTGCCAAGTTTACAAACCTATGTTGCACTTTATATTTGGATGTTCCTTTTCTTAATCCCAGGATGCAGGCCTCGACCGTAGCAGGTAACTCTCTATGTGTGATCTCCGCCGTATGACATCTGACCGAGTCCCAATACCCTCCAATCCATGGACATATCGTGTGCACTAGGTCGGCTCCTTCTAATCTGCATCTGGGGCAGTGGTGTCGTGTGGTTGGGTACATCTTGTCTAGTTTACACGGTGTAAGATACGCCCTCTGTAAGATCATAGTTTGGATGTACTTGAACTGCGCGTTCCACGATACCTTTTCGGGGTGTTCCACTACTCTCTCCCATTCCTTATCCTCAAGGGCCCTACCTATGTCTCCCTCCCAGGCATTGCGCAGCGGCGTCAGGTCGACTTGTGTTTGGGAATGCAGCCCTACATATAGCCACTTAATGAGGTGCTGGCACTTTTCCATGTACTACAGTGTTTTTACCAGATCATTTGTAGAGGGTTCTTGCCTTTGTGGAGCCCAATGCGCTCGGACATATTGCAATAGTGCTGCACGTAAGTGATATAAATGGGCCAGTGCTCCCGTTTCTCGCACAAAATGATCGTGGTCCAATAACACCCCATCTCCGAAGAGGTCTGCCACCTTAGTGACTGCCACGTCCAACCAAGGTGCAAGTCTACGCATCGTCAAGCGCCTGTCTTCTAAAGGTATAACAAGCAGAGGTATGTTCCCGGCATATGCAGGGATTGCTCTAGTGTACTGCAGAGCTGGCCTCCAGCACCTCAAAGCTGTGCGCAACAGAGGGGGGAGATCACGCAGGATCTTGCTATGCGGCAGTAATAGGGTGTACAGAGCCCCTTGTCCTACGTCCTGTTCAGTCATCACTATCTCCTGCAGGTTATGCCCCGATGTGCAGAAGGACAGCCACTGCACTTGAGAGGCGTAGAAATATGCCCTGAGATCAGGCACTCCCAGGCCCCCTCCAGATGTGCTGCATCGTAACTTCTTTAGGCTAATCCGTCACCCACCCGTCCCCCAAATAAGTTTAATTAGTAATGTGTTCATTAATTTAAAAGTAGTACTCGGGAGCATAAGTGGTATGTTAGTGAAATAATAAAGTAGCCGCGGGAGGACCACCATTTTTGCGATTGCTGCCCTACCCACTACTGATAGTGGCTGAGTGGTCCAAAAGGTAATGCTAGAGCGTAGGACTCTCAGGGCTCTGTTCAGGTTGCCCTCTAACATGTCTGCCTGGGTCCGATACACGTGGATGCCTAGATACTTAAACGTGTGGGGTGCAACCTTGAACTGTAGTGTGCCAAATTGAAAGTCCAGTAAGGGTGCCTGTTCCTTAAATATGAATACCGTCGATTTTGTTGGATTAACCCCTTCACTGCGGGGTGTTTTCCCCCCGCTGTGCGTGGGAGAGGGGGGCCACGCGTGGCGCCGCTGTGCAGAGCTGCCCTCATGACGAGCTGAGATCGTCACAGCCACATCCGTTTTCGAACGTTCAGCACAGCGGGAAAATTATCCCCGCGTGCGAACGTTCCAACAACTGTGATGAGGAAAGCTCAACCGTCCCTCATGACGAGCTGAGCTCGTCACCAAGGGGTTAATAGCGAGACCTTACAACTGCTCAAAACGTGCAAACATCGCAGCTATGGTGTCCATAGGGGTGCGGAGGTCGCCTAAGTATAGGATTATATCGTCTGCATATGCCCAAGGCAAGTGCGTGGAGTTCCCCACCATAATCCCCATGTCAACCAGCTCCGCCTTAATTTTCAATGCTAAAGGTTCAAGTGCCAGTATAAAAATAAGCGGTGAAAGCGGGCATCCCTGCCTTGTTCGCCTGTGTATCCGATATTCTCCTGATATGTGCCCTCCTGTCCGTGCTCTAGCCCTAGTAGTGCTATAGAGGAGACGGATCCACCTGACATACTCTTCCAGTAGTCCAAATCTCTCTGGTGCCCTGAATATGTAGTGCCACTTAATGGTGTCGAACGCTTGGCGCATGTCTAGTGAAATACAACCCGCATAGTCATATCAGTCCGGGGCCTCTGCGAGCAGGTGGTGCAGTTTCCTAGTGTTCAATGATGTGCTACGCGCAAGAGGAAACACGACGGATCTATGTGCATCAATTTATATAGCGTTGGCAGGAATCTATTAGCCAGGACTATACTGAGTATTTTATACTCCGTCGTTAACAGTGATAGTGGATAATAGCTGGCCATGTCAGTGGGGTCCTTGCCTGTTTTTGGGAGTGACACCACCAGCGCCTGCACCGTGGTGAGGGGCAGAGAGCCCTTCTCCAGTGCTTCTTTATATAACATTTCCAACTGAGGCACAAGGATATCCACATAGGTAACATTATATTCAGCTTGCAGACCATCCACCCCAGGAGTTTTATTTTGGGGGAGACCCTTAATGGCGGCTCTAATTTCTGACTTAGTGATGGGGCTCAGTAGACTTTTCTGTGAGTCTGCTGATACCTAATGGCATGGTATTGTGGATAAAAACTCATCTATGTGTATGCTCATTACTTCCCTAGGCTCACTATAGAGTTTTGCATAGTATTGCCTGAAAGCCTCATTAATATCCCCCTGGGTAGACACTGCCTCTCCTGTGATGGTAGTGACCTCATTAATAACAACAGTAGGGGGGTCGTCCTGTAGCAGTTTCGCCAACAGGGTCCCCGCCTTGTCTGTCTCTGTGTGGCTCAGTTGCGTGTATCTTTGATGGTCTATGACACAGAGAGACTCCAGTAATTCGGCATGTCTAATTCTAGCCTCCTGCAAGGGTGTTCCACGGCTTCCTGCTCTAGCCTGTTGAGCCTCTCTTCCACATTTATCAGGGACCTATGTACCTCTTCTCGCGCCCCTACCGTTGCCCTATTGCCTTCCCACAGACCACCATTTTCAAGGCGTACCACTCGATCAATCCAGTAGACGCCTATTTACTGTTTTCAGCGAAGTAATGCTGGATAGTGTCTGATATAGTGGTGCGGAACACTGAGTCTTCTAGCATTTGGGGCCATAATCACCATGTTGGTACTGGGGTGGGCACCCTGCCCCTCCCAATAACTATTTCTAGTGTGTTGTGATCATAGAAGGATTTCGCCAAGTATGTAGTAGTCATCAACTGAATCGCAATTTGTTTTGAACAGTACATCCTATCAATGCTTGTGTGTAACATGCACTGGTGAAAAGAAGGAGTACTCCCTGTGTGTTGGGTGTCTCATTCGCCACACATCACAAAACCCCATCCCTCTGCCCATTTGCATAATGCACTCGCCTGCTTACAGACCCCTGTCCCATGGAGGGGAGGATGTGACCTATCAAGTGCAACATTTTTTTTTCCTTTTTTTTTTTGCGTATATTTATAGAGCACGCGGCTACTCCCTGGAGTGTCCCGGCGCTAAAAACATCCAAATGCCACGTAACATAAAACACAACCAAACCACTGCTAATGACTCACAACTGGAAGACCCACATTTTAAGCCTTTTCCTAAAGGAAAGAAGATCATGGCTCTGTCTGATTGCCAAGGGAAGGCTGTTCCACAGCCATGAGGCAGCTGCATGAAAAGATCTACCCCCTATCCGGGCCTGTAGCACCCTAGGAGTAATGATCAAAAGTTGAGATGAAGATCTCAGGGTGCGCTGAGGGAGATAAGGCTAAAATCTGTCCCTAAGGTAAGGGGCTCCGATCTTATGGAAAGCTTTAAAAACCAGAACCAGGGCTTTAAACTGAATTATTTTCCATACAGGAAGCCAATGAAAAGAAGACAGGAGCTGGGTGGTATGGGTTCAAGAACCTGTCAGGAAAATGACTCTGGCTGCTGAGTTCTGGATCACTTGTAGTCGGCTCAGAAGATATTCAGGAATGCCGAGATACAAGGAATTAACATAGTCCAATCTGGACATTATCAACGCCTGGACCACTGTCTTCCTGTATAGGATAGAGAGCATGAGAGGAAAGTTCGCAGCATTTTCAACAACCCAAAGCATACCCCGGCTACCTAGTATACTTGGGCCTTCATAGAAAGAGTGGAATCCAGCTTGACTCGCAGATTTTTCACTGTGGAAATGGCCAACACAGGGGGAGACATATCCTGGGGCCACCATTCATGCCAGATATCAGGTGGCTGAGGCCCGAAGAAAATATTCTCAGACTTCTCGGAGGTGCATTTTAAATTATTGTGACTTAACCAGGAGAAGACTTTGGAAAGACAGGTGTTAATTAAGTTGCCTTTCTCGCAGGTGAACAACAGCTCAGTGTCATCAGCGTATGACACTATTTTGGCGCCAGATTTCTCAGCGAGAGGAGCCAGCAGGGCCATGTACAAATTAAAAAGTGTAGGGCTCAGAATAGAGCCCTGGGGCACCCCCACGGTCAAAAGAGGGAATGCTGCCGAGAAAGGAGGTGATCAGATGGTTTAAGAGCGGTTGGCAAGAAAAATGCAAACCAACCCTACACCGTGCCTCCAATCTCGCTATCACTGAGTCTTTTCAGTAATCTCGGATGAGGCATGGTGTCAAAAGCAGCAGAGAGGTCCAGTAGCACATTAATCACAGCGTTACAATCCCCACTAATTATCCATGGGTAACTCTCCCAACCCGCTAAAGCAACAGACAGCGTACTCAGGACCTTTTCCTGCTCTGAGTTTGGCATGTATATAGAACCCAGGACAACTGGTTGGCCATCTAGGGTACCCCGCACTTAAATGTACCTCCCCTGCTGATCTGTAGTGTACTTCCTATATTCCCAATAGGCTCTGCACATTGGAATAATATATCCTATAGATGTGATGTATGACTTAGGTCGACTAGGTCTCTATCGAATGTATTAGACTTAATTGTGAGTGCCAGCTAGCTCAGAGGTCACTAGAAACTTTCTCGAATACACACGAAGGGATTAGTTTCTGACAACCGCATAAACATGGCACTTTGTTTCCCCAAGATAAAACGTATATTCAGAGTTGTGGAAACAAGAGATAGATATTTTACTCAGTCAATCGTGCATGCTTCGTTTCATCATAGGTGCAGAGAAATAGAGAGACGGGCGTTTTCAATAAAAGTATTTATTGAACAGTCTTCTTTCTCATGCAGAAGAAATGAACGAGCTACATTCGTAATACTGGCTGTAAAGTATATTGCGTACAGCAAGAAGAGTATTATGAAATAATAATGTAAAAGCATGGTATGGTTTCTAAGCCATAAAATACATACATAAATAACAAAGCTAAAAAGTACTCAACTGGTACTTCTAAAATACGCCTACCCAGATGTACCTATCCTAAGCCTAGTACGAGGGAAGAAGTAAGTATGTGTTTAGTTTCTTTGCCAATAATCTCTCCAAGATTTCTCTCAGGGTCTAATCAGCTCCCTACCTTGGTTTTTAGAATGCAGTAGGTCTGGTATCTCTGTCTCCGGACTCGATTTCCCAACACCCCGCAAGGGGAGCTTGGAAACACTAGATCTGGATTCTCAGCGAGAGAAAGGCAGCCTCCCTGTCAGTGAGTCAGCTGGAGGGTCGGCTTCCTTCGGCACTTGCTGTAGCGAGCTGCATCCAGAAAGTAGATTGTCGAACTGCTCCAAGCCACCGTGTGTTTGCTAGGGCAAGTGTAGGTATATTTATACCTTGAAGGTGCCTAGTTTGATGTAAAGTCGGACATAATAACGTCACCAAAGAACCCCAAGGGAATGGTAGTTCTTTGAAAACGCCATGATTTCTAGGACAGATCAATATTCAAGAAAGGGGATGTCCCTGACTGCTGACGCCAAGTTTTCCAAGAAATCGTTGTGGCTTTTTGGAACTAGTGAAAGTAGCCATGCCGTATTTGGACTGGATGGGTTATGTCTCAATATGGGTATGATTTCTATGCCTATATAAGGGTAATGTGAATTATACCTATATAAGGGCATGAATCAGGAAAATTACACTAGGGGCCTAAAATGCTATACAACACCCACGCCTCTTTATTATGTTCGATATTACTAAATACTAAGCAAAAACATATCTAAAGCATGTGGTTACAATCCCACCCAAAATACATAAAATGCATTCAAAATGGTTGTACCTGAAAATGAGCATTTGTGCTGTACGCATTTAAAAAAAGCAATATTTGCATTCAAAGCATGTAGTATGACATTGGAAAAATGCTTGGAGTCAACCAAAGCAAAATAACAGAGCAGCTAACCAAGGTCAAGCACAATTACTTTCTTAGTTTCACACATAAACTTTTTTAAGTGCAACTACTTCCAGCACCAGCTGCAAAAAATGTGCAAATTCAATAGACAAGTTAAGGACAAAAAGGAAGGTGCACTAAGCAAATCAAGAAGGTCTTCGTTCTTGGAAAATTCTTCTTTATTTATCAATATCTTTCAAAAAAACAACAGCGGCACACAGCCAATGCGTTTCATTCCCTTGTGCCTGGGAACTTTGTCAGGGCTGTAAATAGTTAAAAAGACTCACATAAATATACATGTAAAGGTACAAAAACATTTTAAAAGTACAATAGTACGACAATACAATATAATCACATATTACATAGAATTACAAAAAATGTACTGTACAAGATGACCCAAACAAACATAACACATATTTGAAAATTAATAATACAAGGTATAAACACATACAATACAACAACAAAAAATAGCGCAGATAAACAAGTGTGCAGACATGTAGATCCCTTTCATGTCTTCCCTGTTAGAACAGAGAGCCCAGAAGTATCAACAGACACTTTTAAAATAAATTGCCTTTGTCAACAGCTAACCACACCTATATTTTTAGAAAGAAAGAAAAAAAAAGGAGAGAAGCCAAACCTATTGTTTAAAAAAGGGGTTGCCACACTTGCTACACGAAACCAAAATAAAAATTGTGGTGGGTAGAAACGCATATAAGCATATACAAAGACAATAGAATCAACTAAGGAGAAGAAAGAAAGAAAAAACAAAAAAAGAGAGAAGAAAAAAAGGGGATTACCAATAGCATAGAAATTCATTTAAGAGTAGTAAATAGGTCTCACCAGAAAGAAATATAATAATCAGGGCTTTCCAAGTCGGCCCAAGCGCAGTGTATATCCGTAGTACGGTTGTTAGTAAATACCAGAGGAGGAATCACGATCCTGCATCCCAACCGAAATGGAAAAAAGAGTAAAACTAATGAAAAAGACGATATCTGCTTATGGAGCAGTATACTTCAACAAAAAAATGGTTTTAAAAGGAGAAAGGGTTCTCTCATGGAGCTACCATGCTTAACAAAGACTCCCCCTTAAGTAGGACATACGATCATAAGGAAGGTCTCACCCAGTGTATATCACACTTCTGGTCCCAAAGTAAAGGGGCAGCTAAAATAGAGTCGCCTGGGTGTGTATACAAAACCAATATTACATTCAGGACCGTGGACCTCCAAATACATTTGGAGATCATGGATCTAATGACATTAGTATACCAAAAAATGTCAGTTGCCAAAGGGACTAAACATACACTCAAACAGACGAAAAACAAGTAAATGGGGGGCAAATTTAAAAGGTGATACCGGTTATCAGGCGGCAGTATAACGATCCCCACATTTGTAGTTAACCTACCTAATGCCAAGGTAAGTATAGATGGTAGGAGAAATTTCAATCAAAAGCGACTCCCCACATGTAGCTGGATCAGTACTGGATTCTGCAGAGAGTGATATTGCAGGGTAATAATAAACATAAGTCCTTATTTATCGAAAAAGAACCCCCACACTGCATAGTACATGTATAAATTAAGTGCAGAGCAAAAAAGTGTAAACATGGTCCCAAAAAGGGAGTAGCTAGGAAGCCCAAATCTCGACCCCCCATATAGGACAGTAAACAAATTCAAGACGGAAAAGCATGTCAAATAATGTAGACCTACCTTAGTGTGACAAAGGTCACAGGTAAATAAGAAAATAGTAGGTCGGAAACTCCTCTGGAGGCATCCAATCTAAGATAAAAATGTACAAAATGAACAGGTATCAAGAGGAGAGACCCGCCAGATTTGCCTACCAATCATGTATGTACAACGCAAAGCTGACAATATGTTTTACTGAAAAGTCATAAGCAATGTAAGTGGTTGTACTGGCCCAAAAAGTATCTCAGGAGGCAAAGTTTTAAAACCGACGTTTCTTATACCAAGACCAACATAGGGCTACATAGATAAATAACCCCACGAAACCACTACGAAAGTCACCAGCCAGTGCTATGCATAACACAAAATCTAAAATGAGCAATATATCAAACTGTCCCCTTAAATTAAGGAAAACCGCAGAGTGACGGCTCATGAGTAAAAGTATATAAAAAAGTTAAGGTAAAGGATACCCGACTATAGAAAGTTTATGGGTCGTGATATTCGGCCCCCCAGGTATCATAACAGACCCAAGAGCCTTAGGGACCCCTCTGAAGATATCGCAGAGAACCTACCGGATCTTCCTTGATACGAAGTTGATCGAAAAAACGAACAGGCATCTCCCTCGATGTAGCGAGAACCTGGCCATATTGAAACCCATTTAAATAGGAAATGAGATCACATCGGGCCGCACATGTTAATAAACATGAAAAGAGGACTAAGGAGATTAGAACGGAAGTAGGTCTAAAATCGATCCCAAGTAAGGGTAAAAAGTAAACAAAAAAACACCCACGCCGTATAAGTCAAAAATGAATGAGCTAATTGAAATATTAATTCAGAATCGGTAATGGGCGAAAAAACGGGGGCAGAAATTCGTCCCGTTATAAATACGTAAAATGTGGTTTAATTATTTTCTGTTGTATATCACCAACAAAAATGTCATATAGCAAGTTATGTAATAATAAAAACATGTGGAAAGACAGATGTTCTATAATACATCTCTAGCATTTGGAATAAAGTTTAAAGTAAAAACATAGAAAAGGGACTGGATATAAAACCATGGCGGCCATTTTAGAGAGGTATTAAAAAAAGTAACAAAAACAAGTTCCAACAAAAATTCAGAGAGGAAAGATACAAGTAAAAGAAAAAATAGTGCAGGAAAAATGTATTAAAGAGTAGAAGTAAAAGGGGGGAAAGGGGGTGGTTTCAGAAACATTACCGTAACTTGATTAGAGTATGAAAGAGATTTTCACAAGTCACTGTAAATAGCATATAATAGTTCTGTCTAAAGGGATACATAGTCTATTCCAAGACATAGATCTCTTGCAATGTAATTACTCATTTAGTTTATACCTATCCCATGATTAGAGTAAAAAAGAGATTTTCGCAAGTCACTGTAAATAACATATAATAGTTCTATCTAAAGGGATACATAGTCCATTCCAAGACATAGATCTCTTGCGATGTGATTACTCATTTAGTTTGTACCTACCCCATGTATACACAGACATATGGCACTTAAGACAAGAAGAAATGTAATTCATTATCAGTATTATGACTCATCTGTATAGCTTTCAAACCACAAATCCACTTCGCCTCTCTTTGCCTGACTTCCAATTCCCGGTTGCCACCCCTAACCCTGGGGGGTACATGGTCTATTGCATGGAACCAGAAACTATTGTCAGCAGGATGACATTCCATGTAATGCGCTGTTATAGAATATCGTCCATCCCCATTCAATATCGCCCTGCGATGTTCTTGGATCCTGATCTTTAGAGAGCTGTGCTGCCTACATAGATACGGTTGCATTTGCAACCCAAAATGTAGACCACATGGGTGGTATTACAGTTGATAAAGTCCAGAATCTTATATTTCTTGTTAGCATTGTAGACAAATTCGGTACATTTGTTTATACCAAACGGGCAGATGTTAGATGAACCACAAGTAAAGAATCCTTTAGGTTTATCAGGCCACCAGGTAGTTTTAGGGGTAGTGATATAGCTTAGGCAGAGTGTGTTGCGTAATGAGCGACCCTTGCGGTACGTGACCGCCGGATTCAAAGGAAGTTCATCCTTAAGATTCGGAATATCTCTCAACAAGTGCCAATTTTTTCTGAGAGCTTTGTAGACCAAGCTACTGTTGGTATTGTATTGGGAGATGAATCTGACCTTGTTACCTGATTTCTTAGATCCACACTTGGGTTTGATCTTCAAAGTGTCCTCCCTTCTAAGTGCAGAAGCCCTCACAATGGCTTTATCAACCACATTTGTGTTGTAGCCACGTTTTAAGAATCTTTTTCTAGATTCTAACACATTTCTTTTGTGGGAGGTATCCTCATTGCAATTTCTTCTCAAGCGAGTCATCTCGCCAAAGGAAATATTGTTAATGACTGATCTTGTGTGTGCACTATCTGCGTGCAGGACTGCATTGCATGCCGTTTCCTTTCTATATAGAGTGCTCTGAATAGAGCCACCCTTTATATAAATATTGATGTCAAGGAAATTGATGTTAGTTCTGCCACAATTCATAGTTATTTTAACATTAAATCTGTTAGTGTTTAAATAGGTATGGTATTCCGAAAGTTGGTCCATACTACCTGACCAAAGTATAATAATATCATCGATGTACCTCCCCCAAAAGACAAGGTGTTCGGTCCAGGGGGAGGCACATCTATGCCAGGCGTGTTCTCGTTCGTACCATCCCATGAAAAGGCATGCATAGGAAGGTGCAAATTTAGATCCCATTGCAGTCCTGAGGATCTGCTGGAACCAGGTCCTATCATGTAGAAACAAATTGTTACTTAAGATGATATCGATCATTTCAATGATCATTTCATTGTACTCATAATGACATGCGGACTCTTTGTCAAGAAATGAGCGGACTGCATGAATTCCAAAATCTTTTTTGATACAGGTATACAAACTTTCCACATCGAAAGTAGCAAAAAGAAGGTCCTCAAACCACTCAAAGTCATTGAACTTTGTGAGAATGTCTTTACTGTCCCTGATGCATGAGGGCCAATTAGTCACATATTGTTGTAATTTGAGATCAACAAATTGGGAAATTCTTTCAGTAGGAGAGTCAATACCCGAGATTATAGGGCGGCCAGGAGGAAACACGCCGCCTTTATGTATCTTGGGTAATACATAAATACAGGGGTATTTAGGTTTAACAACCCTAAGATATCCAAATTCATCTTCTGAAAGTAGTCCTATTTCTCTCCATTCACTCAATTTCATATTGATCTTGGACGTCACCTGTATAATAGGAACAAGAACAGTATTCCTGCTACGAGTCCAAAATTGAGAGGCAGGTCGACGAACACAGAGTGCACGAAGTTTGGAAAAATGCATAGGAATGCTTCAAATGGTGCTAACAGTCCCGAAAAAACTGTCTTAAATACATGTACAATGCCACTGGTATCAGACATGTTTAAGATATGACCTAACATTTCTACGAAATGTACAGGGCAGTTTGTGGATAAAAGGGCATGTATCTCTGCAGAGGACATTGCAACTTGTAGTTCATACGTCTCTTTGGACGAGGTCAGTGGCACAGTTTTTTGTAAAAGAATGACTTTCATTCTGCTCAAAGTATTAATTTGAATAGAAGAGATGTTCAGTGAAGTCCATAGAGGCAACTCCTTGTCTGTCTTTGCTTTAGGAAACAATACTTGCATACAACAAGTGACCCTGGTTGACGCACTTACGGAATAGGCAATTCCTGGCATCATTCCACAACAGCTGTGATCATTCAACATTATGTAGCTCCCATTGGAAAGCTGCCTAAAAATTGTATATATCACTGCTGCTGGAGAACCTTGCAGGTGGCAGGATAAGTTGGTCGAAGAACCATCACAGGCTCCGTGTAAATTAATACCCTGACATAAAAATGGACCACTTAGTGCGCTGTTACATTGTGTACCACTAAGAAATACTTCTTTTACCCCACTTCAACATTTGTGTGTGTATGGTAAATCCCAGGTCGACCTAGGCCCTTCCCTGCTCTCGTCGGCCGTTGGCTGACGGGAGCACTCCCTCCCCAGTGCTGCCGACGGCCACCCTTTAGAACGCCCGCACTGTGTTAATGTATTCTTTACCCAACCTTTCATACAGGCCTGCTGGTATGTGTTTCAAGCAATACTGAAAGTGGAAATTCGACACTGGCAACGTAATGGTGCCATGTTGTTGTATCCAATGAAGACAGGATGAGCATTGTAGATTAATGAAGTTTATTCATCAGAAAGAACAAGTACAGCTCTCAAACTGCCAGAGTGTCTATCCATCAAGCTCCAGTCTCAACTGAGCAGCTGAAGCTTAAACATTCTAATATTGCTAAGCAACAATGACATAAGGGAAAAGCTGAGGGAGTAAGCTAGGTTTATATCTCTTAACATAAATACTAAATGTATAGGATAAATATAGGTGAATAAACTAAAGAATGCTAAATATATAGGATAACATAGTGTAATAAACTAAAGAGAACTAAACAGGGATATAACACACCTCCTCACCTCTGAAAACAAAATTTAAGCGACATAATCATCCAGATATTTTGGAGTAGTCCTCAGCCTGAAACTGACCCTACTGGAGGAGTCATTGGAAACAAGCTCAAGACCATTGGAAACAACATCAGGAACAGTTAAATCATCATTTATAGGTAGCATATCTGAAGTACAGAAAGAATCATTCGAATCTGTATTGTGTGAATTCTCATCAGAGTGTGAAGTAAGATCAGAATCAGAAAGAGGGACAGGCCTACCACCAGTAACTCTAGCAATACGTCTGTTACTCCACCATTTTCCGCCTGAAACCATAACAGAATGCTTACCAAGTTTAACAATAGTAGTTTCAGGATAAAAACGTGACCCTCTAACTTTCTCTGGTCTCCTTATTCTGACTCTATCACCAACAGAAAAGCATTCATTCCTGACATGTTTACTTTCATCATACCTGATCTTAGATCTGGTTTGAGAAATCTCAACCCTATTCTTGACGGCATTCAGATCAAAAGATCTGCTACTCAATCTAGTCTTACTGACCACCCATTCAGGAGATAACTCATTGAAAGATTCCCTCCCACGCAACATGGCAAATGGAGTGATGCCTGTGGTGGAATGAAGAGTGTTATTATATGACCAGACTCTATCACTTACAATATCTTGTACATTCTGTCCAGAAGATATAGCAAGTTGGACAGAATCTTTTAAAATGCGGTTCACAATTTCTACCAGACCATTACCTTGTGGACTGTATAAAGCAGTGGTTAAATGTTTTACTCCATGATTTTTTAAGAAATCTTGCATGTTGTGTGAAATGAATTGTACACCATTGTCTGAAACAATAAATCTAGGGATTCCTTCTGATCTAAATAATTTGGTAAAAAAATTGATTACATTCTCAGTATTGGGATCCTTCATAAATTTAAATGATACCTATTTAGAGTGATAATCCACAACGGTTAAGATAAACCTAAAACCTTGATTTAAACCACCAATTGGTCCTAAGAAATCTATACCGAGCTTAACCCATGGGTTTTCAGGAAATTTCACTGGAGACAAAGGAGAATTGACTGTGCGTAAAGACTTCTCTGCATGAGAACATTCAGTACAGTTGTTCAATAATGTTTCAACAGAAACATCCATGCCCGGCCACCAGTAATGTAGTCTTAGTCTTTTCTTGGTACTGGTGATTCCTCCATGTCCCTTGTGAGCTAAAGCAATTACTTTGTCTCTAATGGACATAGGGGGAATAAGTAAAGACCCTCTCATAATTAAGTTTTCCTCAAGGCTCAATTCCTCCTTGACCTTTGCAAATGGAACCAATTCTTTGTCAATTTGGTTGTCTCTAGGCCAACCGTTAGATATCAGTTTTTTTAAAATGATCTGAGAATTATCACATTCAGAGGCCTTCAACCAATCAGAATCGGAAATAATCCCTTCAGTCAACTTGAGACCATCAATTAAACTCACTACAACTTATTTGTCATCAAGGATAAATTCATTCATTGAAGTGTTCACAGGACATCTTGATAAAAAGTCTGCTTTAAAGTTTTTTCCTCCCGGAATATGCCTCATTGAAAAATTGAAGTCATATAGCTTAGAAAATAATCGAACCAATCTAGGACTTGCATTTCTTAAACCTTTATCATTCCAGATGAAAATGAGACACACGCAAGAGCCTCCTTTTCTATGGTGCTATAGTTTTTTTCAGAAGACGAAAGTTGTCTAGAAGCAAACGCAACTATGTTTTCATCCCCATTATCTAATTGACTAAGAATGGCACCCAGACCAGAATTACTGGCGTCAACTGTAATGTAAGATGACAAGTTTTCATTGAAAGGTTTGAGCGCAGGAGCAGAAATGATCACATTTTTTAATTTTTTAAAAGCTGACTCTTGATCAATACCCCACACATATTTAACTTTGTTCCTGGTCAGTAGTCTTAATGGTTCACTGATCAATGCAAAGTTTTGTACAAATCTTGAGTAAAATTCACTCAAGCCCAAGAATGATCTCAACTGGTCTTTATTGGAAGGTTGAGCACACTCTCGAATGGCTTTAAGTAAATCTTGTTTAGGTCTGATGCCTTCATGAGAAATAACATGACCTAAATACTCCACTTCATTGAGTAGAAACTTGCACTTCTGTTTTTTTACAGTCATGCCATGTTTGTACAAGATACTCAAAACTTGATCTAATTTGATCAAATGTTCTTCAACATTGTTGGTAGAAATCAATATGTCATCTTGGTAGGCTAATACATTCTTTACTTTACCAAAAAGTTGTGACATCAATTTTTGAAAGACTGAGGCCGCGGATGCTAAGCCAAATGGTAGTCTGAAGAATCTAAATGGACCAAATGGAGTGTTGAAAGCAGTGAGGTCCTTAGACTCATCATTCAGTCCGATTTGATGGTATGCTGCTCTCAAATCTATCGTAGAGAATACTTTTGTACCCTTGAGTTGCGCTAGCATGTCTTGTATACGGGGCAGAGGAAAGCAATCAACCTGAATGTTCTTATTTAAAGACCTAAGGTCAACACAGAGTCTAATCTCATCACAATTCTTTTTAAGAGCTACGACAATCGGGGAAATCCATAATGATGAATTAATCTGTTCAATTATACCCTCACTGCATAATTGATCAAGGTGAGTCTTAAGTCTGTCTTTAATACTCAAAGGAACATGTCTGACCTTGTGAATTACAGGAATCGCGTCAGGTTTGAGTATTATCTTGTGTTCGTAACCTTTGACCGACCCTAATTTATCAGAAAAAACAGCCTGGTGTTTATTAATAATAGTGTCTAGAGAAGAGTGGTCAAAGGCAATAGAACTAACGTTTTCAAAATGATCTAAAGAAATAGGATTATTAGTGCCTGGTCTCAACACCATTTTAAACTTTCCTTGGTCTTTCCAACCTAGTATTTTATATCCTTTTTTAGAGACATAAATTTTAGTGTCAATTGTCCTGTCCTCAAATGTAATGTTATCAAGAAAATATCCCATCATTTCAATTTCAATCTCATTGAACGCTACAGTATATATATCAGGTGGCAATAATTCAACGCCAACCCACTCCTTAAAGAAGAAAACATCAGGGATAATGGTAACTGGAGAACCAGAATCAATGGTAACTTTAAGAGAAACTTTTCCTATTCCACAAACAGGATCACCACTATCTGAATCTAGTTGTGAATTAATTATGTCTAAGGATAGTAAAATTTTGTTTGCAGAATTTTCCCTTGATACTAAATTCACCTCAGTGGCATTTTCTGTTACAACACACATTGTTTTAGTCTTAAATTTACAAACAGAGTTGAAGTGACCAATCTTTTTACAGTTAGTGCACTGTTTTTTTATAGCAGGGCAAGTTGGAGAATTGGCAAGATGAGATTTTGAGCCACATCTATAACATTGCGGAGATTTGTCAGATTTTTTCCAATCACTCTTATTAGGATTTCTCTCTTTTTCTCGCTGTGAAGAAGGCTGTGAAGTTTGTTGTGAAATTTTATTAACTGTTTCTGAAGTAGAAGATTTATTATCGCTAACTTCTTTAGACGCTGACACTGATCTTTCTATAGCTCTTGCAATTTCTAGAGTCTCAGCAAGTGACGGATTTCTGCCACAGAGAATTCTTTTTTGGACTTCATTGGAATGACAATTGACAACTAGTTGATCTCTCAAATATTGGTCAATGGGACCTTCAAACTCACAAGAAGCTGCTAAAACTCTTAATTCTGCCAAGAATATGTCAATTTTCTCATGTTCTCTTTGTTTCCTAGTGTAAAATTTGTGTCTTTCAACAATTATGCTAGGTTCATCAATAAGATGTTTTTCTAGCCTAAGAACTGCTTCTGTGTATTCATTCCAGTCATCAGAAGGAGGTCGTATAATTTTAGATTTATGATCAAAGATTCTTTGACCCTCTGCACCCAATGCATTGTATAACATGGCATTTTTGCGCACAGGAGGAAATTTGATGCCATCAATGGCTATTATATAGCTGTTGAAAGATTTGTACCACTAGGTCCATTTTATTTTAGGAGAACCTGGTTCTGGAAGGAAAGGAGAAGGGAGAATAGCAGTTTGCATAGTCATGACAAAATAGAAATTAATTGAAAATAAATTAATATTAAATAAAAACAAATAATGAATAAATAGCAACAAACAATAAAGCCAAATATAGTGAATTTTGACTTAGCTGTGCCTATCAGCGTGAAGGCAATGGAGAAAAAACTGATGAAGCAATTGAAGATGCTGTGATGCTGTGCCAGTCAACGTGAAGGCATATTGTAGGAATATGTAGCTGTGTGCATCAGCGAATGCACTGTGAAATAGTAAGGTCAACCAAGGTGAAATAGCGAAAAATCTCAGTTGTATACAAAGTATTAATATAAAAGCTGTGCGCATCAGCAGTTATAAATGTGAACGAAACTGTCAAAACTGCAGGTTCAGTCCTCGGAGGAGCGCGTTGCTATGTGGTTGTCAGGCAACACACAAAATGGCGGTGCTACGCAACGTATGGACGTTGCGCGATGACGTTTAGGGTTGAAAGGAAGAACAGAAGTGAAAGAAATGGTCGCGAAGGAGAACTCCGATGACGCTGTTGAAAAGGACGTCAGGGGTTCTGGCTTGTTCGTGCGAAGAGGCTCTGCTGTTATGAAGGATGTCAGTGTTCTAAGAGCCAGTAATCGGTAAGCGTTGACTGCCGATTTTTTGAAAGTCGCTATAAGATTTGAGGGAGCGAGCTCGACGAAAGAGGGAGAAATTTACAAAATGAGACAATGTTGGTCGAACCAAAATTCAGTCGCTGTAGTCACTCGCTGAATATCGAATATAAAAACTTAAAATTCACTCGCTGTAGTCAGTGGCTGAACATTGAACAAGAACCAATGTAGTTGTTTCAATAATGTAATCGCTGTATGATTTTAAAAGACAGTCATATCAATTATTTGTCAATCCTGATTTCGTGAAAAGAACAAGCGCTTTAGAGTCACACACTGAATGTTGATTAAAAATTCAATGTTGTTGTTTCATTCAATCCAAACGCAGCATGTTCTCAAATGTCACATATAGCACTTATTACCCTCAGATGGTCAATAGAATAAGTGCTTTAATAGGATTTAATTTTAAGGAAGTCTTTTGTCAATTTTTGTAAATAAAGAGTATACTGAAGTAAGAGTAAACCAGGAGATTTGTTCAAAGATAAGTGTGATTCAAAATAGTTGAAAAGGAAAAATAAACTTATCTTGATGAGTCTTTGTATGAAGGATCAGTTCTCAGGTTGAAGACTTCAAATGGAGATTTTCAGAGATGGCACTGTAATCTGACAGTTATGGGTGGATCTTCAATAAAATAGATACTCTTTGGTTGGATGTGGGTCCAAGGAGAGCTGACTTGACCACCTCGTCGCCAGATTTATGTTGTATCCAATGAAGACAGGATGAGCATTGTAGATTAATGAAGTTTATTCATCAGAACAAGTACAGCTCTCAAACTGCCAGAGTGTCTATCCATCAAGCTCCAGTCTCAACTGAGCAGCTGAAGCTTAAACATTCTAATATCGCTAAGCAACAATGACATAAGGGAAAAGCTGAGGGAGTAAGCTAGGTTTATATCTCTTAACATAAATACTAAATGTATAGGATAAATATAGGGGAATAAACTAAAGAATGCTAAATATATAGGATAACATAGTGTAATAAACTAAAGAGAACTAAACAGGGATATAACACATGTATTATCCATTCTATGGATGGTTTCTCAGAAATAGTCAATGGTATTCTTTCCAGTTTTTCTATGCTCAGCACCGTATAGTCTGCTCCCCTTTGTGCCAAAGAGATTTGTTTATCTGCAAGGTTAAATCCAGTAAACAATGATGTGGTGTTGATTAGACGCCAAGACACATAGCCTGAACAGAAGATTTTGTAACATGCACACTAGCAGCATTATAAAACGCAAAATGTAACATGAGCAAGTCCTGTTCCATTATGTCTATAGCAGAGGATACAATGCTGTCCAAAGAATAAATTCTGAATGACAGAGTAGTTAACCCATTATCAAGTACAGAGAGAGCTTTCTCTAAATTAATATGATCAATTTCTCGTATTCATTCTGCAGCTTCCATTTGCGTGACTTTCCATGCTTCATTTTAAGCAGTATAAATACCGGCATAAATGAAACGTTTATGACGTGGTTTATGAGGCCCTAGTAAAAAGTCTCTCAAATCAACGCCATCTTTAAGTAAAGTTAAGTGTTGTTTAACCTCTGTAAGTGTAGATTTTTGCAGCCACTTGAGGCACAGTTTTCCTACACTGTATGTTGTTACTATCCCTGGATGTTGTCTCTAGACATATCTTGGGTCTGGCCTAGTTACTGTAAACCCTAGTGTCTTATTCAGGAATCTATCTTGACAGTTATTCGTGTCTATGGGCCAAATTAACCATTTTTTCCAATCAGGATCAGTTCTGTTTTTAAGTAAAATCGTTGTTACGTTGACCCCTCCCTCTGAAGTGTTTTTGCTATCAGCTGTAGGTACAGATATGGACGGTTTGTTTAAATCTTTTATCTTGGCGAGGCCAAGACCGGATGTTTGTTGAACAGTGTCATTCAAAACCGTCATCTGCTCAGTAATAATGCAGGCTTGGAATAACGCTTCTAATCCCTGCACTTGCCAGTCTTCTGAGCCCCAGACAGTTTTTGTTTCTATGGTGTCACTCTAAAAGTCAAAGCCCAATGAGGATATCAGGGCATAAAAGGCTGCTGAATAAATGTGCTTTGTATTTGTTAACAAACTTTTCATTCCTGTCTTATTAACATTTTTAAAGTAAAATGTTTCCGGATTTGTGGTATTAAAACCTGAGAAGTATGGACATTTTTCATAGAATGTTTTCGAGCTATCCTTTGGTGGCGTTGGACAATGTTCCCATTGATTATAAGTATAAATATTTCAAGGATTTGCAGATTTGTGCAAGTAATGATGACCATAGTGATTGTAACAATACATTTGTTCATAATCTGATGAACCTTCTTAATATTCATGGTTTGTAAATTTTGCAGACATCTCTAAATCTGACATCATATTATGAACAGTCTTAAAGTCCCAATCATTAGAAAATGTGCTGGGTGAAACAAAGTCACTCAAGGGAATCCTTAAATTGGTGTTGAATCTTCAACAGCTCGGCCGGACCATAAATGTCATAATCAGTTCTGTCCCATGCTATACCACCAGGTATAGGAACGGCTGTGATGCTCACTGATGACAGGTCTCTTTGTTCACGATGAGATGATTTGTGTGGCTTCAGGAGCAAGTTGATGTTCTTACTTGCTGTGTCCATTTTACTATATTTTCCATCTATCAGCTTTCCCAAACTTAAAACAAGAATGAGCCAAACTAGGAGAAAAAGTACACCTAACACAATCCAAAATTCAACTCGTGGTGAAACCAGATAAGTCTTTTCTAGTTGCTGAAAAAGTTCTGTTACTTGATCTTTGAAAGTTGTATTTGCTGGCGTTGTTTTGGGCTCACTGGGTTCCTCAGAAAACGTATCAAAGTTGATGAAATAGCCAATTGTTGGTATTGCATCCAGATTATTTGAAATCGCTGGAGCTGCTTCATCCCTTGTCATGTTAGTATAGTGAGAGGCGAACTGTTATTTGGGTTTCAAGAGGCACAAGTTCCATTGCTTTGTTGCATAGTCCTTCTTTTCTTACTGCAGATTCTTCAAAGGTGATGAGTCTCTCAGTTTGAACCTTTCGGATAGTAGCAAGATTTGGTTGCCTGCTACATCTTTGGAGTCCACTGGGCCTACTACTTATTATCGGCCACATGATGTGGTTTTACCAGGTTGATTGATACGAACCGGTTCTCCTTTCTTCCAGCAAGGGGCGCAATAAGTCCGGGATCTTTTCTCTGACTAGATCCCCAATCTTTGGAATCCAGACAGGCCTTGCTGGGACAGGTGGTTTTCCTTCAGTGGTCGTTGGCTTCTGTAATGTGTTGCTTAGACTTCTTCATGTTTCATTTAAATCCTGCAAAACAGACAGACGGTCTTTGATATCAAAGGGTTTTTGTTCTACCACTGAAGTATGACGATCAAGGTTTTCGACAATCATTCTAGTACCAAAAAGGATTTCATATGGAGTGATTCACCCAGAGAATTTCTTGGCAGATTGTTTAAACTACGTTGGACACTTATTAGATGTTTGACCCACCCGTCACCCGAACCTAATACCCTAGCTGTTATAGACTGCTTTATGACCCGGTTTTTTCTTTCCACTACAGAATTTCCCTCAGGATGGAATGGACTTGAGTACCGCAATGCAACGCCCAGTTTGGCCATGGCCTCTTTGTAAGCTCGAGAGCTAAACGCAGGACCCTGGTCAGAATGTAGTGTGCCGATTGCGTATGTGCCGATAAAGACTCGCAAATCTTTTATAACAGTTCGGGGGTCAGCCGAGCGCTGAGGCCACAACCAAATTAATCTTGAGCATGAATCCACTGCGACCATGATATATTTATAGTTGCCATCCCTTTGAAAGGGACCACAGTGGTCCAGGTAAACGCATGCTAATGGTTTATCTAAAATTAGAAGGGGAGTCTGTACCAGGCGTTTCACGGTTGAAACCTTCATCTTTCGGCAGATTTCACATTCCAAAACATAGTTTCTGGTCTGTTTCCTCATGCATGACCACCAGCATCTTTGTTTTAACAATGACACTGTGGCGGAAACACCTGTGTGTGCAGACGCGAGCCCTTCATGTGCTGCTAAAATTAATCCTAATCTATGTTCCATGTTTGGAATTACTCTATCCCCCACTCCAGGGATTTGAGCAAAAGGAACATTATTTACATTAGTTATATATGAGTACTTGAGTGGAAAGCCGTTTGGTAACGTTTTACAGCTGTCTTTATCGGAAGTGGCGACAGACTGCATTATTTCGCTGTCAATTTTTGTTTTTGAATGAGTGATTGCAGCTACGGAAGCCGTTTGCACAGCTGCCTTCGCGGTTTCATCAGCCAATGAATTCCCTGCAATATGAACGCCATCACGTTGATGACTCAGTGTATGGATCACATGAGTCTTTTGTAGTTCTTTCTGTAATTGAACTACTTGTTCCCAAAGCATCTTATGCTTGATTATGCCACCTTTTGCATCTTTGAAACCATTTTGAACCCAGTTCTGTAAGTATTCATTGTAAGATTGGATGCAGTAATACCAATCGTACACTGTGAGTGTGGGGAATTCACGATCAGTAATTTCAAGCGCCATCTTGAAAGCCTGTAGTTCAGCTCGCTGAGCTGTACAGTCTCTGTACAGTCTCTGAGAGATTGAGTTTTTGTGACCATAGGTCGGAATTTACCATTGCACCAGCGACCTTTAACAATCGCGCACGCAGCACTATAGGCTTGTTTACCCCCAATTGTGGGTTGTGCTGCTCCATCTGTATAAACTATACATTCATACAAGAGACACTGAGATTAGCACTACAACTGTAATCCCAGTAAGGTCTTGTGAGCTAGAACCATTAGCAGAATCCCTAGGCCTAGGAACCCCATTGGGACACGGTCTGGACACAAATAGTGCCCAGATAAGACTTGGTGCCTCAAATAGTGCAGCAGTAGAAATCATGGATAAAAGGCCTAATCCAGAAACTTTGAACATTCTCTCATGGAACATAGCAGGGCTAGAGAAGAAACTCCGGCTTCCAGAATGGCATAGATTTGTGGAAAAAGAAGTATGCCTTTTTCAGGAAACATGGAGTTTAACTCCCCTTTATAAATCAGGTTATACTTCCTATTGTATCCCTGCAATTAGTTCTGGTAAAGGGCGACCTTCGGGGGGTTTGCAAATTTGGATCAGTATAGCCCTCAATTGGATGGTTTCTACCCATACCTGTCATTCACGGGATATCCTGCATTTGACCGTTAAAGGTTTATCTAATGGTTCGGCTCTAGATCTACTCAATATTTATGCTAGAGGCTCACCAGGCACCCAGACATCTCTTGTCATATCTTTCTTAGAGAGTATGTTAGCAACCATTTCGCCTCACTCTAATATCATTTAGTTGGGGATTTTAATGTCACCTTTGAATCATTGAGTGTGGGTGACCTCTTAAGAATTGCTGTAGAGGATGCAAAATTGGCCATCCCATCCCTTAGTTTGGATCCCATCAAAAAATGGTCCCAGCGTGCCATCCAAATTAACGCCCTCAGTTTGGAATATGGCTTAAGAGCTGTTAACGGGAGAACGCGCTCCGATTTAAATGGAGCAAATACTTTTAATCGATTAAGTTCCCCGTCCAGGATAGACTACATTCTCATCGATGTCCGACTCTGGGGGAATTTAGTTGACATGATAGTCGTGCCTTCTTTAGATAGTGATCACAACCCGCTCTGCTTACAAGTAAATAATATCTGGCAGTTGTCCGGGTCTAAGGCACGCAACCGCCCATAATGTCAAGCAGAGAGGTAACCCCCACTAATTGTAAGCGTCGCCTGAAATGGCATAAAGTCTCCCAACAAGAAGATACGTTACAAAGTATTAGGGAGGTGGTTGACGCCAAGAATAGAGAATTGATGTCGCTCTATAGTGGGACGGGGAAGCAATCCGCTAGAAAGTACGACCAAGCAAGGTCTAATAATCCTTGGTACTCCTCAAACTGCAGGGAAAAAAGGGCGACTTTAGCGCTCACAATTAGGATGAAGGACCCAGTCGCAATTAAAATAGCCAGGAAAGAGTATGCGAAGGCTTTGGTGGAGGCAAAACAAAACTGGGAGGAGGTTCATTGGCAGGTATTGAAGGAGGCCTCGATGCAGAGGGATGCTACCCTATTTTGGAATATAATTAATTGTAGGGATGGGAAAATATCGGACCCAATCCCCAATCACATAATATGCCTACAATGGCAAGAACACTTCTCCCATCTTTACTCAGGGGAAGAATGCTCTGTGCCTACTACCACTGAAATTTCCCCAGTTATTCATGGAGCCTCTGAGATATCGGATTGTTTTGAGCTCCATGAGGTGGAGCTAGCAATAAATAGCATTGCTCCAGGAAAGGCAGCAGGCCCGGATGGACTTCCCGGGGACCTGTTTCTGCATGATCCTAAGCCTTTGGCCCAATTCATCCTACTCATTATGAACCTGATAGTAAGAGGATTTGCCGTTCCAGATTCCTGGAAAGGAGCGGAGGTATTACCAATATTTTAAAAAGGAAATAGAGAGGATCCTGCCAATTATCGGCCAATCAGTTTGATCGACGTGATACAGAAGGTAGTTGGCAGGGTCCTTCTCATGAGGATTAGAACGTGGATAGAGGATGGAAATATCCTGTCCCACTTCCAAGCAGGCTTCAGGCAGAAGGTGGGAACAATGGATAGATTCTTCATGATCTACTGGAAGTCAGTGCTTTTAGTGAAAGGCAGTTTGTACCTGGCTTTCATAGATCTGAAGACTGCTTTTGACCTGGTGCCTCGGGACAAGCTCTGGCAAGTGGTTCAGCAATTCGGTATCCCGCCCTATATTCTTTATTTTTTTAAAGGTTGCATATTGGTAATTATGCAAGAATCAGGTGGGGATCCCAAGGCGAGGTGACAGAGAGGATCGTGGTAAACAGGGGGGTACGCCAGGGATGCGTGTTGGCCCCCACCCTATTTTCACTATTTATTAACAGGGTGGTGGGTCACCTCAATGAGGAGCCAACAGACGCTCCCACATTGGCGGGGGAGAAGACACCAACCCTCTTGTTTGCCGACGACACTCTCTTGATCTCCAAGTCACCAGGCGGCCTCCAAAAGCTCTTGAACAGATTTAGCTCATTTTGTAAGGAGCAGGGGTTGACTATTAACACTAGTAAAACCAAGTTAATGACTATCAACCCCTCCAAACGTTTTAGGAATATTATTACTTTAAATGGTGCCCCATTGGATGTGGTTGAGTCCTTTGACTATCTGGGAATCCGGGTTTCGAAAAACATGAAATGGACCTTCCATTTGGACAAGATGCTTCTAAACCACAAGTGGGTGTCCGGGTCGATTGTCAGAGAACAACATCTGTCTGCGAGCAGGCCAGTCGCCCTGGCGCTTGCAATCTATGATGGAAAAGCTTTACCTTCTGCCCTCTACGGGGCAGAACGTTCGGGTATGGAGAATACTGGTGAATTAGCTAAGTCTGAAAATACATTTTTAAGAGATATTATTTTGCTCCCTGCCTCTACCCCTTTGAAGCCCTTATTCTATGATACGGGAAGGCGGTCTATTCGAGATATTGCTCGGTTATGCCCCCTGATTTTTTGGGCCCGCCTAAGGAGGACCATTGAGCTGTCCAAATATGCTGCTGCCCTCGATGAATTGATGTCAGTTGATATGGGGAACAGGATAAAATGGTTAGCTGATCTCAAGCAGCTTATTGGTGACATCAGATTAAGTGAGGCATGGGCCAGCCAGATCCCGCCATCTAAGCAGGATTTAAAGCGTGCTTACTGGGATTGGGTGCAGATGCGCGATCTATCCAATTCAAAGGCTGGGAAACTCACTGAAGGGTTCTTTGAACATTAAAACATCTATAGACTAGAACCCTATCTTGACTTCACACAGGTCCCTAGGGACAGGACCCTATATATGAAGATGAGATTTGGGACCCTGCCACTTTCCAACGTAATAGCATCATGGAAAGCGCCGAATTCAGTCCCTGCCCCTTGTCCAAGCTGTGCCCATCCCGATGAGTCTATTGCCCACTTCTTCCTAGCATGCCCGGCTTACGGGAAAGCTAGAGCGAAATGGCTCAAACCAGTATGTAAAGTGCTGGGTCTTATGAGCCACGTGGCTGCATTACGCATCCTGAAAACAGATACTTCCTCTTTGACATTGGTATGTGGAGTAGCTAAATATTGGGGATGGGCCTGGCTGATACGAACAAAGTTCCAGGCAAGCATGTAATAGGTCTTCAAATTTGACAGACATGGGGCGACAGACCTGATGTAATAACCCCTTAAAAGAATAAGAACGTTAAGCAGCTATATTCTTTCTTTCTAGACTTGTGATAATGGATTCATACATTCAATCCTCATTTTTAAGCTTGTACATATTGTGGTTTTTAATGGTTGTAAATCAATGAACATTGCGATGGTTTTAAAGGATGGTTGTTTATTCAATGTGGATTTTATATGTAATGCTTTTATGATAAACCTTTTATCGAATAAAGCTTATCTACTACATTCATACTGTTCTAGAGGCAGAATTTCAGTCGGCAGAGAACATTCTTGTTCGTATTGTAAAAATTCTTGAGTTTTCAAGTAGGGGTCAAAAACGTATTCATTGTCTGTTGCTGCAAGAGAGCGAACCCATTGTATCCATCTTGGATGTAAAGCCTTTGCATTAGGAATGCTAGCTTTTGTCACTGCTTCTAAGGCAGGTACAGGAGTAACAACCATTATGCGCTTACCCTGTGCGAGAGCTCTCTCTTTTGCTACTGCAGTCTGAACCGCTGTCAGAAATGTTTTTGATTAAGTGAATTTCATTTCAGCTTGTGTGTACAAGTGTGATTTGTAAGCAATTGGTATATTTTCCCCTTCATTAAAGGTTAAGTACATGAATCCGCATCTTCCTGGGATTATTCTGATTACAAGGTTGCGTATGTTTATGCATGTTTGCACTGAACGCAAAATATCTGTGTGTTTTTGAGACCAATTAGTTGGTTTGAAATCAGGTTTGATTAATTCATAGAGAGGTTTAACCCGTTCTGCATAATTTAGAATGTAAGTTCTTCCGAAATTCAGGAAACCTAGAATTGACTGTAAGTTTTTCAGAGTTTTTGGAGGTTGGAGCAGCACACATTTCTCTAAAAATGTTACTGCCAGCCTTTTGCCTTCACTTGAAAGTTTGTATACTAAGAATAGGACGAGATGGGCAATTCTTGATTTTTTCAAATTGAATTTATACCCTTCAAATGCGAAACCAAGTATTATGGTGTTCACACTGATCAAGTGCCTGTCCAAGTCATCGTCTGTTAGATAGAGTTCATCGACATAAGATAATGCCTCATTATCATACATTTATAGTAACTCTGTTACTCTGGCTGAAAATAACCCTGGACTATTCTTGAATCCCTGGGGGAGACGACAGAAGTGACGATCTGTCCCCATAATTGAGAAAGCGGTCAAGTTCCTGCTTTCAGGTGCAATATTTTGACAGAAGAAACCGTTAGAAATATCTAATGTGGTTTATATTTTTTACCCACAATGTTATTCATTAGTGCTGCACTGTGTGCATATTGTACTGAAAAGGTTTTGCAACACGAGTTTAAATGTCTGTAGTCAAAAACTAGATGATATGTATTGTCTGGTTTGGAGACAGGAAACAATGGATTGTTCATTGATGAGGTGCATGTTTCAATCACCCCTTGGTATTCAAGTTGATCTAATATCTCCCTGGCCTGTTTTTTAGCTTCTTGCTTAACTGAATACTGCCTCTGTGCAGTTGGTTGACTTTTTATCTGGATTTTTTGATGAGGGGAATCCTCATCCTATCCTACATGATTTTTATATAATGCTGGTGCCTGGGCTACAGCCCATTTTTTTGCATAGTCCTATTTTAAGTGAATTGGAATATGATTGGAGAAGGCTGTCATAATGATGTCTTCACCGTGTGGGCACTCCCTGACAAATTTTGGTGGCCAGCCTTTTTCAGCTAGAAGAATGTCATAACCCTTAGAGAACTTCTCCCAAAAGAGTGCTCCTATTTTCCTAGTTATGGCCCCATCCATCCGGAGTGTTACTTCATATATCTTATGGGGTACACTAACCCTGGTATTGGCAGTTTCAACTTGAATGTATTCATCCAAGTCCACTGTCTCCAGATGATCCTTCAGGATCTTGCGAGCTATGGTAACTTCTGCAGCGCTGTCTAGCATTGTCTGGGCCCACTCCCCGTTCTTGAGTTGTGTCCTCAAGATCCTGGGCATGTCTGATTTTTAGACCTGCTACCTTCTTTGTGGTGAATTGGGTTTTCTTATTTTTTGGAACGTGTTGATCGTCTTTGGACTTCATGCGTTCTTCCTTGTGTTCTGATCATCCTCTTCTTTCCGATTTCTGTGAGGAAGTCTGAAAGGTACGAGAAGAGCAAGTATCAGTACATTGTTATCTGGCAGGTTTTCTTAAATTATCCCTATTCCTGAGGTTATACCTCTTTTCAGAGGGCTCCTTTTGAGGAGACCTACCTCTGGATTGAGAACACTTCTCTTTAGGAAGTGTCTGCCTAGTATTTTTTCACTTCTTTTTAGGAGTAGTGGGAGTGTTTTTATTAAAAACCTTTTCAGGATTTTCTGTTAGTTGGGGCTTCCCTGGTTTACCACCCAAACTATCTCTACCTAGATCTTCATAGGATTTTTCTATTATTCTGGCCAGTTTATATGGTTGCTCAGTTACATCAAGTACTTTTAATTTTTGGCGGATCGCCATAGATGCTGCTTCACCTTTAATATTAGCTAATATTATAGCTGAGACCTGTTTGAAATCTTTCAGTAATTTCATACCCAGATTTAAAGCAGGCTCAAATTTTGAATTTGTTTCAGGACGTCTGGTATTACCGCCATAGACAGAACACCATGAGTTTTTGTGTACATTGCAGTGAAGACTGTACCCCTAGTGTCGCAGTCCTCCAGGTGCGGTGCGATCCCCATTGGTAAACAGATTGGTAAAATTATGTGTTTCTCATGAGGTGTACTATCTGGAAATACTGCCTCTATTTGAGTGATTTTCTGAGCTATCCAGAATGGAATTTGTTACCTTTTTGCAGGTAATTTACCAATGACTCATTGTATAGTCTGTGGTGTGATTTTATTTGTGTTCCTCCCTGTATTTTTATTAGTTGTTTTAGTTGAACTAATAGTTCTTCACTAGACATTTCTTCAATGTCAGGATGAGGTGTATAGCTGGCTAATACCGGCCATGTTGCTCCTGGTCAACCTAGTGGACTGAGCCTGGAAATGTGATTTTGATGTTGTAGGGTGCCTTTAAGCCAGAGCTGATGTTCTTGGTAAGTTAGTGGAATGTCAATGTCCTCGAAAGGAACGTATTCCATTGGAGGTTCCTCTACTTTGTAGAAGTGGAACACATGCGTTACTTGATTTGCTTCAGGGAAGACAATTCATGAATAGGATACCTCTGTCTGCTGATATTCGGGTGCCTCTATGACAACAATTACCCTACCACCTCTTGATAATAGGCCATTTGTTATAAGCTTTATAGTGATGGTTTTCCTAAGTTTTCCAGGATCATTATAGCATCCAAGTCATATTGTTGGAAACCTGTAACGTCTAAACCCGGTCTGGCTGCAGCTCCACCAGTCTCGTTTTTAGTCATTTTGTTGACTGAAAGTTTGCAGAGCAAGTTTCAAGGAAACAAAGATAGGTGCACAATATTTTGGAACACTTTATCCTTCAACGTTGAACGAACCAAAAACTAATACATAGTATTTTCGTCCTACTCACTTATGGCAGATATTTTATCCTTTAACCCACTCCAGACGTATATTGGAGTATTTTAAGGGAAAAAGGGGCTCTGTGAAAAGCACGACTGAGTTACTCTAGTATCTAGCGTTAAATTAGTGCCTTACCAAACGTTTGGCCCCATGTAGTGTAGTTCCTATATTCCCAATAGGCTCTGCGCATTGGAATAATATATCCTATAGATGTGACGTAGGACTTAGGCCAACTAGGTCTCTATCGAATATATTAGACTTAATTGTGAGTGCCAGCTAGCTCAGAGGTCACTAGAAACTTTCTCGAATACACAAGAAGGGATTCGTTTCTGACAACCGCATAAACATGACAGCTTTCTTTCCCCAAGAAAAAACGTATCTTCAGAGTTGTGGAAACAATAGATAGATATTTTACTCAGTCAATCGTGCATGCTTCGTTTCATCAGAGGTGCAGAGAAATAGAGAGATGGGCGTTTTCAATAAAAGTATTTAGTGAACAGTTTCTTTCTCATGTGGAAGAAATGAACTGTTACAATCGTAATACTGGCTGTAAAGTATAATGCGTATAGCAAGAAGAGTATTATAAAATAATACTGTAAAAGCATGGTATGGTTTTTAAGCCACAAAATACATACATAAAAAACTAAGCTAAAAAGTACTCAACTGGTGCTTCTAAAGTACGCCTACCCCAATGTACCTAACCTAAGTCTAGTACGAGGGAAGAAGAAAGTATGTGTTTAGTTTCTTTGCCAAGAATCTATCCAAGATTTCTCTTAGGGTCTAATCAGCTCCGTACCTTGCTTTTTAGAATGAAGGAGGTCTGGTATCTCTGTCTCCGGACTCAATTTCCCAACACCCCACAAGGGGAGCTTGGAAACACTGGAGCTGGATTCTCAGTGAGAGAAAGGCAGCCTCTCTGTCAGTGCGTCACCTGGAGAGTCCGCTTCCTTCGGCACTTGCTGTAGTGTGATGTATTCCTATAGGTTCTGTATCGATCCCCCTATTCCTGACCCTGTTCTGGTTAATAGTTAACTAACAGCCATCCCACGGTACAAAAAACCGTTATCTGATTAAGCCACACCACGGCACAGGAACGCGTTATCTGATTAGGTCATAACGCTTGCCATCTAATTAGGCAAGCACTATTCCTCCAGCCCCTGATAAGGCATACGGAGTTCTCAAAACAAATCAAACCTATGACAACCTGGGAAAATCCCTGCGGCCATTGTTTTGATTTCACCGAGAACTTCAGCAAAAGAATGTGCGAACAAGCCCGTTCGTATGACATCCTTATTGACGTATCCATGTCCATCCTTACGTCAATCTCGGCACCTTACAGGTATAAATATTACCGACATTGCTTTAAGCAAACACACGCGGTGGTGACGAGATCGGAGCAGCGAGACGCGCTGAGGAGCCCAGCAGAGAGCGAAGCCCACACGCGCTGCCCCGCCTTCCTGACGCGCTGAGAACGAGACGCTGCTTTTCTCCTGCCGAGAAATCCAGCTCCGGCGCTTCCAAGCAGCCCTCGCAGGCAGCTGGAATATCAAGACCAGAGACGAGAGATACCAGCCCTCAATCATTCTAGACCTCAGGTACAGAACTGAACAACCCCTTGCAGAGAATTCTTGAGTCAGTCCCTTGGCAAAACAAACTTAACTTAAACTGCTACTTATCTACTCCCGCCCACGTATTAGGCTTAGGTCAGGTACACTGGGGTAGGCGTGGTTAGAAGCACCAGTTGAGTACGATTAGTCAAATGTATATATGTATGTATCTATTTTATCAGTTTTAAATATCATATGGCTTAGAAACCATATCAATGCTTCTGCAGTATTATTTTATACTCCTGCTTTTATTGTATGCACTATACTTAACCATAAGTATCGCAATAATATCGATTCATTTCTCTTGTACGAGAAAAGAGACTGATCAATAAATACCATCTTTTATTGAACACGCCCGTCTCTTCCTTTTCTCTACAATCTGGTGAAACTAAGAATGCACGTACTGACTGAGTAAAATAAGTTGTCTTTTGTTTTCACACGACTCTAGAGATACACTCTTGATTAGGGGAGAGCAAAGTTGTCATGTTCTATGGTTGTCAGAAACTAAATCCCTTCTTGTCTATCCAGGGAGGTTAAACTCCTCCTTGCCTATTCGAGAAAGTTTCTAGTGAACTCTGAGCTAGCTGGCAAAACCAAAAACTTTAAGTCTAATATCGTCAGTAGAAGACCTAGTTAACCTCTGCCCTAGGTCTATACTATTGAAGATATTATTCCAATGCACAGAGCCTATTGGGATAATAGGAACTACACTACATGGCGCCCAACGTTTGGATAGGCGATAAAACTAACGCAAGACATTAGAGTAACTCAGTCGTGCTTTTTCACACAGAACCCCTTTTTTCCCATAATACTCCAAAGACGTCTGGAGTGGGTGAAAGGTCATATCCGCCAAACCTCGCAGGAGGAGACTCCTATGTATGGTTCTTGGTTTAGTCAACGTTGAAGGATACACTGTTCCAAAATATTGTGCATCTAATCTTTGTTTCCATAGAAACCTGATCTGCAAACAAACAGAATAACCTTCCTGTCGGTAAAATGATAGACAGTGATGAAGAAAGGGAGACAGCTAGAATAGCAGCTGAACTCCTAGTAGCAGACAATACTCTGCTGGAAAATGACCCAAATGTAATACTCATCCCGGTCAACATAAGGAAATCTATAACTTTAAAACTTATAGAAAATGGACTGACATCGAGAGGTGGTACAGTCATATTCGTAATTGAGGCACACGAATATCGGCAGACAGAGGTATTCTATTCATGGATAAACTTTCCAGCAGCAAACGCTGTAACAAAAGAGTTCCACTATTATAAAATAGAGGAACCACCGGATACCTACACTCCTTTCGAGGAGGTGGAAGTACCACTCAAATTCCAAGAGCACCTGCTCTTGTTTAATGGCACCCTAAAACATAATAATCACATCACCAGGCTCGGTCCACTAGGTAGACCAGGAGCAACGTGGCCGGTCCTAGCCGGATATACACCACATCCAGACATTGAAGAAATGCCTGCACCAGATCTTTTAATACAGCTAAAACAACTAATCAAAATACATAGACAATTAGTCCAATATGTAATGCGGACTTCAACAGTCCAACCAGCAAGTAAAATTCCACAGCTGAACCCTCATCAGGGTAACACTAATAAAATTACACCACAGAACATACAGTCCTGTCTGGGTAAAGTACCCGCAAAACGGGAACAAATACCCTTCTGGCTAGCACAAAAAATCACTCAAATAGAGGCGGTGTTTCCAGACACCACCCCGGTAGGAAAACACAGGATTCTGACTATCTGTCTTCCAATGGGAATCGCACCACACGTGGAGGACTGTGACACTTGGGATACAGTCTTTGCTTCCATATACACAAAAACACATGGTGTACCATCCATGTCAGTAATACCAGATGTGCTAAAACAGATTCAAGATGAATATGGTCCAGAACCCGCTTTAACTCTTGGTATGAAATTACTGAAAGACTTCAAGCAGGTCTCGGCTATATTATTAGCCAACATAAAGGGAGAAGCAGCAAACGTGGCGATCCGCCAAAGGTTAAAAGAGACAGACATAGCAGACCAACCAACTGAAATTGCCAGAATCATAGAGAAATCCTATGAAGAACTAGGAAGGGATAGTCTAGGTGGAATACCGGTAAAACCTCAACTAATTGAAAGTCCTGAAAAGGCATTTATTAAAAATAATTTAAACACTCAAAAAAAGAGCTGGGATGGAAACAAACAATCCAATCCTAAAGAAAAAAGATTCCAGTCCAGAGGAAGGTCTCCTCGGTGGAGAGAAAGATCTCCGAACCAAGGACGCAGGTCTCCCCAAAGTGAGCCCTCTGGGAAAAAATACAACCTTAGAAATAGGGATAATCTGAAGAAACCTGATAGATATCAAGATAATGATACACGTCCCTCTCAATCTTTTCAGACTTCCTCGCAGAAATCGGAAAGAAGAGGACGATCAGAACACAGGGAAGAGCACGTCAAGTCCAAAGACAAGGAACCTGCTCATCCAAATAAAAAGTTACAATTTCCAAAAAAGAAGGTAGCCAGTATTAAAGTAATCAAAGATGCCGAGAATACTGAGAACACAGCTGAAAAACGGAGAATGGGCTCAGACAATGCTAGACAGCGCAGCAGAAGTGAGCATAGCTCGCAAAGTCCTTATGAATCATCTGGAGACAGTGGACACGAATGAATACATTCAGGTGGAAACTGCAGATACCAGAGTTAGCAAACCTCATAAAATATATGAAATTACATTACGTATAGGAGGGGATAAGACTAGAAAAATAAGGGGACTATTTTGGGATAATCTCTCCCAGGGCTATGACATCCTTCTAGCTGAGAAAGACTGGCCACCAGAGTTTGTCAGGGAGTGTCCTCTTGGCGAAGAAATAATTATGCCTGCCTTCTCAAATCATATTCCAATTCATAAAAAATATACACTTGCTAGAAAGTGGGCAGTAGCTCAAGCTCCTGCTTTATATAAAAATCATGTGGGATGGGATGAGGACTCTCCTCCTCACAAAATCCAGTTAAAATCACAACCTACTGCACAGAGGCAGTACCCAATTAAGCAAGAAGCTAAAAAACAGGTAAAAGAGATCCTAGATCAACTTGAATACCAGGGGGTGATTGAAACTTGCACCTCACAAATGAACAATCCTTTGTTTCCTGTCTCCAAACCAGACAATTCATATCGTCTAGTTTTGGATTACAGACACCTTAACTCATGTTGCAAAACCTTTGCAGTGCAAAACTCGCATAGTGCTGCACTAATGAATAACATAGTGCGCAAAAAATACAAAACAACATTAGACATCTCTAATGGATTCTTTTGTCAAAATATAGCACCAGAGAGCAGATATTTGACTGCGTTCTCGGTAAATGGCTCGCAAAAAAGTTTTTGCCGGTTACCCCAGGGGCACAAGAACAGCCCAGGATTATTCTCAAAAAGAGTAACAGAATTACTACAAACATACGATGACGAGGCATTATCATATGTTGACGACATTTACCTAACAGATGATGACTTGGATACTCACTTGAAGAGAGTGAACACCATAATACTTGGGTTCGCAGCAGAGGGTTACAAATTCAACTTTAAAAAATCAAGAATTGCCCATCTAACAGTCCTGTTTTTAGGATATGAATTATCAAGTGAAGGCAAAAGCCTGGCTGACAATTTCCTAGAGAAATGTGCTGTACTCCAAGCTCCTAGAACACTAAAAAATTTACAATCAATTCTAGGCTTCCTAAACTTCGGAAGAACATACATTGCAAATTACGCAGAAAGGGTTAAACCCCTTTATGATCTAATAAAACCAGATTTTAAAAGAATCAATTGGACTCAAAAACACACAGAAATTTTGAGATCTTTACAAACAGAAATGTTAATTAAAACAAAATTAGAAACACGTGACAACACACGCAATCTTGTGATTCGAGTCATCCCAGGAAGATCCGGATTCACATACCTGACCTCTAATGAGGGAGAAAAGGTACCAATTGCATACAAATCACACTTGTACACAGAAGCTGAAAAGAAGTTCAGTATTAAAGACAACATTGTTCATGCAGTTCAAACGGCTATAGCAAAAGAAAAAGACAACGCTGACGGTAGACGATTCACAGTCAGAACAGCGGAGTCAGCCTTTGAGGCATTAACAACCCCATGTAATTTACCAACAACAGCGTTGAATCCAGAATGGATACAATGGGTGAATTCAATTACAACGGACAGAGTAAAATACTACTTTGATCCAGAATTAAAGGAACTAAGATATCTAGAATATGAAATGACATACCCTCTGCCAATCGACATTCTGCCTTTACGACAGTACGCCTGTGTAATACATACAGACGGGCATGCTCAACCCTCAGTTTGGGGAGAGCTGGCTTACAAGGCCACATGCGAAATTGTAAACGAAGTGTGGCGCAGAGGTAAATTAAGACCTCTACTTACAAAAACACACTCTGTAGAAAATAATTCAGAACAACAAACTGAAATAATAGCGTTAAAAATGGCGCTAGATAATGCCGATCGCGAATTCCCGACACTTATTGTGTGCGATTCGTATTACTGCGTCAAATCATACAATAACGATTTACAGAAATGGATTCAAAACGGTTACAAAGATGACACAGGTGCAACAATAAAGCAAAAAGTGCTTTGGGAACAAGTAGTTCATTTGCAAAAAGAACTACCAAAGACTCACGTGATACATACACTGAGTCATCAACGTGATGGCGTTCACGTTGCAGGGAATTCATTGGCTGAGAAAGCCACAACGGCAGCAACTGAATCGGCTTCCGTAGTCAAGAAAAAGCGTGCAGTAAAACACATTGACGGTGAAACTATGCTGGCGGTGAAAACGTCATCGAAAAGCGACTGCTCAGCACTACCGATCAACTATCCACTCAATTATACATACATAATCGATGCAAACTCAGTCCCTTTTGCTCGAATCCCTGGAGTGGGGGATAGAGTGATTCCAAACACGGACAGGAGAGGCTTGTTAATAGCAGACGCACATATGAGTAAAGGTCTTAGACACCGTAAACAAAAAGATTCTCTGGAAGAATTACAATCAGTGTACTGGTGGCCAGGCATGAGCCTGCATCATCAGATTTTTGTAAAAACTGCCCAGACTGCAATAGAGATCGCAGTGGCGAGCGAGGAGGACTATTACCATGGCACATCCCTCCAGAAAAACAACAACAATAATTATATACCTATCACGAAAAAGCGTTATATTAACATAAAAAGACTAATTTCCACTTATGAAGTAAGACCCCAGCACTCGGCTGACGTCTGGACTGTTATAAAAAGATTTGCGAGTCTATAATGGCATATACGCTAGAGGCATGCTACGTCTGGCTGAATGTTTTTTCTTCTTGCCCTAAAGCGTATGAAAAAACATGGCCAAATGAGCATAGCATAGCGGGACTCTTCTCACTTCCTACCTGAGGGAACGGGATGGTGTAAAGAAAAAACCAAAGGCATAAAGCAATCTATAACAGCGAAGGTATTAGGTTCGGGAGCTGGGTGGGTCAAACATCTAATAAGTGTCCAACGTAGTCTAAATAACCTGCCAAGAAATTCTCTGAGGGGATTCAGTCCGTACGAATTATTGTTTGGAACTAGAATGATGATCTTAGATCTTGACAGTCAGACTTCAGTGGTTAAAGAAAAAAGCTTTGATATCAAAGATCGTTTGGCTATTTTACAGGACTTAAACGAAACAAGGAAAGACCTGAGCAACATAAAGTTGAAACAACAGCCAACGACCACTGAAGAAAAACCACCTGTCCCAGCAAGACCTGTCTGAATTCCAAAAGTCGGGGATCTAGTCAGAGAAAAGATCGCGGTAAAGAAGGAATTTGGGCCTTCTTACAGAAAAGCAGTTCCTGTCTTGTCTATCAACGGGACAAGATCAGTAGTACTACCGCCCCTTGCTGGTAAAAAGGAGAACAGGGTTGTATCAATCGACCTGATAAAACCACAGTCATGTGGCCGATAACAACCAGTAGGCCAAGTGGACTCCCGATAAGTAGCAGAACACCAAGGTTTGCTACAAACACAGAGGTTCAATCTAAGAGGCTACTCACATTTGAAATGCCAACAGAACAACAACAAGGACTATGCAACAATGCTATGGAACTTAAACCTCTAAAAACCCAAATAAAAACATTTAGCAGAGACACACCAATCTACAATGAAGTAACAAATGACTATGCTGCTGCAACAAAACACACTAATAAAGCAAACAGCAATCCTGAAACAATAGGAAGAATAGACAGAACGGTATCCGGTTACTTCATCAACTTCAGTGATTCATCTGAAGACCTGAGTGAATCAAAGGAACAAACATCAACAAAAACCTTTAAAGATAAGGCTAAGGAACTTTTTCAACATCTGAAAGAAACCTATCTGATTTCTCCGTGGATAGAATTCTGGGTGGCCTTAGGTGCACTTATCCCCATACTTTGGCTCATCATGGTACTATGTTTGGGACACTTCATTGAGGGAAAATATGCTAAAATGGACACAGCAAGCCAGAAAATCAACCTGGTCCTCAAACCACACACGTCTTCACACGTCGAGAAAAGAGAACTTTCTTCAGTCAACTTCACAGCCAATCCTATACCCGGTGGGGTAGCATGGGACAATACTGATTATGAAATCTATGGTCCGGTTGAAATCCTGAAGTATCCACATCAAATCAAGATCTCATTGAGTGACTATGTAAAACCAAGCTCAGTTGCTGATGATTGGGACGTTGAAAGCATTAATAATATGATGTCTGACCTAGTGATGTCTGCTAAATTTACAAAACATGATTATTTGCAGGGTTCGTCTAATTATGATAAAATGTTCTGCTATAATCACTATAGTAATCATTATCTGCATAAATCTGCACAACCTAGAAATGTTTTGAATTATAATCAATGGGAACACTGTGCAACCCCTCCAAAAGGTAGCTCAAGAACTTTTTATGACAAATATTCATATTTTTTAGGGTTCAACACAAGCAATGCAGAAACATTTTATTTCAAATTATGAAATAAGACAGGTACAAAGACCATGCTTACAAACACTAAATTGATATACTCAGACTCGTTTTTTGAGCAAATGAGTACATTTGGTTTTGAATACTGGGACAAAAATGTTGAAGTAAAAAGTGTTTGGGGTACAAAGGAATGGCAAGTACAAGGTATAGAATCATTGTTTAGAGCCTGCATGATCCCAGAACAAATTATATTTTTGAATGACACTGTTCAACAAACTACCTGTCTTGGCCTAGCCAAAATCAAAGACTTAAACAAACCGACTATTCCAAAGCCATCAATGAACAGTAATAGCTCTATAGATGTTGAGATAGACGTAAACCATATATTAAGCCAAAACAGAACACATCCTGATTGGAAAAAGTGGTTGATCTGGCCCACAGATACAAATAACTGTCAAGACAGATTCCTGAACAAAATCCAAGGGTTCACATTGACCAGGCCAGACCCTAGATATTCCCAAAGACAACACCCAGGGATAATTACCACGTACAGTGTGGGCAAGCTCTGCCTTCAATGGCTACAAACATCCACACTGGCAGAAATTAAGCAACACCTGACTTTACTTACTGATGGTGCTGACTTGCGTGATTTCATTATGGGACCGCGCAAACAGCGTCAAAAACGCTTCATAGCAGCCTCTGTATATGCAGCTTATAACGAAGCCTGGAAAATAACTCAAATTTAAACATCAGAGAGAATACGGGAAATTGACCGTATTAATTTGGAAAAATCACTTTCTGTAGTGGACAATGGGTTAATGACTCTGTCCTCCAGAATATACTCTTTGGACAGCATTGTGTCTTCAGCAATCGATATAATATCGCAAGACTTACTGTTGTTACAACACGGTCAGTCTCAATTGCGTTCTATTGTACAACTTGGCTGGACGTTACAAAATCTGCGTTCAGGCTATGTGCCTTGGCGTTTAATCAACACAACGTCACTGTTCAATATCTTTAACCTTACTGATAAACAAATCAGTATGGCACAGAAGGGTGCTGATTATACAATCCTGAGCATTGAGAAACTCGAGAGATTACCATTGACAATATCAGAACGACCTGTCAGTGAATGGATAATACATGTAATAATTAATATTCCAATATCTACTTTCAGGTTTCAATATTGCCAAAAATATATACAGGCTGGCATGTACGAAAAATTGGGTAAAGGGTACATTAAGTCAACATGGAACTTGCCCTATTCACATGCTTGTGTCAGTAATAAAGGAAGGAAAGTGTTTCTTAGTGGCAATAATTGTGCCATGTCACTAAGCGGTACACTTCTGTGTAATGGTATTAGTTTACACGGAGCCTGTGAAGGGTCCTCAAATAACCTTTCATGTCACCAGCTAGGCACACCTGCGACACAAATAGAACCATTCTTTAGGAGACTATCGAACGGGAGTTACATTATAATCGTAGACCGCAGATGTTGTAGCTTGGTGCCCGGAATAGCTTATCTCATAACTACGACTGCGAAGGTTATGTGCTGTGAACGAGTATTGTTCCCCAGCGCAATGCCAGACAGGGAGGCAAGGTTATGGCCGAATTTGAAAATTGCTTCCATTCGAGTTGATACTTTAAGCAGAATGAAAACAGTGCTCCTTCAGACGCCGACCAGGCTCACGTCATCAAAAGAAACGTATGATCTCCAAGTTGCAAGGACGACGGCAGAGATTCATTCATTGTTATCAACTAATTCCCCCATACATTTCGCAGAAATCCTGAACGAAATCTTAAGTATTTCTGATACCAGTGGAGTCTCAAATGTATTTAAGACAGTGTTTTCGGGGGCTTTAACACCATTTAAAGCCATTCTGGGTATTTTTCCGGACTTTGTCCATTCCATCTTTGGTGGACTTCCTCTCCTTTTGGGACTAGTGGCAGGAATCCTATTTTTGATTCTGTTATTTCGCTATGGCAAACCGTGTCACAGACAAAACACCTGCGACAAGGGAAGAAACAATCCTAGCCATTGGATACCGGGACCGGATATCTAAAATCCTTGGAATGTCCCGGTTTAGAGACCTAAACATGACTTGGTTTCTTTCATTTAGACCAATGTGGCAAAGCTGTGTTTTACCTGTATTAAGGTGCTTGCTATGCGGAGAAGAATGCGTGTTGGACACCTGTCTGACGCTACAATCGGATGCGCCAATGGATGCAGAAACTTTGTTGGGTCCGGTCACGGCTCATGCATTGTGCTGTCCCCTGCGGCTACCAATCCTGATGACGGCATTCGTGGAGACTTCACCACTACGATTGAGGGGTAGTGAGGTTCAAGATGAAAGCAGCATTGATCAGGTACGACCTTCTGTCAGCTATGCTGATCAAAACATCAATGAAGGCAATCATGCTCATGAATGCATGGTAACATCTTTTTCCGAGTTAATGGAACTTTCGCAGGAAGCTGTTGACAGTTTTTTCGAGAGTCTAAATGATATGATGTTCTCACAGAGCAGAAATAATGACTTTTGAGCAGGCTAGCACACGGCGTTCCCAACACCCTGAATTTGGTCTTCAACTTTGATATAAAAGTATCATGAACAATTTTTTCAAGTTTACGGACAGCGGAACATAATTTTTTCAGCGGCCCCAAAAATATTTTGCAGTTTTTCGGGACACTTATCTTCTGCTTAAAGTAGAAACTATTCTTAGGGAACTAAATTTCTATTTTAGGAACTTTAGAGACATTAGCTGCCCTCTGGCATGTTCAAATATATTTTATTTTGTGATGAAATGGTCTCGCATTTTTTTTCTTCTGTCTTAAGAGCCATTTCATGTGTAATTTTCATATTTTATTAATAATGATGTATGAATATGCGTGATTTATTTAGCATTGTTATACTGCTTGAGTGCATATAATGCATATATATATCTTTTCGTATATTTCATGTTTTCAAAATGCATATGGATGTATTTTGGGGTGGTACGGTATACACATGCTCTACTAGTATATTTACTATGCCTAGATCTTGTAAATATGGACATAGTCTGCGTGGAGTGAGTGTGATGTATTCCTATAGGTTCTGTATCGATCCCCCTATTCCTGACCCTGTTCTGGTTAATAGTTAACTAACAGCCATCCCACGGTACAAAAAACCGTTATCTGATTAAGCCACACCACGGCACAGGAACGCGTTATCTGATTAGGTCATAACGCTTGCCATCTAATTAGGCAAGCACTATTCCTCCAGCCCCTGATAAGGCATACGGAGTTCTCAAAACAAATCAAACCTATGACAACCTGGGAAAATCCCTGCGGCCATTGTTTTGATTTCACCGAGAACTTCAGCAAAAGAATGTGCGAACAAGCCCGTTCGTATGACATCCTTATTGACGTATCCATGTCCATCCTTACGTCAATCTCGGCACCTTACAGGTATAAATATTACCGACATTGCTTTAAGCAAACACACGCGGTGGTGACGAGATCGGAGCAGCGAGACGCGCTGAGGAGCCCAGCAGAGAGCGAAGCCCACACGCGCTGCCCCGCCTTCCTGACGCGCTGAGAACGAGACGCTGCTTTTCTCCTGCCGAGAAATCCAGCTCCGGCGCTTCCAAGCAGCCCTCGCAGGCAGCTGGAATATCAAGACCAGAGACGAGAGATACCAGCCCTCAATCATTCTAGACCTCAGGTACAGAACTGAACAACCCCTTGCAGAGAATTCTTGAGTCAGTCCCTTGGCAAAACAAACTTAACTTAAACTGCTACTTATCTACTCCCGCCCACGTATTAGGCTTAGGTCAGGTACACTGGGGTAGGCGTGGTTAGAAGCACCAGTTGAGTACGATTAGTCAAATGTATATATGTATGTATCTATTTTATCAGTTTTAAATATCATATGGCTTAGAAACCATATCAATGCTTCTGCAGTATTATTTTATACTCCTGCTTTTATTGTATGCACTATACTTAACCATAAGTATCGCAATAATATCGATTCATTTCTCTTGTACGAGAAAAGAGACTGATCAATAAATACCATCTTTTATTGAACACGCCCGTCTCTTCCTTTTCTCTACAATCTGGTGAAACTAAGAATGCACGTACTGACTGAGTAAAATATGTTGTCTTTTGTTTTTACACGACTCTAGAGATACACTCTTGATTAGGGGAGAGCAAAGTTGTCATGTTCTATGGTTGTCAGAAACTAAATCCCTTCTTGTCTATCCAGGGAGGTTAAACTCCTCCTTGCCTATTCGAGAAAGTTTCTAGTGAACTCTGAGCTAGCTGGCAAAACCAAAAACTTTAAGTCTAATATCGTCAGTAGAAGACCTAGTTAACCTCTGCCCTAGGTCTATACTATTGAAGATATTATTCCAATGCGCAGAGCCTATTGGGATAATAGGAACTACACTACAGTAGCGAGCTGCGTCCGGTAAGTAGATAGTCGAACTGCTCCAAACCACCGTGAGTTTGCTAGGGCAAGTGTAGGCATATTTATACCTTGAAGGTGCCTAGTTTGACGTAAAATCGGACATAATAATGTCACCAAAGAACCTCAAGGGAATGGTAGTTCTTTGAAAACGCCATGATTTCTGGGACAAATCAATATTCAAGAAAGGGGATGTCCCTGAATGCTGAAGTCGAGTTTTACAAGAAATCATTGTGGCTTTTTGGAACTAGTGCAAGTAGCCATGCCGTATTTGGACTGGATAGGATATGTCTAAATATGTGAATGATTTCTATGCCTATACAAGGGTAATGTGAATTATACCTATATAAGGGCATGAACTGGGAAAATTACACTAGGGTCCAAAAAACGCTATACAACAGATCCACTCTCTGTTCTACTGTCGTAAAGGACACTCCATGCCTGATCCAAATTGTAGCACCGTGTGCAAACTCCAAACATGCGGTAGAGAAAACCTGCCCCCTCCACTTTTTACGAAGTTTCCCAACTTCCAACTCAACCAAATGGAACTCTTGCAGGTACACTATCTGAGCCTTGCGCCTCAGTAGCTGTGCATGTATCCTATGACGTTTCTGAACTGAGCACAGGCCCCGAACATTCCACATTATTATGGTATATTTATTCTGTCTATGCTTTGCGTACCCAGATTTGGCTGCAATGCGGCCAGCATAACATGTGTAGTGCTGTGCCAACTTAAGAGAATGCACAACTCTGGGCTGTTCCCCTCCCCGATAGTACCCAATACTTGGCCCGGTCGTAGAACTATACCGGACCACCCAACTAAACAAAAAACATAGAAACTTAAATTGCATCTATACAGAGCCTTTGCATTTTGGGGTACGTGGCCAGACTTACCCATGCAGCGCACTCTCCTATTCAGGGTTACAATGGCATTCAAACGGCCCCCGGGCCATGTATTCAAGCAATTCAAAGCTGTTAGAACAAACATAAAAGTAAGGATATAGCAACCGTATACATTACTGTTCAGTTCAGATCCGGGTTCTCACTCCAGTCCATCTGCCGTCTGCGGGGTCCTGGAGGGAAACAGGGCTACGCTCCCATCCGAGTCCGATCTCTGAGTCTCCACTTCGGAGGTGGTCAAGTCGCCGATCTGCCCCGTAGTTCGGAAGGAAGAAACTGTGAGTATTGCCATCTCCTTGCCCCTCTGTATCTGCTGGGTCATTGGGCAAAACTGCATATTCCTTTTTGCGCAGTCGACGTGAGCTGCGCTGTCCTGTCGGTCGACCATCACGCGCAGTGGAAGTCAAGGTCTGTGAGACAGTCCTCAATTGTCTCCCCGGTTCCATCACCCTCCACATCGCCAGGACTTTCGAAGAAATATGTCTTCCGCTCGTGGATGATCCTTACCCGCCCCGGGAAGAGGAGGGAATACTGCAGATTCAATTCCCATAGTTTCCTTTTAACAGACAGGAAGGAGGAGCGTTGCTTCTGCACCATTAGTGTGTAATCTGGATATAGCGAGACCATAGCGTTTTCAAAGTTAATTTGGGGCACTTCTCTTGATTTCTGCAGCAACACGTCCCAGTCCCTGTAATTGAGCAGTTTAATTATGAGTGGTTGCAGTGGGGCCCCTAGCCTCGAATGGCCCATAGGGATCCTGTGTGCCCACTCGATGAGCCATCCCTCCGTATGTCGGGCAGCATCGCTCTCTTCACCCCTCTCCGGCATACCAATTACACAAATATTATTTCTCCACCCTCTCCTTTCCGCATCCTCCACTCGCTCCATCAGGCTGGCAGCTAGGGCCTGTAGTTGTTTGTTATGGGAAGTTTTCTGGATTTGCTGAGGGGATAGAACATCCAACTCTGCTGTGTGGTCCTTCACCTTGTCGGCGAGTTTGGCCTGGTCCGCCCGGAGTAGCAACAGACCAGTCGTAAGGGCGCCAATTTGAGTTTCAATGGCTTTCCTCGAGTCTCGCACTTCCTGCAAGAATAATGCAGGCTTGTCTGTTGTCTCCATTAAATTAGTAGGTGGTATACTGCTGGCCTGTTGGGAGGCGTCCATATATGCTGCAGTATACGGGACATGGTCGATACCAGTGTCGCCTTCTTGTTGCTTGCCTTTCACTCGCCCCATCTCAGAGTTGCCAGGAGCCTTGTCCCTTGCTATAATGGTAGATCTGCTCACTCTGTCTCTGTGTGGCCAGCAACACGTACTGCCGGACATCCATACAAGGCCCCCATAGCTCAGCTGCCCCAACCGGTCCTGCCGTCCATCTCTATGGAGAATAGTAGGACTCGTCTGCAGACACCAGCTTACGAGTTCCTGGTCCTGTCTCTGCTGCACAGTGCTGTGCCCAGCTCACCTCTTCTACAGCCATGCAGTGCTGTCCATTCATGCAGGTCTAGGCCGTCCCAGGTGGGTAGGTGGTGGGATCACTCCAAGCTTCCCTTCTTATGGTCTCTCTCTAGGGCAATCCCCTGCTGGCCATGTCACTACCAACTCCTCAGCACGACATGTGCTATTTCTGACCTCCTTGCATTGGCTTGCTCACCTCCACCAGTCTCTTTGCAGCCTCAGCAACACACTATCGGGCAGTTGTTTTCCTGTTCATGGAGTCAGGCTGTCCTCTCGCAGCTAAAGTCTGCCAACGCACCACCGCAGTGTCTTCTCCCCTGTAGTGCCCCAGTTGCACTTCCCGCTCGCAGTCCTCTTGTTTCCGACAGCAGGATGGCTCCGCCTTACGCTGCTGGGTAGAGCTGGTTCATGTATGCCGCGGCGCTTCCATGGTTGAGGCCCGGGCTGAGCGCACCAAGCCCGCTGGCGCTCAACCTCCAGACCGCATCTCGTCTCAGGCTTCACTCCGGCGTTCTCGTGCGACCCCGCCAGGTCTTGTCTGCATCATCCAGGGCACCACACCACAGGTCCCCGTGCACCTCCAGGCCGTGTGTGAATTCTGGCGGGTCAAACCACAACGTCAGTCCAGCCCGCCTCGACTTCCTGTCATCTCGCAGGCCCTCCTCAGCGGGGGCCCCGCAGTAGACCGGTCAAGGCTCTGATTGGTGGCACTCATTCAACACAGTGGCGCCCGATCCCTGTGGGCGGCAATCAGTGCAAGAAATGGCTAATTATCAGGATATTGACTGCCCGGGTCCGGAGCTCCCTTAAGAAGCGACCGCAATGTTCGGCAGTTGGCCACACCCCCTGGGTACACATATAGATCACAAGACAACTTTGGGAGCAGGGCCTGAAGACCCACAAGGAGGTGTATTTTAATTCACAACTAATACCAATAAATAGGATAATAAATGTCACCATGTCCCACTTCACTATGCTTGATTTATATTACTCCTAGTGTATTGATAAACATGTATAAATGTTCATAAGGTATGATGACACAAACCACATATTTGGAACACTGGTAGATCATAGACATAAGGTATCATGTTTTTACTCTTGGGATGACCTACTGTGGCTTCCCCTATGATCATTTATTTGTTTGACAAACCACAACCCAAAACAAATCTTATTGTTGTTTTAGCCCCGAAGAAGCTGTGGGAAACACCCTATATGATGAAACACATGGGCTCCACAGAAAGAAAATAAATAACAAAAGAAAAAGAATTCCATAAATGTTGATCAGAATTTTTTTTTGCATGATTCCATAAGTGTGTGCTCAGGATTCAAACTGTTTACATGTAAAGAGATCATTTTGGTCTCAATTAAGGGGGTTGGGGGATTCCTCCTTTTCTTCGGAGCACTACTACATAGATATTGGTCAGTCTCGTGAATGGAGAGCGCCAACTGAGAAACCTGGCAATAATCACCCGTTTATTCGTATACGATATTTATAAACTACAATAATTGTGGTTTTGAATTTTTCTCAGTGAACCATATCAGACAGCCTATCATGAATGTGTTTAATTATAGTAATGAAATATTGTTTTTCTGAACTACAGAGAAGAAACACGATAAAACTCTCAGATAAGTTACTTGTGGGTGTAGTCCCATAAGGCAAACCTAAAATTCTTTGGCCATACCCTTTCTGATGGGGCCATGACACCCGATCCAGCTAATGTGCAAGCTTTGTCAACTCCCCCCCACAAGATGTTTTGATGTTGCGTTCATTCCTTGGCAAGGCCAGCTACTGTTCTAGAAATATAAAAGACTTCGCTACCATAAGTGCTCCATTGAAAGACTTGATGAAAAGCAACGTTACATTGTATTGTCACATGGATGTGAGCAACGTTTCAAGAAGATAAACAAGCTATTGAGAATGCTACTGAAATGGCATATTTTGATCCAAAGCTTCATACAGAGGTTGTTGTTGACTCTTGCCCGGTCAGGTTAGGTGCAATCCTTGCATAGCACAACGGACACCCAGATGCTGGAAGACATATTGTGCAATATGCATGTGAAAGTTTGTCCCAAACTGAGCGTTACTATTCACAACCTGAGAAAGAAAGTTTAGAAGTGGTGTAGGCTAGTGAACATTTCCATGTATTCTTATGTGGAACACCTTTCACGCTTGTGACAGATTATCAAGCATTGTTGACCATCTTTGGCAATCCAAAATCCCAGATGCTTCCTTGCATTGAATACACCTCCACAATCGTGCACTGTCCAGGGAAAAATCAAAACCTTGATGACCACTTCTCAAGATTGCCTCTACAGTGCCATGGTACCCATTCCAAGAAGGCTGAAGCCTACATAAATTCCATTGTGAAATCAGGCACAACACCTGCCATTTCATTGGAATAAATTGTCATTGCCATGAGTCAAGACAGTGACATGGTAAATCAGTCTTGAACCAGCATACTTTGACAGAGAATACCAGAAGTTTAAATATGTCAACATGAACTGTCCATTAGTCAAAAAAGCGTTACCCTGAGAGATTCGAGAAATGTTATTCAGGACAGTGGGCGAAACAGGTAATTGAAGTGGTCCGTGAGGGACATTGTGTAATAATTGCCACAAAAGCAGCTATAAAAGACCGAAACTGGTTTCCCCATCTCAATGAGAGAGTTGAAAGAGAATTGATGGCCTGTCATCTATGCAACTGCCTTTCATCAAAAACCACTCAACAGACCGTAAACATGTCAGAGTTGCCAAAGCATGCAAGAGAAAGAAGTGCAGTTGAATCAATCAATCAGAGTACTCGTAAAGCGCGCTACTTACCCGTGAGGGTCCCAAGGCGCAATTGGTGATTATTGATGAATATCCGGTTCACCGTTGATAGAAGATTTCTCAATAATTACTCAAGAAAGAGTCATTAAAAGATTAGAGAAAATCTTCGAGACATGGGTTGTTCCTGTGATCCTAAAATATGAAAACACCCCACTTATCGACAGTCAAGTATTCAATGACTTTCTCAGTCATCTTAATGTGGAACATCAGAAGAGCACACCTCTTTGGCTGCAGGCCAATGGCCTTGTCGAACGTTTTATGACTACTCCCAGGAAAGATTTTCAGCGTGTTGTATTGGTGTTGATTTTGCTTATGGTTTCAAATAGAAAAAATGTATTTAAAAAGACCCACCCTAAAAAGGAATTCCCTGTAATTTACATTAACTAACAGTCCAGCGATCAAAGGCTTGTGATGGTGGAACCAGCTGAGACTCTGATGCCAAAAACTTTGTGCTGCACCATCAGTAAATGTTGTGGGTGAATCATGAGTTGGTGCAGTGGGAGCACTACTGATTTACAGTAAGTCGCCTATCTGCCACAATCTATATAAAGCCCTGAGTTAATTTTCTCACTTCATACTTCTTTTGCATGAATGGCACTGGGCTCCATGTTATTCTTCTTTGTGTGCACAACGTAAATGAGGGTGCAGAAGGTGGCACCTTCAGAGGGCTTTTATTCAACACAAAGCCACTGAATAGCGGTTTAAGAAACACCAGGGACCCACATCACCTTTTGCAGGGGTGCTCTTTGGGACTTTTCACAGAGTTTTAGTCTGGTCTTCCACATCCACACTTAGAAATAACAGCCAGATTCTAAACAAATTCTAAAGCACCTTCAGGGTAGGCCTAAATGGCACAGGATGCACAACATTTGCACAGACAAAAGTACTCAACCAAGGTTGCATCTTGACTCTCTTCTGTTCAATTTCTATAGGAATGACAGAATGACATGCATAGCAAACTACTTACAGCATTTCCTTTCCTGATGTCCCTAAGAATAAGCAATGCAAGCAATCCACTGTTATTCTATGTAGATGTCCCAAGAAGTGTCTGTATATCAAAATCTAGAATCATGATCTGGGAATCAATATGCAGGAAGACACCTTGCAAACAATTTAATTTAGGTAACCAAAGATTAGAAAACAACAAAGACTTTTAAATAACTGGTTTGATAATGTCCAGCCATTTATCTTGACGCAATGACTTGGCTAAGGCCTTAGCAGAGGAACGGCTAAAAGAAATCTACAAGCTTCTAACAGACACAACCAAAAAGCCTAAAAACATGTTTCAAGATTGATATCATCCTGTCAGCATTACGTCGACTAAAGAGGACTTTGTGGAATAAAGTACTTGGCTTCCTCCAATTAACAGCCATTGCCGCATTAGAAAAAGATCTAGGCTTTGCATAAACCGAAGAAATACAAATGCACACCTCTGCTAGGCCGGGGACATCTCATCAGGTAATTGGCACACACATGAATGGATACTGCTCAGAATCCACTTGGTGCTACTATGTAGAATTTGACATTCTGCTCACAAAAGTTTAATATGGCTGCTAGTAAAAAAAACTATGGTGAGGAACATTACATGAGCAACGATGTAATGTTTGTTTAACGTATCAGAGGAAGCTATGATAAAATCCTCCCTTCATGGTGGATTCTGTCACTAGACACACTGGAGAAAAATCAAGTATTAACCCGTTGGCTGCTTCCGCTTTTTTGCGACATTGCGGCCGTTTTAAAAACCGGGCGCAGCCGCGTCGTCCATTGGCCGACGGCAGCACCAGCGAGGTAGTGCTGCCGTCGGCCAATGGCCGACGGCAGCATTGAACGGGTTAATAAATCTAAAATGATTTAAAAAACATTGTTCTCAGTTCTGTTGAATAATGACATGGGCAGATTAGCCAAATTTTGTGGAGAGATTCATTTTCGTTATAACCACTGTCGAACATTTACCAAATGTAGGTCAGAAAGCATGAGTGCCCAAATGTTTATTCTTCTTTGAATGTTTATTGTCTATGAAGTGTCTCAATGTGTTCTTAATACAAATGTCACAAACCTGTTGTGTATAATAAAATGCGATTCTTTTTCAGAACTATTGGTGTCTATGCTCTTGTCAGGGGCAACTGCAATGCTTTTTGTACAGCAGCAGAACAGAACGTTCCTTCACATCTCTCAGTTACATCTGATCATAATATCGTTACCAACATCGTCATACCCAGTAAATAACCATTCAACAATACTGTAGCTTTCATATCTCTTTAGCACCTTCTCCGTAAACTAGGACCTCCACTCCGCTTCCAAGGCAAAGGCATGTACAAAGTACAAAATATATCGGGACAAGGATCTTGTAGTGCATCTGAGGCTGTTTTAAGTATTACTGCCATCTCACCATGCTCCCTGAGATGGGCTGTTCAATTTTATTACACTAACCACATCTAAAGGCAATGACTCACAAATATTCAGAAGAGAGATGGTCATTTTGTAATTCTGTAAATGGCAGATCTTGTGAGAAACAATTGTCAAAATGCAGTGATGCAATAAATAACAACAAGCACACTCAGGAAGGGAATTACTCATTTTAAATTAATTTCCAGGATCAGATCTGTCCCTTTGTTTCAGATTTCTTTGTTCCAGATATCTTTCCTCGTTGTGTGCCTCAGATCCAGAAATGGCCTAGCAAATGAAGGACTCTAACGAAGGGAGTCACTTCATCAGAGCATTGACTGTTTTTCAAATCCAATTAGAGGTTACATGTTAATCCAATAAAGTCTCCAAAATTGATTCATGTTCACAAAAATATATGTAGCACCTAGATGTATGAAGCTCAGTTTCAAGCATTCTTAAGGTACAGAGATGCATTATGTTATATATTTTACTTCGCATGACTACAGAATGTGGTGATTAAACAGCAGTGTAAAAAGAATTGCAATTTCATAATTTTCTCTAGCTCGGTGATCCCAGTGTTTCTGCCATACTGTAAACTGTACATTACGAGTAATCTATAATGTCTGGGTTTTATTTTGACTTTTCATAACCACATATAACTGTTTATGCCTCTACTTTAATCAGTATGATGTTTCTGTAGTACCTGGTACTTTTTACTTTATGTTAAATTCTGCCCAATTGTCTAGTTTTTTTCTGCTTGATCTGTTGCTTAAATAGTTATTCAGTTATTCTGCATGTATTCCTGATTTCTCTTCGTGTACTGGATGTGTTCTAAAACAGTTGTGAAATTTACATTGTATGGCCACATGAAATTATGATAAGAGGACTTACTCTCATCTCCCCATGCTGTACATTTGGGTCACTCCTGTTGTCATTACCTCCGTGGACGAATCATTAGCCACAATCCAATTATGACAGAATGCAGGGATATGTACTTTATATCTCATACTTAAATATGCGCAGCCATAAACACACCTTTATAGACTTAAATTCTTATTTCAACTCCCCCCCCCCTGGTATTTTGTGGAATTACAGGTGTGCCTTATTAATAGTGATTTTGCCCTCTTGTGGCCTGTGTAGTCAACCTCATATGTTAAGCCCATAAACCCACCCATGAATGCATAAGCAAGAAAAAGTTAAACCTTTTAGTCCATATTTCCCTTTTTCCATCAAGCTAACATCTGCGACGGAGTTATAAGGTACAGTGCCTCTACTGTGCTTCAATATCTTCCTTCTAATCATACTCTTACTGCTTTCATCGGTGTGGCAGAACATCTTGGGTATAACACTGGGAAGGATGCATAAAACAACCCCACCTCTTCACACTCACACATAAATGATAGACAGGACCCTAATGAATATGACCACTGTGCTTTTGCTCCATAGTTACGAATGCTGCGCACATCTGAGATTACAAATTCTGAAAACAATTGGTTTTTTAAAATGTTGTCATAAATTTGGTTTGCTGCATAATTGGTGCGGACCTGCAGTAACCATAGCTAATTGGTTGATGTTCCGTTTCTTCGCATCTATAAATCTTCCTCCAGTTATTTGTGTGATTCTCGGAAAAGTATTCATTCTGCAAATGCAGCGATTATGCACCCACCCAAGAAAGACTTGAGGCATCGTTGTTGCAAAGCTCATTTATTTTGTTATTAAATCTTCATATAATTTGTTTCACTCCTTGTTTTGCCCAGGGCTGAAAATGTATTTTAAAGGTGAAAACCAGCAACATAATCAGACCGATTTGCAAGTAACAGCAACAGATTACATGAGCAAGAAGTAGGTCTCTAGAAACAATTAAACAACAATTCAGGGTAATTTTCCATCGCTTTCAGTTTTACCAACTGTCTTTTGTGTGTGTTGCTGATTATCAGCTGCTTATAAAAGACATTTTTATTATGCATAGTTATTCACATAAAGATAATGCATTCAGTGACAAAAATAAGCCTTTTATTTCATATAATAACTGTATTTCTAAGGTGATGACCTTGTCATGTGAGCCTATACCTCCTGATCTAGATGCTTTGGGCACTTTGCCACTGCTTATCAGTGTCAAAGTACATGTGCTCTCTCTGTAAATTGTTATAATGGATTGGTGTTTCCATGATTGCCTTATTTGATCTACTACTATGGGCCCTAGTAAGATGTCGGGCGGAGATTCCTCTGCCTGACATCGTCTCGGCCGACTAATTAGGATGCGCCCAACACTGTTCAGTCGCACTCCCATACTTTACAATTGGAGCATGCATTCCGGCCGGAATGCATGCTCCCATTGTAAAATGAGAGGTGCAATTCATCCCTGCACCCCATTGCAAGCACCAACAGGTGGGGACCAAAAGTGCTCCTTCGGCCGCCAACCGGAGGCTGCGCAAGTTGAGTTTCGACAGCCTTTCTGTGTTGGAAAGGTGGCACAGAAAGGTTGTGTAAACCTGACATTGTAAACTCTCAGGTGGAAAGGCCTGCCATTGGGATTACTGGCTGCATTTCGATTTGCGGACGGGCTCTCCAAGCCCATTGGAAGCCAGTCGGAATGACCATTTGTATTCCCTTCCCACTGACTCCATCGTAAAGGGTAAGTCGGAAAGGAATCCGACCGGCATTATTACGATGCGGTCAATATGGATCTGACCGATGGTCAGAGACGTTTCCGACTGCATCATAATTAGGCCCCAAATCCCTAGAACAGTACACTGTGTGTACTTAAGGCCTGTATGACAAAAGCTGCTAGTTGGTCTGCACAAGCAGCCTTGCAAACGGTTCTCAGACCTGCCACCAAAGTGTCTGACCGCAGTTTTTACTGCCACGTCAACCTGAAAAGGACACACAATTCCCAGGCCCTAACCTTCCTTTTTCTGACATGTGAGTCACCACTGGGCTATGCCCAAAGCACCCCCATGAGCAGGGTGCAGTGTATGTGAAAGTTAGGACATGTCCTGGTGTGTGTGACATGTCCAGATAGAGAAATACAGTGTATTTCGTTTTTCACTATTGAAAGGATATCTGCCCCGTAGGATAGAATGAAAGTTTATTAATAACATCTTATAAGTATAAATTCCCATTGGGACAGGTTAGAAAGTCGAAGTTTAGTAGGCCTGAACTCAGAATATAAATATGCATCTTTTAGTAAAGATGATTTTTATATTGTGAGTTTGAAAATACCACTTTTATAAATTGGGTATTTTCTTGCTTAGCCCTTCCGTGTGCTTCTGCTGGTTTGTGGATTGACTGTCTATATTTGGAGTGACAGGGGCGGGGGATGTGCATGCTCTTAGACAGCCACTGGGGATCATTGATGTGTGTCATGCCTTTCCTGGATGAGTCAGGACTGGAAAGAATAATCCTGGGCTGCATTTAGAGTAGGAGGAGGAGATTTCCTTGCACCTGAATGGGCCTGGTCTGTCTTACACAATGATATCTTGACCTCCTGCCAGGAAGCTGGAGCAGAGAGGACAGAACTGGCTTTTACTGAGTAAAGAGCCTCTTTGCCACCAGAGAACACAAAGAAATGGAATATAAATATTGGGGCGCAGGCCTCAGAACTTTAGAAATACTACTGGAACTCAAGAGGAACCTCTGCCAAGGAGAACAGCTTGGAAAGTTGACGGAGAAGTACTGCCCCTTTGCTGTGTGCTTACTAGTGTTGTCCTGCAGTGGCTGTTTCTGCCAGGGAGAAGGTAAAGACGTTGTTTTGTGCTATGCATCCTTTTTGAAGAAGATCTCCAAGGGTTTGAAGTAGGACTTGCCTCCTGTTCTGAAGTCTCAGGGACACAAATACTTCACTACAAGCTCCCCTGAAGTTACTTGCTGGGAGTTCTAACCTGCCAAGAGGTGATGGCTGTTTTGTTGGGCCTCTGGAGGTTGTTCCTGTTGTGGGGGGTGGAAAAGAGATGCAACTAAGGCAAGCATGATACATCCACACCCGTTTCCAACACATCTACGCTGTGCCATTGAAGAAACATACGCAGCTCCTGCCCACGGCTGGAGAAATCGATGCACGCTGAATCCTGTGCATCGATCTCCGAAGTCCGAGATCACCACACTGATTCTGATGCAGGACCTGCTGTGCAGCTGCAAGAACCAACACGTCATCGTACCATTGCTGGAGAGACCAATGCAATGCAGTTGCCGCTGCATTAAGAACCGATGCATTCCCAATCCCCATGCAATGCACCATGGTGCCAAATCTAAAAGAATGCTGGGGTCACAATAAGAAACTGACGAATCACCTCCCTACATAGTAAGAAACTGACACTTCACCTCCCCTTCAGAAAGGAACTGGAGCATCACCTCCCCTGTGTGGCAGTAAGGAACCAATGCATCCGCTCCAATGGAGTATGGAGTCAACGCATCACCTTCCCTAGGCGTAAGGAACCAATGCATCACCTTCCCTGCAGCTGTTTTTGTTTATGATTTTGAGGCATCCAAGGTGATTTTTGTTTAAAGTGTTGCATCTATAGTTTGCGATGGATGGAACTGTCTTTACTTTCTAAAAGGCATATTTTGATTATCGTACCCCCAGTCAACCCATATCCACATACCTCAGATGTTTCATAAACTGTCTTGCCCAAATATCTCTACTGGTAACAAGGAACAGTCCTTGAAACAGTCTAGCCTTGTTTCTGATATTCTTTATGGCTGCCCAATCCCGGATCTAGAGACACAGGGAACCCAATGTCAACAAGGGAAGTAATTCCCTCAAATTGTGGCAGATATTTGAAATGGCATAGAGTTGCTCTAGATGAGAAGAAAGTACATGGTATTAGAGAGACCCTGGTAGAGGCCTTAGGTGAAATGGGAGAGGTTGTTACAGACTTAGATGTTATCAAAAAGATTCCCAAAATTTATGAAAAAACCATTAGTACCCTGGGAACTTTTTTCCGTACAACTGCTGGAGCAGGGCTCCACACAGCTCGCAAGAAGCCCAATGGTAATGATACGTGGTACATGAAAAATTGTAGACGTAAAAAATCTGCCCTGGTTCCGGCTGCTAAAAGTAAGCCTCTCCCTATGATTCGGTCAGCAAGAAGGGACTATAAGGTGGAAGTGTCCAAAGCTAAGAAAGAGTGGGAAGAGCAGCACTGGCAAGCCCTGAAAACAGCCAGTGTGGGGAAGGATGCCTGCCGCTTTTGGAAGTGGATTAGAACTAAGATGCGACCTGACTGTGAATCAATCACCAGTAATATCTTAAGCCAAACCTGGTACGACCACTTCCTGAAACTCTATTCTAATACAGAGGAAGGCCTGTGTGAAGGTCTAGCTACTGATTTTAGAATAGGCCTTGGGGAATCCAATAGATATCCTTTCTCTGAACTGGAAGTGGAAACCGCCATTCGGCGCATAGTCCCAGCAAAGGCAGCGGGCCCAGACGGCATCCCCGGGGATCTCCTTCGGGCAGACCCCGTAAAATGGGCGAAAATCATTACCATCTTAATTAATGCCATCGATAACGGCTCCCCGATTCCAGACTCCTGGAAATGAGCCAAGGTCGTCCCCATTTTCAAAAGGGGGGCCAGGGACGACCCCGCTAATTATAGCCCAATAAGCCTGATTGGCTCAGTCCAAAAGGTCGTTGGGAGGGTGGTGTTGGAGAGGATCTTGGAATGGGCAGATGAAAATAGGGTCCTCTCCGATTACCAAGCAGGCTTTAGGGCTGGCTCCGGGACAATCGAGCAGGTGTTCAGGCTACTCCTCCTCCACTGGAAGGTGGTCCAGATAGGCAAGGGCAGTCTTTATCTCACATTTACCGACCTGAAGACTGCATTTGACCTGGTCCCTCGGGGGCACCTGTGGCAGGTGCTAGCTGAGTAGGGGGTCCCTAGGAACATCCTAAACGTGCTGGTTCGCCTCCATGAAGGCAATTATGCTCAAGTGAGATGGGGTTCTCAAGGGCAGAAAATCGCTTGAATACCAGTGGACAGGGGCGTCCGCCAGGGTTGCGTTTTAGCTCCCACCCTATTCTCCTTGTATGTGAATTGAGTGGTCGAATATCTACAGCGAATACCATCTGACGCTCCAGCCATGGCGGACGAAAAAATCCCCACCCTCCTGTTCGCTGACGACACCCTCCTCATCTCAAAGACCCCGAGAGGCCTGCAGTGTCTTTTGGATAGCTTCCAGTCATTTTGCACCAACAGAGGGCTGGTCATCAAATCTGAGAAAAAAAAGTATTTAGTGCTAAATCCCCCTAAAAATCTTAGGACCCCACCTGTACTTAATTCTGTTCCATTAGAGAGGGTCACCACGTTCAATTATCTGGGTATTCGCATCTCCGATTCCATGCTCTGGAGTTCTCACACGCAAAAAGTGCTCCTGAATCATAAAAGGGTAGCGGGGGCAATACTCAAAGAGCATCGCTCTTCAATAAGTAAACCTATTGCCCCCGCTATCGATATTTATAAGGCCAGAGGAGTGAGTTCGGCCCTTTATGGTGCCGAACTCTGGGGTTTTACCAATTCGGACCAAATTGTGAGATCAGAAAATATATTTTTAAAAGAGCTCATGATGCTTCACCAGAGGACCCCCACTAAGCCTTTACTGCAAGATCTAGGGTGCCACTCATTCAGAGATTTAGCAAGACTTCGCCCCCTCTTGTTGTGGGCGTGCTTGTGGCGAACACCAGAACTGTCAAAGTATGCAGCGGGGCTAAGCAAAATAATGAGTATGGATGGGTGGCATAAAATCAAATGGCTAAAGGACCTAAAAATATTACTGCATGATCTTGACCTTAAAGAGGCATGGACAAACAGAACCGCCCCACCAAAGGCAGAACTCAAGAAGGCGTAGTGGTCCTGGGTCAACAACAAGGGTTTCCTTGACCCCAAAATAGGCAGGCTGACAGAGGAGTTCATGCAACATAAGCATTTTACTCGTTATAAAACATACCTAGATGTCATACAAAAACCATACGACAGAGCTCTGTATTTTGAGTTCAGGGTAGGTTAACTCCTCACACGAGAGCTGACTGCGCAATGGCAGGCTCCCTACCAAACACCAGCTTCCTGCACGAACTGTGAGGCTAACTCTGAGTCAATTGCGCATGTCATGTTCGTCTGTCCAGCCTACAAAGCGCCAAGGGAACGTTGGCTCAAACCACTCTGCAGAGAACTGGGCACTCGCAGTCACTCTGTGGCGCTGCGTATTCTAAGATCTGATGCACAAGCCCTTTATGCGTGTGGTCTGGCCAAATTCCTGAGATGGGCATGGAGTATTAGATCAAGAACCTTGAATGCTAATCTCTAAGTACTTTTGCTGCTATGTGTTTTCCGCCCTGTGCAAATTGCACTTTCTATTATTTTTACGCTGAAAATGTTATTTTTTACTATTTATCATAAGGTCTTTGATGAATTTTGTTAAACAGATGATTTGGGTACATCTATTACTTGCCAAAATGTATTCTGTTCTTAATAGTATAGCTTTTTTTATTCTTCTTCTACAGCTTTTAAGATGTGTTTTTATCGAAATAAAGCTTATTATGACTGATTATCGTATGTTGGATTTTTGTAGATTTGGTGTTGTTTGGCTCAGATAAAGATGACTTATTTTTTCTAAACTGGTGTGGTGTCCATTTGTAGGGGTTTCACAGTATTACTGTATGTTTGAATACATTCTTTACACACTGCCTCTGAGATAAGCTGCTCATGCCCAGCTACCAAGAAGGTGAGCAGTGTTTTTTTAAGTGTACCCCCTGACTAGGAAGAAGGGCCCCTACTTGGACAAAAGTGCAAATCATTGCCAACTAGAGACCCCCATTTCTAACAGAACAGGGCATAATAAATAAATAAAATAGATAACCATTGAGGACTTGTGGATGGTTACTGGAGAGGGAGGGAGGCAGGATTTTATCATGGGCATGGTTCTGGGGTTTTGTGTTATTGCTTGAGACAGCTCTAGTTGTGCGCTGCAGGAGCATTGTAACACACACTTTAACATGTACTGAAGGGTGCACTATAGGTCTGTTCTTTATTCATGACTGTATGGATTTCATGTCTATTCCATTTCCGTTTTCCTGATTCTATGGTTATATGCAAAGTAGAAGTCATTTTAACCCGTTAACCGCGGCGCGAATTCCGCCCCGGTGCAGGTGATTTAATCAGTGAGTGGGGTTTGGACGGCCCCGGCCGTCCTCCGCACTCGCCCACCGTCACGTGGGATGGCCAGGGGCTGTCTGAGGCACCGAATGGGTTAAAACATCTTTGGGTAATATGTTATATAGTGAGAGATCTCCAAGCATTCTATGATAAATAATGCTCTAAAGAGTCAGTCTGATTCTGGCTAGTTCTCACAGACGGGAATTGTAGCAATGCTTAGCGGGTAATTTAGACCTTGATTCTGATCTAATTCTCAAAGATAGGAATGGTAGGAACACTTAGAAGGTCATTTAGACCTTGTTCCAGCAACATGCAGAAGGCAGTTAAGCTTGAAGTATAAGTTATGCTGTTTTGGTAACACTCAGTAACTTTTTTGTATTTTATTACCAAACCTCTATAATAGGGGATTTGGCTAATTTCAGAAAACACTGAAAAGAAATAGCCTTGACATGTGGGAATCTTTCTGTCATCTGCATGTGGTGATCATGTATGTTGTTTCCTCTTTGGGACCACCAGGCTTTTGCTTATGGTCTTGAGCGGGAACAATGTATGTCAGAATTCCACCCTACAAACAAATGGCCTTTTAATGTACATTAGCTAACAGTCCAGAGATCAAAGGCTTGTGATGGTGGAACCAACTGAGACTCTGACGCCAATAAATTTGTGCTGCAACAATTGATGTCTTAAAGGTGCAATAACATTTTGATTAGTGATATATTTGATGCTTTTATGGATTCATGTGTTCCAAATAAAGATTTGCGAGACTGAGAATGTTGGAACCAGTACAGGCTCTGGTGCCAGAAAAGTTGTGCTTCACCCATCAGTTAATGTAGTGGGTGAGCCACACGTTTGCTGCAGTGGGAGCACTACTGAGTTACAGTAAGACTCCAGATCTGCTAGACTCTAAATAAGGACCTGAGTTATTTTTCTGACTTGATAATTCTTCTGCATTCATGGCATTGGGTTCCATATTACTCTTCTTTGTGTGCAGACTGTAAATGAGGGTGCACATATTGTATCTAAACATGTACAGAAAGTGGGTGATCATTGCTACTGGTGAACAGGATGAAAAGAAATGAGGGAGTGAAGAGTCAGTACTTTTCAATGGGTAAAATTAGTTAAATCATTCTTGAGATTAAGCCTTATTCCCCAGTATCATTTTAGTGCAGACTGCTTAACTTTATGGTATTCCAGAAACCATTAACAAAATGCTTAGTATGTCTCCACATTGAATTAATCTTTAAATTAATAAGCATATGACTAGGTCCACAGCTCAATACTTCTACAGCATCTCACACATTTACATGTGTTTTTTTCTGATATGAGCTTTTCTGATTTGTGCACACTTTAATAAAAGTAACACAGTGAAAACACCATGAAAAACTCCACCGCAGTTTAGAAAAATAGAGTACAACAAGATTGAAATGACAGAAATCCACTAATCAGAACTTTAGACATGAATTTTTAAAGATTAAGGGCCATATGTATCATTCCAAATTCGGATTGCAAACACCGAAATTTGCAGAATGTTATTGTTTGCGACAGCAATTGGGCTTAGTGGCATCTATCAATGATAGACTGCCTCGCAAAATAAGGGATAGCAAAATTAGCGATTCCCTATTTTACGATTCCTTAAATGCAATGTAAGAAGCACAGAAAAAGTGAAATTTGTCCTTAAGGAATCGCAAATTACCACCAACTTCAAGTTGGTGTTAATTTGCGATTTCTTTGAAAAGTGCACTTTATTCATTTTTCAACGTGCAATGTGGCCCACATCCCTGCCCATAGGGCATGTATGTGTGACACATGTGCACCCATGCTTATTTCAGGGGTCCAACAGAGTGTCCTTTTGACACACTGGCACCCTTGAAATTGCATTCTCAATTTGCGATTCTCTATTTGCGAATCACAAATTGAGAATGTTTTCCCATTCGTTCCTATGGGTCTCTAGGCCCATAGGAATGAACGGGGAGGGTTTCCTTAATTGTGAATCACACTTTTCGATACGCAATTAAGGAATATGTAGGATTCGCAAATTATTTTGCTAATCCAACATACATCTCGTTTTACGATTCTCAAATAGCGATTCTCTAAAATTCTCTATTTGAGAATCGTAAAACCAAACTTTCATACATATGCCCCTAAATGCAAAAACAGTGCTTTGAAGTCCACAGTGCAGTCTGACCTTGATGGAGGGCAGGCCGACCAGAGGACTTGCGAAAGGTCTGCTGAAAAAATGCCTTGTACGGAGCAACCGTCATTATAGAAAGATTTACTGCGTCGGTTCTGATACATGAAGTTGCGTCAATACGTTAGAGTCAAGGCCTTGCAGTTGGTGTTGAAGGATCAGTGCTCCATCAATGTCATGCACCTCTTAAGCATTCCTTGTAACCTGTTCACTCATTCTGAGTTCCTTAGCTACTTCCAGTGGTTCTGGGGCTCTAAAAATCATGGCAAGCAAGGGGCTCTGTCACAAATTGTGAAGCTAGGGAGGATTGTTTTCCTTGGTCTGGAGTTTTTGCTGCTAGTTTTAGTCTTGATGCTTAAGTATGGGAGAATGTCTCTTGTTTCTTGGTAAGGGTGTAAGCAATTGCTTTTTAAATCCTTTACAAGGTTTGTGGAAAAGTTAGCATTTACATAGAACATCCTCTTTAGGATTGATTTTTCTTTCAAGTATTTTAAGCACCAATTACAACTCTCCTCAAGTGAACATATTTCATTAGTCTGGCCATCTCAAACCTTGAAAGTATTGATTTGAGTTTGCCCTGGTTCTTGTGCCACATGTTCTTACTTCTCTGCATTCCAGCATGTATCCCAACCTTTACTTACTTTGAAAGTTTGTTTTATTGGAGTCAGTTATGTCAAGCCTCTTACAGATAAACCTTTAGCAACTATCTCTCTGATAGATCAAGAGACTATTTATGCCTGGGCAGGTCCCAGAGGCCTAATACTTACTCTCTAGAGAGAAATAGTCTTCTTAATCCAAGATATATTAATACTTTTACAATTTATTTTCTAGGCACTGAGTGTATCAGCAACATTCAATAACATATATATTGAATATCAGATCCATGCGCTGACCTTTGGACGGACAACTTCGGAGAACGCTTCCTGGACTCCAAAGGTACTGGTTAGTTTTAAAGCTTAACATCGTGATATGACGCTGACACCATAACTGTGCAACTACACAGGCGCAGAAAAGGAGGAGCACCCCGGCAGAGCGGGGGAGAGCATTTTGAAAACCGCCGCCACTGCCGAGAGTCAGACTTACCCACCACAAGCCCGAGGAAGGCTGAAGCCATTGCCCACGCCACCGCCAAGAGTCAAGGGTTACCAGACTCCGCGCCGCCGCTCCGGGAGACTCCAAATCCCGGCAGGCACCGCGGCGGCGCGTCTGAGTGACGCGGCTGCGACCAGGGAGCGCCAACAGAGGCGCAGAAAAGGAGGAGCACCCCGGCAGAGCGGGGGAGAGCATTTTGAAACCGCCGCCACTGCCGAGAGTCAGACTTACCTACCACAAGCCCGAGGAAGGCTGAAGCCATTGCCCACGCCACCGCCAAGAGTCAAGGGTTACCAGACTCCGCGCCGCCGCTCCGGGAGACTCCAAATCCCGGCAGGCACCGCGGCGGCGCGTCTGAGTGACGCGGCTGCGACCAGGGAGCGCCAACAGAGGCGCAGAAAAGGAGGAGCACCCCGGCAGAGCGGGGGAGAGCATTTTGAAACCGCCGCCACTGCCGAGAGTCAGACTTACCTACCACAAGCCCGAGGAAGGCTGAAGCCATTGCCCACGCCACCGCCAAGAGTCAAGGGTTACCAGACTCCGCGCCGCCGCTCCGGGAGACTCCAAATCCCGGCAGGCACCGCGGCGGCGCGTCTGAGTGACGCGGCTGCGACCAGGGAGCGCCAACAGAGGTGCAGAAAAGGAGGAGCACCCCGGCAGAGCGGGGGAGAGCATTTTGAAACCGCCGCCACTGCCGAGAGTCAGACTTACCTACCACAAGCCCGAGGAAGGCTGAAGCCATTGCCCACGCCACCGCCAAGAGTCAAGGGTTACCAGACTCCGCGCCGCCGCCCCGGGAGACTCCAAATCCCGGCAGGCACCGCGGCGGCGCGTCTGAGTGACGCGGCTGCGACCAGGGAGCGCCAACAGAGGCGCAGAAAAGGAGGAGCACCCCGGCAGAGCGGGGGAGAGCATTTTGAAACCGCCGCCACTGCCGAGAGTCAGACTTACCTACCACAAGCCCGAGGAAGGCTGAAGCCATTGCCCACGCCACCGCCAAGAGTCAAGGGTTACCAGACTCCGCGCCGCCGCTCCGGGAGACTCCAAATCCCGGCAGGCACCGCGGCGGCGCGTCTGAGTGACGCGGCTGCGACCAGGGAGCGCCAACAGAGGTGCAGAAAAGGAGGAGCACCCCCGCGTCGCGGGACGCGAGCGGGACACCCGGGGCGAAGCCCGGGCAAAGGGCGGGCCGTCTGAGGCCGTCCGAGGTCGGCCAAGGTCGGGTCGGGCCAGGGACTTTGCACAACTTTCCATAGGCCTGCCAAGGATTGTTGTAATTCGGATTCATTGACTCACAGGTACATTTTCTTACCCCTCAATTTGTTGTGAGCCTTGACCCTGCACTTACTCTGTATATTGTTGTACACATGCCTGGTAGAAAGTTAACCCCTGTTACAAACACCATGGAGAACTACCTAGTCCAAAAAGTGACTAAGATAAATAGTGACAGAAGGTCCTCTTTGGGCTTAGATTCATCCACGTTATCTCCATCATTAGATAAAGAGCCCGAGGATCCCTTCGATCTACTAAATAGTAGTCTCTCTGGGGAGGCGCACGCTGCTGTTCAGGATTCTGTTATTATCCAGCCCAGTGGTATAGTAGCCAGTACTGCTGACAACAATGTTCATGAAGTAGTGATTGTGACCCCTTCAACTAGTGAGTCCAGCACTGTAAAGTCTGTTCCTGTTCCAGCACCGAGGGCTACAAGGGCCAAGAGGAAAGTTACACAAAAACGGGGGGGACTAAGGTCAGCCAAAAATAAAATAGCTTCGCCACCAAGGACAAATTCTGATGAGGAGGCGGACGACTCGTCTGATGAAACTTATGTGTCCTTCTCTAATGCCCAATTTCAGAAGTTTTGCAGTATGATGGATACAAAAATCAAAGGGATAGTTAAACCTTTGATAAGTAAAATTGATAAACTATCCGCTGAGGTATCTAAATTGGAAGGCTTACTTGGAAAAACCCTGGGAGAGGTGGGAAAACTCCCAGAAGTCATCACCTCTAGTGTTCAAACCTTGGCGAGCGAAATCCAACTGATTAAATCTACAGAATTGATTTCTACTGTCGCCCCAAACCTCCCAATGGCCCCATTGATAAATCTAACGGATGATACCCCTGGTGCAGTACCCTCTGCCCCTCTTCTTGGTGAACCTAATACTGCGCAAGGGTCTTTTGAGCTGGTGGTGGAAGCCTCACCATTAGTTCTTGTACTGGCTAATGTGCCTCCTTTAGTCTCTGGGGAAGTTGAATCAACATCATCACTCCTTAATAAATCCTTATCTTGGCTATCTGATAATATGTCCATATCACCATGGGGCAAGCAGCAACTGGCTGAGGAGTTGGTTAACGCAAGAAGAGTTGAGTGGATCGGGAATAAGGAAAAGAAGTTCAAGGGTGACTGTGTAGTCCTCAATCTCTCTGACCCTGAGGTTCTACCGAACATCTTGCCCCATATTTTTCCGCCGCAGAGACGATCTACCTCTATTGTACCATTGACTCTTGACTTTTTCTATCCTCGAAAAGGCAGAGGCCTCAATCCAAGCACTCTGAGAACAAAATGGAATGTTATACCCAAAAGGGGCAGTAAGAATTTTGGCTCCGTAGGGTGGGGTCTAGGTTTGGAAAATAGATTTTCTGCCCTTTCTAATTTAGATGCTTGTGATTGACATACAATGTGCCGTTTACCTCTGCTAGAAACTTGTTCAGATGCTTGCATAACTGAGGGGAATAGTCGAGTTACAGGTGGGCCAAATGATCTATGTAACCTTGTTGTCGCTGTGGGACTACCTCCTGTGAGTAGTAATGCTAATGTTACAGCTGATGCAGAGCTGAATGGGTCTGATCACAGTCCTGTATTAAGCATGGAACGAGCCTCTGAAAATTTATTATCATGGAACATAGCTGGGCTTAGTTCCAAAATGGACTGTGGAGAATGGTTTGGGTTTGTCAGCAAGTACGATGTTTGCATTTTCCAAGAAACATGGGCCTGTGATCCTGTCTTCGCTTTGGGGTACTTGAACTTTTATGTACCAGCTTCCAAGGGCCCCAAAGGGAGACCGATGGGGGGTCTCACTATATGGGTCCGCCAGTCCCTGAGGATTGTAGTAAAAAATCTGGTGCTTAACCTCAAAGATATACAGCTTATTAGACTTACGAGGGACTCCTCCTCTTCCATTGACATTTATAATGTATATGCTAGGGGAGGAAGTGGAGGTAAATCTGCAGTCCTATCGTCTCTGTATAGTCTTCTAGACACTCACTCCTCTGGGAATAACATTATACTGGCAGGGGACCTAAATCGTACTTTTGAACCCCTTGATACTGGAGAGGCTTATCTAGGTGCGGAGGAAGATAAGATCTGGGATATCCCCGCACTTGATTCAATCCAAATAACTCGTTGGACTGAGGATGTTCTAGGTCTAAATGCTATGTGCCTTGAACACGGGTTAAGGGCTTTGAATGGTCGTACTAAGTCAGACAGAGTGCCAGCCATGACTTTTAATAATGGCAGGTCCGAGAGCCGCATTGACTATGTCATTTGTAGTATGTCCTTATGGTCATCTATTATTGATATGGAGGTCAAGGAAAGGCCAGAGAGTGACCATAACCCCCTATGCGTTCGTCACAAACTGTGCCTGTTTGATGTTATTGCACCTAGTACTTTTGCTGATCCTTTACCCCCATTGATTGTGCCAACTAACGATTTACGCAGGCTCAGGTGGACTACTGTTAAAACAGACCAGCTGGTTCTAGAAAAAATAAGTATGGCAACTGACAAGGCTATCATGGCCCTTGAGGGTGCGGTTGCGCTCCCCCTGAGCAAAAATAATGTTATCAATGTCCATAAAGCTCTTTTCAACGAAATCAAATGCCATTTTCTGAAACCGGTAAATAAAAGGCGGATCTGCACCTATAGAGCAGCAAGATGGTACAATCATGAATGTAGGGTGGCAAGAACATTTTTGGGTGACGCAATTAAAAACAAAAATCTAGAGGTTATTAGATTAGCCAGGAAGCAATACAAACAGTGCATAGCAAAAGCGAAAAAAGATTGGGACGAGGCACATTGGAATAACTTAAAAAATGCAAGCGACCGCAAAGATTCTAGGTTATTTTGGCATATAGTCAAATGGGGACACAACAGATTAGAAGAGGCTAGCTCTAATAATGTCCCTCAGGATGCTTGGGTCAAGTTTTTTTGTGATCAGTATGCTTGCAGAGAACTGGCAGTAGATAGAAGATGTATGCCCGCTCAACCAGCAGAGGAGGACATGTTCACCCAGAGTGAAATAGTCACTGCTCTTAAAACTGTTCGAAGTGGGCGGGCTCCTGGAATTGACGGGGTTCCGGCAGATGTTTTTCTGAATGACATTGAAAAATGGTGCAAATACATTTACCTGTTAATAAATTTTATCAGCAGAGGTGCAGACATCCCAGTAACCTGGCGGGGTGCTGTAATTATCCCTATATATAAGAAGGGAGATCGAGCCCAGCCTGGTAATTATCGCCCCATCAGTTTAATTGACACTATCCAGAAGGTAGTGGGGCGAGTAATTGTCAACAGGTTGCTAGATTGGATTGAGGACAATAATATCCTATCCCCCTTTCAGGCTGGATTTCGCAGGGCAACCAGCACTGTGGATCAAGTCTTTTGTTTCCAACTGATACAGTGGAAGACCGTGGTGCTAGGCGGAGGTAGCCTGTATGCAGCATTTGTTGACCTGCGGGCTGCCTTCGACCTGGTACCTAGGGCCAAACTGTGGGAAGTGTTGGAGACACTAGGTGTCCCTGGGGACCTGTTGACTTTAATTATGCGTTTGCATGAGGGCACCTATGCCAAGATACGTTGGGGAGGGTATGGGAATGACACTGCCGAATTTCCCGTAGAGCGCGGGGTTCGCCAGGGTTGTTCAATGGCCCCTACATTGTTCACCCTTTTTATCAATGGTGTAGTTGCCCGCATGCAAACTCGGGCTGTGGATGCCCCTTCTTTGGCAGGTGAGAAAGTCCCTATTTTAATGTTCGCCGATGATACTTTAATTTTATCAAAAACACCAAGTGGTCTGCAAAAGGCATTGGCATTATTTGACGAGTTTTGTGTTGATCACGGTCTGGAAGTGAATGCGTCCAAGACAAAACTCATGGCTTTTAATCCACATAGAAATTTTAAATCAAATATTTCCATGAGTGGTCGCACTCTGGAACTTGTAAAATCTTTTACATATCTGGGGATTCTTATCTCCAATGATAATAAGTGGCAACAACATCTAAATACTGCTATACTGAGGCACAAGCAGCTAGCTGGCACTATTATCAAGGAGTTTAGGAAATCATTGACAAAACCCATCAAACCTCCCTTGATAATATACGAGGCAAAAGCCATTGGGTCTGCCTTGTACGGGGCGGAGCTTTGGGGGAATGAAAACCTCCAAGAGCTCCAAATATCAGAAAATAAATTTCTTAGGCTGCTAACAGGTATCCCGCAGAGCAGTCCACTTTTGCCCCTGCGCTATGAGTTAGGATGGAGAGAAATTTCGGAAAAGGCTAAATTACGTCCGATTTTATTCTGGCGTAGATTTTGGACTACGCCAGAGCTCTCTCACTACGCGGACGGGCTTATTGATGTTATTAAATCTGACCATTATCATAAAATCAGATGGTTTAAAACATTGCAAACTGCATTGTTCAACCTAGGACTAAATGCTCTATGGACCGATCCTGCTGGGGCTTTATTCCCCACTAAGATCGCTTTAAAAAATATTTTTGGGGAACATGTTGCCAATAGGAGCATGCTTAGTACTAATAATGGGACCTTGACTACCGGTTTCTTAGAAATCAAGATGTATCCCAATTATGAAAAGTATTGGGATTACATCACAATCCCCATGGACAGAAAATTGTTATTCCAACTGAGGGCAGGCTCGCTCCCTCTTCGTAAATTAACATCTAAATGGAAATCTGGGGGCACGGCCACTTGCCCAGTCTGTGGGGTAGGAAATGAAACTGTAGGTCACTTTTTGTTTTGTTGCCCAGTATATTCTGTTCCAAGGCGTGTCTGCTTGGCTCCTATGTGTAGGAACCTAGGCACAAAAAGTAGTATGGTGGCATTGCGTATTGCAAAATCCACTACTGAAGATTGGATCAATATTGCCATTGCAAAATATTTGGGGTGGGCATGGGTCTTAAGGCAGAGACTGTTGGTAAATTAATTACCCTCTACCAAATTGCCTAAGGACTGCTAGACAAATGTCTATTCTCTGTAACTGTTTAATAATAGTCCAGAGATTGCTAAACTATCGTTTACTCTCTGTAATTGTTGATCAGAGACTGCTAGATCTTTGTCTATTTTATGCTAAGGATTATTTAATGTATCATCGGTTAGAACTTTTAACGTTATGGATGTTAGAGGATTTTCACATTGTCATTACGATTGTTACTCCTCTGGCTTTTTGATGGAAATGATTTTTGCACCTGTATATATGATGCGTCAATTTTATTAATTGTTTAATTTTTGTAGGTGTTGCGTTTTTTAAACGCTTATATTGTAAATGTGCTTTGTCTAAATTGACTTTGTAAATTGAATCGCTTTTTATTATATGTTTGTATGTCTTGCTTTTATGAGTAAAACTCGAATAAAGCACTTTAAACTTGAACTTGAATATTAAAGACACTTCTGTTAAGGAGGTTGAATTGTCTGTGTCTGTATTTTTTGAAAAAACTGCTTTATTTTTGTGATTTTATACAAATATCTGTGAATGCTGTATTTGTCCTACATATTCAGGCCTCGAGGTCACACTTATAAAGATATGTATCTATACAAGCTGAATACCTCAAAATGACAGTGGACCATTTCGCCACCATCGCGCCCGGAGGCGCTACTTAAGAAGAGAGGCTCCCTCGGTGGAGCAGGGGGCTTTTCTGCACAAGACTGGTGTGTGCACTTACCTGCTGGTCCAGCCTCCGCCTGCTGCATCTGGGGGGGCTAACGCTGTGTGTCTCCCTGCCGCCTCTTTCCTCCACCTCGCGGCCGGAGACTACAGCTCCCAGGTAGCCTAGCGGTCACTTCCGGTTTTCGCCACCATCGCGCCCGGAGGTGCTACTTAAAAAGAGAGGCTCTCTCGGTGGAGCGGGGGGCATTTCTGCACAAGACTGGTGTGTGCACTTACCTGCTGGTCCGGCCTCCGCCTGCTGCATCTGGGGGGCTAACGCTGTGTGTCTCCCTGCCGCCGCTTTCCTCTACATTGCGGCTGGAGACTACAGCTCCCAGGTAGCCTAGCGGTCACTTCCGGTTTTCGCCACCATCGTGCCCAAGGCGCTACTTAAGAAGAGAGGCTCCCTCCACGTTGCGGGACACGCGCGGGACTTGCCGGGCTAAGCCCGGGCAAAGGGCGGGCCGTCTGAACGCGGCTCGGCTCGGCCACAGACCTTGGCAGTTTCAGATAAGACTTATCCCCTATTTTCCGTGAGATTATTATGTTATAGTTATATCATTGTAATATTTGTATTACTTTCCTAACTCGAGCGATTCATGATAGCTGCGGTGTTTTAAATTTTGGTTTTGCTGTTCCTGCACAAAGCTTAAACTATGTCTAAACTTCGATCCGCTAAATCTACCTCAGCATCAGCCACAATGGATAACTACTTAGTCAAAGTAGTAAATAAAATTAACAATGACCGGCGAGCTTCATTAAGCCGGGGTAGCCCCCCTGCCTCTCCCATTAATGCGTCCACACCTTTTGATACACCGACGCTAGATAATAGTCAATCAAGGCAACTAGGCTATAATAAACAATAAAACTACCAATGATATTCTGGTTTCCCCAGTATCAAGCCAGATTGTGCTAGAAGATGATCTTTTTGAGTCCTCACAACAACCTTCCCCGGCGCGTAGAGTAGTAAGGGCATGCAGGAAGCTACCTAAAAACGGGGGGTACTAGGAAAACTAAAAGTGTGGGACATACCCCCAAAAAATTCAGTGGGAACCGAGACCCCAGAAAAGGAGGGGATGTCTACTTTGAACCCTAGTTAGCATTATTGAAGCCAAAATGGAAATGATTATTAAACCATTAGTAGCCAAATTAGATCAGGTCACAAATGAAGTAACTAGACTGGGTGGCCTTTTGAAGACCCATATTGCCCTGGCAGAAACTAACAAGGTCACAAAAACTGGTAATAATGTAAGCAAGGAAGTAGCATTACCATCTGAGGGGGGGGCCAGGGTAAACCAAACAGTCATACCCGTCCTGTTGCCCACAGTAATTCAGGGAAACCAAGCGAACCAAGGAAACAAAGTATCTACAGAAGGTGAGAATACAGGGGGGTGGACTGGAGTGAGGAGACGACGTTTTATTAATCTCCCTCCAGATTGCGCCCCCTACGTGGTTGTTTTAACTAATGTTCCCCCGGTTGACACCCACTTAAGCCAGTCCCAACAGGAATCTCACGATTCTCTGAAGAATAAATCTGTTTCATGGTTGCACAAACACTGTGGGTTCCCAATTACCTACTCCAATGATATATTAACTACCAGGAGGGTTAACTGGATTGGTGACTCCAGAAAGACCAGCTCGGGGGACTGTGTTATTATCAATTTTAAGCACCCCCAACACGTTGCTACAGTTCTGCTTAGAGCAGCCTCCCTACTGTTTGCAGAAAACGGTGTGTCTGTACGTCCACTTGGCTTCTTTTACAGACACCTCAGTAATATAACATCCACTGATACTAACCAACCGAAGCCGTTCTCACCTTTTCTTAGACCTGGTCTAGCTATCCCACTACAAAATCGCTTCCACGCTTTAAATAGCCTGGACTCCAATGATTACTCATCCCGGTCAATCCGTTACCCCAGAGTGAGGATATTAATACCCCGGCAACCGGAATAACTGAAAGCCTTACAGTTTCTACCCTAATTAGGCCGGGTAACTCCAACCTGTTGTACGACCATGAGGGCCCGCCTATCGGAAATCTAAGGGAAATAGATAGACCCACTGTAATCTTGCCATCAGATAGGGTCTGTTCAGGGACTAATGGGATAATCATTACTACCTGGAACGTTGCAGGACTGAAATCTAAGGGAAATGACTTGGGCTGGTCCAATTTTTTTAATAGCTATGATATCCATTGTTTCCAGGAAACTTGGTGTAGAGAAGAAGTAAAGTACGAGGGTTTTGTTTTTTATAATTTGCAGGCGCAAGGGAATGGGCCAGGTAGAGCCAAAGGTGGTCTAATAATCCTAGTATCTATCAAGCGCCCGATTATTGAAAAAATAGTATATTACCGTTGGAGCACACGCCCAGATCCTCTCGTTATTAGAGGGGCGTGAGCATAATATTCTTCTGGTAAATTATTACAATAACATTTTCGATAACTCCAGGGTAGTAGTTGTTGATGACCTGGCTAGTACTGTCGAAAATTTAATTTCAGATGTGAATGTCTCTTTTGATCTTATTTGGGTTGGAGACTTCAATACCCCATTATGTGAACTGCCAATGGGGAAAATATGTGGGTTTACTGATGATAGCGGCATGGATGATTTACATTTTAGACATAACCGTTATGGAGAGGCTTTAAATAATCTCTTGGGATGTTATGATCTGGAAATCCTGGGGTTTTTAAAGGACGAAAATGGCCAAATTGTCCCTACATTTAAGAACTGGTGCTCCAGTTCGGTTATTGACCATGTGATTGTCTCCTCCAATGTTGCATCCTGTTGTGCTCCTCCTAGGATTGAAATTTCTACCCTAAGTGACCATAATTGTATAATCTTGAAAACCACCTTATGGGGTGACCGCTTTGTCAATGTGGGTACCACAGTCTCCAATCTGGAACCCCATAGACCTAACGGAGTTCGTTTAAGATGGGTTGGGGATAAGGCTACCGAATTAATTGGCTCTATTGTCAGGAATTGCATGGGAGAAATCTCTTTTATACTTGACAATTGTGCCGACTATGAACAGGTTTTATGTGCTTTTAATGATATTAATAAATGTATTGATGTCAGGTTTACCATACCTAAAGGGGGCCAGTGTAAAAATGAATCGGCCTGGTTTAACCATTCATGTACCAGGCTACTAACTGAATTAAAACATGCTCTTGCTAAAAAGCCCAGGGACGTAGACTCTGTAACAAAATTAAGACGAGAATATAAGTGTGCCTTAAAGCAAAGGAAGAGTGAGCTACAGCAGTCGGCATGGGATTCTCTGAACCAGGCTGCTGAGTGCCCCAATAGTACTCTGTTTTGGGCTACTGTGAACTCTCCTTTCCTTAAGGGCGAAAATCTGCCAGAGTAAACTTCTAACGTCCCGTGCGATGATTGGATAGCCCATTTTTCAGAGATTTTTGATTCTAATAGCTGCCTGGATACTGACCTGAGAACGTGGGAAGTCCTACCCCTGGACATTAAAGTCAGCGAGGTAGAACTTGGCATACGGGCAAGCAAGGGGGGGAAAGCCCAGGGACCCGATGGAGTACATATCGATGTCTATAAAGCAGAGCCAGAGTTGTGGAGCACTCTTCTGGCCATTGCTTTTAATTCTGCAGTATGTACCTAGGCCCCTGAAACAATTATTATCCCTATACATAAAAAGGGCAGTAGGACTGAGGTAAAAAATTACCGCCCGATTTCTCTTCTCGACTCTTCAGTCAAGATTATGAGTCGAGTTATGCTAGCAAGGCTAGAGGAATGGGCCGAGGAAGAGGGTATCCTCGCTGATAGTCAGTATGGATTCAGAAAGGGCAGGGGTACACTCGAGCAGTGCTTAAACCTTGATCTATTGATCGGGGCATACACTGAAGCTAAACTAGGGTCAATTTACCTCTGCTTTGCAGACCTTAGTAGTGCTTTTGACATGATTGACCATTCTATTTTATGGCCAACCCTTTTACAGTTAGGAGCCCCAGAGGGCATAATCTACTTTCTGGCCAGACAGTATAGGAAACTAACAACTTGTGTGCGCTTTGGCACTAATGGTGAATGCACTCAAAATTCGGTGTCAAAAGAGGGATTAGACAGGGCTGTGTATTGGCCCCCCTCCTTTTTATCTTATTTATTAATGGAATCGACGAGATTTTAAAAGGTGTTAAAGCAGATGCCCCCATGATTAATGGAAATCCAGTGCCCGTGTTATTATATGCCGATGACGCTGTCCTGCTCTCCAGAACACTGTTAGGATTACAGCGTCTGAATAATAGATTTTCAACCTTTATCAGTGATCGAAAACTAATAATTAACAAGGGGAAAACGTTTACCATGACCTGTGGGGCTAAAAGCAAAGCGTCTAACTGTTTTTTTTATTGATAATGTCAAGGTGGGTCAGGTGGATACATTATGTTATCTCGGTACAACCTTCTCCAAAGATAGATCATGGTCCAACGAATTTAAAAACATTTGCATCAAAATGGCTAAAAATGCACATGGTGTTTTTAGATTTACCCATAAGGTTGGGGACCACCGTACAAACGATACGCTTAAGATCTATCAAGCCAGGTGTGTTACTATCGCTCTTTATGGAGCCGGTGTATGGGGGCACAGGCGTGACCATAAGTTGGAGCAGGAGGAAAATTCTTTTCTTAAAAAGCTCCTGTCGTTGCCAACTTCTGCTTCTACCGAGTTAATTCACCAGGAAACAGACACCTACTTCCTGACCGATCAATTATCCCTGAGGCCACTTATGATCCGGCGGTAAATCTGGCTCCAGTAAAAGAAAAATCTTTTACTAGATCGATCATCGAGGGTTGTCTCTTGTTGGACACATTTTCTAATATTCCCTGGCTAAAATATGTGATCAGTTGTTTTTCTGAGATTTTTAATTTAAATGTCTTGGTTGACCCTGGCGCTGCGGCTCTAATCCCAAAGGCTGAGCTGAAATCTAAATTTTTGGCCTTTTCTGTGAGAAAGAGAGCTGTTGCTAACGGATCGTTATCAACTGTCACATTTTACAATAGCCATACTATTGCTGAAGGTTTTCCCCTCTATTTAATATGGGTGACTAGGCCATCTCCCAAGTATGTGCTAACCAGACTGAGGTTTGGTGTAGCACATCACTTAGTTGCTCTGCCAACTCCTAAAAAACATCCGCAGGGGCCATGTATGTGTGATGGTGTATCTAGACAAAGCACTTTGCACTTTCTTTTGATCAGAAAACTGTATATGAATTTTCGTACTACTTTTTTAAAACCACTATTTCTTAAGTATGGAGTACTCACAGTTATGCAGGCCATGAGTCCTATTTTTAACCTGCAACATGTCGATGTCTGTTTTTTTACTGCTACGTTTTTAATTCAATCTGTAAAAGCTAGGAAAAGTATGTGTTTTTAAATTATCGTGTCTGTTATTCTCCGGTAGCTTTTTTAACTCTGTAAACCACTGTAATTATTATGTAATGTATGTGTTTTGTGCTTTTATGGTCATTTTTTATGCACCGAATAAACTTTCATGACTTGACTTGACTTGACAGTGGACCAGAATGTCTTTGTGTTTAGTATGGTGGGTGTCACAGCACAAATATAAGGCCAGAGAAGTAGAGAGACAAATGACACAGAAGTTTCATTTGTTCACACAAGAAGCTGCACCTGTTTGGTAGGGGAAGTTACCCATGAATGTCAGGTGTTAGACAATTAAAATTATATTTATACACTGGGGGTAACTGTTCCTAAGGTCTCAGGGGAGAAGCAACCATATTTTGGTTGGTAAGAGGGAATTGTAACAAGTGGTCAGACTCAAAGAATGTTGCGTTTATAAATAGTGGTGGGGGAATCCCTCCTTTTGTATATAGTGCCCTCACACACCCTTGCGAGTGTCATGCTTCATCATCGGGCATTGCTCCTTGTGGGGGCAGTGCTTCAGTTCCACCCGGCCCCCGTGAGAGGGCTCTTTAATGGAGATATTTTAAGGAGATGCCGCAGTTATGCATGTGGGTATGTGGGCTTAGGGAGGTGAGTGAGTGGCTGAATTAAAATTACCAATCGGTACCTAGAACCTGTGTTTATTCGGGTTCCGGATGGTAAATTAATAAAGGTGTAAATCCTGGAGCTCCTCTTAAAAACAAATACAGAGGGCGGATGTATGACTAATAGCTGCTCTAAGAATAGGTGCCAGGGTGAATAAATCACTCATAAAAAAGGTCAACATTTTTTGCGCTCTTAGTTGGTCCCTAAGGAATCCTTAGGCGCTTCGTCAGGACTGGAAAGCTGGTGAAGTAAACAAGAAGAGGAAAGGTCCCAGGAAAAAGAAAATCCTGTGAACCTGTGATACCTTATTCTTAAGGTGTGTAAGCATCTTTGCGCTGATAGGAACTCTCAATGCAGGTTCCTATCCCCAACCTGGCAAAACAAAAATAGAGAAAGACACACAATTATATTTAAGGATATAAAAATGCATTTTACATGAATGGCATACATCATTTCCATGCGATGTGCTTTGCCACTCTTGCATGCACATGAGCTAAGAATATTATAGTCTTGTGCCCGGGTGTCCTGATAACAGTGGAAAGAAGGACACGTATCACAGGGTGCAGCTGACAATAGTGCAAAAGGGTGGAGCTTATAGGCTGAATCTATAATTGGATACCCTATAGTTCCCACATGCACTTTGCCCGCTGAGAATGGTTCCGGCTCAATGAAACCGGGTGAGGTTTGATGCATATCTTGGAAATCAGTAATTAATGTGGCTGGCGGTATGGAGTTCAAGGCATAAGCCCAAGGTCAAGTGGTTTTGTGGTGCACTGACGGAATACCTAAGGACCAATATAGCACATAATGGCCTCTTAGTTAAGCTTTCACCAAGAATATTTTTAGAAGACCTTACCTTCCGCACGGAATGGTCAAAGATCGCATAGAAGTACACACGGATTTGGCTTGTGCTAATCATTAACATGGACAAACGCCTATCGGATGAATTCCTGATACAGATCAGGCCAGCTGAAAACAGTCTGAAGGCTGGGATCTCAGTCACGGCGTATAAATCACAACTTAAATTAACGAAGAATTGAAAAAGCACAAGGAATTCCTCCCAAAACAGAATATAATCAAACTTCAGAAGGACGTCAAATGCTTCAACAAAGAGAAAGTATACCCTTATACTAAGGAAGACTATGTGATCCAGAACTACAAAACTTTCTCAGATGAAGGGGGCAGTATCCAATCCTATAGATCAGGATCCTTCGGGAGTGATTCAAGCTATGAAGGAAGGAGTTACACACCTCACACCAGAGATACACAGAGACAATATTGACCCCCACTATTCCAGAATTTCCACCCACCAGTATACCCAGGACAATGGATAGGACCCCCACTGATGTGGAACATACTGCCGGGACACCACCTACAACCACCCCAATTCCACCAATTCCCGAACACCCCTTTATACAACAGAGGGAGGAGCAAAGGAAGAGGCAGAAGAAGAGGAGGATCCAAGACGGTCCAGTGGCAAGACCTGGAACCAATGACACTGTGGAGCAAGGCAATGGGGCAGAGACCTTAGTGGTCAATTTGCCCTCCAGACAGTTGACAGTGGGCAAAACCAAATTCATGGAGAAGGGTTTGGGTTTTGTGCCCACGCCAAGTGAAGATTCATTCCGTCTTCACCAAGATCTCCACCAATTCTACAGAAAAGTCAGACTCAAGGCCTTTTTTCAGAAAAAAACTGAAATCCCTCCCACAGAGACTGGCACCAAGTTCACACTGACAGCTGCGATGACACCAAATGAAGTCCTGACATTTGAACAGGCTATCCTCAAGGACGTGGTGGCTATGAACCAAAAACGCCCTTTTGACAACCTCTCTAAAGAAGAAAGGACCATTCTCAAATCTATCACAGAAGATACCAACATTATTCTGAAACCAGCAGACAAAGGTGGTGCCATAGTCATTCAGGATATTGTCACTTATGATGTCAAATGCAACCGCCAACTGACGGACACTAAATATTACCAGTCCATCACTGAAGATCCAACGACATGCCTCATTACCCGAATAAGGAGCTTAGTCAACGAAGCGGCCACATAAGGTTAGATTTCACGCCAGGAGGCAGGCTTCCTTAGCAACGAGGACCCGTGCACCCCTTACTACTAAACCCTACCAAAGATCCACAAAGGAGTCAATCCATCACTGGGCCGCCCGATCGTGTCAGGCATCAAATCGGTCCTTGAACCACTCAGCAAGTTCTGTGACTTCTCGGTGAGCAAAACCTGTCCTATCTTAGGGACACTGCAGAGGTACTCAATTTGATAGGAACATTTTTCCGAACCAGGAACCATTGACCTGCTGGTCACTATTGATGTGGAGGTTCTGTTTATGAATATTCCCCAGGACGCTACCCTGAATGTACTAGAGTCAACCCTGCGGAACATCGAACCATGGCCTTCCGAGACACCGATATCCTTTATTTGTGAATGTGCTTCCATAGCACTTAAAGAACATTTCTTTGCCTTCAAGTCACAACTATACCACCAAGTACAGGGCACCAGTATGGGAAGCACCTTCGCTCCCAGCCTGGCCTGCCTTTCCATGGCAGATTTCGAGGAGAAGCACATCTTAGGGGAGTCCAACCCCTACTGACAGAACATTTTGATGTGGCGTCGCTATATCGACAACATCATCCTCTTCTGGAGAGGGTGAGGAAAATGAAATTTTGCCTGACCAGGATGCCCCCTACGTATACCCTATGTTACATGTGTGTGCATGTCATCCATGCATATTTCCTTGTAGTGGCCTGAATCACTAGGCCCCTGCAATCATGTCCTGCATTAGATATGCCAGTCATCAAAGTCTCCCAAACGTTAAGGGAGCATAAGGCCCATGTATTTTACATTGTGCACTTTTAAATAAATATCGTACTGAACCCTTTTTTGTGGTTGAGCCTGAAACCACTTTCTGAAATATTGTTTTCATGACTCCTGACACACTGAAAGCCGCAAGAAGCCCAGTAAGGCCTGCCAAGACAGTATTATGAATAACAGTTATCTGTTTGCTTTACGGAATCACATTTCAGTCTGGTGAAGAAGGTACACAGAACCCATCTGCATAGATGGGGCCCAGCCATTCTGTCTCTGTTTAAGTGGATTACAGTGCTTGCATCCATAGAAAGCTCATGCAACGAACGAATAAATATGCCCTTTCTGTCATTTAGTGACGAGCAACCTTTGTTTCAGATAATACATCCCCTGACTCAAGATATCAGTTAGTACTAGATGTGCTGGTCGCCCTGACACAAGAGATCTCTCTTCTAGACTGAAAGTCAGCTCTCCTCCCAGTTACACGTCAATTGCACGTTATGCTCATGTTGCACACAAGTAGGACAAAGTTCGAGCTGGTCATGCAAACTCCTCCTCTAAGTACCCACCCACCTATGACACCTACCTATCACCTACCTATGACTCATCGAAGTACACACCCTCATGTACGCCCACATGCTCTTATCTCTTTCTTTCTTGCTCTGCCTGGAGCGCTCCGCCCTATGTACAAGGAGTAAAATGTATATATTCTGTTCATTGTTATTAAATGTTAGAAGACTCTTCCTGAACCTCAGTGGTGATGGAACATATTCTCCCATGACTCGAGTTATTGGAATAAAGCCCATTTTAACTCAGATACCACGGACTCTGCCTCTCATTTGATGCATGATACTTTGTTAATGCCTAGAAATTCTGCCAGGGTAATATTTTATTTACCACATAATTTGGCGCCCGAATAGGGACATATCCCTTTCCTCACTCGCCGGAGTTGTGGGTCTAGTCTTTGCCCCCTTCTACAGCCGTGACGGACTTCAAGTGCGCACGCCATCGGGATTTCCCGCTACTCCCTCAGGCCCAGGAGGAGGACGGACTGCGACCAGGCATCCATACGAGGCGGTGAGGAACGCGGATCGTCTCAACCAGAGCCCAGCCCGTGAGAGAGCAAGGTCCGAGGTCTCCAGAGGTCCACCTGTTCCAAGGCGCAAGCGTAGTGAAGTCAAGTTTCCGAGGCCTTCAAGTTTCAAGTTCTGCTTTCCCGGTGAGTACCACTATGGGGAATGTATCAAGTTTCAAGACAGGCTCATTTTAAATGAGAACGGTCAAGACGGGTCCACGGTTAAACGTGGGCCCGGTAAAGACGTGTCTCATTTCTGAGACCGGTATGGTTGTACTGTATTCCAGTGCACAAAACTGTTTTTCAAGTACATGTTTAACTCTCTGTAATGGTATCTGTTTTAGTGTTTCAATGTTATGTTGTTTTAGTGTGAATGATTGTTGATTGTTACAGTCTATTTTTTTGTGTATTGTTCTCAAAATTACGTCAGATAGGGACCAGGAAAGGTATACTAGAAGAGTCAGTTAACATCCCGCCAAGAGATACACCTGGTCATGATATGTATAAAAGAAGTCAAGACCCTCTCAGAAAGACGCTATTGAGTTATGGCGCAAAGAGTCACATAGGAGATCAGAGAAAGAATACAACAAAGTAGAGAGAAATAAACTAGCAGAGGAAAAAGCCAAAGAAAAAGAATCACGTCCTCTCAGAAGAACTAGCTAGAGTTAGAGTTGGAGCTATAAGTTTACTATGGAGTTCCTTGTAAATAGCGCCTTGTAAATATGCCTTGTGAATAGCGTGTCATTTTTGTGACATGTTGAGTTTCTTGTAAATATGGCTTGTGAATAGCGCCATGTGGTTATGTTTTGTGCAGAGCTTGTTATCATTACGTTAGTCAGGAGAGAGCTGGATCTCTTTCAAGTACTTGGAGAAAATGTTTTGAAGATGTGCGTACGTGTTATGTGATAACGTGGAGAAATGAGTTCATGACTTTCCCATGTACTGCAGTCATTGAGGAAAGATTGTGCTTCAGCTGCCAAAGAGTTAATATCTTGTACTGAGTAGGCAGTATTTGTTTTAACATGCTGTTTGACAAGGTGTTGAGGGATTTTGGCGTTTTTTTTGGTTTGCGGGGGGCGTGTTTTTGAGCGGAAATTCGTACCCGTTGCAGTGGAGGGATTTGGTTGCTTTTTGGTGAGGATTTAGGGAATAGCTTGGACTACTGTGATGCAAAATTTGAAAAGGATCTGAGCTGTGGAAGTGGTGGAAAAAGCATGTTTTGTGTGGAGGTGCGATTTGCCATGTTATCCAATGGGCGTATTTCTGAAAATTGAGATAAAGGTTTCCTTGATTTTTCATTCTGGGTCTGCCTATGTGCTATGTCAGTTTGCAGATTGAATGGTAAAATCTTGCATGGAGAGTAAAGAAGTGTATTTGTAAAGGGTTTGCCTTGGAACACTTGATTTTATTGTGTTTAACTCAGAGGTCGGTAGTTGTAAATAAACCAGTCTTATTGAGATAAGGGTTTTTACACGGAGAGTGCTTTAATGTTTTTCACGGTTGGGAAGAAATTATAGAATAGACCCATTAGAGAATGCAAAATGCATAGCCTTGTGTGCAGAAGCACATTGTCCCATATTTGTGTGTTAATTTGCCTGCTAAACAAATGCCCATGTTTCAAATGTCTTGCCTTCTAGCTGAATTAGTTAGACAAAAGTGTTTATTAGGAAGTGGAGCTTTTAAGTAGCAGTACAGGATTATTTTAAAGTACTAGCATGTCACTTAGTTACAGAAAATATGTCCTTATTAAATTGGCTTCAGTGAAATTAGAGAATGTTGGTTTAGCTCCCTGGCCTGGGTACAGATATGTTTTGAATTACAGAGAATGTGTTTTTCGACCTTGAAGGTCCTGGCTTCCAGTTTATGTTTATGTAAAGGGAGGGTTTTTCCCTCTTGCCGTGCCTGTCTTGCTGTTATTGGCCATACTCCAATTATTTTCCGCGGACGAGACCGAGCTCTGTCTTCAGTAACTTGGCAGCTGTTCTCAGCTCTCAGAGCCTCCGTGATGAGCCGCAGAGAAATGTTTATGTAAAGGGAGGGCTACTGCTCCGACTTACACTAGCTTCCTTCGAATGTGGAGGGAGGAGGCTTGCAGCTCACTCTTTAAGAAACTTGGCAGACGTTTGGCTCTTTCAATGAGCTCAGCGTTGGCAGCGACCCAATTTTAGAGAAGCAGAGACGAGTGAGAGGCTTGTCTCCTATTTGTTATGTTTGACACTGAGCCAGCTCCTGGCTCTGAGGGGAGGGGTAGGTGAGCAAGGAGTGAGTTCGTAGCGAAGTTACCTCCCCAGCCCCTCTGACTTGTGTACAAAAAAAAAATTGTTCTTCCTTACAGTCAACACTAAAAGCTTCATTGACTTCAGATAAAGTCACGCTTGCAAATGAATAGTTTTTCCCTCAGTAGTGTAAACAGAATAATTGGCAGGAGTCTTGCTCTTGCAATGGGTTCAGCATCTGGCAGTCATTCAATTTTAGGTCACAGTGAAGCCTGGCTTGGAGCTGATTCAAAACTCCGAGCGCGGACATCTTTCAAAAGGGAGGGGCTGTTTCTCACAGAGGTGAGGAGTAGCGAGGTTCCAGCCTTCTGTCTATGCTGGGATACTTTGGATTTTATTCAAATACATTTAGAGAACATGTTGTAGGTAGTATGGTCATACTATTCCCAAGATTTAGAGTAGGATTTTTATTTATTTTTTAAACTGCAGAGCTTTTGGAAAGAGGTTTCCCCAAAATAAAAATTGTGCTTTTGAATTGAAAATTCTATTTTATTTGTTTATTTATGTTTATATGATTATATTTGCTAGATTGATGACAGTGAGCCCTAGTATTTACAGTCAGACACTAAAGAAACGGCTAGACAGTATTCACATGCCTGCCAACACAGGACTGATACAGTACGTAGACGACATCCAGGCACAGAATGCGAGAATGCATCACTGACAGTTGCAATTCTGTGAAAAGCAAGTGGTGTCACACTTGCTTTCCAAGGGGGGTAGTCAGCTGTAGACAGCTAACACAAGAACGTATTCAGTTACTTACTAACCTTTCACAGCCCAGGACACAAAAGGAAGTTCGTGCATTTATTGGCCTCACTTCCCCAGTATGCATATCTAGCCAAACCACTCATACAGTTTACTACACAGGAGGTAGCCACTCTGACTGTACTCCCTAGGACACAAGAACACACCTTGGCATTTGAGGAATTAAAAAGAGCATTATGTCAAGCGCCAGTTTCAGCGACTCCATGTTACAGTAAACATTTTATGCTTTTTTATTTTTATTTATTTTTACATTTGACTGTAGCGAGACTGACAGGTTATGAACTGACATTATTTCAGCCACACATAGAGATCAGACGTTGTAACATTCTGAATCCTGCAAGAAAAAATAGACACACTGTCAGCACAAGCAGCAGAGCTCATCGCTCTGACACAAGCCTGCATAAGAGCTAAGCACTTGAAAGTAAACATTTATACTGACTCACAATATGCCTATGGCGTAGTTCATGATTTTGGGGTCCTATGGAGGGAGAGAGGTTTTTTGTCCTCTCATGGTACCAAGATTCAGCACGGCCAGCTTATTCAGGCCCTGATAGAGGCCATACATTTACCTACAGCCATTTCTATCCTGAAGTGCAAAGCTCACACCAAAGTTACAGACACCATTTCCCAGAGTAATGACCTGGCAGACCGAACAGCTAAACTTACAGCACAGACACCAACAGACACGACAAGGACAGAGGTACCATTACTGACATAAAGTATGACAGTCAGGGACCCTACACAAGATGTACTCGACATACAGACACATGCCACTACAGATGAGATAAAGAAGTGGACTGAACAAGGAGGGGTCCAGACTAACCAAGGTTGGATGACTAAGGGAAAAAGTACATGGTTTCTTTCAGATTCTATGGTACAAGTAATCATACGCACGACACATAGTCCCGCACACTTGGGAGAAAAGGCAATGTTAGACAGTTTACAGAACATTTGGTTTAACAAGCACCTACGTACAGCAGCGAAACAGAAAGTGCGAACATGTATGATCTGTGAACATGTATGATCTGTTGCCAGTTCAATCCAGGTAAAGGCATTCCGGTGGAACAAGGCGGATTTCATCCTCCTGACCACCCTTTTGAGGTTCTCCAGACGGATGTAGAGGTTACAAATATGTCTTAGTAGTTGTGTGTGCACTATCTAGATGGACAGAAGCATATCCAGTTCCAGATCATACTGCTGTGACAACAGCCAGACAATTAGTGCGCGAGTACTTCCCCAGGTATGGATTGCCGCGTGTGATCTATTCAGATAACGGGCAGCCATTCTCTTCTGTTAGGATGTACTTGGAAATTCCATTGTGTACGACACCCAGAAGCAGCAGGCCTTGTAGAAAGACATAATCAGACAATTAAGACAAAAATTGCTAAGATCTGTACAGAAAAAGGCGTGGATTGGATGGTGGCCTTGCCGGTTGCCCTCTTTTACATGCGTATGGTAGCTCATTCCAGAACAGGCCTATCTCCTTATGAAGTAGTTTTCGGTAGACCGCCAAATATGTGGGGTACGCCTATGCCAAAAAAGAAAATACCTGAGACGAGGACGAGGAACTGTGCATCACGTTCTGCCGATGGATCAACACCCTAGATCCCTTCTTAAAATTCATGAGCACTAGGTCACGGGACAACATCCCATTCCTAGACTTGCTCATATCTCTGGATAACAGCTTCTTGCACACAACCAACTATAGGAAGCTCACAGACAGAAACAGTCTCTTCATTTACGATAGCCACCATCCGAAAGCACTGAGGAATAATTTACCAGTCAGACAATTCCTACGCCTACGTAGGGACTGTGACACCATCTCCGAGTTCAAAAAGCAATCAGAGATCCTAACAGACAATCTGAGAAGACGTAACTACCCCAGGAACATCATACACCAGGCACACAAAAGAGCAAGAAATAACCTGAGACCTGCCCTCCTAGAAGTGAGGGACAAGCCCAAATCAGAAGCCATTACATGTGTCACCACATTCACGCCCAGTTCCAACCAACTTCAGAAAGTTGTAAGGAAATATTAATTTGTCTCCTCTATGTACTTAAGGAACTTAATGATGTGAATGTTTCTCAAAGTCATACAATTTTCCTGTTCTCACCAGTATGATTATTGAGATGAGGCAGGAGATTGGAGTTTGAGTATCTCCAGCTTTTTGTAACACACACAGCCACAATCACTGCAGTCTCGATCATTAATGGCCACACTTGGGTACTTGCCCCAAATTAACATCAGCAACATAGGGTATGCCACAATTGATGACTTTGTAAACTTGTAGGCTACATATATATTTTCGATTGCAATTGCAAAGGAAACAAAGCTGTGAGATGTGTTTGGACCACACAAAATGGATGATACATTATCAAAGTAAAACAGAAATGGTTTGAGTGTGACATCTTAAATAAAGAAGGATTTCATATATGGATTCTTAAATCATATATCTTGTATTTTTGACCGAAGAATTATGAAATGTTTGTTTATTGTGGTAATTTTTGTGAATGTGCACCAGCACCATTCTTGGAATTGTTTTGAGTTCCGTCTCCAAATTACATAAGTAAAAGTGCCAAAACAGGAAGCAGTGCTCTGCAAGTGACAGAGAGGGTTCGATGGCAGTGTCTCAGACGCTGCTGGTTCCTCACAAACTTACAAAAGTAAAATAAAAGCTTAAGAAAGAGGAAAATTGTGTTTTTTAAATGAAAAATGAAACATTCGTTCACCAGTTCCTGGCACTGAAATGAACTACATGTGTCACTGGTGAGCATATAGTGAACCGGAAATCTACTGTCACTGATAGTGATGGCAACCCACGGGTAAAGTGGGGTGTTCCATTGCCCTAATCTGATAGCTCTGGTGGGAGGAAACAAAATGTGAGTGTCACCACAACACACCACTGTATGAAAAGGGATGATTTAAAGCCTCTTTATTATGTGTACATATTTAAGTATTTCTTAACAATTTGGGGCAATAATCACAGGCTATGACAGCAAAATGAACTAAACAATGTGCAAAAATAGTTGCTTTTGCTTAGTTGCGTTCTGGGACTGGTGAGAAGGTCAGGTCAGAGTGTTTAACACTCAGTGGGCCAGATGTACGACCATGTCATTAAGTAACTAGCAAATTGCGCTTATTTTGCGAGTCTCTAAATGACATGTACAACAGTGTCTGAGACACTGTTAGCGATTCCTAATGGGGTCGCAAATTGCATGCCTCGTGCATATTAATGAGACACTCACAATTTGCGACCCCATTAGGAATGGTTGGCCCTCCGTAGTATGGTGGCCTGCTGGGCTCAGCAAATCTCCATGTCTGGGACTGCTTTTAAATAAAGGGCAGGTAGTGGTCCCTGGGACCATTGCCTGCCCCTAAAATACATTTTGGGGGACCCTTTCCCATTTGCGAGTACTTTACCACCCTCTTGAAGAGGGGGGTAAATTGCAAGAGTTTTGCGAGTGCAATCGTGGTTGCAAAACATTCTTACAGAGGCCTCTGACTCGCTATTAGAAAGGGACGACCTTAATACACCCCTTACAAATAGCACCTTGCAATTCCTATTTAGAGAGTCACAAAAAAATGCAACTTGCTAAACAGGGATTGTACATGGCCCTATGAGATTTTGCTTGCACAAATGGGTCGCAAACCTGTTTGCGCATGCAAAATAGGGTTGTACATCTGGCACTGTGTCCTTACTGTTATATAAAGAGCATACGGCGGCAAGATCCATATATATCGATTTAGGCAACCATATGAATGATTTCCTTCAAGAAACTCCTTTGAAATATTGGAGGAATTGATCCTCTATAAGGAATTAGCAAAGCCATGAAATGCAGATCATACCATTCGAGTATCTTCAAAGAAAAATAGGAAGAAATAAAATAATGGCACTGATATGACTCAGGTTTTTGCTTGTTGATAGAGTCCTGCGTCTTGGTGATCACATTTCTGTGTTACCCATGTTTGTATATGTATGCAAATAGTATTTGCATAGCACAAACCTAGCAAAAAGACAATGGAGCCCTGTGCATGGTCAAAAACAAGGAAAATGTCAATGAGTAATATGGAAGGGAAGCTGATTTGCGGATGTGAATGCATTGTGATGCAGTGTTCTTTAAAGGTGATTCTTCAGTTCTTCAATTCTTTCCTACATTGGAACGATGATGGATACCAGGATGTTGTTCCACATCCTTAGTGCATATATAGAAAAGACCTTCTGTCTTTTCTCATTTTTCATTTCTTATTCTGCAGTCCGATGGTGCCCTGGGTGTGATTTGATTTGTAAATGATGCAGCTAGTTTTAAAGATGGTGTAGACTGCAAAGTAAGCCAATGAAGTTTCATCAAGATAGTGGTTACATGAACACATTTCTTCAGGCCCAGGATGAAACATGCTGCAGCATGTAGAATGCCTTTTGGTGGTGTCAGTGTGGGTTCTGGAAGGCCACTGAGTATGTCATTACCATATTCACAATGAGAGAATACAAGATCTTAAACGCCAGTTCTGAGGACTCGTTCTGGAAGAAATGGTTTGACTTGCTTGAAGAGAGTGAGCTTGTACCAGGCTGTCTTTGTTTTTTAGCAATGTGTACCTTGAGGGTGAGTCATTGTTTGAGTAAATCTAAGTAACTTGCCATTAGGAGAGAGTTGGGGTTTAAAGCAATCAAGCTTAATATTGAGCCAGGTTTGAACTGTATCATGTTTATTGTTATTGGCAAATAACAGGATGTGTGTCTTGGTTGGGTTTGGATTGCAATAGTTGCCAGACATCCAGGTCTTGCTGATGTGCATGAAGTGTCTGAGCATATGGATATCTGAAGCAGAAAAGACTTTCAAGTAAAGTTGTGCATCATTGGAATATTGGTGAATCTTGATGCTGTTATCCGTTAGTAGAGCACCAAGCAGTGCCATGTAAAGGTTGAAGATGACATACAACAGTATGGAACCTTGGGGGACAGCTGATAGAGATCATTATGTGATTTGGAGGTGCCCATGAGACCAAACTGGTGTTAGTTGGAAAGATAGGAAGAAAGCCAGGGAAGGACATTTCCAGTTAATCCCATTCAAGATATAAGGGTGTGCCTAAGGGTTGTATCATCAACCATGCCAACGGCAGATGAGAGTTCCAGCAATACCAGGAGAAAGGGGTCATCTTCAACTGTGGTCGAGGGCATTGTCTACAAAGTGTTAGGTAGACGTCCCCATGCTGCAGTATGACTTGAAACCAGGCTGGTTGTGTAGATGGTAAGCGGTGTAAGAGAGCCTACCCAGAGAGAGCTCTGATGAAGGATGATGAAAAATCTTTGAGCCGGATTCACAAATGTAAAGCTAGATGAAAATCTAACTGTATGCCTTTCGTTAGTCAGGAAGGGCATTTATGACTTGTAAATAAACTTTTTGAATGCTGGAAGTCATAAAGTTAGACTTTCGGTATTCACAAAGGGCATTTACGACTCGTAAATGCCCTTTGTGAATACCAAAAGTCGTAAAGTTAGACTTTTGTCTAAATGTACCTTTGGGAATCAGGCCCAGAATCTTTATAAAAAGCTTTGAGGGATTTGAGTATCTCAGCAGATCTGGGAGAGGCAGGGGTTTGAAGGCTGGCCATTGTGGGGTTCTAAGGGAAGGGGTGGGTGTAAGAGATAAAGCAGATGTGGCATTGACAATGTCCTGCTGGATGTTTTGTATATTTTACCAGAATTTGAGGTTGGTGGCATTGCACTTTTCTGTGCAGTGAGAAATAGGTGAATTTGGTGGGGGTTGATGCAGTGCCTGATTGTCTTAAACCACATTCTATTGATTGCTTCATTGATGTTGTTGGTATAATGCTTTGCTTTGGCTTGAGGAACTGTCTGCCTACTGAGACTTCAGTATCAAGAGGTCCTCTTTACTTCTGTGGCTGGATCGTTTAATGTCAGCAAGGTCTTTAGAACGTCAAGGTGTTCAAAGCTTTAGCTTGCACTTACATGATGTAATTGGGGTGCGACTCTTCATGAAGTTTTCCCCAAATATTGCAGAAGTCGTTTAAAAATGCTGTGATACAGGACATTGAGTTGATGGGGTGAGAGGTGAGTCCCAGCACTAGGTTGAGCATGGAGAAGTCTTTGAAGGATTTAAACATTTGGGGCCTGATTACGAGTACGGTGGCCAATAGGACTGCTGTACTTATGGCGGAATGGCGGGAACAGACACACTGGTGGTCCGAACACCGCATTTTGAGTGCAGCGGTACAGCCTCCACAAGACTGCTGCAGCTGCCAGGGATCCACAATCCCTGGTGGTGGCACAGTGGTCAGATGCTCCAATATGCTTGGCAGTACTGCTGCGGTAACTGCAAACACGTTCTGGGAAGGACATGGCTTTTGTAGTTCGGACTGGACTGTTCCCATGGGGCACAGGGTCAGCGCTGATTTGCATATCGCCATTGTCTAACCCAGGGTGGTGTGGAGTGGAAAAACGATGGATTTGGGCCCAGATCTTTGGACTGGGGTGAATGTGTGACATTGATCCACATTCTGTCCATCATTGTTGTGTTTGCAGTTACCGCTCTAAGTGTACTGGGGATTCTCAGACGTGAGTCCCAGGCACTCCACACCACTGGAATCAAGCTAGCCGGGCTGAAGAGAGGTGTTACCTCGAAACCGGGCCGGTCCTCGGATGCTTGTTTCCGTTCTGGGAAGGACATGGCTTTTGTAGTTCGGACTGGACTGTTCCCATGGGGCACAGGGTCAGCGCTGATTTGCATATCACCATTGTCTAACCCAGGGTGGTGTGGAGTGGAAAAACGATGGATTTGGGCCCAGATCTTTGGACTGGGGTGAATGTGTGACATTGATCCACATTCTGTCCATCATTGTTGTGTTTGCAGTTACCGCTCTAAGTGTACTGGGGATGCTCAGACGTGAGTCCCAGGCACTCCACACCACTGGAATCAAGCTAGCCGGGCTGAAGAGAGGTGTTACCTCGAAACCGGGCCGGTCCTCGGATGCTTGTTTCCGTTCTGGGAAGGACATGGCTTTTGTAGTTCGGACTGGACTGTTCCCATGGGGCACAGGGTCAGCGCTGATTTGCATATCGCCATTGTCTAACCCAGGGCGGTGTGGAGTGGAAAAACGATGGATTTGGGCCCAGATCTTTGGACTGGGGTGAATGTGTGACATTGATCCACATTCTGTCCATCATTGTTGTGTTGGCAGTACTGCTGCAGCACGGCCAAGCATATTTGGAGTTTCCTCATTGCCAATATTTTTAGGGTGGTCAAGCCGTCATGAAAAATGTGGTGCGGAGGAAACAAGGGGAGCCCTACAGGGCCCCCTGTTGCTTCAGGGCCATGGGGCGTACGCAGTGTGGCACATGTTGTCCCCACTGTGTGCATTGACTCCCCGTTCTAGCACGGCATGAACTTTACAGTCCATGCTGTGCTGGAACGTGCTTTAGCGGTCCTATGGTCCTAAGTCTTATTTGGACATTGTATCATGGACTGACATCACATATACGTGTCCTGTGAGAATGGGTAGAGTACATGAAAACCTGGGCCTATGTGCACAAGCTTCTACAGGTACTATACTCATTTCTGATTGCTGTGATTTTGTTTTGTAAATCTATTTCTTGCTTGAAAGTGGCACAACACACAATGGCTTAACAATCTCCTCCTTGCAGTCCATGCTGTGTTGGAATGTGCTTTAGAGGTCCTATGGCGTTGACTTTCTAAGGCTCTCCATTGAGCCTTTGAAAAGCAGCCCCACGGGCAAGCCGCCGCAGGATCACCTGCCCAGATTACAACTACACCAATGGGAGGTCAGTGGTGATATTTGGTGGTCTGTGAGCAGGGCGAGGGCATGCAACCCCCCTCCCACACATTCAATCTCACAATCAGGCCCTTAGTCTTTCCTTTTGTAATGACCTTGGTTTGTTAATAGTATGCTCAGCAGGCAGATGGGGATGGCAAAGTAGTCAGTCCAGTCCAGAGTATGGACACAGATTCATGAAGTAATGGCTGCGCATCAATCATGACTTGTGACTGTGAGGAGTGATACAGAACCATAAATGGGACTGATCTAGCTAAGCAGGTCACCCAGCCATCTCAGTAGCCGGCGATCAGGCAGAGCACCTCAACTCTACATCGCAGCACCAGCAAGCCTTCCAGAGACATAGAAATGTGGAGTCTGTAAGATGCCCTGAGGAAAAAATGGAAATCCATGGAGGTACACAATATACCCTGACTACCTGCTGCCATACTTATAAGGAGAATATATGCTGATCTTAATTACCTCCAAAAGTCTCATTTGGACATTGTATCATGGACTGGCATCACATATACGTGTCATGTGAGAAGAGAGATTGGGTAAAGTACATGAAAACCTAAGCCTATGTGCACAAGCCTTTATAGGTACTATACTTATTTCTGATTGCTGTGATTTGGTTTTGTAAATCTATTTCTTGCCTGAAAGTGGGACAACACACAATGGCTTAGGAATCTCCCCCTTGCCCCAGAGTGAATATATGCCTAAGCATAAATCATCAAGACAGCTTATTTTTTCAGTGACGGTGGGAGCCAAACAAAAACTAGCAGTGATGTCCAAGATAACGCTTGAAACACCTATGAGTGAGCTAACCTCCATAAAACACCTATAGGGTCAATATGAGAAGGCACCTTAATTACAACAACAGAGGCTAAATCTTAGGTTCAGAGTTACTGAACTTTAGTTTAAACTAGACCTTACTCAAAAGACAGTCGACTCACGGATGTGGACGCCAAAATTGACTACATTGAAAGCAACCCTGAAGTGGGAGAAGTGTGGAATCCATCATGGGAAATGACTGCAATGGTCATGAAGAAATAATGTCCAGTTTCTGGAACCATCAGAGGGCCTAAAAGTCAAGGATATTATCTCTTTTATGAAATCTGCAAATTCAGAGATGACTGATCTTCTTTTTGAGCCATTACTGGAGCTCCACTGTGAACAAACAATATGAAAGGATATGCCCGTGGACTGTAAACATTCCAAGACTTGTGACAACATGTTTTTCAGGGCATTGATAGTTCCAATTAGTGATGGAACAGACAACTCTACAGAAAAGACTTTGAGGAGTTAGACGGATGGAGAAATGCAGGATGAGGACACTCACCTGAAGGACGGTATCAAATTTAGATCTCCTTTGAACACCTAATTACTCCTCACTGGAAGCTGCTTACCCTCTATTTGATCATTTCTTCCTACAATACAGAGATGCAGCAGTAAATGATGTCAGTTCTGATATGATACCAGCTTTTTTTGTCTTTACATGCCTACCTGCAAGGCAGCTTAATATCAACTGTGAGCCACACTTAACCTTTTTAATAATGTGTGGGCTAAGCAGAAAGCGATGAGAACTGGGTGCTGTGCAAACAAAAGATAAAAGCAAAGTAAACTGTACCCCAACAATGGATTAAAACTCGCATGTTATACTAAACCACCCACTCACGACATAAGACAGAAACTTTAGAAGAAAAAGTTTGATCTTTATTCAATTTTTCCCTATTTTGCAGGACCTACCCTAACTAGATTGAAGCTATGTGACTATGAACAAAGTGAAAATGCAGGATCACTCAATGTGACAAATTAAGGAAAAGGAAATCCCAAAGTACTATCGCAGAGATGTACACCGAGGATAAAGGCTTTCACAGCTCTGAACTTCCAACCATAACACAAACAGAATTAGATTTTATAGTAACTGTAAAATGACTGACTGACAGAGGAAGAGAACACACTCCTGGATGGTGATATTTCACTAGAAGAAACTGAAGAGGTGATAACTGCCTTACCCTACAGCAAGACAACAGGTCACAAATTGCTATTTAAAGATGCAGACCAAATGGCGTTCTTCCTCCAGAATCGAATGAGGCTGTAATAAAACTAACTAAACCAGAATGTGATTATTTATATTCTTCCAATAACAAGTTAGTATCTCTTCTAAGCACAGATATGAAGGTATTGGCCACAAGGCAAGCAGTCTAAAAAAAATTCAGCTTAAGCCTGGTGCATGACACACAAGTGGGATTATTCACAGGCCACCCATCCAGGAGCCATCTTCGACTCTTAATGACTTTACTCTAGACAGTGAAGAATTATCCTGATAAGACCATCTTAGTTTCTTATGAAGCTGATAAAGTATTCATGGGGATACCTTTTCCAATTGTTTCTAAAATTGCAATAGATCAGAATTTCATTAACAAGGTACAATGACTATATAGCAACAGCGTGGCACAAAGTGACAGTGGAGGTTTTCTTTCAAGTAACTTTAGTATAATTAGAGAACCAGAGTAAAGGTGTTTGCTTATTCATTTTTCTCATCGCCTTGGAACTGATCATTTTTGGTAACCATATTTCTAGTAAAGGGATAGGCATGAATGCAGGAATATCCAATATCCTACTTTGTGTGGACAATGTTTTTAAATATGAAGAGTCTAGAGCAATCCTTAACTGCTCTTACTGAACTGATCAACAAGTTTTCCCTTTTCTCTGATTATTCTATTAACTGGGATACAAGTTAAATACTACCCGTATTGATAGGCTCCGCCAGGCAGACTACCAGGCTAAACAATTTCAAATGGAAAGACCTCATGCCTCAAATATCTCAGCATACTTGTAAATATTGGACTCGAGATCATGATACAGGCCATTTTCAGTACTTGATTGACAAGACTGACAATGACTTTATGCTTTGGTCCTCTCTCTGACTCTCACTGTGGGGGAGAGAAAAAGTTGTGAAAATGGTGATCACACCACAATACAAATATTTGCTAGGAATGCTGCCGCTGATGATCCTAACTTAAATATTAAAAGATAAATCTGTCAAAATCCAAAAGTTTACCTAGGCAGGAAGGATAACAAGTTCATGATCATGCAAGTAACATGCAGCCATGATACCGGGAGGATTGTGATGATGAAGTTTACAGCATAGGACACCAAATGTCTCAAATTAGATACTGTAGAACGGACTGTGAATTGGCATCCATGCAGGTGAAAGCAGAAAGAGAACACTTAAACCAGGCTCCAGATACTGAAAGTTTCTACCTGAAACAAGATATTGGCTACGAAAGCCATGCCAATGGGGTGGTATATGGCCCATAGAAAATTGAGGAAACATGTACATCTACACCCAAGAACATCACTATGGTGCAATGCAGACCTAGTGATTGGCAGAGAGATTTTCAAATGGCTTCTTTGGACCTTAAGAGGTCTTATTACATTGGGCCAATTGCTATAGAGTTGGGTGATAACATTGACCATATCTCACAGGAGTAGAATATACCTCACACACAGAGTTGGGGGTACCACCCTCTTGGACACTGGATAAGAAGTGAGTCATGACTAGAGGAACTAAGCCTACCAACTTCACATTTCCTAATTTTTTATAGGTTAATGGGAAAAGCTGAAAAGTATGATCTCAGGATTATACAATATATTACCCACTTATATTCCTTTACAATTGAATAACAAACAGAACCAAATGGCAGACTCTTCTAAACAATAGATATACGGAAAAAGACTGGGCTTCCCATATGGAGACCCACAACAAGGAACTGAGGGGCATATTACCAAGGGTGGCGATAGGCAATTATCGCCGGTTTAGCGGCCGTTTTCGGCCGCTAAGCGGGGATAATTCTATCCCTCTATTAGCAAGCTGTCGCTAACTGATGTTAGAGACAGCTTTTAGGCGATAGCGAGCGGTTTGGGGCCCGCTTTGCATGTCACTGATATTTATCGCTAATGACATGCAAAGTGGGTGTACCCAACCTGTTAGCGACTAAAAGCAGTCGCTAATGTCGCTATCGCCTATTAGCAAGGCAGGCGTCGCGATGGAAATATTCCCGCAATCGCCAAAAACCAACGCCTGCTCAGACCAGTTCTTAGCCATGTTATCCAATGGGAGGTGGATAACATGGCTAAGAGCATTTCGTCGCTAATGCGTGAATATCGCAGTATTCTCAGCGATATTCACGCATTTCGACGCTATTGCTGGATATTTGAGCACAATGGAGAAAAACGTTGCTAATAGCATGTTTTTTCCGCTAACGTATCCAGAGATAGGCAGCGATAAAAAAATCGTCGCTAAGACTATTTAGCGATAAATACCGCTACTTGTTGGTAATATACCCCTGAGAGCCTCAAAAGTGTCTTATTTAAGATTTTCCATTCAAAGCTGGTACAGATCATTTATGTGGGTGGTGTACTACAAAAGACAGTATTACAGTGCATGTGTTATGGTCATGTCTTGCACAATACTATTAATGTAGAAGATACAACTACACACTGACACCACTGAATGGTCACTTGCTTCTCCACGGCAAAATATGTAAAATATCTCAAGCACTTGAGGACAACTGAATTATCTTCACATTCTGAGATTTAACCGTTGGCAGGGCATGAACATGTCAATATACAAACTGTAGGACCAAATATAAGTTGTTGAACATCTCTGTGGGTCTTTTCTTGATTAATGTGAATATGTATCAATTGTGTAAATGCCGATTTAATGTTTTGGCACGAAAATCGCTACCTTGTCTCAACTACTTGCCGGCACCACAGAATTCTACCTTCCTCCCAATTTCTTGCTTGTTTTCCTTTTCGAAATCTGGACTGTTAGAAAAATGAAGATAATCGCCCGTCTCTACGTGACTGTTGCTGAAGCTCTCAGTGAATTTTAGAAAAAATGAAGGGGGAGATTTTAAAAATTTCACGCAGCCCAGTGCAGCCCCCCATGAGGCTGAATTGTGTTGTGCCACGGGGAGGAAGCAGGAGAGCACCATATCTTCAGAGATATGGCTTTCCTCTCCCCTTTCCCTTGCGCCGGCACTAATTACAGCTGCAGTGTGCCAAGCACACGCCATAGTGCTAAGTGTGTGCATTAGTCTAGCATAGGTTTTGCACAGGAACGGTCCCCTTTCTATACAAAATACGATGCCCAGACGCAATGCAAAGTTTTCCCCACTTTGTATGCATGCTGCACAGAGCAGTGCGCATGCAAAGTCAGAAAAGGAAGGAGAAATGAAAGCATTCCTCGTTACTTGCGCCTACTTGAATAGGGTAAGGCACGGCCCGTGCCGGGCGTTATACTGGGGCGGTGACGTCAGACAGGGTAGGGTCAGGGTGGGGGGTTGTAAAATGCGGGATATGGCCCATTAGAGGTAAGTACCAATAAAAATAAATAAAACAAATTTCGTTGCCCATGCTGCATCACATTTGGCGATGCAGCGTGGGCAACGAAAATCGTTTTATTTATTTTGATCGGTAATTACCTCTAATGGTCCATATCCCGCATTTTACAACCCCCCACCCTGACCCTCCCCTGCCTGACGTCACCGCCCCAGTATAACGCCCGGCACGGGCTGTGCCTGAATAGGGTGCAGTTTCCTCACACTAAACCCAATCTACTTTATTTAGTAAATTGGGTTTCGCATGAGAAACCTTGGGTGGTTGCATGGGAACGCCCATGCTCCACACTTGGTTTGCCCCCATGGCGCAAAGTAACGCAAACCAGTGTTATGCACTGCTTCACATTACTTTTCCGTTATTTCCAGGGCTAAACAAGTTTAGCGTTGGAAAGTAAAGGAGAAAATAAGATTTTGCACCGATTTGCATAACTTTGTGACTCAAGTACGGCGTAAAATCTTAATAAATCTCCCCCATAGTTTCTACTATATACAACCAGACCCTAGCATGCATCAAGTTTACTTACATTCGTTTTTGTTGCCTTCAGTTATAAAATATAGATTGCTATTTATTTTCAAACACCTTATAATGTACTTGGTGAGCCCGGACGTTGTACCCAGTAACGACCGGCTTACTTGAAATTTACACGGTGCAATGTTCTCTTTTTTTATTTTCCTTCTACAATTAACTATTCGCGTTGTAAGCAGAACATTTTAATAAGAAAAAAAATGCATGCTCAGATGTTTAACTTGTGCTCCGCATCCAATTCATCTGTCAACCAGAGCATACAATTTGAATGGTTACAGTTTTCCAATTAAAAGTGCCAAGTGCGCAAACTACATTTTTAATTGCAACTCTTCTGAAGCACACTTTGTACATTTGCAGCATATGTAGTGCATGCTTGGAATGTGCAAACCCTGCACATTCTACAGTTATTCGCATATACATATGCATCGAATGTACAATAGTGTGTGCATGTTTCACGAGCTCATCTTGCGCCTTGTTATTTGTACACACATATTAACAGATTCTTTAAATAGTCTCTGAAAGGTGCATCAGGTTGAAAGTCTTCAATTCTCCTTTTAATTCATGCCGACTTTTATAGAGAAGCTTGATCATTTGTTTATACATTTACATAAACCTAATACGGGTGCACAAAAATAAATCGAGCACGTCAAGAAACCTGAAGTGGTGTTCAAGAGCGATATTTACAATATCAGATGAATATCAATAACATGGGAAAACTCGCTTTACCTGCAATGGTGAACGCCGCTCTCTATCACAGCGTTCGATAGCACCAATGGCTTTTCATTGTTAATCTCAATCACTTCCCGACAGCCAGTGAAATTGTAGCTACATCCAGATATCTGAGAAAAATATACAATAGATTAACACTTTTTATATTTAAAACACAAATGTCTGTATCAAGAAAGATAAACTATATTAAACATATAACAAAAATAGGGCTTTGAACACTTGGGCATATAATTACAAAGGGCTGCCTGGACCCTCACCTAGTGGTGTGCAAGTTTGTGCTGCATCCACTGGTCTTTTTAATGGGAAAGTGACGCAACGCACTGTGATTCTGAACGCCAGTGCAAAACTTTGGGAAATGTCCCCCTTTTCGTTACTGCACTGTATCAGGTATTGCCATCAGTAAAATCCATTGGCCTAGATTCTGAAAACTGACAGCCACCCGAGTTAAGCACCCAAAGAGGCTGTGTTGCGCTGCGTGACAGGGAGGAAGTAAGAGAGCACAATATTCACATATAAATCGCTCTTTACTTCTCCTTCCCTAGCGCCAGCGCTGATTTCAGTGGCCAGGCACCAAGCATACACCTTAGTGCCATAGCGCTAGGATATGTGCGTAAGTCTAACATAGGTTTTGTACAGGAAGGGTATCCTTCCTATACGAAATACTATGCTTAGACAAGTGAAAAAGATGTTCCTACTTTGCCTATGAGCTGCACAGTACAACACACATGCAAAGTTGGAAAAGCATGGAGAAATGAAAACATTTCTCCATTTAACGCCTGCTTTTCAGTGGCATTACTTTTGGCACTAAACCATCTCTACTCATGTTTGAGGATAGGTTTTAGCGTAAAAAAGCATGGTTGGTAGCACGGGAACGCCCATGTACCTTCCATGTAATGCCCCCATGACACAAAGTAACGCAAAGCAGCAATTTATGTTTTCCTAATCTTGATGTAGGAAGGCTCAAGGCATAAAGCTGTTAGGAAGGCATTCTGCATAATAGTAAATAGGTCTTACAACTCTTACTCACCTTTTTTGTTTCTTGGAATGAATGTTGAGAGAAGGGTAAATCTAGCCATTTGAAAGAAATGCCTGGGCGCATATAGACTATATGGTTTTAGTTCTACTTAGGTATTTGCGAAGCCATGACTAATATAAAGGTAATTACAGATTAGATGACCTAAAATACAGCTGGCTGCACCAGAGAGACGTCTTCCCTTTCAAGCCAGTGGCCCTAGGACCCTGAGAACTATTAGAAAAAGGCACATAAGGTGCAGGGAGACGCACAAAATGAACCACAGGAAGGAATTTCCTTTATTTCATTTTTGTTTTAAGTGAAATATCTATACAGGATTTGTGGATCTATTCTCCTGATCCCAGTGAGGCCCTCTTGTGTGGACCTGTAGATCCTTCACAGATCCTCAAATACTTGGAGGATCATAGAATCCTCCCAGGATTTGAGGATCTGAGGAAGATTTGAGGATCCAAAAAAGAACAATAAATAAAATGATAGAATGGTCTGATCATAGACAGGACCCTGCCACCAACTGCCACTGCACAGGCCAGGCATGGGGAGTGTCAGCCTGTGGAGGGTTTAGTACAGGTCATGGCTGAGGTACCCCCCATTGAGCATGGTCTTCAGCAATGTTTAAAAGGGGCTGCCACCCTCAGAGGGTTGGAAACTGGTCCTGCTGCCAAACCTTGCAGTGCACTGCCTTTGGCCATGCACAACAGGGGTTGGGCACATACCTTGTTCTCTGGCCAGGAACTGTTACTAACCTCCCCTGAGGGTTGGATGCAGGGGATGGCAAGAGCCAATTACGACTCCGCTTGGACAAAGTCTGCAAACAGTAACGTCGGACAACAACAGAATCATTGGGCATAGGACCGGGCCAGACTCCAGATCCTGTGGCTGAGTGCAGGTAGGCTGGGTGCCCATGAAGAATTGGAGCAGATCCAGACCTTTGGCTAGACCCTGAGGCCTACCACTGTTTTGCATGGCCATGTGCAACAGGGGTTGGCTGTCATGGCTTGGTAAGACATTATCCTGTCTAGATTGGCAGCCACCAGATCTTATTATGATTAATAGAGTTATGTGACTAGCCTGAAGCCCTTTTGACTCATTAAGTAATTATTGGAAAGACATAATTTTTTAGAGCACAAGATGTTGGCTGACATGAGATCAACCTTAAGAAAATGTAAGAAGAAAAACATACTAACTTTCTGATTTATTTGCATATTTGCCTTTGACTGGCTACATTCTTTAACCCAAGGTTGTTCACATCAAAACCCATCATTCTTATAACAATGATGAATTTTCATTAACTGTAGAAGACCCATTATGTACAAATGGTTATGGTGGCATGTTGCTTTTATATAAATTGCTAATTGTTCTAGTGAAGGAGTCCATATTTTCTGAACTAGCTAAAAAGTTAATTTTTGCGCTTTTCAAAATATTTATCAGAAATCTAATTCATTGGTAAAGTTGCATTTATGCTAAATATTTTACAAAAGCCAATTTTAAAAAGCCAGATTTAACCTGGCTAAATCCTCTAGAATCCCTGTTACGTGAGCTTCGAACTGTCACTGAGGAGCTAAATAGCTCCATTATGAGGTGTGAGCTGAACTTACTATCAGAGCTGAGACAAAGGTCTTAGTTGTAGGGAGATGTTCGGTTCTTCTAACAGGATGACTATCTTGGCAGTGTCCAGGAATTTCGTTTACTTCAAAGAGGCCTACCCGGGTGACAGGCAAATGCAACTAACAGCTCGACTTGTATCCTTCCTTTGTGCCCCTAGCTATACAGGTACCAACCTTAGTGGGAGAGAAGCCACGTCCAGGACCAGCTGCAAGTGACCAGAGAGGGTAGATAGCTAATTCCCTTTGCCACACTTCTAGAGTGGGCCTAGTAGCTCTGCACGGGGGGCAGAAGGCTTTCCCCAAGTTACATTTTGGCAGAGAGGGGACTGACTGTGGTATTGTTTTCAGTAGGGCACTCAGGAACTGCTGCAAAAATAGGTTGGGTTACCCTGGGAACTCTTTTCCCTTTTTTTGCTAGGTAGCGACTAGGAGTCACGACAACTTACAGGCTTTTGCCAGTCATAAACACTGAGCAGCATCAGATCGAGGTGGACTACTCCCTAGATTCGAACCCTGGACTTTTCAAACTGAGACCTCGTCCTTCACTAACTCCTCATCAATTAACCTATCTTTGGGTCAAGCCCACAACGTTACCCCACTGATGATTCCACCTTCATGAATATCTTTTTAATTGTGAAGCTAACTTTCTGACTGGGACCATTCTAACCTGTGTATCTGACCCGAGCTCCATCGTGGCTGAACATTCTCTATGTTTATAAATTGGAGTCAGATTTTATTATGTTTTGTTCTTGATCTTTTTACTATTTTGGTACTTCTAAATGCTTTACACATTTTCTTCAGTTCTGCATGTCTGTTCTGTACCTTAGCTACCAGCGGTTAAGGTCAGGTTTCAAATATTGAAATATTTATTGATCTAACAAGAATAGTGGCATTGTTACTTGTGATGGACTACTATCCACCCCAAATAGTAATCCACTGTCTCACAAGCATCATCAACCAAGTTAATAAAGTAGTTTCTAAGGTATGTTTTCAAAACAAATACAATAACAAAAGTAGCCATTGTTGTTACAATTTTGTGTTGAAGGCAAATAACAAATGTGGTCACTGTTGTCCTCTCAGTCCTCATAGGTAATGTTAACCCAGCTATTCAATTCTTCCCTGCAGCCATTTCAATATGCCAGTCGACCTTTCTTTAAAAAAAAAGGCTATTGCCTTTAGGTAGCACTTCTTAGCTTTCAACAAACAATGAGCAGAGCAGAGAAGGAAAACATACAGATAATTCAGACTTACCTGATTTAGATCTTGGCTGATGGGTTACTCTGTCACAAAGGTGAGGGATATATTAGGATTTATATTTTAACCTATGGGAATCTTCGTCACCGTTGTGATGAAGTAAGCCATCTGCCGATATCTAAATCAGGCCCTTGTTCCTGATGGTTCATCTTTTCAATGATTGTGAGTAATTACATTTACATTTTTCCTTGCAGCCTCTTTGACCTACTAGGCTGCATTCACCATCTTCTGTGTGACACATAGCCACCTGACTTCTCATTTCCATCAACCATCCAACCCAATGACAATACACTTATTCTTAGCTCAACTCACACAATTCATGCACAGATGGGCAAGCAGATTTTACGGACATGGCTCTGGTTTGGACCTCAGAAGGCATGTTAACTGAATCATATTTACGTGCTGTTTGTTGTTTCATCGCGTTACAAAGGGGGGTGGTGATGGACGGAACATCTGAACCAATCAAACACTCACACCCAGTCAACAGATCTGGGTTTAATCCATCACTGTTCTTTAGCCCGCTCTGCCACCTCAGTTCGGAAATGGCCATATGCAAATCAGTCTGACCCTGTGCCTCATGGGAACAGTCCAGTCTGAACTGCCAAGCCATGCCTTCCCTGGACCGGAAACAAGCTTCCTAGGACCGGTTTCTGGCATTTCAGCCATCTTCAGCCAGGCTTGCTCGAATCCAGTGGCAAAGTGAGCAAGGAACTCAAGTCTGAGCATACCCTGCCAACTTATGGCGAACAAAGCGGTACAAAAGAGGGTGGTGATGGACGGATCTGTTGACTGGGTGTGAGTGTTTGATTGGTTCAGATGCTCCGTCCATCACCACCCCCTTTTGTACCGCTTTGTTCGCCATAATTTGGCAGGGTATGCTCAGACGTGAGTCCCTTGCTCACTTTTCCACTGGATTCAAGCAAGCCTGGCTGAAGACGGCTGAAATGCCAGAAACCGGTCTTAGGAAGCTTGTTTCCGGTCCAGGGAAGGCATGGCTTGGCAGTTCAGGCTGGACTGTTCCCATGAGGCACAGGGTCAGACTGATTTGCATATGGCCATGTCTGAACTGGGGTGGCAGAGTGGGCTAAAGAACGGTGACGTATTAAACCCAGATCAGTTGACTGGGTGTGAGTGTTTGATTATTTCAGATGCTCCGTCCATCACCACCTCTGGAGATTCCGCTATATCATCGCCCAGCTGTTCTAGAAGCGCTCTCCTAACCCTGTGAAATTGAAAGCGCTGCAACAGAGTTTCAGTACCCTCTGTACCCCGCACCTGCTCCCAGGACTGAGCCCTCTCCTCCTGAAATGGATCTCCTGCTGTGATTATATGGAGCTTGTGTAGTGCCTCAACCACACCCCTATCTCTACAGGGGGCCAGCCAGTGAGCACATTCCACCGGCATACTAGGTGTGTACAACAGTGCCCCATCCCGGTGCTGCAAGATACTGTGCCACGCATGATTTGTAGATGCTATGGAGTCTATAATGCCCGTCCTGCAGTCCACCGCCCGAAATATCGTTACTGGTAAGGGTAGCGGTTCCGAGAACAATTTCTCCATTCTCAGATGTGGAATGTCCGGGCTACCATGCACCCATGTGTGCAGATGCGCTCCCTGCGCAACCCTGTAATAGAGCTCTAGGTCCGGGGCGCCCAGACCACCCATGATATATGGTAGTGTGAGTGTCTTCCATTTCACCGTGGTTGTTTGCCCGCCCAAGCAAGTCTTACCATCAGCTGATTTAGTCTTTGAAAGAGCACACGGGGTAACACCATTGGAAGGTTAGTAAAAAGAAATAACATTCTTGGCAGCACCACCATCTTCATAACTGAGATGCGGCCCAGCAGGGAAAGGGGCAACCTACACATGTCTCCACATCGTCCTCGAGTTTGCTAACAGCATCACCGTAATTTTCTCTAAACACCAGGTCTGGGTCTGTATGCAATTGTATACCTAGATACCTCATAGGCTCCGTCGACCATAGCAGTGGATAGTCCACCTCAAACTCCTGCGTGACCGGGCTCAAGGGGAAAACCACAGACTTTGTCCAAGTAACTCGGAGGCCAGACAGTGCGCCGAAATGCACCACCTCACGCAGGACAGCCCCAAGGTTTTGTTCAGGCTCGCGAACATACAATAGCATATCGCCCGCATACATGGAGACTATAATCTTATATGAAGGGAAGCCAATACCCTCCTGCCCATGGTATTCTCTCAGGGCGCAGGCCAAAGGCTCCGCCACCAAGGCGTACAGTAGGAGAGACAGCGGGCACCCCTGACGGGTCCCCCTGCCTATAGGGAAGGAATCGGTGACCAGGTCTCTGAGTCAGATCCTCGCCGACGGACGGTCATACAAAGTTCCAATCATTTGTAAAAAAGGAGCCCCAATTCCCATCCTAGTTAACACCTGTCTCATGAAGGGCCATTCGACAGAGTCAAAGGCCTTCTCCATATCGAGAAATACCGCCACCGCCTTTACGTCCTGTCGGACACGCTGCATCACGTCAAAAATTGTACGTATATTGTATGTGAGGTTCCTCTCCGGGATAAACCCCGCTTGCTACAGAGCTACCAGCAGCGGGGCGAGAAGGGCCAGTCTGGTTGCCAGCACCTTAGCATATAACTTCGTGTCTACATTCAGTAATGAGAGGGGTCGGTACAAGCTACACTCATCCAGTGCCTTACCCGGCTTAGGGATTGCCACCAAAACAGCCTCCCTCATCGATTGTGGCATACATCCCGATTCACACAGATCATCGAACAGGGTCAGTAAATGAGGGATCAAAACATCTTGGAAGGCTTTATAGAACTGAACCGTGAGTCCATCCGCCCCTGGAGCACTGCCAGCCCTCATTCTTGCCAATGCCTCTATTATCTCATCCTTTTCTATCGGGCACAACAGGAGTTCTCTGTAAGTGTTCGTGAGTGTGGGAAGCTCTATGTGTTCTAAATAATCCAAATCTCACCTCCCATTGCCCCGCCCTTGGACGAGTATAGATCAGCATAATACTGCTTAAACCTGCCTGCGACATCTGCCCCCTCCGTGAGGATATCTCCTGTCGCCGACTTAACGGATGGGACCATCGTGTGGCCCCTCCTGCCTTTCAAAAGCCTTGCCAAGACTGAACTAGGCCTGTCACCCTCACCATACACTCATGCCTTGGCATACTTCCCCAAATGCTGGATCTCCCTGTCTGCTTCCTCATTGAACTGGTCAAGTAGGACCTTGAACTCTTGTTCCAGAGCGACATCTGCCTCCCTCCTCTGCCGTTCTTCCAGCTGACCCAGCTGTTTCTCCAAATCGGACACGCGTTGTCTAATGGACCGAAGAACACCTGAGAGTTTGGACATCGCCACGCCCCAGATGTACACCTTAAAGGCCTCCCATACAGTTTGGAAGCTGTCCACCGAGCCAAGATTCGTCTAGAAAAAAGTTCTATTGCCTCCGCTATTTCCCCCCTAAAAAGAGGATCTAGTAGTGAGTTGGGAGGGAAGCGCCACGTGAAAGGGCATATAACTTTCCTAGGGGTAGCTAAGACCAAGATGTGAGGGGAGTGGTCAGAGAGCATGCGCGGGAGCACCCTGCAGCTCCTCAACTGACTCATCATTGACGTGGACATCAGCCAGCAATAAATTTGGGTGTGGATTTTGTGGTAGGCCGAGTAGTGAGTGTACCCACCCAGTTCTGGGTGTCCTGCCCGCCAAACATCTTCCAAATCAAGGCTAGAGATGGTGCAGTCTAGTTGGCGTGTGGCAGCAGAAGGCCTGTGAGCTGGACCCGCAGATCTGTCCAGCCGAGTGTCCAGTACCAAATTAAAATCCCCACCCCATAAGAGTGGCAGATGGCGGTAAGCGATTTATAGTACTCTGGACAATCTAAGTTTGGCCCATACACATTAATTAACCCCAAATCGAACCCGTGCCCTTTACACCAGGATATCACATAATGGCCTGCTGTGTCGGCTTCCATCAATTCCAATGTATAGTGTGATTTTGGGTTAACCCACGTCAGCACCTCCCTAGCATGCGATGTAAAGCCCGCCGTGGTGCAATTCCCAGCAAGACCCATGTGGCCTAACATTGAGCTATTGGATGGAAGATGGGTCTCCTGCAGGAGTGCCACGTCAATCGGCAGTCTTTGCAAGTAGCTGAGGACTTTACGGAGCTTGCGATGATCGTTAAGACCTTGAACGTCCCATGAAAGTGCCCTGAATGAAGCAATCGTCCGTGGGGTCAACGTGTCACCCGCCACTGCCATCCCTCCTGCGGCAAGTCAATGCGGCAGCTTCTGTATCATCAATCGGGGCAGAGTCGCCTCCTCCATCGTGGCCATCCCCTGTGCAGACCCCGGAATGCGCTCATACTCGTCCTATGTGTGCGCGTGTACCAAACAGTGTGTGCAAAGCTACGAAACCCTCCCCCCTGACATCCAGCAACACCCTCACACTCCCAAGCATTCCCCCCCCACCCACAGCTGACCTCCCCCAACCTGGTCAAACAGAATGTAGAGCCCCCCCCACACCCCCCCATCAGCCTCCAGAACAAATTGCCCCAAACGGGGGCGAGAAAGGTGCACCGCACTCGTGGGCAGAGGTTGCTACGCAATCAAACGTTACAAAACTGTTCAACACTCTGCCCCGCCTCCGCAGTGCCAGTAGATATGCCCCACGTGTAATCCACCGACTCACCACCGCCCCCTGAGCTCGTCTATGCAGTGTCGCTGCACACACCATAAGCTATGTCAGCCCAGGCCAGGAGGCCGGAGCCCATCTAAGCGGTCCATGCGTTACTCTCAGGGACAGCTCCAGCTCCCCAAATGCGCTCCGTCACAGGGGCAGAGCTGTTTCCATTATCTATCCCACCACATAATGCCAAGTGAGCGGAGCCCCACCCCACGTAGCACATCCCCCATGAGTGATGAATAAAGGATAGTAGCTAACACCCAGTGTCCAACATACATCAAAAGCAAAAACTTCCCCCTGCAATATCAACCCGCTTAACTCAGTCCTGTTTATCCAGCCGTCCATCCACCTCCTCGTCCACTGGTGCTTCCACCGAGTCTCTGTGGTGCGTATGCGACCACTCCTTCAGTGAGCGCTGCAGCGCCTTCGGGTCAGTGAACAAATGAGTCTTCCCCTGCCGATTCACCCCCAGTCTAGCTGGGTACAGCATGGCATAGTCCAGGCCCAGCTCTCTTAACTGTCGCTTGTAGGGGACAAAGTGCTTCCTGGCCTCCTGGACCCTGGCCGTAAACTCCGGATACAGCGAGTTCTATGAGCCCTCATATTGCAACAACTTTTTTTCTCGCGCCAGGCGTAATGCTGCATCTCTGTCTGTGTAGTTCAGCAGTTTGGCAATTATGGTGCGCGGGGGGGGCCCCGGACGCGGCCGAGGTCCCAGCGAACGGTGGGCTCGCTCCACCACAAACATCGGTGAGAAGACACCTTCCCCCAGCAATGTAACTAACAGCTTTTCCACAAATAGTTCCATGTTCCCCATGGCGGTCGTCTCCAGCAGGCCTGTTATGCGAAGGTTACACATCCGCGAACGAGCTTCAAGGTCCTCAGTTTTATCCTGCAGAGTTTGCATCAATTTTCCAAGTTGCTTTTGCCCCGTGTCGAATTCCATGTGGACCTCCTCCGCCTCAGTGATCCTCCTCTCGGACATATCTAGTCTTTCAGCATGCATATCTAAGCGCTCCGCCATCCTGTCCATTCGGTATGTGACCGCATCAATTTTCCTGCCCAGCGAAGCCATACTTGACTGCAAGCCTTTTTCCATGGCCATTAGTAGGGTCTTTATGTCCGATCCAGAGTCCTCCGCCGGCGCCGTAGGCACATGCTCCTTTGCCGCTCCCGCCTGGTCTTGTGATTTCGAACGCACTTGATTGAAGTTGAGTTTAGACTGCAATCTGTCGTTCCTCCCCATGCTGCACCGCAGATATCGCCAGGCGGGTCAGGCCCCTGCGTAACGCAAGAATTCGGTATTCTCTCTCCAGTTTCAGGGGCCTAGCAAGTGTAGGGGTACCCTGCAACGCCACCGGGATAGGCACCACTTCAGATGACGCAGCGCTCCTCCTTTATCCCTTAAAGCTGCTCGGCGGGGCAGCCACGCACACGCCACAACCTCACTCGCCTCGGTGTAGACACAGGGGCAAGCCACACCATCCAGGCCCCAAGGGCCAGCGCCGCCAGTCGCAGGATTTCTAGCCAACTCCGTCACAGGTGCCAGGGGCCCAGGCATACAGTAGGGTACTCACGGGTGTGGCAACGGTCAGCTGCAAGCGCCCCCATCCTTATAACGAGCGCTCGAACACTCCAGGTACTAGGCACATCTCACAGTGCACTCGGTCCGCCAGATCTCTATGGGCCCCCTGGGGATCAGCGTCCTCCCACCAGACCTCCAGATGTGTCCTCTAGTCGTCCCCGCCAGCGATAAGTCGCACTCAGCGCAGGACTGCAATGGCGGCAAGGGCAGTGCTCAACCAGCGCCGTCTCGCCGCACGGGTCTGGCGCACCTCTCTAAACCCCGGTGCAGGGCCCGACACCAGACCAGCCTCACTCCAGGGGTCCAGGGAAGGGGGAGGGGGCAACACGCGCCACCCAGCTCCACCCACGATTTTCGCCCCACCGGGGACCAGTACGGGCGCCACCGGGACAAACCAGCCAGGCGGGCCACACGCACAGTAATGCAGCGAGGCCCGACCCGAAACTCCAGGCCGCTGCTCCGCGGCCTACTTTCGCCATATCTCCAGCCCATCAAATCTCTGACTTTCGGGCGCTGCAGGGGGACCGCAACAGCAGCATTAAAGGCCGGTACCTGAGCCGCATACAGGGGCGGTCAAGGTGGCCAGCAATGAACGCTTCTAGGGCAGGATATTTGAGGATAGATGACACTGCTCAGCAGAGCTCGCGGCTCAGGCAGCCATTCCGCTCGCCGGCAAGCTCCGCCCCCAGGGTCAGACTGATTTGCATATGGCCATGTCTGAACTGGGGTGACAGAGTGGGCTAAAGAACGGTGATGGATTAAACCCAGATATGTTGAATGGGTGTGAGTGTTTGATTGGTTCAGATGCTCCATCCATCACCACCCCCTTTTGTACTGGATTGTTGTTTCATGGCATGTGCACAGCTCATCATTACATTCACTTTAGCATAGCCGTCACATGCCAATTAAACTAGCCCATCATGTGAACCTAGGCATAGAAGTGAGAACACTGTTGTGAAAGCTTCCCAATGTCAATCCAATAGTGAGCACATATATCCCATATTAAAATTTCACCAAAAGAAGTTTTGTCCTCTCCCTGCCCATTGCTCTCCATTAAGGTGACCACAGGGCATCACTCAGCTACCAAAGTATCCTCTGATCACAGGTCCAGTAAGCCTCATCTCTACTAAAAAGAACCACAGCCACGCATTCTTTATCGGTCATTTATTCTACATAGCAAAGGAACATATGTGCTCACACATTCTGATGGTGCCAACATAAGTCCTTCTTCAGAACACTTCTCTCACTGCAATGAGAGCAGTTTCTGCCTACAGCTAGTGCTGTAACATTGCACAAGAGGTGGTAATTTTACTTTTTTGGCATAGAATAGATACCCGTACAGACAGGTTGAATACCCTCTCCCCACATTATTCTAAGCGTAAATTACATCGCTGAGGACAGAGATCATAAAATATGTAGGGGCAAATTTACAAGACCCCTGCACCACCAATATGTCACTTTTTGTGACATACTGATGGGGTATTTCACTGCTACATATTTACAAGACCGGAAAACCCACCTTGCGTGGCTTTTCCTGTCCTTGTAAATATGGCCCCTTTAAACGCAGCACTTTGCGTGAAAGGGGCATTCAATGGGTGTTTCTGTGGGACTTCCCACGCAACACACATGGAACAAGACACATTTACAGATTTATGAGGAATTGTAAATCTGGAAACGAGTTTGAATGCTACGCCTCCACAGGGGTGGCGTAGGGAGGCACAACGAGGAGAAATGTTTTTATTTCACCTCGTTTTTTCCTCTTTCAATGCATGCTGCAGTCTACAGCACGCATTGAAAGATGAAAATGCCTGCAGTGATTGTTTTTGTGCAGGAAGGTGCCCCTTCCTGCACAAAAACAATCTCCCCATGGCACAAGCATCCTTGCACCATGGTACAAGGGTGCCTACACCAGCGTGCAGGGGAGTGCACAGGAATGCGACATGTTATTGTAAATATGTCGCATTCTATGCTTTGGAAGTGCAGCAACGTGGCGCAGCCAAAGGGCTGGTGTTGCCCTGCTGCAGCACTTCCTCATAAATTTGCCCCGTATTATTTTCTTTAAATCAATGTAGCTCATGAAATATGAATAGAATGAGTATATTTATGAAGCAGTCAGTGAATAATAGCGAGGGTGTGGCCTTAATAGACAAAGGCTGCATTAGGCCATCTACCATAGCAAAATAACGTCTTGGCAACTTGAATGGTGAACAGTCTATGAATGATGCAAATGTCCACCTTTAGTTTCCCTTTATTAAATCGTGTTTCTTTAAAGAATATGGTTAAAAGACTTTCGATATAATATTGTACCCATTGATTTTTGCTGTGAACTGACGTGTTTATATACTGCAGTCTGTATGGTTTATATTTTATTTTAAAATAATAACGCATAATACAGTTCTCCTAAATCATACCCATGCACTCTGCTTTTCGAACCTGTGTGCGTGTCCATTATTTTGCCTGTTGTTTTCCCTATGGATGGAGTCAAGCACCTTTGCTCCCAGGAGCGCAATGCATTGCGAGCTCATCTAATAAAAATCAACTAGAAACAGATCGCTTGGTAACTCGCATCTAACTTGGAAAATTAATTTTTCCATTTTAAGTTCTGATGCATGTTAAATAGCATGCTCAATGGCATGATATGGAAAAATTCAAATTGTCCCGTCCAACTGAAAGAATAGTTTTAAGTTATTTATTGCTAAACAAACGTCTCAGATGACTAAACCTATACAGTTTTACTGAGTAGCCTTTTCCTTTTGAAGTGCATACAGGGCGCCCTGTACCTGCAGACGCAGAAGCTCTATGTAGGAATGCATGCGTTTCGGTGTATTAGTCCTTTATTGGTCCTTAGATAGGGGCATACTCAAAGTATCAGTGTCTTTGGAGACAGCAATTAAGCATCCTTGGCAATCTTCCCTGGATCCAAAGGTGTTCCTCATTTCAAAAGCAATACTCCTTAATTGATGCCTGGAATCAGTCGCTGCTGTGTTTTGCTTAGAGAGACCATGCTTGCTCATATAAATCATACTGCCAGCCAAGCCAGGACACTGCGGAGCACAGAGATTTCAAGCCTGTTTCTTTAATCCAAAAAATAATGAAACGGTCAGCTAAACTTTGCATGCGCACATTTCCTGTTAGGGTTTATGTCAATCAAAACATCCACAACTTGAGATTGATTAAGACAGTGCTGAGCGTCCTGTGGAGTGATATGTCTTGCCAGCAGGTTTTTAAATTGCTTTCTCCCACGTGTGATTCCAGCATTGGCTCTTTCAGACTTGCACATGTGTTACCTAGCACTGTGACCACATTTGTCACTATTGAACCTCTATGTCCATCGATGTATCCCTTTATTGCCATACCGTTCAAACTTCCTCCTGCATAGGTTCCTCCCTATTCCGTTCTCTATGTTGACCTTGTTTTAGTTTCTAGCGTTGGGTTATAAGATACAAGTCGTCCTTTTCTCTGGGTTCAGAAGGATGCAGATCTGGGGCGTGGCTTCGGTGCCAAAGATGATGGCCCCCTCTCTGTGAAGCTCCGAGGCGGTGCGGCGAAGCAGGACATTTCAGGGCAGCGCCACTCATTGCTTTGCAGCCACAACCAACAGCTAGTTGAGATGAAGTTATTCTCCACCTATTGTGTTGTTCCCGTTTGCCTAGGGTGAGCGCTTAACCTTTTTTCTTGCTGACATTTATTTCAGTCAGCTCGCGGCCGCCAATTTGAGCATTTCTATCGCTCAAATTTCGACTCTGCAACTAGCAGTCATGCGTGGTCTAACAAATAAGCATTCTCCTTAATTTTTGACTGGCTTTCACCCCCTTTTGCTATTTTTGCTGCTTTTGACATCTTTTGGAGGCATTGGTGTAACTTGGAGCCTTGGACCAAATATGGTTTACCTCATGAGCTTTTATTGTGTAATGGTACATTTCCACCTGTAATACTGGTGCTCATAATCTCTTCTCTTGATGAGGAGCAGCCCTAACTTCCAGTTGTTTCCATACTGGGCAGCCTTGCGATGTCACACTAACTGATTGTTTCACGAAGATGCTTCCACTTGCTGGGCTGAGGATTTTTTTGTTTGTATGCTGCTTCTACTCATCTCTTGTGGAGCATATGGAGCCAGACCACATGGTTCATGTGTTGGGTCTTTCGCTAGCCTGTTTAGCTTTTCACCAGGAATTTATTCCCCCTTTTGGCTAATTTTACTCACCAACGAACTCAGTTTCAGTCCCAGAAGCCTCAAAAGTTATACATCAATGTCTACATGGCTTGTTCTCGTTTCACCCTTTTTCACAATGTAACAATGTCATAAAAGTTACTAACTGACTTGAAGAGAATTTTTTCTTTCTTATTCACGGTTTTTCTTCTCCACATGTTTGGCTGTTTCTCTTACCATATACATGAGGGTGTTAGTGTTATTGGTGTACAGTTTATGGCAAAAGCACAAGTTACCCGTGGTGCAGCTTCTCCTCCAGATTCTACTACTCTGGTAGATTATAATCCTTTTAATAATTTACAAGACAGCATGGATGGAAATTTCATCCTCCGCCATAAGCTGATCACCATCTGCTACTGCATGAATTGGGCCTAAACCAGTCTCTAAGTTACCCTCTGCATCATCTTCAGCAACAGGTAAACGTGTCAAAAAAGATCCACCTTCTCCAACCAACTCTCCAACACCTCTATCTATGGAACTACTTCTCTATGAAATTTGTGCTCTCAAACCTTACATGACGGAGACAAATGCTTGCATCCAAAGTCTTGAAGACAACTGGTCTTATACCAATCAAAAAGTAACTCATTTGGAGAAGTGAGTTGACTCTGTTCAAGTTGTTGTCAACCAAGTACCTTCTATGCATCAGGAAATTTTCTGCCTAAAACAGCAAGTAGAGAATCTTGAAAATAGAAATAGGCGTAACAACCTATGCATCTATAGCCTTGTGGAGGGCCATGAGGGCTTTGACCCTCTTCTTTTCTTCCAGTCTTTTCTTCAAAAGCTTTTTAATATTCCAGAGTCTCTACCACTGAATACCCAAAGAGCACGCCTCTTCTTCATCAACTAAGCCAAGAGGTGTTATTCTATATTTTCTAGAATATACAGACTTACTTCAGGTTTTAGAGGCAGCCAAGCTTAAGGGAAGAATTTCTTGCCAAGGATCTAACCTGTTTTGTGCTCAAGATTATGCAAAAGCGACAGCAGACAGTCAGAAGCAATTTCTAGATATGAAACCTGCACTTCAAAATTTGAATGCCAGATTTGAGTTGTTTCACCCATGCCTTTTTAAGGTGACTTACAAAAAGAAAACCACTAACTATGAAGATCCTGTTCTATTACAGCGTTTTTTGAATATCTGTAGGGAAGAAGATATGGAAAATGCTCATTTTTCGCTGATTTGACTGTTGTGTTAAAATTGTTGTTATCCATTTTTTCTCCTCTTTTTTTTATATCTTTTCCAGTTACACTGTTTGTAGAAGGATTGACATGACGCTTACTACATTTTTCTTAGATTATATTGCTCTGTTTCACTTTGCTGTTATTTGTTCTCTCCTTGTCTGTCATATGTTTCAGTTTATATGGTTATGGTTTTTATATAATATATTATCTTTCTTTTGATCACTAGGTAAGATTTTTGTGGTCTACTAATTTGTGACTGTTACCCAGTCTGGATATCCTCCTCCTTTTTCCGTCCTCGTCCTGGAGTTTTCCGATTGGCTGTGCCGTCTTCCTCATGAGGCTCAACCCCCTCTGTTCTCATTGTATGTTCATGGTATGTCCTTTTGTTTTTTCTTCATTTTTTCTGTTTGCTATCCTCTTTTGGTCCCTCTATTTGACTACATATTTATTCTCTGATTCTTTTTCCTATTTATTCCTATATATTCTAAAGTTTTCTTCCTTTCCATTTACCCTTTTCTTTTCCTCTCTCCAACCTTCCTATCTACCTTCTCTCATTAGTCATTGCATGATCTTTTGGAATTATGTTCCTCTTTCATTTTTTATGTTCATCTGCACTATTCTTTTCTTGTTAGCTCTTTCTTTGTTACTACTTCTGTTTCATAGTAATGTACTTTTTAAATTATTATTAGATAAATTAAGATGTTGTTAACATTTTTATGTTATGTTACCTGAGTTTACATGGCGCACAGCTGCCTCAGCGAAGTGGTGTCCCGGCACTGCCAGCAGAAGAAAAAACGAAGGAGGCTAAGAAACTGAATAGGTAAGCGCAAGGAGCATAGCACAAGGGACAGGGAAAGGCTGGGCAGAGAGGAAGAGAAATGTTTTAATGGCTTTCCTGAAGTCCAACAGCCGGTCCAGGCTATGGATCTGCAAGGGCAAGAAGTTCCCTAGCTTGGCTGCTAAACAGCGGAAGGATCGTCCCCGGCCCGGAGACGCTTCACTCAGGGGACTATAACCAGGTGCTGTCCCAGGGAGTGCAGCTGGGCAGTCGGGACATAAGGTATTAACAGATTAGCCAGAAGGCCGGGGCAGCAAGCTTCAATATCTTAAAAGACAAACAAAGGGTCTTAAATTGGATCGGTTTGGCCATGGGTAACCAGTGTAGCCGCCGGATAGCACCGGTAGAGGGGCAGCTATATGGGAGCCCCAGCAGTGCTCTGGCGGCAGCATTTTGGACACGCTGTAAGTGCATGACCTCAGCCTGATTAGCCCCCAGAAGGAGTGAGCTAGCATAATCTAATCTAGATAGAATGGCTGATTGGACAATCAGCTGGTGTGTAGAAGAATCAAAGAACCTCAACAAGGGCCTAAGTCCCGAAGGAGACCGAAACATGTGTCGGCAACTTTCTTAGTATGATCTTGGAAGCTAAGGGTAGAGTCCATCCATACCCCCAGGTTCTTAACCACTAACTAAGGGGTGGGAACACTACCGAGAACAGTTGGCCACCATTGTTCGCTCCAGGGAATCCTATCCTTTCCCACCAGCAGCACCTCCGTTTTATTGAGGTTCAACTGGAGGCAGTTGGTGGTCATCCACTCCGCGACGGCAGCCAGGCCACTTCTAAACCTACAAGCATCCTGCATAGAGCCATCCGAGAGGGCCACCACCAACTGAGTGTCATCTGTATATGAGACCATGTTGAGGCCCTAGTTCCTGGCCACCGTCGCGAGATGTTGAATATATAGGTTAAACAATACTGGGCTCAGCGCAGAGCCCTGAGGCACACCCTGACCGATGGAATGAGCCTGGGAGAGAAATGGGGGGCCGACACTCAGAATGATCTCCCTGTCAAAAACAATCTGAACCATTCCAGAGCTAGGAATTGCATCTTGGAATGTTAAAAGTTTGGGTTTGCCTATAAAACGTCAAAGGGTTTTATCACATATTGCTGGCTTGAAAGATGACATTGTTTTATTGCAGGATATTCATATAATCCAAAAAGAGATATCCAAACTTCAGCGACAATGGGTGGGCCATGTTTTTGCTTCTCCTGGTTCGGGGAAACGTAATCGAGTAGCTATTCTCTGTCATAAACGTTTGGATATTCAAGTTGTTGCACAAGAAGCAGATACTGAAGGTAGATGGGTGTCGGCTTCTTTGTTAGTTAACAAAATTCCTTTGACTATTTTTAATCTATATGCACCCAAGTAGAGCTCTTGAGGTGGAAAGCCGAGAGCAGGATTTTAAAGATTACTTTTAAAATTGTTGCGGGTGGCAGGCGAATCGCCGGGACACCAGGACCACGCCCATTGAATAGGCCACGCCCCCTTTCACTACAAAAGCGCGCCCTTCCCGCCAGCCGCTTGTTGTAAGTAGAGCTCTTGAGGCGGAAAGCCGAGAGCAGGATTTTAAAGATTCTTTTAAAATTGTTTGTGATACTGTGTTTTTAAAATAGAATTCAGTCTACCTCTTGGCTCCCCACGTGACTCCCTCCCCGCGCAGCCGAGTCAGGCGCTGCAGCGGGTGGCAGGCGAATCGCCGGGACACCAGGGCCACGGCCATTGAATAGGCCACGCCCCCTTATACCGTCATATAAGGATGTGCTGGTTTCGGAGGCGCAGTGGACGGGCGCAGCGGGCGCGCCGGCGGTGCGCCGAAGGCGCGCCAAAGGCAAGCCCGTCTGCGCCCGTCTGCGACCATACGGGACCAGGGGCCACAAACCCTGGTTCCCCCACTCTTCAGGGTAGGTCATACAGTTCGACAGCCTTATACAGCATAGGAAGAACAGTCGCTGCCCAGTGTATACATACATTTGCTCCTACAGAGCTACCCTCCCGCTGCCCGGACTGTAAACACTCCTTTCGGAATACTCCGCTGGCCACAGCTCAGAAATACTGCATGTACGCATTAAACTGCCGATCACTGCCAAAGCATTGCACACAAATTGCCATGCTGCTCGAGGAGCACAAGCCAGATGCGCTTTTCTTGACAGAAACCTGGCTCACGGCTCAATCGGAGCCTGATATAGTTGCAGCCTTACCCGCTGGCTACCACATCTTCAGACTCGACAGACCGGAAGGGAGAGGGGGTGGTCTGGCCATCATAACAAAGGACCAGTACCACTGCCGCACTACAGCAGAAACTATCCCTGGCTGTGAGAGTGTGGAATTCTGCATAGAGTTCCACGCAAACAATTCTTTCTCCGGCACTTTGATCTACCGCCCCCCGAGTCTGCAAAACTATTCCATAGATCTCTCCCAGAGATTATAGCGAAAAGAATTCTATCGTCTGCCAATCATACGGTTTTGGGAGACCTCAACCTCCATTTCAATTCGCCGTCAGACCACACTGCTAAGGAGCTAACAGATGATCTTGGAGCTCTTCAACTGGCCCAATTGGTCACAGCCCCGACCCATGGAAAAGGCAACCTTCTAGACCCTATCTTTAGCAACTGCTCAGATCTAATTGTTGACCAACCCACTCCCCTCCCATGGTCGGACCATTTTTTGGTCCCGTTTACCTGGGTCACCCATAAAGCCCCCCAACTACCCCCTCAAACTACAACTAGGAGAAACTGGTCAAAACTCCCCGTGGAATCCTGGATGCGTGATCTTGACTCCACACGTCCGCCACCCTGCCCAGACCCCAATATGGCAAACGGAAACTATGTAGGCTGGGTCACGAAATCCTTGGATCCGCTCCTCCCTCTTCGCAGATCGTCCTCAAAGAGAATGCAGAAATCAGCTCCTTGGTTCTCCGACTCGCTAAGAGAGCTAAAACGCCTTTGCAGGCAACGAGAGAGAGCCTGGCGTTTAGACTTTCTCCCGGACAAAAAGGCATCATATAAAGAAGCAATCAAAGCTTACAGAGAAGGGGTTAGGTCAGCCCAGGGAACCTACTACTCCGACAAAATCTTGGAAGCCAAATCAAAGCCCAAGGAAATCTTTCGCATAATAAAACAATGCTCCAGTGTCATCACTGCCCCCCACCCGATCAAAACTCAAGAGCAATGCAATGAGCTGGCGGAATTCTTTCACAATAAGGTGTTAAACATTTACTCCTCCTTTCCAACTACGGCCTCAAACCATGAGGCGACTGATCCACTTCACCCGAAAAATTCCCCCCCCCCCAGACCAGCCTATTCTTGATCACTTTCCTCTCCTGGACCTTGACACCTTAGAGAAAGTGGCACGCCAAGTCAAGTCGGGCTCCCCACGTGACCCAGCTCCTCCGGAAATCTTGATGCAGGCAGGCGAAGCCACCCTGCCTGTAATCCTGGAACTGCTAAACTCGTCCATTTCTACATGCGCAGTCCCCATCGCCTGGAAGCAAGCCATGGTACGGGCGCTGCTAAAAAAACCAAACCTAGACCCTGATGATCACTCCAACTACCGCCCCATCTCACTCCTTCCGTGGGCTAGCAAGGTACTGGAGAAATACATAAATGCCCAGTTGGTCCAGTTTCTGGAGAACCACTCCCTACTACACACGTCCCAGACAGGCTTCAGACCAAAGCATGGGACTGAAACTGCCTTATTAGCAGTCACCGAAGAATCTCAAAGGATACTGGATCAGGGAGGATCAGTGGCAGTGATCCTCCTTGATCTAAGTGCTGCCTTCGATACGGTCAGCTATGCCACCCTGCTGAACCGTCTCCAGAACATCGGAGTCTCAGGTGACGCATTAAGGTGGTTCAACTCCTTCCTAACTGATAGATCTTTTCAGATCTTTGACGGCGACACAACATCATCCAGCAGGCCTCTCAGCTGCGGAGTACCGCAGGGCTCTTCTCTGAGCCCTGTATTATTTAATGTATACATGAAACCACTGGCTGGGGTAGTCGAACCGTACGGCATCAAAATCGTGTCGTACGCTGACGACACCCAGCTAGTGGTTTCATTGGCCCAAGAGAACAACAGGCAATCCTCGGCTGGTCTGTTGAATTGTTTGGAGAACGTGAGGGAGTGGATGACCAACTCCTCCCTCAAACTGAACGGAGGAAAAACAGAGCTCATGCTCCTAGGCCCTGCTTCGCCAGTACCTTTCACCTCCTTGTGGCCCGGCGGTTTAGGTGTTTCCCCCACCCCCAAGGACAGTGTTAAGAGCCTGGGAGTATGGTTAGATAAAAAGCTCTCCTTCTCCACCCAGGCCACCAAGCTGTCCGCCACTTGTTTTGGCCTACTCAGAACCTTGAGGAAGGTCCTTCCACTTTTGCCTCTAGATGCCAAAAAGGTGGCAGTACAAGGCCTCATCCAGTCCCGCTTGGACTCAAACAATGCCCTTTACCTAGGGGCACCTGAGATGACCCTCCGGAGGCTGCAGGTGGTACAAAACTGCGCTGCACGCACCCTACTCCAGATTCCACGAACCCAGTCAGCTAGACCTGGACTGAAGAGCCTGCACTGGTTGCCAGTGAGGCAAAGAGTGGCATTCAAGGCGCTGTGCATTGCGCATCGGGCCTTTTGGAGGACCGGATCAGCAATCAACAACAACCTTGAATTGCAGTTTCTCTTGAGGCACAGCCGGGAGTAGGATCCTCTGTTGTATTTTTTAAACTGTTTATAAATTGGGACTCTGACTATTTTAAAACTAACGAGCATCGCCTTCGCTCGGCGCTCAGCGCTCTGACAGCTGACGAGGGCGGGTGACTGGAGCAAAAACGGGAACGCCATTGGCCGATTGAAGGCCACGCCCCCTGCCTAGAGACACGCCCCTCTGCACTACAAAAGCGCGCGCCGATTACGAGCGCTGCGCTTTGAATTGCAGTTTCTCCTGAGGCACAGCCGGGAGTAGGATCCTCTGTTGTATTTTTTAAACTGTTTATAAATTGGGACTCTGACTATTTTAAAACTAACGAGCATCGCCTACGCTCGGCGCTCAGCGCTCTGACAGCTGACGAGGGCGGGTGACTGGAGCAAAAACGGGAACGCCATTGGCCGATTGAAGGCCACGCCCCCTGCCTAGAGACACGCCCCTCTGCACTACAAAAGCGCGCGCCGATTACGAGCGCTGCGCTTTGAATTGCAGTTTCTCCTGAGGCACAGCCGGGAGTAGGATCCTCTGTTGTATTTTTTAAACTGTTTATAAATTGGGACTCTGACTATTTTAAAACTAACGAGCATCGCCTTCGCTCGGCGCTCAGCGCTCTGACAGCTGACGAGGGCGGGTGACTGGAGCAAAAACGGGAACGCCATTGGCCGATTGAAGGCCACGCCCCCTGCCTAGAGACACGCCCCTCCATCTTTCCCTCATATAAAAGATGTGTCCCCATAGGAAGCGCAGCGGACGAGCGCAGCGGGCGCGACGAATGCGCGCCGAAGGCCCGCCAAAGGCGAGCCCGTCTGCGCCCGTCCGCGACAGGCCGGGACCAGGGGCCACAACCCCTGTCTCCCTAACTACAGATAGACCAGGCAAACCTTCGCTGGTATACTCGTGTGGTGAGCTGCTTATGTTTAATATTCCTTTAACAACCTCCCTTTGTGCCAAAGTTGGACCCTCCCACACCATGGGCCCCTTTAGCTGCCGTCATTGTAGATGGAACTGTAACCACTTGGAGCCACCCTCATTGGAAATCACACCTACACAGGACTACACATGCGTCTATGTTAACGCTAGGTCCCTCCCCAAACACTCTACTGAAATATGGGACATGTTACAGGATAGCAGACCCGATTTTGCCTTCATTTCGGAGACTTGGCTCGGTGAGCACAATACCCCGGATATTACCGCAGCCCTACCTATTGGGTACAAAATCATTAATCTAAATCGACAAATTAAGAGAGGAGGCGGAGTGGCCATGATATTTAAAGATAGCTTTTTATGTTGCCAAGAAATAGTCACTCAACTAGGCAAACACGATGTGTTAATCATCTCCATCTCCATCAATACTCAGGTTATCCTCGGATGTGCAATCATCTACAATCCCCCAAACATTACAGCTGACTTTAGCACTCAACTCCTCGAACCAATCCTTCCATTCTGCCTCAATCATAACAACATTATAGTCATTGGAGACTTCAATGTTCATTTCGATTTAGCCGATAATTCCCTAACCAAACAACTTGCCACAGATATGGAAATCTTACAACTATCGCAGAAAATAACTCGCCCCACACACAGAGCGGGGCACATGCTAGATCTTATATTTACAAACATATCGAAGACCAACATCACGAATATAACTCCTTTGACATGGACGGACCACTATAGGATAGATTTTACCTTAAACTTACCTTTAAAAAACAATAGACCGCTAGCCCAGTCGGCTAACTCCACTAAATGTTGGAGCAAATTCTCCTTGGAAAAGTTCAAGGAAGATTTTTCCTTTTTTTCTAGCTCTGAAATGACATGCGAAGAAGAAATTTGCCTCTTACGAGAAAACATAGAGATAGCACTTGACCACTGTTCACGGACTCGCGCAACCAATCGATTGAAATCAAAAACCTCTGAGAAATGGTATGGCCCAGACCTAAAAATTGAAAAAAGAAAATGCACCTCTCTGGAGCACAAATGGAGAATTAGTAGAAACGCCGAAAACAGAGCCTCTTACAAACATCAGTTGAAAATATACCATACTGACATACGCAAAGCAAAGAAAGACTACCTCTCTCAAAAAATTCTAGAGAATAAAAATTCGTCCAAGGAGCTTTTTAAAATTGTAAAAGAACTTTGTAATCCTCCTAGTCTTACATCCAACTTGACACCATCACAAGAGAACTGCACAAAAATTAGTGACTTTTTTTGTGATAAAATTGACAAAATATATGCCTCTTTCACAAACAACGCCCAGGCCTCTGTGGAGTATCGGATTGACCGTACTTTGCAAACCAACTGCTCTACCTTTGGCCCATTCTCAGAAGACGAGGTCACTAAAGCCATGTCAGAAATTAAATCTGGCTCACCATGGGATGTTTGCCCACACTTTATTTTTTCTCAACTGACTCCCATAATTGGCCCCGCAGTTACAAAAGTTCTTAACCAGTCTCTGGAGCAAGCCGTTTTTCCTGAAGTTTGGAAAAAATCGGCAGTAATTCCATTACTAAAAAAGGCAGGCGCGGACATAAATGATCCAGCTAACTACCGCCCCATCTCACAGCTCCCCTTTCTATCGAAGGTTTTAGAAAGACTGGTATCAAAACAACTGTCAAGTTATTTAGAAACCAACAAACTCCTCGATGTTTCCCAAACAGGTTTCAGATCTAATAACAGCACAGAAACAACGCTACTGGCCGTAATGGACGACATTCGTATGCAGGTTGATAAAGGTAAAACGGTTGCCCTGATACTTCTCGATTTATCAGCGGCATTCGATACCGTGTCCCATAAACTGTTAATCCACATACTTGCCGCAAAAGGAATTCAAGGTAAAGCCCTAAACTGGCTGGAGTCCTTTCTATCAAACAGATCCCAGTCTATTTGTTTAGGTAACTTTTCCTCCACCCCCCGTAAGATTAAATATGGAGTTCCCCAAGGAGCTACATTGAGCCCAACATTGTTCAATGTATATGTCTCCTCTTTGGCGTCGATTGGTAAGAAATGGGGCATTAATATCTGCTCCTACGCTGACGATACTCAGCTGATGGTTACCCTAAATGGAGATAACGACGCCAAAAGTAGACTACACAACTGCCTGTCAGAGCTATCCAACTGGATGCACGGCCATTATTTAAAACTGAACGCTGACAAATCAGAGATTCTGCTCTTTGGGGGGGCCAAACAGCTCTGGGATAACACCTGGTGGCCAACTTCCCTAGGCTCGCCACCAATCCCCACATCGTCTGCTAGAAATTTAGGAATTCAGATGGACACCACTCTATCAATGAAATCCCATGTCTCCTTAATATGTGGCAAAGGATTTGCCATATTAAAAAGGTTGAAAAGGGTCTTCCCCTGGATCCCTCTTGAATGTAGACAGATCCTAGTCCAGTCGTTACTAGTTAGCAGGCTGGATTATGGCAACTCACTATTTGTAGGAATGTCGGACTACTTATTTAGAAAACTACAACTGGTCCAGAATGCCGCAGCAAAAGCTGTCTGCAATAAGAAAAAGTACGATTCAGCCACAAGTTGTCTGAGAGCCTTACACTGGCTGCCCATGAGGCAAAGAGCCACGTTCAAAATGCTATGTATTGCCTATAAAACAATTCACAATACTGGCCCTTACATTCTACAAAATAGAATTAAGTTCTATGCTCCAGCGCGGAACTTACGTTCACAAGCCTCAGCCAAAGCAGCCACCACTCGGATTAAGCTATCCAGAATGGGCGGAAGTGCTTTTTCTCACATTGCTGCGAAATGTTGGAATGAACTACCCATCAACCTCAGACTCACGGACTCCTACCCCACCTTTAAGAAAAAACTAAAAACCGCACTATTCCCTACATCAGAATAATCAATATGCTTCCAGACTACTGCCTTGGTTTCACTGTTATTTCTTTCCAGCGCCGTGATATCCTTGTAGGATGAATGTTGCGCTTTACAAATACACCTAACAATAACAATAACAACCTTGTTATCCCCTACCACCCTAACAGGAACCTCCGTTCTACGGATGCTTTTCTGGCAGTTGTTCCCAGAGTGAAGAGAGCCAGGTCAGGGGGTAGGCTGTTCTCGCTGAATGCCGCCAAGCTTTGGAATGCCCTCCCCCTCTCTCTTCGGTCCACACCCGACCTGCTCTCATTCCGTAAAAAGTTGAAAACAGCACTATTCGCCAAACCCCTCTAATCCCTATCTCCCTGCTCCGTCACTTCTCTGCTTAAACTTAGCGCTTGGACGCCCCTGGGCAGCAACCGCGCTTAACAAATCCATAAATAAATAAATAAATAAACCTGATAAACTGTTTTAGCCTCAGATTTTATCCAAGCTATGGCATACAGTGATGAACGTTTGATTGTTGGTGGCGATTGAAATATGATTGCTGATCCCTTCATTGATAGGTGTTCACAAGCTAGCTTAATCCCCTCTAATATTCATTCTCAATTCACATCCATTCTTGCCCAAAGCTCCCTTGTTGATGCCTGGAGACTATGCCACCCTACCCTTCAAGAATATACCTTTTTCTCTCCTGTTCATTCCTCTGAATCCCGCATTGATTACCTGTTTATTTCTAATGCCCTTACACATCATATTTCACATTCTGATATAGGATCCATTTTACTTTCAGATCATGCTCCCGTATCTCTCGATTTAGATTTACTTCCTCCTACAGCGGGATCTAAACAATGGAGATTCAACAATTCCCCACATACCTCCCCATCACTACTTTGGGACACATTCAAAGCTGCTTCTAGAGACTTCATTATTTCTTGTGTAGCTCAGAAATGTAGATCTTCTTCCAAAAAATTACAAATACTCATTTCACAGATTAAACAGTTAGAAAACTCGTTTCACTCTACTAAATCCCAGTCTGATTTAGACGTGCTTCTTTAAGTCAAGTTTTCATTTAATACGCTTTCAACTAAATCTGCTAATCTCATTTTACTTAAATCCAGTGCTAAATATTATGGTGCCCAAAATAAGGCTGGGACATTTTTTGCCAAATATTTGAAGATTAGAAAAGAACGAACTAAAATGTACTCAATTTATTGTAACTTCAGCTAATACTAGAGTTCATAAAAAAGAAGATATTCTTTTAGAATTCACTAATTTTGATCATTCCCTCTATACTCTTGAATTGCCTTCTAGTCAAGAAGATATTATCCATTACTTATCTTCTATCACTCCTCTTTCTTCTCCTGAAGTGGTTTTTTCTTTCCTAGAAGATGATATTTAAACTAATGATATTTTGACTGCCATTCACTCAATTAAGAAAGGTAAATCTCCGGGACCTGATGGTTTTACAATTGAATTCTACTCTCATTTCTCCCAGATCTTTCTTCCTAAACTTGTTCAAATATTTCAACACTTTATTTCTATCGAGAAATCAGAAGGATCCTTTCAAGATGCCTTAATATGTCTCCTCCCTAAAGAAAACAAAGACCATACTTTATGCTAAAATATAGGCCCATTTCTTTGATTAATCTAGGTTATATAATTTTTGCAAAAATACTTGCTCTTCTCTTAGATTCTTTATTACCCCATTTGATTGGGAAAGAACAATGTGGTTTCATTAAAGGACAGCATTTATCTGATAATACTCAACTGTTTTTTAATGTATTAGGCAAATCCAAAACGTATAAAAACTCAGCAGCAATTTCATTGGATGCTGAAAAGACGCTTGATAGAGTCAGTTGGCCTTTTGGCCCAAATTTAATTAATTATGTTTCCTTACTATACTCCTAACCCAAATCCTTTATCTTCGCCACTGGTCTTGTATTCCCATCTTTTACGCTGCACAGAGGAGTCCTGCAAGGTTGCCCCCTTTCTCCATTATCATTTATTCTTACGTTAGAACCTTTCTTAATCAAAGTTAGATTACATAAAGTTATTACAGATTTCCCATATAGTGACACACTTTCAAAACTCTCAGTATATGCAGATGATATTTTATTATTTATTTCTAACCCACAAACTTCCTTACCAGTAATTTTGTAAGACGTAGACGACTTTGCCCTTGTCTCTGGATATAAATTGAATGTTGATAAATGTGAAATTCTTCCTTTACACAGTTTATGTTTTCATGTTGAGTTTTCTGCTTCATCTATTCATTGGAATTCAAACTAAATTAAATATCCCGGTTTATGGTTCACTACCTCTATTAAGGATATTGTTGCTCCAAATTTGAAAGAGTTACTAGCAGTAGTATCACTATCCGCTTCGCAATGGCACCTCCTGTATTTATCATGGAGGGGTCGACTGGATACTATAAAAATTGTGTTAGTCCCTATCATATTATTTTGTTTATCTAATCTCCCAATCAATATTCCTAAATCATATTATAAAAAGCTACATCTTATCCAAATTCTTATGGCATAACAAAACAGCAAGAATATTACTTTCTAAGCTTAAAAAACACAGATTTTCACTCCTATCAATCTGCTTTCTTTCTAAACAGTCTGCTTTTCTTCTACCTGACACTCAGTCTGACACTCTACTTTACCCCTTATGGGTAAACCGGCGATAATTTCAACGCCAACCTTGATAATATGGGCCCTAGTTTAATGTTCCAGCTTGGGGAAGCAAATGCTTTCCAGGACAAAAGTTATGTACAATGTGACGTGACAACCCAATATAGTTTTCATAGCAGCCTGACTCTCCACCCAATAAGGTTTAATCTGAGAGCAATTCCCACCATATCTGTCTGAATTTTCCTACTAGGTTCCTACTAGGTTGCATTTTGTTTAGAACTCAACAGTACAGTCATGCAATTAGCAACATTCGCCCCTCTATCAGGGTGTAATAATTATTCAGCTTGTATGGGTAAAAGAACCAAGTGAGGACTACCTTATAGTGTGCTCCCCTGCCAGGGATATTATTAGAGGGTCTAGTGATGTCCTGCCAGAGAATTTTCCATTTCTCTTTTTTCACCAATTTCTCGTATTATTTTTCCAATATACCTTACAGGGATTAGATATTGGGGTAAATCACTCGAGCATACAACATAGGCCAGCAATCACCTCCTTTGGTTCTGGCTGCCTTCACAAATTATCAATTGCCATAATGCCTGCTGTAGAGGCTTCCCTGATGGTCAAGGTCAACATCAAGTGTTTCAGTAGAGCATAGGGATACCACTATTTCTCTTCCAGGTTGCATAGTCTCTTTTATGACTCAAAGGACAGGAGTTTCCTTCTATGGGAACATTTCAGAGTTAGATAAGCAATGTCTAGCCTTAGAGCAGGCTCTGTTCTAATACTGGTGTGAAGGCAGGATTATGGTGAGTGTGTGTGTGTGGGAAGGGGATTGTGGTCACAAGTAGCTTCTTTTTAAGGTACCCCACATTGTTAAATTAACGCTCAAGGTTCTTCTAATATAGGCACTTGGGAGTCTATTGACTTGGTAACCAAAGTAAGTTCCATTATGTTCTTCCCACCACTGCCCTTTCATTATGTATCCATAATTCGCTCTTTTCCCTAAGAGAGCAATTTTCAATGACTTATTACTGTTCAGCTCTATAGTATATCCAAAGGTATATTGAAAATAAAGTTTAGCATCATAGTTTTAAGTTCTGCAAATAATTGTTTCCAATTCAAAATCAGCAATACCTGCAAAAAGTTTCGGAGATTATATATTACATTAATATTGAATGTGTTAATTCTACTTAGCATTGATAAGTAGATAGGAGACATCTTCTGTAGTCATTGAGCAAAGGTGTCAGAAGTTGCAGGTAATTATCCTTGTAAAGATCTGTTGAGCCCAGCATTATATGGACTCCTAGATTTTAATGAATTGGTTTGCTCATCTAAATTTTGTTTTGGAAGCTATTGTTCGTACCTGGCCTTACTAAGGGTCAGGTTCAAACTCTCCAGCTTTGAAAGATGTATCTTAAAGCCAGTTGAGCTTTTGTATTCTGTAAGGTGGAATGGTAGCTGCAGTATTGAGGAATTTGTGAATACAAAAACAAAGCATAGTCTGCAAATAATGCAATTATATACTTTTCCTGGACAAATAGAAAGACCTTCATATCTCTTCAACTCTTATCTGTGCTGCAAAAGCTTCAATACAGAGAGCAAAGATCAGTGGGGAGAAGCTGCACTCTTGACGTATACCTCAGCTAAAAGCAAACAGGTTAAAGAACTTCCCATTTAATGTGAATCTTAATGTGGGGGTCTGGTATGAGACCATTACTATGGAAGTAAAGAAAATGTCATGCCCAAATTTGTACACAGGTTTTGTGAGAACCTGCCTTTCCATCTGGTCGCAAGTTTTTTCTGCCTCCTAAAATGCTAGTGTTGCCAGTATTTATTTCTTTTAGGTTTTTTTGACCAGGTGAACTACTGTGCAGATATTTTCTTGTGTTTGTCCTAGTAAATCCTGACACAGATGCATCAAATATTGGAGTCCAGACTAGTGACTCGTATCTTAGTATGTCATTTAGCATCTACATTAAGTAACACTAAGGGCTATAAGAGGTGCACAGTTTGAAAGCTTTCTCCAGTTTTGGCATTAAGGCAACTTGCGCCTTTCCCATTGTAGTGGTCACCCAACTATTCTTGTATTAGAGACGTTAGTCAAATAGGGTGCCAGACTGAATGCAAAGATTCAGAAAAAATTCTGGTAGGATGATTTGGGTAGAGATTTATGTGTTTTGGTAAATTTAATGGGTGATTAAAGGGCCTCTCATTGACCAGGCGATACTCATGGAAGAGAGATTGGTGATAATTAGTTAGATTGCTTTTCTTCTGATATGAACTCAATTGTGTATAGGGTTGTGTCATAGTTGCAAAAGGCTTCTAGTGTTCTGTGGTCAGTAATTGCCATTTGTCACATGGTGTATTGTATGTCTATGCCGTAGCCTCTTTAAATTAACAATTGCTCCTTTATATCTGCTTTGGAGGACAGCCTTTCAGGTGCCCTATGTACATGTGGCCCCATTTCATCCGCTGACTTACTTTGAAAGTATTCTGCAAATAAGTGACTGCAGCGCTGTCCTCAGTACAGGGTCCCTACGTATTGCCGGGTGAAAGATCCAACTTCACAGGACTGTACTACTGAGGTCCCATGAGAAGGGTAGCTCAAACTGAAGCATACACCAAGAATATTAGCGGATGTTTTTTATTGCTGTTCACTGGGGGCATGAGGCCATTGCTTGCAAGATTATTATCAATATTATTATCAATTTGTGAGTTTGTCCTTTGAGAGTGAGAGAACAAGGTCTAATCTATTTGATCCATGTGGTGTTCTCTTCAAGGGTTTCTGATAACCAGCAAACATAGAGGAACCCTTCATTTTTCTTTTTTAGAAGGCTACTGAGTGTCTAGGCCTGACCTTCATTTGGTTACAACATACATTAAATTCTTCCCCTAACATCAGACCTTCCACTGTGAATTCTGTCAGCACATTGTATAATGATATCCAAAGGAATGATGCCCATGTTTGGGGCATGTTCTGTAGCTACTGCAATATGCCTGCCTTCTAAGTGCCCTGAGGCCATAACTCTTCACCTTTTTTGTTGCTCTGCAAGGTCTGTTACTTCTACTCCATCCTTAAGGTCTGTGATGCAGACTTTATTCTGTCTAGATATATTTTTAGGTCTTCAATTCTAAGGATTACTGATTCTGCTTGGGTATGTAGGGTGGCTAGATATGGAGTCAAAGAGGACTTATTCATCCAGAAACATTAAATTTTTAGTCTGCATCTGGCATCCCTTCCTCAATGGAGTCTACATTCATTCAATGAGGGGATATTTTGCAGCCCTCATCTGTATGTTTTTCTTCAGGGTCATGAATTTGTGTGGGTTATCACTGCAGAGTTGGGGGTCTTCCCAAAGTAACTCTGAATCACCTTGGTTGCTTGATGGTCTATTGTAGTTTCTTGGGTGTTTCAAGATCACTTATGCACATGACATGGGGAGAAAAGCTCATGTTAAAATGGGCCAGCCAGTGGTTTCATTGTTTCTAATGTTTTAGTTGCTTTAGTAAAGACAAGAGGTGGAAGTTACCATCTGTTAGAAGACTGTCAAGACATGCTGTACGTTGCCGCCACCCCTTCTGGGATGGGTCCCAGGTACCCTACCTTCGAATTGTGCCATCTCAGTCACTGTTATTGTGTATGATTCTACCCCTGAGCCATGTCACCTTAGAGACACAAATACTGCTCATTACACCTTTATAGAAAGCCCAAGTGTCCTTTAGATCGTAAAACCTCACTCCTGCTAGCAGCTTCTATGGCTTCAACAGGGAGTTGGTCTTTTGTTGCTTGTATCAACTTCACAAGTGAAGTGATCCTTAGAGGTGGGACAGTAACATTACAGTTCATGAATGTTTATAGTCCCAAAGGGGAATGAGGTCTCTAGAATCTCTCATTTGTGCCGAAAATAGGTCATGTCCCATATTGTGTCGAACAGTACCTGAACTTGTGCCTCCAGGGGAGCAGACGGCTGAAATGACTTCAAGACAATATTTTCCCAACTCCCCAACACCACTGTGCACCAGAATACACTCTGCCCACAGCAGAGAGGGAGAAAGGGGAATGGGAAGACAGAGAGACTGCCACAGCGATGCCACCAGGGAGCGCTTCCTTATCTGGTCTCCTAGCACCTGTAATTATAAGCACAATATTACTCTGTACATTCCTTTGCATAAAATATCCAATGTACTATTAGTTACTCTATGATTCTTAATACCTGTATTACTCTGTGAACTAGCTTCTCTCTTTGATGTACTAAGCCTTATGCCAATTGTCTTTGCCTGTACCTTACCACTAACCAATCTTTTTTCTCTTCTTGCGCTAGTAGATGCTGATGGACGTACAGGGCCAGTAGGGTGGTAGGTAGAAATATATATATTTTTTAATTTACTTGTAGAGATGTTGGTGGAGCGCAGCTAGTTAGAGGTTGAACGGCTATGTAGTGGCAAGAAAGATAAGAGTCTGTTAAACCTTTCTAAGGAGCTGACTGGCAAAAGAGTTTCTGCTCAATTAGTTCATTACTAGGTTTCTGTTAATACATGCTCAATACATCAAATTAGAAGTTACGCTTGCACATGGCGCATGAAAATAATGAACAGTTCTTCTGTCAGTACGCAGAGAGATTGTGAGGGAGGAGTCCAGGATGAAGCCCAGGTTGCGAGCATGGTCCGTTGGCTTGGGGGCGGTGCCCAGGGCAGGGGGCCACCAGGAGTCATCCCAGGCAGAGGGAGATGGTCCCAGGATGAGGACTTCCATCTTGTCTGAGTTCAGTTTCAGACGGCTGAGCTTCATCCATTCCGCGACGTCCTTCATTCCGTCCTGATGACCTCGGTAGCTGTGATGAGGGCGGTCTCGGTGCTGTGGTTTGCTCGGAAACCGGACTGCGAGGGGTCGAGAGATCCGTTTGTCTCGAGGAAGGCAGAGAGTTGTTTGTTGACGTCTTCTCGATGACTTTGGCAGGAAAAGGGAGTAGCGAGATGGGGCGGAAGTTCTTGAGGTCTGTGGGGTCCGCGGTGGGTTTCTTCAAGAGGGCGCTGAGCTCTGCATGTTTCCAGCTCTCCGGGAAGGTGGCGGATGCGAAGGAGCTGTTAATGATGTCCCGGAGTTGGGGTGCGATGATGGAGTCGGCTTTGTTGAAGATGTGGTGTGGACAGGGGTCGGTGGGGAAGCCGGAGTGGATGGTGTTCATCATGCGGGTGGTGTCTTCGGTGCTGACCGGTGTCCAGTTGCAGAGGGTGGTGGTGGGGGGCGCTGGTTCGGTGGTTGGGTGCGTGGTCTGTGCGCCAAAGCTGTTGTGTATGTCAGCGATCTTGCGGTGAAAGAGCGAGGCGAGTGAGTCGCAGAGGTCTTGCGAGGGTGTGATCTCGTTGTTGCAGGCACTGGGGTTGGAGAGCTCTTTAACGATGTTAAAGAGTTTCTTGCTGTTGTAGGTGTTGTTGTCCAGACGTTCTTTGAATGTTGTCCTTTTGGTGGTACGGATCAGCTGGTGGTGTTTGTGGGTGGGGTTCTTGAGGGCTGTCATGTTCTCCGTTGTCTGGTCGTGGCGCCAGACTTTCTCGAGGGTGCGGCAGGTTTTCTTGGAGTTTTTGAGGTCGTTGGTGAACCACGAGGATTTCTTGCTGCCGGGGCTGCTGGGAGGGTTCTTCAGTGGCGCAAGGTCATCGGCGCAGTTGGTGAACCACTGTGTGAGGTTGCGGGCTGCTTCGTTGGGGTCCCTCTTGTTGGTGGGAGGGTTCTGACTGAGGGAGGTGGTAGTTGGTCGGCGGTGATCTTGCTCCAGCTTCTGCGGGGAACCTGTTGCGGGTGGTGGTGGGTCGTGGTTCTTCTGAAGTTGAAGTGGACGCAGCTGTGATCTGTCCAGTGTAGTCCGGTGGAGTGGCTGAAAGAGATGTGCTTGCTGGAGGACAAGATGGGGTCTAGCGTGTGACCGGCGTAGTGGGTGGGGGTGTTCACCAGTTGCTTGAGTCCGAGGTTGGCGAGGTTGTCCAGGAGGGCGGCAGTGTTGCTGTCATTGTTGTTCTCCAGGTGGAAGTTGAGGTCTCCTAGGAGGATGTAGTCTGAGGAGGTAAGGGCATGCTGGCTGATGAAGTCTGCGATGGCTTCGCTGAATTGTGTGCATGGTCCCGGGGGTCTGTAGATGAGAGTGCCTCTGAGGGTGGTCTTGAGGTCGGTGTGTTTCTGAAAGTGGAGGTGCTTGGCGGCGGTGAGGGTGACATCGGAGTTGGTCGTGATTCGGATGGTGTTTTTGTGGACGATGGCGATGCCTCCTCCGGTTTGGTTGAGGCGGTCCCTCCGGGTTATCTTGTAGCCCTCCAGGATGGCTATGGCGATGTCAGGGGCTGAGAAGGCATTCATCCAGGTTTCAGTGAGGAAGGCGACGTCTGGTGAGGTTATGTCGAGGAGGTACCAGAGTTCGACGGCGTGTCTGTGGACGGAGCGGGTGTTGAGCAGGATGAACTTGAGGTGAGTGCTGCTGGTCCTGGCTTGGCGGGAGCGGTGCCGGTTCGGAGGCAGGAGAATTTGCAGGCTTGGCAGGTGAAGGGTCCGTGGGTGCGTTTTGGGTTGGCTCGGTAGCAGGCGGGGTTCCGGCCGGCATTGAGTGCGTTAAGGGTGGCGGCGTCGTAAGTCCGTCGTGTGGGCTGGCATCGTCGGGGGCCAGGGGTCCTGGCGCTGGGCGCGGTCCAGGCGTGGACAGGCGCAGACGGGCTTGCCTTAGGCACGCCTTCGTTGCGCCAGCGGTGCGCCCTCTGCGTGGTCGCTTCATGGTCTGCATAAGAGTGCTGACGGTAGGGAGGAGCAGCTGGGAGCGGGGCGGCGAATGGGGAGACAGGGGGGTCTGGGGGGCAGGGCCGCAGGGAGCAGCGGCAGGAAAAAACGAGCGGCAGGAGGCAGCAGGAGACCGGGGAGAGCAGGCGGCAGCGGCGTGGGGGTGACCTAACCTGAAGTCAGGGTCAGAGGTCGCTCCTTCCAACGCTCACTTTCTCTCTCAAATTGTCTCTGATCTATTTGAAGAACCAGATCAATTAATCCAGACAACTCAGTAGGTCTCTTGGGAATTTGAGGTAAACCATCCTTCAACTCATCCTTTAGCCCTCTATAAAACATAGCAACTCTCTTAGCCTCCGGCAAATTAGTTTCTACTATTAGCTTGTTAAAGTGCGCCAAATATGCTGCCAACTCGCGATATCCCTGTTTCAGATCTAACAGTTCATTATCAGTAGTTTGCGAAATGGCTCTTCGATCAAAAATGTGCATAAACTCCAGCTTAAACTCCTCCAAATCATATAGAATAGGATCATTGGTGTTCACTAAGGGCATGGACCAAGCAGCGGCATCTCCACTCAGGTAAGACTGTATGAAAGCTACCTTGGATTGGTCTTCCTTGAAGATTATAGGCCTACATAGGAAATGTAAGGAACACTACGTGAAGAAATCCTGTGCCTTGTGTGGGTCGCCATGAAACCTCTCAGGAGGGGCAAAGGGAATAGTCAGGGATATGGAATGGATAACTTGGGTAGTGATCTCTGCAGCTTTGGGAGAATGGGAGAAAGGCTGGGACTTATGTTCTCTAGTGCTTGAACTGGTACCAGCTGTGAACTCCTAACCTCCTCCCTAGTTTCACTCAACTGCTTCTGCAACCCTTCAAGAACTGACGCCAAAGCCTTAACATCTATACCTTCAGCCATTCTGCCCGAGTGAAGGAATAGTGGGCACTTCAATCTGTCGTACAGTACCTGAACTTGTGCCTCCATGGGAGCATAAGGGGTGAAATGAATTCAAGATGATATTTTCCCAACCCCCCAACCCCACTCTGTACCAAAATACACTCTGCCCACAGCAGAGAGGGGGAAAGGGAAATGGGAAGTCGGAGGCTACCGCAGCGATGCCACCAGGGAGAGCTACCTTATCTGGTCTCCTAGCACCTTTAGTTACAAGCACAATATTACTCTGTATATTTCTTCGCATAAACTATCCAATGTACTATTAGTTACTCTATGATTTTCTTAACCAGCTTTTATAATGATTCAAAGTGGATCCAGGGGAACATTTACCAAACTACCTGCCCCCTACCACTCCCTGCTCTACTCTCCTCCACTCTCCTGCTACTGACCTCTGCCCTCACCTGTCCTGGCCCTCAGTCCCCACCCTGTTTATCTGTGAATTTTCCCTCGTCATTGAGATCTAGCTATTTTTTCTGGAGCTACCTGGTTTAGCTATAGGGGAGACAGGTTGGGGATTCCCTCCTTAGACGTCACCTACCCTGTCGGTCTTTAGCCAGACTTCCTTTTTATCTCTCCTGTCGTCTCTACCCGCATCCTCCCTCTATTTATGTCTCTCCTTCTCTCCTCTCTCAATGTATTGAGACTGAACTATTTTGTCTGATGCCCGATGGAGCTACCTGGTTTAGCTTAGCCGATGCCCGGTGGAGCTGTCCTATGCAGCTAAAGAGAAGTCTTGCCCCTTGGCCGTCACCTACCCAGCCGGTCATCTGACATTGTTTTTCCTTGTCTCCCCGTTTGTGTCTCTTTCCCTCCCCCTTCGATGGAACTATGACGGCGCCCCCTGGGTGGACCCCAAAACTGTTTTTACTTATCGCGGAGCCCGAGCAACCTTGGCCGATGCCCGGTGGAGCTGTGCTATACAGCTATAGAGGAGTCTGGCCCCTTGGCCATCACCTACCCAGCCGGTCATCTGACATTATTTTTCCTCATCTCTCCGTTCGTGTCTCCCTCCCTCCTCCCCCTGTGATTTTTTGATTCAAATAGATGTAACAATGTAACCTGTAACTCGCTGATTCAAATGATATAACTATGTATCCTGTAACTCGCTGATCCTCATGTAAAGCGCTCTGATACCTCCGGGTCTAGCCAGCGCTATATAAAACTTTGCAAATATTTCTCTTCTTGTGGTAGTAGATGCTGATGGACGTACAGTGCAAGTAGGGCGGTAAGTAGAAATATATATATATTTATTTACTTGTAGAAATGTTGGTAGAGAGCAGCTAGTTAGTGGTTGAATGGTTATGTAGTCGCAAGAAAGATGAGAGTCTGTTAAACCTTTTTAAGGAGCTGACTAGCAAAAGAGTTTCTGCGCAATTAGTTCATTACAAAGTTTCTGTTAATACATGCTCCATAAATCAAATTAGAAGTTACGCCTGCACATGGCGCATGAAAAAAAGTCCCAAAAGAAAATTCCATACCAGGTAACCTATCTTGACTCACCACAGAAAGCGATAGGTAGGAAAAAATGACTGACACAAGAAAAGAAGACTGCTGAGAGTAACACTGGCAGTCACTCACACAGTCCACTAAAAGAAATACCTGTGAAGTCCCATGAAGGCTGCACGGGAGATGCTAATTGACCTCTGGATACTTTAACTGAAAGACAAGAAACAGGAAAACAAATGAGCGGAGAAACTCTTGCAAACAATTCCTGTCAGCGCAACAAGTGCAATAACTGGCAATCACAAAACTGAGGCAGAACACTAGAACTCTAACTCAGTTCAGAGTTGTACCGCCAGGTTGGAATTCCGCTGCTGAACATCTGCAGTCAGTGAGCTTGTAGAATGAAACCTCTTCGCAACCAACTGCCTCCAACTCATAGGACTTTGCATTCCAGGTACTGCTGGGAAACGTCTTTGCTTGAAATGGAACCGATTAACCCCGACATATCGATTCCTAGTTTTCCACTCATTTTGGCTCATCAGGGTCTGTTCATAGATTTCCTCCCCATTTCAGGCCCATCAGCACTCATTTCTTCCCTGTGGATTCACAATAAGGCTCCATAAGCCAGTCTACTGTGTTTGCTTTCCATGACACCTCACTGCTGCCAGTCACAGGCGACTTCTTTCTTATCTGCATCTCTGTCTTGGACATGGGCCACTGAATGCATGCTCTCAAATCCTTTGTGTTTGGAGTAACTGTTCTACCTAACTGCTTTGGTTTATGAGCTCGGGGGTCATCCTTGAGGTCTGAAATTGATTTGCATATAGCTGTGTCTGAACTGGGGTGGCAAAGTGAGCTAAAGAATGATGATTGATTCAACCCAGATCTTTGACTGGGGTGAGTGTCAGAAAAGTTTCAGCGCTCAGTCCATCATCTCCTTGTGTTTGCTTTTTTCACTGTAAGTTTGCAGGGTATGTCCAGCTGTGGGTCCCATGCTCACTGTGCCACTGGATTCACCCGGCACCTAGAAGGTTCACCCAGCCATCGCGTAGCGTGTGAACTCCTCCGAACTTCCGGTAATCAATTAATGCATTATTCACATTAGGTATTCAGTTCTTCTCCCGCATGTGTTCATCACGACTCAGTACTCATTGGAGGAAACCTCAGTTTCGCACTGGCTCTCCCACCCGGTGGCCTACTCGATCAGTGCGCATTCCTCATCTTAACTCAAATGTTTCCTTTTATTCCGCATGTTTTCATCACAATCCAGTTCATCTTTCTCACTCGAAAAAACCTGCTGCCAAGATAGTTTCAGATCGGGTCTCACACACAGCGTCCTGCAATTTATTTTATCAGTGCACAAACTTTAATAAAATCTTAATGGTCCTTATGTCTCAAATTCCAACAATGCCCTGCAATTGCAATTTCTGCACACTTGTTACAGTTGTTAACACTTGTATGGTCTGCCCTTACATGTTTTATTGCAATTATTTTAACTTCCATTTTTCCTTTTTCCCTTTTTTTCCTTCCACTGTAAACTTGTACTAAATGGTATTCAGTATTAGACAAACATGAATTACAATGTTTGCACACAGGCATGTTTATTATTACTGTCCTTAGGATGATCCTATGATTTTTCCCTAAAGGATCGAAACGTGGACGACACCATATGTACCATAAGTTTTTAAATGTTTTTGGATCACAATTTGCAATGGTACTCTCCTGTAAATTAAGTCTGAAAAACAATATTGAACACAGACTTCATGTTCTTGCCTGAAAACCCCCTCTTTTACCCACAATTTATGTTGCCCATGTATGCTCTTGAGTTGGATTCAGGTTGCGTGCCACTTGTATGTGTTATTGATTTTTTTGTTAAATATCTATTGATGAGTAAATGCTGTCCGGCTGGACAAAGAACATATTGTCTATCTAGCATATGTTGACCAGTTGCTCCTTAATTCTTTTTGTCTAGGGACCACTGTCTTTAGTAATAATTGATACACCCAAGGTCCCTACCATATTGCTATTGGGTTCCCTTGTCTCTTTTCAAAAACTGGATTCAACTGAGTCACAAGAAAAAAGGCAAAAAATGTATTAAACACCCTGGCACCCTAGGCCTTCTGAGGGGCCCCACAGGGACCCCAAGGCCCGGAAAAGGCATTTTTAACAAATATTTTTGGTGGGATTCGCATGGGGCTGGCAAATCAGGCCAAATAATAAAAAGAAGAATTGCTTTTGGGCAAAGAGAGCTGCATGTCAGCAGCTCCCGTTGCTCAAAAGCAATGCCACCTCCCGCAGGAGGCGGGGAGGTGGCAGGGACAACGGGAGCATTGGTGCTCCCCCCACAGTCGCCAACATGAGGCCAAGCCCTGGGGATGGGGTCCCAGGGGCTTAAAATCACCAGGGAGGGGGGCCGCACTCCGGGGCCCAAAAGAGTCAGGGGAAGGTGGGCCACACAGCTGTCTCCATCTGCTTTGCACAAGCAAACACAAAGACTTTTCATTGTAGATGTGCGTTCACTCTGCACGTCCTCCAGTGGAGCCTATTAAGCCCCAAGATAAGATATAGATACCACTGACCCATAACCATTCAGCATACCAACTGATGCACAGAGAAGAAGGGTCAGTGAAAAGATTCCCCTTGCACGTAACGCAACAGTGACTTACAGATTTGGTCCTCCAACCCTATCGGGCACTTAAAGGTCTGAAACATGTCGACCACTCACTTTTTTGATACAGGTGCTAGAGAACAGTATCCCTTCTATTCATGCACCACATTCCATTTTTAACCTTGCCCCATCTCTGGCAGAATAAAAATGCATCAGAGGCATGGAGGCATTTTTAAACTCATCTCACTCTCACTCTCACCATTCCTGATCACTACTGTGAATAACCAGTTGGTCTCCCTCCTGGTGGAGGAAAGCACTACTAGGACCCAAGAATGATGCTTTTCACATAAAAGATTGAAGCGGACAATCAAGATATAACGCTGTTACAACAACCACGAGAATGAGGGTTTTTATAGATGCCCCGACCCCTAGACCCTGGTATAAACAGGACAAGTGATCCATTCCTCCTTGATTATTTGTCTGTTGAAATGGATCTCAGCTTCTCTCTTCCCTAAATGATCAAAAAAGCATTTAGTGTATAGGAACTATCTAGAGTGGGATTATGTGTTATGGAGGGTAATTATGTTGTATGATAGTCTGTGTTGTGGGGTGGTAACCTCAGGTTTAGTTTTCCTCATATCCATAGAAGCTAAACTATAAACTCAATGAGACAAAAAAAGAAGGAACCACGGAGAAGCACTTCTGGACCTAGTCAGAGGTATTAGCAGGACCACTGGAATTATGCGAGTGTTCGGCTGCACCAATTTTTGTATAATTATACATTTTCTGCATTTGCCACATAATCCATCATCAGATGCTTAATCTGCAGATTTGAACAAAAAAAACCTTGTTTCTAGGTCAAACAGCCTAAACGTTACCAAAAATGCAGTGACAAGCGTTACAGCGTGGTAAAAGGCCCCTTGCAAAGCTGGAATGGTCATCTGTTACTTATTGCTAAATGTGGGTGTTAAATTGGTACTAATGGTGCGCAAACCACTCTTTCTTCTTTCTGCACCTCTCTTGCCTCTTTCTGCATCTCTCCTGTTTCTTTCTGCAACTCTATTGTCTCTTTCTGTACCTCGGTTGCCTCTTTCTGTACCCCTCTTCCCTCTTTCTGTACCTCTCTTGCCTCTTTCTGGACCCTGTTCCCTCTTTCTGCAACTCTCTTGAATGTTTCTGCACCTCTCTTACCTCTTTCTGTACTTCTCTTGCCTCTTTCTCCAATCCTGTAGTTTCTTTCTGCACTTCTCTAGCCGCTTTCTGCATTTCTGTTCCTTCTTTCTGCACTTCTCTGGCCTCTTTCTGCACCCCTCTTGCCTCTTTCTGTACCTCTCTTCCCTCTTTGTGTCCCTCTCTTGCCTCTTCCTGCACCCTGTTCCCTCTTTCGGCAACTCGTTTGAATGTTTATGCACCTCTCTTACCTCTTTCTGCACTTCTCTTGCCTCTATCTGCATTTATGTAGTTTCTTGCTGAACTTCTCTAGCCTCTTCCTGCATTTCTGTTCCTTCTTTCTGTACTTCTCTGGCCTCTTTCTGTTTCCCTCTTTCCTCTTTCTGTACCTCTGTTGCTTCTTTCTGCTTTTTTCTTGCTTCTTTCGCCACCTTTTTGCTTCCTTATGCAAACCTCTTGCCTCTTTCTGCATTACTCTTCCTAAACATCTCTAGCCTCTTTCTGTACCCATCTTTCTGGACCTCATTTCCCTTTTTCTGCACCCAAGTTTCCTCTTTTTGACACTTTTCTTGCCTCTTTCTGCACCTTTCTTGCTTCTTTCTGCACTTCTCTTGTCTCTTTCTACACCCCTCTTGCCTCTTTCTGTACCACTGTTCTTTCTTTCTGCACTTCTCTTGCTTCTTTCTGTCCCTCTCTTTCTTCTTTCTGCATACCTCTTGCCTTTTTCTGTATCCATCTTCCCTCTTTCTGTACCTCTCTTGCCTCTTTCTGCACCTCTCTTGCTTCTTTCTGCACTTCTTAGTTCTGTCTGCATCCCTTTTGCTTTTTTCTGTACCCCTCTTGACCATTTCTGCTCCTCTCTTGCCGTTTTCTGTACCTCTATAGCCTCTTTCTGCATCTCTCTTGCCTCTTTCTGCACCCCACTTGCCTTCTTTCTGCACTTCTCTTGCTTTTTTCTGCACATATCCAGGTTTCTTTCGGCAACTCTCATGTTTCTTTCATCACTTCTATTGCTTCTTTCTGCACCTGTGTTGCTTCTTTCAGCACTTCTCTTGCCTCTTTCTGCCCTTCATGTGCCTGTTTCTGTACCTCTCTTACTTCTTTCTTCACCTCTCTTGCTTCTGTCTGTATGACTCTTGCCTCTTTCTACACCCCTCTTTCTGTACCTATCTTCCCCCTTTCTGTACTTCTCCTGCCTCTTTCTGTTCCTCTGTTGCTTCTATCTGCAGGTCTCTTGGCTCTTTCTGCTTTTCTGTTGGTTCCTTCTGCACTTTTCTTGCCTCTTTCTACATTTCTGTTGCTTCTTTCTGCACTTTTCTTGCCTCTTTCTGTACCCCTCTTGCCTCCTTCTCTACCTCTGTTGATTCTTTCTGCACTTCTCTTGCTTCTTTCAGCACTCTTCTTGTTTATTTCTTCAATCATCTTGCCTCTTTCTATATTTCTCTTGCCTCTTTCTGCATCTCTCCTGCCTATTTCTGCAGTTCTCTCCCCTATTTCTGCACCTCTCTTTCCTCTTTCTGCACCTCTCTTCCCTCTTTCTACACTTCTTGTGTCTCTTTCTGCAGCTCTGATGCTTCTTTCTGCACTTCACTTGCCCCTTTCTACATATCTATTGCTTTTTTCCTGCAGTTCGGCACTCCTGTTGCTTCTTTCTGAACTTCTTGTTTCTCTTTCTGTATCCTTCTTGCCTCTTTCTGCACCTCTGTTGCTTCTTTCTGCACTACTCTTGCTTCTTTCTGTCCCTCTCTTTCTTTTTTCTGTACCCCTCTTGCCTCTTTCTGCACCCCTCTTGCCTCTTTCTGCACCTCTCCTGCTTCTTTCTATACTTCTCTTGCTTCTGTCTGTATCCCTGTTACCTCTGTCTGCACCCCTTCTGACCGTTTCTGCTCCTCTCTTGCCTCTTTCTGCACTTCTCTTGCCTCTTTCTGCACATCTTTTGTTTCTTTCTGCAACTCTGTTGTCTCTTTCTGTACTTCTCTTGCCTGTTTCTGTACCCATTTTGCATCTTTTTGCACCTCTATTGCTTCTTTCTGCACTTCTCTTGCCTCTTTCTACATTTGTGTTACTTCTTCTGGCACTTCACTTGCCTCGTTCTGCACATCTGTTGATTCTTTCTGCACTTCTCTTGCTTCTTTCTGCACCTCTCTTGCTTCTGTCTGTATCACTCTTGCCTCTTTCTACACCCATATTCCCTCTTTCTGTACCTCTATTGCTTGTTTCTGTACCTCTCTTGTCTCTTTCTGCACTTCTCCTGCCTCTTTCTGTACCTCTATTGCTTCTATCTGCAGGTCTCTTGACTCTTTCTGCTTTTCTGTTGCTTCTTTCTGCTCTTCTCTTGCCTCTTTCTGTACCCCTCTTGCCTCTTTCTCTACCTCTGTTGATTCTTTCTGCTCTTCTCCTGCTTCTTTCAGCACCTTTCTTTCTCATTTCTTCACTCCTCTTGCCTCTTTCTACACCCCTATTCCCTCTTTCTATATTTCTCTTGCCTCTTTCGGCATCTCTCCTGCCTCTTTTTGTAGTGTTCTCCCCTATTTCTGCACCTCTCCTACCTCTTTCTGCACCTCTCTTGCCTCTGTCTACAATTCATGTGTCTCTTTCTGCAGCTCTGTTGCTTCTTTCTGTACCTCTCTTGCTTCTTTCTATATGTCTTTTGCTTTTTTCTGCAGTTCGGTACATCTATTGCTTCTTTCTGAACTTCTTGTCTCTCTTTCTGTATCCCTCTTGCTTCATTCTGCACCTCTGTTGCTTCTTTCTGCACTACTCTTGCTTCTTTCTGTACCTCTATTGCTACTTTCTGCATCCCTCTTGCCTGTTTCTGTACCCCTCTTCCCTCCTGCTGCACAGCTCCAGCTTATTTCGATACCTCTCCTGTCTCTTTCTGCAGTATACTTGCCTCTTCTGTACCTCTGTTGCTTGTTTCTGTACTCCTCTTGCCTCTTTCTGCAACCCTCTTGCCTTTTTCTGTACCTCTGTTGGTTCTTTCTGCACATGTATTGCTTCTTTTTGCCCTTTCTTGCTTCTTTCTGCACCACTCTTGTCTCTTTCTGCACCCCTATTCCCTGTTTCTGTAACTCTCTTGCTACTTTGTGCAGTTCTCTTAGCTCCTTCTGTACCCCTATTCCTTCTTTCTGCCCCCTCTTGCCTCTTTCTGTATCCTCTTCCCTCTTTCTAAGCCTCTCTTGCCTCTTTCTGTACCTCTCTTGCCTCTTGCTGCACTTATCTTACCTCTTTCTGCAACTCTGTTGCCTCTTTCTGTACTTCTCATGGTTCTTTCTTCACCTCTCTTGCTTCTTTTTGCACCACTCTGGCCTCTTCTGCATCCGTCTTGCCCTTTTCTACAACTCACTTGCCTCTTTCTGTACCTCACTTGCCTATTTCTCCACTTCCCTTGCTTTTTTCTGCACCCCTCTTGTTTCTTTGGGCAACTCTCTTTTCTCTTTCATCACTTCTCTTGCTTCTTTCTGCACCTGTTGCTTCTTTCAGCACTTCTCTTGCTTCTTTCTACAATTGTCTTGCCTCTTTTTACACCTCTCATGCCTGTGTATGCATTTCTCTTGCCTCTTTCTGTACTCAAATGGGAAGTGCACGCTGTTAAGTTTCTATGTGCTCTCATGACTGAGGTATATGTCTACTTGTATATGTATTCTCACATCCGTTATGTATCTGAAGATGGTAGCTTACAAAGTGGGTAGCTTCTCCTATAGGAGGTCACATCTTTTCAATTCTGCTCTGTCATTCAGTTGCACAGGGACACATGTCTCTGGAATATAGGTGATATAGAGCCCGTCCAAAACACTATTGAATTCCTATGTGCCCTCTATTATGAGCAGAAATAAATACATACACCTTCTTGTACACAAATTTGCACAGTATTTGTATGTTTATTTTTATGCAACATGTCATAGGGGAAAAGCACAAACGCACGAATGCATATTCACTGAAAAAACACAGATTTCAGGGATGTTATAGTTAGGCTGACATTTCACTTGTACAAAACCAAAGAAATTGATCCATTATAGTTAGCTGAGCTAACTAGAACTCGCACCCCCTCAATGCACTGCTGATGATGTCACATATTGAATAACTCATGACATGGTCAGTGACATCACTCATGACATCTCAAATGACATCACTAATGACATCAGCCACTTAATATCTGATGCACATCCTCTTACCTTAATATAACCTTTCATACACCCACTCTAAAATACATACTACCATTCTTGAAACCATAGACACACCAATACCAGTTAGTACACACTAATGCAGTTATGCATTGGTCTATACACACATCTACTCACTCACCCATACAGCCACTCATACATGAAATCACTCATCAAATCAGCTACTGATAGATGCACCCATATACCCATACAATCATACACCTAGTCAGTCACACTGTTATTTACTCACTTATACAGTTATATACACACCACCTCACTTAGTCATACAGATACTCACACATACTTACTCTCTTTTACAATCACCAACACAAGCACACACTCATGCATACAGCCACTCTTGCAATCAATCATTCACATATAGTCACTTATATACTCCAACACTCACATATACTGCCTTTCAAATGTGTAGTTACTCAGATAGTTACCACTTAGATAGCCATTCACTCACCAACAGAGCCATACAGAAACTCATTGACCCATACAGCTCCTCGCAGATCCACTCATGAATCCATACACCCAGCGAATCACCTACTCACACATCCATGCAGGGAGTCACTACGTCCCACCCACCCACCCACACAGATACTCAGGCACCCATACAGGTACTCAGACAATCAATCATTAACCCTTATAGACACTCATGTAGCTACTGACCAACCCATGCAGCCACTTACACACCAACTGACAGATTGCTACACACATTCACTCAGATTAGTCATTCACCCATGGATTCACAAAGACACATTGATGCACTCACTTATACAGTCAGTCATGCACCCACTAAATCATCCATTCACATACTCATATACCCACTCAGTCTTCATCACACCGTGGCGTATCTATATATAACATTCTTAACATTTTTATAGAAACACTCAGTCACTGGATGATTTCATTAGTGACATCATTTGAGATGTCATCAGTGATGTCACTGACCATGGTAAGAGTGATCTAATATGTGACGTCATCAGCAGTGCATTGTGGAGGCACGAGTTATAGTTAGCTTAGCTAACTAAAACAGCTAACTTTCTCTGGTTTTGTACAAGTGAAATGTCAGCCTAACTTTAACATCCATGAAACCTGTAGGTTTTTCAGTGAATATACATATATATAATTCACTGGAAAAAACATAATTTCAAGGCACGTTATAGTTAGAAATGAGCATTTTAAAAACATAGAAATTCACAAAAAAAACATAGATATCAGGTACGTTGTAGTTAGGAATTAGCATTTGAAAAACCATAGAAATTCACTGAAAAAAACATAGGTTTCAGAAACGTTATAGTTAGTTGGACATTTCACTAATACAAAACCATAGAAATTCCGGCGTTATAGTTAGTTTAGCTAACAATAACTTGCGCCCCCGTAATGCACTGCTGATGATGTCACATATTACATTATTCATGACATGGTCAGTGACATCACTGATGACATCTCAAATGACATCACCGGTGATATCACCGATGACATCATCCAGTGACTGTGCATTTCCGTAAAGTTTAAATTTGTTTTATATATATATGCCAAGCTGTATTGAAGAATAAGTGGGTGTATAGGTGTTGGTATGGAGGATTTAGTATGTACATGACTAACTGTATAAGTGAGTGAATAAATGTGTCTTGCGCATGGGTTAGTGATTAAACTGCGTGAAAGTCTGTATCAGTCAGTATGTTGTTGTGTAAGCTGCTGCATGGGTTGGTGAGTAGCTGCATGAGTGTCTATATGGGTTATTGATTGCTTGCCTGATTATTTGTATGGCTACCCGAGTGTGTGTGTGGGTGGTTGGGAGGTATGTGACTCTGTGCAGAGATGTGTGAGTGGTTGATTCACTGTGTGTATGGGTTCAAGAGTGCATATGGAAACAGCTGTATGGGTGGGTGAGTGTTTGTTGGTGAGTGAATGGATGTCTCAGTGGTACATGTGCAAGTGCATATGTAAAAGGCAGTATATGTGACTGATGGTGTATAAAAATAACTATATGTGAGAGTCAGTAATTGTGAGAGAGGCTGCGTGGATGAGTGTGTATTTGTATCAGTGATTCTATAAGAGAGTAGTTATGTGTTAGTATCTGTATGAATAGGTGAGATGGTGTCTGTATAACTGTATAGATGAGTAAATGGAAGTAAGATTGATTCTTTGCATGACTGACTAGGTGTGTGAGTAACTCTGGATATGTAGCAGTGTGTGAGTGTCTGTATAGGTGTAGAGTGTATATGATAGGGTTATATTGATGAGGGACTGCATGTATGAGTGACTGTATGGGTGAATGAGTGGATGTGTGTGTGTGTAGACCTAGGAACCAGTCAATGCATATTTAGTAACTGGTATTGATGTGTTTATTTTTTTGAACAAGGTAGTCAGTATTTTAGAGTGGGTGTATCAAAGGTTATATTCAGGTGAGAGGAGGGGCATCAGATTTTAACGTGGATGATGTCATCAGTGATGTTATTTGAGATGTCATCAGTGATGTCACTGACCATGTCATGAATGATGTAACATGTAACCTCATCAGCAGTGCATTGCGTGGGCGCGAGTTAGAGTTAGCTGAACTAAGTATAACGCCGGAATTTCTATGGTTTGGTTCGAGTGAAATGTACAACTAACTATAATGTTCCAGAAACCTATGGTTTGTTCAGTGAATTTCTATGGTTTTTTATGCTAATTTCTAACTCTAATGTTCCTGAGACCTATGTTTTTTTTTGTGAATTTCTTTGGTTTTTAAATGCTAATTTCTAACTATCACGGGCCTGAAACCTATGTTTTTTTCAGTGAGTTTCAAAGGTTTTTTAAATGAATATGAAATGTACCTCAATCCTATTTTTTCTATTTTCTATTCACCATATATATATATATATATATATATAGCAACACAATCCGACTATGTAGTCGAAAGAACGGCAAGCACGCTGGTATCCGGATTTAAGATATTTTATTGCAAACCCCCCTCACCCCAGACAGACGCGTTTCGCTACCCTAGCTTCGTCAGTGTCAATTTGTGTAAAACAAACAATCGCCATTTTAAACCCACCGGTCACTACTACATTCATAGACATAAATGATGTTAAATTTTGTCAATACCAGCGGCCATCTTTAAACATATGTCTCTCCATATATCATCAAAGTTTATCATGGCGAAAAGTAAAGTGCTTAGTGCATAATAAAAAACATTTTTACAACAAACAGTTCATATTTCAAATACATACTTTCATTTTGATACCAAGTTGGTAGACATAACGATCCTATATGATCACACTACAAACTTATATTCTGTTAATATTTTTAGTTTGTGGAGGTGTATCCCCAATTTCATTATGGTAATTGTACTCTGGACCAGGAAGTCTACCATTATATTCTTAATTTTTGAATTTATTTTATGTCTTTTTAGTTTTGTTGCCCGGTATGGGCAACGGTATCCGTGCTAAGTGATTCAGTAAGCAATGTTATCAGGTATAGGATGGCTGTGTGTTGGCAGGCAGTATTTCTTTATCTCAGTAAGGGCATATACAGGTGTTAATACATATGATCCCATACACACAGCCATCCTATACCTGATACCATTGCTTACTGAATCACTTAGCAAGGATACCGTTGCCCATACAGGGCTACAAAACTAAAAAGACATAAAATGAATTCAAAAATTAAGAATATAATGGTAGACTTCCTGGTCCAGAGTACGATTAACATAATGAAATTGGGGATACACCCCCACAAACTAAAAATATTAACAGCATATAAGTTTGTAGTGTGTTTTTTCTTCTTTCTTCACATGTCCTACCTCTGTAGGCATAGTTAGAAATTAGCATTTAAAAAATCCATGAAATTCAATGAAAAAACTATAGGTTTCAGGTATGTTACAGTTAGGAATTAGCATTTAAAAAAACCTTAGAAATTCACTGAAAAAACAGAGGTTTCAGGGGCGTTATAGTTAGCTGGACATTTCACTCGTACAAAACCATTGAAATTCCCCTGGTATAGTTAGTTCAGCTAACTATAACTTGCGCGCCCGCAATGCACTGCTGATGACGTCACATATTACATCAATCATGACATGGTCAGTGACATCACTCATGACATCACAGATGACATTTCAAGTTACATCACTGATGACATCATCCTTGTGATAGAGTGGCAGATCTCCTCTCACCCTAATATAATCATTGATACACAGATTCAAAAATAGAAACTAAAGTTTTCAAAATAATTGACATACCAATATCAGTTACAACAACCTATTCAGTAATTCCAAGATCTACATACACATCCACTCATCCACAAACAGTCCTCTATAGTCACTCGTACATGTACTCACTCATTATATGTACTCATACACCTATACGTCCTGTTGCACACTCATTCCTAGAGTTACTCACACACATAGTCACTCATGCTAATAAAGAACCAAACATCCATTTACTTGCATATACAGTTATACACACACCACTACACTTACTTCTACAGATACATACACATATTTACTCTCTTAAACAATCACTTATAGAAATACATACTTATTTATACAGGAACTCTTCCAATCTCTCACTCTCACATATACTCACTTATATACGCCAATACTCACATATACTAGTTCAAAACATGTGTAGTTACTTATAAAGACACTATTGAGACAGTCATTCACTCACTAACACACCCATACAGTCCTGCACACATGCTCTCTTCAAAACACATACAAACAGTGAGTCACTCATTCATGCATCTATGCACTAAGTAATACCCCCCACCGAACCATACAGACACTCAGACCCTCATACTGATACTCAAAAAAACAACTAATAACCCATATTGACACTCATGTAGCTGCTCACCAACCCATGCAGCCAATTATCCACAAAGTGAGAGGCTAAGACAGATATTGACATATTTAAACATTACTTGCTAACCCATGTATTCACTAAGATACACTTAAGCAGTCAGTTATACAATCAATTTTACAAAAAATACCATCCATTCAGACACTTATTTATCCATTTACTCTTCCATCGACCTTGAGATATACATATATAACAAATATTTTATTTCCAGAAAGACACACATCCACTGGATGATGTCATCAGTGATGTCATCAGTGATGTCATTTGAGATGTCATGAGTGATGTCACTGACCATGTCATGAGTGATGTAATATGTGACGTCATCAGTAGTGCATTGCGGGCACGCGAGTTATAGTTATCTGAACTAACTATAAAAGAGTAATTTCAATGGTTTTGTATGAGTAAAATGTCCAGCTAACTATAACGCCCCTGAAACATATGTTTTTTTCAGTGAATTTATATATATATATATATATTCACTGAAAAAACCATAGGTTTTACACACGTTATAGTTAGGAAGTAGCATTTACAAAACCTATGAAATTCACTGAAAAAACCATAGGTTTGACACCAGTTATAGTTAGCTGGAAATTTTACTGATATAAAACCAATGAAATTCCACGTTATAGTTAGTTGGACTCACTATAACTTGCGCGTGTAATGCACTGCTGATGACGTCACATATTACATCACTCATGACATCACTGATGACACCATCCAGTGAATGTGTATCTTTCTGAAAAATAAATATGTGTTATATATGTATATATTATTGAATATCTTAGTGAATACATATATTAGTGAGTAATGCTTAAATATTTAAATACATGTATTAGTGTTTCACTTTGTGTATAAGTGGCTGCATGGGTTGATGAGTAGGTACATGTGTATGTATATAGGTGATTAGATGTTTTTCTTAGTATCAGTATGAGTGTTTCCATGCTTTGGTGGGAGTATTACTTAGTACATAGATGCAAGAATGACTGAGTCTCTGTTTGTATGTGTTTTGAAGACAGCATATGTGCAGGACTGTATGGGCGGATTCGTGTGCATATGTCTGTGTTAGTGAGTGAATGACTGTCTTATTAGTGTCTTTATCAGTAACTACATACGTTTTAATGTAGTATATGTGAATATTGATGTATATAAGTGACTATATGTGCGAGTGAGGGATTCTAAAAGTTCCTGTTTAAATTAGTATGTGTTTCTAGAAGTGATTTTTTAAGAGAGTAAGTATGTGTAAGTTTCCTTAGAAGTAAAGTGGTAGTGTGTGTATATTTGTTTATGCAAATAAATGTATGTTCAATAGTTTATTTGCATGTGTGAGTATGTGTGTGAATAACTTTTGGATAACTGTCGGTGTGTAACAGGATGTGTAGGTGTATCACTACATATGATTAGTGAATATATGTATGAGTGACTATATAGAACTGTTGGTGAATTAGTGCATGTGTATATACATGGTGGAATTATTGAATTGGTTGTTGTAACTGGTATGGGTATCTCCATTTTTTGAACATTTTTGTTTCTATTTTTGAATATGCGTTTCAAGGGTTAGATTACAGTGAAAGGAGGTCTGTCACTGTGTCACAAGGATGGTGTCATCAGTGATGTCATGAGTGATGTAATATGTGACGTCATCAGCAGTGCATTACACGCGCAAGTTATAGTGAGTCCAACTAACTATAACGTGGAATTTCATTGGTTTTATATCAGTAAAATTTCCAGCTAACTATAACTGGTGTCAAACCTATGTTTTTTTCAGTGAATTTCATAGGTTTTGTAAATGCTACTTCCTAACTATAACGTGTGTAAAACCTATGGTTTTTTCAGTGAATTTCATAGGTTTTTAAAATGCTAATTTAGAAATATCTCATGTATACAACCTATACTTTTGTCAATAAAGTTCTGGCAATATTTTTTTCAGAAACAAGCCGTTTTCTTCACTGTTCAAGTTGCATAGAGACTCCTTGTAAAGCGATACAGAATTAGAAAGTCTGTACCTTGCCTTTTTTTCAACGCATTAAAATTTGCCTGTAAATAAAAATAGCCTTTCTAAACTTTCGTGCACGACCCGGTGTGCGCACTCTCGGCAACAGTTCTCAATAAAATGGATAGCACATTTGCAGGCTTTCGTGCGCGACCGACTGCGCGCACCCGCCTATATATTTCGTGAAAACTTTGCAATCTGAGCTTATTAAATTTCTTCATAGACCCATCAAAGAACTTATACTACGTCAAAGACACTAAACCTAGGCTTCTTTTTTATTATTATGAAAATTTACATTAAATGGAGCCGAATGTCTTTTTAAACTTTCGTGCGTGACCGAATGTACACACCTTGCTATTTTTAAAAAATATATAAAAGGTTTTATACTTTAACAATTGTATGCTTGAATCGAGCTCAGAAGATATATTAAATCCGGATGTGTTTGGATTTACTCCTTTACACGTTTTGAAACTTAGCTGAATTAGACCGCTACTTCAAAATGGCGTACGTGACCAGATACTGTCACCGCCTACACGTCCAGAGACGCGCATGTGAAGTCATGTGACTCGAAAACAACACTTCCAATTGGTTCTGAGTAGTTTCTATTCTGCAATTTACACGGAGGACTCCACCCACTTCCCTCACTATCTTTTCTACTCTCAAAAGAGAACAACGTTCAACACCCTTCGGAAGACTTTGCTGAAATGGCTGCCGCCCCGCATTCATCTTCCGAATCTGAAGGAAATGAGCAACTACCTTTAAAAAGAAAAAAGGAATCTTTTATTTGGCAATTTTTCACTTATCCTGAAGAACAAAAGAAAGTGAATGCGTCAAAAGTTACCTGCACGATATGAAATTCGGTTCTCTCAAGAGGAAATCCAAGAAAAAAATATTCCTTTTCCATTCATACCATGGTGCGGCATGTCAAACAAGTGCACCCTGTGGAATTTGCACAGGCATCGACAAGAGCCCTGGCCACGCTATTACCATCAGAGGTGGTCCCTGAGATTCTTAGATGTCACTGCCTTCCACAAATGGCATAAGTCCTGGATGTTCGGTGCCATACTTGAGGATTTGACCTAAAGACACGTCCTGCGGTGCCCTGGTCCAAAATCAAACAACTTAACACTTGTTTTAAAAAAAAAAAAAAAGGTATTTTCAGAACTAACTCATTGTACCAAAAACAGCTCCAGGAGCATATTATAAAGGGGGTTTATCTCCCCTTTTTTGGCTTTCGTTCGTGCGCGACCGTGTGCGCGCACCCGCCTATATATATTTCGGGAAAACTTCGCGATTGCAACTTATTAAATTTTTTCATAGACCCATCAAAGAACTTATACTACGTCAAAGACAGTAAACCTAGGCTTCTTTTTTATTATTATGAAAATTTTCATTAAATGGAGCCGAATGTCTTTTTAAACTGTCGTGTGTGACCGAATGTACACACCTTGGTATTTTAAAAAAAAATATAAAAGGTTTTATACTTTAACAATTGTATGCTTGATTCCAGCTCAGAAGATATATTAAATCCGGATATATTTGGATTTACTCCTTTTCACGTTTTGAAACTTCGCTGAATTAGACCGCTACTTCCAAATGGCGTACGTGACCAGATACTATCACCGCGTACACGTCCTGAGACGCGCATGTGAAGTCATGTGACTTCACAACAACACTTCCAATTGGTTCTTAGTAGTTTCTATTCTGCAATTTACACGAAGCACTCCACCCACATCTCTACCCTGTTATCTGCAATTGTGAACATCAAAAGGAGCTGCGCTACGCCCCTGTAAGAGGCCTCACTCCCACTGCTGCAACGGCTTGGCAGTCCTCCAGATGCACAGGAACAGCCCTTCCGATCCATTGAAGTTCTCTGTCGTGAGAGGCCTCACTCCCACTGCTGCAACGGCTTGGCAGTCCTCCACATGCACAGGAACAGCCCCTCCGATCCATTGAAGTTCTGTGTTGGTCTCAATACCACTTACGAAATGAAAATAAGCACTGAAGAATATTTATGCTGTAGCAGGAGGAGTACTACATGCTTGCAGAATGCATTCTATTACCTATAAAAAAGTGAAACACCCACGCTACAATCATATAGAATACTTCCTCTAAAGAAGCCTGTGAATAACTTTCGAACATCAGGTTAACCTTTTTTTACTCTGTCATCATTGTTAAAGATAAGTATTTACAATACTATATTAAACAATGCCATGATTTTTCCTTTTTAATTTTAAAAATCTTGCAATCTTTCACAAACCCAATACTCATGGCTTCTTTTTCGTGACAAAAATCTTGCAATATTACATACCTACATAGAATAACAGAAAAAACATAAAACTACAAAGGCCAAACAGTCTACTAAACGCGGATTTGTAACCTATGGGGCAGATTCATGTTAACTACTTCATACCCAGATATGCACCAGTTAATGTGCACCACAGTATGGTAGTGCTCCGTTACCCATGGTGTGCCACATTTGAAATGTGGCGCACCATGGTACAAAAACACCATACATGCGTAACACATCTGTGCTCAAAAACTAATACATTGCTAGAGTTGCATCGCAACTGTGATACAGCTCCAGCAAGGCTCACCAATGCACTATATTCACAATGCTACGTCAATACCTACGCCTGCTTCAAGCACATGCACAGTTTTGAAACAGCATGGGCCTGAAAGTCACTGAGTGAAATATCATACATTACAGTCAGCCACTTTCAAGACGCATTCCTTCAGAGGAACACTTACCGTTTATTAGAGGTAGATGGTCCGACTCCACCGGAGGAGACCCCTAATAAAAAAGACATATAAAATGCGGACTAGCCACTGTATCGTGCTAGCAAACTTTAACTTAAAAATCGTTAGAAAAAACAAAAGGAATCGAGCAAAATTAGTAGGCCACTGATAGGATCTCTTTTTCACCTCGCTAAAATAGAAACATTAGAAACAACCCCTCATGAGAAATATGAAACTAGTGAGAGAAACCGAGCTCGACGCCATGATGGCTGCAAGATAGGTCGGCTCCGCCGCCCACCCCGCCCAAAATAACGACAAACCCTATACAAATATTATAAATAAATACAACAAACCAGCAAAGTAACAGGGTAAAACGTTTTATTAAATAACTATTTACATGGCAGCCTGCTGCAACATGAAAACAACACTTCCAATTGGTTCTTACTAGTTTCTATTCTGGAATTTACACGCAGCTATCTTTTCTACTCTCAAGAGAGAACAACGTCCTACATTTTTCGGAAGACTTTGGTGAAATGGCTACCGTATCTCATTCATCTTCCGAATCTGAACAAAATGATCGACTACCTTTAAGAAGAAAAAAAGAATCTTTCATCTGGCAATTTTTCACTTATCCTGAAGATCAAAAGAAACTAAATGCACCAAAACTAACCTGCACGATATGTGACTCGTTTCTCTCAAGAGGAAATCCAACAAAAAAATATTCCTTTTCCATACATACCATGGTGCGGCATGTCAAACAAGAGCACCCTGTGCAATTTACAGAGGGATTGACAAAAGCCCTGGCCACGCTATTACCATTAGAGGTGGCCAGCACATTTTTTGATCGACGACCTGTATCTCCATCGAGTGCAGAGATGGACTTGAGATATTTAACTATATATGGTCTATAACCTATAGTTTTTTCAGTGAATTTGCTCCGCCGCCCACCCCGCCCAAAATAACGAGAAACCCTATGCAAATATTATAAAAATATACAACACACCAACAAAGTAACAGGGTAAAACGTTTAATTAAATAACTATTTACATGGCAGCCTGCTGCAACATCGATCCAAATGCATGTTTTTTTTAGTGAAATTCCTCCGCCGCCCACCCCTGCCAAAATAACGAGAAACCCTATGCAAATATTATAAAAATATACAACACACCAACAAAGTAACAGGGTAAAACGTTTAATTAATTAACTATTTACATGGCAGCCTGCTGCAACATCGATCCAAATGCATGACACTGTTCCTGTCAAGGTAGCATAGCTGGCGGCCTAGGGGTGGAGGACCGTTGTGCAAATACCCCGGGGAAGACTCTGCATATGCTTGGTCCCTGACATTCTTCGATGTCACTGCCTTCCATAAATGTCATAAGTCCTGGATGTTGGGTGCCATAGTTGAGGGTTTCACCTAAAGACACGTCCTGCGGTGCCCTGGTCCAACCATGACATATACCTGCGCCAGGAGACGGCGTGGGGTGCACTGGAAGGGAGAAGCGGCGCGAATGAGCCTCCCCCACCTCCCCAGGTGGAGGTTTCTCAGCTACACCCCTAAAGACACGTCCTGCGGTGCCCTGGTCCAACCATCACATATACCTGCGCCAGGAGACGGCGTGGGGTGCACTGGAAGGGAGAGGCAGCGCGAACGAGCCTCCCCTACCTCCCCAGGTGGAGGTTTCTCAGCTACACCCCTAAAGACACGTCCTGCGGTGCCCTGGTCCAACCATCACATATACCTGCGCCAGGAGACGGCGTGGGATGCACTTGAAGGGAGAGGCGGCGCGAACGAGCCTCCCCCACCTCCCCAGGTAGAGGTTTCTCAGCTGCACCCCAGCACTTCACTCGACATAGGCGGCCGGCGCCCAGGGTCCGGCGGAACTTTTAGCCTTTTGGTGACTCTTCCATTCTGGACCTTGTCCCACAATCCGTTTGACCTGAAGACACGTCCTGCGGTGCCCTGGTCCAACCATCACATATACCTGCACCAGGAGACGGCGTGGGGTGCACTGCAAGCGAGAGGTGGTGCGAACGAGCCTCCCCCACCTCCCCAAGTGGAGGTTTCTCAGCTGCACCCCAGAGCTTCACTCGACAAGATGAGTTGCGCCCGCTCCTGCGGCACAGTGCCTCGCTCGGCCAGCTGAATTACGCCTGCTCTTGCTATTACAGCGTCTCACCCGCCATCCGGCTGAATTGCACCCACTCTTCCGGTACAGCGACAGGCGGCTGCCACGGAGCTCAGGAAATGGCGGTCGGCTCCACAGACTTGGGCCTGGCCTGCAAGGATGGCTCTGGACAACCCTGGAACTCGGACGCTTGACTGCTACGGCATGGGCCCCATTCCCAAAAGCGTCCCCTCAGCCTTGAAGATACTACAAGAGTCACCGGGGCCCCCGACTCCCGCAGACTTCCGGTGGGCAGCTTCTGCCATGATTGCTCGCAGAATGGCCACGACGTAGCCACGGGGTGCTCTCATGCTGACGCCAGCTTCAGTCTGAAACATCCAGAAACACTGTAGTATCGCGTTGTCGTGTAATGCGTCATATGATGCGCCGCGTTAGCGCATCCGGTGCGCGAAGCGCAGCTTCCCGGAAGCGATCCGTGGCGCGGCGCGAAGCGCGTAACGTAAGCATAACAGGTCATGTGACTTGTTAATAAAACTTTTCATTGGTTCATTTCACTTTTGGTTTCCTAATGATGTAAGGCTAGGTCATGTGACCTAAAAGTAACACTTTTCATTGGTTTAGAACTAAACCACACCTCCTCAGGTGGTGGTTGAGCAAGAGGTGCCCCCCCTCCCCACCTTCATGTTGCCTGATTCGGCCAGCTCAATCGATCGAGCATGAGACTCTGTTGTGATCTGAAGAACAGCTGCCTGCGGTGCCTCACAGAACCGCTTAATGAAGGCCCCCGAGGGGCGGTGTGGTGGCGCGGACTGGGAGGGGCCGCTTATCTCCTACCCCATCCCCAAGTCTCGCTTGGCCAGCTGAGTTCCGATCACTCTTGCGGCCTACCACATGGAGAGGCCGAGGCGTTGACTAGGCGGGACCTCCGGCCGCAACCACAGCGCCAACGATCGCTGCTGACGGAGGGGAGCCTTGCCGGTGAGAGCCACTGATCTGAAGAACCGCTGCCTGCGGTGCCCCCATGAGCCGCTAGACGGAGGCCCACGAGGGGCGGTGTGGTGTGGTGGCGCGGACTGACAAAGGTCGCTTGGCTCCTGCGCCCTCCCCAAGTCTCGCTCGGCCAGCTGAGTTTCGCCCACTCTTGCGGCCTACGACATGGAGAGGCCGGGGCGTTATGGATCAGTATCAGCAAATTGATACAGATTGATCTCAGTCTTGTTGCCCTGGTGTGGCCTGAGATATGCGGCCTGGTCCCTGAATGTGTGCAGGGGGACGGTATTGATTGGATCAAGATGGCGGCTTCACACAAAGCTGACTCAAGTGTTGCTGCTGATGCTATGCAGACAAAAACTGGTTTTCAGTTTGTACATTCTTCAGGCTTTTTCTTCATAAATGTAACAATATGAGACTCACTAGGAGAACGGGCGTTTATCTTTCCTTTCAAAATGCTGCCAACAATATTTTCTGAATGGAAGACACCATCTTGTAGCATAAAGGGCTGCGTCAAGGGTGGTATTGCCCAGAATGTCTTGTTTTCTAGTGCTCGTAATGACGAAGCCAGAAGACTTTCTTTTCACGCGATAATGTGAAATACTGAGATTGTTACAGGATTTTCTATCAGATATGTGTTCCCATTGCTGTAGAAGCACTAACACCGTGGAAAATTCCACCGATAGCAGTAATATTTTTAACCCCGAGCACCGGCGATTTTTATCACTTAGAAGTCTTCCTATTATGAAGGTTTATCTCCTAAGTCTCTGATTCTCAAACTGTGCAACGCGGCTCCCCTGTGTGCCGTAATGAAGTGCTAGGGGCGCCGCCCACACTCTAGTGTGACTAACCATCTATAAATTCCACAGACATCTCTACCCTGTTATCTACAATTGTGAACATCAAAAGGAGCTGCGCTACGCCCCTGTGAGAGGCTTCACTCCCACTGCTGCAACGGCTTGGCAGTCCTCCAGATGCACAAGAACAGCCCCTACGATCCATTGAAGTTCTGTGTCGGTCTCAATACCACTTACGAAATGAAACTAAGCACTGAAGAATATTCAAGTATGTAGTACCCCTCCTGCTACAGCATACAAAATGCATTCTATTACCTATAAAATAGTCAAACACCCACGCTACAATCATATAGAATACTTCCTCTAAAGAAGCCTGTGAATAACTTTAAAACATCAGGTTAACCTTTTTTTACTCTCATCATTGTCAAAATTTTTAAATGAAAATGTTTACATGTTTACTTTTTATTTCCAGTAAATTTTAAAAATAAATGTTTATAGTTCCATAGGCTCAAGCAGGTCAGCTTCCCACCCTATGTCATACAAATCTGACAAATCGGCATCCTCATCATGTTCTTCATCATCCTCAGGATTTAAATCATCTAAGGGATCTACTTCCACTGACGTTTCAATGACAAGTTCAACGATAAGATCGACATCAACGGATTGCTCATTATCACTCATGGTTGATGTCGTTATCTTTAAAGAAAGAGAACAACAATGAGATGTTGCAGAGTAAGAGACAAATCTCAGAGACTATAATAGTAAAATTGTTTAACAAGAGTAACATTTTGCAGCTATTATTTAGCCATGTCCAGCGATGCTGAGGAGGTGAGGCCTATGTCCAAGTTTTCAGTGAACAGGACTCATCTCTTCTTAACCTTGGATAAGCCTCACCGACTCTGTGTCCCCTGCTCATACTTAAATGTAAAGAGGCAGATTTATGTTAACTGGCGCATCCCCAGAGATGCACCAGTTAATGTGCACCACTGCTCTGCCACCCATGATGTGCCGCATTTACAATGTGGAACACCATTGAGTAAAAACAGCACAGATACGTCACGCATCTGTGCCGCAAAAGCGGCGCATTGCAGGAATCACGTTGCAAGTGCAACATGTCTACTGCAATGCACAGGAGCAAGCCACACATTGCATGGTGCATCACTCCTTATGCCTGTTTCAAACAGGCGTAAGGATTTGATTCAGCAATGCTATAAAGCTGACTCAGTGAAATCTTCTAAATTTCACTGTGTTAGTTTTACAGGGCTTTCATACATGCACCTCTCACCATTTTGTCGGTTTTGGCGCGTTTTTTTTCCCTTACACAATAGCATAACAGAAACGTGATAGTGCTTCGCATGAAGAGAGCTGATTGATAAAGACATAATGTCTAACCACTAGCATTTTTATATATCGTTCCTAAACTGAAAGGCCAGAGACCTTCTTCCATTTATTAAAATATAATATACTTCCTCATAAGAGTGTATAATTAATTTTGCAAAACCATATTCATTTTTCATCAACTATACCGTTTGTATTCTATGTACTACTGACTATACCGATTACTTGTTTTTTTGCAATGTCTCTACTCGTATTACATTAGAAACTTGCCTTGAAAACAGTGCATTTCTGAACAAACATTTCAAATATACACGTTCTCTCTTTTAATCCATAATCTCAACTAAAATGATTGTATACTGAAACAGTATTCATGTGTTCCACGTAACTTCAGCTGTACTAACTTAATATTTTCTTTTGTCGACCTGATTTATTCATACTAGAACCCGCAGGCCTATAACAGCCCGTGAACCCTTTCTTAGTAGGTCGCGCACCATGCAGACAGTTGTACCTCTGTAAAAAAATAATTTATTACTCTTCTCAAGCACCGCCGCAGTTCCGCTTCACTCAGTGTTAATCATTGCTCCCACGCTTCTACAGACCAGACGCTATGTTGTATTTCACTCCTTATCACGCTTTAATCTCCACAATAACAAACACTTCTCCGCCAGCCACCAGAGAACAGAGTGCAGATGCAGAGGCACTAAGTCGTGAAATACAACATACCCTCTGCTCTATGAAAACAACCGAGCGGTAATTCTGAAAGAAAACATTCACTAGCGCTTCAAAAAAGCATTTCAATTATATAAATAGTTTTTTTTAAACGTTCCAACTACTTTGATGCGACTATCTGTGTGTGCTTCCACAGCAAAATTCCTCAGCCCAGACTGAAGGCAGACACAGACAGACACACACACAATAAGATAACCCAGGGCAACGGAGACGGAAAACAGAAAAGAGATAAAGATGCAGTCAAACAGCAGGAGTGAGAGAGATATTTTTATACTCCGTTTGGTACCTCAATTTACGAACACATTTACTGCACAAATCTGTGTACAACCTCATGGTCAGAACTTTTCATTTTATTTTACTTGACCACCTCCCCCTCTCACCCCTCCAGTACAAGCCACGGCCACAAACTACAATGTAATTTTGTCGTCTGTCAGAAAGTTTAAGAATTCATTAAGCATTACCACTTTTTGAAGACGATATCACATGTAATATACCATTTCTCTCTCTATCTGCATTATCTGTCTCTCTGCTAATATCATTTTTTCACTTCATAAACAACTTCTCTCATTATATATAAAGGCTTCAAAATCACACAAATAATTACTCTTTATATTAAACATATTTTATACTTCATATATCACATTTAAATTAAAAATAGTTTTAGAAATACAACACATTATGACAGCCAAAAATCAGTTTAGTTTCAAACTATGAGGAAAATCAATCATTGTTTGTGAGTAAACCATATTTTACGGTACATGACAAAACAAACAGTTACAGACTTACCTTTACCAATGCTTTGTACGATGTACAACAGTGACAGTCACAAAATAGATATTCGTTTGACGGAATCTCAATTATGCTGCTATCACTGCAACCAAAATTCAATGGCACAGATATACAGTCAATACACACTCATATATGTCTCTTCAGCCAATCATATTTCCTCCCGCAAAATTTTGTATTCAAATTTACATTTCAGTTGGTTGTCCCTCACAATATTCTCAATGTCACATAAAAGTCACCCATCACCCACTGCCATCTCTGGCTGTTTCCATGGTAACACCTCATTCTGCACCTGGCTGAAGGCACAGGTCAAAAGTTCATATCTCAACGTTCTACAGCAAACTAACAACACTGTTTTCCCTCCAGAAACACCTGCCTATCCACAGCTCTGTTACATGTCATTTTTTTCACACCCAATACTACTTTTTCTTTTACATAACATTAACATGCAACATAGTCTTCAATCTTCACGTATTAGAATCAACCAATCATTTTTCGTTTTTCAACCACACCAAGCTTCATCCATTTTTTTATCCTGACTTTCAGCTTCTAACTGCCATTCCACTTCCAGAACCCATTGGAGTACGAGTGCATCTGCCTTGAAAATGAAGGTTTGGCTTTTAGGACACAGCTATATTCAGTGGAGTGGAAAATATGCAGCAAGCAGACGAATTTCCAACCTTGATTTACCAAATGTGCAGATAACGTGGATTGGGCAAAGAGGATTAAGATGTCACCAATTAATACCATTGGTGAAAACTTTTATGCATCTCCCAGAACCAGACCTTATAATTGTGCACTGTGGTGGGAACGAGCTTGGCACATTGACTGAGGTAGGTCTGGAAATGCTTCTAAAAGACACCTTTCGACAATTGATGACACTTTTTCCTCGAACTGCCTTGGTATATTCCAATATATGCCAAAGACAGAAATGGAATTGGTCCAATCAACATTGTGCACAAATTGAGAAAGCAAGGAGACATGTTAATAAATCTGTTTCTGCTTTCCTCAGAGATTATAGCATGGGTTCTATTTACCACAACAACTTGCGTTACCACATGCAAGACATCTATAGGACAGATGGTGTTCATTTCACGGATGAGGGAAACAGAATCTTCCTCTGCAACATCAGACTCTGCATCGGTACTTAATTATAAATGCAGAAAAAACTCAATTAACACAAGGGCTCTTTTCAGAGCCACCTTATATCAAAGCACTCAAACTTCTGATTTATCTCCATTTTCACACTCTTGTAAATAGGTGTGCGCGCCCGGGTGCGTGCACCCCGCAACTTTAAAAAAAAATATATATATATATTTTCGCGTTTAAGGTCCTTACTGCACACCCTGAGACAACCTACGCAGCAAAACAATCTCTACCTTCTCCCCTTTCCATGTTCCAACGCTTTGAAATGACAATATATTTACTCGCAGTGACAGAATGGCGGTCAACACTTCCTGATTTCCTTCGAATCGAACGTTAACAGACGTCACGCAGCAAAAAAAAAATTCCGCTCGCGCGCAGCCGCTCTAGTGCGCGCACCCGTACGCGCTTATAGATATATAATTGACTTTAACTTTAATTTTCTCAGCAACTACTGAACAGATTTACACCATTCCAAAAAAAGCATAATCTGCGAGCCGGACTCTACAGTTTTGCCAAATTTCCTATAAATTCATTCAGCCGTTCGACCTGTAGCCGTGTCTAAACGTCCTATGGAAAATAACATGGAGAAAACACGTTTTGGGACCCCCCTTTTATCTCAGCCCCCACTTCACCAATCCCCCCCAAACTTTCAGGGAAGGAGCGCAGCGGACCAAGCCATCCTCTTTGAGAAATTCGCAAAGATTCATCCACCAGGTCCAAAGTTAATCCAAATAGAATGTTGAGGATTTCCTATGGAAACTAGGTCCTAACTATAACTACCTACTGGCGACCGCCAGTAGGTAATATATATATATATATATATATATATATTCACTGAAAAAACCATAGGTTATAGACCATATATAGTTAGGAATTAGCATTTACAAAACCTTGAAAATTCACTGAAAAAAACATAGGTTATAGACCATATATAGTTAGGAATTATCATTTTTAAAACCTTATTTTACTCACACAAAACCATTGAATCTCGCATATATAGTTAGTTGTACTAACTATATATTTCGCGCACCCGCAATCCACTGCTGATGATGTCACATATTACATCATTCATGACATGGTCAGGGACATCACTGATGACATCTCAAATGACATCACTGATATCAACATCCAGTGTCTGTATGTTTCTGTAAAGTTTAAATATGTCTTACATATTGAAGAGTGGATGTATAAGTGTCTGGATGAAGGATTTAGTAGGTGCATGACTGACTGTATGAGTGAGTGATTACATGTGTCTCACTGAGTGCATGGGTTAGTGACTAAACTGTCTTAATTTGTGCATCATTATGTCTGTTGTTCTGTAAACTGCTGCATGTGTTGATCAGTAGCTATATGAGTAACTATATGGGTTGATTGGTTGCCCAAGTATTTGTATGGGAGACTGAGTGTGTGTGTGGGTGGTTGGGAGGTGTATGACTCTGTGCATAGATGTGTGAGCAGTTGATTCACTAGATGTATGGGTTCAAAAGTGCATGTGGAAACAGCTGTATGGGGGGTTGACTGTGTGCATGAGTGTATTGGTGAGTGAATGGATATCTCAGTGCTACATGTCAAAGTAAGAACATATGTAAAACACAGTATATGTGAGAGTTGACATATATAAATAACTGCATAAGAGCCAGTGAATGTGTGAGTGGCTGTATGGATCATTCTGAAATTGTATCAGGGATTGTATAAGAGAGTAAATATGTGTTACTATCTGTTTGAATAAGTAAGGTGTGTATAACTGTATAGTTGAGGAAATGGAGGTGTGATTGATTCTTTGCATGACTGACTAGGTGTGTGAGTAACTCCATGGATGAGTGACACTCTGTGAGTGTCTGTTTACACTGAGTGTATATAAGGTTATATTAGAGTCTGAATAAGTTCATCGTATTATCACATGAATGATGTCATCAGTGATGTGATCAGTCATGTCAAATGAGATGTCATCAGTGATGTCATTTGAGATGTCATCCGTGATGTCATCAGTGATGTCACTGACCATGTCATGAATGATGTAATATGTGACATCATCAGCAGTGGATTGCGGGTGCGCGAAATATATAGTTAGTACAACTAACTATATATGCGAATTTCAATGGTTTTGTGTGAGTAAAATAAGGTTTTAAAAATGCTAATTCCTAACTATATATGGTCTATAACCTATGGTTTTTTCAGTGAATTTTTAAGGTTTTGTAAATGCTAATTCCTAACTATATATGGTCTATAACCTATGGTTTTTTCAGTGAATTTCAATGGTTTTTTAATAGCAAATATCAAAAGCTGTTAAATGTATTTTTCTTTTAAAGGAAAAATATATTTTATATGTATTTAATATTTTTTTTATGTATATATATATATATATATTTTTTTTTAGTTTCGCTACCGGTCCGCGCACCGGGTAGCTTCCCGTTAGCTCATTTTTATGCCGCGACCCGGTCCGCGTACCGGGAAACATACTGTTTGCACAACTGCCGCGTTCGAGAACAACATCGTGACGCGTCGCGTAAGCACGACGTATCGCATTGCCTCGTAATGCGTCTTATGACGCGCCGCGTTCGCGCACTCGGAAGTGCTCCGGTGCGTGAACGAGGCGCGAAGCGCAGCTTACCGGAAGTGCTCCGGGCGCGGAACGAAAGCGTAACGTAAGCGTAACAGGTCATGTGACCTGTAAATAACACTTTTCATTGGTTTAGAACTTTTTTTCTCCCAAATAATGAAAACCCCTCCTTCTTTCCTCACTCTGACTTTCATCTTTGTGAGAGGAAGACCTGTTTTTGCTTATTAAAATAATGGCATCTGTAGTAGCTGCTGCTGGTGGACCCCCACCACCACCACAACCACCTAGGAAGGAAGGACCACCTCCACAGTTCCTTCCCAACCCAGAGGAGGAAGAGGAAGAAGAAGAGGAAGAGGAAGTAGAGCGGAGGCAGTTCTTACGTGAAGAGCCCCGGAAATCCCACCACAAAGACAGTTTTATTTGGCAGTTTTATTCTTTTCCTCGAGGCCAAAAAAAAGTGAGTGCCCGACATGTGACATGCCTCATTTGTAAAGATGTTTTATCTAGAGGTACAGACAAAAAGTATAGTTATGGTAACTATACTATGCACCGTCATATGCAGATGTGGAATCCACTGAATTACAGCGTTGCAGAGATGCGTCACCTCCAAGACAACCCACCAACTCCTGTGGCCAGTACATCGGCACAGGTAACTCTGTCGGTACCAGAGGCGAGGGAAATGGTCCCAAACATCCAACTGAATTTTGTGCACATGAAGATAGTGTGCCTTTATTGTGGTGACCTACTCTCATGTGCAAATATGAGTATCAATTTGATAAACAGAGCATTTGAAAACTACAAGTGCTCAAAACGCCCCAAAAAATATATATTTTTTTTGCTCCTGTTGAGCCCTTTCTAATGCCTGTTTTTCGGTGTTCCCCCCCAAAAAAACCAAAAAAAACATAAAATTGTTAAAAAAATACAACAAAAAAAAATTTCTGAAAAAAAAATATATATATAAAACAACAAAAAGATTTAAAAAAAGTTCTTTTCAGAACTACCTCCCATTTTTAAAAAATTACAAAATTTTTTAGCACTCTTCACTTCATTTTTCTCATGGGTGCGCTTCCCGGTACGCGCACCGGTGAGCGCCCCGTTAGCGCAACACAAAAAAAAACAAGAGAAGGAGAGCATAAGAGAAAGAGAAAGAGAGAGTAATGTTAAGAGACAGACAGCAAGAGAGAGCAACACAGATGTACTGTGTAATACATAGTATAACAGTGTAAAAGATATAACAAAGTGTAAGAGAGAAAATGTAAAAAATATAAGGCTGTGAAACAAAGAAAGAGAGAAGAAGAATACTAAAGCAGAGGCACATGAAGAATGTGAGTGTCTGTAAATACTAAAAGGAAAGAGAAAAAATGAAGTACAAATAAAAGGTAATAACGGAACCAGATTTAAATAACACTGGTAAAGGAGAGAGAGAAAAAAGTAGTGTGCATAAATAAAGAGGGATGAAATAAGATGGATAACATCGAATAAAGTTAAAACATGTGGATTGACAGAGAAAAAAACTAAAAGAAGAAAAGAAGAAGTAACAGAAAGGGAATAATTGAAGCAGCAAAGAAATGTAAATAACGTAATGTGCTTGAACTTCAGGGAGAAAGTATAATGAACAAGTTGTGAAAGAGTGAAGAGACAGAGACAATTACAGTAAGATAGACGGACAGAGTGAACGGGAATGAAGAACTGTGAGAACAGAGGTACTGAGAAAAGGATTGTAAGGAGTGCAGTAAGTAAATCACCCACACAACACAACAGCTACCCTACCTCAAAGCACTCTAAAATATTATTTTACTGTTTCTCTTTGTTTTCCCCTTGTTACGCTCCCCGGTGCGCTACCCATAGTAAAAGTAAAGAGGGGTGATAGAGGGAGAAATATTGAATTAGGATAACACATGGTGAGTGACAAAGAGAGAGGACAAAGAGAGTAAAAGGAACAGTACCTGAATGGGCTTGAGTACAACAGCAAAAAAAGATAAGTTATGCAGTGTGTGTGACTTACAGGGAGTTAGTGGGTGTAGGTCAAAGTGTGGGTGTGTAAGGTGTGTCTGTGGGTGTGGTTGTGTGGAGTGTTTTGGTGTGGGTAGAGATGAGGGTGTGTGAAATATGTGTGAGAAGTGTATGAGTGTGGGGTGTATATGTGTTCAATGTATGTGTGTGTATGGAATGTGTGTGTATTTTTGAGGAGTGTGTGTGGGAGTTTTTTTTGTGTGTATGATGTGTAAGTGTGGTGTGTGTGTGGGGTGTATGTTACAGGTGTGTGTATGTGTTGGGAAGGGGATGAGGTATATATGTAGGAGTAAGGTAAATAATTAAGAAAAAGAGAATGAGTAAATAAGCAAAGGAAGGGAACAGAGGGTAAGTGAAGTAAAGAATAGGGATCAAAAGAAGTTGAATATGAGAGGGTAAATAATGGAAGGGGAGTAAACATGGAGAATAAAAATAAGTGAGAGAAGCAGAGTAAAAACACAGGAGTGAGGTAGATTGAGAAAATGTTAGTGACCTTAAAGCAAAGGGTGATAACAAACTACATTTTTTTAGTCATACTTACCATATAATAAATGTAACTTAATTTTTTTTTACTACAGTTGGTATCTGTGAAAGAGAGAAAAAATATATAAGTTATATTTAGTAAAATATGTATTTTAAATTAAAATATACCAATGAAGAGCTAAAAACATCATAACACTCTATTTAGAAATATAGTGAGTGAAGAACACAGAAAGGGAAATAAACTAAGTTAGAAGGACAAAAAAAGGGAAAAAGAAATAGAAGGAGAGCAAATTACAATGAGTAAGGCATATAGATTCACTAAGAAAAAGAGAGAGAAGTACAGAGAAATGAACTGAAAGTAAGAAAGATACTAAAACAATGTGAGTTAGCAAAACTAAATCAGGAAACACAAGTAAGTAAAAAGATAATGACTGAGACAGAAAACAGTCTAATTAATGATGCATTTAGAAGAATGAGGAATAGAAGATAACAGAGTAAGTGAAGAACAGTTGTAGAGAGAAAGGATGAAGGGAGACAGAATAATAAACAACAATTGAAGGAAATGGACTAAGGAAGTTATAAGGTAGACACACTAAGAGAAAAACAGAGTGAGGTGGAGTACAATGAGTGACAAAAGAAAAAAAGTAAGTGAGCAAAAAAAAGGAAAGAGAGGAGAACACGACTAAAACAGTGCTACTGAGAAAAAATAATTTGGTGATGAAAGTAAAGAGAAGGACAATGAAAAAAAGGAAATGATGGATAGTAACGGAACCAGAGTAAAAGAAATGGGATGAAGAACGACGAGAGAGGAGCAGTGAAGTTGTTGTAAAAGAAGTGATAGAAGGTAGATAAACACAAGTGAAAATAATACAAGTAGAGTGAGGCACTGAGTACAGAGAAGTAGTGAACGAAAAATAGAGAGAAGAGGTCAAAAGTAAGAAGCAAACAAAGATAAGCAAGGGAGAGTGGATGTCAGAGAATGGGAATACAATTTAATTTACACAATCCAAACTATAGACTAATTTCTACAACATGTTACATACTTTATTTTTGCTGTACTCAGAATATATTGAATTTCACTTAAAGCAGTGAGTTCAAATTACTCATCATATGACAGCGGGAAAAAAAAAACACAATCTAAAAGATTGTGTTTTTAAAAAAAACTTACATACTGACAAACGACAAATGTACGCTAATCTTTGATTGACTTACTTTTCCTTGAGGCCAAATAGTATATCATGGAGGTCCTTTTCTCGTTACATAGTATTTTGCTGTTCACTTAGAAATCCATTTCATCGACTTTCTACAAGAAAAGCTCCAAGAACATCTGAAATATTTTCAAAAATTTAATATACTCCTTTTTTTCAGTCATGACTCTTTACTCATTCTTGCACCTTTCCATTTGGCCAAATAGTGTCAGATGTATGAGTATATATGAGTACTCCTCCCGTCTTCATAGGCCAATTACCTTTACCTAAATTTTGGCTGTAAAAACACTAGATATGAATTTATAAAGCCAAAAGGCAAACGTTGTTTGAAAGTCAAATTATTGTCGTTACATTGGGTCCAACCTTTAGAAGTTTTTAAATAGCATGTGTAATGCCCTGATGTTGTAGAAGGACCGTCATGAAAAATAATAGCTACAGTTGCAAAGGTTCTTCCTGATATCGATAACTGAGAAGCCACGAAATTTTTAATAGAAGTTGTCAATTTAGTTCCATCAGGTCTACATCGTTGGAACATTAAAATAACATAGTGACCATAATTTTTTAGAAATAATGTGGACAGCATTGCAGACTTACATTGGGTACACACCATATTGTGATCCGCTGCTTTAACTAGATTATTGAAAGACACTGATTTGCAGTCTGGTAAAGTTAAATATATAAATCTTTCAGAGTCTATTCTAGTAGTACTTGATGAAGCACAGTTATCACAGTCATGTTGCCATTGATAAGAAAGGCCAAATAGATTTTTTATATCTACTCCTTCATCTTGTAATACATCAAACATATACATTAAAAATTCCTGACAATCCTGCTGAATATTCTGTGAAAATTGATTTTGACCTGAACATATATCTAGAAGATTTCTAATTTCTGCAACACTTTCTATTTTAGCTCTATCACTACTACATTTCTCTAACACAGAATTCAATAAACAGCACAATGTTTGTTCCCGATTTTCAACAATCTGTCTTTGTAAATTTTGAAGAAAAAAAACAACAATAACTACTTCATTAGCATAGCAGTTGACACCAGAACTGTTTACAAACTGAAATCCAACAACATCTTCAACAGAATCCTTTTTGTTTCTCTTTACAATTACACTTTTATCTACTTTATGCCTTTTTGCTGATACCTCACTGCAATTACTCTAATTTCTTCTTTTTCGGCCTACCACACGTTTTTCAATCAGAGGATATTGAGGCAAATGTGGAGCATACTCTCTTCTTAACCTATTGTATTCTTTTACACAATCTAAATCTGCACAAATCTTTGTTTCATCACACTCAATCAAGTTCTGACTCGTGATAATGCCACATATGCCATACCCTCTTTAAACACAGAACTTCCAATGTTCACCAAAGCGCTATCTACACTTAAACCTTGAGACTTATGAATTGTCACCGCATATGCCAAACAAATAGGAAACTGTTTTCGGCGAACATATACGTCTTTCACGAGCAAAAATCTAGCTGAACAACTACAAATTTGTTCTATTTCATCAATGTCATCAAATTTAATTTTTAAAATTTCAATTCCATCTCTATTTTTGTAATTCAGAAAACCAACAACATAACCCATTGCTCCATTTACTAGACCTCTTTCAACTTTTAAATTCCTTCTTAAAATGACACGACAATTCAAACACACATTCAGAGTCTTTTCAAAACCAGCAGTTTTAGATATAGTCTTCTCTAATGAATCCAATTTTGATTTCAAATTTTCAGACAAAATAATTGTTGCTCCCATATGCTCTATTTTATCAATAGCTTCCAGTTTCACTATCTCTTCATTTTCTAACTGTAACATTTTGTTGTTGAACATGGAACATTCTTTCAGAGTTGGCAACAAACATATGCCAGATTTCTTCTCGTTAATTTTCTTAAATATGTTCTCTGGAAGAATGTTTTCATTTGGGTATAAATTTGAAATTAATCGTGCATGTAAAGCTTCTTTCCCTTGCTGACTTACTTTTCCGATCCTTACATCTTGTAGAATATTTTTATAATCTTCATCATTTGCCTGCCGCATATTTTGAAGCAGTTCTGCATATTTAAAGTTTAACCATATATTAACGTTTCCGAGGCTCCCTAAGCACTTCCTGGTATCTTCATGTGTGAGCATTTTGAACACAGGTTGTCCTTTCACTGGAGTCAACTGCAGAAGATCTCCAAAAACAATAATATGTTTTCCACCAAATAAGACATCATAGTCTGTTCTAAGAATTTCTTGCATTCTCAAATGCACAAAAGCAAGCATGATATTTGACACCATGCTTACTTCATCAATGATAAGAAGTTTCATTTTCTTCAGGACTCTCGAAACTTCGGAACACGCATCTCCTGATAGCTTGTGATACTCCAATTTGTTATCATGCTCCACTGGCAGCATCAGTAAACGATGTATAGTAATCCCTTTAATGTTATGTGCTGCCAGCCCAGTTGGAGCAGTAACAACACAAGACAGCGGTGATTCAGTCCTTTTCTGCAGATAAGTTGCAATGGCTTTAATCAGAAAACTTTTTCCAGTTCCCGCTTCTCCACTCACGTACAGTTGGACAGGCTTAAATGATGTACATGAGCATTCTTTTTTCTCATGACTAAATCCATGTTCAATCTGTTCTGCGACTTCGTCATATATCTGTTTCTGCTCAAGGTTTAGTTGTTTCACCAAATCTTCTAAGTTAACTTCATCATCTTGACCTTGTTCCATAGCTCTTTCCACCTCATCCATGGCAGTAGCAGCTTCATTTTGTATATTTGGTCCTCCTAGTGGATCCTGTCTTAATGAAGCAGAACTCTGACTGCCTTGAGAACTGTCTCTCGCAATCTCTGCAGCAATTGTGGCTTCTTGCTCTATTTCTTCATTCAACATTTGCAGATAATTTGGAAAAACAGGACATTCTATGGTATCCTTCGTTGCATTAAAGGAGTCTTCATAACAGAGAAAATCTCCAAGAAGTTCCTCTTCTTCACGCCATGGTTTAAACAGTTGCAAAAGAGCCAAATAATAAAATTCTCTTGTATCTGGATTATCACAACTCAATTTGCGATGATTAATCAAATGACCTTTTTTCTGTTTCACTAGACATCCTTCACATCCAATGACTCCATATATTCCATTATTGATATCTTCTCTGATGTTCCTCTTATAAATATATCTCTGCAGAACTTCATAGAGACAAGCGTTCTCAAGGTGATGCCTTCTATTTGGATAGTATGTATCCAACATGTTTGTCTTCAAAATAGCTGTACTTTCTGGTTCTTTCTCCGCCAAATACTCTATCTCTTGTACAGATTTCAAAACTTGATTTCGTGTTGCAGCAAGACCTAGACTCACCCAATTGATGGTTCTAGATTTGGCATAGAGACTTGCTGACGACAATCGATCAGAACATTCATACGCTCCAATTTCTCGATGCGACAACATCTTCAGACTGTAACTGTATAATTTCTTGCTTAAACTCTTTTCATGTGAAATGTCCTCCCACATTTCCTTTAGTTCTGTCTTTTCTTTTTTTGTGATGTAAGACGTCACATATCGAGCCACAGTAATAGAGTTGTCAGCAACGAATTGAATATCCATGTTAGCATTCCACATGGACAAAATCACTGGGTTGTAGTCGTTGATGTACTTAGACTCTTCGTCTCTTTTTAAATTGTATGTATTTTTTGGTGATTTCCTCGTCACAGTATGTCGCAGAGAAGACATCAAATTATTTACTCTTCCTTTAGAAATCACTGTTCATGGAAAGCTGAAACGACATTTTGTGTAGAACTTGTCCTTGTTTCTGAATTTTCGACGACAGTACTTTCCACAACGATGGGATTGAAAGCGTAAAACTTGTTGCCTTAAACTGTTTTCTTCTGTAGTTTTCGGAACAGCACATGTTGAATACTCTTCAATGAAACTCATCACTGTGTCATCCGAATCTGTTCCAAATTTGTTTGCATCTTTAATCCACAACAACATATGTATGTGAGGAGCACCTCTCGCTTGATACTCCTTTCTCCAAAAGAAATCCAAAACCTCTCCAAGGGGAGGATTTTTTTTGTTGGTAATAGAAGACATCATAGCTTCAAATCTATGATTAAAATATCTGCATACATTCACTGGATCCAAAGAGCACAGTTCTCCAGGTGTTTTGAATTCTATATTTTGTATATTAGCATTGGCCTCTCGTAGAAATTGAAGTAAGTCCTCCCATGCATACTCGGCACAGCTAAGAGTGAGGAACCATGTAGGAGTTCCTAAGTTTCTTAGCGTACATTTCAATTCCCCATGGCGACGGTACCAATACTCATTTGTACCACGCTGACATGCCATGAGATTGATTAGATGAGATTCTAAAATATTATCTTGAAGATTCACTTTCTGCATAAAGTCCCTCGCCGAAACATTTTGTAGATGTGCTCCACTTTTCAGAATATGGTTTACTGCATAAGAAAGCCCAGACAAGTCACTTTCATACAGTAGATGAAACAAAAAGAGAATGCATTGACGAAACCTTACATCTTCAGCATATAATCTTACAGTTCGATATTCATATGCAGGAATTTGAAGTGGTCAATCATTCATATCGTCCACCTCGACCTGTTGGAAATAGCTGTGGAAAACAACGAGCTTCCAAACTTTCTTCCCATACACTAATGGGACTTCCTTTTGCTGTTTTCATTTGAAACAAGTCAATTGCATTCCCCATTACTTCTTTGGAATGTAAAGGATGAACAGTATAATGTTCATATATTTCTTCACTTCTAGACACATCAACTTTTTCAATTTGGCCGCCTGAACAATCACTGTCTTCATCTGTAGCTGTTTCCTCTGCTGTAACACATACATCTTTGTAGTACTCATTGTTTTTGACTAAATACAACGTTGCCTTTTTGACTTTCCTAACATCCACTAATTCTTGCCAGATTTCTTTACTCTTTGTTGGAACCCCATTAACTAGAATAACTAAAGGTTCCTCTTCTACTTTTTGTATGCCAATTGTATCAATATTTTTTTTCAAATCTAGGGGCAAATAAACAACTCTTCCCTTTAATCCTCTCTGCAAATCTGTAGGAGGCAATTTCCCTATCTTAGGCTCCATGTGAACAATTGCCTGAAAAGGATGGACACATTGAATCAAAATAGACTCATATGTATTTAAATCTATCAATTCACGGGGAATGTCTATCAACTCCAGATTATTATGAACAGCTCTAGCAGGCATTCTGTTTTGATTTAATTTGTCATAACAATATTTACAAATACGCTGATCAGAACTCAAATCAAAAGAATTCTCCACCCACAAATAGGTTGCTAAATCTTTCCACTCATAATTATCCATCTTTTCACTTTTTGCATATAAATCAACTAACCTAGTCTGAATCTTATAATGAGTCCGTCGACAACACACACAAGTAAAATTCGGCCTTTCACTTGATTTCACCTTAAACCTGGTAATTTCCTTCTCAAACTTTTCTGTATTTAAAATCTGTACATTGTCTTCCACATTACCTTGAATTGCTGTCTCAATTTCTACACTGTCCTCTTGCTCACGAAAATAACAAATCTCAATTTCTTCACAAATCTTCTTCACATCTAATTCTTTTCCATGCAAAAGAGCACTGTTTAATTGTTTAAGCTTAAGTGCTGGACTTTTTGCATAATACAACATTCTCACTAATTTCCTCATTTTGGTATGATGCACTGCTAACATCCTAAAATGATGAAAAACACTCTGACAGACTTTTCTAGAAAGACAAGCCAGTGAATGGCCTTGCAAACCTGTGATTCCTCTCACTCTGCAAGGATCTAAGTCTTGCAACAACTTCATTTTCTGCTTTAGACTTTTCTTACTATATGTACTTAAGAAATTACAAAACAAATCAATTGATTCCTGTCGCACACTACAAATACTACTACACTTCCAAGTGTACACTGGACCCTTAGTACGTCTCCCTAAAACTCAATCAGATAACACCTCTTCTGGTTCTCTAGGCACAAGTTTCTCTTTTTCAATCGGACAACCGTCTTTCACTTCATACACTCGACCACTGGTGTCAACTGCATGCACTAAATCATTCTCCTGGAAGTAACTCTCCTCATTAAAAAATGGCTCACAACTTGAACTGTGCATCCATTCTCCAGAAAAAACTTTACAAAAATGAGTTTAATTAATTACTCTTTTCCATCTACTGTTTGATTTGAAAACATCAATTGTCTTGTTAAGTGTCCTAATTCTATTGATTATTAAAATAAATAATTTTTTCTTAACTTCAAAAGCCTGATCAACAATCTTCTCTACACTTTTCTTTTTCTTATAAAAAGCAGCTCTCTGTTTACCTTTCCTAATGTTTTTTAACAAATTTAAAACCACCCTATTGCGAAACATTCGTCTACGAATGTCTCTAAACTGATTCTGCCTTCTATTCCTATACATATTATTCTCTCCTGCTCCAGTTTTAGGATTCTTTGAATTTCTCTCCTTCCTTTTCAATTTTACTCTCTCATTTTCTTTTTGTACATGGTGTCCATTATTTTTTCTGGATGTACATATGTTGCGTAAAAAAGACTTAGTTGTCTTACCAGGAGCTTTGTTCCTGTTTTTTGAAGTATCTGTTGTGGAAGAATGCTGTAATTCCGTTGCTATTTTTGATTTTTCCCGGTTGCGTCCTTTCTTTGTCCTTTCCATCTTTGCTTTTTCTTCAAATAACGATTTCAATCTGTGTTAAAGAAAAACAGTACCGCAATATAGACCACTATTACCAAACAACAAAGCAATGACAAAAAGCAAACGATCAATACAGGGCTTCAGATCAGGTGAGGATTCTCCAGTGGTGCACAAAAGGTGAGGAGTGTATTGAAAAATATAGTGGAAGACAGCTCTGTCCACAACTACAAAGAAGATCAGACCTATGTCTAACTCCACTGCACTCTTATACACAGGCTTCACCACCTATTCTTCCCAAGAAAATATTGAGTTATATAGTTATATAAAATTGTATTTTATAAAATTGTGAAGCTCCATGAGAAAGCTTTTGCCTCAGTCTTATTCCTGTTGTGAGGCAGGTGCAAGATTTTGCCTCAGTCTTATCCCTGCTATGAGGCAGATGATTGCAAATAGGATCTGTGCTGTGTTTCCTAAATGTTATGTCAAAAACGATTTTGGAGAAAATTATTGGTTTTTAAATTTTTGATTATAATGTGGCGCAGAGGTTTAAAAAGTGACGCATCTACCTACATGCATCAATTTTTAAATATGCAGCAAAAAGGTACTTGTTTGGGTTTTCCTGGGGAGCGTAGTTGGTGAAGCTTGTGTCTAAGAGTGCAGTGGACTAGGCTTCATGAAGCATATACCTGTCTGCATTCTTAGACGCAGGTGTCAATTTGACTCTTTACAGTGATGTTAGCTGTGTTTTAAATCAGTGTAGGAATCATATTGAGTTTGTTTGCATAGAGGAATTGTATTTTGTAAAATTGTGAAGCTCCATGTGAAAGCGTTTGCCTCAGTCTTATTCCTGTTGTGAGGCAGGTGCAAGATTTTGCCTCAGTCTTATCCCTGATGTGAGGCAGATGATTGTAAATATGATCTGTGCTGCGTTTCCTAAATTTGATATCAAAAACGATTTTGGGGAAAATAAATGTATTTTACATTTTTGAGTATAATGTGGCACAAAGGTTTAAAAAATGACGCATACATGCGTCACTTTTTAAATATGGGGAAAAAAGGTACATGTTTGGGTTTTCCTGGTGAGCCTAGGTGGTGAGGATTGTATCTAAGTGTGCAGTGGACTAGGCTTCATGAAGCATATCCCTGTCTGCATTCTTAGAGACAGGTGTCAATTTGACTCTTTACAATGATGTTACCTGTGTTTTAAATCAGTGCAGGAAGCATATTGAGTTTGTTTACATAGAGGAATTGTATTTTGTAAAATTGTGAAGCTCCATGAGAAAGCGTTTGCCTCACTCTTATTCCTGTTGTGAGACAAGTGGAAGATTTTGCCTCAAAACACCTGTGTCTAAGAATGCAGCAGAGATAGGCTTCATAAAGCCTAATCCACTGCACTCTTAGACACAAGCCTCAACACCTATGCTCCCCAGGAAAGCCCAAACAAGTACCCTTTTTTGCCCCATATTTAAAAAATGACACATGTAGGTAGATGCGTCACTTTTTAAACCTCTGTGCCACATTATATTAAAAAATGTAAAAACCATTTATTTTCCCCAAAATCGTTTTTGACATTACATTTAGGAAACACAGCACAGATCCTATTTACAATCATCTGCCTCACAGCAGGGATACGACTGAGGCAAAATCTTGCACCTGCCTCACAACAGGAATAAGAGTGAGGCAAACAATTTCTCATGGAGCTCCACAATTTTACAAAATACAATTCCTCGATGCAAACAAACTCAATAAGCTTCCTACACTGTTTTAAAACACAGCTAACATCATTGTAAAGAGTCAAATTGACACCTGTGTCTAAGAATGCAGACAGGGATATGCTTCATGAAGCCTAGTCCACTGCACACTTAGATACAATCCTCACCACCTAGGCTCCCCAGGAAAGCCCAAACATGTACCTTTTTTACCCATATTTAAAAAGTGACGCATGTATGCGTCATTTTTTAAACCTTTGCGCCACATTATACTCAAAAATGTAAAATCCATTTATTTTCCCCAAAATCGTTTTTGACATCACATTTAGGAAACACAGCACAGATCATATTTACAACCATCTGCCTCACAGCAGGGATAAGACTGAGGCAAAATCTTGCACATGAAGCTTCACAATTTTACAAAATACAATTCCTCTATGCAAACAAACTCAATATGCTTCCTACACTGCGTTAACACAGCTAACATCATTCTAAAGAGTCAAATGTATTTCTATTAAACATGCACACATTCTTTATTCCTTTTAAAAAATGTAAAAACTATTTTTATGCTTCATGAAGCCTAGTCCACTGCATTTTTAGACACAAGCCTCACTACCTACGCTCCCTAGGAAAGCCCAAACATGTACCTTTTTGCACCATATTTAAAAAGTGAGACATGTAATTAGATGCGTCACGTCTTAAACCTCTGCGCCACAATATACTCAAATATGTAAAAAAAAATCATTTCCCCAAAATCGTTTTTGACATCACATTTAGGAAACACAGCACAGATCCTATGTACAACCATCTGCCTCACAGCAGGGATAAGACTAAGGCAAAAGCTTTCACATGAAGCTTCACAATTTTACAAATTACAATTCCTCTATGCAAACAAACTCTATATGCTTCCTACACTGAGTTAACACATGTAACATCATTGTAAAGAGTCAAATTCACACCTGTGTCTAACAGTGCAGTCAGGGATAGGCTTCATGAAGTCTAGTCCACTGCACTCTTAGACACAAGCCTCACCACCTACGCTCCCCAGGAAAGCCCAAACATGTACTTTTTTGCACCATATTTAAAAAGAGACACATGTAAATAGATGTGTCACGTTTTAAACCTCTGCGTCACAATATACTGAAATATGTAAAAAAACATTCATTTCCTCAAAATCGATTTTGAAATCACATTTAGGAAACACAGCACAGATCCTATGTACAACCATCTGCCTCACAGCAGGGATAAGACTAAGGCAAAAGCTTTCACATGAAGCTTCACAATTTTACAAAATACAATTCCTCTATGCAAACAAACTCAATATGCTTCCTACACTGAGTTAACACATGTAACATCATTGTAAAGAGTCAAATTCACACCTGTGTCTAACAGTGCAGTCAGGGATAGGCTTCATGAAGCCTAGTTCACTGCACTCTTAGACACAAGCCTCACCACCTACGCTCCCCAAGAAAGCCCAAACATGTACCTTTTTGCACCATATTTAAAAAGAGACACATGTAATTAGATGCGTCACTTTTTAAACCTCTGTGCCACAATATACTCAAATATGTAAAAAACATTAATTTCCCCAAAATCGTTTTTAACATCACATTTAGGAAACACAGCACAGATCCTATGTACAACCATCTGCCTCACAGCAATGATAAGACTAAGGCAAAAGCGTTCACATGAAGCTTCACAATTTTATAAATTACAATTCCTCTATGCAAACAAACTCAATATGTTTCCTACACTGAGTTAACACAGGTAACATCATTGTAAAGAGTCAAATGTATTTCTATTAAACATGCACACATTTTTTATTCCTTTTAAAAAATGTAAAAACTATTTTTTCCCCCCAAAATTGTTTTTTACATCACATTTACAAAACACAGCACAAGTCCTACGTAGAAGCATTCCATGTCACGACTAAAAATTCACAATTTTACAAAATATAATTACTCTATGCAGTAAAAACTTTTTACCAAGCATTATCAAAAAGCATGACACAAAGCAACATGAAAAGACCACAATTTTCTTCCAAATCTTCTCCATAGAGTATACAAGTCTCTATGTATATTAAATGAATCATAACTCACCTTTACAAATGCTTTAGGACATTCACAACAGTGTCAGATACACACACCAATATTTCTTTAGCAGAGCAAAAGGTATGTTCTCCAACCACTGCAAACCATAAAGGCACAGAAAACCTCTAATTCTACACAGATATCCCTTTTTGTTAACCAATTAAAACTCTTCCCTCTCTATATTCAAACCAACACCCTTCCCCCAATCAGCTCTTTCTACCTGTTACCATAGCAACTCCCTCCTCACTGAGCTGCCAGGGTTAAATGTTTTTTCTACAATGTTGCAAATCACCTCTGCAAGGATGTTTGACCTGCAAATACACCAGCTTATCTAGAGTAAGGCTTCTTTAAATAACTTTTTTTTAACCATTCAAATTACTTCTTACACAGAACACAACCATGCACCCTAACTTTCAGTTTTCACCTATCTCATTCTACCAACCATTGCTTGTGATTCAAGAGCACTGAAACTCCACAGGTTTTTTTTTGCAAACTCCTATTATTCCAACTGCCATTTCTTTTCCACACTTCATCTAATTGCGTCAGAATCTCCTCTGACCATGTATTCTGTCTGGATTATTGGACATAGTTATATCCACTGGGCTCAAAGGTATGCTAGTAACAGAAATTTACACAACCTTGATTTATCAAACGTGAACATAAAATGGATTGGCCACAGAGGATTAAAATGTCATCAATTGATTCCATTGGTGAAAACCTTTTTGCATTTGCCACACCCTGACCTGTTAATTCTGCACTGTGGAGGAAATGACTTGGGCACTTTGACTGGTGTAGGTCTGGAAATGCTTTTAAAGGACACCTTTGATCAATTGATGGCACTTTTTCCACAAACTGCCTTGGTATATTTCAATATATGCCAAAGGCAGAAATGGAAGTGGTCCAACCAATTTTGTCCACAATTTGAAAAAGCACGGAAACATGTGAATAAATCTGTTTCTGCTTACATGAGAGACTATGGAATGGGTTCAATATACAACAACAACTTGCGTTACAACATGCAAGATATTTACAGAGAAGATGGTGTGCACTTCTCAGATGAAGGGAATAGAATATTCCTCCTGAATTTAAGACTGTGCATTGGTACCTACTTGTAGGTACCTAAATCAGCCACAGAACCCAAAAGCCCTTTTCAGGGCTACCCTATCTCTGATCACTCCAAATGATTATCTTTTTCTAACTTTTTTCACTATTTTTCACCAAAGTACGCTCCCCGGTATGCTTCCAGGTGCGCGTACCGGGCGCTCCCCCCGTGAAAATTTAAAAATATATTTTTTTTTTGTCCTATATGGGCCTCCTAAGACCCCCTCAGAAAACCTAGAGGGTCAGGGAGTGCCAACCGTGCCCCCTTATACCCATTCCCAACGTTGTTTGTCCGCCATTTTCGGACTCAAATCTACCGAAACACAAAATGGAGGACTCCCGTTGCGCTGCCGGTACGCGTACCGGGGCGCGCACCGGGAAGCGCTCCAAAAAAAATAATAAAAGATCATTTACATAAAAACCACTGGAGACACTTTCACCAAATATAGAATAGGCAATACTACATACCAGTCCCTACCATTTTCCCAAATTTGGTGGAATTCCATTCAGCCATTTGGCCTGTAGCCCTGTCTAAATATCCTGAGGTAAATTACATAACAAAAACACATCTGAAGTGTTAGAATTGACAACCAATTAAAATGTTACTTTCATTTTCTATTTTTTTCCCTGACATTTGATTGGTTATGTACATGAATATAAATGAAAAATGAGAGGGAAACACGGCCATTTTGACTACAACTACCTGAGGTACATCTTGAAAGGATTTTCGCATTTTTTCTTCTCCACCTCTCTCTAAAGTAAGTTGATAATTTGTAAGGGGCACTTTAAGTTAATTTGTAAAAACGTTTTCTGATAATTTTTTACTGTCCCTCTGCTATAGTTATAGATAGAGATAGGCTCCTCTGTTATATTTATAAATTGACTTAGGCTTCTCTGCTATAATTATGAATTTACTTACGCTTCTTCACAGGCACTTTTTAATATTTCTACTTCCTGCCTGTTACCATACATTGCCCAAAGTTAACTTCACTATTAAAAAATCAAAACTACCTGTCTGAACTTAAACCCAACAGTGCCATATTTCTACTGATTTTTTTTTAATTTAAATTTCAGCACAAAAATGGAAGGAGAACAGAACATTTCCTTTGAAATTGTCCTAGAGATGAACAATGAGGAAATCATTGAACCCATTGACTTGGAATTCATGTATGAATCACTGGACCATGATCTTCTACAATGTGTAGAATCTGTGGATTTGTTAATTCAATATGAGGACGTTTCTGACAGTCAAATGTTGGAAGTAATGTTCACTCAACAAGAGAACATTTCGGACAGTCAAATTTTAGACGTTCTATTAAATTTTGAAAAAGAATCAGAAAAATAAATGTATATTTAATAATCAAAAAGTGTTCGAGACATTATTCATTATTATATGTAATTCATAAACTATTACCAAATTGATTATAATATAAAGTGAGACTTATAGTATACTGTGCAACGTATTTGTGTTACATAGTAATTTTGCTCATAGTTACTTCCTTTCTCCCACTATATTATCTCCAATGTGTATTTGACATCTCTTTTTCATCTCCTGCCTCCATGTTGTTTCTGCTTCCCTGACAGACTATGGTATAGATTCCATATACATACCACACTAACTTCTATAACAATATGCAAATTATCTACAGAGGAAACGGTGTACATTGAATTTAAGACTCTGCATTGGTACCTACATGTTGGTACTTAAATCACCCACACAACACAACAACTCTATTCAGAGATACCCTACCTCTAAGCACTTTAAATTATTATTTTAGTGTTTTACTGAATTTTCCCCATGTGTGGGGGTGGGGGAGGTGTGTGTGGGGGATGTGCAGGGGGGGGTCTGTGAGGTGTGTATGTGTGTGTCTGTGTGTCTAGGGGGGATGAGGTGTATAGGTGTGTGGGGTATATGGATGTGGGTGGGGATATTGGTATGTAAGGTGTGTGTATGGGTGTGGGTGTGTGGGGTGTTTGAGTGTAGGTGGGAGTGTGGGTGTGTGAGGTATGTGTGGGGTGGGTGTGGGTGTGGGAGGTATGTGTTTAGGATGTGTATGTATGTATGAGATGTGTGGATGTGTCTGTGAGTTGTCTCTGTGTGTGTTGGGGGAGATGTGTGTGTGGGATGTGTGTGGTGTGTCTGTGAGATATTTGTGTGTATGTGCGTGTGTGTGTGTGGTGGAAGGGGGGTGAGGTGTGTGTTTGAGTGTGGGTGTGTGGGATGTGGGTGTAGCTGTGGATGTGTAAGGTGTCGATGTGGGGGTGTGGGGTGTTTGACTGTGGGTGGAAGTGTGCATGTGTGAAGTGTGTGTGGGGAGTGTGTGGGTGTGTGAGTGTGGGGTTGTGTGCATGTGGGTGTGTGTGGGACACACTTGTAGGTACCTAAAACAGCCACAGAACCCAAAAGCTCTTTTCAGAGCTACCCTACATGTAATCACTCAAAATTATTATTTTACACTATTATTTTCACTATTTTTCACCTAAGTACGCTCCCTCGTACGCTCCCCGGTGCACGTACCGGGACCCTTTTATGGCCCCCACATCAAACCTAGGGGGTCAGGGGGGGTGTACCCTGCCCCCTTTTGCTCATTTCCCCCTTTGATTTTTGCCACCTCTTGTATCTCAATCCTACAGAGACACAAGATGGCGGCCGCTGCTGACTGTTTCGAATGTTTACAGAAACCCGAGAACCAATCAGCTTGCCGTGCGCAAGTCGCGTGGCGCGCCCGGAGCGCTCCCCGGTACGCGTACCGGGGCGCGCTTACAGATATATAAAACTTTTTAAACCTAAATTACTCAAAATCCACTGGAGCACATATCTTGAGACATAGCAAAGGCACATCGGGCTAACAGTCCCTACAATTTTGCCAAGTTTGGTGAAAATCCATTCAGCCGTTCGAGCTAAAACTGCGACAGACCGCCCTATGGAAATTAACATGGGGAAAACACGTTTTGGGACCCCCCTTTTATCTCAGCCCCCGCTTGACGTATCCCCCCCAAACTTTCAGGGAAGGAGCGGAGAGCCGCGAGGCAAAGTTGCTGAAAAATTCCGCCTGATTGCTCAACCGGCGCCAAAGTTATTCCAAATAGAAAGTTGCGATTTCCCTATGGAAATCGATCCTAACTATATATACCTACTGGCGACCGCCAGTAGGTAATATATATATATATATATATATATATATATATATATATATATATATATATATATATATATATATATATATATATATATATATATATATATATATTTATTTGTTTATTCATTTAAACATACTCCTCACGAAAGAAAATGGGGTGCATACCTTAAGTTTTCCACAGCATGCGTGATTTCATTCTGGATCATTCCAATTATACAGGATGAAAAGCGAGTGATCTACGCGTTTTGATGTCCCTGACATCTTGGATCGTGTCCCTGGGGGCCAACTAGCCAACCAGCAGAGAGGTGCTCCAGGCCACGCCCCTTTTTACACCTCTCTGCAACGCAGCCTTGTGGCGCTTACTGGAGGTACCTGGTGGGCTAGTTGGACCCCGAGGATTCAAAGGGACTTAATTCCTCAACTTAAAATGCACCACGGGGCGCATTTGCACAGTCGTGAAGGGAGGGAGCGTGGCCTGAGCTCACGTGTGTGCAAACACGCCCTGTGGCACGGTTTAAGTTGGGGAATTAATTCCTTGTCAATACTGAGGGTCCCTCAGAGCCACAGAGCTGCATTGCAGAGTGTTGTAAAAAGGGGCGTGGTCTCTGAAAACCTCTCTGCAACGCAGCCTTCTGGCGCATACTGGAGGGACCTAGTAGGCTAGTTGGCCCCCAGGGACCCACAGGATAGAAAAGGAATTAATTCTCTAACTTAAAACATGCCACAGGGTGTGTTTGCAGATATATCACCTAAGGCCATGCCTCCTTCCTTCACCACTGTACAAACGCGCCCTGGGGCCAAATAGATCAACAGGTATCTCCAGTATGCGCCAGGTAGCTGCATTGCAGACAGGTGTTCAGAGGCCATGCCCCTTTTTATACCTTGTTGCAATGCAGCTCTGTTGCGCTTACTGGATGTACCTAGTGGGCTAGTTTGACCCAAGGGACCCATAGGATTGAAGGGGACTTAATCTCTCAACTTAGAATGGTGACAGGACGCATTTACACAGTGGTGAAGGGAGGGGAGGTGACTGACGTGATGTGTGCAAACATGCCCTGTGGCGCGTTTTAAGTTGGGGAAAAAATTCCACTTCAAACCTGAGGGACCATGGGGGGCCAAGTAGCCCACCAAGTGCTTCCAGGAAGCGCCACTGCGCTGCGTTGCAGAGAGGTGGTGCAAGCCGTGCCCCTTTTTACATCTTTCTGCTACGCAGCTCTGTGGCGCTTACTGGATGTACTACGAATTCCGATGTACTCACCTGTTATCAGGAGAGACCTCAGTGCAGCATCTTTGAGCCCAGTACTGATCCTGAAAAGTAATTCTAACCATACTTACCAGTAACTTGAATTTACTTCCATAGGCTAACATTGACTGGTTTCACTTGGAAATTCTTCTAAGTGTGGAGTTTTGCAACTTTTAAGTATTCACCTAAAATCATCGGAACAACGAATTCCGATTTACACACCTGTTATCAAGAGATAACCCAGTGCTGCATCTTTTAGCCCAGCACTGACCCTGAAAAGTAATTCTAACCATACTTACCAGTAACTTGTATTTCTTTCCATAGGAATCCATTGTCTGGTTTTTCACCAGAAAAGTTTCTGTCTATTTTCACAAACTACAAACATTCCTTAAAAATCGCCTGTATGATTGAACGCATTCTTTCAACTGTTTACAGGAGATGCACCAGTGCTGGATCCAGGATCCACCACTGGTGAGCCGCTGTTATAGTTAGGAATTAGCATTTAAAATACCTTTGAAATTCACTGAAAAAAACGTAGGTTTCAGACATGTTATAGTTAGGAATTAGCATTTAAACAACCTTAGAAATTCACTGAAAAAACCATAGGTTTTAGGGATGTCATAGTTAGTTGGACATGTCACTCGTACAAAACCACAGAAACTGATGCTACCAAACACAATAACAACCATAGTATGCCCTCAAAATACGATACAGCGGATGTCAATTCAAGCAGTAGAAACACCCACCAATCCATCTATAACATAAAATTAGCATACCCTGATCCTTTGCTATCACAATATGGTAGAATACGAATAAGCACATTGCTGTTTCTCGTCACATACACTGCAGCCATCCCTTCACACCTTTACACACTGCAATTGCATCACTCACTGCACATTTAACTTTCTCAATTTGGCTCTTTCTTGTTCTGCACACCTCTTCAGATGAGAGTTGACAGTGCTTGTGGATGAAATCCTCAAAGTAGAGCCACAATTATTTGGGATACAAGTCCAACAAACTTCCATCACCCAGAAAAACATGATGTGGGACAGGATAGTCAACAAGGTGAACGCGATAGCCACAACCTTTCATACAATGGAGGATATCAGGAAGAGGTGGTACGATGACAGGAGGAGGGTCAAGGTCATAGTCAACAGAAACCACCAGGTTGCACAGCGGACTTTTGGTGGCACTCCTGTGCCACCCATACACTTTACTGCCTAGGAAGAGAAGGTGAATCAATCATGCTGCCGGAGAGCTTCTATGAAATACCAGAAGGAATGTAATCTGGAAAGTGACCACCAAACATCAGCCACAAGTCAGCCATGACACCTCAGCACATATAACTGCAATGATCCGAGTTTTATAATTATTACTTTTGCAAATGAAGCAGCAGTAACCAAAGTATTGTAGATGTGTAACTAATGAGGAAAACCAGTATACCTGCACTGAATATCCAAAGTGACCCAAACAATCACATTTACAAATGTCTACATGTAGGCGGTCAGTGTATAACCATGTCACACATCATGGCACCAACAACATCTGTCAAAATGTTTTAAAAAATGGCCCATACCTACAGTAAATAGTTACAAGATATGTAATGCAAGTACTTCATCAAGTAATTAGACTTCCCAAAAGGAAAAGACTACACTTTCCATCAGCCACTCACCTAAGAACAGCAGGCTCCTGTGTAAGCCGCCTCCCCTTGCAATGTTCCCTCACTGGTAGTAAGTAATAGGCCTCGGTAGGCTGGCTGGGAGGAGTACTCACTGCACTGATCACAAATCCCAGCAGGTCTTCCACTCCATACTTCATCCCCCTCTGTCAGCCATCTTGCTATAGTACTCATCTTCACTGATAGGAAGTCATTGGTCAAGTGGTGGTGGGTGTTAGAAAAGACCACACATCCCAGCAGGCCTTCCACTCCAAACTGCATCACCCTCTGTCAGCCATCTTGCAATGGCAATCACCCTCACTGGCAGAAAGCAAGAGGCCCAGGTGGGCTGGGAGAATTACTCACTGCACTGACCACAAATCCCAGCAGGCCTTCCAAACCAAATTACATCCCGCTCAGTCAGCAACCTTGCTACTGCACTTACTCTCACTATCAGGAAGCAATATGTCCAGGTGATCTGGGAGGAGTACTCACTGCAATGATCACAAATCCCAGCAGGCCTTCCACTCCAAACTACATCCCCCTCTGTCAGCCAACCTGCAACTGTACTTCTCACTGGCAGGAAGCAATAAGTCCAGGTGGGCTGGGAGGAGTATTCACTGCATTGACCACAAATCCCAGCAGGCCTTAGACTAATTAATGACATCTCCCTCTGTCAGCCATCTTGCTACTGCGCTCACTCTCACTGGCAGGAATCAATAGGGCAAGTTGGGCTTGCTGGGTGGGCTAGGAGGAGTAATCACTGCGCTGATCTCAAATCCCAGCAGGCCTTCCACTCCAAACTACATCACCCTCTTTCAGCCATCTTGCTACTGCAATCACCCTGACTTGCAGAAAGTCATTGGTCAAAGTGAGGTGAAGGCGGAGGAATATTCGAAAAGACCACAAATCTGGGCAGGCCCTCCATTACAAACTATATCCCCCTTTGTCAACCATCTTGTTACCGCACTCATCCTCACTGGCAGGAAGTCATTGGTCAAGTGAGGGGGGAGTGTGAGAAAAAAACACGCCTCCCAGAAGGCCTTCCACTTCAAACTACATCCCCCTTTGACAGTCATCTTGCTACTGCATGAAGCAATTGGCCCAGGTAGGCTGGCTGGACTGGCTGGGAGGTGTACTGACTTGTTCAACAAAAGGAGTTGGGGCCATTCCTCTGAGTTGTACTATCACCTAGTTCATGGTGGTGATCTGAGAAAGGTGTGTGTTGTGTCAGAGGTAATCGGGTAAGAGGATCCCGCTTTAGCGGAACTAGGGTCCTCACACACCCAGCAAGCTAGGTGTCATGCTTCATCATATGGACCTGCTCCTCGTTGAGCCGGCGCTGCAATGCTCAACGGGCACCCGCGAAGGGGCTCTTTGTCGAAGATCTTTTGTTCCTTGCCGTATGATGAAGTGGGGGGGTGTGGCCTGTGTATGTGTAGATAATGAGTGGTGCTGTGAGTGTGATCTAAAAAAGGTCGGATATTCCAAAGGGATACCTTTTATTCTGGTTGGTAATCCGCCTTACTAAAAAATATTATAAAAGAAATAGCGAGGCAACAGCCCTGAAAAGGGGGATTTAATTATTCATTATAGTTGTGCTCTTCTCTATGGGTCGGTCGACATGTTTCTTGCCCTGTTGGTCAATTAGTACCGTGGCAATTCTTCAGGACCTATATGTGCAAAAATGTGTCGGTGTTTGAAAATCTACACTAAATGGTGTACCTAATTGGATGCTACCATTCAGAAAGGACTACATATCTCTGCTTGTATAGTCTGTCGCGAAGACCTATGGGAAACATAAAACAACACGGGGGAGAGAGAGGATAACATTGGTCAATTTGATGCTATCAACTCGGTCTCCATACTGTGACTTATTTCCCAGTGGTTCTTACCTCCTTCTTAAATATCTGGTAATAGTGATATGTTGTGGCACACAAGTTAAAATATAGTGGCAAACTCTCTCACTCTCAGACCAAACATATGGTGATTATACTATGTAGTTCTAGTATTAATGTGATTATGCTTTGGCGAAACATCGTTGGTATCATGCTGTATTTCATATCATAGGTCTGGCGGTATTGAAGTTGTGCCCAAACTCACCTCCCTCTTGGGGATGCGATGCTTCAGCGTGGGAAGGTGAGTTGTTATACTACTCCATATTAGGGGCCCTATTGGGTACAGAAGGCGCGGGAACTGGAGTAAGAATGGAAAAAAGCACACACTCCATAAGTTAAGGGTCTGTGGGAAACAGCCAGCCCTCTCCAATGCCCAGGGTTGTTGACTTACTCCATCCCCGGTGGCGGAGCCTGCCGCGGAACCGCCGCAGAGTCGGGGCGCGACCAACCCGCCATGAATGGTGTTTCAGACACAACCCCGCTAAGCACCGGCCGCAGCGGCTCCCCACCTGGCGATGGTGCTGTCATCCCCATCAGTGTTACAAAGCAAAGTTTGCTCAAATCTACTCACAATTCCTCCGGCGAAGGTCGCATTTCGAACCTACCCTCCGTCACCTGTCCCACGGTCGCTGGTGATCCTAAGAGGACCGTAGTGCGATAAAGACTGGAGCGCACGTGACGGGGGTGTGGTTACGGGTCGACGATTTCCGGTTAGTTTACACGGCCGGGAGTGGCGCCCATGTTTGAATGGTCATAGTTATATTACGCATTGGGGAAATATATTGAGTAGTTGTATCCTTCCCAGTACATCATATACCAGCAGATATCTATATCTAATGGGCATGAATTTATAGACAGTCTAAAGCGGCTGTCGAGATGTTATAATGCGGTGCTGTTCAGATCTATAAGTGAACTGACACCCATTGTAAATGTTGCTAACTGTGTCGGCCATGGTGCGGAGGAGTTAGTTCTAAGACAATTGTTCTAATCAAGGGGATCACCCACACCTCTCGTGGTTACATCATTTACGTACTGTCTATTGATTAAAGGTGTCTCTACAGAGACTTGCCTCGACCAGATAAGGGACTCTTGATACCTACATAGGCCTTGGGGTTCTCATTTGTTCAGTGATGCCCACGGTATATCGTCATTGAGCCCCTTGCTGGAAGTAGACAGCCGATGTATCCAGCGTTGCTCATTTCTGAATAGTGTGTTCTGGGTACTACCAGGAAAGTGATCTAATACTATCCATTCTAGAGAATCAGGGGTATGCCCTTTCTCATGGTAGTGTGTGTACATTTTGGTGATCAGTCTGTGGCACCTGATATTGCTTTTGTGCTCAGTGATTCTTGTCTTTACTGGTCTCATTGTCCTCCCTATGTAAAGTTTGCCACAGGGGCATGTGATCAGGTAGACACATCTGGAGGTGTTGCAATTAGTGTGTTTTTTCAATGTCCACGTGAAGTTTTCAGTTAGAGTTATGCTTTTGACCACTCTGGTTTGGTTACAGACGGAGCTTCCCCCGCATGGATAGTGTTCCTTTACTGTGGGGAGGTCCCACAGGGTTCTCTGTGAGTTAACTGGTTGGTTTTTGGGTCTGGTGTGTATTAATGTGTCCTTAAGGTTCTGTGTCCTTTTGAAAGCAAATCTGGGTACCGGGAGATCTAATGTCCTTATATTCAGGATACCCCAGTGTTTTTTAACGATTACTTTGATGCGTGTGGAGTTGGGGTTGAAAGAGGTCACGCAAGTCAGTGATTCTGTCTCTTCTCGTTGTCTTTTCTACAACAAAGTTTCCCTGGGATTGTGGAGTGCCCTTTTTGACGAGTCCCTTACCAGTTTATTAGGATAGCCTCTGGTCTTTAGATTTTCCTCTAGGGTTTTGGCCTCTTTTTTGTATTCACTAGTAGAGCTACAGTTGCATCGTAGACGCAGAAATTGCCCAAAAGGAAGGTTGTCCCTTAGGGTTTTAGGGTGATGGCTCTGATAGAGAAGCAAACTATTCCTATCAGTGGGCTTGCGATAAAGAGTAGTGGTGAAGCCTTCCTCTGATAGTTGAATAGAAAGATCTAGAAAAGTTATATTGATTGCAGAGATGGTGTGTGTGAATTTTAGATGTTGGTTTTGGATATTGACACATTCACAAAATGACTCACAAGTAGTCCGGTCACCCTTCCAGAAGATCAAGATGTCATCTATGAATCTTATCCACAATATGATGTTGTTTACAAATGGGTTGTTATTTCCCCTGAAGAAGTGCTCTTCAAAATGGGCCATAAAGAGGTAGGCCACACTGGGAGCACATGTGCTGCCCATCGATGTTCCTTGAGCTTGGTGGTATAGCTGTTTCTTATATTCGAAAATGTTTTCAGTGAGTGCCATGGTCACACATCCCATGATAAATGAGATTGGTGTAGGGGAGTCCCACTCATCTTTTCTCAGCCAATTTTCTACCACTTCCAAAGTGTCTCTCTGTGGTATGTTGGTGTATATTTGCTGTACGTCTAGTGTGACCAGTAAGTCGATGTCTGACGTGTCAGTTATCTCATTGAGGCCTTCTAATTAACCCTGGGCAAAGCACTATGCTACGCTCAAGTAGTTTGCAGAGTTTGCGCTACTTCGCACTACACGAACTGCATGTAGCACAGTGCAAACACGCGTAGAGTAGCGTAGTGCAGCGGTCATTTTTTGCTTGCTCGCGGTCCACAACATCAAGTTGGCGACCGCAAGCAAGCAAAATGACATCCCGTTGAGACTTTTTCCTCGTTCGTGATCATCAACATCAAGTTGCTGAATGCGAGCATGGAAAATAAACCTCAAGATTCTCAATGCGGGGAGGTCAGGTTTCTCATTGCGAGTGGTCGCGTATGCTCGCGAACGCTCGCGATAAGAACTACCAGTCTGCGTTGAGAAAGCTGCAGCTCGAGTAAAAATCTACTTGAGCGGCAGAAAACTACAGCTCGCACTGTGCAATATGCCATTTTTAATGATTGCACAGTTCCGGATGTTTGTCCGCACTGTGCAATCATTGAAAACGGCATCTTGCACAGTGCTAACAGGGTACTACGCAGTTCGAGTAGTGCTACGTGTAGCTCACGTAGTGCGAAGTGCACTTCACGTAGCAAGACGTAGCGCTACTTCGCAAACTACGCCCAGAGTTACTTCTAATGCAAGCTCACAGAAACAGCCAACTGTATTGTACCTCAAAAATCATGTACCTTACATCTCACTATGGAATGTAAGGTAAAGTTCACTGATCTGTGTATACACAATGCTAAGCAGATACACAGATGCTTACTTAGGCTGAGATACCCCAGTCTCTTGAGTAGAAAGGAATTAGAGCATGACTCAGAGCATGACTCAGAGCATGACTACATTATGTGGGAATTTGCACAAACTGGTCAGGATTAGGCTTTACTTCAATGTGTCTGGTGAGACATAGACCATTTACAGCACACATGAATAACAAATAACATTATTAATAGACGAGTGTGTATGCATTACAAATATTGTAGATGTAGAGCTCACTAATCCTCAGTTGTCTACTACAGAGTGTCACGTATAAGTAAATGTCAGTAGACATGTTGCAATCCAATTTGAGAACATGAGCATAATATCACAGATGTGGAACAATGCCATAATCCACATCATGATTAAGTTGCATTGTTTATGCCAAATAAAGGTTAACATCATGGGGATAGGTCCATCATACACTGTTGTTGCATCCAGGCAAATTCTCAATGTGTACCAGTTGAGGTATAATGTATAATCACCTAATTGACTGTGTTATATCTGTACCCACAGGGCGAAATCTGGGAACACCTTAAAGCAGACGGAAGAAAACAGCCAGGCTCAGACTCCGACCGTGAATGAGCTCCCCGGCGAACAAGACACTCCTTTACCCTTGGATGAGGTGGAGGAACCTGGCCTATCACGTTTGGCTCAGCAGACAGCACCAGCATATCCAGCAGTATCCCCTGCAACATCTCCCACCTCCACTACCAACACACAGCTGACCCGTACCACAACAGATACACCATCAACTACAGGCAACAACACCATTATGGCTACCCAATCTCCTCTAGAGTTGACAGACATGAACCCAGTCAATGAAGAAGGAGGATCTCCTTTGATTGTGCAGACACAAAAGGTGGTGCCATGGATCCCCAAGCCAGCTTCAACTGGGTACTTGATGCCTATGAGGGGTACCAGGTAGCAATGTGCCAGGTTTCAGAACACTCCGGAACATTGAACAACTGCAGACATCCCAAGACCAAAGACTGGAGTGCTTCAATGAGCAAATGGAGGAGGTCATAGGGGTTCTGAGGGAGATCAGTTCCACCCTCCATCAGGTATTTCCACACATAAGTCCCCCTCCCTGTGTGACATCTCCAGCTGTGCCATCAACATCTGCGCAAGTCACAGGGAGGGATGCTGAGTCTAGTGCAGAATCCTCTGTACCCAGGTAGCCTGCAGTTGTTCCCACACAAATGTGGGATGGGTCCTCCAAAGAAAAATAAGGGAGGGTTGGATGGCAATGCACAACACCCAGCCAATAAAACATGGCGCACCTGATATCCTTCATTATGGCTTAACCATTCACTTTGTTGACTATTCATCCCAAATGTTCCACATCAGATAGAAGTACACTGCTGGACTTTGGACTCTGATCACTGTAGCTATGACTTTGGGGATTTCAATCAGCAACACTGTGAACTTCTCTATTGTTTTTTTATCATTGATCCATTTTGAGTGTCATCACCTATTTTCAAATTTCTGCAAATAAAACACTTTGCACATAAAATCAATTTTTGTGAGTATCAAGTGAGCCCTCTGATGTAAGTGTAATCAACATAGGTCAACAAGTCCGTGTAAATTGTGACTTAATTGCCACAAAGTTAATCAATCTTGGCACCACAAGATAGTTATACAGATTCAATCCTCATGCAAACTTTAGTCCACGGTACATATTCACAGATAGGCATTTGTATGAACAATCATCGCTAGTTGACATCCCACTCAACAATCCATGCCATGAAACTAGTTTGTCATGTTCAAACAACTAGACAAAAGATTTGAAGAAAGTATTTCAGGCACTGCACATTTCAATGTGAAACACTAATTTTATATTCTGTTAACACCAGGTAGCAGATCACAAACACCATGAATTTCATACACAATCAGTGGACAAAAGAAAAGCATACAGGACTGTACAACTGGCCAGTGTAAACAGGTCCCATTATAACAAGTTGGGCTGCTTCTTTATGTAGGGTGCAAGCATATGACAGTGATGTGGCACACACAACGAGGACACACATCTATAGCTTTTAGTTTTCAAACACTGATCATCTAGATGATATGAATGGGAACTACCATGGTCTATCCCCACAACCACATTGTTTTTGAGCACATGATGGTAAACGTGTTGCAAAGCAAAGTACACATGATGGGATGAAAGTCCTTTGGTGTTGTAGCAACTTACATTCCTACTATAGCAAGCAGGTGTCATAACAGTTATGTATCTTTAAGGTCTTTGCCAGACATTCCCGTAATCATTCCATGTCCAGGTTTCATTCAGACACTGCATCATATGCCTGGAGATGGCACAACTCTGAAACTACCCTCGGTTGATGACATGGCAAAGTGAACTGAAAAAGCAACAAAAAATTAAGATAAGCAAGGGCAAATCATGTCTCACAGGTAAGAGCAAACTGAAACTTCAACCAGGCAATTGTCACTGTTGACACTAGTTAGGCCTGAATAACACATTGAGCATTTAACTAGGACCATTTCCAAAACCTGTCCTGCTTAAAAATTGGCACACTTATCCTATACTCTGATGTGTACACATACACATAGTCCTCAAAGCTACACAACAACTGTTGTGACAAATCTACTCCTTCCTCCTCACCACTGTCTATATTGCCCAGTCCCAAATCCTCATCCAGTGGCACCTGCTGGTCTCCTTCATCTTCAATCAGAGGGATTTCCTTCCTAGTTGACAGGTTGTAGAGCATGCAGCAGGCAATGGTGATCTGGCACACTTTGCCAGGAGAATTTTGTAGGGCTCCTTCAGTTTTGTCAAGACAGCGGAATCTTGCCTTCAGGAGCCCGAAAGTCTGCTCCACTATCCGCCTTGTTCTTCTATGTGCCTCATTGAAGCATACTTCTCCTGGAGTAAGTGGATTTCCCAATGGCGTCAGTAACCATGGCTGGTTGGGGTATCCTGTCGTTCCTGATTGAAAGCTAGACATGGGTCCACTGTTAAATAAAAACATTTACTAAATAAACACACAATACCCCTCACAACAAACATCATTTAACCCCTTGCCTGCGCTGAACGTCCCACGCTGGTGCGGAAAGTTCTATTGTGCATGCTGGGCTGCAACGTTCAACGGACGTGCACAGCACTACCGAGGTAGTGGACGCGACGTCCGTTGAACATGGGCAGCACTCACGGGGTTAAAAGCTTACCTACCAACAAGCCAGGCCCGTTCTGGAAGTCTTTGAGTAATCAAACAGGGTATGATGCTGTTCCGTAGAATGTGAGAGTCGTGGGCTGATCCGGGAAATCGGGCACAGACGTGGGAAATACACATATCTGCCAAACACACCACTTGTATGTTGATTGAGTGGAAGCGCTTCCTATTCTGATAAACGTACTCATTGTCCTGTGGTGGAATCAAAGCAATATGTGTCCCAGCAATTGCTCCAATGACTTGTGGGATTCGGCCAAACCCATAAAATTCAGCTTTGATATTGGTCAATTCCTCTGGTTTTGGAAACTTGATGCAGCTGTCTATGTGTCTGGTCAATGCCTGCAGTACATCCAGAAGTAGATTGCTAAATATTGTCTGGGACATTCTGCCAGATGTTGCCACTGTTTATTTTAACGACCCGTGGCCAAAAATGCAGTACTGCCATTACCTTAAATTTGGGTGTCAGTGATGTAGAATAGTAGCGTTGTGCAAACTGCTGCCACAAATCATTTCTTGTTGCCCTACTGAGATGGTATTTTCTGATCACATCCCTCTCTTACATGGTTAGTAGATGAGGAAAGGGCCTGTAGGCGGAATATTGTCTTACGGCTCCTCCGCTTTACCTATATGTGCAGTGTTAACAATGTAGGTGTTAGATCGCAATGTGCCCAGCAACATGTCCTTAGACATACAAAAAAGACCAATTAACCGCACATGACAGTCCATGGCAGCACAAGCCAGATTTCACAGAACAAAAATATACTAGACACACCACAGCATACATGACATTTCTGATTATGTCTCAGATGTATAGTTACACAGGAAGGAAAGTACACTTGACACATGTTAAAGTTAATGTTAATGTTAATGTTATTTATAAAGCCCACAAATACCGAAAAGGACAGCAAGCAACCCTATGGAGTACCCCTCACTGGAAACAATCAAGTCTTCAAGCTTTTTCTAAAGCTCAGAAGGGAGCTGGCCTTCCTGATCTCGGAAGGCACCAAGTTCCACAGCTTTGAAGTGCCATACTGAAAACTCCGCCCACCCCAGTGCATGGTCCGAATTTTAGGCACCGGCAGTAAATTTACACCTATGAAGCGGAGTTGTCAGGCTGGCTGATACCACACAAAAAGTTTCTGAAGAAAGAGCGGACCCTTCTGTGTCAGGGATATGTAGGCAACACAGAGCACCTTGAATTTAATTTGTTGCACCACTGGAAGCCAATGCACCTTCCGAAATTCCTCTGAGAAGGACTTATCCCGAGGCAGACTCAGCAGGAGGCGAGCCGCCAAGTTCTGCACTACCTGAAGTTTCTTCAGACACTGCTTCTGGGTATTCAAATAGAGCCCAATGCAGTAGTCCAACTTGGCCTGTATGAGGGAGGTAATCACCACTTTCTTGGTCTCCACTGGAATGTAAGGTAGTACCTTCCTGATTTTCTTTATAAGAAAGTGGGAAGCAGACACGATGGGGCCGATTCACAGAACTAACTTAAGACAAAATCCTAAACTTACTACTTTTGGTATTCACAGAAGTTAGGATCTTGTCTTAAGTTTGTCTTAAGACAAACTTAAGACAGACTTAAGATAGACTTAAGATAGACTTAAGACAGACTTAACACAAACTTAAGACAGACTTAAGATAGACTTAAGACAGACTTAAGACAAACTTAAGACAAAATCCTGTCTTAAGACAAACTTAAGACAGAATCCTAACTTCTGTGAATACCAAAAGTAGTACGTTTAGGATTTCGTCTTAAGTTAGTTCTGTGAATCGGGCCCGATGGCATTAATTTGTTGGCTAAGCGTCAATCTGTTATCAATCAGCACGCCTAAGTTTTTGGTCTTTACCGTTGGCATGGGTGGAGCGCCCATTTCTGCTGGCCACCAAAGATTACCCCAAGATGGTTGTAAATTGCTGAAAATCAACACCTCCGTCTTTTATCGGAATTCAATTTAAGGCAATGGCTGCTCACCCAGGTGTTAATTGCGGCCATGCAGTTACGAAACTGCGAAGCAGGTGAAATCTGTTTTTTATGAGCTGCAACCACAATCTGTGAGTCGCCCACGTAAGATGTTAACGAAAAGCCAAAATCCCTGACCAGCAGAGCAAGTCTGCACACGTAAACATTGAATAACAGTAGACTCAGCAAGCTTCCCTGCGGAACTCCGCAAGGCAGCACATAAGGCTCCGAATTAAAACCATCAAGAGACACTGTTGATCTCCTCTCCTGCAAAAAGGAGGCTAGCTGTGCCAATGCCAGACCATCCCCACCCAAGATTTCTAATCGGTGAATCAGGAGAGTATGATCAACAGTGTCAAATGCGGCGGAGAGGTCGAGGAGAATTAATGCAGCAGTACCACCTCCATCCATAACCGCTCTGATCTCTTCGGTCGCCTTAATCAGCGCTGTCTCGGTGCTGTGTTCCTTACGGAAGCCAAACTGAGAATGAGCCAACAGCCGGTTGTCATCAATAAACTGCGTCAGTTGAACATTCATAATTTTGTCGACAATTTTAGCCGGTAAAGGGAGACGGGCAATGGGAAGATAATTCGACATAATTGAGGCATCTAGGGTAGGCTTCTTTTATAACGGGAGAGTGGAAGTCTCCTTCCAACTAACAGAAAATCTGCAAGAGGTGAACATCCTGTCGAAAATGTATAAAAGCACAGGACTCCCCAGGTCCACCAGCTCTTTCAAGAAGGCTGATGAGCATGGGTCCAATGGTGAGCCTGTTTTAGAATGCAGTATGTAGCGGCTCACCATAGCAGCCGACACCGGAGAAAACTCAGAAAAACCACTCATACTGTTGTCCAAAACCTGCACCTTCAGTGCAGATTGAGGATCTAACCCATCCTTAAAAATGCTAAAGATGTCCAGCACTTTAGTTTTAAAAGTAGAAGCCATGTCATCAACAAATTGTTGACTCCCCAACTTACTCGATGGTTTGGGAACAGTAAGTTTATTGATGACTGGGAATAGTTCTTTCGAAGAGTATTCTGCAGCATCAATCTGAGCTTTAAAGTACTTGCTTTTCTCTGCAATCAAGAGATCTTTATAAGACCTAAGAGCTGTCCTATAAACCTGTTTGTCAGAGTCATAATAGTTCAGACGCCTGCGGCGTTCCATACGGCGAAAGTTCTGTTTCTCCTTACGAAGGAGATCAGAAAACCAGGGAGCCGATGGCGCAGTCCGGTTGCAGGAAATACTCTTTGTAGGGACTAATGGCGTCAGACAACCAGTTGTTGTAGTTGTTGACTGCATTGTCCACATTATCGCAGTGTAGCGGAACGGAGCACTCCAATGTGGTTTGAAGAACTGTTTTATCCACTTTGCTCCAAGCTTTGCAGGAGGTGATCCGACCATGGAAGTGGAATCCCTTCTTTATATTTGAGCCCATTAAAAGATGAGAAAATCCCATCTAGCGTTTACCCTGCCACATGAGTGGGAACACCAGCTAATTGGGGCAGTCCAGCTGCGCCTAATGTATCTAGTAGCATAGCCGTCTCTTTGTTGTTAAAGTCCTCTAGATGAAAATTAAAATCACCAATATCACTAGTGACAGCATTTTTGATGCTAAATCAAGCAGGACATTGTCAAAATCTCACAAGCAAGAACACGTGACTAAGGTGTCTAATGACTGAGCAAGTTTTGTCATAAACACAGTAGGATCATCTGAAGGTGACTTCTTCATGCGAGTGTGAGCATTTGATTTGGATGCTCCTTCAACACATCTAGGCATGGTGTAGTACCAAACAACATTTTCAAGTTTTTTGTCACCAACCCACCCATCATTCAAAAGTAACGCTAGGCGGTTCAGAACCGAGGTGGGCCCAGCCATAGGCTGTAACTTGTTATGGTGACAGTTGCAGCTTGCTGATTGTGTCTGCCTGCAGTAAAGACTGACATGATAAACTTCTATTGCTAATGTAGCAATCTTACTCGCAGACTGCCAGCTATTTTGAACAGCACAGTAGTCGGAGGGGGTAGTCAACAATTTAATCCATTGGATGACTTCGAAAAATGTGACAGACGCCGACCTATCCCTTTGACTGCCCGCTCAGAAGATCGCCCTGCAGTCTAGATATAATTCTTGGGTTTTGCTACACAGGTCTCTTGCCTTCTGAACCTGCACTTCTACAGGCCTCCTCATCTCTCTGCTGCTGTTCACATCCTCTGGGAGCTACAATGTCTCTCTGTACAGGGGTCAGGGCTCCTGCCTTTAGGCCAGAGGAGATGAAGATACTGATGGACATGGTCCTTCCACTGTATAAGCAGCTGTATGGCACACCAGAGGAGTAGGGGGAACAATTCAGACAGAATACATATTTTAAATGTCAGCTAACCATGCACATAGGGCAGATTGTTACAATGAGACACACATGTGAATGGTAGTTAATTGTGTATGTAAATGTGATGGACAAGTTCACTGCTGTATGTGTGTCAGTAATGTTATGAACTTTATATCACTGGTCTCACGTGAATATATCACATCAACCACAAACGTTGTGTGGTGTAATAGTTAGGCATGTACACGTCAGTTTTACATGATGAGGCTATGTTTTCGGTCATATTTCAAAGTACACTGGCTTGTGAAGTCATAGCTAAATAAACTCTAATGGGGAATTTGAAATGCAACTAGCATATGTGGTTACGTTGTTGCTGTATACAGTCACAACAACAACTCCACACACATGATGCAATATCAGTGTTACGTCAGTTGTGTCACAAGCCCTCACATGGCAAATCACATTGCTCCTCAATGTCCATGTCAGATGTAGGAAGGTGACCAGGTGTATGGGTCAAAATGTCCATTCAGGCCTTGTGTAGATCATGTTTAACAATGTGTTATTGACTGTGTATTCATTGGTCAATTATCATCATAGTTAGGTGCATGTCCAAGGTCTAAATGCTACAGTTCCCTCAGAAATAGGTGTGCTGAGGTTAGCAGTTATGAGATGTCATTCCACCTGTGTTGTTCTCCCATCCACAGTGTAGTGAGATATGTGGCATGGTCACTGAGTGCAATGTCAGGTTAGAGTGTGGTGTCAACATGAAATGACAATGTGTCATGAAATATGTTAAGAACACGTGTTTGACAACGGCTGCAGCTTTGCAAATTGTAGTCTGCTATCTTGGATATTGTTTATGCTAGCTATTCCTGACCTATGTGACAAAGTACATGGATATGTACATTTTGCATGTTTACTAAGCATCCGATACCACGTCAGGCTTACATGTTAATGTCCGTCAGAAGGTGTTACTATGGAGGACCATCACCTGGAAGGAGCATTCCCTGGTGGTCACACATCAGTGAAGTGTCCACTGCCGCATACGGTGGCAGGACCTGAGATGCTGGGCAAAGAAGATCGCCAAAGCCCAGCTGGGCCTGGCACCTCCAGGCAGGAGGGGCTTGTGCTGCACCCTGACCACCCTAATGCATTGCATCCTGGCAGTGGCCTATCTGGACCTCAAATGGGAAGTTGAGAGCCAGACAGCAGCAAGGAGGGGGTGAGTATGTGCCTTGATGAACTTTGTACAATACCATGCATGTACATGTATTGCAGCCGGTGTCATGACTTTTACGTTTTGCAACAATCGAGACCCATGTAATGTGTAACATGTAGCATATGCAAAAATAATTGCATGGTTAGGTCCCTCGAATCAGGGCCATGTGAGACTAAAAGAGGCTGGGTGTCACTAGCAGTGAAATTCCATTGTATGATGGAAACACGACAATACAATGAGCAAGAAAGAGACCCTTTGCATATTTCTGTGATGCTCAACATATTTCATTCCAAATACCATGGTTTGCCACGGTCTCTGCATTGAGACAACAAAATGTGTGTGATATTTGATGCTTGTGAACTTGACTGTGACATGCCATGCAATACAACCAGGTAGCAGGCATTGTGTAATTGCAGGCATTGCTAAGTGGAGATTGATATGTGTTAAACATTTAACAAATAGCACTGGTGATATCTGTTGTCCAATGTAGTAGCTGGCAGTATTCAGACTTATGTGTACTGATGTCACATGTCAAACTGGACCTTAATATAAGTGAATGACAGAATACATCCTATCTAAATTTGAGCAGATTCCATGTTTTGGACTATGTGTAGGTGACAACAGAGTTCTGGGAGTGCTGTCATGAGTTCCCATGCTGTAGTACATTAATAATATGCTTAGAATGTAAGATGTAACTTTTCTTGCTAGACTGTAAAATGGTTTGAACAATTTGTAGCTAGCAATGCATGTTGGTTGTTATCAGCGTTACTCATCACTTGTCATGTTAAGGGAATATGCGTTTGCACGTTTCTAAACCGACTTCTGTTGCACGTGTGAGAAGAGCCAACGCCCTGTGCCCAGCCTATATAAACACTGTCCTTCCCAGTAACGACGCTTCGCTTCCTGGCTCAGCGTCATCAAGAACGTTCATGTACCTCAGAAGCTTCCTGATCAAGCACGTCCGGATTTGGCAGACTGTTTGTTTTCCCTCTTCCTGCAACCACCTCCCGATTCCACTTACCTTCATTTCGTGAGTCTTCATTCCTCCTCCCTGTTCTTCTTCCCTCTGTACACGCATCTAGAGAGAGGTCATCGGCAGTGATCCTGGAGTTTCCTGATTCCGGTCCAGGCAGTGTCCATCGGCTTCCGGTTCCTGAAAGTAAAGTAAGAGTGTTTAAAGGTTGCTAGGCAACAAGACGTTTTTCTGGACAATTAGCATTGGTAGCAGCACATCGTTTTGACAGAGTTTTCAGCAGTGCTTTGGCAGTATCTGGAATACAAAAGCTGTCAAGAAACAAACATTGGCAAAGACAATTACGAAATAAGCATTGGCAAAGACAATTCCACTTTATCTTTGCAAGACTGTGGAAAGAACTTTTGCCTATTTGAAATATTTGTTAAACCTATGTAAAAAAATACTTTGTGATCATTCTTGTGGATAATATTGTATTTATTAGAATAGTTAAATTAGGATACGATTGAACTCTAATCCCCGTCCTTTTGATAAGTAACTCAGAGTAGGATAGGTTGTTTGTTGTTTGTTCTATTTTACTGAATCCAATTCAAGGAGCAAGATTAGCTTACATAAGGTAGGACAAGTTAAAATTTTGTTGAACTTAACAAAGACTAACCACTAACCAGTTCTTTAGCAAACCATTTCTGGTAAAATAATCTTGAATCTCTTGTGTATTTTTAAAGGCACATAGACCGAATCAAAGTTGCCTTATAATACCGAAGTGTTAGCAAGGGCTTACAGGATTGTGATACGTACTGTATTTAATGTCTAGAATTTAAGAAAGGTGGTTGGTTCATGTACATGTTTTGTTAATTTAGAAAAGTTATTAAGACATCCTGAGTTGTCTTAAGAAGCCCGGTGCACTTCAAGAGAAGAACTGAACTGACATCTCAGTAAGAAGAGATCCAGTGTTTGTTTGTTTTTCTCACTCCACTCCCCCTTTCCCTTGTGGATTAATCAGTTGAGCCAAGTGTTATTCCTTGACTGACTGGTTAGTTCACGAAGGAACCTCGTGAGCCGACGCTTGACAAGTGCTAACTGCTGTATGTTAAGGCTGCAGTGTTTTTTCATATCTTTGTAGACGGTCTATTCTCCCTCAGTTCACATGTGGTAAACGTGGTGTACTAGGAGGGAATCAGGAGTGAGAAACAAAAAAAACTTGTACATAGATGTGGTTAAGATGTTGAGAAGGATAAACATAACCTTGCATCCAACTACGTTCCTGACACCATTATGTGAGAGTGCGCAAAGGTCTAATAGCTATCAGTAATGTGCTATTGACTCTATATGATCTAATGTTGTCATCCAAGTAGACATTATGATGTTAGCCATGGTGGTTAGAGTTGATATTACACCTATGAACCCTGTACATATCAACATCTCAACAATTTATTTTCTAATCTGTTTGTCAGCATCAGACCCAGGCAGCGAGGAGAGACAGTGCCACGCCTATTGAGGATCAGCTGGCTACAGTGGTTCTAATGCTGCCAGTGAGCACAAGGGAACCAGTGGCACAGAGGTTGATGGGAGCACTTCTGAGGAGCTGAATTACGTGCTGGCTGGAACATCTTTATTCAAGTCCAGTTCCAGTGAGTCATCACAGGTGGTGGTGATCCTTCTGGACCTGTGTCCACTACATCTGAGTTCACCCCCCCTACCATCTCCACCCTCATAGCTACTCCCCAGCCCGCTGTCTGTGGCAACTCCACTCGGAGGGGAGGAGTCTCCTTTGCACCAGGCAACTCACCCCTGCCTCTGTTTCCTGGGTGTGGATGGTGTTGACCTCCTGAGACAAATCTCTGTGAGTCAGACAGCAGTGCTGACTATCCTTGTGGTATATACCATTCAGCAGATCGGATGGTATCCTTCCTGGAGGGCATTCACTTTGACATGCCTTCCCTACAGGGATCAATTCAGGCTCTAGCCTCCACACTGACTGCAGCATTATCCCAAATCAAGATTTCTACCCCCTTTCTGCTGCTACCCCATACACAGACCCTAATCCCATACCTGAACAAAGCACATGCAAACCTGAACAGACATCTACAGCAACATCCACATGCAGCACACAAACACACAGATTTAAAGGCAAAAGTCAGACACACACGCACTCAGCAGACACAAGACACACTGACTTCCACATTCACTGACTTGCAGGCAGACACAACACCCACTTGACCACATGGCTCACATACATACAAACAGGCAGATAGCACACCATCAGCCATGACAGACACCACACCAGCACACACAGACATGCTGCATACATCACTACCCTCTGCTTCCACACCCCCTACCGTTGCTTCTCTTCATACTCAATCGGCCCAGAACCTCCACCTCATTACTCTTGATTTCCTCCTTTCCCAAGCTTGCCAACCCCCTCCCAAACCTAAAAAGAAGACCCTTGTGCCCCTGCTATTCCCTTCAACATCCACCCCCAGAACACCTAGCCAGCCCCCTACTGAAACCCGAAGGCAATATCAAGGAAGCCTAAAAGGAAACCTCCCCTCCTGCAAATGCCCCACCCCCTCCTAACCCAGAATATCTCCTTCCCCAAAATACCCCACTACCTCCACTGGAAAGAAATTAAAAGGCAAAAAAGTCCCCCCTCCCAAGTCCCTTCACCACCCTTCAAGGTTATAAAATATCTAAAATTGTAAAGCACAGCCCCTCCCCTCCTACATCCGGCCCTCTCAATGACCAAGCCAACCCCCCCAATCCTGCACTCAGCCCTCCCAAGGACCACCCAGTCCCTCCTAGGTATTTTATTTTGGTGTCTGGCATGCCCCTACTTCCAGGGGAGGTATCTAGCAAAAGCATTATTGAAGGCAAGTTTTGGTTGGCCACACTTTGCTGGCCTTTGTCTTCATACATGAACTCTGGAGGCTGTATTAAGTAATTTCTACTTTGTTTGTGATATTGTATTCCTGTGTCCAAACATATCTCTTGCTGTTAACTGTTATTCATGTGTAATTTGAGATGTGTGAGTACAGTTCTTTTATTATGACAATGATACTATATGGTTCCTAGAGTAGGTAGGTCTCCTCTAGCTATCTTAGCAAGAAGTGATGTATATATACCCATAGGTCTCCCCAGAGGTCCTACCTTGCTGTGGTACTGTTCAGCCTAAAGATGACGTCGGACCTGAAATTTGTACACAGATTTTATACAGGAGATGGTAGTCCTGCTGTGCTTCCAAGAACCCTCATGCATAATGTATGAGATTTAGAACTAGGGAAAACCTGCGTTCTGAATGTAGTGTAATATCTAGGTAAAAGGTCAGTCCCTATAAACAGTGGCAAGTGTAATGTAGGGAGAGAATATAGGTGAAGTGTAACAAGTTTACAGAGGCCTATATTATTGTAACTTTATAGGAATATAACAGAAGAGGGTCGTTCTCAGGACACATGAGCATCATAGGAGGGGAAGTCTAGTCGCCTACCCCATCAGGTTTTGCGATGACGGAAATGCAAACTTGACACAGGTGTGCTGGAAAGGCAGCATCTATACCCCACGCACATTGACCCAGGCGCGACGCTTAGACGATGGCCCTGATTTATTTTTTGGTTATAAATTGTATCATATTTTGCCTCATCCTTTATTTCCAAATTGGAAAACCAGATACAGACACTCATGTGAAACACCATCTGGGCGCGTGGACAAAACAACAGCATCAAGGCGGGCAAAACAAATATTTTGCCACCTCACTGGGCATAAAAGTGCGCCTCTTTGGACAGCTGAACCCGATGTAACGCATTGAGGTCACAATACACTGTCATAGAATGTCTCAGCAATATGAATAGCATTATCTATCCTGCTTGTTGTAGTTATTTGACCCCTGCTTCATATAGGTATACCGTTATCTGTATATTTTGTGGGGAAAAATGCAAATAAAAAAATATTTTTTTAAAATAGATGCTACAGTACACAGGATAAATTTGGCCCTCCATGCCATTTGGTGTAGTTCCTATACCATATACTGTAACCTTGCAGGAGAGTTAAATATTCCAAGCAGGAATTAGCCAATTACTACATGTTGTAGGCATTGAAGCATACAATGGGCAGTGAACAGCAGTGCCCCAGTGTTTCTAAAAAACAGCAATAAAAGTCATCAAAATAATGGGGGTGATGTCACAAACAGCTTAGTGGTGATACTTGTGGCCAATACACTTGTTATGTTGGGTTATGTTAAAAGTACTTATTAAAGGCGCGTACACCAAGCGATTTCATGGTGCTGAGAATGAGGCAGGAGGCAGCCACAGGGCAGTTGGCTTACTCATATGCTTAAGAAAACAGCCTGGTCTTGACTTGTTTTCTAAACTGAACATAAGAAGTTGCAGACCTCAGTTCCAAAATTGTGGAGCCAAGACCGCAAATCTGATACCCCAGTGTTTTTTACAATTGAATGCTGGAGTAGTCAGTAAGTTCAGAGAGGAAGAACGCAGTTCCCTCGAAGGGATTGGGGGATTTGATCAATTAGGAATGGGTTATTACAAATAGTAGGGGATGTCGTAGAAGAGATAAGGGTAGGGATACTAGCTTTAATTATGGCAATTTTCTCAATTAAGTAGGAGTTGAGAGAATCTCAAAGGGATTGTGAGGGGACAGGTTTGCCATGACTCTATCCGGTTGTGCCAGCTCATCAACAGAGAAAATATCCTTGGACTAATTTGCCGAGTTCATGATCTTTAAGGAGAAGTAAGCTGCCTTAGTCTGGAGGATAGCGTTTTTATATTTTTTAAGCTAAATTATGTAGATGGCCTTGTTTTCTAGAGAACAGTCTCGTCTCCAGCTATGTTTAGCTTGTCTTAAGGCTAGTTTATTTGATTCCCGATAGTTGGAGAACCAACGTTTGGCATCGTGAGGTTGTTTAATCTTAATTTTCTTAAATGGGGCAATTCTGTCACTGGCGGATTCCAGCCACTGCTTTATGCTTTTTTCCTGATTGCAGAGTGACTCCTATGCAATGGGCATTGTGGCCTTTAATAATGAGCAGAAATCGCCAATATTAGCCCGATTCCAGTTTCAAGCCAGGTGATTTCCTATCTGGGTGGTTTTGTTTGGGGGAGCACCGGACATGGTAAAGGTGATAAAATGATGATCTGATCATGTACATGGGGAAATAATAACTTAGAGTTTTCCAGATTGCTGGATACAATTCATCCCTGAGAGGAGATCTGTTAATTCCATGGAGCTAGCACTCTGCTGTGTATCGTTTATTAATTATGATAATTCTAGCATGGTTAATGACTAGCTGTGAGATCATTTCACCAGCAGTTGGGGGAAAGAGGGCATATGATGAGGGGGTCGATAAAATAAGGCACAGATAAAAGAGGACTGATGCAATTCAAATTTCAGTATAGGACTATCGACCAAGGGTATGTCTGTAATCCCTAATGAAGTAAACTGGAGTTTTTGGCGAATGATGGCGGCAACCCCACCCCCGATCATACCCGAGGACCTATCAGCCTGAAGGATATAGTAGCCATTAGGAACTGCAGCTAGAATATCAGGGACCGACTCTGCAGTAAGCTATGTTTCAGAAAGGAGGAGTATATCAGGTTTGTCAGAGGCTATCAGCTGGAAAATCTCCACCTGATGTTTCATCATTGAGCGAGTGTTCAAATAACTAATTGCTAGTCCCCCCTCCTCCTGTTGCTCGGGATGGGAGCATCTGACAAGTTCTTTTCGTCGACGGGGGACTCCCTACGACTTGGTTGATGAGAGAGATCTGGATAGGTGTCCCTGTGGGCCAGGATCCCTGCCTTATCAGCTATAGCCCTGGTCTCGAGATTGATAGGCCAATTGCCTTGCAACAGTTTCATCTCAGATGCTGAGTAGGTTAAAAAATGGACATAGTGTAGGGCCTTTTACCACGGCCAGCCGGGGATGGGCACAGACTGGCTTGCCCTTGGTCTGCCGGCTGCGTGTGTCCGCTGCGTGACGAGCAGGCTGGACTGAGAAACAAAACCGGCCCTGGCAAAGTTCTCAGCCGGCCCTCTAGGGGTGCGACCGAGGTCTTTGCTGGGGCCGTGTTATATTTTGAGCATTCTAGTAGTTGGGTGTGGGCGGAGTCATGGGGTGGAGGAAGAGGAGGGGCACGGGCAGGAAAGAGTCAGTTAGAGTAGGGACCTGGACCGAGCAAGAAGCAGATAATAAAGCTTGTGAGTAAAGGTATTCAGTGTCTGTCATTATTGTGTGAGGACACGACAACTGGCAACGAGGGTGGGATCAGCAGCCTGCTGTCCATGAACCCTGAAGAGACGACACTGTCCGGTCCCTGGGTATCACGAGGAAAGGTCTCCGTCGCGACACGTGTGCCATGAGAAGACCGCCGCCTGCAGCTGAAGGCCAGCGGTAATTGTCCCGGCTCCGCGATCCGTCGATCGCGTGGAGCCCTGTGCAGACAGCGTGGTCGAACGCTGAAGAACATTTGAATCAGGCGCCATTTCGCACCAAAAGTGGAGAGTGCGCCTCGAGTGTGCCAGAGGCCATGTGTGTGACACATAAGAAGTCTGGAGCCCACCCTGACTCCACTGTGCTGCCCCGATGTGTGAGGAGCATCTGGGATGAGCGGGGAGACTGCGAGGAGTGCCGGAAAGAGAAGCGCTGCACCGCCGGAACTAAAGCTCACCCCCGATGCGTGAGAAATGGCACGCGCATGAAGGAAGTAGTCCGGAGCTTACCCCGAACCTGCCCGGATAGGCGGAGTGGCAAAAAGGTGTGCGAGACACTGCTGAAGCCCTGGTGCCTGAGGAAGTGGCTGCTGGTCTAGGAAAGGGAGATGGCTGTTACTGGCCGTGCTGGTGAACTTGAGGTAGGGGTCCCTTTTGTTAAGCCAGGTCATGAATTTGTCCAGGTCAGAGTGGGAGCCCTGCCAGACCACCAGAATATCATCTATATACCTGCGCCAGCTCAGGATATGGTTGATGTAGGGGTTGGTCTCTGTCGCTATGTGGCACTCTTCAAAATGGTGGACGTATAGCCCCGCTACACTGGGAGCGAAAACACTGCCCATAGACGTCCCATTAGTTTGTAGGTAGAGGGTGCCGTCAAACTCAAAGTAGTTTTCTTTGAGTGCCAGGGTGGCGCATGCCAGTACGAAGGCCCTGGGGGTGTGGTATTCCCAGTTTGTTGCCATAAGGATGTCATGAAGTACTTTGAGAGTGGCATCCTGTGGGAGGCTGGTGTACAGACTCTCCACGTCCAGGCCTACCAGTAGTTGTGTGGCAGGGTCGAATGCTTTGTTATTTAAGACTTGTAGGAGGTGCTTGGTGTCTTTGATATACGTCGGTGTCGACTGTACTAGGGGGTTCAAGAAAAAGTCACAGTAGCGTGACAGTGGTTCCAGTAAGGAATTGATGCCTGACACAATGGGTCTTCCAGGGGGGGGGGTTGACCCCCTTGTGTACTTTCGGGACGGTGTAAAAATACGGAATTCTGGTGTTCTGGGGGCAGAGGTAGTCTGCTTCCTGTTTGGAAATATGTTCAGCATCCGCTGCTCTTTTGACTAACGTGTGGATCGTAGTCCTTAATTCATTAGTTGGGTCTAGTTCCAGTCGTCGATAATTCCTGTTATCGCTCAGTAATCTGCGACACTCCGTGTCGTAGTCTCGTTTGTCTTGGAGGACGATGCCTCCTCCCTTGTCTGCCGGTTTGATAATGATCAAGGGGTTGTCTTGCAGGCGTTGTAGGGTCTTCCTGTCTTCCCAGGATAGGTTGTTGAAATGATTTGTAGGGTTCAGTCTCTCTACATCGTTATACACAGCCAGTTCAAATGTCGTGATTTCGGGGGGAATGGCAGAGGGTGGTGGTACAAACGTGGATTTTGGTCGGAGTCCTGTGACGTTTGGATTGTCAAGGACTGGTTCTATTTCAGGGATTGGTTTTTCGAAAAAAGATTTCAGTTTTAGTTTCCTGAAGAATTGAGCCAGTTCCACATGTAATTTGAATTTATCAAGTCTTGTTGTTGGAACAAACGACAATCCCTTTTCTAGTACTGATTGTTCTTTAGGGGTCAGGGGTGTGCTAGACAGGTTGAACACCAATGAGGGTTGGTCGTGCGGTTTTATTGTCTGCTGGTTCCTGGGGTTCCCTCTTTCGTCTTCTGGCGCGTGTTCGCGCTGACTGGGTTCTCCTCTCCGGCCCAGTGTACTTGTGGTTGTTGTGGGTTTGCTCTTCTTCTGCCCCGTGCTCTTCTGCCCTGTCCTAAAAAAGGAATGTGTGGTCCCTGGTGGCCTGCAAATAAGGGCATAGGCCCGGGAGGGTACATGGGTGGGAAGCCAAAGTAGGGGTTGAAATTAGGTGGGAAGCCATGGAATTGTCCTGGTTGTCCTCCTTGCCAGTTGTTCTGCCAACGTTGTCCACGTCTGCCGCGGCCACCCCGTTTCGTCGAGCCAGTGCTGGAGTCACTGGAGACAGAACTGTCATCCCCTGAAGTGTTAGACATGCTGGCATTCTTGTTCTGAAGGGGTGTAATCTTCCTCTGAGTATGGGTAGACTTTGGCGTAACTGAATTTTTTCAGGTCTTTGTCAAATTTCTTTATTTTGGCCTGAGTCAAGTATTCTTTGTACTCGTTGATGTCTTTATTCTGGTCGTCCAATTTCTTTTTGTAGGCGGTTATAGTGGCTTTGAAGTGACTTTCTGTGGCTTGGATTTCCACTAGAAAGGCTTCTGAGAGGCGTTTTGCTGTTTTTATAATAAGGATCATCCAGTCCCTGGTGCAGTGCCAGGGTGATCTGGGCCCAGTCCTTCCTGAAAGTGGGGTCATCGAGGAAGATCCTGGGGGCATTAATTACTAGGAGTCCCCTAGGTGCCGTGTTGGTTCTGAGGTATTGTGTCAAGATTGTCCCATGAAGGATAGTGCGTATCCTGTTGCGCTTCTTTTCGGTTAGGCTCTCCCAATCAGTTGTTTGTGCGATGGTGCTGGAGATGTTGAAGTCAGCTTGGAACGATGGGTCAGATAGGATATCTGCCACATCGCTTTCATGAAATGTCAGACCATGGTTTTCTGCCATGGTGCTAGGATAACTCTCGCAGCTGTGCGCTGCCGTATGATGCGTAATCAAGAGAGAGAGGTAGGACCAGAAAGCTAGTCCTTGTCCCCGGGGTAATATGTTATTTAATCAAAAAGAGACTAGCTCATATTTATTTTAGATTACAAAAAAGGAGAAGACTCTGGTATGTTTCGTCACGGAGTTGGAACACCTGGTGAGTGTGTTCATAAAGCCCTCACCCACCAACCTAGTTGGTGGCTTGCTTCATCATCGGGCCCACCCAGTGGCACCTAGCGTGCCCCGGGTGTGCTTCGACGCCTGATTACAGCGGAGCTGGTATATTGCTGAGTGTGCAGTGAAGACAGTTAAGAAAGTGATGTTAAAACGGCTAGGCGGGGGTCCCAGTACCCGAGGGTGAAATTAGACTTTAATACCTGGGCCTCCGTCAGCGGTTAAAATAAGGCAGAGGGATGTAAGAGGCGACATTTGAACTGGCTGTGTATAACGATGTAGAGAGACTGAACCCTACAAATCATTTCAACAACCTATCCTGGGAAGACAGGAAGACCCTACAACGCCTGCAAGACAACCCCTTGATCATTATCAAACCGGCAGACAAGGGAGGAGGCATCGTCCTCCAAGACAAACGAGACTACGACACGGAGTGTCACAGATTACTGAGCGATAACAGGAATTATCGACGACTGGAACTAGACCCAACTAATGAATTAAGGACTACGATCCACACGTTAGTCAAAAGAGCAGCGGATGCTGAACATATTTCCAAACAGGAAGCAGACTACCTCTGCCCCCAGAACACCAGAATTCCGTATTTTTACACCGTCCCGAAAGTACACAAGGGGGTCAACCCCCCCCCTGGAAGACCCATTGTGTCAGGCATCAATTCCTTACTGGAACCACTGTCACGCTACTGTGACTTTTTCTTGAACCCCCTAGTACAGTCGACACCGACGTATATCAAAGACACCAAGCACCTCCTACAAGTCTTAAATAACAAAGCATTCGACCCTGCCACACAACTACTGGTAGGCCTGGACGTGGAGAGTCTGTACACCAGCCTCCCACAGGATGCCACTCTCAAAGTACTTCATGACATCCTTATGGCAACAAACTGGGAATACCACACCCCCAGGGCCTTCGTACTGGCATGCGCCACCCTGGCACTCAAAGAAAACTACTTTGAGTTTGACGGCACCCTCTACCTACAAACTAATGGGACGTCTATGGGCAGTGTTTTCGCTCCCAGTGTAGCGGGGCTATACGTCCACCATTTTGAAGAGTGCCAAATAGCGACAGAGACCAACCCCTACATCAACCATATCCTGAGCTGGCGCAGGTATATAGATGATATTCTGGTGGTCTGGCAGGGCTCCCACTCTGACCTGGACAAATTCATGACCTGGCTTAACAAAAGGGACCCCTACCTCAAGTTCACCAGCACGGCCAGTAACAGCCATCTCCCTTTCCTAGACCTGGACATTACAGTCAAGGACGGCACCCTGATCACGACAACTTACTATAAGCCTACAGCGAGAAATTCATTGCTCGACTTCACCAGCTTCCACCCGCGTCCACTCAGAGAGAACCTGCCTTATGGACAGTTCCTGCGCATACGCAGAAACTGCACGAACATCTCTGACTACAAAAAACAGTCTGCGGAACTGGCCACCAAACTGACACAACGTGGTTACCCCAAGGCCATCATCAACAAAACCCAGAAGAGAGCGAGAAACCAGAACCGAGACGCTCTCCTTGAGACCGTCACCAAGGACCAAGACACTCAACCCATCACCTGTGTCACGACCTATAACACAGCATCAAACGAAGTGTCAAAAATCATAAAGAAACACTGGAAAATAATCAATTCAGGACAGAGGAAATGGGACCCTCCCAGATTCGCATACAAGCGAAGCACCAATCTCAAAGACCGTCTGGTTAATACCCGCCCCAGACCACCACCCCCACCTGCTACCAACACCCTTCTAAATATATGGGGCCTTCCCAAGGTTTGCGGACATTACCCCTGTAATGAATGCAGTGTGTGTCACCTCACCTCCCATACCAAAACTTTGAACCTGGAACCAAACAAGGTGTGGACCCAAAGTAGCCACACAACCTGCAACTCTCGCAACCTCGTCTACCTTATTACGTGCACATGTGGACTCCGGTATATAGGAATGACCACACGTAAAATAAAGACACGAATAACGGAACATCGAAGCACCATAAGATGCAAAAAGAACATAAGCAAAATGACCAACCACTTCATCACTCAAGGCCACACACCGAATGACCTGACTTGGACGGTCATAGAACAGGTCCCAGAAGGCAGCGTGGACAATGATAAAAAACTACTACATGCAGAACAACGGTGGGTCTACCGCCTATCCACAGCCACCCAGGGATTGAATGATGCCATCCCGTGGAACTCGCTGACCCATCAGTGACAGACCCCCATGCCCCCAAATGATCTACATGTGCCTTGCCTCTCTGGTACATCACCAGGATAACATATTGTGTCTTGCTCCTCTGGTACATCACCAGGATAACATACTGCCGTCTGTCCCTGAAATTGATATAGATTGTCCCACACCCCCTTCCCTATTAACCTCACAGCATCAAGTCGATACCCTGTGTGTCCCTTGCCTAATTTTGGGACTGTGGGGACCATTTGCCCGATTCACAATGCACCGCGCATGCGCGGCCGAAGTCACTACTTCCTCGCACATGCGCAGATCGTACTCGGCCTAACACGCATGCGCGAACACCGCACGCTAGCTTCTCAGGCGGCTCCCTGCCTGGGATACGCCCACAGCTCTGCAAGCTCCCTAGCGCGACAGAACGCTAATGCGCATGCGCTCCTAAAGCGCCCACACCCTCGTCAGGCAACATGACTCGGAGAATCGAGTCTCTCTACCATTGCTTCCCTACCTGCAGGTGTAATTAATCATCCAATTAACCGGACTATTTAAGAACCGGGAAAACGACCACTCTTCACCGGTATGCGAAGGAGGCACTACAGGTCCAGAGCAGGCTATGCCCAGAAATGCTGTGAGTATGAGAAACAACCACCACGACTCCTGGTAAGCGCTCTCTTTTTCTCCCTCACAGGTCTCCCTAATCAGTATGGTAAATGTTTGTCCCCCCAGGGTCAAGCCCTTGCCACCTCCCAACCTTGAGGTCAGACTGAGCAAAAACTAGCGTAAGAGTGCAACCTTGCGTCGCTCCACACTTATGCACCATGTTTTTCTCCGTCTTTTAATCACTACACCCTCGAGTTACAAGTGCGATTCTCACCGTGATGGTACCACCAATACCATGTAAACAACAGGGGGGGACGGGAATGGACAATATTTAGAGGGGTCCAGTGTACTAGTCCAGAGAGCAAGCAAGCAAGGTTGTACACAGTTCCCCTAGGGTTAAACAGGTAATAAGGTCTCTCTCCTAGTTAGCTGAAAGTCAGCAAGAGGGTGTGGAATGCTAGAAGGTCAGCAAGTTCCTTGACGGAACTAAGGAAGCCTCACACAACTGATGAGCTGGATGACATGTCTCATTCAGCCTACTTGGGATGTTGTTTATATCATCGGCTTCCTGCTCCTACGTCGGGCCGGCGCTGCAATGCCCGACGGGTAACAACAAGTGTCACTCTTTTGCGGAGGTCTTTTGTTCCTTGCCGTGATATGTAGAAACTTGTGAGGCTTAAAAAAGTGAGGTAGTGAGCAAAAAGTGGATACTTAAAAAAAGTTGGATAGTCCACAGGGAAACCTTTATTCATGTGGCTAGCCACTTTGTTAAAAAGTGCAGGGAGGGGTACTGAGGACCAACGTAACTATTAGTGTGGCCTCATATCGACCCTCCACTTGGTCAACATGTTTCATGCCCAGCAGGGCAATTCTTCAGGACCGAAAAAAAGTGCTCATATCAACCTAATGTGCCCAAGAGGTGAGCTACAGGCTATTGTTAATACAACCTGAGAGGTCTAGGTCTAAGGCTGGCGAGGGACACTGCATCACCGTCAGACCTAGAGATAAAGTAAACATAACAATTGCTACATTATCGTTATTGATTACAATGCTGACAAGCTAAGCGTTGACTTCACCCCAAAAGTCCAACAAGCACCCAGTTATACATGTTATACTAGGTGTCAAAGAAAATAATGGAGTGCAACGTGGTGAGGGGAGAGAGACCATTATTACATGTACCAGAACATGCCCCCGGGGGGGATTTAGGGCATGTGTGAGTACTACTCGTTGCAAAGGTGGTCAGTTGTTCATTAACACTACAGCCACTGAAATAAGAAAAGATATTCATTACAATTAGAACGCCACTCAGCCACAAGGAGGGAGGCAGGCACTCTGTGGGGTGGTTGTGGTATCATATGTTTAACCTACCCTTAGGAGCCAAATGGCAGTCTGCGCGGCTAGTTCCTGTGGGGACTGCGCTAGGGATCTAGCCCTAAGGGAGGAAAAGAACAAGGGGAGAAAGCATGTCAACGTAGGATCAACACAGGAGGTTGTGATCAGGGATGTAGTGCTGGTAAGGCAAGGGGACATCGGTCGCCCCACCTCGTCAGGCTGTCAAGTGCCAAGGTGCTGTGCAGACATAGGGGTGTGTGTAACCTGCTCCTGAACACCAGAGAGATGAGAAGTACAGTAATTATACCAACAGTTAAGAACTGACAGAGAATATGGCTCGAGGGGCAGCTATAAATTAGCTGAATATGCAGCCTAGACAGCCCGGCGGAGCGGGGCGCCCCACGTGAGCCCTGGCAAGGGTGCCGTAATCGCGGAGCGGCGGCGAGCGATTGCTCGGTCTGGCGGGCTTACCTTGGCAGCGGGGAGATTGCGCCGATATCACCTACCCCCACACAGACGGCGTGTACTTCACGCGGAACAGCCGGTGAGGAGTGAAGGCACAGCCGCCATTAAGAGGAGGGCGTGCGAGTGCGCGAGAGGCGGGGCCGTGATGACAGAACCGCCAGGGGCGCCAATCAGAGGCCATTCCAGAGTGCTCATGGGAAAGGTAGTTTACCTGCCTAGGCGCGGGTTGTGAAGGAAGCGCTGTGATGGGCGTGCATGGGGAGTTGGGTGGGGTGACGTGGTGTGACTTGCCTGGTACAGCGCGGCTGCGCTAGAACGGATCCTCAAGGTGAGAATCCAAATTATTAAATGTAAAATCACTGTCATCGTGCTTTAGCAGGCACCAAGTTACTGTATATGAGAAATGAGAGTGCCATTAACGGGAGCTTTCCGACGCGGTGTGTGGGGCTGCGGGTAAGGGTATCATAGGCGTCTACACAGTCATATTGGGGGGTGATCCACCAAGGTAGGGTCCGCCCGTGATCTGGGGACCGATGGCTGGCTCAGACAAACAATGGCCAAAGTTGGTTCAGTGACAAGGCTAGAGTGGACAGAGTGCCCCCAGGGGGGTGCCTCAGGAGTGGGCGGGTCAGGGGATAATTCAGGGATGGGGGGATCCTACAGTGCCCATGGAACTAGTATGCCCTAAGAGTAGGGATGTGGTATAATGGTCAAGCTTGGGTCAGTGACAGGGCCAGACGGGACAGAGTGACCCCGGGCGGAATAGCTCAGGGGTGGGGATACCACGGTGCCCCTGGGACTCGAAAAAGCCTCGGGTTAGAGGTGCCCCTACGTCTGTGGGACTGGTATGATGCCTTAGTGTATAATTATTCACGAGGGGGGATGACCAGTCTCTTAAGCAATAGGCAAATTTGGGGGTGGTCAAGTAGCGGAGTCATCTTGCTAGTTGATTCCACGGGATAGAATCGTTCAAGCCACAGGTGTCCAGTTGAAGACGGTGCACCCATCTCTGTTCCAGTCTATATAGTGCATGTTGGTTGATGGAAGGATGACATTCCAAGACTGTCCATTGAAGGTTGTCTGCCCTATGTCCCGCTTCTTTACAGTGTTCATAGAGCTTGGTGTGTGTCTTAGTACAGCGAATGTTACTATTATGCTCAATGATCCGTGTTTTCACAGTTCGCATAGTCATGCCTATGTACTTCAGCCCACAGGGACATATGAGCATGTATATACAGCGGCTACTGTTACAATTGGTGTGTTTGTTCATGTGCCAGGTGAACGTTGCTGTCAGCTTGATATCTTTGCTTTGTATGGTTTGAGGACAGACGATGCAGCTGCCACACCTGTAGTGCCCAACCACTGGTGGCAAATCCCACAAGGGGTTCTCACGGTGGGTGCTTGACTTCTTGGGCCGGGTGTGGGTCAGGGTGTCCTTTAGGTTAGCAGTTCTTTTGAAGGCAAAGCGTGGGCGGGGGATATCCAGCCCAGCGGAGTTCAGAGTGCCCCAGTGTGAGTTGATTGTTTTCTTGATAAAGGTGGAGTTCCTGGTGTATGTTGTTACGCAGGTAATGACATCATTTGTTGGCTTAGGGTTTGACTCCAACAGGGCTTCTCTATTGTTGTTACGTGCCCTTTTAAAGGATTGTTTAACAAGTCTGGTTGGATAGCCTTTATCCTGGAGTTTATGTTGGAGGGTAGAGGATTCACGTACAAAATCAGTCAGTGATGTACAATTTCTTCGGATTCGGAGAAATTGTCCAAAGGGAAGGTTATCCCTCAAGGTTTGAGTGTGGTGGCTCTGATAAGGGAGGAGACTGTTCCTGTCGGTTTCTTTCCTATAGAGAGTAGTAGTAATCTCTGTAGGCTCAAGCCTGATGGTGAGATCAAGGAAGGGGAGAGAGATGGCGGAAATGGTACCCGTGAATTTTAGGTACGGATTCTGCAGGTTAATCCAGGAGACAAATGCCTCACAGCTCGTCCGATCCCCTTTCCATAGGATCAAGATGTCGTCGATGTAGCGACGCCAGAGGGAGAGATGCTCGAGAAATGGATTGGTTGCAGCAGGGTAGATGACATGTTCCTCAAAGAAAGCCATGTAAAGGCAGGCCAGGCTCGGCGCAAAGGTAGAACCCATGGATGTACCACGGATCTGATGGTATAATTGCGATTCATACCTGAAGAAATTTTCCGTCAGGGCTATACTCGCAAGGGCCATGATGAAAGAGATGGGGGTGCAGGATGTCCACTCCTCAGATCTCAAGGCATTCTCCACTGCTTCCAAGGTGGCTTGTTGGGGGATGTTAGTGTAGAGTCCCTCTACGTCCAGGGTCACTATTAGGTCGACGTTCTCCCTCGCGTCCATATCTTCAATAAGACGTAGGACATCTCTAGTATCTTGGAGGAAGGAAGGGATTTTCTTCACTAATGGCTGGGGGAATACGTCGCAGAATTGAGACAAGGGTTCCAGAAGGGATCCTATGCCTGACACGATGGGCCTTCCCGGTACAGGTGTGACTCCCTTGTGGATTTTGGGGAGTGTATAGAAATAGGGCGTGACTGGTTCGGTGGTGATGAGGAAATCTGCTTCCTTTTGTGACAGCCATTCATTGGTTTCACCCTCTATCACGAGACTCATGATCGTGGCTGACAAGCGTTTGGTTGGATCTATTGTGAGGGGTCTGTAGTGGGAGCTGTTGGAAAGTTGGCGTCTACATTCCAGGTCATATGCTTCATAGTCTTGGATGACTGTAGCGCCCCCCTTGTCCGCTTGTTTTATAACGATTGTGTTGTCATTCCCTAGGGCCTGGCAAGCCTGTTTCTCCAAGCTGGTTAGATTGTTGAATTGTTTACATTGTGGTTTGTTATTGAGGGTGTTGAGGACTGCTCTCTCAAAGGTCAGAATCTCTGGGGGAACCATCCCATCTGTGGGTGTAAAGGTGGAGGGTTTCCGTAGACCCGAATCAGAAATATCCGGTTCTGGTTTGTCTTGGAAGAAAGCTTTCAAGCGTATCTTCCTGAAGAGTTGTTTGATCTCAATCATTTCTTGAAATATATCAGGGATGGGAGTAGGGACAAAACCCAGTCCTTTTTCTAGGACTTGAATCTCAATAGGGGTCAGAGCCTTCTTCGATAGATTTACCGTCAAACTCTTCTCCCCCTGGTTGTGCTCCTGGTTTCCACTGACGTCTGTGGTATCGGTTGGTCCTGCCACTGTACTCCTTTCTGTCCGCCTCGCTTGCGCCCTCTTCCTCTGCCCCAACCTCTGCCTTGAAAAGGTGGCGGATTTGAGGGGAAAAATTGTGGCGGACCCTGTTGGTAAAAGGGGTATTGCCATGGAGGTGCCAGGTGCGAAGGGCCATGAAACACCGGTCCTTGATGGTATCCTGGTTGCCAATTGGGATGTTGTGGAGCCCGGTTGTTCCTGGAGTTGTAACCTCCACTGGAGTCACTACTAGTGGAGCCTCGCCGGCTGTTATCCGTATTTTCATCAGAGGAGTAAGATGTCTTCTTATTCTTGAAGCCATCCTTGAGATAAGGATAAACTTTCTCCTTCTCGAACTTGGCAATGTCTTTCTGTAGTTTGGCAGTTTTTTGGTTAAGGAGATATTCGTGGTGATCTGCCATTTCTTGGTTGATCTCCGCTAGTTTGTTGGTAAAGTTGGCCTTGGTGTTCTTATTGACCGTGCTTCTCATTGTGGCTTCTATGGCTGAGATTTTCTCTTGTAGGGCCTCTGCCAATCGTTTGGATGTTTGTACAATGAGGAAAAGCAGATCTTTAGTACATTTCCAGGAGACTTGTACCCACTCGACCTTGAACTGTTTATCTTCAAGAAAGAGTCTTGGTATAATATTCACGATAAGGCCCAATGGGGCAATTTTATTTCTCAGGTACTCGGTCATCATTATACCATGCATCGTGATCCTAATAAGTTCTTTCTTTAGGGCGGTGAGTATGGTCCAGTCGTCATTGGTAGCACTCGAGGTAGCCGTAGCTGAAAGGGTAATTAGACTCGGGGCCGCCCGTAGGGCTTCGTCAATGGCATCGTCATCGAAACTGAGGCCTGGTACATCCTCCATGGTGGCTAGAGTGTGGCTAAATGTGGTGTCTGAAATTAGAAGATTTCCAAAATAGAACCGCGAGTGCGGTGTACTGGGGGAAAGAAGGCACCCAGTATGTGGTGGGCCAAAAAAGTGAAAGAGTGTCACTCTTGGTATCCTAAGTGTCCCGTGGGGGTAACCCACGCTATATATGTAAACAACAGGGGGGACGGGAATGGACAATATTTAGAGGGGTCCAGTGTACTAGTCCAGAGAGCAAGCAAGCAAGGTTGTACACAGTTCCCCTAGGGTTAAACAGGTAATAAGGTCTCTCTCCTAGTTAGCTGAAAGTCAGCAAGAGGGTGTGGAATGCTAGAAGGTCAGCAAGTTCCTTGACGGAACTAAGGAAGCCTCACACAACTGATGAGCTGGATGACATGTCTCATTCAGCCTACTTGGGATGTTGTTTATATCATCGGCTTCCTGCTCCTACGTCGGGCCGGCGCTGCAATGCCCGACGGGTAACAACAAGTGTCACTCTTTTGCGGAGGTCTTTTGTTCCTTGCCGTGATATGTAGAAACTTGTGAGGCTTAAAAAAGTGAGGTAGTGAGCAAAAAGTGGATACTTAAAAAAAGTTGGATAGTCCACAGGGAAACCTTTATTCATGTGGCTAGCCACTTTGTTAAAAAGTGCAGGGAGGGGTACTGAGGACCAACGTAACTATTAGTGTGGCCTCATATCGACCCTCCACTTGGTCAACATGTTTCATGCCCAGCAGGGCAATTCTTCAGGACCGAAAAAAAGTGCTCATATCAACCTAATGTGCCCAAGAGGTGAGCTACAGGCTATTGTTAATACAACCTGAGAGGTCTAGGTCTAAGGCTGGCGAGGGACACTGCATCACTGTCAGACCTAGAGATAAAGTAAACATAACAATTGCTACATTATCGTTATTGATTACAATGCTGACAAGCTAAGCGTTGACTTCACCCCAAAAGTCCAACAAGCACCCAGTTATACATGTTATACTAGGTGTCAAAGAAAATAATGGAGTGCAACGTGGTGAGGGGAGAGAGACCATTATTACATGTACCAGAACATGCCCCCGGGGGGGATTTAGGGCATGTGTGAGTACTACTCGTTGCAAAGGTGGTCAGTTGTTCATTAACACTACAGCCACTGAAATAAGAAAAGATATTCATTACAATTAGAACGCCACTCAGCCACAAGGAGGGAGGCAGGCACTCTGTGGGGTGGTTGTGGTATCATATGTTTAACCTACCCTTAGGAGCCAAATGGCAGTCTGCGCGGCTAGTTCCTGTGGGGACTGCGCTAGGGATCTAGCCCTAAGGGAGGAAAAGAACAAGGGGAGAAAGCATGTCAACGTAGGATCAACACAGGAGGTTGTGATCAGGGATGTAGTGCTGGTAAGGCAAGGGGACATCGGTCGCCCCACCTCGTCAGGCTGTCAAGTGCCAAGGTGCTGTGCAGACATAGGGGTGTGTGTAACCTGCTCCTGAACACCAGAGAGATGAGAAGTACAGTAATTATACCAACAGTTAAGAACTGACAGAGAATATGGCTCGAGGGGCAGCTATAAATTAGCTGAATATGCAGCCTAGACAGCCCGGCGGAGCGGGGCGCCCCACGTGAGCCCTGGCAAGGGTGCCGTAATCGCGGAGCGGCGGCGAGCGATTGCTCGGTCTGGCGGGCTTACCTTGGCGGCGGGGAGATTGCGCCGATATCACCTACCCCCACACAGACGGCGTGTACTTCACGCGGAACAGCCGGTGAGGAGTGAAGGCACAGCCGCCATTAAGAGGAGGGCGTGCGAGTGCGCGAGAGGCGGGGCCGTGATGACAGAACCGCCAGGGGCGCCAATCAGAGGCCATTCCAGAGTGCTCATGGGAAAGGTAGTTTACCTGCCTAGGCGCGGGTTGTGAAGGAAGAGCTGTGATGGGCGTGCATGGGGAATTGGGTGGGGTGACGTGGTGTGACTTGCCTGGTACAGCGCGGCAGCGCTAGAACGGATCCTCTCAGGTTGTATTAACAATAGCCTGTAGCTCACCTCTTGGGCACATTAGGTTGATATGAGCACTTTTTTTCGGTCCTGAAGAATTGCCCTGCTGGGCATGAAACATGTTGACCAAGTGGAGGGTCGATATGAGGCCACACTAATAGTTACGTTGGTCCTCAGTACCCCTCCCTGCACTTTTTAACAAAGTGGCTAGCCACATGAATAAAGGTTTCCCTGTGGACTATCCAACTTTTTTTAAGTATCCACTTTTTGCTCACTACCTCACTTTTTTAAGCCTCACAAGTTTCTACATATCACGGCAAGGAACAAAAGACCTCCGCAAAAGAGTGACACTTGTTGTTACCCGTCGGGCATTGCAGCGCCGGCCCGACGTAGGAGCGGGAAGCCGATGATATAAACAACATCCCAAATAGGCTGAATGAGACATGTCATCCAGCTCATCAGTTGTGTGAGGCTTCCTTAGTTCCGTCAAGGAACTTGCTGACCTTCTAGCATTCCACACCCTCTTGCTGACTTTCAGCTAACTAGGAGAGAGACCTTATTACCTGTTTAACCCTAGGGGAACTGTGTACAACCTTGCTTGCTTACCACCAATACCATCACACTCTAGCCGCCTATAGCCCACATGAACCCGCTATAGTGACGGCAATCAGATGTGCGTAACCCTGTACATCCTAAATGACTCTTCCTTCTCCTTGTATGTTTTGTCCTTGTCCATAAATGTTATATGTACAGGTGGTCTTGAGAAGGGAATCCCCCTCTCACACATAGATACACTTTAGGGCGTGTAGACACATAGTCTAAAACACACTCCCACTAGTTAATTTACACTCACCCCCTTTTACTTAGGTCCTGAAGAAAGCCAGCTTAGTCATAAGGCACTGGCTGAAACATGTTGACCCATTGGATGTGAGAGGTCGTAACTCGCCTCTTACATCCCTCTGCCTTATTTTAACCGCTGACGGAGGCCCAGGTATTAAAGTCTAATTTCACCCTCGGGTACTGGGACCCCCGCCTAGCCGTTATAACATCACTTTCTTAACTGTCTTCACTGCACACTCAGCAATATACCAGCTCCGCTGTAATCAGGCGTCGAAGCACACCCGGGGCACGCTAGGTGCCACTGGGTGGGCCCGATGATGAAGCATGCCACCAACTAGGTTGGTGGGTGAGGGCTTTCTGAACACACTCACCAGGTGTTCCAACTCCGTGACGAAACATACCAGAGTCTTCTCCTTTTTTGTAATCTAAAATAAATATGAGCTAGTCTCTTTTTGATTAAATAACATATTTCCCCGGGGACAAGGACTAGCTTTCTGGTCCTACCTCTCTCTCTTGATTACGCAACATTCAAAGACGAACCATTGGTTGTCACCCAACAAAAGGGCACCATGGTCACGGCGGCGTCCGAAAATAGAAGGATCACCAGGAATGTGTCTCATTTTCAAAAGTGCACGTCTGGCATGAAAGAGGCACTTGAACAGGATGGAAATCCATTGGAAACACCAGGACCCAATCAAACGGACACCGCTCAGAGACATGATCAGAGTACTGAAGCTGAATTGAGTGATGGTGGCATGAATCTGCGACCTCGAAGGAACCTTCACAGGCCTCAGAGACTGATTGAAGAACTCTAATAAAGTCAGTTCATTCTTTTGTTCACAAAGGGGGGAGATGTTATGTTTTGAGCATTCTAGTAGTTGGGTGTGGGCGGAGTCATGGGGTGGAGGAAGAGGAGGGGCACGGGCAGGAAAGAGTCAGTTAGAGTAGGGACCTGGACCGAGCAAGAAGCAGATAATAAAGCTCGTGAGTAAAGGTATTCAGTGTCTGTCATTATTGTGTGAGGACACGACAGGCCGGTTTTCGGCCGATTTTGTTACAGGGCCGATTTTGCAGCTATGCTGCAAAAACAGCCCTGTAACAAAAACGGCCCCCAGGGCCCAAAACCGGCCCCCACACTTGCGGCGCACCAGGGGATTGCCCGGTGCCCGCAACGGCCAGTCCGGGCCTGGTGACGAGGATTGCATGCTAAGTATATAGGCTTTGAGCGCTAGAGCGTTACCTGTTACGCTCTGCCCCTAGCAGCCCCCAACAGCTGGAAACCGGGATTCTGAGATGCCGGCACCCTCCACAACAAGCGGGTAAGCCCAATGGTGGACCGGGATGCAAGCGTCAGACCCAACAATGAAACAAAGTGCAAGTAGAAAGCAACAAAGTATGTTTCAATTTTAAAAGTACAATTTTTAAGTTTACTAAACCACCATTTCACTCTCAGTTGCTTTTCAAATTTCCCAAACTCACTGCACATAATTTATCGCCTGTGTACACTGTATCCTAAAGAAACATATATATGTACGGTAGCCTCATGGTCGGGAGATCATGGGAAAACAATTCGGCTAAGTTCTTGGTAGAGATGTGTTTCTGCTTGAGGAAGACTACAAAGAATTACCACGTTTTGAAAAAAAGTGCTTGGATCGAGCAAACATCCTGGTAAACAGTTTCTTTTAGTCTGCCAATTAGGGTAAAGGGAGACCTCTTTTGCACCAATACATTCCTTACGTTATAGAGTTTAAACTCATTTTCGTACAGATCTGAGTTCTTAACTGTCCTCAAATGATCAGTGCACCATTGATTTTGCCACAATTTAGTGAACTGCTCTATATTTATGTAATTGATTGTGCATAATACTTTCCAGAAAATACATAACTGTATCTATGCCCAAAACATTTGGGGGCATACTCACAAGCCCCTATCGCCAGCACAGTGACATTGTGGTGGCAATAGGAGCTTCGCCTTATTCACAAGGCAGGGTTAAGCCACCTAAGTGGCTTAACCCTGCCTTGTGAATAGGCCCCCTTTCACTCTGTGTTTAGCGTGAAAGGGGCATGCAGTGGGTGTTGTGGTGGGTGTTCCACAAAAACACACATTGATATTTACGCTGCCCCCTATTCACAAGGGCAGCGTAAATAGGATCTAATACCACAGATCTAATACCACCAGGAAAACCCTGGTCTTAAGTTGGCGATACAACGAGAAATGCTTTATTTCTCCTCTTTTTTGCATTCTCCATGTATGCTGCCTTGTGCAGCACACATGGAAAATGCTAAATGCCATGTTTTGTTTATGTAGAGGAAGGTGTACCTTCCTGGACATCAACAAAACTTTTTTTGAAAATGCCGTTTTGTAACTTACATCTGTGCTGCAAGAAGCAGCACACATGTAATTTACAAACTGACATTTTAGGTTTGTTTATGTCAAGGAAGGGACACCTTCCTGCACATAAACAAACCTCCCTGCTTGCAGACACCCTTGGGTGCCTGTGCTGGGGCTAAGTTTTGAAACTTAGCGCCATTGCAGGGGGAAAAGCAAAGCTGCACCATGTCCTTGTGAATATGGTGCAGCCTTGCTTTTCCGAAGTGGTGGAGAGAGACGATAAGCTAAGAAGGCTAACGCCTTTCTCCTCCACTTCCTTGTGAATATCCTCCCAAGTTTGCATTGCACAAAAGACGCAAGAGGTGCGTCTGCTTGAATAAAGTAATGTTGATTTTTATTTGTTTGAAGAAAAGAACACAGTGAAACGGTTTAGCAGTATTGTGCAAAATCCAACCTCAAATGTTATATGTGCTTGTAGGGAGGAAAGACTTGAGTGATGCAAAGCACCACACCTTCACATTAAGCAAAATAACTCATTTGAAGCATCATAACGTTTTAAAAACAAAATCACAGTTCATAGAAAATTTGTCACTTACGTCCAAAGAACCCACCTTGAGCATACTGCAATAGTATTAATAGTATTATGAGAAATGCTTGTAATCAATTACTTTTCTGTGTGAATGGAAGGAATACAAACCTGATGCATACTGTGTACTTGCTACGATAGTGTACTTTATGGATTAGCTAATGAATTGGAACCTGAATACATTGGTGAGCATTTTTTATGTTATTGTGATATTCTTAACTGACTAAGGTATACATTTGCATGTCTCAGACTTGATTCGATTTTGCACAAATCAGAAAATAGTTTATAACTACACGCCAACTAAAAGTCAGATACACAAGTCTCATGGTATGCATGCTTTTTTATTAGAGATTCACATAACAATATGTCCTCTCAACATGCGGAAGCCCCTGTAAAGTATATGGTTTTTCAAATAGCAGAGCTGGAGAGAAATGTTACCACCAATGCTTAATTTGTAAAAAATAAAAAATAAATAAGTGTGGGTCATGTTTCCCCATTCTTCTGAAAATTGATTAATGGAGATTGTTTATAGCAAAATTAGGAAAATCATATGTTAGCGGAACAATTTTGTGAATGAGTAAATTTGATTAGAATAGTGCCGTTTTTGCTTGCAGGATAATCCAATGACATATTGTTCATCTGCAAGTGTTGTTTTTGTCTGCACAGGGGCATGCTACGGTTGGCGACCCTTGTTAAGAATAGATGCATGCCACGGCTTATCCCTGGAGCACAGCAATCATAATTTAGCCACTGGTCTACATATCGAACTAGGCAAACATCTGTTTTTACGAAGGATTTTGCTCACTTGCACTCTGACTATTTGAATAATGGTTGGCCTTTTCCTAGTAAACGTTGAAGAAGAAAGATATTTGAATGTGCAGATTGTCTGACATTCTCCGTTCTCATAAAATTGCTTGAGAAACAGATAAGAAGTTTGTGACAAAAAGTTATCTTGTAACTTAGTGTATAAAATATAAGCAATAAAATAGATTGTTACAGTTCGTATCCCTCATAGAATCATAAAAATGTAACATTGGTATTCTCATGGAGAAAGTCAGGACATTATACCACTTTCTTTCTTCATCCATAAGACAAAATAATTGTTTATACATCTTTAGAAATTAATGAAAATTAAAATATTGTCACAGAGCACGTAGAAGACGTTTATTTACAGAAAATCATAATGTGGCTACTAATACATGAGAGCCTGCAATCCCTGTATAAAATCATGTATTTAATTTCCTTATAAAACATGTGATTCTTCAATCTCTGTATAAAAAACAGCTTCTAATTTGCACCCAGTCGCCTATTAAAATAAATCATATAGCTGCCTAACTGTGATAAGTTATTACTATTAAGTTCTGATGTCACACTTCCTACTACCAGAGCCAGTAGCCTGGGTGAAAAAGAAATAAGGTCATGTGGCTAAATTAAGGCAGCTGTTTAAGGAACTAAAAAGGGAGTGGAATTATTATTTCTTCTGCTCTGTTTCCTAACTGTAAGTGACAAGCAGAAAGAAGATATTTACAACTACATTTTTATTTTTGCTCTTCCTAGGTAATTATAGCAGGTTAGAATCTTTCTCTATGTTTCTACACATTCCACGCTACTGCACATTTTTAAAAAAACCGACTTGTATTAAACTGATTCAAATGCAGTGTTACATCAAATATCTATCAGCTTTATATGTTTAATTTTACACTAAAGATTCTATTTTTATTCTTTATGTTGGCAACATATTTATATGTGCAAAGGATTCAAACGTTTTATGTGAAAGGTGATGGTGTGACAATGTATTATAAGTACCCACTCCTGTAAATGATAAGGATATTAAAGGTCACCAAAGACTTCCATAAACTTGCAAAGAAACTATGGGCTCATTCTTTTAAATTTTCTTGAAACTCCTGTGTGATTAGCAATATCCTTATATTTCGCAGGGGCTACTTTATGTCGTATATTACAGATGATTTGCCCCCCCCCTGAGGAACTTCCTGATAATCCTTGGATTCCTTGTCGCCTGCCCGCTGATTGAACATCGCAAACTGTATTCTTACAAGGGAGCGGGAGCTTGTTTCTCCACCCTGGATCAGCTACCTCCCTTTTGGACCTAATACAGCGGAACGCCTGTCCCACACCCTCTTGTACACTACCGCCCTGATGAAGGTGTAGCCCTGGCTGGGGAGTCACACCGGAACGCGTGTTGGCGTTTTTGAGTTGGACAGCAGGATTGTTTTTCCATTGTCAATCGAAGTTTTTCTTCCTTGCTGCTACCCATGTTTCTGATGACTTATTTCCATCTTGTCATCCTACCATCATGTGGCGCATATGTACCCCTTTGATTATGCGTTTGATTGTAGTTTGGTGTATGATTTAATATGGAATGTGTGTTGGAATGTGTGTGAGTTTTGAACAGTGTGTGTGGGACTGCCTTTGTCTTTGATAATGCTTTCCAATTTCAAATGAGGTTGATTATTTTAAAATTTGGTATACACTTTTGTCGCTCCATGAATTGAACTTTTAAGTCTTTGGAAAAAACAATAAAAATAATTGAATGTATCAGCGGACTTGAATTGTGTCTCCATTGATGGGTGCTCCTTTGCCTTTGCTTGAATATCAAGGATCCTCCTGTAGGACCTGATCTAAAGAATCTTGGCAGGTACTCCCTAGTTTCTATTGACTGTTTACTTTCCCCTGGTTACCTGCCTACATCGTTTCAGGAGACCCCCTTCTCTTTAGTTCACACCCTAGGGTAGATCAACAGCCAGATATTCCCTTCTATTTATATGGATGTTTGAAGTACAAAGAAAATTGAAGCAGAGCTATTTTAGAACTGCCCTTTTAGGTAAAACAAAGCACAGTTTCTAGACCTTGGATACTGGGTAGCCATCTATCACAAAAGCAAAACGACCATATCTTAATAGCACTATGCTTAATTCACTGCAAGGCTCCAACACTCCCAGATTGGAGAGATTATTTTGCAATCTTCATCTTTGTCCTCCATGCCACACCTAAGCACTGGGTCAGATAAAAGAGAAAAATATACATATTGCTTCTTCAAGGACATCTGTATTGATTCCCTTCAAGAAGAACTTGCTAACCTCTCATACTTCCACCAGCCCATATGAAACATCTACCCACTCTACAACTCATTAACACTGTTCCAAAAGACTACATAGAACTAAACAAAATACTGAACACTCAATCCATGAGCCCCAAACTCCATACCCTATAGTACACAAAGGAGCTCTCAAATAATAAAATGCTCTATGAGTAGACAAGTAAATAAATGGAGACACGCCAAAATCCCTGATGACCTCACTCACTTAAAGGACATTTATCACAGGTTATTCATTCCTCCTTGCCAAAGCTATCTTTTACAAAACATCATAGGACCAACCTTGCCTAATGGGCCCTACTAGCAGTTGGTTAAAAATCATAAAAAAGGGGGACAAAGTAGGTACCACTTAGCTCGCAAACTCAGAGTACAACCCACATCCTAAAGGTCGAGCAAATGAGCACTGAATGAAAAAACAATATGCTTTTTGAGTATTTAATCATGAGATTTATATACAAGACTCATCACAGCGGGAACTCATACATCGCTTCCTAGACCGATGTGACTAGCCCCCCGTATCCATCCAATATGAAGATTGCCTCAAAGTGGCTATTGTTACTAAGGAGATTCAACAAGTGATCAAAGCGTGCCAAAGGACAGCACTCCAGACCCAGATGGGCTCCCTCTTGAGTTCTACAAGACCCTTTTAACATCCCTACAAGATCATTTGCTTGCTCTCTACAACTCTTTTCCATCAAGTACTGGGAAGAGTGAGAGGTGTGGCGCCGCGGCCAGGACGACTGACGCTGGAATCTGGGGATCACGGTTCGATCCCTGGTGCCGGCGGCAGATTAGCCCAGCACCATGTGACTCTGGGCAATAGCTTGCTTAATCTTCCCGACGGCCCCCAGCGCCTAGAGACTCTTACGGGTGAATTATTATTATTAGTACTAGTCTAGCCCCAACTGTGCATGAAGTAGGGATACCTCTGATCCCCAAATCTAGCAAAGACCAACCAAATGCACATCTTTTAGATTCATAGCCTTTTAAATGTAGAAGTAAAAACTTACACAAAAATACTGGCAATGCATCTAGACCACCTCCTCCAGGGATTGATAGAACTGGACGAAGTGGGGTTTATCCACAAACAACAGGGAGCCAACAAACATCCACTGCTTAGCCCATTTGATCAAAAAATCAGACAAGTGAAATATCCCAGCACTGTTATTCTCCCTAGACACGCTGAAAGCCTTTGACAGCGTTAGTTGGCTCTTCCTTGCTGAAGTGCTCCGCAAACTTAATCTGGGACAGGGCATGATTGAGAAAATCCTGGCACCCTATACTGACCCCACAGCAATGATCAGGGTGAATGGACAATATACAGAACACATTACACTGGCATGGGGAACACGCTGGGCTGTCCTCTGTTAACCTTCTCTTCACCCTCCCAGTGGAAGCCTTAGCCATAACGACCCAATAAGACCAGGGAACATCTGGTATCCTGATTGGGCTCCAGATCCACAAGCTCTATCGGTTTGCTGACAATATCTTCCTCATACTGACCAACCCAGTGGAGTCCCTTGCGTCCCTTCTCCCTCTTCTTGAAGAATTTAAAGAGGTGTTGAGGTTTCAAGATTAGTCTCATAAAGTCCTACATTCTCAACATTACTATACCAGAGGATGACATTGCTGCCCTGGTAGCGACCATTCCCTTTCACTGGGCTAAACACTCCATTAATTATCTGGGATTCACAATCAAACAGCAACTTGAAGATTGGTTAAAGGCTACTTGGAAACAACTCTGCAAAAACATCCTAAATGACATACAATGATGGCAGTCGCTCCATCTTTCATGGCTGGGTTGCAAATACTTTGTCTAAATGAACATTCTTCCCTGGGCCCTATATCGATTCCAAAACCTTCTTATTCCCATACCGGGCCATCCAGGCCTTCATCTGGCCAGGCAAATCTCAGCGGATCTCTAGCAAAATGCTAATGCTTCCAAGACAAATGGGGCTGGTGTGTCCCAGTCTTTTGGAATACTACTGGGCAGCCGATGTCCAATACATTTTGGAGAGAGTAGTGCACAAAAGTGAAAAAGATTGGCTCTATGTGGATAGTGCGGTGGCGTGTCACCTATTTTAGGACTTGGCCTATTTCCCACACTTCACATGCCCCAAAGGTGCCTATGCCATTCCCCAAACTAGGATAGTCTTGGATGTCTGGGAACAGATACCAGGTAAGAAAGGTTTTGCCACCTTTCTCTCCCCAACATTCTTATAACCAGAAACCCAGCATTCAAGCCTGCCCTTCCTCCTAACACATTTTCAGAATGGGAAAGGGGCAACTGCTAAACTATTGGTGACCTTTTCCAGGGCGATGACATCAAACTGCTTGAAAACTGGAAATAGCAATTCTGGGTCGTAGAACACTCGCAACATCAATATTACCAGCTTAGACATAGGGCCCTCCACCCCATTAATACCAGGGCCAGTACTAGACCACCCACCCCTTTTGAAAAAAGGAATGATCTCTAAAACCTATCAGGCTACAGAAGCTTCCAAGCCTAAAACACTTTGCATCTAAAAAACTAGATGGGCAAGAGATTTCCGAATAGACACCACCTCAAAGGAATGAGACATACTATGGGCAGATATACCCAAATCGCTGTGCAGTATCCTCCAACAGGAATTGGCATGCAAAGCTATATTTCCAATGGTAGCTCACTTCGACCTGCCAACAGTCCATTTTCTCTACAGCCTCTGATGTCTGATGGAGATATGACAAAGACGTGAGCACCTTTCAACACTTATGGTAGACTGCACCCTCATTCAGCCATTCTGGAAAGTGATTTTTGGGACACATGAAGGCCACCATAGGGTACTCGATTCCAGCCGAGCCCTCTCTAGCTGCCACTGTCACCAGTTGGGGGGCTCCAAGTCCCAGGGTTCTGTTATGATAAATAAGCAGGATATACCAAGGAATATCTTGAAGTAGATTTATTCATAGTGGAAGAACCTAAACTGCCTCTTGCCAGACACAGCTGGATCAACTGCTGTTGATTCCTAAAGCATGACATCACATCAGAACATCCAAGGCATCACAGAGATGCAACATTCTAGGCAATGAAAGATATGAGCAATAGTGAACAGATCAACAACATATAAATATAACACATCTCCCCCTTTTATCAACACAACTAAAAAATAAAATGAAGAAAGTAATACTACAGCTAAAGAACATGCAGATTCGTGAAACATAATCATTCAAATAAGCAGGTAACCTTCTTTCACTAGCATCCCTCAAAATGGGTGAAGCACCAGACCCATCTCCCTGCCTAGCAGGCAAACCATCACAATCAGGTACAATTGCCTCTTCACAGGAGGAAGACTCACCAGCTTTTTCCTATGAAAACTCCACATCTCTCATCAACATCCATGGCGAACAATGTTCATAATCATCCCTTCCCTCCAACTTTTCTCCAAGCTTGTATTCTCCCCTTTGATACAACGCCACCCTCCTTAAATTCCACACTTGTCCATTGGTTAATCTGACCCAATTACCACCTACATTTTTTACTTTGAAAGGTCCTCTGAACTTATTTACAAAATTCCCTTGCCCACCAGGTTTTACTTTCACCCAGTCTCCAACCTTATAAAAACACTTCTGCTTCTCAGACCATTTCTCACATCCTGTATCACCCTTTGATGGTCTCTTACGCATCCGAGGCGGAACTAGTTTGGTGGCAGCCTCTCTTCCCCGCATCATTCCAAACTGACTATTTCCCAGATCGTTGTTCACAGTTGTACGATACGCCCACAACATGTCACTCACGGACTCAATTACAGATAACCCAGCTCCATGAGCTAACTGCATTGTACCTTTAACCATACAGTTAATGCGTTCCACAAGTCCGTTTCCCTGTGGGTTGTATAACGCACAACAAGAATGTTTTATACCTTCTGATCCTAAAAATTCCCTCATTTCTATTGAAGTTAATTGCGTTCCATTGTCAGTCAGTACAATTTCTGGAAAGCCCTCCCTTTTAAAAATCTCACTCAGAACAGCAATGGTTGACTTTGTCGTGATATTGTTCATAAAAGCAACCTCCACCCATTTCGATTTTGCATCTACCAATACCACTGCAAACTTCTCATTCTCCTTCAAAAATGAAAATGGACCAATAAAGTCCAAGCAAACTTTTTCCCAAACTCTATCAGCCATGGAAACGTGCTGTAGCTCCACAGAAGATCCAATGCCTAACCTCAATCTTTTCTCAGATTCCTTGCACGCCACGCACCTTTCCACCCAATCCTTCACCTGCTGATCCATTGACACCCACCAATAAAATTCTCTCAACCTCCTTATAGTCATCGTTTGCCCCATAAGGCCCTCATGTGCTAACCCTATCAGTTTTGCACGCAAACCTTGCGGCGGTACAAATTTGTCCTCATGCATAACCACACCATCTTCACCAACAGACATTTGATCCACAATCTTCAAAAATGGACGCACGCCAAGTGGAACTGAACTTTCCCTTCTAATATCACCCTTCACCATCCTGCTAACACCCATGAGTGTCGCATCCAGCTCCATTTCTTTAATCCATTCCTTCCTTTGAATAGCACCATCCAAACTCTCTAATGCATCCTCAACACTAGCCACTACCTCTTCTATTGAAAGATCTGAAACAATAGCTTCCTTATCTGGTAGTCTTGACAAGCAGTCAGCAACCTTGTTGCGCCAACCTGGAACATATTCTATTTTACAATCACAATCTTGTAATTTTACCGCCTTCTAGTCAACCTACCAGAACAATTACCTATCCCTCCTGGCCCTAAAACGTTCGATAGTGGTTTGTGATCAGTCCTCAACCGAAAATGACTACCCCACAAGAATACTCTAAAATGAGTAGCTGCCCACGCCGCAGCCAAAGCCTCCCTCTCTATAACTGAATAGTTATGCTCAGACTCTGACAATGAACGTGAGGCAAATACCACAGTTTTTTTTCCACTCCACCATGCACTTGTGCTAACACAGCTCCAATACCCACCGCACTGGCATCCACGGTAAGTATATTTTCTAAACCATTCTTGAAAGGAGTCAACACACCCGCATGCACTATCTCCTCCTTGATTAAGTCAAACGCAGATTGTTGCATTTTTCCCCACCAAAGTTGGGTTCTTCTTTTTTTTTCAGTTTAGGAAAACTATCTTCCTCAATTAAATCCCTTTCTCCACGTGTCTGGTCAAGATCCCGTCGCCAAATTTGTTATGATAAATAAGCAGGATATACCAAGGAATATCTTGAAGTAGATTTATTCATAGAGTAAGAACCTAAACAGCCTCTTGCCAGACACAGCTGGATCAACTGCTGTTGATGCCTAAAGCATTAAAAAAGTAAAGGTGTCCCTAGAATCGAATACCCCCGTAGGAGTGGTCAGTGAAGAACTATAAAACTCACTGCACTATATTACTGCACAATCACCAAAAATGCATCTAGAATATTGTATCAATCAACAACATTTCATGTATCTAAGAGACATGGACTGAGCAACAGTCTGCAATTTCAACATTAGCTGAGGAATAGTGTTATTTAGATTTTGTGACAGCTTCTTAAAGTACTACAAGTAATACATTTTGCATAAAGTTGAACATGAATTTATTACATATCATAGGTAAAAAGATTCTTCACCATTATTAAGCAATACACAAAAAAATTACAAAAAATATGTAAACAGTATACAGTATGTTACACAATCTATTAAAAAGTGGTCTGGCGAACAATAGTCTGTGAGAGTAAACAATATATAACACAATCAATTAAAAAGTGTTCTTGAGAACAAAAGTCGACGCGCCGTTTCGGTTAAAAACCTTCTTCAGGACAGTTTCTATAAGGAAACACAAAATTACTCAATAGTACTAAAAACATACATACAATGCCTATGAACATTTATATATTTAGTCTTGCAAACTGAAGCTCTGTGATAACAAGATACATTTTTGGGCATTACTGCTGTTTAGGGCTTATCAAGAACGAACTGTATAACCAATAAATAGTAGGATGATTTTCCAGATGCATCCACTATTGGTGGGGTATCTTTTGTGCCAACTTAAAGAATAAGACAATTTCATTTTTACTATGTAGTGATGGTTGTATCAGTAAACAAGTGGGATTGCGCGCTATGAGCAAGGTTAAATTTATGTGCAGCACCCAAGAAATAAAGTGCTGATTCACGATTACATAAAGGATGATGTAATCTATAAGGTAAGGCCCTCTTACCTCAAACAGTATTTCTGTATCTCACTCAGGTTTTTCTTACTGAGATCAATTATTAAAACGGTGTCCTAGTGTAGGTCCACACTTGAGACGACAACTTTCCCCAGTGATAGGGCTGGGTCTAGTTGTTTAATGATTATGAAATCAAGAAGATAAAGGAGTATTTTTAAATCATTTCATATGTCGTATATGATTATTATCCTATCCTGCTGGTTGGTCATAGTTGGATAGAGATATACCTTGTTATTGGATCAGTTAGTTCCGTACTGTGTCGGAGATGCCACCGATTGTTGTTTGTATTGTTTTATTCATACTGTAAGATAAAAGAAGGCTCGCATGATTCTTATAAATCAATACTCGTGGTCCTCAAGAGGTTGTTCCTATTCTATGAAACTCACCAGGAGAGGGAGCTCTGTCAATCACTGTAGCCGCGTGCTATATGTGCTTCATCAGCTGTTTCTAGATATTGGAAGATCCACCCGGTATCTAAAACATCTGTTAAGATATAAATGATAAATAATTCCCTGTTACCTCTTATTCTGTATATATGCCGATATATGGTCTTATACGCTTAATATTGCTTGCATTGAAGAAATACTATCATTATCGTATATTAAATGCGAACTTGTTTTTATGACTAGACTTTTTACTTAGAGCCGATTAAGCCATTTCATTTCCCTATTCAGATTTAATCCTTGGGGTTCTAGAAACTCCCCATATATTTACTCAAAGTAAACCTATTCTACGAAATTGGTTATGTGTCTATTCGTTATTGTTTATAGTGAAAAGATATTGCTACTATCCTGCCAAGAGCCAAATGACAAAATGTATCTATGTTACGCTCACTAACAGGATTCAGCCATATCAAGGGCTGTTTACCACATTTCGAAGCCGGAAAGGCATTCACGCTCTAAAGTTTAAAAGTTTCAAAGTAACCCTACTAACGCGCCGTGACCCGTGTGCTTACCATAATCAAAGTGAACGGCCTCCCTGCTCCTCCGATCACAGCGTACGGGGTTCTGTTTTGTTCGATAGAAAACATTGGGAGCTACTAATCCTATTACCCCGGCACTATATGGACTCCCCAAGGTCCATAAAGATATGGCTAATCCACCTATGCGTCCAATTGTTTCCAGCATTGGCTCTCTCACTGAGCCCTTGAGCAAGTATGCAGATGTATTTTTACAGCCTCTTGTAGTGACTCAAAAGGCATATATTAAAGACACTACATCTATCATACAAAAACTGGAAGGTCTCGAATTCAATCCAGAAACTCAGCTATTGGTAACATTGGATATCAAGGCGCTGTATACTAATATCCCTCAGGACGCCACCATTGAAATGATCAAATCTATGCTTAGTACAGAAGAAAATTGTCTCAAAGCCCATGAAATCTTTATCATAGAATGTGTATCCCTGGTGCTAATTGTGAAGAATCTTTTTACCTATGATATGTAATAAATTCATGTTCAACTTTAAGCAAAATGTATTACTTGTAGTACTTTAAGAAGCTGTCACAAAATCTAAATAACACTATTCCTCAGCTAATGTTGAAATTGCAGACTGTTGCTCAGTCCAGGTCTCTTAGATACATGAAATGTTATTGATTGATACAATATTCTAGATGCATTTTTGGTGGTTGTGCAGTAATATAGTGCAGTGAGTTTTATAGTTCTTCACTGACCACTCCTACGGGGGTATTCGATTCTAGGGACACCTTTACTTTTTTAATTTTACTCCCCTGGTCCCTGAACCTTTACATCAGGGGGCCTCCTATACTTTCACTTCTAGATGCCTAAAGCATGACATCACATCAGAACATCCAAGGCATCACAGAGATGCAACATTCTAGGCAATGAAAGATATGAGCAATAGTGAACAGATCAACAACATATAAATATAACAGGTTCCTTGCTCTCCCAGGATGGAGGAGCTTTCCACCGCTGCGCTTTAAAAGGCGCCAATGCTCACTGCAGTGTGGGACGCATTGCTGCACCGTTGCCACTGTCACCATTGGGTGACTCCAAGCCCCATGGTACCTTGCTCTCCCAGGAGGGAGGAGATTTCCACTGCTGTGCTTTTAAAAGCACCAATGCTCACCACAGCGCGGGACTCGCAGGGGCCGCGCCCCGGGCAAAGCCTGGGCCAAGGGCAGGCCCATCCTTGCCCATTATTGCCAGGTAGAGGCAGGGCAGGGCAGGGCCACCCCCCTTTCATCCGGCCCTCGATCCAATGCTGCGGATTGTCATTTGCTTATTAAGGTACTGTGCAAACTCTTCGTCTTACATGAGGAAGCCCCACGCAGATAGAAACCGATAAAATCTACTGACTGGAATCCATAGTACGGGTTTATGAACAAACAAATCACCAGTGTAGCTGTTTTTGTCCAACTTTATCTCTCTGTTAGTGTATTGAGTACCAGCTAACTGGTTATTTACTGCTATCTCTTCATTAACAGCTGTTCCGTATAGATCAAAACATGGGTAAGAAGAAAACAATGGAGGGTGCTGGAGGAGGAGGCAGTGGCAATGGTCGGATTGATAAGGGGAAAAAGGCAAGGAAATCACTCATACACGCAGGTAGTAACTGCATGCTGGGTCGATTAGACACCCTTATTAGTGAGTGTGAAGGCATCTTAGAGGCTGAACCAACCACGTTCCACACCTCTGGCCAATCCTACTCCCAATCCCCGTCTAGAACCACCAGCCCCCTATGTTTAACCACCCTCCCAACAATTTTTCAAAAACCTCCTCAAAAGAGAGCTTCCACATCCAATAAAGACACATCCTCAGAGATGCCAGCAGACCCTGCAAGGGCCTCTCATCCCCCTATCTCCCCTATTTGCACTAGTGATTGCCAGTCGGGACCTGCAATTTCTTGCACAAACAGGCTTTCACTACTGGCGGGATTGCCTGATGATTATAGCTAAGCCACGCCTCAGATACCCCTTACGTCTGTTGCAGGGTCCAGTATAGAGCACAATATAGAATTGCAGGACACATCTCAGCTTACTAACATGCTTAGGCTTGAGATAGGGACCTTGAGATCCATGATTGTAGACTTTACTACCTTGGTAAAATGTATACTACACAAGGAGTCACCCAGTCAGCAGCGTGCAAACCTCTTGACAGAACACTATACACAACCTCATGTGGCGCATGTGGTAGCTACAGAGGATAGGGCCACTTTAGGCCATGATTTCCTTCCGCTCCCATCCGTCACCTCAGCTTATAGGCACACCTCATCTCACCCCATATCCAACTGGCCAAATAACTCTAAAACTAGGGCCCCTAAAGATCTTTACAGCATAGTTCCTTCCCAGGTTTCCATAAATCACATCAGCCCCACCACTCCATCTCTGGCACACCGCCCCCCCCGTCCTAGAATGCCCAACATCAGACGAACCATTTAGATACCCCTACTTGTTCATGCTCTGAAAATCTATATGGTCAATGTCCCTAAGCTTGGCTTTAAGAGCAGCCTTGAAAATGAACACTTGCTGACTAATAAATCTATCCATTGGATCTGCCACGTTAGCGATTGCCATTCAGTGATATGGGATGATATTACTAGCGCTCGGAGATGTACGTCGCCAGTCCAACCACTTGATTGCACTGAGCTCACCATGAGTAGGGCCAATTTGGCTGAAAACCTCCCTGCCGCCCTGAAACTTCCCCCATACAATTTAGGCAATTTCCGCCTGTCACCCGGAGTAGGCAATTCACCATGCAACCACCTATTCCCTCAGTTGGATGAACCTCATGGGAGGCTAGCAATTGACTACAGTCTGAGCGCCAATTGCACCTTGGACCATATACCATCCTCCCAAATACTAAGTCTAGTTCCTATAACATCTCAGTTCCACTGACCATGACCCATCGGAAGTTAGATTTTGGGGGAAGAAGGCCCAAAATAGCTCCTCAACCATTACTCAGAGGGCCCAGGAAGTGGAATTCTCTATACCCTTAGTTTCCCAGGTATTACCTCATGTCCTAGCCCTGCCCAGTGAATGCACCCCAAGTACGAATACTGTACCTGGAACAGCTCCATGCCATCATCTGAAAATATTATCCTCAAACGTGGCAGGGCTAAAAAGCAAACTGTCAATTCCTCATTGGGATGAATTCATTGAGAGTTTTGACATATGCATCTTTCAGGAGACCTGGAGTCTGGTCCCTCAGCACAAATCAGGTTATGCGTGTTTTCATTCGCCAGCAACCACCACGGGGAGAGGGCGCCTGTCAGGGGTTTTGACCATTTGGGTGAGCATTGCCCTGGGCTGTCGAATCACTCTACAATCAAATCCGAGCCAGGACATCTTGAGACTCACTATTAGGGTACCTAGGGGGGAGTATCCTTGATTTGTTTAATGTTTAATGTTTACATAAGGGGGACTAAAGGGGGTAGACCTTCAGCTATAGTCACAGCTCTGGAAGTAGTCTTAGCTAGCTGCTTGCCCCACTCTAGAGCCGTGGTAGCAGTATACTTTAATTGTACCTTTGAGCCCCTGAACACAGAGGATTTGTTGGGGGTCGAGGATGATAACAATAAATGGGCCGTGCTTCGGCACAGCATACTCCCTGTTAAAAGATGGACACAGTTAGCACACCAACTCACTGCACTCACTATAGAATTTGGCTTGAGGGCAGAAAATGGGAGAACTCGATCCAATATAGTCTGGTTGCAAACACCTATAATAGAGCTGGTTGCCCGTCACACAGTGATTACATCCTACTAGATGTAAGGCTTTGGGGAGACCTTATAGATATGAATGTGGGCACCACCACTGACTGCAACCATTGCCCCCTTTGTGCTAACATGAAATCTCCATGGGCTGTCCTATATCATCCTGAGAGCACCTGAATTTTAACCACCACCAGAGAAGTTGCTCATTCCAACTGCAAAAGATTCCTGAAGTGGAGCAAGGTCGCACTTCAAGAATTCAAAATTGCAGGAATCCGGCAAGTCTTGTCCTCGAGCACTTCAGAGCTTCGGGCTGCAGCCACTACCCACGGAGGCTGGCAGATGTCCTAAATGTCCATTCTTGCACAGTCGAATTAGTAGGTGCATATTTCCTAGCCCCGAGTAAGAGCAGTGAGCCCAGTGCGCCTCTTAAAGGGCCTCACTAGTGGTACCCAAAAGACTGTAGGCATAAACGACAACTTTTAGCGACAGCAATTAGAGATAAGAACTGCCCTTTGATTAGGGTTGCTAGGAAGAACTACAGAGCAGCTTTGCGCGAAGCAAAAATAAATGGGACGAATCACACTTGCAGGAACTCAAAGAAGCAAGTGTAGCTAAGAATAACTATCTATTTTGGACCTTACTCTCACAGGGCAACAGGAATGACGCTTGCTCACTCCCCAATCACATTCAAAGTCATGCTTGGCACGATCACTCCGGGTAGCTCTACTCCGCACCGTAGATTATGCCACTTGAGGAGCAATATGTCCCTTTTGACTCTTCTAGTGCTGACAATAACAGTGAGCCCTTTGTTGTGCCTGAGATCGAGGCTGCGATAAGAAAATTGTTCCCGGTAAAGCAGCCGAGCCAGATGGCCTGCCCGGAGAGCTTTGTTTCGCAGACACCACAAACTGGGCATATTGCAGTCTTCTTCTCGCTAATGCTATTACCAGCGCTAGCCCAATACCGGGATCTTGGAAGGGCGCTAAGGTGGTCCCGATTTACAAGAAGGGTACAAGAGAAGACCCCTCAAACTACAGACCAATTAGTCCGACAGACGCAATGCAGAAGGTCTTTGGCCAAGTCCTGTTACAGAGGATGCAACTATGATCCTCTCCCAGTATCAGGCTGGCTTTAAGGCCTGCATCGGAATGATTGACCGGGTCTATAGGCATTGGAAGACTGTGGTAATTGGCAAGGGCAGTATTTACCTTGCATTCATCAATTTAAAGACTGCTTTTGACCTGGTACCAAGGAACAAGCTGTGGCAAGTGCTTAGCGATATGGGCATGCCTCCCATCATCCTCAATCTGCTCGTACAGCTCCACAAGGGTAATTATGCTCAGGTGAGATGGGGAACACAAGGCCAGCTGACGGAGTGGATCCCTGTTAACAGGGTGGTCTGCCAGGGTTGTATCATGGCACCCACCCTGTTCTCTCTTTATATGAACGGGGTGGTCAGCTTTCTGCAAGAAGACCCAGGAGATGCACCAACCCTGGCGGGTCACAAGGTACCGACACTCCTGTTCGCTGATGACACCCTGCTGGTGTCAAAGACCCCAGCAGGGTTACAAAGACTGCTCAACAGTTTCCAATCCTGTTGTGATTCTCGTGGAATGGTTATCACTACAAAAAACAAGCTCATGACATTCAACCCCCACAAATCGTTAAGAAGCACTCTTGTGCTTGGCGGAGCACACCTGGAGAGAGTCAGTTCCTTTGACTATCTTGGTGTCAGACTCTCTGCCAAAATGTCATGGATGCCCCACCTAGCCAAGATGCTCCTGGGTCATAACCGCTTGACCGGAGCAGTAAGGAAAGAACATTGTTCCTCACAAAGTAGACCAGTTGCACCGGCGCTCACGGTTTATGATGCTAAAGCAGTTAGTACAGCTCTTATAATGTCGATGATGGATGTATGACGTTACTCCGCATACCGTTACAACTACCTACCATTACAACGCGACCATTACAACGCATACCATTACAACGCATAGCGCTTTGGGGTGCTGGATAGTGGTAAGTATAATTTACTATTCTAACTCCAGTCCCCGTGGACCCTAGGGAAGGTGTTGGATAGTAAATTATACCATTCCCTATCCTATAGCGCCCCCCAGCGCAATGCGTTGTAATGGTATGCGTTATAAAAGTCGCGTTGTAATGGTAGTGCGGAGTAACGAATGCGTTGTAACAGGTGCATACCGTTGATGATATTTGTGGATCCGAACACAAGTTCTTGAGGAAGCTGGTGATGCTCCCCCGTAACATCCTACTGCCACCCTTAATGCTTGATATGGGCAGACGGTTGATGTTATGTTATGTTATGTAATTGGGTGTCTTATAAAGCGCTCGGCTACTCGGGCAGAGTGACCCGGCGCTATACAGATCTGTAGAGGAGTGGGCGGAAAAACGCTAGACAGACTATAGTCCGAAAAGCCAGGTCTTTTGTCCTTTCCTAAAGGACAGCAGATTATCTGATTTTCTAAGGGAAAAGGGAAGTTTGTTCCAGAGTTGAGGGGCCAGCTGTCTGTATGAGCGACCACCAATGCATGCACGTTTAGTAGCTGGGACAATAGCCAGTGCTTGTTAGGAGGAGCGAAGAGATCTAGAGGGAAAATAGAACAGGACTCTTTTCCTTAGATAGACAGCACCAATACCATGCAAGGATTTAAAAGCCATGGTAAGAGTCTTAAAATAGATACATTTACGCACCAGCAGCCAATGTAGGGAATTCAGGAGAGCCGAGGTATGAGCCCTACGGCTGAGGCCACAAATGGCCCTTGCAGCCGAGTTCAGTACCGATTGGAGGCGTGCAAAAAGGTATTCCGGAAGGCCCAAATAAAGTACATTGGCGTAATTTAGCCTAGAGCCGATCAGCGCCTGAACCATGATTCTCCTGTGATCATGGGAGAGAAAGGAATTTCCTAAGGGTTCGTAACAGGGCAAAGCACTGGCCGACTAGATTGAGAATCTGTGGTTTGAGGGTTAAGCTATTATCAATTTTTACACCCATATTCTTTGCAAGGGAGGTGGCGGATGACGGAGGATGCATATCAGTAGGCCACCACGCTTTCCAGTGGGCGTCAGGGGGACAGCCAAAGAAAAGAATCTCAGACTTATCCGAATTGCATCTTAGCTGGTTCTGATGAAACCAAGAAAAGACGGCCTCAAGGCAGCTCCTGATGGTATCACCGACGAAATCTGTGTTCTTGTCGCAGGTGAAGAGAAGCTGCGTGTCGTCGGCGTAGGACACAATCCGGGCTCCATGAGATTCCACCGAATCAGCCAGGGGAGACAGATAAATATTAAAAAGTGTGGGGCTCAATAACGAGCCCTGTGGAACTCCCACATACAACGGCGGAACAGTAGCCGAAAAGGGAGGGGCCTAGATCGATTGTTGGCGGCCAGACAGAAAAGACTCGAACCAATTGAATACCGTCCCTCTCAGTCCAATCTCCTGGAGTCTTGAAAGAAGACGTCCGTGAGGGATGGTATCAAAGGCCGCTGGTATGGCAACCCCTAATAAACTACATGTCAGCACTCAAATACAGCACATATATACCTCAAAGGTTCAGGGCACTCCAAATCCTTTGACTAAGAGTAGGGTTCACCACTCCTGTTGTATTTTTGGATGCCACCACCACTATTTCCACCCCTCACTATCCTTCTATATCTCTTCCCCATTCTGCTTTCCCCTTACCCCCTTCCCTTCCCCGGGGTGGGCATTCCCAAACTATCCTCACTTCTTGCCGCGTACCCACCCTTTGGGTGGACTTGCTCAGGGTTCTGCTTGGGGGGAGGATGGATAGTGTTGTATGCATGCTGTTTCTGTATGGATGCTTTTTGTGTCGGCAAGAAGATCTTCAGTTGTTATCCCCTGTTTTTTGCATATGGAAATGGAATAAAAAGATTTTTTGAAAAAAGAGTTAAGTGCCAACTGTGGTCATCTGGTTACACTTGTTCAGTATCTAAGCGCACATTAAGACCGGCCACTCAATTTTATTGTTGAAAGCTGATACAGATCCAAAGTCATATTAAGCGCCAGCCAAAGATAATGACAAGCAGCATTGATTTCAACATTTTCCATAATGAAATAACTGTGTTGGTGTAAAATAACACATTACAGAGAAAAGAGAAAATAAAATGGTAACAACAAACAATAGTACCATAACAATATCGCTGGAGGCCTCCAATGATCAAAGACATGTAGGTCAATGCAATTGAATACATACATGTATTAGGTCAACATCCATAGCGTAGCAAAATACCATTAACCCAACAATTCTTCGATAGCAGAGACCGAAGGAGGAGGATTAATGTCTAGTCCCCTGTAATACACCCACCGCTTCCATATTTTATAGTGTTTCTGGGGGCACCTCGTTGCTGCAAAAACCTGGATTTCTAGACCCATACAAAAGTCGAGCCCTTTCTTCCAGGTCGCAACCAACGATGGAGACTCACACTGTCACTTCCACACCAGAGCCACATCTTGCTTAGCCAGCGTAAGGCCAAGAAACAGTAAGTGGAGCTTATATCTATTGCCACCTATTCCCTCAGTTATATGGAGCAAGTATAGTCGAGGGGTGGTTTGAAAGTCCCAGGGCAGAACCTCGAAACGGCATGCAGCAACCCCCCTCCAAAACTGCGACATGGATGTACACTGCCATTTTGTGTGTAAGAAGTTGCCCAACATCACAAGCATCTAGGGGACGTAATCAGCCCCACCTGCCACAGCTTATATCTGTTGAAGTACACCAGATGCAGGTACTTGAATTGGATCAGACGCAGGTAGGCAGCTATCGCTGCACCACGTGGGGCTTCGACTTCCTTCACCCAATCATCCTCATCATGGGGCCCTAGGTCTAGCTGCCAGTCCTCCCGTCTTTTATTTAGAGTGGTAGGGGTATTATTAATGAGTGGATGGTAGATCTATGTGATTTTGTGAAGCCCCAGATCACCCATAAAGACTTTGGCCTTGATGGGGTTAAATTCAGGTATAGTATCTGGCTGCGCCAAATATGGGGAAAGGGCATGTCTCAGTTGTAAATTTATGTAGAATTGTGTGTGGGGCATATTCAATTCTGTCTGTAGTTTTTGGAAAGATTTCAAGCAACCTCATTGTTTAACTGCCCCTACTGTAACAATGCCAATGGCCTCTCAACCCTGAAAACCAGATAGCTGCATCACTTGGGATAGCTGACTATTGCGCCGCAGCCAAGACTCTTGCCGCCACACCAGCCGGGGGACTACCAGGACCAGCAGCCGCTCCGCACAGCTCACCTGGTGTGAATTGTGATCTTGCTTATTACGGCTCGCGGCCCCCGCTTAGCGGGAGCCGCTCGCAGCCGAGACTCTTGCCGCCTCACCAGCCGGGTGACTACCAGGACCAGCAGCCCCTCCGCACAGCTCACCTGGTGCAAATTGTGATTTGGCTTATTACGACTCGCGGCCCCGCTGCTTGCAGCCGAGACTCTTGCCACCACACCAGCCGGGGGACTACCAGGACCAGCAGCCCCTACGCACAGCTCACCTGGTGCGAATTGTGATTTCGCTTATTACGGCTCGCGGCCCCCGCTTCGTGGGAGCTGCTTGCAGCCGAGACTCTTGCCACCACACCAGCCGGGGGACTACCAGGACCAGCAGCCCCTCCGCACAGCTCACCTGGTGCGAATTGTGATCTTGCTTATTACGGCTCACGGACTCCGCTACGTGGGACACGCGCGGGCACGTGCCGGGCGAAGCCCAGGCCAAAGGCGTGCCCGTTTGAGCCCATTAGAGCCAGGTAGAGGCTGGGCTGGGCCACCCCTCTAAAGTCCCTGATATACACAAGGGTATCGTAAGTGGCATCAACCACAATAACTAGTATTAGTGTGTTAAAGTAGTCTGTGCTTGATACGCAATGTCAGCGCGCGAAGGAAGAGGGAGGAAAGGAGCGGGAACTGGGTACGTCGCTGGGACCCTCGATCAATTTATAACGAGGGCTACCTCAGTATTGGCACATGAGATTGCCCTTACGTAATGTCGCCTCTCAATGGACCCAGTATTTTCCAAAAGATCATCATTGGGGGCCATTGTGAACGCGTCCACGCCAGAAAAACATGGCCAGACCGCTCCGGCTATCACATCACAGGCTGAGAATATAAGTATACAGGAAATCTCAACTCCATCAACACCCCGTAGCACAGGGCTGAACTTACAAATGAATACAGTAACGGGTGTGGCAGCAGTTCATGACGAGCCCCGTCAACCAGCTGATTATTTGAAGGGGGCTACCTCGAAAAGGAAGCGAGGAGCAACTCGAGGTGGTACACAGCAGAAAGGGAAGAAGTCTAAGACCACTAATCAAAGTATACAGAAGGATATCCCCAATTCCGTCCCCTCAATTGCCAAAGCCCCACAAGGAACCCAGCTAGGGGGAAACTATTCAAATAGGGCTGACCCTGTAACCATAACAGGACCATTGCAGAACGAGGATATGTATTGGAGGAAAATCCAGGTGCAGGATTCAATTTATTTCTACAGGCCAGAAAACTTGAGGCCCAACGGTGGGCATTGGGAAGCCTATAGGGGGAGGATGGTGCAGTTAGACAGATTGAGAGGATGGGCCGATAGTGAGAGGAGTGAGTTACCGGAAACAGTTGCAATGGGAGCACACATATCTGATAGTCAGGTAGCCACAATGAGGGAAGGAGGAGTGTTCGCACTCCCGTTATTTAATAAATATGCGCCACTTGGTTGGGGAAGACACCTCAGCGAAGTGGACAGACAACACGATGAAGAGACCGGAAAAGAAAGGAAGTTACACGCAATATTACAAGTAGGGGAGCATTTGGATTGCGCACCTCTGAATGAGAATCAGCTGATACTGTGTAACTCACATCCAGTTAGATTCATGGGCGCCCAAATAGGCAATGGCCTCACTATGGCCACTTGTCCCCCTAACAACTGTCAAGGGAGTTCCCTTGAACTAGTATCCTGGAATGTGGCTGGTTTATCTGCCAAATTTCAAAACATCGAGTGGCTTGAATACATTAACAGATTTAATATAATCTGTGTACAGGAAACCTGGGAAGTAGACCACACTAACTTTCATTTAGTTGGGTATAAGTCTTTTGGGACCCCCGTAAGTAGGTTCACGGCGGGTAGAGCAAGGGGCTGTCTCCTAACATTGGTACATTTGTGTTTGGAAGGGGTCTGGACTAACCTAAACTGGAACTCGGAATGTATGATAGGCGTACGGCTTTAAAAATAGAGACCTCAATTTAATTCTGGTCAATTTTTATAATGCGGATGCGGGAGGAGGTAGAGCAGGAGAGTAGGATGAAAGACTTGGTTTACAAAGAGAGCAGGACCAGGGCGCAATGGCTCCGCTGATCCTAATAGCTGGGTATTTTATTTGCCATCTGTGCCCGAAGTTGAAAGCATTCACAGAAGACTGGTCCTCATGCAATTTAGAAGAGGGAGTACATTTTGAGCACACAGCGGAATGTAGGGAACTGAGTAGGGCAATGTAAAGACACACAATGAAACATTCAATGGACCTACTAACCATTGAACCTAATAAGCAGGCTAACCCTACCTTCAAAGGAAGGGTATGCAGCTCATACATTGATTTTATACTAGTGTCTCATTTGTTAAAGAAGCAGCTTTTTGGTTTTGCCAGAGAGTGGAGTGGTTTCAGTGACCATAACCCACTAACATTGTCGGTGGCAGTGACAAATGTTAGTAAGGCTATAAGGAGTGGGGTGGGGACCAATAGGGAGAAGGTTACGGACCAAGGTAGGCGCCTGAAATGGTCTAGGCTTAATGGAGAAAGTTTTTATAAGTCCCTCATGGGAGAGGGGAAAAAGCTTTTGGAGGTGTGTCTAGACTTAGCAGTGGAAGGACCCCCGTTAGTGGAGGCATTTGAAGAGATGGGGCGGTTGATAGATGGCCTTATGCATACGACAAGGCAGGGCAAGAGAAAAAATGATCCCAAGTGGTTTGACAGAGGGTGCTCTTTAGCCCAGAGGAACCTAAGAGCAGCTCTTAAACACAAGCCCAGTGATAAACAAAGGGTTATGCGCTGCAGATTAACTTATAAGCAGACAGTAAGACGCCGGAAGAACGCACTCCAAACTCAAACGTGGGAGGACCTAAGAGGAGCGGCTGAACTGAAGGACCTGCCCACTTTCTGGATGATAGTTAATAAACCTTGTTTCCAAAACATAAATAGCCCACAGATAGTGTCTAATGTGCTCCCTGAACAGAAGGTGGAGCACTTCAGAGGACTATTTAACAGGTGGAACACCGAGACACAGGAGAATGAGGAGAGTGGGGGGAGGTGTAATGTGGCGCTAGAATTCACTATATAGGAGATCATTGGGGGCATTAGGGGCCTAACCCGAAATAGGGCCTCAGGACCAGATGGGATCCATCCGGATCTCTTCCTAAGTAAGGTAGACCTATGGGGACCAGTCCTAACAAGAGTAATAAATGTGGCCATAGCCTCTGGGCTCCCGCGCTCATGGTCGACGGCCATAATAGTTCCAATTTTCAAAAAGGAGAGCAGAGATAGCCCTCAATGCTACCGTCCCATCTCCTTGATAGATGTGACTGCTAAAGTGTTGGGCAGAGCAGTTATAAATCGTTTGATGAGCTGGGAAGAGGAACATCAAATCCTTACTGATGTGCAGTACGGATTTAGGGCCAACAGATCAACAACTGACCAATGTCTAAACCTATACTTATTGGTGACAAAATATACAGTTTGCCAACAATGAAACGGTTTATTTAGCCTTCATGGATCTGGCCGCAGCCTTTGACTGCGTGAACAGGGAGAAGTTGTGGGCCATAATGTCCAACTTAGGGGTGGACACATGAGCTAAAGTTAGGTACAATCTGGAGGGAGGTAACACCGAGCCTTTTATCTGCATCAGTGGGGTAAGACAGGGATGTATTTTGGCCCCATTCCTGTTCTCCTTCTATATTAATGGCCTAGAACAATCCCTAAGTAGTTTAAAAGCGGACTCACCTAGAGTAGGCAGCAGAGTGATCCCCATCTTGCTCTACGCAGACGACGCGGTGTTGCGGGCACGGACCCCACTGGGACTACAGCGTCTGCTAGACGGTTTTGTGGATTTCATGACTAGTCTAGATTTATCTGCTAACTTGGCCAAATCGTATGTTATGGAGGTGGGGCCTAAACCCAGAATTATTTTTAGCTATAGAATAGGTGGGATGTATGACATTACAACGCATGCTTTTACCACGCATGCCTTTACAACGCGGTATTTACAACGAATACCTTTACAACGCATAGTGCTTTGGGGCGCTGGATAGTGAATAGTTCAATTTACTATTCCAACTCCAGTCCCCGTGGATAGTAGGGAAGGTGTTGGATAGTAAATTAAATCTATTCCCTATCCTAGAGCGCCCCCCAGCGCAATGCGTTGTAAAGGTATTCATTGTAAATACCGCGTTGTAAAGGCATTGTGTGGTAAAAGTTGTGTTGTAAAGGATGTTTCCCGAATAGGTGCATTCAGCTTAGCGAAGGTACAGTCCTTTACATACCTGGGAATTTTATTTGATCGGGGGTTAAATTTTAAACGACTGATTGAGGAACGATGCAATAAGTTAATATCTAGCTCAGGGGCAATAATGAATTTTGGTCGCAAATTGGGGCGATGGTCGCCTGAGCAAATGATGACCCTATACAACTCAATCTGCAACTCAAAAGTGGCGTATGGGGCAGAACTGTGGGGGATTGCTAATTTAGCTACATTGCAGATAGAGGAGAATAAATACTTGAGAAGGCTCCTCAAAGTCCCACAGTGTGCATCCTCCTACATCATACATGAAGAACTGGGCGGAGCGTTTATAGAGGACAGGGTGGGGAGCAGGCCCCTGCTTGCATGGCTAAAGATTTGGGTTAACCCAGAAGCTAGTCTGACTAAACAAATAATTATGGACTGTTTGCGAAGGGATAGGGGAATGAATATCCCATGGCTCAAGTATGTAAAGGGTGTTTTGGAAAACATCGGCTGTGAGGACCTTTTTTTAACGCCGTCTTGTATAACAAGACGGGATCAGGCTAGAGCAAAGGAGATGTTTTTCAAACACAAAGCCATAGCCCGTGAAGTTAAGGATGGGGGAAAACAATCAGTTAAAGCACACGTTTTAGTAAGGTCCTGTTGAGGAATGGAGCCTTACCTTGCCCTCATACACAATGCCCAGGACAGATTTTTAATTACACGTTTTAGGCTCAACCTTTTACATCATTTATTAGCTGATCCGGCAGGTTTTACAAATTTAGCTGAGCCAAAGGGTCCCTGCGGCTGCGATCAACGATCTCCGCAGGATACCCTTCATTTTGTATTATTATGCCCATTTTATTCATTGCCCAGGCGTCTCTTTTTAGTAAGTTTGCTGAAAAAGGCCAAATTTAGACATGCAAAAGAGGTCTTTTTATATCTACAAATGGTCCAAGATCCCCTGACCTTACTTTCTGTGATAGGTTTTTTAAGATTAGCAGTTAAATTAAGAGATACCAGAGGGACTTGTTGAGTAAAATACTACTATAATTTTGACCGATAGGCGGGGGGGATATGGGAATAACAAATGAATTGTAGGAGTAACAGTTCCTGTAAGTCTCTTGTTTTCCTTTTTAAATTGTATATGTTGTTATTTTTAAACTGTACTTTTATGGCGTTAAATGTAAACTGCCGAATAAAGAATTTGAATGACTATTGCACCATAAGGGGGTTTTCCTTGTTGGTTTACCCCACTAGCCCATCGTACGCAGTGCTCGTTTTCAGACAGCAAATACTGTCTTGGTCGCCGGCGGTAATGCCTTCAGTGCGAGTTGGAATATAGGATCTGGTGTAGCGACGTGGCCCCCATTCGCAAATGCTCCACTCTATATGCTGGGTCTCTACGATCTCCATACCACCAGTCGTTAAGGACCAATATGTGTGAAGCTGAATGATAGGCCTGAACATCCGGAGTGGCAATACCACCACCGTAGGTAGATTGACAGCAGGTTTTCATAGCGCCGCGTGCCACTTCTCCCTCCCAGAGAAAGCAAGCAAGGATCACGTATACCTGCCGGAACCGGGTTGGCCGTATGTAAAAAGGTTGGTTCTGAAGCTGATAAAGCAGGCATGGCAGGGGCATCATTTTGAATATGGCTGATCTGCCAAGTAATGAGAGCGGCAAATGAGACCATACGCGAACGTGGTCCGCCGTTTGCGCCCACAGGGCAGCCAAATTTCTATCCCATTAAATCGATTGGGATGTGGATAAAAACACCCCCAGAAACTTAAAGCCATCACAAACTATGGTAACTGCTTGAGACAAGGCGCCCAGCTGATCTCCGCCATGCAACGGCCACAGATACGATTTCCTACTATTCATGTAGAGGCCAGAGGTCTCCCCGAATATCTGTATGACCAGAAGAAGACGTAGGCCGGTCACCTCCGGTTGGGTGTGGAAGAACAGAACGTCATCTGCGTATACCGCGATACCGGCAGACACCTCTCTTGACTACTCAAAGCCTCAGATCTGGGCATCGATCCTCACCAATGGTTCCATGGCCAAGGCAAACAAGTATGGAGATAGGGGGCAAACCTGACAAATTGCCCTGTGTGATAGTAAAGGTGCCTGAGATGGAATCCGTGATCCTAATAGATGCCGATAAGGCGGTGTATAGCAGCCGTATGAGTGTTAGCAGGCGAGGGGCAATAATTAAACGACTGAGCAGGGCTAAAAGAATGACCCAACTAAGCTAGTAAAAGGCTTTGTCCATATCAGCCAGAAGTAATGCCGCAGGCTCCCCCAAGTTGTCCACTGCCGCAATAGCAGTATGTGCTCTACGAATATTGTGGCATGTAGCCCGGCCGGGCATAAATCCCGATTGATCAGGATGTATAAGATATGAAAGGTATGGAACAAAGTGATTTGCGTTTACCTTGGCCAATAGTTTGGCTTCCAGCTTTAGAAGCAAGATCGGACGATAGGATGAATGAAGTCCCGGTGGGCGACCTGGTTTGAGGAAGACTACTATTTCTTTTTTTATAACGTTTTTATTAAATACTCGGCAAAACATTTATAAATACATTTTACATTTCATTCTGTTAAAAAAAATGCAGAACACAGAATATATAGTGTGGAGGCCAGCGAATACATAAAACACGAAGAGTTCTCCCGATAGTTAAAAAATGATTAATGGGAGATAAAACATAGTAAGAGACTATAAAAACAATTACTTAGTCTTTTACTCCGTCAATGGTAACAACAGCCTGTCGACATAGGGAAGCTTCCTTCAGACAACGACATATATATATTTAAACATTCTGTACTTTATACGGCTCAGCGAATCACCATTACCCAGGAAGCCAATCATATCATCTCCACCCGGTCTCCTACCCCATCCCCACATTTTCGATTGTGAGAGGGCGCTGGTCATTATCCCTCCATCCCTTAATGGAGGCCCAAATACTCAGCCCCAGCTCCCTCATCTTCCTACCTCTCCTTGTATATAGGGAGGATTCTATGTTGTGTATCCGTAGGAGGTGGGTAAGCCACATTTGAAAGGTGGGGGCCAAGGGGTCCTTCCATCCTGCAGCTAAGAGTTTCCTGAGGACTGCCACACATATAAAGACAAAAGCTTCCTCATCCTTGCAGAGGCCAAACCTACTATCGTGCCCCATTAACATTAGGGTAGGGGCTAGGTCGATCTTAACTCCTAGCAGCCCCTCCCAGAAAACCCAATCTCTCCTTGAATTGCACTTAGTTTTTCACATTGATAAAACATATGTGTCAGATCGGCGGGCCCTTCTCCACACCTTGGACATTGATCATCCTCCCTCGTTCCCCAATCATACAATTTGGCTGGTGTAAAGTAGAGATTGAATAGGGTTTTATAATGTTGAGCTCTTAAATTAGTAGAGCAAAATAGTTTTTCAGCTAAATGCAACGCTTTTTACAAATCTATATCAGGATCATTTAATTTAGTCACCCAAGAGGCCTCAAATTTTTCCACATCGTCATATACACTCAGTAGAAAGGAACTCTATATCATTTTTATTTTAGTTCTTCTCCCTAATACGTACTCAATCATGTTATTTCTACCCCAGGGGAAATCTGTGGCCTATTACCCAATAGAATGTTATGAATTTGTACAAATTTGAATCCTTGGCTTGCCTGGAGCCCAAATGTCTGCTGTATGGTACTGAATCCTAACATTTGATCTCCTTCAAAAATATCCCCAATTTTTCTAACTCCTTCTTGATCCCAAATTCTGCCCATCCTATCGTATATCAATTGCGGGAATACGCTTGACTTTCAAAGAGGAGTATAGTAATTTATTTTTGGATTACCACAGTTCTTTGTATAACCTTCCAGACCTCCCAAACGCTGGCCATTACCTTAGACCGCTTTTTATAATATTGTCTGTCTGTTTTATGGAGCAAAAGCCCTATGGCCTCTGTGCCAAGCATCAACTCAAATATAGTTGGGAGGATATGGCTACTTGATACCATAACCGTTTGCCTTTTTCCTGAGTCCAATAATATTGCCATCTGACTCAGCAGGCAGGCCCAATGATAAAATCTTACATTCGGGATCGCCAGCCCTCCCCTTTCCTGCGGGATTTCATAGCGCGTCTGACTCTCTAATACTGTCACATGAAATTCATAAATGTTGACCATCCATCCCCCGTGGCCCCCTGTACGTCAAAAAGTGTGATGATCTGCCTTATATGTTCCATCGTTCCGCGCCCTGGGATAAACCCATGCTGCCACGGGGAGACTAAACCGCCAATGACCCTTCCCAGCCTCTTCGCCAACACCTTTGAATATACTTTAGTATCTGCATTAATGAGGGATATTGGACGATAAAACGCTGGGTTATCCTTTGGTTTCCCTTTTTTATGAAACATTACTATATTAGTTTCCTTCCAGGATTCTGGGATTTTACCAGAATATAATATACCGTTAAATAAATCCAGCAATATAGGGGCAATCTCTCTCTGGATACATTCATAAACTTCCAGAGGAATACTGTCGGGGCCAGCTGCCTTTCCTGATGACATTTCATGAAGGGCTTCAATGATTTCCTCTATCGAGAAATCTTTCTCTAATTCTTCCTTCGCCTGACTGTCTAACTGGGGACCCACTCTGAGAAGACTACTTTTTCAGCGTGCCTCCAGTCCTGCTGGAGGCAACCGTCTTCAGCTGCTGCATTAAGGGCCACAAGGTTTGGTGCTATTTTGTGGGACTCGTTATATTTGAGACCCCTTGCCTGAGTTTATGCTAGCAAGGGGTGTCTGTATCTCATCTATCGACAGTGGGGCATCTAATACATCCCGTGTCATGTCTGAGAGGGCCTGTGGGGGAAGATCGTCAATGAATTTATATATAATGTTAGTAGACAATGGCTCCCGGGAAGCATATAGGGTGGTAAAATATGAAGCAAAACTAGTCGCTATTAGCTGTGGATCTGTATGAGTCACTCCCTCAGAGTCCTGTATCGTTGGGAGTGCCAGGGGCTTCACTGATCACTGACACAAGCGATGTAACATAGCACTCGAATTATCTCCCCACTGATATATCCAGCTACCCGTCGCAAGCCAATAAAGCCGTGCTTCGTCCAGGAGCTCGCTAGCATATGTTTGTTGAGCACTGAGCAGCTGTCTATGCGCAGTGCCCCCCGGAACCCTCTACTGCTAAGTTCCAGGTCTAACAGTCTGACCTCGGACTGAATTAACGTCTCCTGGCATTGTCTACGTCTCTCTGCACAAAAGGCAATGTCTATCCCTCAAAGTGTAGGCTTCATAGCCTTCCATAGAGTGAAAGATAGTTGGTAAAGGATGCGTGAATCTGCAGCTGATACTGCCTATCCTGAAGGAGCCAGAAGGAGAGCCGCAGTCAGAACGAGGATAGCTTTGGACCCAAGGTCAGCTGAATAGAGACAGGTGAGTGATCCAATAAACATTGTGGCAATATCTTGGCAGCTTTTAGTCTATGAACATGAATTCCTTACATAAACAGATGCGAGAAAATGACTTGTGTATGCTGTAATAATATGTGTATTCAAGTGAAGTCGGGTGCATAGCCAGCCAGGTGTCCGTCCAGCCCATGCCCTGAATCATGGGCAGCAAATTAGATTCCTGCTTCGATGATTGCCTCCCACCGCTACTCTATCTATCTAGCGTCGGACACATCACATCATTCCAATCACCTCCCACCACATTGAATCCTGATGGGATCTCGGTCCATAATGCTGTCAAACTCTCTATCAAATTCCATGCCAATGGGGGGGCATACACGCTACCAAGGATCAGAGTTTCCCCATACAGCGATCTGGAGACCACTATATACCGCCCTGGAGGGTCAGACTAGGACTTACTGTGGACAAATGGAATGTTGCAATGAACAAGGATCGCTACACCTCGGGAGCCCCTGGTTAACCGGGAAAGAAATATCTGTACAAATCCGAAGCGCGCTAGGCATGGCGTCTTGGTGCCCAATAGGTGGGTCTGATGCAGTAGAAGGACATCCACTCTATATCACTTTGCTTGTCGCAGCACCGCCCCCACTTAATTTTGTCTAGGAGACCACGGATATACCATGATGATTTTGAGATCCAGGACCTCTGGAATCTCCTGATTACGTGACATGCCTGGCATGGGAGTCCCACAGAAAAGTATGAGCTATAGATGTAGTTGACCTGTCTAAGACTATGCAGAAGCGGATTGAAATGTTACGTTCCTTGAAGAAACAATACAAGAAACAAATTTGGATTGACAAATAAAACAAGGAGAACAACTTCTGCCCGAAAATAGTTCATAATGCAAAAAAATCTGACCCCAGAGCATTCTGGGCTCAGGTGAACTCAATGAACAGAATCGCAAATATCATAAGCACGATCTGCATCCCGGAGAACTCATGAGTACAGCATCTAATCATCACATTCTATATAAACAACATGGAACAGCTGTCACTAGCTGCAACCTCCGCGTATGAAAGTAAAAACGAAGAGTTACAGCTTCTAACCGCCTCACATTTCACAAACAACTTGGAACAGTCTCCATCAGCACAACTACCGTGCGTGAAAAGAAAAATGAAGATTTGCTTCAAATTACCCCTACCCGCACTGAAGTAGAAGTCTTGAAAATCATAAGGAAAAGTCGGCTTGATAGTGCACTAGGACCGAACGGCGTCCCATAGGCTATTTACAAGCAAGACCCTCACTATTGGGCCTGCGGGGGACTTTGACCGGCACGACTCTGGCTGCGATGATCTGCTATTCCTCTGCGTCACTGCGGGACATGCGGGGCTATTCTAGCTCCTGCCGCTCCGTTTTCCCGGGGCGGTTTAGGGGTAGACGTTGCTGCCCGTCCTGCGGCTGGACGCCTGCCTTGTCCTGTGTTTCTGTTTCCCGCCAGGCAACTGCTGATGCGAGGCATCTTTGTATGCTGCTGAACACAAGGTCGGTAGGTCGTCATGCCCTGCACATCCATGACCTTTTGGTCAGGGAAAATCCCCTGTGCCTGTTACTGACGGAAACTTGGCTCGGAGAGGCTTCCCATCCGGACGTCTTTTCTGCTATCCCGCCGGAATATAACATCTTCCGTCAGGACAGAGCGAAGGGTAGGGGAGGGGGAGTAGCGGTCGTGGTGAAAAAGAGCGTCTCCTGCTCTGTGCTTCCCTTGAATCCTATTGGGAATGCCGAGTCGATTGCCTTTATGATCAGATTGTCCCCGGGCCAGGCCCTGAAGGGGCTGCTGGTCTATAGACCACCAGGTCCTGTGGGTTCCTTTTTGGAGGATCTACAGACTGTCGTCTCAGAGTTGGCGTTGTCCACCCAGCACTGCATTGTGGCCGGTGATTTTAATTTCCACCTGGATGTGGCGGATGACCCTGATGCGGCCAAATTGCTGGATGTTACATCTCCGCTTGGTCTTATTCCATGCGTGACAGGGCCTACACATGAGAAGGGGCACACCCTGGATCAGGTGTTTTCATCGGTTCCACTTATGGAGGTTGCTACTCTGCAGATGCTCTGGACTGATCACTGGTTGATTAGTTTTTTGGTGCTGGAACGTGCGCGTCCGGATCACAGAGCGCCTACCTCGCTTAGACCGGCCTCGAGAGCGCTTTATAGAATAACTCCCGTCTTGCTCGAGCAGGCGCTGCTGGAGCACCCTTGTCCTCTCTCGGGTGACTTGGATAGCGACACGGAGACTCTGCAGCGTTGGCTTACCGATCGGCTGGATGATCTTGCCCCCAAGGTTGTCCCCCGGTCCACGGTGGTTCGGTATTCGGCCCCGTGGTTTACGGAGGCGCTCCGTGTGGCTCGTAGGCAGTGCAAGGTGGCCGAGAGGGCCTGGCGCCTGGTGTACGATGGGGAGGCTAAACTTGCCTACAAGGCGGTGTTGAAGACTTACCATCGGGACATTCTCGGTGCCAAGAGGGAGTATCTGGCTAGGAGGATAGAGGCATCTGCGAACTCCTGTAAGGAGATCTTTAATATTGTGAGGGAGTTTACGATCCCCAGCTCCCATCCGCCCCCACCAGCTTCGGCGGATGCCTGGGCATGCGATCTCGCTGGTTTCTTCACAAATAAGATCAAGGCCATACAGGCCACCTTCGCGGAGGAACCGGACGGAGGTAGCGGTGTGAGGGTGGACTGTGGACTGCCGCAGATTTCGGCGGCAGTGCTGTCCGACTTCCCCACTGTTTCCAGCGAGGCCTCTCATACGCTGTTGGCCAACCTCAAATCTGGTTCGCCACTTGACCCCTGCCCTGCCAAATTTTTGGCTGGGATGGCGGCAGTGGTGAACCCTTTGGTCAACTTTATCCTTAATGCCTCCCTGAGGGAGGGACGGGTCCCCAGCTCTTGGAAAAGAGCGATGGTGATCCCCCTCCTAAAAAAACCGGGCCTTGACACCGAAGTTTTGGCGAACTACAGGCCAATCTCGCTGTTACCAGCACTGGCGAAGCTGACGGAAAAACATGCCCATGGGGTGCTTTCTAGTTTTTTGGAAGCCAATAATCTGCTCCATCCATCTCAATCGGGCTTCCGTCCTAATTTTAGTACGGAAACAGCCTTGATAGAGGTGACTGAGATCATCAGGGAGACTCTGGATGTCGGCGGAAGGGCCATGTTGGTCATGTTAGATCTTTCGGCGGCTTTCGACACCGTCCCCCATAAGGCGCTTCTAACCAGGCTTTATGACATCGGCCTGAGGGGGACGGTGCTCAGGTGGTTTACTTCTTTCCTGGAAGGCCGCCGCCAGACGGTCTGGGTTTCCCAGAGCTCCGCCGAGATGCCGCCATTGGGAGTAGGGGTTCCACAGGGTTCTGTGTTGAGCCCCACATTATTTAACATCTTTATGTCCCCTCTGGCGGCCTTGGTGGAGGCGTATGGGGCCCAGATCGTCTCCTATGCCGACGACACGCAACTCCTCTTCACATGCGGGAAAGATCAAGAGTTTGTGGGAGAGAGAATCCGGGACTGCCTGGCGCTGGTCTTCGACTGGTTCCAGCGGAACGGTCTGAGGGCCAACTCAGGCAAGTCCGAGATTTTATTTTTTGGTTGCGTTGCCGATCCGGAGTGGCAGCATTGGTGGCCGTCCGACATGAGTCCTCCCGCACAGTCCTCCGTGGTGGCCAAAAATTTGGGCGTCAAGCTAGACAATCAGCTGTCGCTCCGAACTCACATTCTTGGCCTGGCCGGCACTTGCTATGGACTACTGAAAATGCTCCGCAAATTTTTGCCTTTGTTATCTGAGGAGCACAGGAGGATTACTGTGCAGGCTCTGGTCGGTTCGAGGCTAGATTATGCCAACGCTCTTTTTCTCGGCCTTCCTGACTATCTGGTCCAGCGCCTGCAGGTGGTGCAGAACTCTGCTGCCCGGGCGATCTTTGGCTTAGGGAGACGAGCTCGAGCTTCCGGCCTGCTCCAGACGCTTCATTGGCTCCCCATCAGGAAGAGGATCCAGTTTAAATCCTTGACCCTGATGCATAAAGCTCTGCATGGATCAGGAGCGGGCTATCTGCAGCAGAGACTAACTTTCTATCGTCCAGCTCGTTCCCTCCGTTCGGAAGCTCTTTGTAAAGCGGTGGTTCCACGGGTGAGGAAGGCCCGTGCGGGAGGGCGGTCTTTTGGCTGCAGAGCCCCCCAGCTTTGGAATCTGATTCCATTTTCTCTTCGGAGTACTGCCAATCTGCTCCAGTTTAGGAGGGGCCTGAAGACCTGGCTTTTTAACTCCTAGTCTGTTTTTAACTTCCCACTGTTTCTGCATTGTTTTGTTGTCTGTTTTTTAGCTGTGTTGTGTTATCTTCTATGAGTTGAGGGTGGAAAGCTTCGGGACACTCCTTGTGAGTAGCTGTACGCTATACAAAAACTGAATAACATAACATAACATAACATAACAAGCTTAGCAGTCTGTTTCAGACGATCAACATTACCAGTCGCATTCCGGAAAGCTGGAGAGGCGCGATTATCAATCAGATATACAAGGGCGGGGATCGTATGGATCCAGCAACTTATTGCCTGATCGCGCTGATAGATGGGGAGGTCAAATAATACTCTTCGTTGATTCTAACCGACCTTGTAAATTGGTCCGATGGGAATAAAAAAATCCCCACAAATCAGTCAGGATTTCAGCGCGGCACAGGCACAATCTCAAACGTCTTAGCAATAAGCCTAATTGCAGTAAAAAGTCTACGACAGCGACAAGCACTTCATCTATGTTTTGTTGACTTTAAGGCGGCCTTTGACCGTGTCAGCCGACTTACACTATAGGCTAAATTAAAACAACAGGGCTTGCCGGACACGATTTTAAATCCAATCATGGACCTTTACACTAATACCTGGATGCAGGTTAAGATCGACAATGGCCAAAGGCTCACAAGGAAGATTCCAACCAACGAAGGGTTAAAGCAAGGCTGTGTCCTGGCCCCGCACCTGTTCAATCTATTCATGACTGATCTGACACCAAGGCTAGACGGGGTCAACGCACACCCGCCACGGCTAGGCACTTTGCCCTTAACACACCTATCCTAGGCAGATGACGTTGTTCTTCTCAGTCAGACAAGAATAGGATTGCAACGCCTAATCCATGAGCTAGCTGATTTCTCCAAAGTGAACTTGATGGGAATAAACAGTAAAAAAACAAAGGTCATGATCATAACACACCGTCGCCCCAAACAGCCGAAATTCACAATCAACGACATAAACCTGGAAGTAGTTGATAGCTACAAATATTTGGGGATACATCTGGATCGAAGGTTTACATTCACCATGCATTTTGAAACAACTGAAAAGAAGGGAACTGCTTTACTGCATGCATTCTGCAGTATATCTAAACAGCTAAAAGGCCCCTTGTTTACCCCTCTTTTGGCAGTCATCAAAGCTAAATTACTTCTAACGATAGCCTATGGAAGTGTGGTTCATCATGGAAGAAGTGCACCAATACTAGTTAAAATTCAAACTCGAGTGTATAAGCGAGTATTTTGTTTACCGTGTGATGCCTCACCAGCACAGGTACATCTTGAGTTTGGATTACAGCACCAAATACTCCATAAAAGGTATGAGTCAATCAAATTCTGGTATAATATCTGGCTTAATCGCGACTTAGAAATTAACTTGGCACTCTGGGTAGCCTTGCAAAACAATCGCAAATCGCACTATGCGGAGTACCTAAATGCTTCTCTGAAAATCACCAAGATGACAGATGTTTGACAAAGGAAACTACCAGTATTATCATTCAAGCAGATTGTGAAAAAAGCAGCCAACTTGCACTCGTTGATTGATGATAAAACAACCTTAAGATGACGTGCACACGCATGGATGGTTTTACAATCGTATACAAGGCTGGAACCAGCAGCTTACCTAGGTCTTGCTTTCCTTCCCCACCTAAAATCAAAGTACTTGAAGCTATGCATGGGGAAATTTCCCACAAATTCTGACTAACCTAATTGGAGGACCCTGGGCCCTAAGGATTGTAACCTATGTGGAGCAGCAGTTCATGATTTTATACACCTGATATGTATCTGCCCGGTGTTAGAGTGCGATCACCGGAGTTTACTCAGGAGGAAGTTTAATGAAAAAGGCATTCGCATCTGTCGCTCAGCAATACTAAAAGCTTTGGACTCAGCTGATCCACAATTCATTTGTCGAATAATTAATTCCTTAACTAATTTTGAGAATTTATTGAAAGGATAATATAGGTTACAGTTATAATTCAGCAATTTACTCTTGGTTGTGATCCACAATTCACTTGTCAAATAGTTACATTTTTAATCAATTTTGAGAATTTACTGAAAGGACAATAAGACTACAGTTATAACTCAGCAAGTTGGACATGCTTTTATAAAAAAAACATGTTTTTAAAATGTGGTATCAATAACTTACATCTAATGTATTAAAGCACGTGAAGGAAATGTATTTTATGTTTTGGAATATTGTAACGGTTTTTACTAACTATACAATAAAGATTTTCATTCATTCAAATGGCACAAACCTGAAGTAATTGCAACAGAAACTCCCAAAGAAAACCCCCACCCCAATACCTCATAAACATAGAAGTATCTATAGTGGCATGTAGTGCGGCCGACCCCAAACGGGGGATGGTAGCAACATGCAGCCAATAGGTCCCCTAATACAAACCCCTGCACATATTAATAGCAGAGAGAAACTTGTACGTAGTAGCCCAAGCGATAATGAAGTGGTTTCCCTCTGCTACAGTGACCATAGCATTAAGGGTATTTCCACTGTTAGGACATGCCTAACATTCAACTTCTACATGTCCTTTTTTTTTTTAAATACTATGATCCCGGACTTAGAAGCAGTAAGGACTATCTAGGGTTGACTTACTAATATTTAAAAGAAACGTTTAGGCTTGCCAAACGGGGATATTTTCAGATCGAATTTGCAATTTAACCCTACACAGTCTTGCAACACATGGCAGCCCTTCATTCATGATTGCACTGCAATGGGTGGCACAATGGGTGCAGCAGCCGACTAGTGACCTTTAACTACAGACCTTGGAGTACTATATTATAGGGACCTATCAGCAAGCTAAACATACCAATTAAGTGTAAGCCAATGTCATCAGGTTGGAAAAGGGGAGCAGAAGCACCTTACTGCTGATTACCAGGGTAAAAGTGCACATAATTTTACAGCTAAAAAGAGTGAAAACAGTCAAACAAAAGATATGGGTGTTCACCATTTCTAACACCTACTAAACAATGTCCACTCCTCCCTCAGTTAAGGAACCTCCCTGTATGACCCCATAGCAGAACCAATCTTCCCCTTGCTGATATCACCTACTTTCTTCCTGGACTATCTCACTTATTACTGCCTCATCACCCATCTACTCTCCATCACAAAAATCACTGCGAAATGAGTCTTTACTCAACTACAGGACTAACAGAAGAATATTACCTTCTATATGACGTTTACTCACTGGAGCAACCCTCTCAACACATGGTGCCTGCCTCCTGATCCTACTGATCCTACTGATCCTACTTTATATATCAACCACCAAGGATTAATCTAAGCTCTGGAATCATGCGTGGGTTTCTCTAGCATAATTCTGCCATAGTTTCTTCCTTTCCTCAGCATCTTCAACACCTTCAGGTAACTGCTTGGATACTTAATCATCAACAACAGGGTCAAGGTCCATTAATACATCAGTGATACTTGACTATCCTGAAGTTGTGAAATACTTTCTACATGAATGGAAGCAATGCCATGCTCAGCATCCTCCCCAGTACTGTCCTGGCTCCCCCGAAAGTAATCTTTAAACCTGCAGCACACCTCATCAAAGTTCAACCACATCCCCCAATCTCTGAAGGTAATATCTGTTCTACTAGCTCAGTAATTCACAATCAACTGCACCACCTAGAAAGCCATTTTCAGTGACAACCTGCAAACCTACCCCAGAGATTAATCAACTCAGGAAAACAGTGCTTATACTGGAGCAAGGGAATTTCAAAGACAGAGCTGAAGAAATGCAGAACGGAAAGGAACAGAAGGTAGGTATTCTCCATCCAAACACAGAGGATATTTAACGACATCTCCATTCAGATTGGAACATCAATCAATCAATCAATCAATCAATCCATCAATCAATCAGAGTACTTGTAGAGCGCACTACTTACCCGTGAGGGTCCCAAGGTGCTGAGGGGACGGGGGGTGCTGCTACAGCTTGGAGAGCCAGGTCTTGAGGAGTTTTCTGAAGGTGAGTAGGTCTTGGCTCTGCCGTATGCGGGTAGGGAGGGTGTTCCAGGTCTTGGCGGCGAGGTAGGAGAAGGATCTGCCCCCGGAGGTCATTCATTGGATGCGGGGGACTGTGGCGAGGGCGAGGCTGGTGGAGCGGAGCTGGCGGGTGGGGGTGTGGAAGCTGAGTTTGCTGTTCAGGTAGACTGGTCTGGCATTGTGGAGTGCTTTGTGTGCTTGGGTGAGGAGCTTGAAGGTGATCCTCTTGTCGATGGGGAGCCAGTGTAGGTCTCTCAGGTGGGGGGTGATGTGGCTGCGGCGGGGGACACTGACGATCAGTCGGGCGGAGGCATTTTGGATGCGTTGTAGTCGTCGTAGGTGTTTGGCAGGGATTCCTGCAGAAAGCGTGTTGCTGTAGTCCAGTCTGCTGCTGACCAGGGCCTGTGTCACCGTTCTTCTTGTTTCGGTCGGGATCCACTTGTAGATCTTGCGGAGCATGCGGAGGGTGTTGTAGCAGGAGGAGGAGACGGCGTTGACCTGCTTAGACATGAAGAGGGAGGAGTCGAGGATGAATCCTAGATTGCGTGCATGGTCGGTGAATGTTGGCGCTGTTCCCAGTCTGGTTGGCCACCAGGAGTCATCCCAGGCTGAAGGGGTGGATCCGAGGATGAGGACCTCCGTCTTGTCCGAGTTCAGCTTCAGACGGCTGCTTCTCATCCAGTCGGCGACGGCCTTCATTCCCTCTTGGAGGTTGTTTTGGTGGTGTGTGGGTCCTTGGTGAGGTAGAGGAAGAGCTGGGTGTCGTCGGCGTAGGAGATGATGTTGAGGTCATGATGGCGGGCCACTAGTGCAAGGGGGGCCAAGTAGACATTGAACAGCGTCGGGCTGAGGGATGAGCCTGGGGGATGCCTCAGATGATGTCAGTGGCTTCGGATCGGAAGGGTGGAAGGCGGACGCTCTGGGTTCTGCCGGTGAGGAAGGACGTGGTCCAGAACATTCCCTACACTGCTATTATTCAGGAAGCAATTCTCAGGAAAAAATATCTTTAAAGAGCGCTAATGGCTTACACGAAAAAAAAAAACTTGTTACCCTGCCTATTGGAAATTAGCAGGTATTGTATCACTGAGCTCATGTTAGATGTTCAGACCTCTGTTGCGCTACAGCTAGGATTGTGCAACACAAGTAGGATTGTATACTTACAATGCAAAAACTAAAAAGCACTGAGATTCCATAATTATGGTAAGCTTCAACAGAGCATAACTCACACCCCAATTGTGTACTGCTTATAACCTCACACATGACACTATTATTGGTGCTACAAAAGCCATAACTGAAACTAAATCTCTGGTGAAATTATTCAAGAGATCACAAAAGGCATCACAAATGACATCATCACAGCATCAATAAATGAGAACCTCAAAAATATGAGCCAACCAATCCTTCTTCTCATATTGCAGTGTGGACTGGGCACAAGTTGTCGTTTTTTGACACATCATGCATTTGTCTTCTTTCATCCACTCCTCCTAAAGTAGCTTCACAAAGACAGTGGGGGCACCCTTGCTTGAACATTTTACCACCCTAATGCACAATCCTGAATCTCTTAGATGGCTAGTGTTGGAAAGAGTTACCCTAGGCCCAAAAGGAGGGGACCTCAGCTCAAAGCTGAACATCCGAGAGCGTAAGTGGATGCACCTACTAGACGCGGTGACCAACGGTCTCAATGAACTTGATGCCACTTATGCACAAATGGCAGGCCTGCAAGCAGAATGAAGGAACACTAGGATCTCTATAACAGGCATAGACAGACTAGACATATGAGAACTAACACCAGTTGTACAGACGTCACGCCCTAATCCACCCACTCACTCCTAGTTTTAGATTGCTACCTAGGGGGCACTATAACAAATGTGTTGAAATGTTTGACCTATGCAGTTGCGATATGGGATATAACGTAACATGACATTTTGCGACATTATGATTAGCGCATGACCATGAGCGAGTGAAGCCTTAACTATGCCCGAATTGTGTTTGAATCATTAATATACATGTCTCAATGAAGTCGTAACTGTGACCGAAATTTGTTTACATCGCAATTATACGTGTTTAATGATGACTACACGAATCTATGTACATGTTTAAAATGACATATTTTTCTAATATTTATAATATTCCCCACAGTTTATCAGCAGAATGTGACTAACTATGTCAAAAGGCTTAATTGGATACAGTCCATGACCCGGAGGTGCTTATGTGACCAATTATAATATATGCATCTCTCTGGGCAACAGTACCAATAGTTAATAAATGCTGCAGATTGTTAATAGATTGTCAACATTTGCCTCACATCATAAAAGGGCTCCCATCTCAATGCCAGTAGACATACGATTTGGCTTTCGTTCAAACGAACGACTACTTAATTAAATGACTTTGCTCTTTTCACTTTTTACACACGTCATTAGAGCGCTTCAGGCCTAGACTAAAACCTCCCGCGCCCTTTTTATTGGCTGGACGGAAACTAGCCTCCTACAAGCACCTAGCGACTGCACCGCGAGGTGGAGACACGCCCCCTTTTTTCTCTACTACATATAACTAGGGGCTAGATGTAGGTAATTCTATTTTACCACTTCTTAAATACCGACTTTTACCGATTCGGTATTTAAGAAGTGGTAAAATAGAGGGGGGGGGTGTAGGTATTTCTGAATCGGTAAATACCGAATTGTTAAGATTCGGTATTTACCGATTCTGTAAATACCGATTCGTTAATGCCCATTGATTCCTATGGGTATTGAAGCCCATAGGAATCAATGGGCATTACCGAATCGGTATTTACCGATTAGGTAAATACCGATTGCAGCAAGGGTGCATGGGGTGTCACTTTGACACCCTCTAGCACCCCAAAGACGGGCATGTGTGCCATGTGGCACACAGACATGCCCTAGGGGCATGTCTGTCTGTCACATGGCTAGGTGTGCATGCACACATGTGCATGCACACCTGGATTCGGTATTTTACCACCCAAATGGATTGGGTGGTAAAATACCGAATCTGTAAGGCCTTTGGGACTCAGAAGAGTCCCACCTACATCTGGGATTTACCGAATTGGTAAAAATACCGATTCGGTATTTTACAGATCGGTCAATTTACCGATTCGGTAAATTTACCGATTCTGTAAAATGATGCCCCTCCATCCCAAATACCCATTTACCGGTCGAAATCGGCCGTTACCGGTCGGTAAATGGCCTCCTACATCTGGCCCTTAGTGAGCTTCGCGAGCAGATTGATTCCCCAGATAGTGCCGAGCGAGGAGAGAGGTAAGAGCCTATGCTCCTTTATCTCCGGGTAAAGAAAAACAGGAGTGTGACCCATAAACCAATCGGGATTGGGGTTCAAAGGTATAAGGGTAAAACAATATCCCAAAAGGTATGAATGGAAAGGCAATTTATATTGCATGCACAATGCATTACATAGGTCGGAAGAAGGAGACAATTATTCACAAAAATTGAAAGTCAAAAAATTAATTTTTAGTATCTTGATATTTAAGTCATGAAAGGAAAAATTCTTATAGCAGGAGTTATATACAGCATACAGTTCAAAAATTCAATTGACAACCAATAAGACTTGGTGCTCAGTATTTACAAGTGATGTGTGGCAACACAAGTGAAAAAGTGAACAGCGATAAACGGCGCAGGGTGAGCAAGGTGAAATATGTACAGTGACTAGCTCTAAATGTGACAAGGAATCAGTGACTTTATGTTGCACAATTCGCAATTTAATTGGAGTCACAACGGGGTGCGCCTATAGTTTGCGCTGTGGAGTCGACGGCGTTTCGGTCCTTAACCAATGTGGACCATCTTCAGGACTAGGTTGTCTCGTTTGGGGTGCTGTGGGGCAAGAAGGAAAGGGGTTAGGGTACCGGGAAGGAACGATAACTCATAGTTTGAAGGGTGGAATTGGGGCAATATGGGGAAGAGGGTGGTCGGTGGGAGGAAGGGAAATTAACCTTAAGGCAACATTGGAGAACCAGCGTCAGATAGAAATAATTAGTGTGGGTCCTGCTAATATAGCTAATATAAGCAGAGAAAATTGCCTCCGCCATTGCCACCTTCAATACATTTGAACATAACAAAAAGGTAAACAAAATCGAGAAGGATATTAAATATTACAAGGTTGAGCAAACCTATCCATACTTAAAAGACGAGTTCTACAACACTTCCTTCACTCCCGCTAGAACACGTAATTGGGGACGATTCCGAAATAATCAACGGATTACATTCTCTGATTGTAATTCTCTGGGGAGGACACTGATACGGGCCAGGGCCCAAGCACATCTGGGAGCAACAACAGACCCCAGCCACTATTACCAAGTGGTTTTTTAGCCAGAGGCCGGGGTCGTGGCCAACCACCACCTCAAAACCGCCCCGCAAGAAACCGACAATACCAACCAACATTCGCGGGGGATCGCCAAACGCGCAATCGATATTACCTATGTGAGCCCCCACAGTAAATAGCATTGACCCGTAAGGGAATGGCGATCTTTCAATACCGATTTTCAACTTATCAGATCACTGCCTCAGTCAAGAAGAAACTTCTCTGCTTTCAAGAGGCCTGACATTTGTACCCACTGAGTGTACAGATTTCCTGGAATTACAAATGAACCTTCTTAAATTCTTCAGACGGATCAGACTCAAGCAATTCTTCTTTGATAAACAGGTTTCTTCAATGTCCACTATTTCTTCCTTCCGACCACCCTCCTCCTTTAACCCCCCCTCATACTCAATGCCACCGGAGATCCTTACATTGGAACATTTAGTGATTAGGGATGTCATGAATTTAAAATCCAAACCATACTTCACACCATATAATTTGCCCATGGCCGAAAAACAAGCCCTCCTCTCTCTTAAAAACAACGCAGAGATTGTTATTAAACCGGCGGACAAGGGTGGGGGGATTGTGGTCATCAGCCACAATTAATATGATCAGGAAATACAGAGACAACTCTCCAACCGTAATCACTACAAACCAGTCTCAAAAGATCCATTGGAAGATATCAGATAAAAAATATTGACAGTAACAAATGAAGCAAAGGACCTGAACATCATCACGAAAAAAGAATTTGAATTGTTGAACAACCCCAGTCCTAGGATTCCTGAGATATATGTCTTGCCCAAGATACATAAAGACCAACTTAACCCACCAGGACGCCCTATAATATCTGGATGTGGGTCCATCTTGGAACCGCTGGGCAAATACATCAACGCTGTCATTAAAGAATTCGTCCCTTGCACTGATACCTTCATTCGTGTCACTACCGATCTAATAAACACTATAGAGGACAAACCCTACGACAGTACATCTCAATTACTAATATTGAATCCCTCTATACAAACATTCCACATAATGAGGGCCTCCAGGTGATACGGTCACTTCTCCTATCGAGACCACAACCAACTAAGATACCCACGGATTTCATTATGTCGTTACTGCGCATCGCCCTCCAAAATAACTATTTTTTATACAATGACACCTTCTACCTGCAAGTTAAGGGAGTCGCCATGGGCGCTTGTTTTGCTCCTAACTTCGCGATTTTGTTTGTACACGATTTGGAGAAATCTGTGATCCTTACCCCCACCAATCCATTCTTCTCTAATATTCTTTTATGGCGTCGATACATCGACGATATTCTAATGATCTGGAGTGGAGACAACTTCACCCTGAAGACCTTTACTATTTGGCTCCACCAGGCACAGGAACATCTGAAATTCACAAATGTGCAGAAAACCAATGACCTTCCATTTCTAGATGTCACGATCCATGCAGAAGATGGTAAACTGGGCACCACCCTGTTCCGAAAGCCCACGGAGAAGAACACCCTGTTGGAGTACTCCAGTTACCACCCCAGAAGCCTACGATATGGATTACCCTATGGACAATTTTTACGCATTTGGCGTAATTGCAAATGGCGGAAGGACTATTTTAAGAAGGCTGAGGTCCTTACTAAGAAGCTTATCCACAGAGGCTACCCATGACGCCTGCTTTCTCAAGCTAGAAAAAGGGCATGGTACTGCCACAGAGATACGCTCCTTTCACCACAACCTAAAAAGATCATGAATAGGATCCCTTTTGTGTCTACGTTCAGTCCGCACAGCAATGAAGTTAATAAAATCATCAAGAAAAATTGGCCAATACTCCGAGCACATGAACCATTCACTCAATTACCCCTTTTCTCTTACCAACGTGGCCGAAACATCGCCAGCCACTTGATACATGCCATTACATGGCCACAATCTACCAAGGAAAAACATACCATCACAGCGGCTTGGGGATTGGACCCAGTGGTTGGACACTTTAAATGTCAAAACTCTAGTGTCTGCGAACTGACAAAAAACACCAAGGTCTTTATTAACAAGGATCGCACATACAAACTGAAGAGTCACACTAACTGCAGGACACAGAACGTCAAGTACGCCATCACTTGTCCGTGTGATCTCAGACAACCCAAATGATAAAACAAAGGATCATCCAGCATAAAAGCAGGATCAACTGCAAAGTACTTACTGCCCCTTTAGTATCGCATTTCTTGGACCTGGGTCACCTAGACACGGATATTACGTGGCAAGTGATCGAGAAACCGTCCCTCCCTGTCCGTGGAGGAGACATTAAGACCCTTTTGAACAAAGCTGAATATAAGTGGATGACCATATGCAACTCGGTCTCATCCGGGTTGAATACGCTTGATGAGTGGAACAATACTGTAACCATCTAGTTGCCCCTCCCTATAGAGTTCTTTCTCCTTCTGGTTAATTTACAATGTCGCCCATTTATAACTCTATTTTTCCAACCTCCCATGATTTATACTGAATATCCGATTGTTCCATTCAAACATTTATAACTGATGTTCTTTCTCCTTATCTATCATGGTCATAACTGTATATATACCTACACATAATGTATATACTGTGCAATCTGTTGCTTGTTTGTGTAAGTGATATATATGTGTAGAATTTTCTCAAATAATGGGCTTCAATGTACTGTATAGATACGATGCTGAGGATACAATACCTCCGGTTTCTTCTGATCTACCCAGTGGGCATCAGCAGCAACTTTTGGTCCGTTTTTAATTGCTCCGCGTTATCGAAATAGCGCCCTGCCCTTTCACGCTTACCATCCCTGGGTCCCGCCCCCTTCCGTCACGTAGTCACGCCCCCAGTAGTTTTCCCCTTGCATTCAGCGTTTTACTTCGCTAGCGATTCACACGCCGACCGCAGGCTTCCTGACCCCTGGCTGGTACGCCGACCCGTATTCATTATGTGACCAGCTCCTGTATTGTTCCAGGTAAGCTGAATCCAGCCCCTTTTAACGTTGCTTTGTGAATTCATGCACAAATCTGGATCTTACGGATTTTCTTGGTTGTAGGTCCCTGGCCTTCAATATAACTAAAAATTACCGCGATCACGAAGTGACGCTTCATCCATCCGTCTAGAAGACTCAGGTAATTGACATGCGATTCCGTGTCGCTTATCGTGATCCTAGTGGGGTTGGGCTCATGTAATGGCCTCTCCTTTCCCTCATAGTTCCTAGATGAAAAGACGACTCCCGCCGGATCCATCGGATCAGGGCTGATTATTCACCCGCCCACAGGTAAGACCGAGTTTCGGTCTTCAGCGCCCCTCTCCCTCACGTCCCTGGGCCGTTGCACTTTGTTAATTCTCCCCCCAGTCTGGGCCCACATACAATGGCTTCCTGAACCCTTTTATACTAACCAGCACGATACCCGCTTTCCAATTACCAGTGACTCATGGGTTGGATAGCCACTCGTAAGCCTTCAACAGATAAGCTGGGCCATTGCATCTTGTTAATTCTCCCCCCAGGTTGGGCCCACTTACAATGGCTTCCTGAACCCCTCTATATTAACCAGCATGATACCCCCTTTCCATTTACCAGTGACTAATTGGTTGGATAGCCTCATGTAAGCCTTCACTACATTTCCTGCTACTTTTAAGGAATTTCAAATGATCTTGCCCCCATGTACTTTTTATTGCTTATATTAGCAGGACCCACACAAACTATTTCTATCTGACGCTGGTTCTCCAATGTTGCCTTAAGGTTAATTTCCCTTCCTCTCACCGACCACCCTCTTCCCCATATTGCCCCAATTCCGCCCTTCAAACTCTGAGTTATCGTTCCTTCCCGGTACCCTAACCCCTTTCCTTCTTGCCCCACAGCACCCCAAACGAGACAACCTAGTCCTGAAGATGGTCCACATTGGTTAAGGACCGAAACGCCGTTGACACCACAGCGCAAACTATAGGCGCACCCCGTTGTGACTCCAATTAAATTGCGAATTGTGCAACATAAAGTCACTGATTCCTTGTCACATGTTGAGCTAGTCACTGTACATATTTCACCTTGCTCACCCTGCGCCGTTTATCGCTGTTCCCTTTTTCACTTGTGTTGCCACACATCACTTGTAAATACTGAGCACCAAGTCTTATTGGTTGTCAATTGAATTTTTGAACTGTGTGCTGTATATAACTCCTGCTATAAGAATTTTTCCTTTCATGACTTAAATATCAAGATACTAAAAATTAATTTTTTAACTTTACATTTTTGTGAACAAGTGTCTCCTTCTTCTGACCTATGTAATGCATTGTGCATGCAATATAAATTGCCTTTCCATTCATTCCTTTTGGGATATTGTTTTACCCTTATACCTTTATCTCCGGGGTTACATCTTTGCAAACTGGCCCTTGTTGTAAAGATAGCAATGCGCTGAGGGTACGGCATTTGGATTAACGTATTCGCTTTTCCCTCGCACAATGGGCATTTTGCACTGTTTGCCTAAGAGGCTCAACATGATATTACAATCACGTTGTCTTTCTCCTGCCCCTGTTTCTTACATACAGCATCAGGCCGACGTTTCAAATCGGCACTCAGCACCCTAATTATAACTGCTCCATGCTCACTGTATAACAAACTCACACCCTGGAGCACAGCCACCACCATTATTTATATCACGCTTGACTTTATTTTTAATAAAGCATCACGCCAACTCGGCACTTGGCATCGATATGCAGCACTCCATGCTTTCCCTGTAATTACGGGCCCTGATGCACGACCATTGTTTCTATCATTTATGACTTAGAGGAGTGGACCTATATACACGCTAAGCCTTTGATCATATTACCTCAGTACAATACGAGAACTAATACCAAATGCACACCAAATTACAGTATAGAGAAAGATGTCTCAATGGGCATAAATGAGTACAAGTAACAGAGTTCAGAACAAAAAGGGGAAGCGATGTAGTGCGATTCCTCTTTATTTGCATGGACGGCCAGCCGACACGTGTTTCGTCGTCAAGCGGTAACAATGCTTGCACGACTCATCAGGGCTGGGGAAGATACAAAATACATGATGGAATATGATATCCACACTGCATAAACATAAGTGATTTAAAAAAGGGGATTCGCAACCGTGTCCAGTTTACTAGTGCGCGTGAGAGTGCAAGTGAAGATCATGGTAATATTGAATTTGTTCTTAATAGAACAGATTGCATGGTGGAAGCAAATGTGCCAAACAAGGTGAAGGTGAAAAAACGTACTATCGGACGCCGGCGGTGGATGGTACGTGAGAAAGTGCTAGTGCTGTGGAAACCGGTCGTCATGTCCGTTCGGTGATCAGGTACACTACGGCAAGATCGTTGGTAGTTGAAGGTGAGTGTCCCGTGATCGTAAAGTGGGTGGTAGTGCCTGATCATGAGGATTAGCAGTCCTCTATTGTTGGAACAAGAACACGCCAACACGGAACGTAGGTAAATTCAAACGATAAAAAGAAGGACGGGGGTGCATGGGCACAGAGTCTATTGTAAAAGTGAGGCGGATAGGTAAGGCGCTTCCTACCTGTAGCGTGAAGGAAGAGGACCACAGGTCTGTGGAGTGGAAAAAGGGGGGAAGAAACAAAAGAGCAAGACAAAGTATCAAGACCAGTTCAAACATAACATGGAGCACTGTACACTTCTCCTAGCACCCCAAAAAAAACACCGGGTGCTGTTACTGTCGAGAGAATGAGGTAGAAACAATTATTGAACACTCACCGCTAAGCCGGTGATACTTCCGACCCGGCCCCTGCTCGAGACCAGGTAGACGTGGGATAGTGGATGTGGCTCCAGATTCCAGGGATCATGTAATGTAGACGATGCTAATGGGAAGTATAACAAAACGCTGCATTTGTAAAAACCCAAAAACATTTGCTTACATGGGTTAAACCCTGCCCCAAAGGGTCAGGGCGGAGCGTCAGCGAGGTAATGGGACCCATTAAAGGGAATGTGTCCCAATGTAAGGTTAACGGATCTCACCTTTATGTGAAGGCAACAGTACTCCAAGTGACTCTAGTAAAAGGATGCCACCAATGAAAAAAGCATCCGCTTCAAGGTGCTGTCATTACTGGGTTGGAAGATCCAAGCAAGGTGTCAGGAGTATAGTGAGCACCCCAATTGTGCGGGATCTATAAGGGACGAGAAAAGGAAAACGAGAGCGTCGGTAAGCTCAGTGATGCAGACCGGAAAGTGCGGTCTGTGTTGGGAGATTCGGGGATCGGACTCACAAATGTCAATATGGTGACAGAGGAGTAGCAACTTACCGGTGGTTGTTCTGCGACTAGCGGGAAGGATGACTCCTCGCAGCGGTTCCGGGTGCGGACACGTGGTTCCGACCCGGAAGTGAATTTATCTATAACTAAGCCGGGGCCCGTATGTAAAAAACTGGAGCGTCAACTTGCCCGTTGGTGGGTGTGTTAAAGGAGAGCGTGATATCCGTAGTGGGAGGTGTGCAAGTAGGGCAGAGTGTAACGCTGCTATCAGAAAGTGACAGAGAAGAAAAACGTCTAAAATTGCGGAGCCCATATGTCGGAGAGGATAATGACAACCACCCCGTTGTGGGTGTGTCAAAGGAAGCATGAGAATTACAGCGAAAATCCCGTAGGGGGTGTTGAAAATGTGCGATCAATCTGTCACACGACTGCCAAGTAGGCAGATACAAGATATCAACGACGCGAAAACAATTTACTAGTAGGGTGTATGTACAAAATGTGACATTGATCTATGTCAGACAAAGTGAGATTATCATGAGTGCCGCTGGTAACAATAGCATGCAAAGGTGGTCATGCGTCCGATCCACAACGTGCAAATGTGATTGGTGACACGTTAATTTGAACGGTAAACAACATATTATGTCACATTGATTTTAACACATCAATAAAAACGGCAACGATGGGCATGGAAGCAATTGATAAGCATATCTCGTCCCAATTCCCCTGGAAGGTATTACCAAAAGACCAGTTTGGGCATAGAGACACGTAATTAGAATGATGTTTTAGCAAGTAGACAATATTACACATCTGATATGAAATAAGACAAAGTTACAATGGGTGATGCGGTATCATTCGTGGCATGAGATAAACATTCATATAATGTAATAAATGCATAGCGAAAAGAAATAATGTCATAACCAATGGTGCCCCATGGAAACCTCATTGTGAGATGCCGCCGCAAGGGTGGTATCAGAGAACACAACAATAAGGTCTGGTACACTGTTCACTGCAGTAAAGACAAAATTATGGCCAGTGTAGCTATATGTACAGGAAAAGAATACAGGGGTTCAATCCCCTAAAAAGAATTGCATCTCCTGGTCATAGTTGAGCCCCTGTGTCACGGTACGGAGGCGGAGAATCCATGTTGCCTCTAGGCGTCTCAGCTTGAGCTCTCTGTTACCGCCTCGTGCACCAATGGAGACAGTGTCAATCCCATAGAATGAGACTTGTTTGTCTAGAGATTGTTCCCCACACGCAGCCGCGTGTAGGGCAACTGGATATCTAGGATCTTGTTTGTGTAGCGCTCTTATGTGTTCCGCTATTCTTTCTTTTAGCGGACGGATGGTACTCCCTATGTAGATTTTTTTGCATTTACATTCAATTATGTATACCACATAGCGTGTGGTACAATTGATGTTGGTCCTGATGTTGTAGGTTTCTCCCTTGGTGTCGTGAAATTCAGTAGTTTTGTGCTTGGCCCACCGGCACATGGAGCAGAACCCACATTTGTAGAAGCCAGTGTTCCGTTTGGTCAGCCAATTGTCCTCTGTGCTGCTCCGAGGGATAGAGGGGCTTAATCTATTCCTCAAGGTTCTGCCTCTTCTGTAGGTAATCTGGGGATGTTCTCCTATGTACTTTGAGATGTTCTTGTCTTTTTTAAGAATGTTCCAGTGTTTGCTGAAGGTCCTGCGTAGTGCCTGGTGGTGGTTGCTGAAATCAGTGATCATGCGGATAGTCCCAAGATCATCTGTTTCTTTTTTGGGCTTGTCCTTCAGAGTGTCTTTTCTTTGGATTCTCTTGATCCTAGATGTCGCTTTTTTGATCAGGTCATCTGGGTAACCTCTTCTCTTAAAACGTTCCTGCATACTTTTCAATGTTTTTTCGAAATCTTGGTCGTTACTGCAGTTTCTTCGAGCTCTTAGGAATTCTCCATAAGGTATACTGTTGATCTGGTGGGATGGGTGAGCGCTGTTGGCGTGCAAAATTGCATTGCAAGCGGTGTCCTTCCTGAAGAGTTTACTGTACAGTTTGTTGTCTAGGATATATATCTCTAGGTCCAGAAATTCAATCCTGTCTGTGCTCGCCACCATGGTGAACCTCATGTCCCACGTGTTGTGGTTGAGATGCCTGTAAAAATCCATCAGGTGTTCATGTGTGCCGGACCAAATCAGGAAACAATCATCTATGTAACGCCCCCAGTATACTATTGAGTCAATGAAGGTCGCTCCTTTGGTGCCCCAAATTAGGTCCTTTTCAAGTGCGCCCATGAATAGATTGGCAAATGAAGGGGAAAATTTCGAGCCCATGGCGACTCCTTTGGTTTGTCTATACCACACGTTGTTGAACATGAACGAGTTGTTGTTCAAGATAAGGTCCATCATACAGATGAGCATGTTGGTGTGTTGCCACATGGTGGCTGGACGTTTCTGTAGAATTTTGGTGACGACTTCAAGTCCAAGATCTGGTTTGATGCTGGTGTACAGGGCTACCACATCCATAGTGACCAGAAAGTTGCCGGGTTGCCATTGAAGATCAGAAAGAATACTCAGTATGTGTTTGGTGTCTTGGATATAGGATGGTAGATTGCGCACCAGGGGCCCCAGGAACAGGTCGACGTATTCAGCAATCCTTTCCGTGGGACCACCAATCCCGGAAATGATAGGACGACCAGGCGGAAAAGGGAGATTTTTGTGTACCTTTGGAAGGGTATATAACCATGGATAACAGGGTTTAGTCACTTTCATGTAGAGATATTCGTCCTCATTGATCAGACCACTGTCTTTCCAGGTGATGAGAGATTTGTTGATCTTGGTCGTGAGTAGTGCTGTGGGGTTGTGGTCCAGAAGTAGGTAGCATGTGTTATCTTGTAATTGGCTGAGGATTTCTTCATCATAGTCCTTTCTGTTCATGATAACAACGTTCCCTCCCTTGTCCGCTTCTCTTATAATGATCTCATGATCATTGATGAGGCTGTTCATGGCTGCTCGTTCTCCTGTGGTTAGGTTATCCTTATATCTGAAGGTGCGTTTAGTGTCTTTCAGTTCTAGTTTATCAATGTCCTCCAAGACTCTTTTGTAAAAGTTGTCTATGGAGTTGCCCACCGGTAGTGTGGGGATCCATTTAGATTTAGATTTGAGCCCACTGACAATACTAAAATCTGATTCGATATTAAGTTCCTCTAGTAGGGTGTCCATGTCTTGGGGAGTTCGTTCTACATCCGTGATGGAGAGAAGGAGATGTGTGGCTTGAATATCATTGATAGTCAAAACATCAGGTTCAAACTCAGTAGGTATGTTTGTAGATTTTTTATTAGACATGATTTTGTTGGAAAAATGCTTTTTCAATTTTAACTTACGAGTAAACTTAAACAAGTCAATTTTAAGTCTACATACATCAGTGTTTGAGAAAGGATTGAAGTTAAGGCCTTTGCTCAGAAGGGAGATCATGTTAGGGGTGAGGGTTTTGGATGATAGATTGATGACCTGTACTTCCCCCTCCTGTGTGTCGGTTACTGTTGTTGGTTCCCGGATCTCAGTTTCTTCCGGTAGTCTTCTACCCCTCCCCTTCCTGCCCCTGCGGGTTTTGGTTCTATTGAGCGGATGCCTCTTCTTATCCGCTGAATCTCGCATAAAAAAGGAGATGTTTCACTGTCAGTACGAGTGGACTCATCTTCACTGATGCTTATAGTGCTCAGTGAAGTACTGCTGGATGAAATAGAGCTGGCATCAGTAAGATTCGCTCCATCTCTACCTTTGGACGTTGGTTTATTAATCATATAGTCGTATTTCCTATCATATGTGAAAATTCTGCCGTTAGTGTAATCAGCCTCATCCCTTTTCAGCTGTCTGGCTTTACGGCTTTTTATTTCATTCTGATGCTTGAGAAGAATCTCGTCTAAAGTTGTGTAATTTTTTACAGTGGATGCAGGACAATTAAGGTCTTTGATCTCCTGTTCCAAAATGGCAATCTCGGCTTGAAATTTTGCGACCTTACGGTCAGAGCTCTCAATGAGAATGTCCATGAGGATATTGGAGTTGTTAGTCAAGGCGTCTTCCCATTTGCTTAAAAGGTCAGGGTCTAAGTTATCATAGGTGGGGAAGATCTGTGCTCTCAAACCTCTCGGTATGCGCTTAAGTCTAACATACTGTTTCAAGGTGATGCCATCCCACCACTTTGAATTCTCTAGTTTTTTCAGTTTTTCTAGTCTCACAAATTTGTCCCTCAGACCTTCTTCCTTGGTGCTGCTGGGGGCATTGATGGCAGTGGCTCTATGTGTGGACATTCCTTTGGCAAGATTATCAAAAAGCTCTTCGGCAGCTTTATCTCGATTCATGGTAAGGAATAGAAAGTGCTATCCTATGTAGATAATAAGATAACGTCGCTATGCATTTATTACATTATATGAATGTTTATCTCATGCCACGAATGATACCGCATCACCCATTGTAACTTTGTCTTATTTCATATCAGATGTGTAATATTGTCTACTTGCTAAAACATCGTTCTAATTACGTGTCTCTATGCCCAAACTGGTCTTTTGGTAATACCTTCCAGGGGAATTGGGACGAGATATGCTTATCAATTGCTTCCATGCCCATCGTTGCCGTTTTTATTGATGTGTTAAAATCAATGTGACATAATATGTTGTTTACCGTTCAAATTAACGTGTCACCAATCACCTTTGCACGTTGTGGATCGGACGCATGACCACCTTTGCATGCTATTGTTACCAGCGGCACTCATGATAATCTCACTTTGTCTGACATAGATCAATGTCACATTTTGTACATACACCCTACTAGTAAATTGTTTTCGCGTCGTTGATATCTTGTATCTGCCTACTTGGCAGTCGTGTGACAGATTGATCGCACATTTTCAACACCCCCTACGGGATTTTCGCTGTAATTCTCATGCTTCCTTTGACACACCCACAACGGGGTGGTTGTCATTATCCTCTCCGACATATGGGCTCCGCAATTTTAGACGTTTTTCTTCTCTGTCACTTTCTGACAGCCGCGTTACGCTCTGCCCTACTTGCACACCTCCCACTACGGATATCACGCTCTCCTTTAACACACCCACCAACGGGCAAGTTGACGCTCCAGTTTTTTACATACGGGCCCCGGCTTAGTTATAGATAAATTCACTTCCGGGTCGGAACCACGTGTCCGCACCCGGAACCGCTGCGAGGAGTCATCCTTCCCGCTAGTCGCAGAACAACCACCGGTAAGTTGCTACTCCTCTGTCACCATATTGACATTTGTGAGTCCGATCCCCGAATCTCCCAACACAGACCGCACTTTCCGGTCTGCATCACTGAGCTTACCGACGCTCTCGTTTTCCTTTTCTCGTCCCTTATAGATCCCGCACAATTGGGGTGCTCACTATACTCCTGACACCTTGCTTGGATCTTCCAACCCAGTAATGACAGCACCTTGAAGCGGATGCTTTTTTCATTGGTGGCATCCTTTTACTAGAGTCACTTGGAGTACTGTTGCCTTCACATAAAGGTGAGATCCGTTAACCTTACATTGGGACACATTCCCTTTAATGGGTCCCATTACCTCGCTGACGCTCCGCCCTGACCCTTTGGGGCAGGGTTTAACCCATGTAAGCAAATGTTTTTGGGTTTTTACAAATGCAGCGTTTTGTTATACTTCCCATTAGCATCGTCTACATTACATGATCCCTGGAATCTGGAGCCACATCCACTATCCCACGTCTACCTGGTCTCGAGCAGGGGCCGGGTCGGAAGTATCACCGGCTTAGCGGTGAGTGTTCAATAATTGTTTCTACCTCATTCTCTCGACAGTAACAGCACCCGGTGTTTTTTCTGGGGTGCTAGGAGAAGTGTACAGTGCTCCATGTTATGTTTGAACTGGTCTTGATACTTTGTCTTGCTCTTTTGTTTCTTCCCCCCTTTTTCCACTCCACAGACCTGTGGTCCTCTTCCTTCACGCTACAGGTAGGAAGCGCCTTACCTATCCGCCTCACTTTTACAATAGACTCTGTGCCCATGCACCCCCGTCCTTCTTTTTATCGTTTGAATTTACCTACGTTCCGTGTTGGCGTGTTCTTGTTCCAACAATAGAGGACTGCTAATCCTCATGATCAGGCACTACCACCCACTTTACGATCACGGGACACTCACCTTCAACTACCAACGATCTTCCCGTAGTGTACCTGATCACCGAACGGACATGACGACCGGTTTCCACAGCACTAGCACTTTCTCACGTACCATCCACCGCCGGCGTCCGATAGTACGTTTTTTCACCTTCACCTTGTTTGGCACATTTGCTTCCACCATGCAATCTGTTCTATTAAGAACAAATTCAATATTACCATGATCTTCACTTGCACTCTCACGCGCACTAGTAAACTGGACACGGTTGCGAATCCCCTTTTTTAAATCACTTATGTTTATGCAGTGTGGATATCATATTCCATCATGTATTTTGTATCTTCCCCAGCCCTGATGAGTCGTGCAAGCATTGTTACCGCTTGACGACGAAACACGTGTCGGCTGGCCGTCCATGCAAATAAAGAGGAATCGCACTACATCGCTTCCCCTTTTTGTTCTGAACTCTGTTACTTGTACTCATTTATGCCCATTGAGACATCTTTCTCTATACTGTAATTTGGTGTGCATTTGGTATTAGTTCTCACATTGTTTGGCGTGTGCGTTGCACACCCCTGGAGGGGTTTAGGGCCTTTTCCCCTCGCCTACTTGCACCCAGACCCATCCATTCCCAACACCAACGTGTGCAGTGCGCCCAGTTTCTCCCTGTACCTCTAAAAAACCCCAGTTCTCAATTGATTCGACCTCAGTACAATACATCCTTTGTTTTGTATTGACTGGCACAGAGACGTGTCCAAACCTGGTATTTGAACGTATATAATCTTCTTTCCCTCATAACTGTGCCACACTAGTCTTTTTAATACTCAGCGCTGATTTATTCTTTTAAGACAGCCCCTCCTTGGAACTCTGAGTTTACCCCACATTTTTTGCCCTGTCAACCATTAGAATGTAGACAGGCTTGCCCTTGACCCTTACCCCGTGTCTCTCCCTACAGATCCTGTCCATTGACTGAAAGCAACTTACACCAGAAGATTCCTTACCCCGGTTTACAGCTTTGACCTTTTCCACTTCATTGCAATGCTGAAACTCTTTGTCTCTATTTCCCCCACAGGAGTTTAGGAGCCATTGAATGCCCAACCAGGATCGAACATTGATTGTCTTTCCTACCTTCAGTAAGTTTTATTTTAACCACATATTTATCATTCTTTCACCACGTCCATACCAAATACTTAATCATTCCCATTACTTGTAGGTGCTCTCCACACAACCTTGTCTTGAAGAAGACCCCACAGTGAGGAACAAATCCCCCTGTACCCAACGGGGGTCGAAACGTAGACCATCAACTGCATACCTACAAACTCATAGAAACTATATAAGTCAATAAATATATGCCTATGAGTTATGTATATATGGGAACTATAGACCTGTATAAGGCTGGAAAGGTTTCTATTGTATATAAACATGATTGTACCTATGTCACCATACCTTTACCCTGTCCCTTACTCACCAATTCACCCCCATTACCAAAATACCACCTTCTTTTTTCTATCACACTGCGAGCACTGTAAATACTACATGCACTATGAATGTATTTAAGCCGATGCTTGCAGTATCATTAATGCTTTGAGTATTAATTGCATTTAATGAATGTATCACTCATGGAAATTAAATTTCCTTCTTTCTGTTGAAGACAATCAGAATTATATGTGGTGAATAGTTTGTTTCTATATGTTAAAAATGTCTTTAAAATTAAAAAAATCTACCACTCCTTGAACGTACCGTACTACTGACCCAGGCCGGGTAGTTTGATGGGCCTTACCTTGTTAAAACTTAACACATCCTATGAAAGATCATCAGAAACGAACCAACAGCACGCATACATTTTGCAAAGGTAGTGATTGCATTTGTGTAGTTATGTTTAGGACAGAGTTTGCATCTATTGAAAATGCATTTTAGTTTTCGTTATAACTTTGGCACCATTTGAGGAATATGCATAAAAAAAGGAAATTTGAGATGGGTTTGGCACGAAAAGTGTTCTGCTGATATGCTAAGCAGGGGCCACAAACGAGGGTTAAAAACTTTTACCCATTGTCATAGATCCAAAGATCTCTGATTGGCTTGCTGCAACATTAGCAGCGGTCATTACCGTCCATGTACCCTGAAAAACAGAAATGGAGAAGCCTAAATATTCTTGAAAGGTCCCCAGTCGCACAACCTGGTTTTTGCTGACTTTGCTCTTGTTTGTTTATAGACCGCAAGTTTGGGTTTGTGGCCCACAATGTTCACTAACCCAGGCCAGGGGTCTGCAAACACATGACAAGTATTGGGCTTTCCATTAGGCTTTTAGGCCTGTTACAGAGTTTGCAAAACCTACAGGAGTCTCCAGCAAGGGTGTACACCTTTGCAAATAGTCACAAACCCCAGATTTTGAAAATAAAAGCAGGCCATGCGCATCCAAGGTTGGGTGCCCTTTGGTGGTCAGGAGCAGTGACTTGCTGCGAATCAGGTCCTGCAGCTAACCCCCTTTGCACAGTCTTCGGCTGCAAGTAGTGGTGTTACAGAGCACATGGACCATTGGCTGATGGGCCTGGCCAAATCTCAGATTCTGCTGCCAAACCCACTATCCATGACCAAGGATATTTCACAGCAAGCTAGGATACACATTCTTAGAATTTTAATGTAGTAAGCCATCAAAAAACAAATTCAATAAATGCATATCTGAAAAAGCATAGAGGTTTTGCAATCAATAACCCACACAACAGCCACACAATCCAAGATTTGCACATCAATGATGAAGTTTTGGAGAGTCATGGCAGCATCTGTGACCCCAAGATGGCCTGCAAGACTTAGGTGGAATCAGTCATCACATGAATTCCTCAGAAAGGCTGTAAGGCCAGGATCGAGTCTGTCGCATTCTAGGTCTGTCTGTGAGTCTCCTATGTCAGAAGTCTCTGTCTTTGAGGAATGCAGGTAAAGACTCAGAGAAGAAAAACAGTACAAAATTCTGGTTATTCACATAATGACTAAGTGTCTTTGGGAAACGACTAGGACTAGAGAAAGGTTAGCCAAATAGCAGGTCTGGAACATAGTTAATGACATAGTAGGTCAGTGCACCTGGAGAGGCAGTGATAGGTCTTTGACCCTATGTCTAACACTACATTCAGGAATTCAGTGAGAGTTAAACCATTACCACCTAAAAGTCTGTGCCAGAAACTTAGAACCTGTCTGCTATACAGTAAGTAGTGTGCAAAAACAAATTACGTGGAAAGGTATACTGCTCCTGTCACAACCACTCAGAAAGAGCCTGACCTCACCCTCACTCATCAATCAAGATTCATAAATTGTAAAATCAACGTTCTCTTACATTGGTGCTTTAAAGGCCTACGAAGAAAGAGATTGCAGAACCTACACTTCTCTCAAACATCACGAAATTAGGACGAAAATAGACTTTCCCACCACCAATCAATTCACAAACTCAAGAACTCACCTTCCTTTTCAACCCAAGAAGCCTTAGCGGAGGTAAGTCTTGTGACCCATCATATGACTCAGGGTATCAGTCATTTAGGAAGGACCCAAACGTTCCTGCCATCAGCTATCCATCTGCTGAACTCCAAGGCTGTACCAAATTTAGCAGCCTAAACTAAGGACGAAGATAAGATGACACCTGTTGGTCACATTCGACCTGGAATGAGGAAAGGGCAAGAACCTCTGCCTTGTGAACACAACATTTCTTACCACCATAAGTCAGTATCACACTCATTCAGCAGCTAATACAACCTATAATACTGAATAGTTGCTAGCAACAACCCCAAAGCATATCATACAGACTCTAAAGCATATGTACCACAAATCCAAGATTTAGGAAAGCGGCTTCATTATTTAGAAATCTTGCTCTTTCAATGTGAACAGTGAACCCAAAACTCTATTGTGCCACTTTCCCTACTGATCATGACAATGATATTCTACCCGATACACAGGCCCTCAAAAAATACCATCATTTACAATTTTGAAATCTCTGAGCTAATTACACTCTCATCCATCTACTAATCTAACCACATCTTCCCCATGTACCCTCAACCATGCCATTCCTGACCTCAGCAAGCCCAATAGGATTTCACAATTTGATCTGCTGTATTCCATAAATGTCAAGCAGCATATCACCAATCCAACCTACTTGTGATGAAAGACCCTTGACCTTGTCTTTACTACCTTTAGAATCAGTGGTGAGGGACTGGTCTGACCATGCTGAGATTCCTTCGAAATTACTATTAGGTGTCACACTGCACAGTTGTACTATATGAGGAGAAATTAAGCTGTGGACAAAGCACCTTGTGTTGGTGTCAAAAACGTACCATCTGTTGATACTAAACACCATGCTAAGCCTCAGTAGAGTCAACTGTCAAACCCTGCACTCTATATATCTCTATATATATGTGAAATAAAAGTGTAGACTTCACTCCCAAACTCATCCCAAACACAATGCCTAGTTTCCAGTGAGGAAAACTTTCCTTCAGCCAAAGGCCACTAGAAAGATACAAAAAGTCTGTCACTAAGGGCCAGATGTAGGTCGCCAAATACCGGTCGGTAACGGACGAAATTCGGTAATTTCGGCTGTTTCCGACCGGTTTTTGGAAATTGAGATGTAGGTGCAAAAAAAGTTCTGAATCTGTAAATAGGAGTCAGTATAATTCCGAATCGTAATTCTCTGAATACTTATTTATCGAGTTCTTATTTACCGAATCGGAAAATTAGAAATGGTAAAAAAGGGCCATCGAGATGTAGGAAAGGGAAAAAATACTGAATCCGATGAAATTCGGTATTTAAGAGTCGGTATTTACCATGGATTGAAAGCAGGTGGTAACTAGGTGCAGCCTATAAAAAGGGCCCGAAAATGCAACAGTACTACAAGAATGGTGGCATTTTATGTCATTGCGAGGCGGCTACTGCTACAGGCAGCAGGAGAGAGGGTCTGGATGAGGGAGGAGCAGGTCTACAGGCAGAGGATCACCCTATTGCAACTGACTGAGCCAGAGATACTGCAGAGGTACAGGCTGCACCCCAGAACCATCCTGGACTTGATTAGGGACCTCCACTCATACCTGGATCACCCAACACCCTGGGCCCACGCCATCCCCCCATGTGCAGGTGCTCTGTAGCCAACACCTGCTTGCCTCTGGAAGCTACCAGAGTGTGATTGCTGCAGTTGGTGGTGTGTCCCAGAGCTGCCTATCTCGATTTTTCCGGAAGTTCCTGGAGGCCATGATGCAGAGAATGGGATATTACATCCGGTTCCCTGACACACCTGTGGAACTTGCAAAAACAAAAACTGATTTCTATCAACTGGCACACTTCCCTCACGTGATAGGCTGCATAGATGGCACCCACATTCCACTCTGTCCACCTGCAGCCACTGAACACATCTACAGAAACCGTAAGTCTACGCACTTCGTCAATGTGTAGGTGATATACTATGCTGCCAACATCATCACAGACATAGTGGCCAAATTTCCAGGTAGTACCCATGACTCCTACATCTTCCAGAATAGTGGGATATACACACGGCTTGTTGCTGGAGAATTTGGCGATGGATATCTGCTAAGTAAACAACAGTGACACACCCTGATAGTCATGGCAGATGTATGTGTGATGCATATGTGACTAATGGTGCTATATTTTCCCCCATAGGCGACAGTGCATATGCCCTGCGTTCCTTTGTGCTCACACCCTACCCCAATCCAACTACCAGGAGTGAGAGGCGTTATAATGTGGCTCACAAGTCAACTCGCAACGTAGTGGAGCGCACATTTGGGCTACTCAAAAGCAGGTACCGCTGCCTTAACAAGAGTGGAGGTGCACGGCAGTACACCCCCATCTTGTGCTGCAAGATAATAGTGACTTGTGCCATGTTGCACAATCTTGCCACCAAAGAAGGCACAGGGGTGGAGATGACACTTCACGAGGACATTGATGATGACCAAGAACAGGCAGAGCCCCAAGCAACAGGAGCAGCAGCAACAGATGGTAGATTGAGACGGGCAGAGATCACACGTCGATATTTCTAGGTAATGTATGACACACAGACAGGTATAGTGTCTGAAGAGTGTAGTTTAATATTCACTACATCATGTAAAGAAATAAAATCCATTGTCCATCAATGTCCGTGTCCATGACAGCATGTGCTCAGTTGCCGTCACTGTGAGCAGTCCTGTGGAGTTCAGGCAATGTTCAATGCTTACGGCCACACACTACATTACGGGATTTACGTGGCTGGGTTTCCATATCTTGGCTGGGGCCTGACTCAGCATTGCTGCGCCTGAAGCTCCTGCGCACCTCTGGTACAGGTGTGCTGGAGCCACTCCTGCTGGTGGACCCTTCTGTCTCCTCCACACCCGTGTCACCTGCAGTGCCTGTTTGAGTGGTGAGCATATGCTCCATTGCAGAGGTCACTCTTCCCATGCCCCGTGTCAAGTCTGTGCAGCAGTGCACTATTGCATCCTGCACGGTTATTGAGCGGCGACACAGTAGTGATGTTGATGTTGCAAATCTGTTAAGTGCCTTGGACTGCTGCCGCATACACTGCCGCTCCCTGCGACGCTCTAGATGGTCCCTGTCCAACTTATCAGACATTACACCCATGTATGTAGAGATGTCTGACATCCCCTTGACAATTGACTCCAAGCTACCAGGAATGTTGCCTATTCCCTTTTCTATGTGTGACAGTTTCTAGTTTATGCTGCGCACCTGCCTGTGCACGGCCAACATTCCCTTAGCCTGCAGGTGCTTTACTTTCACCATTGAGGCCTCCAGGCCACAGAAGACGCTCTCTCCTTCCTGCCCCTCGCCACCCTCACGTGCCCTCCTGCCAAGGAAACTGGTACGCGCAGCGCCTGCTGTAATCTGCGGCCTGGCCTTGTCAGCCACAGGTGCAACGGATTGATAATCGCCCTCCTCATCCTCCTCCTCATCTGAAGTATCCAGGATCCTCAGAGGGGGCACATCAGGCCTACTTGCCCTTCCCTGCTTGGATGACCTGGACGTTGGTGTTGGTGTAAGCGGTGTGGGTTCAAACTCAGGGGTTCCAACCAATAGGGGGGATTGCGGCACAGGTGTTGTGGCTCGCTCAGGTGTTGAGGCTTCCAGGGATGTCTTGTTGCCTCCTTCTACAGCGGTATGACCTTTGCTTTGTTTCTCTTTTTCTTTTCTGTTAGTTGCTGGTGCACTCTTCTCCCTTGCTGGTGCTGTACTGCGTGAGGACTCTCCTGTGAAAACATATGGACATAGGATCAATGGTGTTGTTCACTTGTGTGTACTTTTGAAATACATTTTTTACACACATTTGCCTAGTGTACATTGTGTGCTTGGAGATGTGTGTGGCGTGCCTTGCTGAATAGTATGATGTATGCATTGCATGTATGTGACTATGACTACGTCTCCTATGATGTATTGCTGGCCCCCAGTAACAGCTGTTCAGGAGTGTAATGATAATGCACAGTGGGGAACGGGTTCAGGGTAATGGGTTTGGATTAGGGTCAAAGCATCTTACCTTGTTTCTTTGTTGATCTTGCTGAACTGTCCAAGTCTACTATCCCATGGATGCATTCTGGCTCCAGGGTTGATTCCACTAACTCCTCCAGCTCAGTCAGTTTTGGTGCTTTGTTTCTACCACCTCCTGTCACACCAGCCTCCTTTGTTTGGGCAGCAATCTTCTTCTTGGTCATGATGCGCAGGTCGTACCATCGTTTCTTTATGTCGTCAATCTCCCTGTGCGTCACCCCAATGGCATTGACCTTTGACTGTATGCCAAGCCATATGTTTCTCTTAACAGACTCTGCAACATGCAGAGACTGTTTGCCAAGTATTTGGGTGTAGTGACTCACAATTTCTCCCACTAGCCCCTGCAGTTCTGCTGGGCTGAACTTAATTTTTCTTTTGCGCACACCACCATCCTTTTGCCCTTCCTGAGACTCCATTCTGTTTAACTGCTTTGCTCTGGATAGTCAGCTCCTCTCACCTCTGCTCTTCTGTTTGTTCAGCTGCTCTGTACCTGCATGGGTGTGGCCACTCCCAGGTACTGGGGAGGGGTGCTTCATTCTGATTGGTTGGTTACTCTGGGCCTTGGTTGTGGGGTATTCAGGGTGTCCTTGATTGGTTAGCAGGCTCACATGTCAATTTCAAAACTGCCGATTCAGTATTAACCGATTCGGTATTTACCGATTCGGTATTTACCGATTCGGAAGATGCAGAATTGGTAAATCCCATTCATTCCTATGGGCCTGAAGGCCCATGTGAATGAATGTGAATTACCGATTCGGTATTTCCCGAATCGGTAATTACCGATTCGGTAAATAACGATTGGATATTCCGAATGATACCGAATCGGTAACATTCATCGGAATTTTATCTACATCCCGTTTTCCGATTCTAAAATACTGATTCGGTATGAGTCGGTATTTAAGAATCGGAAAAAAAGATTTGCCTACATCTGGCCCTGAGTGTTACTGTTCAGATACCCTTCTGCCTCTTCAGGCTCAATGAAATCCCCCACCTTCTGCCATCACACTGAACTGAAGAAACTCCACTGGCTATCTTTACAAGCTCTCATCATAAAAAACTGCTTCTTCACCTACAAAGGGGTCGATTCCGATTCGGGAAAAAGCGCTCCGAATTGCGGTTCGGAGCGTTTTTCCCCGTACGAGTCGTACCCGTAGGCGTCCCCGTACGAATCAGCAAGTACGATCACAATCTAAAGCATCATTCCGTACGGCTCGTAAAAAACGCCGTACGAAGCAAAAGTCCATACGAATTGCAGTCGGCTGATGCTCGACGCAACGTCCGAACGTAAAAAGAGCGCGTCTCCCGAACCAGGAAGTACGATCCGTGTAGAACACACTCCGTAGGGCTCTTTTTCTACGAGAGCTCAAAACTACCGTAAAACCACACTCCGGCACGAACCGCACCCCGGTATGCGACAAGCAGGACATGAACGCCATCGTCCGTCTCATCCCTATCCTGTACGGCCACTACCTCGTACTTAGAAACCGACGACGGCGCAGAAGGTGAATACAACGAAGTCCAACATACCTGTACGTGTTGCCACACGCGCACATCTCCATTGCATGACTGTAATCTCTGGGTACGTTGGTCCACACACTCCCGCACTTCACCAGTGTAATACGGAGACGTGCCGCACCTACATCATTGAAGTACGTCACCGCACTTCACCAGTGTAATACGTGCAGCATGTCCGCCATCCAGCTGGGGTACGGTACGTCAACGACCTCGGGGTACGGTACGTCACCGCACAACACCAGTGCAATACGGAGACGTGCCACACCTATGTCATCAAAGTACATCACCGCACTTTACCAGTGTAATACGTGCAGCATGTCCGCCATCCAGCTGGGGTACGGTACGTCAACGACCTCGGGGTACGGTACGTCACCGCACAACACCAGTGCAATACAGAGACGTGCCGCACCTACGTCATCGAAGTACGTCATCTCACTTCACCAGTGTAATACGTACTGCATGTATGCCATCCATCTGGGGTACAGTACGCCAACGACCTCGGGGTACGGTACGTCACCGCACAACACCAGTGCAATATGGAGACGTGTAAATGTAAATGTAAATTGATACTTGTATAGCGCACTACTCACCCGCAAGGGTCTCAAGGCGCTTGTATGAATACCGCTGTGGAGCCCATCCTGGCTTTCCCTGTGAGGTGTCCACTCCTGGGCACCCCCAAGGTGGAGGCCAGGCATCCTTAGCGTTGTGGGGGCCGTTGTGGAGATTAAGCAAGCTATTGCCCAGAGTTGCAGAGTGGGACTCCCTGATTGGAATAGGCACCGAGGCGAGAATTATCAGGTCCGTGGAATTTTGAGCCCAAGACCCGCCGAGGCAGGGAATTGAACCCTGGTCCCGGGCCAGACCTCTGCATCAGGGTCTGCCGCTCTAACCATTGAGCCACACTTCTCCCCTCAGACGTGCCGCACCTACGTCATCGAAGTACGTCACCGCACTTCACCAGTGTAATACGTGCAGCATGTACGCCATCCAGCTGGGGTACGGTACGTCAACGACCTCGGGGTATGGTACGGCACGGCACAACACCAGTGCAATAGACGTGTGGGACATAAGTCTGCTATGTCATTGTAAGTGTAAGTATCAGAGTGTGTGTGTGGACAACACCCCCACCAGTGTCCACCAGTGCCCAGCATCAGAGTGTATGTGTGGCTGAGACCCCCACCACTGCCCACCACTGCCCACCAGTGCCCAGCATCAGAGTGTGTGTGTGGCTGAGACCCCCACCAGTGCCCACCAGTGCCCAGCATCAGAGTGTGTGTGTGGACAACACCCCCACCAGTGCCCACCAGTGGCCACCAGTGCCCAGCATCAGAGTGTGTGTGTGGACAACACCCCACCAGTGCCCACCAGTGCCCAGCATCAGAGTGTGTGTGTGTGGACAACACCCCCACAAGTGCCCACCAGTGCCCTGCATCAGAGTGTGTGTGTGGCTGAGACCCCCACCACTGCCCACCACTGCCCACCAGTGCCCAGCATCAGAGTGTGTGTGTGGCTGAGACCCCCACCACTGCCCACCAGTGCCCAGCATCAGAGTGTGTGTGTGGCTGAGACCCCCACCACTGCCCACCACTGCCCACCAGTGCCCAGCATCAGAGTGTGTGTGTGGCTGAGACCCCCCAACAGTGCCCACCAGTGCCCAGCATCAGAGTGTGTTTGGGCAACACCCCCACCAGTGCCCACCAGTGCCCAGCATCAGAGTGTGTGTGTGGCTGAGACCCCCACCACTGCCCACCACTGCCCACCACTGCCCAGCATCAGAGTGTGTGTGTGGCTGAGACCCCCACCAGTGCCCACCAGTGCCCAGCATCAAAGTGTGTGTGTATAACACCCCCCCACTGCCCAACAGTGGCCAGCCATTACAACAAAAACCTACCATTCTTAACCACATTACCACCAGGAGATTGACACATGTCAACATACCTATATTTTAACATCACACCACCTCCCAGGCACACAGCAGTCACAGACATTTTCACACAAACTAAAGTTCAGAAAAGGAAAATAATAGCTTTATTCAGCTGGTTCAAAATAGAAAAGCAAATAAGAGTCCTCGCTCATTAAAGGCCAATGGCCAGTCCAAAGATGTCTCTGCAACAGTCTGTGCCTCCATGGGTGTGCTCACACCTAAACTTGCCTGCACATGGCGTTTAATCCGCTGTGGAAACTACGGGGGCACCATCTGTGGAATCCTCCGGCACCGCATGGACAGGAGAGGGAAGGACAGGTGGAGTGGGTGCAGGTGTAGTGGATTCATCCACACTGGTTGGGGCATCGCCAAAAGTAGCTTCAAAAACCTGGCTGCACACCTCAGCCAGTGCTGAAAAACTACCACCTGAACCCGGGGACACATTGGGGGTGGAGGTACAGGGCTGTGAGTCAGTTCTACTGGGTGTGTGGATGCGTGTGTGAGGTGCCTCCCCTCTCCCCGGGGGGTGTGCCTACTTCCCCTTGAGAATGGGTGCGTGGAGCTTTGAGCTTCTTATGCTGTGTGCGTGCGCTGGGTGTGTCTGACCTGTGGCGTGTGCGTGTATGCTGTGTAGGTATGTGAGAGGCAGAGGTGGATGGGTCTGAAGGATGGGGGAACAGATGCTGCTGGGTGTACAGAGCTGCAGTCAGTGTTGACTCCATGGCAGCCACACTCCGACGTAGATCAGACATGGCTGATGACATGCCCTCCATGAACGACACCACCTGTGTAAGCAGTTGTGTATGTCCATGGAGGACAGTCAGCATGGATGTCTGACCTACTGCAATCTACCGGAGTAGGTCCACAGTCTCAGCACTGAGGGCAGAAGGGGACACAGGGGCAGGGGCTGCGGTGCCGGGAACAAAGGAGACACGGGGTCTAGCACGGACCCTAGGGACACTAACGACTGGGAGGGTGGGGATGGTACTGGAGGAGGGGAGGGCAGCCAAAGAAGAAGATGTGACCATTGCTGCATATTCCCCCTCCTCCTGAGAGTCTGACTCAGAGTTGTCGGCATGGTAAGATGTGTCAGTCACATGTCGTCGGCCTGCAGACTCTCCTCACCCTCCGTGCCACTGCCTCCCTCTGACTCCTCATAGCAGGTGGCACTGTCACTGGGTCCCTCTGCCTGGTCCGCGCCTGTGTCTCCTCCAGATTCAGATGCTGCTGCTGTGGGCAAGGAGAATAACAAAAACATATCAGTCACCTGTGCACCTCAGACATATAAGCTACAATACATTTTGCCTCATTTCTAAACATGGCATGCATCATGAGTCACATGACACAGAACTCTGCACAATGCAAAGTCTAGTTGTGGCCAATTGTGAGAGACACAACGCTCAATGTATAGTAGGATACAAGCAACAGGCAAGGAAAACACTAGTATGAGAGACACAATGATGATACACTGCCTGACAACAGGATAGCTGATTATGCATCCCAGCTCATTTTCCCACCCTGCCACCCAAACTCAGACCTGGACATGTTTGAATTGCTTACACCTTGTGCCACATGGGAAAAGTCCTGCTTGAACTCAAATGTGATGCCATCCTGGGACATGAATCAAGTGTAACATCACCTCACACTGGCATCACAGCTGTTGACACCCAAAGCCACATTGTGTGGCTGACCATCATTATTAGTTAGAAACAACATTCTACGTATTTGGCGAATATGCACACACGCACTGCCCAGTGTGAGTATGCATAAGCCCAAAATATTGCACATGTACATTGTGCACCTGTATCCAACACATGACAATTCGAAAGAGTACCATGGACCAAGGCCACTGAGGCAGACTCGTGCAGAAAACACATGTTGAGACTCAAGATCAGTGCCAAAATATGAAGAATGGCAGACACAGTGAACATGTGGTGCTACATGTAATGTACCAACAGGTGTCACATACCCACCTCCAACATGATGATGTGCAAAGGAAGATGCATACTGAGACATTGCACCGTAGGAGTACATGTGAAAAACAAACATCAGCCAAAGGGCCGGGCAAATGTGGAGTACGGCAACAATTTTAAAGAAGCAGCTGCAGAAACTGGGACATTCTAATGCCAATGCATGGAGTGCCTGTCTGACCACACCACTCAAACTATGGGAGTGTTACCATGCCTTGGAGCACTGCAGGGAGCATGTGACACACATGACAACAAACAGACATGTACCTACCCCCTACTTGCTGCTGTCCCTCCTGCAACTGCCTATGGAGGTCTGGGAACACCACTTCCAGGACCCGGAGCATGTGGGGGGTGAGGTGGCGGGTGCCGCCATGCTGGCGTGGAGCTTCCAGATGCAGCTGGACTCTGGCGATGCGGCGGGTCCAGCACCGGATGTCCTGCCACCTCTTCTTGATGTTTCTGAGCCTCCTGCGAGGCCCCCCCTCACTCCTGACAGCCCTGGGGATGTCCAGCCAGATTTCACCCTTCTCATAGGTAGATACCTGTCACAAATATAAAATAAAAGAGCATCAGTACACCTGGTCCATGTTCAAAAGACACACATATGTGCACAAAATACTTGATGACAACAGGGCATCGTAGGCTCCACACATTTGCATCATTGTCCAGGAGTATGTGGCCTGTGAGCAAAGACTGCTGCAGTACATGCCATTGAAAGGCTACAGATGACATGACGTGCGCTAAACACTCTTAGAGCATGGCACTCACAGAGCAATGTATGCAACATCTGGGTGCACTGCAGCCCGTGACACGCTGTCACACACCCCACTACAAGAAATAACCCTCTTGACACAACACTGTACACCCTGGCATTCACTCCCAACAACATTGCATCTATACACCATACATACACAGTGGCCATTATGTCACACACACACAACAGGTGCACACTCCAAGGTATTGCACACATCACTCACCTGATCCCCTGGTCTCCCATACAGCTTGCTGTAGTTTGGCAGGAGGGCATCCAACAGGGCCTTGTTTTCAGCATCAGTGAATGCAGGTGCTCTCTCCATGCTCAGCAAATCAGGGTCCAGAGGATTCAGAGACAGCAGCTGTAGTTACCACACCAATGTTGTGCAGGCAAGTGCCCTCCCACAGCCACATGCTGCCTTATGTCTGTGCTGCAGAGGGTCTGTGAGTCCAAGGAGTAGTGTGTGATAGGCCACCATAGTTAGCATCCTATGTTCCATCCAATCACATCACACATAAGGCCATGACACACATATGCATGGTTTGAAAACTGAGCCTGAGCTGAACAACAACATTTGCAACATTGTATACTTTTGCCCAACTGAATTTCCTAGAACACCTGTAGGAGGCTCAAAAAACTCTGTATCCATGACAACCTGGTTGCATTTTGGTCAGTACACTGTTCCCCTAGATGTTGGCTATGTATTTATTCAAATACCCACACAAGTACGGTGATATTGCCATTGCGTATGCAACCCATCCAATGGTGTTACGAGGCGTACACACGCACGTACCATTGGGGTACGCTTGGCTCGCGTATGGCTGAAATGCAATAGGGTAACGAGGCGTACACACGCATATACCATTGGGGTACGCTGGACTTGCGTATGGCTGAAATGCAATAGGGTAACGAGGCCTACACACGCACGTACCATTGGGGTACGCTTGGCTCGGGTATGGCTGAAATGCAATAGGGAAACGAGGCCTACACACGCACGTACCATTGGGGTACGCTTGGCTCGCGTATGGCTGAAATGCAATAGGGTAACGAGGCGTACACACGCACGTACCATTGGGATACAGTGCGTCAGACATGCTCAAGTGTACGATTGTGTAGGCTGCGTCCCTGTCCTACCCCATGTCACCATTGGGAGAGTGACTCCAGGAAATCACATAGCAGGGATGTAGTCTACACTCATGTCTAGGATGTGGATGCATACATCAGCATGGCATCCATACATCAGCATGCCCAAGGTGTGGCAGACATAGAAGAAGCACAGGGACTGTGACCTTGTGACTCAGTTGATGTGTGAAGAGCTGGCGAGACATGTCATCAACCATATTTCACATGTGCATCACATGCATTCAACACTTCACACCGGAGTAAAGTCTGCAACATATTGTGATGCACATCAACACTGGAATGCCACACCATTCAGTACAGGGAACTGCCACATGATGACAGCAACATGCCCACTGTCACAGAGGTGTAATAGCCGCACAGCATGACCCTGTGTGACCATGTAATGTGTGTGCCATGTGCGACATTGTGCATGATGTTAGCATATGAAATTTACAGGTCAGTATCATATTACTCACCTTTGAATATCCCCAAGTGTCATCCTGGATATGGCAATTACCGCTCAGCACTACACTTGTGTGTCGGTAGGCATGGCCTGCGGCTCAGCATGTGTTGTTGGCGTTGTGTGTGCCGTGATGACGTTGTCGGAGTACTCAGACGTCACCTCTGCGTGCACACGTCAGTAACTTTTCATCACAACACAAGCGCTGGTCCCGTATGAGTGTAAGCTTAGTCATTTTTCAACCAAAATCATAGTACGTTCACTTCTGACCATTTCACTTGGATTGTCTGACTCCGGACGGTGCCAATATGGATGTCCGTTTCAAAGCCTGTTAAGAATGCCAACGACTCATGTTGGTGACTGACCCTCACCGTTGGTGTCTCCACTGTTTTCACGTCAAGCACAACAACAAGAGCTGCTCCGACTGCCGGGAACACACCTATGAATCCAGGTGTGATTGGACCCACAAGCCGCTCAGACTCCAGCAGTTGGCCCTGCACCACTATAGCTCATGTTCTGGACGTAGGACGAGTGCCTGGGCGTGGGTGTTGAGACATCAGAGCCCCTGAATTACACATCAGTCCTCCAGGGCTGAGTCGTCACGTATCCCAAATGAGTCAAAGATATGTCATCGCACTTTCAAATCCCCACAATGCACGTGCAATGCTGCATGTGATCCGGGTGACACCGGCCATGCGGCTCTGTCAGATTAGCCGCCGTCGTAGCCTGCACCACGACCTCCGGGCCCTGCCCTGCATGTGAAGCAGGAGGAGTCAGTGCACTTCCTCATGTCCATGATGTCCCTCAACCCAACAACGGCCTACGCGTCGGCTCCTGGCCCAGCGGACCCGTCTGGGGGCACGAGCGCATCTGGTGAATTGCCCCTGACGCCATCACTCGCTTTGTCCCTGACTCAGGCGGCGCATACGTCCCGGAACCGCTGGGACAGACAGGATGTGAATGGTCACCCTGGTCCTCGGTGGTTCACCTCACAACCTCACTGGCAACAATCCCCCAGGTGTCAGCCTTGGTGCCGTTCTTGGGTGGTGCTGTCCCCAATACCACACACTGTACGGCTCCAGCGTGGAGACTGTGGGGCTGAACACCGCTATAAATGCTGCATGGGGAGTAAAACTTCAATGAGCCTGCCACAGCTCATTACAATGGGTGTTAATGGGTATTGGTAGGGTCATGAAGACCCAGTGGCACGTGAGTGTCAGTCCCAAGACGACAGGACAGGTGGACTGGGGGATGCGAGTGGTCTGGACACCTAGACTGACACTGGTGATGTCTCTACTCCAAACGTGTTTTTGGATGAGCGTGCAACGTACAGTGTAGTGTTTACATGGGTGGCCAGAGCCTTTCCCCTTCATCTCCCCGTTGCCGCAGTGAGGACCAACCTCCTCACTGAGGTCCTTCAACTCCACTCACGCTCCGCTGTGCCTCTGCAGGCCTATCTTCAGGAATTTACTGTATCTATATTGGCCAGCATGTACAGGCACGCTGCATGTTTGGCTGTAGATAGGCACGTTGTCAGACGCCCACACTCCTCCCCGGACTGACCATGTTCCCTGTCCTCCCACCCCACCCCAGAGAGCATGGGCATCCAGGCCCCCAAATCACAGACCACATTCCCATTAGCTCCGCTGTAGAGGGCATCCAAGAGGTATGAGCACTACGGAAACATGTCTTCATCCTCCCTGAGTCTGGGAGTGGGCTCTTCCTACATCACATACCTCTTTGTCTGGTACCCACACTCTCTGTGGGACATGGTTGTGTAACTGCTGGCAGAGTGTGCGTTGTAGGTACGGGCAATACTTGACCACGCCCTTGTAGGATGCCAATCACCCACACTGTCTTTTTTCCGGTGTGGCCTGGATAGCCCCGACTCACTGGGCAGATCGATGGCATCCAGGGAGGCAAATTTGTCAAAAGCTTGTCATGTATTCAAAGTCGGGATTATGCGACTAACTACTGTTCCTTACTGATATCTTGTTACAAAACGTAAGTAACTAGTCCATACAGTTCAGTACATGTGCTGTAGGAGCATGTATGTTGTGTCCTTGGCGTGATGACCTGGTTTCTAATGTACACACACCATGCCCCGTGTGTTAATTACCCACTCATATGTGTGATGGCAGCACAGACCATTTGTCACAAATCTAAGATTTATGATATATGATGATGGTCATGTAATAGTTAGGGAATGTAAACAACGCAACATTACTAAGGCAGAACTGTGCAAATGATGGCACATGTGGTGTGTGTGTGTGTATTGCTGTTAGCTGTCGGGATGTGCAGACAAGCTGCTACTGACATTCACATGACGTGTGTCACTGACATGATACACTGTCAATGCTCAGTAAGACCTTTCCATCAGATCATTTGTATGCATGTCATATCCATTCCACACACCACAGGTCTTTTACTTTTCACGGAGGAGTGGCTGGGAGCTGGCACATGTTACATCAGTGTGTATCCCACGCCACACTCAAAATTGTCAAGATAATTTGAAGCAGTGTTGCTTGTGCCATGTACATTGTCATTGTCATAGTCAGACAGTTGAAGACATATTTGATAAATTGTGTATTGCAGGGCACCCCCTCTGGAAAGGCCGTTGCCTGACTTGGAAGCCATGAGGGAGCGGAATTGCATCCGTCGATATCGATTCAACAGACAGATGATCAAGGACCTGACGGACAGGCTGGAGGCTCACCTACAACCATGCCACAGATATCCAACTGCGCTGACACCCAAGGTAAAGGTGATGGCAGCCCTCCATTTCTTTGCCACAGGTATGTTCCAATTCACCATAGCTGATGTGGAGTAGTGTGGCTCACTGGTTAGAGGCAGCAGGCCTGAGAGCAGAAGTCAGCCCGGGACCAGGGTTCAATTCCCGACGCGGCAGGGTCGTGGACCTTGGTCAGCGGACTCGATAATTCTCACTTCGGTGCTTACTCTAATCAGGGGTTCCACTCGGCAACTCTGGGCATTAGCTTGCCTAATCTCCACAACGGCCCCACCAATTCCAGGGATGCCTGGCTCCACCTTGGGGACTCCCAGCAAGGGACCATCCCACAGGGAAAGCCAGGACGGGTTCCCCAGAGTTATACAGCGCCGGGACGCCCCGTTGCTGGGGCAGCTGTGCGCTTTACAAGTATACTACATTTACATTTACATTTACATTTACATGTGGGAGGGATGTCTCAGACAATGTTTAGCCGGGTATTGGGTGATGTATTGGCAGCTATGTTGCTGCACCTGGATGAATTCATTACATTCCATACTCCAGAAGAGTTGACAGATGTCAAGGGGGAATTCTATGCCCTGGGTCGCATGCCACATGTAATTGGTGCAATTGATGGTACACATGTTACTCTAGTTCCACCACAGGCTCAGGAGCAAGCGTATCGCAACAGGAAACACTACCACTCGATAAATGCCCTGGTGGTGTGTCTTGCCAACATGATTATCTCACATGTTTGTGCACGTTTTCCAGGATCGTGCCACGATGCTTTCATAATGAGGCGTAGCAGGGTACCACAGATGATGCCGCAGCTGCACAACCACCGGGCATGTCTTGTTGGTGAGTATACCCTGTCAGCTATGTATGTCAGTATGTCACAACGTCATGATCTGCATCATATTACACACTCATTTCCATGATGTCAATTTGCAGGAGACGTTGGATATCCAAACATGCCGTGGTTAATGACTCCACTACGCAACCCCAGGACAGCTGCAGACCAGCGGTATAACAATGCTCATGGGAAGACCAGGCGGGTGATCGAGCGAACTTTTGGACTCCTGAAGAGCCGGTTCAGGTGCCTGGACAAGACAGGCGGAGCCCTCCAATACAGCCCACGCAAGGTGTGTGACATCTTCACCGTGTGCTGCATGCTACACAACATGGCAGTGGAGAAGGCCATGCCACTCTACCTTGATCCTGATGAGCTGGAACATCCGCCCGTTGAGGATGAAGGCCTTGCCCAAGATGCCAGCGACGAGGAGGGTGAAGATGATATCCGGAGTCACCTCATCCGCAACTTCTTTTCATTATGGTGAGCCATAGCAGCTGTAATCTGAAACATCTACTATAGAGTTGCATGGGTAGCATGCTGTGTATGCAACAGACTGTATGCAAGCTCACTTGGATGTTTGTTGTGCAGTGTCACACAGGTGCAGATGTAATACAACACACATACGTGCTATGTGTGCATTTTGAATTTACAGGTGTACTACAACATCTGGATAATAAACAGGACATTGTCAAAATGACATGAAACAGAACTTGACCCCTTGTGTGCCACTCTCATCCACAGCTCGCCCTGCCTGTTGTCCGTTGGGGTCGTCGTGGTCCTCCTGCTATTGCTCATCATGATTGCAACGTCTGCCAAATCAACGGAGCATGCATGGACATGTGGAGAAGTCAATTTGGGTAAGGACTCATATGAGGCTGTTTAGCGTTGGTATGTTTTGAAACGTGTGGTACATGTTCATGTGCATGTAGTGAGACCATGCATACATGCAACTACAAAATGTTACTTATTACATGTATGCCCACTCCCATGACAGGATAGTCACCCCATCTGACTGTCATCTGTTGTAGTTAGAGACTCTGGTGAAATCATCTATGTGTGTAGACATTGACACTGCAACATTGCATATACCATGGCTTTACATTGTGTCAGAGGTCACAACCACGGACTCTGTGGGGGATTGCAGCCTCACTGTGTGCATTAGAATGTGACTGGATCCTCTCCTCCAGCTTGTGGGCCAGTTCCGTTTGATTACCATCAAACCATGTGGTGTAGGTGTGGCACAGTCTATGTTCCACATGTTGAGATAACTGTCCTGTCATTCTGTTTACATGGATGCATTGCCCCTTGTTGCAGTATATCATGTCACTGTCATGTCGTTACCGCAGTGCAGCTCGAAAATACAGCTACACCAGCCTTCACAGTGAGTAGCAGTTCTGTTTTGATTCACATGATGCATGAATGTTTAGCATGAGAAATGAGAATGTTTGGGTGATGCATATGTGATTTATTGTGTAGCCCCAGTGGAGTGTGGTCATTCCCATGAATCTCTAGTCCTGTGCAGCATTACTGGGCAATGCTAGGGTCTCATTATGTGGCTTGGATCAACATCACTTGCACTTTATATCTTTTAAACTTGCATATCATGTTTAGCATAGTAATGCAAACTTGACAGATCAAAAGACTGGCTACTGAGTGCCTTCATTGCATGTAGATCATTTGCTTCGTCATCATATGTGATTCTTACAGCTGTTGTGGGTCAAGTCAAGTTGGGGTACATGGCCCTTATGGGTACCCATAATCACATGCAGACATTACAGTTAGCGTAAGTAGCATTGCCATATGTTTCCATTTGTTTGTAAGGTCATCCTCATCTGAGCCAGTGAATGATTTGTAACAACATAGATCTCATTGCATGGTAGCTTACTTGAGAGCGTTACACATGACTCGAAAGGATGACAGACTGTCCTATGTTTTATGTGTCTGTGTCATAGCATCGGATCTCATGTGATACCATGATTACTCATCTAAAATTGTATACAGTCAGTAAACTTCGGAGGTGTGACTGGTACAGTGTAGCTAATGATGTTTTTGAAGTGTCAGTGACATGAGAATGTACTCCTAATGGTTATTTACCTCTGTTTCAGGTCTCCCTCCCAGCAGTTCCCATCCTCTCCTTCCCTCGCCTGATCACCCTTTTGTGTCTGTTGTTTGTACTCAGACCAAGGGGCTATTTGGAGGTGGAACCCTTTGAGCATCACACCACTCTGATGAAGAAAGGTACGGCCAGTCCTTGACAGGCTTGTAGCCAATAGTACTGCTACATTACAGGTGACATCATTAGTAGTGTTATTTGGAGTTCTTGCCAATGCTCATGTATGTTTGATAATGCTCTATGGGCTCACAATGTAAATAATCATGTTGTGCATGACGTCTGACTTCTATAGATTATTGTGCCGCCTTGATGTCAACGCACATGTCCTTCTAATGTGCATGTATACTATTTAGCATGAAGTTAGCTTATGCTTGTTATGTGTTTACCTGTAAAGTGACCACACGCATGGTGTGGGGAGGCTAGAATACTATGTTGTGTGTGAGGTAGATGGCTTTGTAGTTGCTGTTTGGCTTTGAACACACTAGCTGTAGTCTACACCTGCTGACGCTGTGTGTCTTGTGCCCCACTTGTCCATAAGGGCCCTGATCCAGTGGCTGTGATCTTTGGTGATTACTGTGCCATTTTATTTGCTGTGACCTTGAGTGAGGCAGACACTCCTGCCTTCATATACACATGTCACTTTGTGGCTTGCAAATGCCCTTGTGGTATGTGCTTGTGTTGCAAGTTGTCACACCCCTCCTGCCAGCATGTCTTCACTCATTGCTGCTGCTGCATATACAGCCACCATGCAGCGCACATTATCCAGGGACACAGAGACCTACAAGATGACCCTCCTTCCATCCATTTATAGACCATGCTCCTGCCACCCTACACACAGACAACCCCAGACATTCACCCTCCTGCTATCACAATGCTTCTAAATCAGCCATTGCAGCTGCTATGCCTGTGTGTGCAACACATACTGGCACGACTATGGCAGATTCACATGACATTGGGTCTATGTACCACCAGGTCATGTGCTGTGTACAGCACACACACACCTTCCATAGGCACAATATTGTACAGTGTTACCTTGTCAACGCCACAGCAGCAAAAACATAGCTGTCACTGTCAGTCAAGTAGCCACAGGGGACACAAACCATGACCACGTCTCTAGGGTGTGGTGTGATTTCCCCGTTCTGGTGTAGGTATTTGTCAGATGTGGGTAGTTGTTCTGTATGTGTTGCTCCCATTACAGTAGTATAGTACTTGTAGCTACATAGGGGTAGGTCACCTATTCCGGTGTGCTTGTGTAGAGTGCTACAGCCCATTGCCCACAGTCTGGCCTGCCAACCTTGTCCTGTGCGCCATTCATCACATCCACAGTACTGCATCATGTAAAAGATAGTTCACATACCTGAGGACACAGTTGTAGGTACTCCCTACGTGGGCAACTACTTTTGTCACACTGATCTGTATACCTCAAAGTGACTCTCCTGGGCCTGCCTGTGATAGCAGTTTTGGGCTCCAAACCCCCTCCAGCATTTACTATCCCACGCAGGTGTGTCTTTCCATCCATGTATCTAGTTGTTACGATTTTTGCCCCAATGTGTGTCCACACTCAGATTCTGATCCAAGTGTGTGGTTGGCTGCTGTTTGTTGGATACCCTTGCATTTCATACATTTGCACACACATCAATTTATGCTGTGGTTCAAAGATAACTCACCACATGCGTATGAGGATTAGTATATTTATTGGGAGATCTTGTGCAGGAAACGTGAATAGGTGCTGTACAGAAAGGGGTGGAATCCAAAGCTCACTGCCGGAGATGAGATGCCTTACAGTTTTAGTCAACAGAGTCCAGGCCACAGTGCTTGGCATCATTGGGCAGACTGTGACTAGCATGTCCATGTGGGAGAGTCTCATAGGGGATGCTGTTGCACCCAGGGGCAATATGCCAGGTCCAGTGTCCTGGGAGATGTGCATGGCCCACTGCCCCTCATCGTCTTAGCTGTGGACGACCCACCTTCCTTGGGGGACCCTCAGGTGCAGGCCTGGACGATGCATGTGATGCTACGTCAGAGAGTACCTCCTCCTCCTCCTCTCCCTCCCTGTGGCTGGTGTCACACTTTGCCGTGATGTTGCTGGCCTTGTGACACAGGGAGGGTGCTGCATGTTGGCAGCTATCTGACGTAGCGATTGCCTCATTTCCCGATGCACCGTCAAGAGATGAGCCAGACTTGCCTCCACCCGTCCATAATGGAGGTCTTGCCTCGCTACTTGCTCTGCATGCTGTTCTTTCACCTGGTTGAGGGCCTCCGCAAGCTGGCCTATCTCCCTGGTGTCCCGCCGGTATGCCTCCAGGATGTTAGCGAGTTCAGGCATACCGGGTACTGCAGCTGACTGGCCAGAATCTCGCCTCCACCTTCCGCCACTCCCACCACCCTGACCCACACGAACACGGCCTGCGCTTGTGGGCACATCCAATCGATGGGCCCCCCGAGTGCTGCCAGGGTGGAGGTCGTCAGCAACCTCAGGGGCGCCCGACAAAGGGTGTCCCTCATTTTCAGACTGGCTCTCTTGTGGATCATGGGCAGGGCTGTGACCTGTCTGCTGGGATGTGGTGGGAATGGGTCCGGTGGTTGGCTGAGATGTAGCTGGTACAATTGCTGCAGGCGTTTGGGATCCAGAGGAGCCAGGTTGGTTGGGGTCATCCACAGTGCGTTGAGTGGCGTCGCTGTCGGTGGGGTCGGGGTCCTGCTGAGCCTGGGACTGGGATCCTTCTCCCCCCTGGTTGGGGGGGGCACATGTTCCCCTGTGTGTGGGAGAGACAGACACTGTTAAGGCACTATCAAGTGACATCTTGTTTAGTTATCCATTATGAGCATCACAGTTCCACAAACTTTACATTGTTGACATTGTTCTGTTGTGTGTGTAGTGGTAGTAAATTGACATGTACTCTGGGGCATTTTCATTCTTCCATTCTCTTGACAATGACTGACACAGCCATTGCTGTGTCTTGTATTGGCGGCACAACACATGTAAGGCATTGGTCATGTTCACGCAACATCCAGGATACGGTGTAAATCCTTATGTCTGCGTCAAGCATGCACAGAGTTTAGATACAGCATGTTGATGTAAGAGACAGAGCATCATTAATTTGCATGACATCTACTACTTTGGATGTCTTTTGCTGTACCGTGATGGCCAAACAATGCCAACACCCCTGGACCTGTACACACACTTATAGATCATGGATTTTGAACTTGGCATTTCTGTAAGACGCATTACTTTGTCAATACCCATGTCCATGTTGGTACTTCAGTGCATCCACAACGTTCATGAGATGGGGCATGTGCATTGTTTGAGCGGCACAATAGACTTGAGCATCTGCTATTTGCATGTATGAGTAGTATGAGTTTTCATTTGAGTGAGTGTTTTGTTATGGTACATGACAATTGGGACAGTGTTGCACTCCAACGCCTGTCCCCAGGGGATGAGTTTATGTAAGGCGGGTGTAGGATAGGCCATGGTAGTAGTTTGTGTGTGATTTGCAAGCGTCCATCGTTCATGATTTGGCTGCCCCCCGATGTAGCATGCTGGCATAATTGTGGTTTTGTGTTCATGCACAGGGTGTGTGACCTTGTCCTGGTGTTTGTGTTTGCTTTGATCACAGGAGGGACTTGTGCTGCCTACACCTGTGGCCATTGTGTAATACAGAGGTTTCCGATATGTGTGTCCTGACACAGTACAGTGTTGGCTGGAAATGGTGTGTGTGTTGCAGGCACTTAGTGGATGACTGCTGGTAATTAGGAGACATCCCTAAACATTCTGCTCTATGGTGTTTGTAAGGCCTGTGCAGTGCTTGGGTGCAACTGTGTGTGTGCCCAGGGAGATGCGGTGAGGTGACAGTGGGAGGGAGGGCGACAGAGGGAGGGAGGGCGACAGAGGGAGAGGGTGACAGAGGGAGAGGGCGACAGAGGGAGGGAGGGCGACAGAGGGAGAGGGCGACAGAGGGAGGGAGGGCGACATAGGGAGAGGGCGACAGAGGGAGAGGGTGACAGAGGGAGAGGGTGACAGAGGGAGGGAGGGCGACAGAGGGAGAGGGTGACAGAGGGAAGGAGGGTGACAGAGGGAGGGAGGGTGAGAGAGGGAGGGAGGGCGACAGAGGGAGAGGGCGACAGAGGGAGGGAGGGCGACAGAGGGAGAGGGCGACAGAGGGAGAGGGTAACAGAGGGAGAGGGTGACAGAGGGAGGGAGGGCGACAGAGGGAGAGGGTGACAGAGGGAGGGATGGCGACAGATGGAGGGAGGGCGACAGAGGGAGGGAGGGCGACAGAGGGAGAGGGCGACAGAGGAAGGGAGGGCGACAGAGGGAGAGGGTGACAGAGGGAGAGGGCGACAGAGGGAGGGAGGGCGACAGAGGGAGAGGGCGACAGAGGGAGGGAGGGCGACAGAGGGAGAGGGAGACAGAGGGAGGGAGGGCGACAGAGGGAGAGGGCGACAGAGGGAGAGGGTGACAGAGGGAGAGGGTGACAGAGGGAGGGAGGGCGACAGAGGGAGAGGGCGACAGGAGGGAGGGAGGGCGACAGAGGGAGAGGGTGACAGAGGGAGAGGGCGACAGAGGGAGGGGGAGACAGGGTTGGAGGCAGGTTGTTTGTGCTTGCTCACTTGCTACACTGCCTTACTTTGTCACTAAATATTGTATCTCTGGAAGGTGTGTCCACAACATGATATTGTTTACGAGCTGTGGTCTACTTTCTTGTGTAATATTTCACTATCCCTGTACATTGGGCATGGTGCCTGGGTGAGGCCCTGGGGCATATGGGATGAAAGCAGCCTCCTACCCTCCACCTTCCACCCTTTGTGGGTCCCACTTGCAACCAACCACTTTTAGTTGTGTCGTGCTAGGACTCATGGCCACCCACCCCATGCTGCTGGGCACTGTTGTAAGTCCACCCATGTAACATGTATTTTTTGTACACTCACCAGACTCAACGGCTCCTTCTATTCCATGTACTCCCACCGGTGGCAGCAGGGCCATGACTTTCTCCTCCCAGGGCTGGTATACAGGAGGTCTGCGGGGACCACCACCTCCAGTGTGGTGTGCAGAGGCGTAGTCCTGGTCTATTTTCTTCTTGACCATCCTCCGCAGATCATACCACCTGGCCTGGCATTCCCCCCTGGTGCGCCGGATGGGTGCAACAGCATTGACCCGGTCTACGATCCTCTCCCACAGGTGTGTTTTTTCTGCCATGCTGGTCTGTCTGACTAATGCGCCAAACAGCTGTGGCTCGACTCTGATGACTTCATCTGTAAGTATCTCCATCTCCGGGTTAGTGAACTTTGGATTCTTGGGTGTGGTCATGGTGTGGGGTGTATGTGATTGAGGGGGTGATGGTGTGTATGGATGAGGGTGTGTGGTTGTGATTGTGAAGGGGGTGGTGTGGGTGTAGATGTGATAGGGTGTATGTGTGAAGGTATGTGGCAGCAATAGTTGGTGTGCTCTCTGTTTCTTTGCAAGAATGGGTATGTTGCAAAGGATGATGGGTTGTATGTGTGGACCCTTTTATTGGTCAAATAGTGGGTGTGGCTTAATTTGAATTGGTTGTGTGTGTGTTATATGGGGTGGGTGTTAGTGTTGACCTCTGTTTGGCTGTGACCAGGACATTGATTCTGTATGGTGTGTACACAGGAGACATGTTCAGTGTTGTTGTGCCACTTGTTTGCTAAGTCCTTGTGCTGGTTTGGGTGTTGGCGTTATGTGTGCGTATCGTACTCGGGCGTGCGATTGACTGGTAGGGGCCGTTGGCGGGTGGGGGTGTTCACGTAGGGGGGTGTGCGTGTCATACTTGTGCGTGCGATTGACTGGTACGGGCCGTTGGCGGGTGGAGGTGTTCGCGTAGGCTTGTCGGGGGGGTGTACGTGTCGTACTTGTTCGTGCGATTGACTGGTACGGGCCGTTGGCGGGTGGGGGTGTTCACGTAGGGGGGTGTGCGTGTCGTACTTGTGCATGCGATTGACTGGTACGAGCCGTTGGCGGGTGGGGGTGTTCGCGTAGGCTTGTTGGGGGGGTGTGCGTGTCGTACTTGTGCGTGCGATTGACTGGTACAGGCCGTTGGCGGGTGGGGGTGTTCGCGTAGGGGTTGTGTGTGTCGTACTTGTGCGTGCGATTGACTGGTACGGGCCGTTGGTGGGTGGGGGTGTTCGCGTAGGCTTGTTGGGGGGGTGTGCGTGTCGTACTTGTGCGTGCGATTGACTGGTACTGGCCATTGGCGGGTGGGGGTGTTCGCGTAGGATTGTTGGGGGGGTGTGCGTGTCGTGCTTGTGCGTGGGATTGACTGGTACGGGCCGTTGGTGGGTGGGGGTGTTCACGTAGGCTTGTTGGGGGGGTGTGCGTGTCGTACTTGGGCGTGCGATTGACTGGTACGGGCCGTTGGCGGGTGGGGGTGTTCGCATAGGGGGGTGTGCGTGTCGTACTTGTGCATGCAATTGACTGGTACGGGCCGTTGGCGGATGGGGGTGTTCGCGTAGGGGGTGTGCGTGTCGTACTTGGGCATGCGATTGACTGGTACGGGCCGTTGGCGGGTGGGGGTGTTCGCGTAGGGGGGTGTGCGTGTCGTACTTGTGCGTGCGATTGACTGGTACGGGCCGTTGGCGGGTGGGGGTGTTCGCGCAGGGGGGTGTGCGTGTCGTACTTGTGCGTGCGATTGACTGGTACGGGCCGTTGGCAGGTTGGGGTGTTCGCGTAGGCTTGTTGGGGGGGTGTGCGTGTCGTACTTGTGCGTGCGATTGACTGGTACGGGCGGTTGGCGGGTGGGGGTGTTCGCGTAGGCTTGTTGGGGGGTGTGCGTGTTGTACTTGTGCGTGCGATTGACTGGTACGGGCCGTTGGCGGGTGGGGGTGTTCGCGTAGGCTTGTTGGGGGGGTGTGCGTGTCGTACTTGGGCATGCGATTGACTGGTACGGGCCATTGGCGGGTGGGGGTGTTCGCGTAGGGGGGTGTGCGTGTCGTACTTGTGCGTGCGATTGACTGGTACGGGCCGTTGGCGGGTGGGGGTGTTCGCGTAGGGGGGTGTGCGTGTCGTACTTGTGCGTGCGATTGACTGGTACGGGCCGTTGGCGGGTGGGGGTGTTCGCGTAGGCTTGTTGGGGGGGGGTGCGTGTCGTACTTGGGCGTGCGATTGACTGGTACGGGCCGTTGGCGGGTGGGGGTGTTCGCGTAGGCTTGTTGGGTGGGTGTGCATATCGTACTTGTGCGTGAGTGAGGGGTACGCGTGTGGTATGTGTTGACGCTGCTAGATGCGAGCCGCATATTGCCGGTTGAATCATTATTCAAGTGCGATAACTTTGTTCCGTACGATTCACTGTCAGGCTTCTCGTACAGGATCGTACTTGTGTGTTTGTACGGGCTGGTTACGAATCGTACGGTAGGATTCCCGATGCATGTTCGTACGGGTCATCGACTGTGATTCGGACGGTTCGGTGATATTCGTACGGAAATCGACGGGAAAGGATCGGAATTCGCCGGTCGGACGTAAAGTTCCCATTCGTACGGATTCGGATACGGATGCGAGTCGTACGGCGGAATATTTTACCGGATCGGAATCGAGGCCAAAATGTTAACAACCAACACTTCATCATTAATGACAGAACAACACTCCAAGACGGATCAGGCATGCCTCTTCACTTTCTCACTCTGCAAAGGTGCTTAAAATCGATCTCTTCAAATGAATGAATGAATGAAAATAAACTTATAAACGCGCAACTTTGCCCGAAGGCATCAAGGCGCCTACAAAGAAAATCAGAAAAAAAAAAAAAAGAAAGAAAGGCTAAAACCCAAAGCTAAGGATATGCTCTGCCAAAGAGCCACGTTTTTAGAGCCTTTCTGAAAGAAGGCATTGAAGGTAGGATCCTGATCTCCAGGGGAACTATATTCCACCATCTTGGAGCAAGATTGGAGAAAGCTCTGCCTCCCCATTTAGCTCAGCGCACCAGAGGTACAGTAAGGAGCAATTTCGACGAGGAGCGGAGGTTCCTCTCAGGAGAGTACAAGGAGAGGAGATTTTTTATACCTCCAGTCTCCTTCTTGTTTAAGGCACCATACGCCAGGCACAACACTTTGAATGAGATCCTGGCATCAATGGGGAGCCAGTGCAGAGATTTCCTGGCAGCGGTCGCAGACGACCTTTTCGGAAGATCCAGGACAAACTTCGCCGCAGCATTTTGCACTGATTGAAGACCTCGCAACAGACCTTTATTGGCCCCTGCATATAAAGCATTGCAATAGTCGAGCCTAGATGTTATCAACGCTACGACCGTCTGTTTTTGAGCTTGCACAGATAGATAGTATTTGATTTTGCGCAAGATTGAAGAACACCTCATTGACATTTAATAAAGACTTGCAGGTTGTTATGGCACCTGGATTCAAATAGAAGAGAACCTCCTTCCCATTGCTCCCTTTCCTGCGTTGTCAATTCAGCTACTAAATAAAAACTTTGCAATGCATGTCATATGGTTCATCATGTGCATGTTACAATCCATAGGTGTAAGACAAAGAAAGCTTGGGAGCAGGCTAGGGAAGGCTTTGGACTAAGGTAGTGCAGCAGGGTGACAATGCTATTCAGACACATTCATATTGTTAACTATAACTTAAAAAAGGAAACTGGGAAGGAGTTCTATGGAGTGAGGAGCATGTATCCCCTTTGTAGGGTGGTCTAACATGCACATAGTGAATCCCACGCTGATAAGGTTCTGTTTAGCACTGAGGACAATGGAAAACATTGTTGGATGAAGGATGACCTGCTCTGATTTCAGTGAACTCATATTTGACATACATGTGCTTGAATTAGTCTAAATTTGCTTTGGGCTTAAATACATTCACTCATCACACAAAACTTTACATTCCATAAAAACTGTCAACGATGATGAACTAATTGATAAACATTTCAATAAAATCGAAGTGCTGCCACAACCTCATGTAGCATGTAAGTACCCACTAACATCAGTATAGCCATTTTAAAAATAGGAGAGCTCCTCTGGCAAGCAACCCCACGTCTCTAAAAGAAAACAATTGTGAGATTATTATTGGCAGAATCTTTTCTTGCAGAAAGTATCAATATTTGTGTTTGCTATGATGAACTAAATGAAGTTGTAATTTATGTGTCCTGGAATTCAACAACTGTTGAGGATCTGATACATGATTTACATTTACCCCTGAGAGGGGTTAATTTGTTCTTAAAGAGAATAATAAGAAAACATATACATCTAAAATATCTTTTGAATGCATCTTTAGTACAAGTTACCCTAAAGGAACAGTAGTACCCAGAACTTGTGTTGCACATATTTCTAGTTGACTGTAATGATAAGAAAATACCAACTATCAAAAATTGCATTACCTTTTTAATCATTCATTCCGTGTAAGGAACTTCCTTGAAGAACAAGGGTAGGAGAGTGGCAACAGTCTTTCTGCTTGCACAGGACACGCGTTTTCAAAACTCCAAAGGCAGAAACAAAATGCTCAAAGTCAGGGGGAGTCTAGTATGCCTGCAGTCCCACTGGTAATCATGCAGTTAATTCTAATCTTTGGAAATGTTTTTTTCTAAACATAATGCAGGTACTCTATAATGTTATATGATAATTTAGAAATCTGAGCCAATTGTGATGTGAAAAGTTGTAAGCAAAGACTCCAAAGTATTTGTTTCCTGTGAAAAGATCACTAAAGTGACACATGGTCTATTGTCTCGTCAGGTTAGATAATAGCAGTGAGTACCAAAGAAAAGAAGGAACCAAGCCAGAGACCACTTGAAGATCATTTAGTCACAGTTTTCATGCATTTCTGTCACAGGTGATAGGCCAGCCACAGAAGTGTAAACCAATTTGTATGGGTAGAAGTATGGGAGCACTTTGTGGTGGACATTTTGTGAAAAGCATGCTGATTCACACAGAAATGTGGAAAAATGAATGAATTTAGTCAGGGTTTGAGGTTTGCAGGGCAGTCTGGATGTAAACATGTTGGGGGTCTTCATAAGTAACAACACCCTGGACTATCCTGGGTGTCTAGTTTTCAGAAATGTCTAGGTCTATTAGCCTTTCCTGGTGCTAACTGACCCGAGCTCAAATAGCACAACTACCCATATCACCACAATGGGTACATTTTCATACTGAAAATGTAATGTCTCCATGTTGTGTTTTGTAGGCTTATCGTTTGATGACCGATAGGCCCAGCCACACAAGTTGGGTGTTTTTTTTATTGGGAGTAGTGTGGGGATACATAATCATAGAACATTTGCCATTATCAATTGGATTTATCTCCAATTTAGGATTCTAAATGCAAGCCGGTGTTCAGGAAAGAACACATTTTGTGAAATTCTCTCTTAATAAAGATAGCATGCAGTATCACAAATTAAGAGTTGTTCAAATAACTACTAGTCCTCAACTCAATATCATTGGCACATTTGAAAAATCTATGAGGTTTCTACATACCCATTTTTAATGTAATAGATTTTACGTTATGCATTGCTGTATGAATGGTACACAATGAAATATCATTATAAGGTGTAGCTCAGTTGCTGGCTCTGGTTAAAGTGTATTTTTGGACAACCAAAAAACAATACATATCCATGCAACTATAAGGGGCTAACAGACATATGACATAGTTGGTTAATGACAGCACAAATCACTGACGAAGAAAATATTGACGTAAAAAATATCGAAGGCCTATCTACATTAAGGTAAGTGCAAAAATATAGAAAAAACAATATTGTTGTAAAAAATATCGTTTGTGTTTAATGTTTAAACATAATATAAAATTCAATAAATAATACAGATAATTAAAATAAACATAGTTAAAAATATACTTCAAATTATAAGTAATACATATAATATAAAAAAAAATATATATATACAATATAATATACATACTTACTTAATAATATGTACAATTAATTACTTTAATAACTTATAAATTGTCAAAAAATGTTTTATAAATTATAAAATATACATACACATACAACAATATACATAAAAATATCAAAACTATATATACCAAAGTTTAAAAATTAATTTTAAATAAATTAGACACTGCATTAACTAAAACAATAAATATTGTATAGCGTAGGGGTAAACATTACTATTCCAACTCCAGAGGGTGCAACAGTAGGGAAACTGTTGGATAGCATAGGGGTTAACATTACTATTGGAACTCCAAAGGGTGCAACAGTGGGGAAAGCGTTGGATAGCATAGGGATTCAAATTACTATTCCAATTCCAGAGGGTGCAAAAGTAGGGAAAGTGTTGGATAGCGTAGCGGTTAAAAATAGTATTCCAACTCCAGAGGGTGCAACAGTAGGGAAAGTGTTGGATAGCGTAGGGGTTAACATTACTATTCCCACTCCAGTGAGTGCAACAGTAGGGAAAGTGTTGGATAGTGTGAGCCTTAAAATTGCTATTCCAACTCCACAGGGTGCAACAGTAGGGAAAGTGTTGGAAAGTGTAGGGGTTAAAATTTCTATTCCAATTCCAGAGGGTACAACTGTAGGGAAAGTGTTGGATAGCGTAGGGGTTTAAATTACTATTCCAACTCCAGAGGGTGCAACAGTAGGGAAAGTGTTGGATAGCGTAGGGGTTAAAATCACTATTCCAACTCCAAAAAATGCAGCAGCAGGGAAAGTGTTGGATAGCGTAGGGGTCAACACAACTTACTAATGATTAAAATAATATTTTTTTGTAAAAAGTAACAATTTAATTATGAAATTACAACAAATTAATTAACAAGACAAGACAGTTAAAAAAACAAAAAAATACCAATTTATAATTAATTACAATAAATACAATTAAATAATAATTATTACACATTTCTTAACAAATAATAATAAAATGAAAAAATAAAAACAGATCAATACCAAAAACAATAATTATTAAAAAACATTTAGCAATTAATAATTAATACACAATAATTTAGTGATTAACACAAATACATTTTAAACAATCAAATTTAATTACCAATTAATACTTAATACACAATTAATTAAACAAAGATGTATTAAACATGTATCACCCAATAATAACTTATTAACAATAATTGAATCATCAATACTCAACACTCCAAAAAATATTTGCTTAATTACAATTAAATTACTTCCCACCCTATTACCCTATAACCTCACAACACACTTCAATAATACATTTATCCACTTAATATAATTACTAATTAATCAATAAATAAAAATGAATTACCAATTAATAAAAATGAATTACCAATTAATAATAATTAATTACCAATTTATAATTAATTAACATACAAATATTTATCAATACCAGTAAATAAAAATTACATATTTACTTAATTACAATTAAATTACTTCCCACCCTATTCCCCTATGAACCCACAACCCGCTACAGAACTAAAACGCAAAATGTAATTAAAAATATTTAATAATTCCCAAAAATATTTAAATAATTTACTAGAATTAAATTACTTCTCACCCTATTCCCATATAAACCCACAACCCATTACGGTACTAAAACACATAATTTATTTAAATATATTATTACTAACTTCTAAAAATGTAATTCATATACTTTAAAATTAGTACGATAATTAAAAAAAATTATAAAAACAAACATATAAAATACATAACACTAATATTAATTTCGATATTAGTAACATCAATATTTTTGCTATTGATATTACTAACTTCGATATTAACAAATACAATATTTCTTAACTTCAGGTCGATATTCCTGTAGCCGATATTCTTGATTTCGATATTCTGTCCCTCCGAAATTATGAACTCTATAATATTGCCTGTCGATATTAAAAAATCGATATTTAGACTGTTTACCTGACAGCACAGCCATATTACTTACAGTGTCAAAGGGATGGAATCAGTGTGTGACCCCCTTCTGTAATAGTGATAGTGTTGGCAAACATGAAGCACCAGTGCTATATTAGGAAGGCATTCCCTCATTTGCATAGGGCCTTTGCCTCTATGCATGCACCATAATAGGACTGCAGGTACAAAGACAAATATAATTTCAGGAGATGCACTGAGTGTGTGCCACAAAAACATAGCTGACAGTCTGTTTGCTCCCTGAGGGCAGCTTGTTGAAGAAGGTAAGGTGTCCCTGCACCGACCTGCAAGTTTATTTATTTTAATTTTATTTAGGAAGTTTTATATAGCGCTAGCCAGACCGGAAGGTATCGGAGCGCTTCACATAATTACAAAGCGGTGCAAAAGAAAGCAAACAAAGCAAAACACGATACAATACAACGAGACATTCAGGATACGAATCATAGTAGGAGGAAGAAGGAGAGATCCATTTCAGGGTTTTGGCATTCCCCATCCAGGTGGGGAGCAGAATCTCTTAAGACATTCCGGGCTGCTCCTATCTGATAGTTAAGGAGCGGTCAAGGAACAGGATTTTGAGCTGACTTTTGAATTTAGGGAAGGAAGGAATAGTTCTGATGTGGGGGGGATAGAGTTCCATATTTTGGGCGCATTAACGGCGAAGGACCGGTCCATTTTTTTTGTTTTTGAGTTTTTAGTGTATGTAGTGTAGTGTATTTTGTAAAGCACACAGCTGCCCCAACGGGGCGTCCCGGCGCTGTATAACGCTGTGGAACCCTTCCTGGCTCTCCTTGTGAGAAGCCCCTCCTGGGCACCCCCAAGGTGAAACCAGGCATCCCAGTGTTGTAGGGGCCGTTGTTGAGATTAAGCAAGCTATTGCCCAGAGTTGCAGCGTGGGACCCATGATTAGAGTAGGCACCGAGGTGAGAATTATCGAGTCCGCAGACATTGAGCTCAAGACCCTGCCGCGTCGGGACTTGAACCCTGGTCCCAGGCCTGATCTCTGCTTCAGAGTCTGCCGCTCTAACCAGTGAGCCACACTTCTCACACTTTAGTGGGATCAGAAGTAAGGTGTTAGAGCTTCTAAGGTTCCTGTTCTGACCTGCTTTTTTAAGTTTGGACGCCAAATATTCAGGTTTGCCTGTGTGAAGGGCTTTGTGGGTGAGGCAGGCTGTTCTAAAGTTTGCCCGCAATTCTATTGGTAGCCATTTGAGTTCTTTTAGTTCTGGAGAGATGTGGTCAAATTTCTTTATTCCAGTGACCATTCTGGCAGCCGTGTTGAGCGTTGTTTTCAGAGGAGCAAGATGAATTTTGGGTATTCCAGAGAGGATTGCATTACCATAGTCAAGTCTTGACAGCACTAATGCTTGGGTGGCTTGTTTGAGATCACTGGGTGGAATGAAAGGTTTAATTTTGCTTAGTAGCTTCAGATTAAGGAAGGCGCTCTTTGCCGAGATCTTGATGTATTTGGTCAGACCTAGTTTGGAGTGAAGTGGGATGCCTAATGATTTGACGGAGTCCGCAAGTGGATCCAGTGGCGGCTCGCACAGGTTACGATGTGGGATGTTGAGGCAGGGAAGGGTAGGACCAGTTGGGCGGTAGTGGAGTTAGACATACGATGGGAAGGTGGAGAGTAAAAAAATAAATAGAACCATTTACCTTGCGCTCACCGGATCACTGACTCTGCGATGCGACAAGTGCAAGGTACGTGGTTTTATTTATTTCTTTACTCTTTACTTTCCCGTCGTATGTCGAACTTTACTACCTCCCCACCTGACCCGGCCTGCCTCACCGCCCCACATCGTAACCTGTGCGAGACGCCATTGAGTGGATCTCTGTCCCATCTTGAAAGAACAGGCTGGGTGCTGCCTGCACAGTGAAAGGTGCACCGGCTGTTTCTATTAGCCATTCCGTCTTTCAGTAATGCACTTCCCCAGGGCAAACACAAGTTTGAAGTTGCCTTGGGGGCAGCACATTGATTGGAATAGGGTGTACTCTACCTGTTTGTGCCTGGTGCACCTGTTTAAAGGTGCTTGATGGCTTAAACAACGAAAGTGTGACCGTTACATAATATGGGCCCTGTTAATTACAGCTTAGATGTCACTGCAGTTTAGAAAATTGCAGAGTAACGTTTTTATTCTGAGGTAATACATTACGTACTGCAGAGCTTGGTAATAGTAATACTTTTCCTTTACATTTGAAGCGGAACATATTTCACTTCTTGAAGCTCTATATTTTCATGTTCTATTATGGTTCAGGAGGATGACAGAAAAATGACACCAACTACTTAACAAACAGTACAACATTATTGCCTCGGTCTTTTTCTAACACTGCATTCAGTACAGAGTTGGTGATGTCCGTTCTAGTAAGTGCTTATTCATGAATGTGGATGCGAAAACTACAAAAACAAAATGGATGCCGTTTGGGAAAACTTGTTTTTTGAACATGGAAGTAAGTGCCTGTAAGAAATTCGTACATTATCATCAACATTCCTCACTAACACATGAATATGCCTCAACCCATTTTCTTTTAGGCGAAATGGTCGGCATTCAACCCTTCGAGCAAAACGTCAATCGAGAAGCCATTTTATGAATCATAGTATTTTGCCTTGGGAGAAAGTCCTTTCTCAAGTGCACGACCAACCCGAGAGCACTGTCTTAATTAGAATTCTAGTGGCACAGTCCACTCGAGACCTTGAACGCTACCTTGAAAGCCTTAGAAACCTTCCTTCTCCTCCATCTATCTGCTGCTCTATTTTTTGTGCAAAATATTATTTATCTCTCCCTGGAGTATAAGCAGTCACGTGGCTTTTTCTATAATATTTTGAGTGTATGCAGTACAGGCTCACACATTTGTCCTTCGGGATGTTGTTTATAGGAGAGAATCGTTAATACAAACATAGACTGTCGTCATTACCATTTTTCATAGAGGATCTATTGATTTGTGATATAATTTTCCAGCCATGTTGTTGCTTTCGAGAATTTGTGAATCTGGTCATCAGTACCCATCAACATCTTTGAGTATATGGATTTTATTTTTAGAATACGCTATGGACAAACTGACAAGCCATATTTATTAAATACTAATTGCAAATATTTGGTTCCCTGGCACTTATGCCCTTCCTTAATTGTAAAATCGGTTGGGCATTCGTCAGTAATGAATGCTACTTCAGCACTCAGTTAATTTTTCTTTGCCCTTTGACAGAAACCAGAGTATAAAAGCGAATGGTTGAAATGTGAAAAATGAACGCATTCGAAAAACAAGCATATTACATTATTTTTGCAGTTACTACAGAAATTAGCATGAGCAGGCAGTTCAGCAACCAAAGATAACCCATGGGCAGAATAATAGTTTGTTGGGTGATGTCATAGAAAATGAAATCGGCTATCCAGACATTTTAGTACCACTGACGAGGTACATTCTAGAAGGAATCTCCTAAATCATTTAGCTACTTATGTTTTTTTTCAATATTTGCATAACGTTCAATCGGTTTTTAGGCGCTACGATAGATTTGTATGAACAGTACATGAGTTACAACACATTACACGTAAGTCACTGGGCCATTTTACTACCTATTAAAAGAGTGGCCTCTATATATGCCTTAAGTAGAGATGTTCGGGGTCTTGCCCTGAGAGGTGTCTGAAACCCGATTCTTTTTCTGTCTTACCTTTTTTTGGAATGCACCCAGTCCCACAAAGATGCGAAATAGTATATCTCCTTTTAATTTGCTAGCATTTAGAGGTGCAGTAAGGTCACGTAGCTCAAATTGGAATAACAGTCTTCATTGTAACTTCTTTCATTTAATGTCTTTATTTCTTTTTATGATATTGAGAGTCACCAGGTTGCATATTGACTTTGGCGTATAGACTCTGCCTTTTAGGAAACTAGGCATCAGGAGGTGCACTAGTGAGCCTCATAGGTCGGCTTCGATGTAGAGTGAACAATTGTCCCTCATCTATAAATCTTGAGAGTAAATGTTCAAATATTTCCTGCCTCTTTTAGCAGCTACATCTATAGAGCTAGTTTTTTTGTTCAGTTACTCTATTAACAAGGTGAAGTGTCCTTGTTCTTAATGAAATTCAGAGTTAAACGGAAGACTCCAGCCACCAGCTCGTAAAGACTTCTCCCAACTGTCTACAGCCTTCTCCAAATCAACTATAAACATTCTAAATAGAACATTCTGCAACAGCAGAGAATATAGTAGACACAAACAAAGGGCAAATTAATACATACAAATTCAAATGGCATAAGGTGCATAATAGGCAGGCAACAAAGGAATTATACCACACATCTTCCCCTTTATTGAAGACCCCGGAAACAAATGTATTTATTCTTCACAACAACCAAGTAGTTGAAATTCCAGATCTGACCATCTTCTAACTTGGCTGCACCCGAGAATACGTTCATCACAACAAGCGTCCTACTACCTTTTTACTTACTCTGCACTCTCTCAGGTAGTTTAACTTTGACAACATCTCGAACCTTCACTAGTAAAGTCCAGGGTGCATTACGACAATCATACAAGGTTTTTCTCTTTTTCTGTAAACACAACTCTCCCTCTCTTGAGAGTTCTTTATCACCTCCTCACCACTCTATTCATCTTAACTATAATTTCTCACCCTTAGTATATGATCTTCCTTTTTTAAGTAACACAAATGGGCAGACACCCGTTGTAGAATGAGGAGTGAACCTGCACTTCTCTACAGGTCTCTTGATATCTTGTAACCTGTCCCTACCATTGCATCTGGCAACTTGTATTGTCTCTTTCAGGGTTCTATTGAACCTCTCAATCATTCCATTCGTTTCTGGATGATAGAGTGCGCACCTTTTATGAATAATACCCCCTTTTCCCAGAAAGTCCAGCATCTCTCTTGAAACAAATTGCATTCCATTATCTGTCAAGATGGATCTGGGGTTCCCTTCTCTGGCAAACGCATCTGATAAAAACTTGATGAAAACAGTAGTAGTATTTATCTCACTTGGCAATGCAACAGCATGCCGTTGGCAACCAACACATAGATTGGAATGTTGCCCACATTTATGGGCCCAACAAAATCAAGAAAAACTTCTACCCAAACCTCAGGTGGAAGGTCCCTGCAAACCATGGGTGAAGTCCATACCTTCAACCTTTGTCACACAACCTGCATTCGCAACAATCTTGCACAATTCTTTCGATGGTGATATCCTTACCAGGCCACCAATACACACATCTGAGACGTTCTTTGGGCTTACTGATACCCTGATGACCTTCATGAGCCAGATGAATAAATATGTCTTCTCACTCATTAGTAGAGTATCGCTCTTCATCACGGTTCAACAAACAATTCATAAGCCTTTGAAAAATTGATGCTGCCAAACAGAGACAGAAAGGCATACGATTAAAGTGAAACACCCCAAAGGGTATAACAAAAGAGATAAGATCTTTAGAGTCATCACTCAGCTTGATCTGTTGGTAAGCCAACATCAGATCGAGCATGTTAAAATATTTGGCCTTTCCAATATGGTAACCATCTCTTGAATGTTTGGCAGGGTAAACCTCTCCTCAACAAATTCTTGATTAAGGTGGAGAAGATCTACAGAGTCAAATCACCCCTGAACTCAAGCCATACAGCATCATGGAGGCTCAGGGGTATGTTCCTTACTCTACATACAACTGCATAGCTCCTTTCTAGATCTTTATGTGGGGAAAATAACCCTTCACACAACCTTCCTTATCTGAGAACACTGCAGGAAACTGAACCCCCAACTGCTCAGCCATGGTATCTACTTTTCTAACCTGAAGCGGGGGATCTAGATTAGGATCCAAGAATACCTCCAACAATTTCTGTTGCGGCCAACTCAAAATTGACTCACCTCTCACCGGTACATAAAACTTTCCAGTTGACCTGTTACCATGAAATTTAAAATCAGCTTCAAAATATCCAGTTAGCTCAATAGGTTGTCCATCGTCTGAAATCAGAGAAAGTCTGGCTCCAGAATCAATCATCATTCTAATATTCAAACCATTGATGGTAACAACATCAGATGGATGCACGCATTCTTTTTTTGCGTAGACCACTAACATTGACATCTGAAATCTGCAAAACAATCTGCTCCAGGTCATCAGCAACATTCACTTTCTCTTTATCTGCATTGGGAGACTCACAACAATTAGCAAACTGTCCCCTTTTTCCACACACCCTGCACATCACCCATACTGCGGAACAATCTTTGGAATTACCCATATGATTGCGATTGCCACACTTGTAGCAACACCCTCTGTGCTTGGAAATAATGTTTTGTTTTCCCTTAGTAGAAGAAATCACATTGACAACAGACATTTCTCCTTTAGACTCACTCTTAATTTCAGACTTAGACTTTTGTAGTTCACGCAAGCACTCCAAAAAATGCTCAATTTGTTTAGCAATGATGAACACTTCAGTAAGGTTAGGATCACTCTTTCCCCACAACTCCTCTCTAACTTTATCACGCCTGTATTCTAACATGAACTGATCCTGATTCCTCTCCTCAGTGTTCTCAACAAAATTACACAGTGTGGCAAGTTTTCTGAATGTTCAACAGATTCTCCTTCATTCTGTTTCCTTTTGCCAAAATGAAACCTTTGCTATATAATGGAAACCTTAGGCAAATAATGTTCATTCAATTTTGTCATGGTGATCTCAAATTCACTCAAATTATCCCCATCTCCCTCTTGAAATATCTCAGGTAAATTCTCATAAACATCCTAATCCTCTGCACCTAAACAATGCACCAACAATGATGTTTTTCTTTCAGTAGATAGGTTTGGTCCTGCAACTCTTAAGTACTTTAAAAATACCTTTTTCCATTTTGACCACATTAAAGGTGGATCACAAGGACAGGAAAGAAAAAAAGATGGAGTGGTAATGTGTTGCATGTTATCAATTAAAGTCGAAAACAATAACATAAAAACTTGAAACATTTGAAAACAAAGTAAACACCGGTACCCAATATGGTCTCCGAATTCTCCTGTAAGGTCTGAGTAGATAATTTGCAGTCCCCTTCAAGATACTTTGGAGATTTATTGTGCAGGGTGAAAACACTTGCCAGGCAGACGTTAATAATGTTCCTTTGAAGTACACAACAAGTGCTGTTCCACATCCGAGGCTTGAGTGCTTACGTAGAAGTCCTAATTTAGTTTTTGTGAGGCTAGATGTTAAAATGATCAGTGTCACCAGAAGTTGAACAAAAGGACTTCCATTACCTCTTAGAAGAAGCATGTTGTATTTAAATGTGCTTGTTATACTCTCAATCAATCAATCAATCAATCATAACATTTGTATAGCGCACTACTCACCCGGCAGGGTTTCAAGGCGCTTGGGGGGAGGGTTCTGCTATTGCTCGAACAGCCAGGTCTTGAGTTGTCTCCTGAAGGCGAGATGGTCCTGGGTCAGCCGCAGATGGATGGGGAGGGAGTTCCATGTCTTGGCCGCCAGGTAGGAGAAGGATCTACCTCTGGCGGTGGCTCTTCGGATGTGTGGTACGGCGGCGAGGGCGAGGCTTGTAGAACGTAGCTGGCGGGTGGGCGTGTAGAAGGTCAGGCAGTCGTTGAGGTACTTGGGGCCCAGGTCGTGGAGAGATTTGTGTGCGTGGGTGAGGAGCCTGAATGTGATCCTCTTGCTGACGGGGAGCCAGTGCAGGTCCCTCAGGTGGCCGGAGATGTGGCTGCGTCGGGGGATGTCAAGGATGTGTCGGGCGGAGGCGTTCTAGATGCGTTGGAGTCTTTTCTGTAGCTTGGCTGTGGTTCCGGCGTAGAGGGTGTTTCCGTAGTCCAGTTGGCTGGTGACGAGTGCCTGGGTGACCGTCTTCCTGGTTTCGGTCGGGATCCATCAGAAGATCTTGCGGAGCATGCGTAGGGTGTTGAAGCATGATGAGGAGACGGCGTTGACTTGTCTGGTCATCGAGAGGGAGGAGTCCAGGATGAAGCCCAGGTTGCGTGCATGGTCTGTTGGCTTGGGAGTGGTGCCCAGGTCGGGGGGGCACCAGGAGTCGTCCCAGGCGGAGGGCGATGGTCCCAGGATGAGGACTTCCGTCTTGTTTGAGTTCAGTTTCAGGCGGCTGTTCTTCATCCACTCGGCGACGTCTTTCATCCCTTCGTGTAGGCTCGTTCTGGTGGTGGCGGGGTCTCTGGTGAGGGAGAGGATCAGTTGGGTGTCGTCGGCGTAGGAGATGATGTTGAGGTTGTGTTGGCGTGCGATGGCTGCAAGAGGTCTCAAGTAGACGTTGAAGAGGGTGGGGTTGAGTGATGATCCTTGCGGTACGCCGCAGATGACTTCGGTGGCCTCGGATCGAAACCGGGGGAGGCGGACTCTCTGTGTTCTTCCGGCGAGGAACAAGATGATCCAATCCAGTGCCTTCTCTTGGATACCGATGTTGCTGAGGCGTTGAACTAGGGATGCGGTGGCAGACAGTGTCGAACGCTGCAGAGAGGTCCAGGAGGATGAGGGCCGCTGTTTCCCCGTTGTCGAGCAGGGTTCTGATGTCGTCGGTGGCTGCGATGAGGGCGGTCTCGGTGCTGTTGTTGGCTCGGAAACCGGACTGCGAGGGGTCGAGGGATCCGTTTGTCTCGTGGAAGGCTGTAAGCTGTCTGTTGACGGTCTTCTCAATGACTTTGGCAGGAAAAGGGAGGAGCGAGATGGGCGGAAGTTCTTGAGGTCGGTGGGGTCCGCTGTTGGTTTCTTCAGTAGGGCGTTGAGCTCGGCATGCTTCCAGCTCTCCGGGAAGGTGGCGGTGTTGAAGGAAGTGTTGATGACGTCCCGGAGTTGGGGTGCGATGATGGAGTCGGCCTTGTTGAAGACGTGGTGGGGGCAGGGGTCGGTTGGAGATCCGGATTGGATGGTGTTCATCGTGCGGGCTGTGTCTTCGGTGGTCACCGTGGTCCAGGTGCGAAGGGTGGCGGTGGGGGGCGTTGGTTCGACGGTTGGGTGCGTGGATGGTGCGCTGAAGCTGTTGTGGATGTCGGCGATCTTGCGGTGGAAGAACGAGGCGAGAGAGTCGCAGAGATCTTGTGAAGGAGTGATGTCGTTATTGCCGGTGCTGGGGTTGGAGAACTCCTTGATGTCGTGGGCGTTGTTGTCCAGTCGTTCCTTCAGTGATTTTTCTTGGTGGTGCGGATAAGCTGGTGGTGCTTGCAGGTGGCGTGTTTGAGGGCGGTCATGTTGTCTGTGGTCTGGTCGAGGAGCCAGGCTTTCTCAAGGGTGTGGCAGTTTTTCTTGGAGTCCTTGAGTTCGTCGGTGAACCAGGAGGTTTTCTTGCTTCTGGGTCTGCTGGGAGAGTTCTTTAGTGGCGCGAGGTCGTCGGCGCAGGCGGTCAGCCTCTGTGTGAAATTGCGGGCTGCTTCGTTGGGGTTCGTTGTTCTGGCGGGTGGGTTCTGGCTGAGGGAGGTGGAGAGCTGCTCGGCGGTGATCTTGCTCCAGCTCCTGTGAGGAACCTGTTGCGGGTGGTGGTGAGTCGTGGTTCTTCTGAAGCTGAAGTGGACGCAGCTGTGGTCGGTCCAGTGGAGTCCGGTGGAGTGGCTGAAGGTGATGTGCTTGCTGGATGAGAAGACGGGGTCAAGCGTGTGGCTGGCGTAGTGGGTGGGGGTGTTGACCAGTTGCTTGAGTCCGAGGTTGGCGAGGTTGTCCAGCAGGGCGGCGGTGTTGCGGTCCTTGTTGTTCTCCAGGTGGAAGTTGAGGTCCCCTAGGAGGATGTAGTCAGCGGAGCAGAGGGCGTGCGGACTGATGAAGTCCGTGATGTCTTCGCTGAATTGCGTACATGGTCTGTAGACGAGGGTGCATCTGAGGGTCGTCTTTGGGTCGGTGTGTTTTCTGGAAGTGGAGGTGCTCGGCGGCGGCGAAGGTGTCGTTGGAGTCGGTTGTGATGCGGATGGTGTTCTTGTGTACGATGGCAATGCCTCCTCCAGTCTGGTTGACGCGGTCTCTCCGGATGATCTTATATCCGTCTGGGATGGCGATGGCGATGTCGGGTGCGGAGGAGGCGTTCATCCAGGTTTCTGTGAGGAAGGCGACGTCTGGTGAGGTTGTGTCGAGCAGGTTCCAAAGTTCGATGGCGTGTCTGTGGATGGAGCGGGTGTTGAGCAGGATGCACGTGAGGTGGCTGTTGTTGGTGTTCGGCTTGGTGGCTGTGGTGCAGGTCCGGAGGCAGGTGAACTTGCAGGCTTGACAGGTGAAGGGTCCGTGGGTGCGTCTCAGGGTGGCTCGGTGGCAGGCTCTTGTTCGGTCGAGTTTAAGTGCGATGAGGGTGGCGGCGTCGTAGGTCCGTCGGGGGCCAGGGGTCCTGGCGCTGGGCGCGGGCCAGGCGCGGACGGGCGCAGACGGGCTTGCTTTTGGTGTGCCTTTAGCGCACCCGCTGCGCGTACGCATGCACTCTGCCATAAATGGAGAGTGGGGGGGCAGGCAGGGGAGGGGTGAGGGAGAGGCAGCTGGCAGGCGGGTGCGGGGTGGCAATTGGGGGGGAGCGGTGAGGTGATGCGGAGGGGCGTGGGTGGGGCCGCGGGGGAGCAGCGGCATGGAGCGGGGTGGGGCAGGGGAACAGCTGAGATGAGACACGGAGCGAAAATACAAAAATACAATGGAGACACGGAGCTAAAGTACACAATTACAATGGAGACACGGAGCACAAGTACAAAATTACAATGGGCACAGCAGACGGGCAACAACAGGCGGAGGGGCAGGGGAACACTCTGGGGAGCACAGGCGGCAGGGGAGCGACGGTAAAATCAACAAAACTCGGGCAAAACACGAATGGCAACAGGCAAACCTTAGCAGGCACGACAGAGCGGGTAGGGACAGGGGGCCACTCCACATAGGGGCAGAGAATCGGCTTGGCAGCGGTGGCGGGAGGAGTGACCGGATCTGACCAGGTCAGGTCAGGTCACAGCTCCTCGCCCCGAGCGCCAGGCTTAAATACTACTTAGTGGGAGTGAGGGGCAGCTGTGAGGCAGGAGCGGGGTGGCGAGTGGGGGGGGAGCGGTGAGGTGATGCGGAGGGGGCGTGGGTGGGACCGCGGGGGAGCAGCGGCAGGGAGCGGGGTGGGGCAGGGGAACAGCTGAGACGAGACACGGAGCGAAAATACAAAAATACAATGGAGACACGGAGCTAAAGCACACAATTACAATGGAGACATGGAGCACAAGTACAAAATTACAATGGGCACAGCAGAAGGGCACCAACAGGCGGAGGGGCAGGGGAACACTCTGGGGAGCACAGGCGGCAGGGGAGCGACGGTAAAATCAACAAAACACAGGCAAAACACGAATGGCAACAGGCAAACCTTAGCAGGCACGAGAGAGCGGGCAGGGACAGGGTGCCACTCCACACAGGGGCAGAGACTCGGCTTTGCAGTGGCGGCGGGAGGAGCGACCGGGTCTGACCAGGTCAGGTCAGGTCACAGCTCCTCGCCCAGAGCGCCAGGCTTAAATACTACTTAGTGGGAGGGAGGGGCAGCTGGGAGGCAGGAGCGGGGTGGCGAGTGGGGGGGAGCGGTGAGGTGATGCGGAGGGGGCGTGGGTGGGGCCGCAGGGGAGCAGCAGCAGGGAGCGGGGTGGGGCAGGGGAACAGCTGAGACGAGACACGGAGCGAAAATACAAAAATACAATGGAGACACGGAGCTAAAGTACACAATTACAATGGAGACACGGAGCACAAGTACAAAATTACAATGGGCACAGCAGAAGGGCAACAACAGGCGGAGGGGCAGGAGAAAACTCTGGGGAGCACAGGCGGCAGGGGAGCGACGGTAAAATCAACAAAACACGGGCAAAACACGAATGGCAACAGGCAAACCTTAGCAGGCACGAGAGAGCGGGCAGGGACAGGGGGCCACTCCACACAGGGGCAGAGACTCGGCTTGGCAGCGGCGGCGGGAGGAGCGACCGGGTCTGACCAGGTCAGGTCAGGTCACCTCCAGAACCTCTCTGTTGTCATGGTTCTGGAAGTGTTCTAATTCTGTATTTTTCAGTTGAAATCACTCTGTGCTAGAGAGTGGTGCGGTGGCTCGTTTCTTCTGTCATTAAATTCAGATACTAATCTGAAGACCGTCTTACTTGAATTTATTGATACCCACAACATATTTTTGGCGACGAGGAGGAGCCCTAAAGTCACGAGCCACTGCTACAAAAAATGTACTTTTGAGAATAACATTTTGTGTTCAATCGGCACAAAGCTCACATTAAGAAATTGTAAATTTAGTTAACTTAACCCCTCTCACCTTCTCCAGCGGCTGTGGTTTTGTTGGGAATAGGATTTCCCCAGCGGCAGATGACACGCGGCACATTTGGAGGTGAGGAGGTTGAGGGGGGAGTTTTAAGTGGAAAAAGCTTCCGTGCTACGATTGATCTTCATCGTGGGAACAAGAGTATGTTTTGCTGCGCTGGTTCTGTTTGAAGCGACGATTGAAAAGTGGTGTTTTAACAAATTGTGCAGAGTCTGTGATTGAACCAACGTTGTGAAGAGGAAGGCTTTCGTAACTTAAGAGAACCTCTCTCGTCCAGTGTACGTGTAAAATGATGACGTATTAGAATCTGCGAAGGGATTTGGCGAACGATCAGCGCGTCACTCAAGCTTTCTGCGTGTCATGTGATTCTGCTTCAGCGTGTCACCGAGGTTCTCTGCGTCTCTTTGATGACGCTGTGCGCATGAGTTTGTTGTCAGACGCTTTGAAGCTGCGCAGTGAGAGGGTATCCAGAACGGCTTCGGAGAGCTGTGAAATGTGAGGAAAACAAAAACGGATTCAGTTGTTTTTGGCAAATAAAGAAAGGGTACAATACTGCACTATTTTTGAATACATAATTTTTTTTGAAGTAAGCAAAATTAATTTTTGAACTCCTTGTTCTTGGCTGTGACAGTGCTTGGCATATTCACATTTGACTTTTTCAAGAACCTTGTCTACTCGGAAACATTTTGGTACATTATTATAACGTTTAGTACTTGAAGAAACTGGCATTGGACCAATGCTTTTTTATAACGTCATCTATAATGCAGTCTGTCAATCAACCTCCTCCTTTCCTAGAAAGTCCAGGCACACCACAAATTCAATGGAGGCAGTGGTTCGACACATTTGAGACTTACATTGGTGCAATTGGCGCATCCAGATATAGGGCGGAAAGAAAACAATTCTTGCTTTTGAACTGTTTGGGGTTTGAGGGAAGGGAGGTGTACAAGCATTTACCTGATATAGTTCTTGGGGAAGGTGAAATACTAGATGAATACCAAGAGACCATAAAAAAACTTGTCAATAAGTTTGACATACAGCCAAGTTTGGTTGGGCTAAGGCACACATTTTTTAAGAGGGCACAACTTCAGAGTGAGGATGTTGATTCATATTTAAGTGCATTCGGAATATTATGTGCAGAATGTCAGTTTGGTGAATTTCGAGATCAATTAGTGAGAGATCAATTTATCGCACACTGCAGTGATAAACACATACAGCAGAAGCTACTCACAATGGGTAATCCAAGTTTAGAGGATATTATAAAGGTTGCTAAGGGTATTGAACTCGCCCAAACTTCTATAAAAGAATTAAGCACGTTGAATGTGAATAAAGAAAGTGTGAAAGCGGTTGTTTCTTCTGTACCCAAAACTAATTACATAAGGAAGGAAAGGTCTAATGAAGAGGGTTTTTTCAGCAAATGTGTTTGTTACAGGTGTGGTTACCCACCACACACTAAAGAAAACAGTTTTTGTCTGGGTAAGAATTCTAAATGCTATAAGTGTGGCAAATTTGGTCACTTAGCTAAAGTCTGCCAAGCTAATGTGAATAAGCCAGAGAAAGTTAGTTGTGTCGTGGATGAAGAACAGGTGTCGGAACAGGTATTGGAAAGTAACATTGTTAAAGATTTTACAGACATGATTGTTACTGTCACTGATGACGGTGTGGTGTCAGGTGATCCCTCTGAATGTGTAGATCCCTATGTAGACATTTTAGTTGGGGATGTTTGCTTAAAGCTACTTGTGGATTCTGGAGCTAGAATAACAATGATTACTTTGGAGTTGTTCAAGCAGTCTTGGGAAGACAGGAAATTATTTCCTCCTAATAGAGCCCCTGTATCTTATGAGGGTCGCAAAATAGATTTGGAGGGCTATATTGAAGATGTGTTAGAATTTAAGGGTAGAAGAATACATGAAAATATTTATGTCGCTGTACGTGGCTTGAATATACTGGGTTGGTACCATCAAGGAGTGTTTGGGATGGTGTTGAGGCCTGGTGCCAAGGAACAAGAACTTGTGGTGCAAGATATGCCCGATCCGCTGTGCTTAGAGAAAGAGTTTCCAAGTGTTTTTTCCGATTCTTTTGGTGAAATTTCAGGTTTTAAACATAGGATTAAGGTAAAAAACAATGCAGTGCCTGTGAAACACAAAGTCAGGTCGGTTCCTTTTAGTTTAAGAGCTGACCTTAAAGCGGAGCTTGAGATGTTGGAGAGAAATGGCATAATTGAACCTATTGAGTCCAGTTTGTGGCTTAGTCCCTTGGTGGTAGCCCGGAAGAAGAACAGTGAAATTCATTTATGCTGTGACCTTAGAAGTCTCAACAAGGAGATTGTTAGAGGAGTTGAGGGATGCGCAGTGGTTCTCAAAAATCGATTTGGCCTCGGCGTACCACCAAATTGTACTTGATGTTGAATCTAGACACTACATTGCTTTTAATTCTCCATTCGGACCTTTTCAATTCTGTAGGATGCCGTTTGGTCTCGCCTCGGCGGTCTCGGTTTTCCAAAGAGTTATGCAGAGTGTTCTCAAGGATGTTAAGGGAGTTGTAATTTTCCAGGACGATGTTCTGATCTTTAACAAGTTTTTAGAACAACATGATCACACTCTTAGGTCTGTTCTTATGAAGTTTAAAGAGAAAGGTATTGTTGTAAAAAGAAACAAGTGCGAGTTTTGGAGCAGAGATGTGGAGTTTCTAGGACACTTGGTCTCTGGTGATGGCATTGCTTCCAGACCTGGTTTAATTAAAGCGGTAGTTGATTGTCCGGTACCCAAGAATAAAGATGAGCTACGCTCATTTTTGGGCTTATGTGAATTTTATTCACGTTTTATTCCAGATTACGCTAGTAAAATGAAGACTCTTTCCAACGTGCTTTGGTGTGGAGAATGCTGTGAGATCTATGATTTGGTTTTATCGCATTCCCTCGTAGAAGAAGAAGCATGTTGTATTTACATGTGCTTGTTATACTCTCCCTCCAGAACCTCACTGTTGTCATGGTTCTGGAAGTGTTCTAATTCTGTATTTTTCAGTTGAAACCACTCTGTGCTAGAGAGTGGTGCGGTGGCTCGTTTCTCCTGATATTAAATTCAGGTACTAATCTGAAGACCGTCTTACTTGAATTTATTGATACCCACTACAAAGCACAACCACATTTTATTTCAGTGACGACATGAGGCCTCCAGCCAGAGCTGCAGGTAGAAGCTTAAGTAGACAACTTCAAGAAGTAAGTCTTTGTGAGGGTTGAATGCATTGCGGAGGGAACTTGAAAATTAATGCTCCTCATTCATTATACGACATGAAGAATATTGAGAATTGCAGCATAGGTGTGGTGGAGAGGTGGAGTGGCAAAACAGTGAGGTCAGAGGCAAGCCGAGCAGGGAATATTAAGAGAAATGGAAAACAGAGCGAAAAAGAAAAGTGCTCCTGTTTCCCTTATGGAATAAACATTTTTACAGCAAGGTATTAAACACCAGTGATGAGTGTGTAGTATGTCAGATGAGGGAGCAAATGCCGTCCGTTAAATGTCTTGAGTGAAGAAACACCAGAAAAACAAAAAGAAAAAAACTTTTTAAGCAGGACAGCTTCCCAAAAACATAAAAAATCATGTGGTAAAGGGTGAAGACCTAGAGTAAGGCACTGAGCGATCTAAGAGAAGGAGTGAGTCAAAAACAATTGTTACTCACAAACTATGATGAGGAGGTTGAAGTTTCTTCTAGCACGCAGAGGTGCAAGGCCAATCGTCGCCAAAATAATGTGTCCTTGTTCTTAATAAAATTCAGAGAGTTCAACGGGAGAAAACACAGGTTTATTCATTAAAAAGAAACACCAGCCACGAACTAGAAGAGACTGCTCCCAACTCTCTACAGCCTTCTCAAAATCAACTATGTACATTCTAAATAGAACATTCTGCAGCAGCAGCGAATACAGTAGACACAAACAGAGGGCAAAGTAATACATATAAATTCAAATGGCATAAGGTGCATAATAGGCAGGCAACAAATGAACGTTACCACCTGAGGCTCATGCTATTGGTTGATGTACGAGAAGATGCATGAAGGGTAATCGGAGCTTTGCCGCAAACAGTTCTCTGTGTAGATGTGTAGCCCCCAAATTATATTGAGAATGTGTGAATTGATGAAACTATTTTTACCCTTCGTATGACTTTTAATTCACCCCAGCCCCTTCCACAACAAAAAAGTGAACGTGAGGTATGGGTGAGAAGGGAGCAAAAACAATATGACTGTTCCACACAGTTTGCCTTTTTCAGTCACAAATGCTTGATCCCATGTAGGAGAAAGGGAAATGGGGAGATTTCAGTTAAACAAAGTTGTTTTTACCGGGATGCTAGGGCTAATTACATGTCAAAAAACAATGCAACCAGAATACCAATGCATCAAAAAGTAAAAGTTCATTGTGGACATTTTAGGTATAAGATCTCACAATGACTATTAACAATTACAACAATATGTGTTTCTCCATCAGGAAATATAGCAAGTTCAGGCATCTATTTGTGTCCAAAATCAGACTTTTTACATCTGGATTCCTCAATGCAAAATTAAGTTCTTGACAAAATAATAATCCCCTTACTACGGTTTCCTTTATTGGATCAAAAAAGTGCATTATGAGATTAACTAACGTTTGAATCTAAGTTGCTCAAATTACATTATGTAGGAGGTCGTGCACTTGTCCTTAAGTTATCTTCATAAGCTGCCTTATCATATCTGGATCTGTTCATTCAACTTGAGGTATAAGAAAATTGTGGATATATTCAATAATGTCATTAAATCATAAATCATTGGCATACTCCCTTTAAGAAGACTGTATGAAATTCCCTGAGGCATGGAAAACAGCGTCAGTACTGCCACTATTAAAGAAAATTACCCGAGACCCACAAGAACCGGGTAATTATTGTCCCATTGCAAGAATACCATCTGCCACCAAAGTTCTGGAGAAACTACTGAATAGACAGTTGTCCCAATTCCTCAGGGAGGCATATGTCCTAGACCACTCACAATTTGGCTTCCGAGAAGGGCATGGAACAGAAAGAGCCCTGTTGATGGCTACTGAGGAACTGAGGAGTGTACTTGATGGCGGAGGAAAGGCCGCCTTGATCTTATTAGATCTCTCGGCAGCCTTTGATACGGTAAAACATGACACTCTCCTCAGCCGTCTTACAGAAGCAGGAGTGCACGAGTGGGCTCAAACTCTGCTGGCCTCTTACTTGTCCAGCAGGACATTCACGGTTGAGTTGGGAGAGGCAAAATCTAAATCTTTCAGCTCAACATGTGGGGTACCCCAGGAGTCATCACTCAGTCCCACTCTATGTCACCTGTATGTGGCACCCCGGGCAGCAATAATAAGGGACTGCAGCTTCCTTTCAGTCTCATATGCTGACGACACCCAAACCGTGGTGTCAATTGCAAACAATGTCAAAGAGACGGCAGATAGATTTAAAAAAATGCATGGAACAAATTAACCAATGGATGCAGGGCAATTGCCTAAAATTGAAAGGGGACAAAAGCAAAGTCATGCTGTTGGTGACAGACATGCAAATTTGGTCCCAGGACTGGTGGCCTGACAACCTGGGTTAACGCCCATCCCCAGTAAATAAGGTAAGAAACCTAGGAATAGTCCTGGACACTAAACTGACATATGAGGCACAGACTAACAAATTAGCCTCTTCCATCTTGTACATTCTGAAAAAGATCACAAAACATCTGCCGTTCATCCCCCAGGAGTTGTGCGAAACAGTGGTAACTACACTGGGCTTGTCAAGGCTGGATTACGTAAACGCTTTATATGCTGGAATCCAGGCCAAACATCTGGCAACACTCCAACGTCTACAAAATGCAGCAGCTAGACTGGTGTTGGACATTCCCATGTATGAGCCAATAGCGCATAGACAGAAATCTCTCCACTGGCTCCCAATAGGAAAAAGAGTAAAATTCAAATCCTTGTGTTTGGCCTACAAAGCCCTCCATGTGATAGGTTCCCAGTTTTTGAGAACTCACCTGAAACGGTATGAGCCATCTAGGACCTTGAGATCCAGTGCCAAGATTTAAACAGGCCCAGTGGGGGGGAGGAGCTTTCTGCTGCATGCAGCTAAGACATTGAATTTGCTCCCAATGGCAATCAAAAACGCCCCCTCGCTGCTCTCATTTAGGAAAGGGATAAAAACCTGGCTGTTCACCGCAGGCTAGAAAATACATAACTTGGAAGCTATCTGGTCTCCTGCATCTTCCAGCGCCAAGACGCCCATGGGCAATCACGTGCTTTACAAAACTAGAAATCAAATCAAATCAATCAAATCAATTAACCGTGTTTAAACTTTTAAAATAAGAGTCCAATTAATGTATCCAGGATCATATCTGAGTGTCTGTTCTTGATGTCGTCTACACTTCTCAGCAGAGATTTGTACAATCTCCAGTAATTTGATCAATTGCAATTTGCCCTGGTAATGTACCTGATAAAAGAGTGGTGTCATAGAATACATGGGCTTGATTTCTTATGCTTCCCCTTGGTTTTTAATGTGGATATAGTCACCCTTTTCACAAAATATCATCTGAGTTACCTGAGAGAATTCTATCCAGGTGTTAGACTTGGCATCATTTGGCATGTTTCCCCTGACTTTTTGCTTTCTGACCTCCCGGTTTTGACTCTGTTTTTGCTGGTGTAATGATACTGCGCACTTTCCTCACTGCTATCTAGTGGTAAAGTGCAAGTGCTTCTGTATAAATTGTGTTATGTATTCGTATTTCCATGATTGGCTTATTTGATTTATGTGTCAGTCCATAGTAAAGTGCACTGCAAGTACCAAGGCATATAAATCAAATGCTGTTGGTGGGCTGCAGCACTGGATTGTGCCACCCACGTAAACAGCCAGTCACGTGCAACTTTGGCCTGCCATTGCAGAGCCTGTGCGCAGCCTGGGGCACCCATGTCTACTTGGCAAGTGCACACACTTGCAAGTCCCTAAACCTTCCCTTTTCTACATGTGAGTCGCCCCTAAGGTAGGCCCAAAGTACCCCCATGGGCAGGGTGCATTGTATGTAAAAGGTAGGACATACCCTGGTGTGTGTGGCATTTCCGTATAGTGAATTACAGCCAACTTCGTTTTTCACTATTGGAAGGCTACCTATTCTCTCTAGGGCAGAATGGGCAGTTTGATCATTACATCCTATGATCCTAACTGACTCGGAGAACATGGTAGAAATTCGAGTTTAGTATGCCTGAACTCAGAATGATAAAATACATCTTTTAGTGAAGTTGGTTTTAACATTCTGTGTTTGAAAATACCACTTTTAGAAAGTAGGTATTTTCTGACCTAACCATCAGCCTGCCTCTCCTAGCTTGTGTAGTAGCTGTCTGATTTGTGAGTGACAGGGGCTGGGGGAGACAGGGTGAGTCAGCAGGGCTGAATCTACACATAGATGGGTGGGAGGAGAAGCACCTGGGTCTGAACAGGGCTTGGCTCGCCTTCCACAATGCTGGCTCCACCTCCTGTGGTGCATCTGAGGACCCTGGCCCACACTGACAAAGAGAGAAGGTGCACCCTGGCAGAATGAACCCCAAACTGGTTTGAACTAGGACCAGGTCCCTCTACCTTCAGAGGACAAAGGAATTGCTGGTATAAATATTGGGGCCCAGACCCCAAGGCATTAGATCTCGCTGGAATCAAGGAACCTGCCAAGAAGAAAAGCTAGAAAAGAAGCTGCCATGAGGACTACTGCCCCTTCGCTGTGTTGCCGCTTTGTTGGGTTGGCCTGCAGCTGCTGCTTCTGCCTTGGGAAGTGAAAGGACTGTACTGAACTTTCTCTACTTGTGCTGAGTATCTCCAAGGGCCTGAAGCCGAGCTGGCCTCTGTTAAGAAGTCTAAGGGACTGCAAAGACTTCACCAATCTCTGGGTACCGCTCCTGGAACCGTTGTTTCAGTTGCCACAGAGAAGAGGGAACTGCGACCAACCCCGTCATCCAACTCCGTTGCCGGCCTTGAGTCCTGAAGGCACCGCATCGAGCACCATCTCGCCCTGCACCGCACGCCTTGGTCTCACCGACGCTGTCTGCATGATCGTCACCGAGCCGCTGCCTGCGCCGCATCGAGAGGCACCGCAACCTGCATCGCCTCGCTTCACTTCGCTGGCCTGGGCTCACTGACACGGTCGCTGCAGGCCTGATACCCATGACCAACTGGTCACGCACAGCTGTCCAGCTCGGCCCGCACCAATTCCCACCAACCGGCTCTGTCGCCTGTATCGCAACTTGCCAGCACCGCATCGAGCACCGTCTCGCCCTGCACTGCATGCCTTGGTCTCACCAACGCCGTCTGGACGATCGTCACTGAACCGCTGCCTGCACCGCCTCGAGGGTAACCCTGGGCAAAGCACGACGCTACGCTCGCGTAGTTTACATAGTTTGCGCTACTTTGCACTACATGAATTGCACGTAGCACAGTGCAAACACACGTAGCATAGCGTAGTGCAGCGGTGATTTTTTGCTTGCTCACGGTCCTCAATGTCAAGTTGGCGGCCGCAAGCAAGCAAAATGACATGCCGCCGAGACTTTTTCCTTGTTCGCGATCAGCAACATCAAGTTGCCGATCAGGAGCGTGGAAAATAAACCTCCCGGCGAGATTCTCAATGCGGGGAGGTCAGGTTTCTCATTGCAAGTGGTCGCGTATGCTCGCGACCGCTCGCAATGAGAAATTACCAGTCCGCATTGAGAAAGCTGCCGCTCGAGTAGAAATCTACTTGAGCGGCAGAAAACGACCTCTTGCACTGTGCAAGATGCAGTTTGCACTGATTGCACAGTGCGGACAAGCATCCGGCACTGTGCAATCAGTGCGAACAGCATTTTGCACAGTGCACTTTGCAGTACGCATAGCTCGCGTAGTGCGAAGTGCACTTTGCGTAGCTACGCGTAGTGCTACTTCGCTAACTATGCCCAGGCCTAATCGAGGGACACTGCACCATGCCCCGCTTTCACTTTGCACAGCGACCTGCCAGCGACGGACGCCACGACTGGCTCTGTCACTTGCACAGTGACCTGCCAGCACCGCATCGAGCACCTTCTCGCCCTGCACCGTGAGCCTTGGTCTCACCGACGCAGTCTGGACGATCTTCACCGAGCCGCCGCTGTTTGCACTGCATCGATAGGCACCGCACCATGCACCGCTTCCACTTTGCATCGCAAATGCGACGGACATTCGTATGAGTCGCACTAAGAAAGGTACTGTGAACGAACCTGTCCCGGTGTTGCTTGCCTGTACCGTCAGTTGGAATTGAGAGACTCTGTTGTTTCCAGCATCACAATAGGCTCGGACCGAGCTACCGACTCGTACGAACTGTGTTTTCAATGTAACTTTGCAATTTAAAGACATCTTAAAACGCAACTAATTTTAAAGTACTGTGGATTTTTATTGTATTTGGTCTTGTTTAAGTATATAAAAATGTTGGATATTTTTCTAAACTGGTGTGGTGTCCGTTTGTAGTGCTTACACTGTATTACTGTTGGTTATGTGCAAATGCTTTACACACTGCCTCTAAGATAAGCCTGACTGCTCTTGCCAAGCTACCAAGGGGCTGAAGCAAGGGTTACTTTAGGACTGTAACTCCCTCATCCTGACTAAAGTGGTGGTTTCTGCCTGGCTTTGGTGCAAACCTTAGCCAACCAGAAATCCCATTTCTAACACCGGGCTACTTCAGTTTCAACCTCGTAGCTTTTTACCATCTGTCTCACAGCTTTTTGCCACATACACAAAGGTTAATGGGATATCCTCATACAGCTACTAGGTGTCAAGCTTCATCATTGGACAACACCACATTCTCCAAAACCCCTGTTTGATGGAGTGCTGGCTGGCACCTTGGAGTCACAGCAATTCTTTCAAAGCTCTTATAGAGCTAGGGATCCACTAAACAAGTTAAACACCAGTGTGGTAAAAGTGTATGGATTTTACTTGGAAGAGTACTACTTGATATTAAAACTGGGTGTGGAGTATAGAGGACCTAGAACTCCAACACTACTAAAGTCTGATCTGACCACCTCCTCTGTACAGACCTGTTTGCCAATGCCAGTCGGATGCATTTCATTCATCCCAACAGAGAGGTAACTAGCAGTGGGGACTGCGGTGCAAGGTTCTATGAGGGTTACTAGGCCTCTGCTTCACTGAGGCCTGGAAGGCATGGCCTGCTTAGACATCAGGATTTACCCGAGCAGCCTTTGTGATTTCTTCTGGCGACCATATGCACCACATGTTTGCTAGGCATGAAACGCTTGCAAACACCATTGAGGCTCCGCTTGCTAACCCCGGCCCCAGGTGCTCGGAATTGACATACAGTTAAACCTGAAGGAACGAAGATGACATCAAGGAAGATCCCCAGGGAAGGTTTTGGTGATGGGTTTGATGAGGAATGACCTGGAATAACATAAGCAAGGCTCAGTGAACTCATACCATTGACGGATAAGCCTAAAGCGCACTCCGGGCCATCCTAGCTGCAGCAAAGGTAATGCTAGTAGCAGCATAGCCCAGGCATCTGGCACAATTCATGCAGAGTGTTAGGAAGCACTGCCACAAACCGAATGCAAGGACTAGAGCCTGGCAGGGTCTGCAGCCTCAGAAGTTGCCAAAAGGGATAGCAGGTCTTGCAACACTTACCGTAAACCTTTTGCCCCATTCTTGAACTTCCACCCTATTGAAAACAAGTCCACTAGATTGGCCCCTTGTGTTTTACCCCTCAATCTGAGCCTCGACAGAACAAGAGGTCTTGGCGGTAGCATGAGGGAAGAAAGACCGAGCCTTGAAAGAAATGCTAACAAAGAGTGCTGGGGCTCCGTCCGGTGAACCTCTGCTACTTTCCGGCTCAGACCACCTCTCCTGACATTGAAGACATAGAAGGCTCGGTGACCCACTTCTTCTTGGAGGCTCTCTTGCTTCTCTTCGAGATGACCTCCAAATAGTTAAGAAGGCTTTATCAAATTATCTCAAGTAGCTCCCCTAGGAGTCCCCACCTTCGAAGAGCCGGGGTGAAAAAATTGAGCAGCTGGAACTGAAGATCATCAAGCTCGAAGACCAACTGATTGACTTGCAAGCCAAGGCTGAAGACCTGGGAAACCAATATAGGCACAATACCCTATGCATTAAAGGAGTATCAATGGGCGCAGACCTGGCAGCATAAGTAAGGAACCTTTTTCTGCATATCCTGGATTCACCACCAGAGAAGCAAATACAGCTCGGCAGAGCGCACCAAGAAGGGGCCTCCAAGACCAGACTGTGCACCCCCTGCAGACCTTTTAGTGTGTGTCCATTACTATCAACTTAAAGAACACATTTTCAGCACAGCCATAGATCACAATCCAGTGCACTTTACAGGGCACAAACCAATGCTTTACCAAGACCAGCCTGCCATCACACTGCAGAAACCCTGGGACTTCCACCCAGTAACTGCTTACCTGGAGAGCAAAGGGATATCGTACTCTTAGAGACACCCATTCTGGATAATATTACTCCCGGATAGCAAACTTCACCAGCTTTGCTCTCTCAAGGATGCTTGGCAGCTGCTCGGCATTGAGGACTCCCTTACTAGAGAACCACGGACATTCCCCAAGAATGGAATACCCACTAGTGCCAGCAATGGAAAGGAACCAATGCCTCACCTCAGGGGCTACAACCGGTTCAAGATACCAAAGCAATGGAGAGGTGCACAGTACTAGAGACACTATCTGGTGACTCTGCAGGAGCAGGTACTACATGAGTACTGTTGAAATTTAGGAAACAATTGTAATACCTGTTGCGGGGAGAGACTAGATGGTGGGGGCAGACTGCGGACACCTTGAGCCACCACACTAACCCGATAACCTCCTTCCCATTGGGACACTTTGACACCTTTTGAGATCTCTCACCAGAGAGCCAAGTTGCTTTTGTTTTTCTTTTGTTATTTCTTGTTTTTCTGGTTTGTTGGGGGGATATACTCGGAGAACATGACTTTACATTGTTTAGTTGACAGTATACACCTATACACCGGCCTAACCATAGTTGAAGTTGGATACCGAGAAAGGTTCTAAACCAAAGGGTATTCTACTGAATGTCCATCAGACCCATAGTACACATATTACTTAAAAAGCTGTCACCCTTAATATACAGGGACTCAACAATCCTATTAAATGCTGTAGCATCCTGTCCTACTTAGAACACTCTGAGCCAGACCTATGTCTTCTCCAAGAAACCCACTTAATGGCCAGTGACTGGCACAGAATGGTCTTGCATGCAACAATTCTTCTAAACTATCCGGTACAAGACTACAGGAGTGGCCATATCGGTGTCCCATTCCTTCGTAGGCACGATAGGACCCAAGCTGGTTGAAATGAAAGGCAGGCTACCGGCCCACACAGTGACCTTAGGCAATTGTATCTTTACCATTGGGACAATATACGCCCCTAATGTCAGACAAGAGCTCTTCTTATGCCATGTGGTGGCTGAGGTGATGTTCAGCCAGGATAGGTTGGTGCTTCTGTGGGGGGACCTCAACTTAGTGTTCATCAATGATCTTGATAGATCAGCGCAACGCTACCAACAACCTGGGGCCCTGGTGCAGGAGAGTGCACTTTGGCTACAGGAGATGGGCCTGAGAGATCTCTCACATAAATTACATCCCCACACTCAGGATTATACATTCTATTCATATGTCCATAAAATGAACACCCACATAGATCCTTTCCTCGGTACGAAGAAATACCTGGCCTTAGTGGTTTATGAGACAGAGCCCTCCCTATCAAATCACACCACAGTCTCTCACACCCTTGCTCTACCTCCAGTGAGACCTCCCTCTCAGCCATGGGAGGTGGGGGAAACCTTACTATATAGGCCCGAGGTCATCAAGAGGGGTCAACCTGGCGATTGTAGATTTCCTGGCACTTACCAACACTGCTGATACTTCCATCTTTACACTTTGGGAAACCATAAAGGCTCCTATCTCGAGTGGGTGTTCCCCTCGAACTCTGTGCACTGTAGCTGGTGTGGTTCTAAACTAGAACAAGACTGTTTTCACAACTCTATATATCTCTATATTGTCAATTTTTTAAATTCTTATCACCAAAAATTTTAAACACAAAACTACATTGAACCTTTACACATTGGTTTCCTTAGTGTCATAACCAATCTTTTATACAAGTTTATTCATTCAATAAACATTCTTAACAAAATAATACAATCTTTTGAAAACATTTTCATGAATTCACAAATGATTCCCGAATGATGCCCAATGCATTTCGAGCCCTGATGGGCTCTTCCTCAGGGGCCTGAAACTGAACAATATACATCTATTTTAGTAATCATTGTTACAACATTGAATGAACTTCCTCAAGTAACAAAGCACCACATTAGATAACATTAATGTCTCATGCCCATGTCGAATATGGTGTGTAGTAACTAAGGAGAAAGAATATACAAAGAATATACAAAACACTGAAACAAAAGAGAGAAAAAGTTTCCTTCACCTCACCCTCGTGTGACCAATAAACCTAATCATGCTGGTACTCACTCAGGGAACCAGAGTGATAATCTGCAATCAAAAACACACTTTCAATACCTCGAAACTGTGAAAAATGACTGAACCCAGTAATTTGACTGTATAACTCAGCTCCCGCTTACCTTGCATTGAAAACCGATCCTACAACTCCGAATTACTTCAATGTGACCCTCACTGTTAGAATCCTCGCCGCTTGGACCACCTTAAAAAACAAATGACCGTGGCTTTAATGAAGCACATATTACACTACGCTAGATCTAAAAACTGTTTTCACACTAACTCAAGTCTCCGCCTTACCTCCGGAAGAATACAGGCTTCCAAAATTATGCTTTTCGTCTCTTCTCCGTGAGATTCACTCTGTTATCTCTATCGCTAGACCACAGATTCCAAAAACGCACCGATTACACCGTTCAAACCTTCATCTATTTACCGCACACTCTCTGTGCTCAAAACTAACGACAGACTACTTGACCACCCTAACGCGGTGGGCGCCATCTTAGCCTAGTGCCTCTGCGGACATACACCCTTGCTTCCTGTGTGTACATCTCCTTGAAAAAGTGCATGAACAAGAGCTAAGTAAAGTGCATTTTGAAAGACTAGGTTGAACAAATAAAAATAGAAAAATAAAGACAAAAGTTTCAATGGGACATGTGAAAAAATGCTCCACATATTCAAAATGAACCACAGTATAAGAATATGCATGCCATTAATACAATGTTTTCCAACAGAATTTTCATAACATCATACTGTCACTAATGTGTGTTGTGTGAAAAACTCCTTTCATTGCAGCAACCCTAGGGCCTCAGGGTGACTCATGTAAACCTCTGAGTGTTATTATAGAAAACACGAATAATCTATTTTCTCATTGAGCCCCCTCGGCTCCTGTGTACATAATATTTTTATCCAGTATATCTCTCTTTGGAGGAGGGATCTGGTGAGATCCGCCCATTCATATGGTTTGATTTTTTCCAGTACTGAAAACTGGATCTGGGAAATGTTGTGCTTACTGTCTATCCAATGTTTAGCCAAATTGCTTTTCAAATTTTGATTTCTAATAGTGCTTTTGTGTTCAGATGTACGAAGTTTGAGCTTTCTCTCCGTATTTCCTACATATAACTTGCCACACGAGCATTTTATGTAACAAATTACATTGTTGGAGTTGCAATCACAGTCGTAATGTAATATGATATGTTTTCCTGTCTGTGGATGATGTAAAATAGTTCCAACTATGACATTATGACAATGGACACAATTTGCGCATCGTTTCATCCCTTTATAAAGTTTTTGTTGTTGAGTAGGAGATGACATTAACAATTCTTTCAAATTCTTTGATCTAGTGAATGCAAAAATTGGTTTCTGGGTAAAAATTCCTTTAAAATCAGGCTCATGCTGCAATAACTCCCAGTGGCGTGTAATGATATTTTTTATTTTCTGTGAACTCGTAGAGAATTTTGAAACAAACACATGTCTTTCAATTTTTTTCTTTTTGGTTTGTCTTAATAAGTTATCTCTGTCACATGCCATGACACGACATTTTGCTTTTTCCAGAACCTCGATTGGGTAACCTCTTTCCACATATTTATGATGTTGCAAGTTCAGATGTTTCTCCAGATACTCCGGTTTGGAGCAGATTCTTTTTATTCTCATGTATTGAGAGAATGGTAGGTTCTGCTTCAAATTCTGCGGATGAAAACTTTGAAATAACAAAGAATTGTTTACATCAGTTGGTTTTCGAAAGATTTCTGTTTGGATTACTTCTTCTTCTATGCTGATTGTCACATCCAAAAAGGATATCTCTTGTGCGCTGATGGTGTGTGTGAATTTAATTTGATCTACACAGTCATTGAGTAACTCGATTTTACTTTCCAATTTCTCGCGACTTCCTTACCATAACACAAATATGTCATCAATAAACCTTCGGTAGACTAGTGAGTACTGTACCAGGGTTGATGCGTGGAGTTTTTGATTCACTTTTCTTTTTGCTAAAAATTCTAGTTGTTTCAGCTGTTGTATAATTGTGTTGCCTTGTACATCGGAAGTTTTAATTTCTTGGATTAACGCATAAATATCTGATGCTTGTTCTGAAGTGTAAGCTAAAACAGTAGCCCTGTTATCTGTAATGCTTGAAATTTGTTCAAACACCATTTTATTGGGTGCTTAACTCCTGTGGACAATGTGATACAATAATCTGCTCTGAGTGGAGAAGCACTCCTTCTATTTAACTCTATTTATCTCTATTTAACAACCATAAAGGCTGTCATTCGAGGGTAATGATTACTGTCTCAGCAGTAGACAATAAAGTCCCCCCGTGAGAAGAGAGAGTGATTAACCCAACAATTACAAGAACTCAATTTCACACACAAGCACAGTAGGGCTCCAAGAGTCTGGCAACAGTTTGAAGCAGTCCCCAAGCCACTAGCAGGACTTGACTTGGACACGGCTGAGTATGTAGTACTCAGGCTCCAACATTCCTTTTATGTGGGGGTGACAAATGTGACTGCCTCTTGGCCAATGGACTAAGGGCGCAGTGACAAGCAGTGGTAGTAAATTCTGTATTAGATTAAGACATCTCTTAAAACGCATGAGATGTCGGCATAGGCTCTGCTTTCCATGACTTCTATAAGGAGCTGTATATGGGGCAGGTTCTGACTCTGGAAAGACTGATCTGAATTGAAGAAGTCATCTCCACCATTGCTCAACAGAAGCCCCTCAAGGTCTCAGGGCCAGATGGTATCCCGGGTCTCTTTTATAAAAACCTTTTGCACTACGCTCGCCCACCATATAATGACCCGTTTAATTCAATTGTAGGCCCGGACACAGTTCCGTACTTCATGTTGGAGGCCTCTATAGCAGTCATCCCAAAGCCAGGGAAAGACAAACACAAATGTGCCTCCTATCACCCACTATCCCTTCTCAATGTGGATATTTATTGTTCACTAGTATTTTACCAGCTGGCCACGGCCCCCTCATGCCAGGGCTGTTCGCTCCAGACAAGCTGGGTTTTGTGCCGAATCACCAGTGCAGTGAGCCCATGAAATCCATCATACACCTCATAGGCAAGGCCTAACGCTCCAATCGACAGAGAATGCTCTTGACCTTGGATGCTGAGAAGGCATTTGATTGTGTCCATTGGCCCTGCCTAGAGGTGATACTCAATCAAGTTATTATGGGGTAACCCAGTATCCCTCAGAACCTGGACAATACAATTTGGTGTATACAATGGTTCCGTCTGGTATGTAACCTGATTGCTTCAAATTATGTATGAATCATTCAACATATACATAGGCCATGGTCATATCAATTAGCATGTCCTCTAGAGTAAATCATTAAATGCAAATCCAAACAAAAAGCAGGGTAATTATAGGTTTTAATCACTGAATTGTTTTTCATTCATAGAGACCCTGTGATACTGCATAGAGAGTAAATCAATAGTCAAAATACTTCATAATAAACAGCGCATCAATTACAGTGGGTGTAATGTGACATATTGTGCACAAGTGAAATAAACATAGTGATTTATATACAAGTGAGTGAGGGGGGGAGAGGAAGGGAAAACACTCTTCAGAGCCAGTTTTACTATTCAGTAATTATCTATTCCATTGTGCCACATCAGTTGGCTATATTTTAGCTGGATTTTCATAACTGGTCCAATGATATTCTATCGTCGACGTTTCGACCCTGTGGACTCCTTATTTGCAGGTCTGATGCGGGTCTTCTTCAGGACGGGGGAAGCGGTAGTGCTATGGCGCCTGTTGGTTAAATAGGAAGGCCATCAGGATTGGATTTCCATATAGGTATTAATTAAAAGGGGTTCTTAAAAGGTTTAAAATTGCAGGGAGCGACTAGATGATTAGGCACTCACCTAATGGTCCTTTGTTAGTTGGACCCAGTAGGGGTATTTTCTCCAGTTAGGTTTACTGCTTATGGGACGATCAATCTGTTGGATATAACGCAAGCGTAAGGGGTTAGATGGCTATTCCAAAGTCGCTGTCATTTGACATACTTTAATGAGCAGATGGAAGGAATCTAGTAATTGACCCCATCTAATCGCAAGCCAATGCGAGTACACTCACCCTGTTAGAGGAACTTGTGTCATGAGTGTTCACTCCTCAGAAAAAGAAGCTTGTTTCCTTTGGAAGATCCTCGTTAGTTAACTACAGCCGCATGTATGCGTGATCTGAAAAATGAAGAGGGGGTGGCCGTCAGATGAGTATTATTATTGCATACTGCGGCGTCTAGAGAGGCCGATAGATTGAGGTAGCTGCCCAGGAAGAGAACGGCCGCCTCGTAGAACAGCCAGTCAGAGGGGCTGCTTGTCTCACCTGATTCCACGGTATGTGCGTCTATGAATGGGCCCACCAGTGATCTCTGTTTAGTGATGTGTCCTAGGCAGGAATCAATCTAACAGGGACACCGCCAGTGTAAACTGGTTTTGTATCCTCGAGAACGTTCCCTCGTTGCTAGGTTACTGGACACCCGGACTATCGTCACGTACAGCCTTGTGACGCCACGGCGCTCAGTTGCTAAGCGACGTCCAGGCGTCACGTGCACTATTACGCTCTGGAATGTGCCCACTTCTGTCTATATTCCTACTCAGTTACCGCTGCATTACGTGGGGATGAATCGGCCAAGGCATTATGGGCAATGTTACCATGCGAGTTGTAATCTCTTGACGGATTGTGACTGTTCATAACCGCACTCTAAATTCCGTCAATTGGTACATATAGTGTGGAGGGAAGGTCAGGGAGGAAATGTGACAATCCATTCTTATAGTTTACGTTAAAATCGTAGCCACACTGCATTTTATATACGTTGTTTACATGGCCACTTGATTTAGACAGTTTCAGCAATTTTCAACCACAAGTGTAAATACATATTAGTACATATTGGGCGAACTTGGCATAAGATATTAAATTAAATTGCATCACCAATCCGTTCACCTGGCAATAATTTACACAGTCAGGACTGTACAAGCACCTTCTATTACCAAAATTAGATGTTACGAGGGGTATTGATAGCTAAAGCAGCGCATCAACAAAGATTAAAACATTCAAGGTATATGACATTTCTTTTTTTACAGTGCTTGAACAAGAGTACAAAATTCCTGCACGCATAGAATTAAGAACCTATAATATAATATTAGCGCTGCGTATGCCCAGCCAGTCATTAACAATTAAAGTAGGACTGGAAAATGTTAGGCTATGCTATGTGATAGCTCTGTAGGAGGCATGTAGGTTATAGTTGCCCCATCTGTCTAGCCGTCTCTTCTCTTTCATTGAGACTGTGCTGTACTGTATTAAGAGAATGTATCCACCTGCACTCTTTGTAATTTAGTGACTTGGAGATGGACCCACCTCTGGCGCCGGGGATTACTCTCTCAACCACCCTCCACTTAATGTCCTCTGGTTTATGCCCCTGAGTGTTATAGTATTCCACCAGAGGTGCACCCACAGTGTTGCATCTAAGTCTACTCATATGTTGTAAAATCCTTGTTTTTACTTTGTGCATTGTCTGGCCGATTTAGACAAATGCACACGGGCAAGTGATGGCATAGATGACATGGGAGCTGTTGCAATTGGTAAAATGTGCCAACTTGTATGTTTTAGTGTTGTGCGTGAAGCTTGATCCCTCTTGGCAAAAGTCACAGGCTTGGCATTTCCCACACTTGTGGTGCCCAACCACTGGTGGAAGGTTCAGCATGCTTCTCATGTCTGGTTGTCTGGGGGGGTTCCAGAAATGCTTTGACTACTTTGTCTTTTACATTCCTTCCTCGCTTAAAGGCAAACAACGGTTGTTGTTCCATCTGCAATTTGCTTGCCACCAGGTTCCAGTACTTTTTTATAGTCTTTTTGATGTCGGTACTCCTTGTATTGTATGTGGTCACACACACAATGCCACTAGTCTCATTCGATTTCTCTTTGGTCTCTAGTAGCTGATCCCGTGGTTGGTACCAGGCACAATTCTTGGCGCGTTTCAATAATCCTGATGGGTAACCACGCTTCCTGAGTCTCGTAGTCAGGTCATCCGCTTCGCGGAAAAAATCCTTTCTCTGGGAACAGTTCCTTCTCAGTCTAAGGTACTGCCCATAGGGCAAGTTATCCTTCAAGTTCCTTGGGTGGTGAGAGCCGTACATCAACAGTGTGTTCCTCTCCATAGGTTTGAGATATAAATCAGTGTACAGTAATCCGTTGTCAGCCTTAAATGTCAGGTCCAAAAAGTCAATAGATTCCATAATTTGGGCCATCATGAACTGAATATCAATGCTCCTATTGTTTAACCATGTGTGGAAATCATTCAGCTCTGTCTCATCCCCTGACCATATCATCAACACATCGTCGATGTATCTTTTCCATACATCGATCTTATTAAGATAGGGATTGACCAGGTCATACAGGTATTCCTCCTCGTATTTGTCCATAAATATATTCACCAGGCTCGGGGCATAAGTAACGCCCATGGTGACTCCTTTACACTGGTAATAGAATTGTCTTTTGAACACGAAGTAATACCGTTTCATGGCTATTTCCAAGAGCTTAATCAGGAATTCAGTTGGGATCCATTGTGGTCTATTCCTTCTGTCAAGTGTAGTTCTGATTACCTCTATTGCGGTGTCTTGAGGGATAGACGTGTATAGGGATGACACATCCCTTGTTACCAACATCTGTTTTTCGCCATCAAACGATTGGCCCTCCAGTAGCTGGATGATGTGCATGCTGTCTCGCACACAGGATTTGGTAGTTGGCACCCAAGGCTGTAAAAAGTGGTCAATGAATTTATTCAGGGGTTCCAGAATGGATCCACAGCCTGATACTATGTGCCTGCCAGGTGGGTTATCCAGTCTTTTGTGCACTTTACGTAGGGTGTATATCGTGGGGATCCTGGGTTCCTGTTGGTTGAGAAAGTCATGCTCGTGTTGGCTCAGGAATCCATGCTAGTATGTGATATTATAGTAGGCATGTCTTCATTATGCCTCATAATACTCAGTGGGGGTAGTGTCGGGGATGCATGTTAATGGTTTTTCCTATCTACATTGGAGGTGTGAATGACCTGTGGTGTAGTAGAAGGAATGATAGAAATAGGTGCTACTGGGAGCACTCCCATCTGTAGGTCTGTCTCTTGTTGAAATTTCTCCATGCGTCTCCGGCTGGTAGAACCTGACACGGGAAGTTCCCTGTGTGGACCTTGCCCGCCCCCATCGCCTGGGTCAATCCCAGTTCTGCTCCCTCCCCCCGCCTCTGTTCCCCCTGGGGTTGCTGTCCCCTAAAAAATGATGGGGACCCTGATATTTTGATGTACTAGTGGAGGCTCTGTCGGTCTCTGAATCTGAGCTACTCCCTGCGGATGAGTCAGAAAAAGTATGGAACCTACGTGGACCCTGTCTCCCTCTGTTGGTATAAAACCCCTGGTTATCTTGCTGGTAGTAGTCATCAGAAAAGATATGGGTATGTCAACCTCTTCTCGTAGTTTTTAACGTCCTTGACAAGTTTGTCAAGCTTTCTACCAAGTGTGATGGTGTTGAATTCGACTAGGGTCTTTTCCGCACGCTCCAATGCCTCCTTGACATTAGTGAGTGCTGAATCCCCTAAAATCTTGTCTTTGAGTTCTGCGATCTCCTGTGTCAGTTTCTTCACATATTCGATGGCTGCCTCTACTCCAAGCACCATCCAGTGCCTGGAGCAGTTGTTTGCCACGTAGCTAAAGCCTTCCCGAAACTTAGGCACATCTATAAAGATAGCCGGTTCGTTGCGTATCTGGAGGTCCTTTGGTATTATATTGGCTTCCAGATATTTAGTCAGAACATGCCCATGAAGGCGCGATCTAATTAGTTTCGCTCTAGTCACTCTAACTTTGCTAACTTGACGCTAAGACCAGCGTCTGATGGTAATTTATAATTTCCTAAGAGGAAATTGGATGCCCCTTGTTCATGGCTATATATTCCTCACTGTAAGACAAGGTTTCCTTGTCGGACATATTCATGTGCACATCAATTAGAACAATACAACTGTTCAGTCGACAAACAACAATAAATGAGAGGAAAAAACCCTCGCAGATATTCACCTGCACTTAGTAAGTCAAGTTATTATGGGGTAACTCAGTATCCCTCAGAACCTGGGCAATACAATTTGGTGTATACAATGGTTCCGTCGGGTATGTAACCTGATTGCTTCAAACTATGTATGAATCATTCAACATATACATAGGCCATGGTCATATCAATTAGCATGTCCTCTAGAGTAAATCATTAAATGCAAATCCAAACAAAAAGCAGGGTAATTATAGGTTTTAATCACTGAATTGTGTTTCATTCATAGAGACCCTGTGATACTACTTAGAGAGTAAATCAATAGTCAAAATACTTCATAATAAACGGCGCATCAATTACAGTGGGTGTAATGTGACATATTGTGCACAAGTGAAATAAACATAGTGATTTATATACAAGTGAATAAGGGGGAGGAGAGAAAGGGAAAACACTCTTCAGAGCCAGTTTTACTATTCAGTAATACGAGGCGGCCGTTCTCTACCTGGGCGGCCAGCTCAATCTATCGGCCTCTCTAGAAGCCGCAGTATGCAATATAAATACTCAGCTGACGGCCACCCCCTCTTCATTTGTCAGATCGCGCATACATGCGGCTGTAGCTAACTAACGAGGAGCTTCCAAAGGAAACAAGCTTCTTTTTCTGAGGAGTGAACACTCATGACACGAGTTCCTCTAACAGGGTGAGTGTGCTCGCATTGGCTTGCGATTAGATGGGGTCAATTACTAGATTCCTTCCATCTACTCATTAAAGTATGTCAAATGAATAGCCATCTAACCCCTTACGCTTGCGTTATATCCAACAGATTGATCGTCCCATAAGCAGTAAAGCTAACGGGAGAAATTACCCCTACTGGGTCCAACTAACAAAAGACCATTAGGTGAGTGCCTAATCATCTAGTCGCTCCCTGCAATTTTAAACCTTTTAAGAACCCCTTTTAATTAATACCTATATGCAAATCCAATCCTGATGGCCTTCCTATTTAACCAACAGGCGCCATATCACTACCCCTTCCCCCGTCCTGAAGAAGACCCACATCAGACCCGCAAATAAGGTGCCCACAGGGTCGAAACATCGACGATAGAATATCACTGTAATTGATGCACCGTTTATTATGAAGCTTTTTGACTATTGATTTACTCTCTATGCAGTATCACAGGGTCTCAATGAATGAAAAACAATTCAGTGATTAAAACCTACAATTACCCTGCTTTTTGTTTGGATTTGCATTTAATGATTTACTCTAGAGGACATGCTAATTGATATTACCATGGCCTATGTATGTGTTGAATGATTCATACATAGTTTGAAGCAATCAGGTTACATACCCGACGGAACCAGAGGTGATACTCAAGCACTTCCACTTTAGCGAGCGATTCTGTACATGGGTCCCTAGCAGGTGTGTGTCCAATCTCACTCCTGTATTTACGCTATACATGGAGCCTATGGCCTGAACATCCACAATATTCCAAATATTAAAGGAGTCACTTTCGCTGAGGAGAGAGCACACTATTAGTCTCTGCATTGACGGTGTGATAGTAGCCTAGGAAGAACCAGTCATGTCTCTTCTGGGATTTTTGACTGAACTGGAGACCTTTGGGCAAACAGCAGGGATCTGTGTTAATGTTCATAAATCACGGGCACTCAATCGCTAACTATCTGTAGCCACGGAGACGGAGCTTCCCCATCAATACCCAATTCATTGGACGGCTACATCTATTCCCTATTTGGGAATTCAAATGGCCTCATCAGACAAAGCGACCACAACTTTACACTACAAGACTCTACAAGGACATATTAAAGCGGACCAGACTACGTGGAAGCAATACCGTCTCTCTTGGCTCAGTCGAGTGGCAACCCTGAAGATGAAGGTTTTGTCAAAGATCTTGTTCTTATTCCAAGCTATCCCAGTAGAAACCCACACCAGGTCCATCCAAGCCCCACAGCGGGACATGAATCAATTTGCCTGGGCAAAGGGACGATCATGGATGCAGAGGGAACAAAGTTAAAGACCCCGGAGGGAGGGACGCCTGGGCATCCAAAATCTCCTAAAATATTACAGAGTGATGCAACTTCGGTACCTGGTAGAATTGACCAGAGAGGAATCTGAGAAAAAAGTGATATTTTTGTACCGGGTGGTTGCCAAGCAGCACTTGTGTAAAGTTCCTTTCATGAACAATGCAGCCCCACATAGAAGACTTTACTTATCCCCCATCAGTAGAGCTATATTGGTGACTGGGACCGGGTGGGAGAGAAGCAGGCTTTTCCTCATTTCCTTCCCCGCTGACACAGATCATAGGCAATGCAGATTTCACCCCAGAACTAGACCAGGCGAGGTTTCAGCAGTGGAAAAGTGTCAGATGGCGATCTATATGCCACATGTTTGATAAGGAGGGCCTCCTCCTTTGATCAGCTCCACACTGAGTACGAGCAAACCAAAATAGAAAGATTGCAATCTCCAAATCTGACATTGGCTTACACAACCGAAGGTCTGGCGATGAGTGTTTCGCTAACTTATACCTTTCGAAAAGTAATTGGTGAGGAAAATATCAGACAGGCACCAAGTAACCAAATTGTATAGCCCCTTACCTCAGACCATCTCACAGGTTAAAACGGCAGATCAAAAGAGATGGGAACTAGAATTTGAGCGGCAACTGACAAAGAAGTGGGGAGGTGTACTATAGAGTGAGACACACAGCCCACAACACGGCCAGCATCGGAACTGCCACAAAGATTGCCACTTATTAGTACCTCACGCCAGTACGCCAACATAGAGACAATGCCATGCGAAGCACTTACTGCCAGGGATACTGCTGCACCTGCTGTTGGATTGTTCTAAACCTACTAACTATTGGACCAAGATCCTTAATGACATTGACACACACCTAAACACTCACTTGCCTCTATTCCCTGCTTATACAGTTGTGGGGATCCCAAACTTAGTCACCTTCCTACTCAAATCCTGTAGGGGTGACAGATTGGCGTAGCCAGTCAGTCAGTCAGTCAAATACACTTTATTCGATTTGTTAAAAATCATAAAAGGAATAAAACAATTATATACAATTAAAAGGTCACTTATTTCATACATATACACAATCATAGCAAATTCATTGTGAGCGCATACATTAGACAAATGCAATCTTTTTTTTTTGTAAAAACGCTTTTTATTGGCATTCAAGTCTAATAAGTGATGGTACAATCAGTAAAATAATGCAGTGTTAAATGACAATCCAGGATGATAATACTTTTCAGTCATGAAGCCTTTTATAGAACAATCCCCATAACAGTACCCACCCTGCCTCCCACCCGCCCCTGTCAGTGCGCCCCATGTCCTTCCTCAGTGAGCTTATAACCAACAGAAACTCTTCCTCTAGACAAATATATAATCTAATTTTATGGGGGATCCGACCTTCCAGAACCCATGTCGTGCATGTAGTAGTCGTGTGTTTCGTTGGAAGTAGGGTACCTACTAAAGTATCATTCTTATGTCGCTGCCCCATCCTCTTCCTCGCTTAGATCACTCTCAGGCAGCTGGAGTGCTACCACCAAGGCCTCCCATGCTCTAGCTACCTCCAAGGCCTTGTCGTTGTCTAGGCGCCTGGCCTGTTGTAATCGCAGTGTGCTCTCAGCCCTCGCCCATCGCAGCAGAGGGGCCCTCCAACGCAAGTAGCTGGGACCCTGGCTGGATTTCCAGTGCATGGTGATCTCTCTTTTGGCTAAAATCAGGCCCAAATCATAGAACTTGCTAGTGACGCGAGTTCAGGAGGTGTGAGGGAACCATAACAATCAGCAAGCGCCCATGTCCACCTCTATCTGCCTGTCCGTGACAGCATTCAGGCAAGCCAGCACCGCCCCCCAGTAACCCGTCAGCCCGCCACAGGACCAAAACATGTGTGCGAAGTCCGCTCCAGCCATCCCACAACGGGGACAGAGCGACGATGCGCCCTCAAAATATTACGAAATCTTAACTGGTGTCAGGTATGCACGGTGCAGCGTAAAGAACTGGACCAATTGGAACCTTGCATTCCTAGTGCCCTTCCACGCGCGGCGCACCAGCTGCGGCCACGTCGACTCAGGGATCGGTCGCCCAACATCACATTCCCATTTGGCTCTCAACCCAGTCATGGGCAGTAGGGTTTCAGTCGAGAGCCTCCGATAGAGGCAGGTGACGGCCTTGTAAGTACCAGCCGCCATGACCACATACTGGCAGCTCACGGAAGTCGGTGGCTCGGCGAGCTCCCCCTCCAGTGTCTCCGAATACTGGCCACCAGCGAGGCGTGCAGCAGGTAATCACCTCTTGGGAGGTCATAAGCATCTCGCAACTCTTGGAATGTGAGCAGCGTACCATCTTTGTAAAGATCTCCAAGCATTTGCAAACCGAGACCCTCCCAGGTTGCCAGCGCAGACCAGTCACCCCCATGTGGGTAGGCCGTGCACATGCCCAGAGGAATTTCAGGGGCATACGGGCGAGCGGTACCCGAGCGCCTATGGCAACGAAGCGAACAGCTACGAAGAGTACGTTCCTCCAGAGTGAGCTGGGCAAGGTCCAGCTTCTGGTCCAGGATTATAAAAGAGATGACATGTCTGGGAAACAGTCCGCCCCGCATCTCCTCTGGACCCCGGAACTCCAAAGCCACCGCCTGGGTAAGCCACTGCAGTTGCGCCGCCAGGAAATACCATTCGAAATCCGTGACCGCAAGCCCCCCATCTGCCCTAGGGCGCATCAAAGTGGCCAGCGCAACACACCGCCTACCTGATCCCCAAATGAACCCGGAGGTTAAAGAGCGGAGTCTGCTAAAAACCGATGCCGGGATCCATATCGGTAGAGTGCGGAACAGATATAATAAGCGGGGGAGCGCTACCATTTTCAGTAATGCCACTCCCCCCGCGACCGACAGAGGCAGTGTCTGCCAGAATCCCATGGAGCCTTGCAGATTCCTGATAGCTCTTTCAATGTTACCCTCCAAGAGGGCCAGTGAAGAGTGATAAATATGCGTACCCAGGTAAGGGAGGCAATGGTATTCCCATCGCAGTTCACCCTCAGGTTGGGAGTCATCCGTCTTCAGCGTCATCGGGAAAAGACAAGATTTTCCCCAGTTGACTCGTAGTCCCGAGAGGCGGCCAAACTCTAGGTGCAACCGCTCGGCACCACGCAGGGAGCTGCTGGTGTCCACCAAAAACATCAAACAGTCGTCCGCATATAGGGAGATGTAATGGGAATCACCTCTCAGCGAGAGACCTTCATCAGCTCGGCCCATACGGGCATGAGCCGCAAGCGGTTCGATAGCTAGTGCAAATAGTAGAGGGGACACGGAGCATCCCTGTCGCGTCCCCCGACCAACCCTGTATGCGGCGGAGATGGTGGCACCCGTCTTGACTCGAGCGGTGGCTGCGGTATAAAGCAAGGCAGTCCACTTCACAAACCGCTCACCCAGTCCAAAGGCCCCCAGCACCCGGAGCAGGTATGGCCACTCTACGCTGTCAAAGGCCTTCTCGATGTCAATCGAAAGGACAGCGGCATCAGGGATGCCGTCAACATTGCCCCCCATGATCCGAAGCAGCCGACGCACACAGGTGGCAGTGGTCATTGGGGAATAAAGCCCGCCTGATCGGGGTGCACCAGAGCTCGCATGTGAGCAAGAAGCCGCGTCGCGAGAACCTTACTCAGGATCTTATAGTCCGTCGTGAGCATGGAGAGTGGGCGATAGGCTGAGCGGGAGCTGGCATCGCCGCAGCGCTTCAGTAAGGGTATTACTAAAGCCTCGCGAGTGGTCGCGGGTAAAGCCCCGGCATCCCAGGCTTCCCGGTAAACCGCATGCAACCGCGGGGTCAGCACATCCGCGTAGGTTGCATAGAATTCAATCAGTAGACCATCCGCCCGAGGGGTCTTGCGGCGAGCCATGTGCTTAATAGCTGTGCGTATCTCCCCTTCGGTGATATCCCCGCCTAAGCGGTCCACTTGATCCGGATCGAGCCGAGGAAGCCGCGCCACAAGCAAGAAGTCGTCAAGCTCCGCAGGCGCACTTGACATCGCGCTCTTATAAAGGTGCGCATAGTATGCCAAGAATTGGGCGTTGATCTCCGACTGAGTGTAAACCAGGCGTCCCTCCGGGGTAGCCAAAGCCACAATCGGAGTACCGCGAGCCCCAGGATTAGCTAGCCAGGCCAGCAGGGAGCCCACCTTGTCGCGTTCAGCATGAGCTCTAACTAGAAACTCCTTATAGTCAAAGCAGCGGAGCTTCTCCATCTTTGATGTAACTTCCTCTCACGCAGCTGAACGGCTCCGTGAGCCTCAGGAGTTGTGTGACTACGTCGCTCCTCCGCGCGCAAGCGATCCTCGCTCAGTGCGACATTCTGCAGGAGGGTCTTGCGAACTCCGGCGGTAGCCGAAATACAAACTCCCCGAATTACCGCCTTAAAGGCGTCCCACTCCAGCGCCCTATTCGACGCCGTGCCCTCATTAGCAGCAAAATAGCCTTCCACCCCGGTTCGTATATCAGCCTTAAACGCCGCGTCCTCCAGCGCCAGCGGGTTCAACCGCCACGTTGGGATAGCTTGGCGTTGCCGCGTCCATTGGACCACTACCAAGCAAGGGTTATGGTCAGATATCGTTTTAGCCAGGTACTCGCTGTGGCGGACCAAACACTGAGCGTCCGGCGAGCAGAGAATGCTGTCAAGGCGAACATGCAGAGCATGCGGGGGGGAGTAAAAGGAAAAGTCCCTCTCAGCAGGGTGTTGAGTACGCCATGCATCAACCAGGCCCTAGCTACTTTGCCACTCTCGCCTACTCTTCGCTAGCCTGTGAGCCGCTGATTGTGCTAGTGGTGGGTGAGACCTGTCTAATTCCACATCCAACACAGAGTTAACCCCCCCTAGCAGGACCGTATTAGCCAGGACTGTCGCCAGTTTCCCCGACAATCGCGTGAAGAAGGCAGGCTGCTCCACATTCAGGGCGTGAACACTGCAAAGCGTCACGTCCCTCCCATCCAGTCGGCCCTGCACAGCCACAAATCTCCCCTCAGGATCTACCACTGTCACCAAGGGCTGGAAGGGGACCCCTGCTCTTACCCAAATCAAAACTCCCCTTGCAAAGGCCGAGTACACGGTGTAAAACAACTGGCCCCGCCACCTGCGCTGCAAAGCCCGCCCCTCCGTCTGGTCAATATGCGTTTCCTCCAGGAAAGCTACCTGGATCCCCCTGCGAACAAGATAGGCATGCACCTTGTGACGTTTCAGCATGGAATTCAATCCCCGCACATTCCAAGTTACACACTTCAGCTCAGGTATGGTCCCCATTCACAATAGCAGGTACAGTTCTTAGTAATGAAAAAAACTCTAGGCGCACTGACAACACCCCAGAACCTGGGTCCTAAGACCACCCAACAAACCCGTGTCCCACCCATCCCCAGAATAGGCCCCAAACCGCAGAAACCCATCCAAATGCAAAAGTCCCAATAAGAACAGTCTCTGGGAACTACAAGAGTCTCACAATAGGTGTGAGATCGGGGGGGGGGTCGGCACCACGTCCAACAGACCGCGAGCCATACATACCGCTAGCCCGGCCTCCCCCAGTATTTCCTAGGCGTCCCACATCCCCAACATATCAGCGGCAGGAGCCACAGAGTGTACGAAGCAGCAGTCCAACAACTCTCGGCCAGCCCGGGGTATACAGCCCCTGCCCAACACATAGCAGGAACACATCAGCATATACAATACCACGTAGGGGGGGGCCCAGGGGTCATTCGTCTAGCAGGCCATCCGCAGTCCCAGGAGTGACATGAGGCGGCGCGGGCCGCCACCGCCCGAACCTTCCGACGTCCGATCCTCATAGCCCCTACGGGAGCCCGACTCCATCACCGATAGCGACTCCACCGTTTTGGAAATAGTAGAGACCGCCCGGAGGGCCTCTCTGTGTTCCAGCTGTGACACAGAGGGGGTCCGAGCAGTCGGTGGTGGTCTCCTGGTTCTCCTGTTCCGTTGAGGTCTCGATGCGGCGCTCCGCGGCTACCCAGACGTCAGATGAGCATCCGCACCGGCTCTGTACAGTTTCAGCCAGTTCCACACTTCTTCAGGAGAATTGTAGAAGGAGGATTTGCCCTCCATCATGATCCGCAGACGGGCCGGGAACAAGAGAGAGTAACGGATGCCCTCTTCACGCAGAGCCTTCTTAACCGCCAGGAAGGTGGAGGGCAGCCTCTGAACCTCAAGGGAATAATCCGGGTAGATAGAAACACGGGCATTGTCCACTTGGTAGGGCCCCAGTGCACGTGCCTTCTGCAGTATAATGTCCCGGTCCCTGTAGTGTAACAGGCCAGCCACCACTGGCCGAGGCGGCCGACCAACAGCAGGAGGCAGGGCCGGCACACGTTGAGCGCGTTCCAGAGTGTAAAACGGCGTCAGGCCCTCCGGGACAACCACGTTACCAGCCAGGTTTCAAGGTAGCCCAACATGTCAGAACCTTCAATTTTTTAAGGCAGGCCCACCACGCGTATATTGTTGCGGCGATTGCGTCCCTCCGCATCCTCTGCCCTCTGCTCAAGCAAGTGTTCCGCTGCTGTAGTTCACCCAGAGAGGCCTCAGATGCCTTGACAGTGGGCTCCAGTGTGTCCAGCCGAGCGTCAGCTTGCTTGACCCGGTCCGCCAGTTTGCCGTGGTCTGCCCGCAGGAGCCCCAAATTCGTGGATACCTGAGCGATGTCATGATGCAAGGCCTCTCTGGTGTCGGTGATGGCCTTCAAGATCTGATCCAGTTGGCTCTGTGGAAGGCCCGCAGTCGAACCACCGGACAGAGCAGAGTCCTGATCGCTCACCGAGCCCTCCGCAGGGTCAGGAGGTGGCTTCAGGCGCTTCCCCATGGCGGCAGCCGGTCCCCAGTCAGCAGGTGCGGGGCACTCCCCCAGTCAGATCCACCAGGAGTCTACACTGAGCTGGTGGGCCAGAACACAATCAGGCAAACCAGGGTCCGCTTCCCTGGTCGCGCAAGTGGCAGCACCGCTGTGGGTCCCCGGGTCCAGTACCCCACTCCCAGCACTGGTCCGGCGTGCCGTTCAGTCCAGGGCAGACGTCGCTAGCAGGCCCCGATGTCAAGCCACCCCCCGCACCGATGAGCAGGTGATCAGGCGTGTGGCGGTAGGCGCGTCCGCCTCAGCGCGGTAGCGCCAGTGGCAGACGATTCCGGTTCCAGCCAGGGGAGGCCAGGGCCCCTGCACTCCGGTAAGTGGCCGCTCCCGGGGTCAGGCCCGCCAGGTCCACGGGCACTCCGTCAGGGCCCCAGCGCCCCGCACTAGCAGCAACCGCAGCAACTGGCAAGTCTCAGCAGGTCGCGACCACCCCAGGGGCCCGGAGCGTCGTCCTCACAGGCCCTCTGTAGTCGGTAGGGCACACCAGCACCGCAGTTCAATCACCCAGTTCGTGCAGGGCACCCCCACAGAATCACCACCGTGCCAGGCAGATCCAAGGCCACACACAGCCCCCAGAGCTCAAGCAGGGAGTCCCCCTGGCGCCGCGTCCGCCGGGCCTCAGCAGCCACAGGAGGTATGAGGTCCTCTCGCCCGTGGGCGCACTCGACTGGGCACTACACCGCTCCCATACCGGGTCGGTCCGTCCTCCGCCGCTGCCGGCTGGCCGTGAAGTTGGGGCCCCGACCCTCGCCGCAGTCAGCGCCCGGCCGGCCCTCACTGCAAGGCGGCCACCTGATTAATTGAAGCCGGGGATGATGCTGGGCGCACAGGCCGCAAAAGATGGCCGGCGCCGCCCACAGGATCTCGGACGCGGTGCGTCGTTACTCCGCTGCCGAGCTGGTCTCACCGCTCCGGGTCGAACCTCAATGCCCGTGGGTGGGGATGTGGACAGTCCCAGTCCGTTAGGGCCAGCAGGAGAAAGTGTAACAGGATAAACGGGGAAGGCAGGTACGAAGCACGGAGCTCACACGTCCATTCTCGCCGGTGGCCAAGCCACGCCCCACAAATGCAATCCTGATCACTTTATATGCAATTTCTTTGTATCTGCAAGCTAAAGCTGTACAAGACCCCTTAGTGGCCCTTTTTTTATTTAATTCTATAAGCCGCCACTAAGAAACTGGCCACACAAAACATAACACGATTGCTACACAGGGTCTGTAAGTAGACTAAGGCAGGTATAACCTGGATGAAGCCTGTTTCTCTTAGTAAAGGTGCCAGGTATTTCTTCCTAGGGACCGAGTACAAACTACAAAACATAATAAAATGCATAGAATCCTGCAGAGAGAATTCATCACAGCTACACGGAGGGCCGCTTTCCGGCTTGCACCATGATCGATAACTGCCTAGGGAGTAATGAATTAAATTAAATCTAAATTTAATCAACAGATATCTATGTAAGGGCTTAGTTACAGTTCTAAGGTAGGGCTCGAGTGAAGGCGAGGTTAATAACAAGTAATGTAGTCTGACAGTTGGTTTCAACAGTTCCTGCTCCTCCCGTGCCAATCTCGCCCCAATCATGAAATGCTTTTTGGTCCAGATGACATCCTCTCGCTTGATGCTAGATGGAACATTATATAAATCTGGGTGTCCTAGCTGTGCAAAGGTATGTCTTATATATTCCAACCAAGGTATTTTCATTACATGGTCTAGTGACATAACATCTGTCAAAATGGAGTGGTTAAGTGTTAATTCAGCATTGAGCCATGTCTTAAACCAGAATAATATAGGGGCCAATCTGATTCTATCTGTTACATAATCAAGGCTCACCTCCCCATGAATCGAAAATGTTGGTGTGGACTGGGGGATGGACAGCAAAAGTCTCAGGAACTTATTTTCTGCTTTTTGAATTAGATCTTGTGGGACGTACCCCCATAATAAGGAACCATACATGGCTATGGAAATACATTTAAAATCTTAAATCTTTAAAAGAGCCTCCATGGGCCTGGCCCCCAACCTCTTTGAAAAACTCAGCAAAGCTGAGGTCGCTCTCACCATTGACAAACTCTTAGCCTTTGTTTGTGGTCCCCACGTGCCCTTCTCATTAAAAATGACTCCCAAATAGGGAAAGACAGCCACCCTGGACACTGCCTTTACCTTACAGAAAAAGGGTATTATTTTTCTCTTATTTCTGTGTCGGCCCACCACCATAGTATGGGACTTGTTCGCATTGATCTTTAGGTCCAACTGGTCCATGAAGGTACCAAAAGAATCTAGCAAACGCTGGAGGCCCACCCCTGTGCGTGCTATCAGGACAGCATCGTCCGCGTATAGGAGAGCGGGGATCTTCACTTCTCCTACACGCGAAACGTCCCCCACCACTGCCTCTAGATGTTTTCCCAGGCCATTTATGTAGATGGTAAAGAGGAGGGGGGCCAGGATGCAACCCTGACGCACTCCTCTCAGGGATTTGAAGTGACTTGTACACCTTCCCTCCTTCGTGACCCTCACTGAGGCGAACAGATCCTGATGTAAGGATGCCAGAAAATACACAAGTGGTTTGTCCACACCAATCTGCACTAGAACTTCCCACAATTTAGACCTGTTAATTAGGTTGAAAGCCGAGGAGAGTTCCATGAAGGCCAGAAACAAGGACCCCTCCTTGGCCACTGTGTACTTAGATATTATCAAGTGTAGATTGGGACACTGGTCCAATGTGTCCCTCTTCTCTCTAAAGCCATATTGAATGTTTGTTAGGCCCCCACACCTTTCGATGTTACCTCTAAGTTTATATAATAAGACTCTGCCTAAGATCTTAATTGCAGAGTCTAGGAGGGAGATGGGCCTATAACACCCTGGGTCATCCCGCTGACCTTTTTTGAAGTTTGGCACAATGATAGAAGTGGACCAAGTATTAGGGAAGACTTTACCATTTGCAGCTAAAGAGACATATGTTAGAACCCCCGCCCAGAGTTTTGGAGAATGTCTATAAAAGTCAGTGGGGACGCCATCCGGCCCTGGGGCCTTCTTCTTGGAAGTCTCCTCAATTGCTCTCTCAACCTCATCGGGGGAAAAGGACAAGGGGGCGCACTCATCCATCATCCACAAATTCTCGGGGGCGTCAGTTTCTTGGTTGCCATATACCTCCCCAAAATGCCTCAACCATGTCATCTGGGATAACACATTCCATGACTGTGTTGTCCCCCTCTGCAAAAAATGGTTGGTTAACTATGACACAAAACTGTGAACTATCACGCAAAACCTCACAAGAAAGTAGATCTTCCCAAGCTTTATTTTTTGTATCATTTTTCCTCCCATTGACGATGGCCTTGTACTCCTTTCTTAAAGAGGCCACCAATGCCCTGTCTCTCTGGGTGGTTTTTAAAGCTGTCATTAACGCCTTGTGGGCTTTGGAGCACTTGGCACTGAACCAGCGATGCTGCTTGCTCCCCCATGTAAGGCTTTAACCGTTAAAGCTCCAGCAACATGGGAGCATATAGATTCGAAGGCCCCCATGACCTCGTGGGCAGTAGCCTGTTGGTCCTGGCAAATAGCCATATACCCCTCAATTGTAGGCAATAATTTATCCATAAAGTCTCCGGGGACTGCATTTGCCCATGTAACCCTTCTCCCTTGATCCGTGGGGCGTAAGATGTGACCAGTAGCCACAGGACGGGACTTATCTTCCATGTGGGCTCCCCAATGCATAACTAACAAGACCGGGTTGTGGTCGCTATGGATTGAAGCTATAGCTTTATAGGACACCACCCTATGTAAAATACCTGAAGTCAGAAAGATGTAATCTAGAACGGAGCCAGGACTAGAACCTTTATATGTAATGGTTCCGGCCCCTCTCTCGCTAATACAGGGTTAGTATAGATTCAGATCAGCAAGCAACTCCTCAAGCACTTCCCCTGACTTAGTATGCTCAAAATGGGGGGTCCCTATGCCCATTAGGCCCTCCTGGTCACCTAAAAAACACGATTCTCTACAAGGGTGTACATTAAAATCTCGTAGTAAAATTAGCTCGAAATTAGTGTGATTCTTTTGACTGAACGTGGTGAGACATTGTTCCAGATCAACTAAGTGATCATTTCCCCTATCCCTATCCCAAGAATTATAAACATGTATTAAGAGAGTTTTACTACTGGGTAAGACTGCCCATTCGACAATTAAGATGTTCGGTGAGCTGCTATGAACCCTCTTAAAAGTGCCCTTGAGATTTAGTGAAAAGAGAAAAACAAGACCACCCTTTGCCCTACCAGCAGAGCTAGGAGTGGACGGGATAGAATAAGATGTGAAGCCATCTAGCCAAAAGTTGGGTGAAGTATCCCAAGTTTCTTGACATGCTACGATGTCGTGGCTACTGACAAACTCAATCCATGACGGATCAGCCCTCTTGGTTCTAATCCCAGCTACGTTCCATGTTATCAGTTTGCAGCCTACTGATTCGCCTGGGTTATGGATCTCATGGATTGCGTTCTGGGGTGGAGGTGGTTGTCAATCGATTTCTTCAATATCAGAGAGGGGCGAGAAACGGTTGCTCAGTGCTAACCCTCCACCCTCCTTACGTGTGTGTACCGGCTGCAAGCTTGAGACTGACTGCATTCCTGGGTTTCACCTTGTGTTGTGCAATGTATGTCTAATTGGTCTAACCCCAACTACTACTGAGTTCCGGCTTCTACTAACTGGCCCCGAACGGGCGGTGAAAAAATGTGTGGCGGGGGGTGGGTAAAAATACCCCAAGGGGACTGGTGGTCATATAAACTGCCCCCTCTATGTCCGAGCCATCCCAGAAAAGGCTGTTGGCCAGATCCGGACAATCAAAATTGACTACTACGCAATCCCCCTGCACTGTCTTAGGGCGATTCCCAATCCATCCCACCCTGTTGGCAAATATGACCCTGTCTGATATATGGGTCCACCCGCTACTGGCTTCTGCACACCATGAACTGGCCTTTGTTAATAAGTCAAAAGCTGTTTCCACCGTTCCCTCTTCTAGTGGGGGTACGCCGATGAAAATAGCTGCTAATGGGGCTGCCTCCGGGGGTAGATTTAGTTTCAACTTGCTACGCATGGCCCGCCGATTGGGAGCCGAGTTGCTTGAATAGATATTGCGCCCCATGTTCCCTATCAAGGAACCCCCTGCATAAGCGGTATCAGCGGAGTTAGTATTCCGTGCCCCATCAGACAATGTGTTCTCCCTGGTGAAGGACAAATGGGGATCGGGGATTCTTTTCGTCATATCAGTAACAATGGTAGTACCAGATATGCCTGTATCCCCTCTAAGTAGAACCGGGACAGATGAGAGGTCCTTAACAATTTTATCAATTAATGGACATTTCTTCAAAAGGCCAGTAGGGCAAGTGTTCAGTGTGTCCACAATATCTTTAGCAATGTCCGCTATCAGCGACTCAATCCTATCAGAAAATAGCGCCTCTAACTGGTCGCCCATATTTAAATCAGTCCCAGCGTGCGGGTTTGCGCTGCCCTCCACTTTCTTCTTATTTCTAGAGTTCCTTTTGGGTTCATGGCCCGGAGTCTGATTCCTCTGTGTTAGGGGCAAGACTGGGGTTAAAGCAGATGAGGGGCAGTCCAATGGTATCACAGCGTGTTTATTATTCACAACAACCACCTCGGGCTCTAGGGGGATAAGAGGCCTTTGGTCGCAGTCAATAGGTTGTGCCGCCGTAGGTGGTGGGGGGATGACAGGCCCAGTTCATGTTCGGCATTCGCTATTTCCTTAGATAGTACACCCACCGCGGAGGAGAGATAGGAGATGATCGACTCAGAGTGTCTCCGCACCTTTGCCTTCTTACCCCCCTCCTCCACTGTAACAGTATTCTTGCGCTTACCCATCTGTGGATGTCAGAGGGCTGGCCCAGCCCTGCCTCCTCCTGCCCACAACTGCCTCAGACTGCCCGCCCTTTGCCCGGGCTTAGCCCGGCGCGTCCCGCGAGGTGAGGGCTGCGCCGATTATAAGTGCCACCTGGCACTGCTGGGTGCGTGTGCAGCACGCCGCGCCACTAGGGCTGCCGGGAGTTGTATGCCTGAAGCGGCGGCGGCGCTGATGATGCCTCTCTGTGACTCTCGGCGGTGGTAGCGGCACGGAAACAAGGTAAGCCCCTCTCAGACAGGAGCCATTGTCCTGCAGCTGCTGTACAGCCCCCAAATGCCAATGCAGAGCTCCCCCCTTGGTGAAGTACCGAAAACTATATCCCACAACCCAAATAGAGCTATACTCACTAATAGCTCATGTACCAATTACCTATAACCAGACAGTCGGCAGTGCAGGAGGCCCAAGCGTTTATTATAACAAACAAACTCTGCCAGAGAAACCCCTTGCGACCTAACCCACGAGGTTCGCCAAGAAGACTGCTGGCACATTATCAGCAAACCACATATATACAGTTTCAATTCGAAAACAGTTACCTAAGATGGAAAAATACAGGCTGGTACAGGTTGGTGCAAAGGAAAGACCATATATGGAACACAATCCCTCCCCAGTATAGTTCAGCCCGTTATAGCAAGGTCGAGAGGGTGACTCCCTTCTGCCAGTTCCGAGAGACCTCATACACCGATCCTCGGGAATGCGCTTTACCCAGTTCGCCCCCACCTACAACCTTGACAGGTCTAATGAGCAGAAGCAGCAGGTTGCTACAGTGGCACTATTTCTCATGAGAACGAATCTCATGTATAGAAAGTGTGAGCTTCATGGGAGACTAGAAGCGGCCTGGCCCACAAAATGGCGTTTGTCGAGTCAAGCTAAAATGCATGTGTACTGTGGAGCTTTAAGCGATCCTTATGTAGAGATGCGTGCACGAAAATTAGTGTTGAAGCCTAGCTACATCATGCTAATTACTCCTAATAACAAAATATATTGTACTGGGCCTAAATCAGACTCTGGTTCCTCATTGGCGTAGCCTAGGTGCCACTCTCCAGAATGATACTGCGGTAAATGACTTATTCCAACACATCAGGAAAGGATACATCGCCTTTGGGGATGGAGAAACTTACTCTAAATCTCAATGTACAAGGCAATTCATAAGGTTAACTTTGGTGTCCATACCTCGCCTTACTTTCTGTCTACTACATCTAACAGATGTTACTATAACCACCCAACCTGAATGTTCCAACTAAGATGACACGACTAGGCTCATGGTTTGCTACATTGAATACAGTTCTCTAGTTCTGTGTGTTTAGGGGGAAGGACTGGAGAGGGGAGTATTGAAAGGGATTTGCTGTGTTAATCTACATATGTGACAATAAGGAAAAGCACTGTTTGCTCGTAGTACTGATTCCTTTTTGGGTCTCGTATACGCAGCGTGCATGTGGTGCATAGGAGAGGACCTCATGTCATCGATGAGCTTTTCTCCCCAAAAACATGAACGCGTTGCATTGTTTTCTATAGCAATGCGTGCACATTTGGCGATCTCGCAGGAGAAAGCGGCTGGCATATGGCAGCAATTATCGCGGCGCCAGCTGCTCCCTCCCGTGAGTGAATCGCGCTGGCCCCCTCCTTTCTCCCCTCCCCCTGCTGCGTGGTACTCGCGCTTGTTACTATGTACCTTTCACAGGGGTAGCCGAGGATGGAATGGTGCTATTGAGGCTAAAGACGTAATGATAAAACTTGCTTTTTGGGTACGTGGACGCGCTGGCTTTCTGTGCAATCTGTTTATACACAGCAGCAAATTGCTTTGGGCGTAAAGATGTACTTTGTTAGTGTCTCAAATAAAACAATAGTTGGCAAATTTTCTGAAATTGTGTGGGTATCCACTACCTGACTGACCTACGGCAGAAATAGCATTTCTGCACCCCGAGGTGTTGAGAGTAAGTATGGGCGTAAAATCCGCTCCGCTCGCGGATTTTTCGGATTTTCGGCAAATCCGCAATCCGCGAACGCTCGCGAATTTGTCGAAAATCCATGAATCCGCTCGCGGCGGATTTTTTGCTTGGTTGCGGCGCGCGGCGTGGTGCACGGCGTTCACTTTCCGTCATTTTAGCGTTTGCCGAGTTGTTTTTCTTTGCGAGTGACGCGCCATTTTAGATCTTGCTGCGTGTTCCCGCGGGAGTTTGTCGCCCGCGAATACGTACTCGCGGCTTGCCACCTTGCACAGCACACCTCGCGAGAGTTCGCAATTGCGAACATGTAGTTGCGGCGGAAAGGAACAATCTCGCACTTGCGAAATAGAGATTTTGCAATTTCGCACAAGAAAATCACCAGCAAACAGGATAAACCTTCAGAAAATTATGATTTTTATCAGAATCACTCCTCAGGTTGACATTTGCATGGCCTTTTTTTTTGCAAGGAGTCCATTTTGGGGGGGGGGGAGGAAGGAAGTGCCCCACAGTCTCCAACTTCCTGTTCCTGTCCAGCAGGCTCCTCCCAGTGCTTTGTCCATCTCCTGGTCACTTTCATTTGGATCTGGAGCTGGAAGGATTACTTTTTGTGGGTGCTGCTGGATATTTGGATTTGAGGCCTTTTTGACTGTCTTTGGATCACTTTTGGATTAGAAATCAACTTTCACAAGTAAGTTTGTTTGGGGCATTACAGTTGCTGCAAGTACAATTTTGGAACTTTTTCAGAAAATTAAATAAATTATATTGTGGGTAGCCACAGTATCCAGTAGGACCAGGGTTGGTTATGGGTGCATGATACAACTGTTTTGTTGAATTTAAACACCATTGAGGCCATGGATGGGCTGGGATTGTGCAGATTTTATTGTTTTTTGTCGTTTTTTTGGGCCTGCTGGTGTGGCCCTTTGCCCAGGGGTGGTGAGTGTTGCATGGGCCTAGTCTTTCTGTGGGGTGTCTTCTTGAATTTAAACATAATTGAGGCCATGGATGGGCTGGGATTGTGCTTATTTTATTGTTTTTTGTCGTTTTTGGGGGGCTGCTGGTGTGGCCTTTTGCTTGCCCAGGGGTGGTGGTGGTGCATGGACTGAGTGTGCCTGTGGTGTTGTCTCACTCTCTTTGATGTAAACATCATGGATGGCATTGGATTGTGGTGATTTCTGGCTGTTTTTCTGTTTTTTGGGGGTGTACTGTTGATGTGGTCTGGCCATGTGGGTGGTGGTGGTGGCCATCTTGAGTGCTGGCTGGTACAGGCAACATGTGCTTGGGGTGTAAGGGGGCCATTTTGAGGAGAGGCAGTGTCTGAGGCCTGCACTTATTTTGCCTACTTTTCATCCCTTATGCCCAGGGGTAGTGAGTGTTGCATGGGCCTAGTGTTTCTGAGGGGTGTCTTCTTGAATTTAAACACCATTGAGGCCATGGATGGGCTGGGATTGTGCAGATTTTATTGTTTTTTGTCGTTTTTTTGGGCCTGCTGGTGTGGCCCTTTGCCCAGGGGTGGTGAGTGTTGCATGGGCCTAGTCTTTCTGTGGGGTGTCTTCTTGAATTTAAACACCATTGAGGCCATGGATGGGCTGGGATTGTGCAGATTTTATTGTTTTTTGTCGTTTTTTTGGGCCTGCTGGTGTGGCCCTTTGCCCAGGGGTGGTGAGTGTTGCATGGGCCTAGTCTTTCTGTGGGGTGTCTTCTTGAATTTAAACATAATTGAGGCCATGGATGGGCTGGGATTGTGCTTATTTTATTGTTTTTTGTCGTTTTTGGGGGGCTGCTGGTGTGGCCTTTTGCTTGCCCAGGGGTGGTGGTGGTGCATGGACTGAGTGTGCCTGTGGTGTTGTCTCACTCTCTTTGATGTAAACATCATGGATGGCATTGGATTGTGGTGATTTCTGGCTGTTTTTCTGTTTTTTGGGGGTGTACTGTTGATGTGGACTTGCCATGTGGGTGGTGGTGGTGGCCATCTTGAGTGCTGGCTGGTACAGGCAACATGTGCTTGGGGTGTAAGGGGGCCATTTTGAGGAGAGGCAGTGTCTGAGGCCTGCACTTATTTTGCCTACTTTTCATCCCTTATGCCCAGGGGTAGTGAGTGTTGCATGGGCCTAGTGTTTCTGAGGGGTGTCTTCTTGAATTTAAACACCATTGAGGCCATGGATGGGCTGGGATTGTGCAGATTTTATTGTTTTTTGTCGTTTTTTTGGGCCTGCTGGTGTGGCCCTTTGCCCAGGGGTGGTGAGTGTTGCATGGGCCTAGTCTTTCTGTGGGGTGTCTTCTTGAATTTAAACACCATTGAGGTCATGGATGGACTGGGAATGTGCAGATTTTATTGGTTTTTGTCGTTTTTTTGGGCCTGCTGGTGTGGCCCTTTGCCCAGGGGTGGTGAGTGTTGCATGGGCCTAGTCTTTCTGTGGGGTGTCTTCTTGAATTTAAACACCATTGAGGCCATGGATGGGCTGGGATTGTGCAGATTTTATTGTTTTTTGTCGTTTTTTTGGGCCTGCTGGTGTGGCCCTTTGCCCAGGGGTGGTGAGTGTTGCATGGGCCTAGTCTTTCTGTGGGGTGTCTTCTTGAATTTAAACATAATTGAGGCCATGGATGGGCTGGGATTGTGCTTATTTTATTGTTTTTTGTCGTTTTTGGGGGGCTGCTGGTGTGGCCTTTTGCTTGCCCAGGGGTGGTGGTGGTGCATGGACTGAGTGTGCCTGTGGTGTTGTCTCACTCTCTTTGATGTAAACATCATGGATGGCATTGGATTGTGGTGATTTCTGGCTGTTTTTCTGTTTTTTGGGGGTGTACTGTTGATGTGGACTGGCCATGTGGGTGGTGGTGGTGGCCATCTTGAGTGCTGGCTGGTACAGGCAACATGTGCTTGGGGTGTAAGGGGGCCATTTTGAGGAGAGGCAGTGTCTGAGGCCTGCACTTATTTTGCCTACTTTTCATCCCTTATGCCCAGGGGTAGTGAGTGTTGCATACTTGCATGTCCCTAGTCTTTCTGTGGGGTGTCTTCAATGTAAACATCATGGATGGCATGGGATTGTGCTCATTTTTCTGTGTTTTGTCGATTTTTTGGGGTGTATAACTGAACTGATGTTCCTCTGTCTTCCATTGCTTTTAGGTGCACAAGAAGACTCAATAGAACCACCAGTGCCAGGAAGAAGTCCTGCAGCGGTGTGTGCAGCATAACGTCACGCGACGTCACGTCTGGACACAGAACCCTCTGCAACTCGTGCAACTGCTGCCTGCTGACCTGCTCTGAAGAAGATGGCCCCCAAAAAAGTAACCCGTAGCTCCTCTAGCAAGAAAGGTGCCAGTAAGGAGCAGAAGAAGCAAGTTACCAAGGACACTGGTGTGCCGCCCGCCCCTTTTTTTGTGAGTAAAAAAAAAAGTATGCCTGCAGCAGCTGCAGCGGGATCTGCTGGGGACCAAGCTGGCAGCAGCACCCCCGCTCCATTGGGCTCAGTGCCACCACCACCACCACGCCAACTTAAGTCCAAGCCCTTGAGTGCTGCAGAGGCAGCCAGTATACTTCTTCAATCACCATCGACCAGTGATGTTGGCTCATCGCAAGAAAGCAGCAGCAATGTCCCTCAATCAACACAGGTTGTTGTAGCTCATCTGACGAGTGTTGAACAACCACAGCGGCAACAACAATCACATGTGCAAGTACAAGCCCAAGTACATGTGGAAGGAGAGGCAGCGCAAGGAGATGCGCATGCAGAGGTGCATGGAGGGTCACAACAAGTGCCCACAATAGTTGTTCCTCCCGAAGTAGGGGCACATCAGGAAATCGACAATCAAGGCGAGGTATCATTTGAGGAAGCCACTCCTCCTGATGATCCTTCATTGTCTTCCACAACCCTAGCAAGGAAGAGATCAAGGGTGGTGTCTACATCCTCTTCAAGCACACCTCCTTCTGATGATACGGATCAAACTTGGGAACCAGCACCACAGCCGTCTGAGAGTGAGGCACACCATGATCCAAATGATGCGTAAAAGGAAGCTCGTCCAAAGTCTCAGACTTATGGAGTGTGATGAGGCTCAACAAGAAGTGGCGGATACTGCTGCTGATGAAGACTCTGCCAACGACGACCCAGTCATCATAAAGGTCACTGCAGCCCCAGCGGGCATGCAGCAAACAGACATTTTGACCCTAGCCCGAAGAGCTGCTGCGCGTGATGATGATGATGATGATGTTGTCGATGAGGAGGCAGTGGAAACACCACAATCATTGGAGTTAAGTAGTACACCAACTCGTCCCGCTTCCATATTTCTTTCTGGCAAGAAGAGACCTGCGTCAACCTCGACCTTAATTAGTGGCGGTGAAAGTGGAAAACGTACAAAAGTTGGCCAATCCAGATCCTCCACTTCATCTGGCATTAGCTTCATGACCACCACCACCACCAGTATCGCCGCCTCCTCCAGGTCCCACAGACACTTCAAGTCCCCAGTTTGGGACTTCTTTACTGTTTGTCCCAAAAATCCAAGGTTTGCCATTTGTACCCTTTGTAAGCTTGCAGTTAGTCGTGGTAAGCCAGGTAGCAACTATGGTACCGGCGGCCAGAGTGGTCATCTTGACAGAAAGCACGCTGTCCAATGGTTTGCGCACCTAGCTGCGATCAAGAAAGGCCAAAATCAAGGAAACGTTGATGTTTCATCTGATGTTGACGAGCAGGAAGAAGACGTGTCAAACACTTCCCTTACACCCAGTACCCCTCTCAGCAGCACACCCAATGTGAGGCACACTAAGAGTGTTGGAGCGAGTGAGACACCAACGCACAAAAGTTCACCAGCGAGCAAAATTGGGTCAACGAAGTCATTATCAGCCCGTAAATGCTTGGTCCAGGCCAACATTAGAACAATGCTTACTTCAGACGTGCCATATGAACGCAACCACCCACTGACGCGTCTGTATAACACTAAGCTGGCTAAAATGCTAGCTGTGGACCTTCTACCTTTTTCTTTTGTAGAAGCGGTAGGTTTTCTTGAATTAGTTGCAACGCTCTGCCCTAAATGGAAGGTTCCGAGCCGGTTCTATTTTGCCAGAGTTGCGGTTCCAGCACTACATGAAGATGTGCTGCAGGCGATTGGGGCAGCTTTGCAGAAGAGTGCTGTTCACACAATACATCTGACAACAGACATGTGGACCAGTGGCCCAGGCGATGATTACATGTGCATCACTGCACACTGGGTCTCTTTTTCAGGTGTTATAGCAAAGCTAAACGCAGGTGTTGACCCGGACCAAGTTTTCAAAGCTGCTCGGAAACATGCAACACTAGCCATGTTTGCCTTGGAGAAAAGTCACACAGCAGAAAACCTTTTGGAAGAGTTTGACAAAAAGGTGTTGTCAATGCTATCCCCCCTAAAACGCAAGATTGGTTATGTTTCCACGGATAATGGCGCCAATGTAGTTAAGGCCATGTCACAGGGTCACCATGTTAGAGTGCCGTGTTTGGCGCACTGTATCAACCTGGTAGTTCAAAAATTCTTGAGTGATAAAGAGAGTCCAGCGTTCGAGGTAATGGCCACCTGCCGCAAAATGTGCAACCATTTCAGCCATTCTTTTAAGGCCCGGAAGCATCTGCGGAGACTGCTACTTCAACGTGGAATGCCAGTGAAAGCACTCATCCAGGAGGTGGCAACACGTTGGAACTCAACCTTCTACATGCTTGAGCGTCTGCATGAGCAGTATACGGTACTCGATCACTATTTCTTGACAGAGGCTACATCTCAGAAGGAGGACCTGCGGATGAGTAAGGCGCAATGGGCCATAGTTAAAAGCCTGACAGACATGCTTCGTCCTTTTGAGTTCTTCACGCGTGCAGTCAGCCAGGAGGACTGTAATTTGGGAAAAGCTATCCCATTGTTGTGCATACTGGAGCACCAACTGATGGCGGTTTCTTCTGAGTTTGAAAAAGATGAAAAAAAAAAAACCATTTCATTTTGTCTGAGAAATTATTACATCGCCTACGTGGTGATGAACGTCTTAAAAACATCAACTCAGATCAGCATTACATTTGTGCTACTATTCTGGATCCACGCTACAAAAAGGCGCTGGCAGACAACGCATTCTTTCCTTTCGCTGATGCAGATGTTCAAAAGTACAAACATTGGTTAGCCTGGTCAGCCAAGAGGTTTGAAAAAGAACGGCAGGTTATTGAAGGAGAAGCCAGTACATCAGCATCAGCATCAGCAGGCCATCCGCAGTCACAAGAATCCACTTCTGCACCTGTGGCTGGGGCACAAGTGACCTCTCAGCCGTTAAAGACACCGGCAACTGGATCATCTGCACCACACACAATGACAACACTAACAGTGGCTGGGGAGGAGGATTGGCTAAGTTTGATGGGGTATGGTTCTCTAAAAAATGTCACAGGCACAGCAAAAAGTAAGCAAAGTGGAGGAACAGTTGATGACCTTGAGTCGATGGTGCAGGACTATCTGAATGACTCAACAGTGGTCTTTCTTAATGAGGAGCCATTGCAGTATTGGCATGGCAAAAAACTATTGTGGCCACAGCTCTACAACCTGGCTATAAACTATTTGTCTTGCCCACTCGCAAGTGTGTCTTCTGAACGTGTTTTCAGTGCTGCTGGTGGCATTGTAACTGCCAAACGGAGCCGCCTATCGCCCAAAAATGTGGAGCGGCTGACAATGATCAAGATGAATCAGCACCTCATACCACCAGATTACAAAGTGCGAGAAAGCACGCCACATGAAGACGATGAGGACAGCAACGTAGATGAGGGGATTTTTTCTCTGTTCGGTGCCACTGACCTCATCCAGCCTGAATTCGCAGAGTATGATGACGAAATCTTGTTCTTATTCCCTGACACCGAGCCCTGAAAATGAGACAATCAATCAAGAACTTTCTTTTTCGTCCTTATTCACTTTTATTCCTGTGTGCTTTGTGTCTCTCTTTCTTTGTTTTGCACAGTTAATTTAATTCAAACTTTAATCACCTAATCCCAAAAACAAGACCATCATCAGAACTGTCTTCACTTGTTTGCTTATTGATTTGAAGGTGCCGCAGTCTACATTCCTCAGGTTCACAAGTTCTGAAGAACATGCTCCTCTATCCTCCTCCTCCAGACTGCGATTTCCCTCCAAGCTGAGTGCTGGATTACGCACAATGAAGAAAGACTCAGCACTTGTGGGGGTGTTGTACTTCTTTGCGGGTGAGTTGACGGTTTTGGGCCCATTGCTGTGAAGCTCTAATAATGGACAAAAGTGTTTTGGACCAAATATGAGGTGGAAATTTCTTGCCGTTTTTGCTGACTTGCTTGCCTTTGAGGTGCTCTTTGGCGGGGTTCCGGGGGTTTGTGTGTAATTTTTGGTGTCTGTCGAAGCACTGCTGCGACAGTCTAATCTTGATTGCATTTGCTTTTCAGGAAATCCGTGGTGGAAAACAGGAGTTATGATGATTGATGATGACCTAGCTGCACAGCGCGTTACTTTGGACCGAAGGCCGAGAGATATTGTAAGTATGAGATTTAGCTTTTTCGCTGTTTGGGGGTGTTGTCGGGTGTTTTTTTGCGGGTGGGTTGGCGCCGGCGGGTCTTGCCTGGGGCATTCCTGGGAAGGTCTAATACCGGATACAAGTGTTTTGGACAAAATCCATAAGGAACAGCCTTTTTTTTGCCATTTCTTCAGACATCTTGCTCAATGTAGCGTTTTGGGGGGCTTCCTGCTGTTCGTGGGTGGGTTGCGGCCGGGGTCTCTGTCGAAGCACTGCTGCGACAGTCTAATCTTGATTGCATTTGCTTTTCAGGAAATCCGTGGTGGAAAACAGGAGTTATGATGATTGATGATGACCTAGCTGCACAGCGCGTTACTTTGGACCGAAGGCCGAGAGATATTGTAAGTATGAGATTTAGCTTTTTCGCTGTTTGGGGGTGTTGTCGGGTGTTTTTTTGCGGGTGGGTTGGCGCCGGCGGGTCTTGCCTGGGGCATTCCTGGGAAGGTCTAATACCGGATACAAGTGTTTTGGACAAAATCCATAAGGAACAGCCTTTTTTTTGCCATTTCTTCAGACATCTTGCTCAATGTAGCGTTTTGGGGGGCTTCCTGCTGTTCGTGGGTGGGTTGCGGCCGGGGTCTCTGTCGAAGCACTGCTGCGACAGTCTAATCTTGATTGCATTTGCTTTTCAGGAAATCCGTGGTGGAAAACAGGAGTTATGATGATTGATGATGATGACGACCTAGCTGCACAGCGCCGCGTTTGGACCGAAGGCCGAGAGACATTGTAAGTATGAGATTTAGCTTTTTCGCTGTTTGGTGGTGTTGTGTCGCGTGTTTTTTTGCGGGTGGGTTGGCGGGTCTTGCCTGGGGCATTCCTGGGAAGGTCTAATACCGGCTAGAAGTTTGTTGGACAAAATCCATAAGGAAACACCAGTTTTTGCACTTTTTGTAAGTTAGGGTTCGTTAGGGTTAGCCCTAGCAGCAGGATTGCATGTGTTTAGGGGGGTTCTATTGCAACGCGGTTCTGTTGTTGTAGAGCACTGTTGGAGCGATGCTGGCTATGGATACTTTTGCTTGCAGGCAAGTGGTTTGAATACAATCCACGGTCTGTATTTGGGTCTACTGTTACTTTCAAAGTACGTTTTGTAACCATTTTTCTGCTAGGCATCGTTTTTGGAGATATGATTGGGTTCTTCTACATTTTTGCGACTGGCTTTAGTAAGGGTCTTGGTGGGAGCATTGCTGGGAAGGTCAAATTTTGTTCTAAAACACAGTAGTACACCCACCTTGAGGGGAAAGATCCGCTATAATATTTTGGCCATACTTATTGATCCTTAAAAAGGTGACTCAGACAGAGCACGCAATTTCAAAAATATTGTACTGTCTATTAGGGAAATCAAAGTGTGACTTTTTGAACCACACAGCGTACATACCTTTTATTTATTTATCAGTGGTATTGTAATAGCACTTCCTGTTTTCCGTTCAATAATTACAGGCCGGGTTTCAGTCAACATCCGCCAGGCAGGCAGTGGACAGGGTGTCTCTTCTGTCAGTGGTCACCACCACATTGATGGACGAAGCGTCAGCTGGAATGGAGGAGTGCCGCCAATAAGAGGAATTGTTTGCTGCATGCAACTTACTTACCAATTTCAACAGGACAACTCCAACAACATACGCAATACAGATACAGTATCCATTGTTGTCTTTTATTCTATGAGTGTGACTGCATGTGCTTACCTTTACTTTGTAACCAAAGATTGTCTGTAAACTCTGTATCTTCAATTATTGTTTGTCCATGCTCTGCTTTTTTTTTCTTCTCTCAACAAAACCTACCCAAAAAGAAACCCCCATTCCCATCCATTTTACAAACCCTAACCCTCTTCCCCCGGGCTGTGTTGTTTTGCTTGATGTCTGACTAAAATGACATCAATAATTCCACACACTTGCTGGGGAGGATAAGGTGATAGCAGCAACAGGCTGGTGAAGGAATACGAGGATATCTTCTAGACTTACTCAGCTTCAGTACTATATCTTCTAGTAGTAGTAGCCAATGTCAAATAAATTCAACGCAAGTACTAGTTATACTTGCAATACTTTACCATTTGTTAGGCTACATTATGGCACTGTTCTAGTGTACTGTCACCTGCTATTTTCTCGATCGTACCGTAACCGTTGTAATGCTACAGTAAGGAGTACAAACAAGGTTTCGTTTTCTTTTTTTCCATAGGCATGCAACTGCCACTGTGTCACACCACTAGTAACACCGCAATGAGGAAATGTCACCCGCCCAGGAATGACAACGTTAATCCCCATTTCACCTGGAGCCAGCCCTGGGCCTAGCCCTAATTTCTAACACAAATTACAGGTAAGATAAGCGTTTGGTGGGAGGTAGTATAATGGAGTATTATTTCGGAGTAGACAAGAGATTGACGGTTGTACTACTAAAGTCCTACGACTGTTCAGGAAAACAAAGTTACTGTTACACCCCCGCCCCCCACCCACCAGACTGAAAAGCAGTAAAAAACAGGTATGGTCAGATAAAGTAGTTGAAAAATATATTTATTTATCCCTAACAAAATAATCTCCCTCACCCACCCTAACCCCAACGATTGTCTCTGAAACGTCCCAAAACGATCCCAACTCCCAAATCCCACCCCCCAAAAGTCTATAAAAAAAGGGCAAGGGACACTCCACTACTGGAGGGTGCTGGTGCTGGTGCATGATGCGGCATGGGCATCATACTCCTTGCGGAGGGTGGCAAGCTCGGAGCGGAGGCCCTTAACCAAGGTCTTATACCTCAGGACCTCCTGCTCCAGGTTGGACATGCGGACTCGTAGGCGGTGTTGGCGTTCCTTGCAGCTCCTGTGGGGGGCAGCTGGTATTTCGGGTGCTTGGCGGTGGCGGTCGGCTTTCTTAGCCCGGCTCGGTCCCGCTGGTTTAGTCACGGAGGAGGATGCAGTGGTCACAGTCGAAGATATTGCCCCGCTCGACTGCGTGTCCTCCTCCTCCTCCAGGGCCACCAGCCGCCGATACTCGGCGACTGTGGCCTCCAGCCTCCGTTGCCGGGCCAATCTAGCCTGCTCCCTCCTTGTTGTTGATTTGGAAGGAGCAACTATATGAAGAAAGAAAGACATAGTCTGTAACCAATGCTCCTTATTAATAACACAAAGTGATTGAGCCGAAAGTTGGGTCACAGAGTACAAGTAGCAAATTGAAAGCACAGTACATAACTATTGAGGACAGTATCTATGTAACCTCCCACTTCTGCATCCTTGCTCTAACAGTAGTGGTAGTTTAATGAACTAATTCTACGACCACTATGGACTTCCATTACAGTCGACTATGACAGTACACCAGTCTTATTCTTCTTCTTCTCTCTTGTTTAGGGAAATGGGTACGTTATCTTATGCAAGCCGGCAGAATGACATGGACACAGCACAGTGAAGTTGCACCCGAGAAAAAAAGTTGCACACCATGATGATGGAGACAGACTTGCGTTACTGTACCGGTCCAGTACATGCAGGTGGTGAAGCTATTACTTTTCTATTACGGGTGGCACTGAGAATACTCTGTTACAAGGGCTACTGCTTAATTAATTTACCTTTCACCCTACAGTGCAAATGAGTACTAGAAAAGGAAACTGAAGAAGCTAACTAATTTGATTATCTATCACTTCACATGGGACGTATTTAATGACAGATGAGATGACTTTAGGTGCTTTGCTTAATATTGAGTGAACACAGTGATACACCCACACATGAATGACGTACTACAAGTAAACTAAAGTTATTAAGAGAGGTACGGAGTGTCCACCGTAATAACCAGATATATGCTGTGAATGCAAACGCAATACAAAGTACTGCTACTATTCATGGTAGTATTGGACACATTTACAATTTCTTTTCCTTGCCTTCCCTGCACTGGGACGGACGTGCGGGTGCGGTGGTACATGCTCTTCAAGGTAACACTTACTTCACCTGGCGACCATCTACTCTCTCTAGATACACATTTGCTATGTAAGAGTCAGAGAATACCATGCTCCAGGCATCCATTCATTCAAAGTATACGCACACATACAGTTTCTGTTTCACCCACCCAGGCTGCTGTCCTTCCACCCATCCTTGCTTCATCATTGACCCAGCCATGCACCATACCATATTCTTTCCTTCCCAGCCACCTCTGGGTCCAAGCAAACACATATCGTTCTTCTTTGCCAGCCATCATACAAGTTCGCGTCCCACTTACTTACACCCTTCTTTCGCTTTTCGTTCATCCCATCCATCACGTTCGTCTAAGAACTTATTGGGATTCTTCTCACCAAAAACTTCACAGCTAAGTCGAAGTACATTTCGAGGAGGCTACTACCTGGTTGATTTGTAATTGTAATACACCCGTGCAGAAAGCACACTATGCAGTCTTCAATCTCAATAAGTAAGGAATATATAGCTTACCTGTTTCCGCCACCACCGTTTGATCCCCCACAGGAACGGCCACCAGCTCTTCTACCGCCGCATCCTCCCCAGAGGCCTCCGAGTCCAAGTCCAACAGATCAGCCACCTCCGCGCTGGCCCCGTCACCAGATGTTACACCTACAAAGTACATTTAAGAAAGTTAGAATACACCACTCACTACTATATAATATTTGGTCTAGGAGAAATGTTAAAAAAACAGAATACAATGTAATAATTTGTGACTGTCTACTCCATAGTAAAAATGTCCCATTTTCCAGGGAAGGCTGTTGTCTTGCTGCACTTTTATGCACAACTGATGAATGCTTGCTTTTGATTTTTAACACGCACCACTTTTTCTCCTAACAGACAGAAGCTTGACTCCTGAGTCCTAAGAACACGACCAGGATCAAGTTCAAAGTAGGTGAGAGTTCGGCTCGACCACAAGAAATGTGTCCAATTAATCGTCAGCACTAACCACTTTTCCGTTTACAGTTAAATAGTTTTATGACAAAGTAGATTTCAATAAATGTGTTTACTTTTAATAAAGCTTTTACACTTAAATAGACTCTGTGGTTTTTGTTCCTCTAGACTAGAGTGGATGAGCTAAAGGTTTTGGAATTTTTGCAAGCATGAGTGCCTCTGACACTTCTTGACTGTGCTGTGACTCCGTACTACTCTCTTGTCCTGCGTACGATAATCTAGAGATCATTGGGGATCTATAATCGGTGACTTCGGGAGCTGAATGACTCTGCCACACTATCTAGTCAGTAAGGAGACAGTGCATAGAGGTATTGCTGAATATAATGGGAGTCCAATGGAATTGCCAAATGTCCAATCTTAGTTAGCTACACAGACAGACTAATAAGAATAGTCTAGTAATACCACAGGGAGTCATATTCGAGGCAGGATAAGAATTTATATCCAGTCTACAAGAAGATCAAAGACGATTTAGAAAAAATCGAATGAGGAACGCTAGGAAAAAATAGGTACTGTTTAGTAAAATGTAAACTTACTGGGGCCAGCAAAGGAGCCCTCGCCTGCCCGATCGTGGCCTGCATCCTCAGCACCCTCCTCCTGTGTCCTCTTGCCCTTGGGGGGAGCTGATGTACAACATGAAAGAAAGAAAAACCATAAAACATGGATGAGATTTTTCAACCAAATCAAACATTTCAAAAGAACAATAACAACATATTTTGGAAAAATAGCAAATAGATAGACAACTATTCCACGGGATCTATCTCATGTGGTATACTACGTTATTCGTATTGCCTGATTTGCGGAACGTTGACTTAGAAAGTTCCTATGTAACTCAATAAACAGACTACTAAAGAGGTTTGCCTAGGCCTGGCACTGCAGGCAGTAGTGCGCAACACGTGACAGACAAAGTCCATCCTGCTTGCAGATCAGTGAATACTCAAACTATCAATCCACCCGCCACCACCGCCACTATTTCTTCTGATAGCCATGTGACTGTCTAAAGGAAGGACACTGGACTTCAGTCTGTTGGGGCTGATTTATAAGTCCCTTGCGGAAGTTGCGGCTGATTTTCCTCCATTGTTGCGTGCCTTTTCTGACGCAGCGGCAGAACAAAAGACTCGCCATGGTGTTGGTGCGGCGTATATATTAAAAAAAAAAACACATATGGGCATATGGGCGATGCATCACGTTGTAAAGCCCTGCGCCATCAGGGGGCGTTCCGGCGCAAGGGAGGGCGTACCTGCGCAGGAACGAATCCTAAAAGTGGCTGAGGGAAATCTACAAGATGTCAATCAGTCATTTTTATGACAATGATGCATGACTCAAACCCTGCGCGCTTGAAGCCGACGTACGGCTTGATGCAGCATTGGGGAGATAGGGTACCCCAGAGCATTGCTGGAGCTGCGCCATCGTTGGCACGCAACTCCAGCAATGCGCTGCCTTTACGGCACAGATGCGTAAGGCTTCTGTGACGTTTTGGGCCAATGGGTGGTGGTGGCATGGCACACAATTACTGCCGCATCCCTGCTACTTTGCAGGGATGCGCCGGTAATTGAAAATATGACCCTTACTGTCTAGCATTACGCAGTTCTTTTCTTTACAGTACACTGATACATAATTTCTCAGGCCAATGAAATGCTTCTGAACACAACATACAAAACAAAGAAGCATAGTAGCAAGCAAGGCTACTGAGAAGGAGAGCAGTGCACCTGAAAATGAAATGCATAGAAGATTTTGAAATATAATTTACCTCAATGTAATCGGCAGCATTATTGCTCTTGGTAAAGAACAAAGATTTGCAAATAACAGAGCAGGATAAAACAGAGTAGTAAATGGACTACTACTACTACTCACCAAGCCCGGGGACCTCTACGCCGAGCGCGTCCAGCAAGTCCCGCTCCCGGTCCATGACATCGGTCCAGCGGTGGGTGGCCTGGTTATATGTGCGCCGGACCCCAGAGATCTTGTACATGGCCCGGCACACCTTCTCCCACCGCTGGCGGCGCTCCCGGATGCCATAGCCGGTCGCGATCTTGCCGCCTCCCAGGATCGTCTTGGGGAGGCGGCGCTGGACATGGAAGATCAGTGCCGCCACTTCCTCCGCGCTGAAGATCTCCCTCGGGACCACTTGCTCCCCCCTTAAACGCCCGCACGGGAGCCGGGCACGGGGTGCGGGACCCTTCCCCTTCTCAGGGTGCTTCCCGGCTCCCTTTACCATGGTCTGGGCAGAAATAAACTTAAATGATAAAGAAGAAATAGAATAGTGAAGAAGAAAAGAAAAGAGTTTAAAAAAGTAGTTTAAAAGTAACTAAAAGCTGCAGAAAACACAAAAATATAGAGCTAGAAAAATAGAGGGTTAGATAATAAGTAAAATTAGATCAAAAAAACTTCAAACAAGCAAAGGATGGCAGAGATTGAGAGAGGATAGAGAAAGCATGCCCAGAACCATAGCAATGAATGAGAAACAAGATGGCCGCGCCCGTTCACGACCGCGTGGGTAAGTTCGCGCGAGATTTTCCTTGCGAGTACGCGCGAACTTGTACTCGCGAGCAGCACACTTTGCGAGATTACACATAGCGGGCGGAAACGGAATTACGTCACGCCAACAAGATGGCCGCGCCCGTGTACGACCGATAGGGTAACTTGGCAAACGAATAGCTAGAAGCGCCTCGCGAACACGCGCAAGATCACGCGAATATACACGTCGCAACAAAAACAATTTTGTATTCGCACGTATTCGCGGCTTCCGAAATCGATCTCGCACGGATTCGCGCCCCAAATAACGCGCGAAATTGCAAAAAAAACGATTTTAGCTAAAATGAAAGCAATGAGCAGGTGCAAAAGTTCAAACTTAACATTAGTAACATTCAAGGTAGTGCTTCCTGATGGGCCCCTCCAGAGTTTGCAACAATTCTATGACCCTGCTATGACCCAAACAGCAGGCTCATAGAATAGCACCATAAAGGTCCTGTAAAAAAAAAATTTCACTGCAACAAAAAGAAAATTACAGATAAGGAAGGAAGCAGGTGCCAGCCAGACTGGAACTTTCAAAATTACTGACACATTAATGAAACACAAATTAATTGATGGCAGTTGAAGAAGGGCAGGTGTGCTAGCTTTTTTCAACCACCATAATCTACAGTAATAAATAAACCTAATAGGTGCCTGTGAGGATGTACTAGAGGGTGGCATGGGTGTCCCAGAGGGTGGCAGTGGTGAAACAGAGGGTGCTGTGAACCTGTGATGATAAACCAGACGTAGAAACAACATAGTCGCGGCCGTTGCAAGCCGAAAAGTAAGTTCGCAATTGCGAACTTGTCCCAAAATCGGCGCGAACACGCGCCAACACAAAAAACTGAAAAATCCGCAAATCCGCTAGAGTTCGCGGATCTTCGCGGATTGCGAATCCGTAAATACGCAAGTTCGCGGATTGCCAATCCGCAAAATCCGCCCATGCTTAGTTGAGAGACTTTGGGACAGCAACGTTTAATGAAGATTGAATACAATCCAAGTAGCTGGGAAGAGAGCAGCGAGGCAGGGGGTATTCATGGTGATGCCTGCCATTCTGTGCAGTTGCAGCAGGCCTATCCTGCTACGCAGCAGATGGAAATGCTGATTACCTAATGGGGAGCTTCAGTGTGTCACCTCCCACAATCCTTTGTGCTGGGATACACATAAGGTTTTTCAGCATGCAAATCCAAAGACAGACTACGAGTAATTACTCCACTCTTGAACAGGTGCCCCCCGTGCCTAGGGAAGGGGTGCCCTTAGTTGCGCCATGGGGTGGAGCCACCTCTGGGGCCCCTGGCTAAGGAAGGGGTTGGCTGGTGAAATGAAACCTTGCAGAAACTAAACTTACACAGTGAAATGTTACGAAACTTAGTGGGTATTTAAGGCTGTGCCCTGGGGGGTTTCATTCTCTTTCTCCCCTCGGACCACATCCTGGCTACTGGAGCGTCGTTGACCACCCACCCACCCGGCAGATGAGAAGGCTTTACGAAGGGGGAGCGCTGAGAGTTAACAACAAAGAAGGATGCACAACAATGGAGGTGCAGCCATTCGATGGACCCCAGGAGGGGGTAGATTCCACGTGTGCAGTGGGTCGGCAGGGAGGAGGGACTGACCTGCCGGTAGTCCTGGACCCTACTGCCCTAACCCACAACGTATGTACTGAGTAGAATCTTGGGGAGGAGGCCTGTGTTCAGGTACCCCAGTGGGCCCGTGCGGTATGCGGTGCCCTGGATGTCAAGCAGAGCAACTGTTGGCTGTAGCGCATTGGGGCCTGCCGGCACAATTTGCGCAGCAGAGTGGAACATTGGTGGTCGAGATGGTCAAGTTCAAATGTACTGCCAAATTCTAATTTACGGCCGAGTTAAAAAGTTAAAGTGTACAGTTCAAAGGTACTGCCAAGTTGTTCTAGTGTATGGCCGAGTTAAAATTAAAGTGTAATGTTGTGCCTAACTCACTTACTGCCGTTGACATGTTGATGCAGCTAAAGTGTGATGCTGTGAATAATTGTTATATATCCAAAAAGGATACGTTTCTTTGGTAATGGTCTGTGGTAAATTACTTGGTTTGAAGTAAATAAAAAGCTATGCCATAGACAGCATACCCTGATTCTGAGAGTTCTTGGGCGTAACGGGCGGTAAGGTGACAGAATTTGGGGAGGAGGGAATGTCACATTGTGCGCATACTATTGTTAATTATGAAACAGTTTATTTTTTATTCTTTTTTCACAATTTTTTTACAGCGCCAACATGTCCCAAGGGCACACAAGCGCTGTACAAGATACAATGTACGTTACAGTGTTTGAGAGAACTGAACATTTTGCAAACTTTTCAATGTTCGGTTGTCACCCAATTAACACCCACGAAATGAAGATTTCTCACGGAAAACTGATAGGAGAGACAAGGGCTTTAAGTGAGAGGAAAAAGGAGGGGGTCTCTCAAAGGGGTGTGGCCGACAGATTAAGGGTGTGGCTTAAAACATGTAGTTAGAAGTCTCTGCTTAGCATTATGTGTGGCCCGTCTGGTATTTTGCTGCTTCTGGCTTTGCATCCGGATATATAATACACGTAATATTACACGTACAGCCAGCCAGGACTATTGGCTTCCTCAATGGTTGTTAGCTGCATGAGATAAATAAGCAACAACAATGGCCTCTTTGTATCACATAGTTATAATGCTTCCATTCTGAAATGATGAGACTGAAAGAACTGTGACGGGTCCCTTTAAAGATGCATCAAAGGCAGTGAAGGGGGGTGGGGCAGCGGGCAAGTTAAGAGGTTTCTTCCACTTGGAGGACAAGGGCAGCGATGGTGAGCCCGGAAGGGACCGTCTCAGCTCCTGATATTTAGTACGGACCGCGATGAGCACCAGCAGCACCCGGCATATTATGGGCGTCCAAGCACCGTTTATACTAGAGACATGTCGCTTCCTGTCAAGCTTTGTGACACTGAGCCGTGACTCCCGCGGCCGTGTCGTGGTGACGGTGACAGAACATTGCTGAGCAAAGTTCTGGCCGGAGTAATAGGAATTCTTATAAAGAATGAGGAATCTGTGTGCTGGGCAAGTAGTAACATTATCTGTCTGGATATCTGTCCGTCGTTCAGTCTATCTATCTATCTAGGTATCTATCTGTCTGTCTGTCTATCTATCTATCTCTGGCTATTTATCTATTTAACTGCACGTATCCATTTCTCTCAGGAGCAATGTCCAGCTATCGCTATCTCTCCATCTCTGTCTCTATCTCTCTACGCACCAATCGCTGTACACGGCTCACTATCTAGGTCTGTTTCTATCTGTAACCATCTGCCTATCTCTCTGTCATTCTGACCCTCTGTCCATCCTTATATGCCTATATATCTACATATAGGGCTGTATCGCACCGCTCTCTCTCACTTTCATTATGTCTCCCACTCTTATCTGTCTAGTGATCTATTCTGGTGTCTCTATTCTCCTTGTCAATAATTTTCTGTCCCCTTATCTCTGTGTCTCTGCTGTGAGTGGGACAATAGTTTCAGCCAACAGTAAAAAGTGAACTTGAAGCATCCACAAAATATAAGGAGGTTGTTGAATGTATCCACCATTTGGGAAATGATTGAATAGTATTCTGTTTTGCAGCATTGTATTGGAATACAGTGAGAGTTTTTAAAAGCTTGTGACTTCCATTTCAGGTTTAGTCACACCTTGTGTCTTCTCAGTTTTGGAAAACTCCTTTTTTAATTCTTTTATGCCAGCCTTATGGGGAAAATGTAGTCTTTCTGCACAACGTCACTTTGAAAATAGTTTTAATAGTCCGAGAAAGTTCAGCTTATAACAATCTGTGTTGTTTAAAGTGTTTGAATTGCATTAATTTCGCTTTTACTATCACAGCTGAATTGTTAAAAAAAGCAAGCACCTTTTACATTTTCAAACTGTGTGTTCCATTTTACTGACGCAATTCAAATTACATCATGTTGCGGGCTCAAGACGCGTGACTGCTTCGTAAAGTCGTCTTTCTGGAATACCTAAAGCAAATACCTGGAGTGTTGGGGGAGGGGGTGCTTGGCTCTGGCTATGCACATGTTAATTTGATCTTCTTTCCCAGCTGCTTGGGAAAGGCCTTCTAATGCAGCGGCAGCCCGGTAAAGAGACATGACAAGGGCGGGATGTTAAGGGTCGCACCTATATCGTCAGGCTGAGGTCAAATCTTAGGATGCAGGACATTCCGAACCCCGCAAACTCCAAAGAGGCTTATGTGCATGACAGGCCGCACCTGCACAGTGCAAAATAACTTCTGCAAGAAATGATCCTTTCATTATTGTGGCCCTCTACAGAAACCTACGACTTGTCCGCAGGCTGGTATTTATTATAACCTGCATACAGATTCGACCCACTGACTTAACAATTCTTCATATTATATCTGTTTACATAATCTGCTTGGATATACTAGAAAGCTCAATAGCTTTCACCAAGCAACCGTGTACACGGGAAAAAACAGGTGAACTATTATTTTTCTTTGCTGTTCTGGCCATACATCTTCCCACCTTTAGAACATGTCTAGTACAAGTATACCAGGCATTGGCATAGCCAATAGATCTCGCCCCTGGGACCTTATAAGTGTTTAGTGATTCAGCACAATATCCTTGTTTCTCCTTTCTGCCGGGTGGGAGTGCTCGAGTCGTTTTTTCTGCTTCCTGGACAGGGCGCGTGCGCACACATAACTCCAGGGCTTGTTTATTTCTTTAACTTTCAGCGTGATGCACGTGTACGGCCAATGCTTGTTTAAAGCCTTACAGCGCAATCCTAAAAGCCTCGCTCATGCTCGTGCAATACTCGCATATCGCTTTCACTTTCACAGTGGCCGCGTTGCTTTCATGGTAGTTTGGCCAATTCTTGTCTATATTACTTTCTGTTCAGGAACTTAAAAAAAAAAATATTGAACATTGTTTCCCCGGCTCAGCGTGTGATACTGTTTGCCCTTTGGCACCCGTAGCTGCCACCTCCTCCCATGTTGCTTCATGCCCCCCCAACCTTCCCCTGCATGTCTATTTGTTTCGCCGGGCCTCTGTTCCGTTAGTTCTCCATTGCTCTACATCCATGAAGCGGGCGCCCTGTTGCTATAAGGAAGGGGCATGGCCACCACACTTCTTGTTCCAGCGTGGTGGCCTTGCGCCTTTTGTTTTATAAGTATGGCACACTTCTGCTGCCTCCCTCACTAGCATTGCATTGAATACAGTCTCCTGTGCAGTGCTTCCTTGTATGCCGTGTCTCTGGCAGCACGTGCACTGTCTGCAGCGCGCACAACCTGAGCTCTGCCTGTGATGCATGCCTTTGCTCCCGGGAGCCCCCGGTGGGAGGAGCCTTGACACCGGCCACGGACCCCTTTCATCCCACACAGGCATCTGGAAAGTACTGAGCTCTGGTAATTGTGGATGTTCGGGTTTCACTAGCTGCTGTTGCGCTGTGGCTTCTGCCTTTGGGGCACGTAGGTGTTCTTACACATCGCATCTATGGAGAGGACAGGTCAGAGCATTCCCCCTCCCTCCCACCGACAAGCGGTATGAGGCCCACTTTGGTCATGCTTCTGTATTTATATGCTGTTGGGTTCTGGGAACAGGGTGAGACAAGACTGCATTCAGTGTAATATTCATCATCATCATCATCATCAAGTTAGTCTTTATTTGCTATTTTCAATCATAAAAGACACAATACAAACATAAAAGGGTCATAAAATATCATATAGGCATGAGAAAAGATAAAAGAGGAATATACCGATTAGTTCCATATATACAAGAAACAATTATACAAGATAAAAGGTATAATATCCTTGTTCATACCATAATATCATACATTTCAGTGCAAAATTTAAGTATCATCGTTATCGAAAGTTTCCTAAGATGAATCTAACAATTTAAACCATACCAGGCAATGTAATGAATTATGTTTAAAAAAGAGTCGTAAAACAATTACACAGAATTCTATCATAAACACGAACCGCTCCCAAGTGGACATAATTGGGATGATGGTGCGGATACTATGGAAGCCTTCAAATTTGTTCTGCGTAGTGCCCAGGTCCAACTAAGAAATGTTGCCATAGCAATTACTATGCATTCTCGAGTATTGGTTTTCAAAATACGCAAAGTAGTCTCATAGGATCTGGTGCCAAGGTTGGGGCACAACCACTTAAGCCACCTATTTTGCTGGCCAGTATATTATGGGCAGACAAACAGTACTTGAGCTATGGTCTCTACCATGGAGGGGCACATGGGACAATAAGTATCTAAAGCATCATTCCATTTTGTCGTAAAGGATTTCAACGGAAGGGTGCCCACTCTAAATTGGTGATATAGCTTCCTATCAACAGGCCTTGTGATAAAATTCCAATAAGCTTCTAGTCTGCTGACCAGCTTATGCTCCATAAAAATGCTGGTTAGGTAGCTACTATTCACCAGTGACATAGTTTTCCTACTGATCATGTCCCAATAAAGGGCTTTGAACTCGTTTTTGTTAGGAAATGAGTTCCCTATTGGGTCATCCCACAAGTCCCATGTCAGACAAGCTGCCCTTGATCTTTTGCAACCATGCAATTTTCGAAGACATATCTGCCTTCTTGATGTGCATTACTTCATTGGCATAGGATGCTAACTCTGGTGTCGTCCACAACCTTCTCCAGTAAGATATGGGTCTAAATCCTGCATCCTGATCAAATGGAGTACAACCTAAATCTTGTAATAGGGTCTTAATAGGAGTGGATTGAGGCAGGGCTGTTAGTGATCGCAGGAACTTGTTTTGTGCAGTAACTAGGGGAGATAGATTGTCCAATCCCGGAAGCTCTGCACCATAGATTATAGATCCTCAAATTTTCCCATTGTACATAGCTAGTACCGGCCCCACCGGTTTAGTGTATGAAAGTTGGTGTTCTTTTAATAGAGCACCTGCTAGCTGATTGTGCCTGAGGACTAGCAGGTCTAGCTGGGTGTTCCAGTTCATCCTCCTACCCATAGTTACTCCTAAGTAAGTAAAGATATCTGTTTGTTCCAAAGATGTATTATTCATTACCACTCTGGCCTTGATTATTTTGTGTTTATGCAGCACCATGAACATTGTTTTATCACCGTTAATTATCAGATCATGGTTGTTGCAAAACACTGTAAATCTGTCTAGGGCCCATTGCAGACCAGATTGAGTTTTGAACAAAATTAGAGTGTCATCTGCAAACATTAGAAGTGGGACCCTAGAACCGGCAAGAGGTGGAGCATCAGAAGGAAAATAGGAGTAGTAGGAGATTACCTCCTTTAGAAATAGGGAGAATAGGGTAGGGGCGAGGACACACCCTTGCCACACTCCCCTGTTAACTGGAAAGCAATCTGTTAATTCGCCCTGTTGTCCCCACCTTACCTGTGCATAATTTGCTTTATGCAATTTGGTGATAAAACATAAGAGTTCTGGTGGCATCCCGGCCTCCTTTAGAGAATCCCACAGCTTATGACGTGGCCCTAAATCGAATGCTGATTTTAAATCAACAAACGCAGCGTAAAGGTCCCCCAGATAGGATCACAGTACTCCAGTAGATAATCATAAATCTAAAGACTTGATCGATGGTGCTGACATGTGGTCGGAGACCCGCTTGGTAGGTAGATAGTACCTCATGATCGGTTATCCATTCATTAACTCTACCTAACACCAGTCTAGCCATGATTTTTTGCAAGGTGTCAATTAGGCTTATCGGCCTATAGTTGCATGGACTGGCGCGGTCCCCTTTTTTATATATTGGGATAATTTCCGCCCCACACCAAGTTTCAGGAATCGAAGCACCTCTGACCAAGGCGTGTATGATAATATGGATGCACATGACCCAGTTCTTCCTATCATGTTTGTATATGTCAGCCGGGATGCAGTCCGGGCCAGGGGCCCTTCCTGCTGGAACACAATCCAGAACTCTTTCTGTCTCCCCTTTACCAAAGGTTAGGACGGCATCAGTTATAGGCTCAGAGTAATTGGTTGGGCATTTGTCAGGGTAGCAAATCGGGCCTGAAAATGTAAGACCAAGAAATCGGGTGGAACATTATTAGCTGGTATAGGCTCTAATTCCCCATTACCCCATTTAATCAGCAGTTGCCAACATTTGAGCCAATTCTTCCTGTTACTAGCATTGGTTATATCTGCCCATCTTTTCTCGTCAAAATTCCTCTTGGCCCTATGTTGGACTTTTTTGTAATATACCCTTGCGCTTTTTACCTCCTGTAGATCTCCCAGCTTAATTGCTTGTGACAGTTGCCTAAATGCAATCCCACATGCATCGTCATACCATTTAGCTGATTTATTTTTACTGAGCCTTGGCACTCTCTTACTAGTTGTAAAGAAAGTTTTCAATTTCGCAAAGAGGTCCTCATGTACCTTCATTAGGCGTGAGAAGGAGTCAGCATAGGAATCTAGGAAGGGAAGAATCGATAATGTTTCTGCAGTAGTTAGCTTAATCTGAGCTAGGGTAGTTTCGTCTTCTAAGACCGCTGCCCATTTTAGCCGTCGACAATTATTGGTCATAATTACATCTTAGGTCAGCATTTCCTGAGGAGCCCTCTGTCTAACCAGTCCCTTCACTGCTAGTGTTAGTAGAAATGGGTCATGGTCGCTCTCCGGTCTATGCTGGACCAACATATCCAAAAGTCTTGGCCACAGCTCTAAGCTAATAAGAAAATAATCAATTCTACTACTACTTAACCCATTACTGAAAGTGTTAATGCCTTCCCTATCCGAGAACGATCTCCCATTGACTGCCCGGAAACCCCTCCCGAGGGTTAAACTTTTAAGTTGTTGAGCCGCCCCTGTTCATTTATTAAAAGGCGGCAGCAATAAGGATGGTACTCCCCAAATTGAGTCCTCCTCCACACTAAGATTGTGATCATTGTGGCCAAGAGGCTGAAATGTGCAATTTAGATCACCCACGATCACCAATAGAGGGCCTTCTAAGTCATTTATAAAAGCGTCCAAAGAGACAATGGTTGGTGATGCCTTCCCGCCCGCTAGCCCTCTCGCATATACATTGTGGAGTGGTGTGGCTCACTGGTTAGAGGCGGCAGACCCGGAAGCAGAGGTCGGCCCGGAACCAGGGTTCGATTCCCGACGCGGCAGGGTCTTGGGCCATGGACAGCGGACTCGATAATTCTCGCCTCGGTGCCTACTCCAACCATGGGTCCCACTCAGCAACTCTGGGCAATAGCTTGCTTAATCTCTACTAACGGCCCCATCAGCGCCGGGGATGCTTGTCTTCACCTTGGAGATGCCCAGGAGGGACCATCTCACAGGGAAAGCCAGGATGGGTTCCCCAGCGGTATACAGCGCCGGGACGCCCCTTTGCTGGGGCAGCTGTGCGCTTTACAAGTATACAACGACATTTAACATTAAGCAATATGAAATCTGGCTGACACTCAGATCGAACGTTTAGGGCCAAAATATCCGGGCTATCCGTTGTTACCTCTTCAATTTGGAAAGACGTAGTTGCCTAACCCAGGTGATCAAACCCCACTAGGTCTCTCCTTGTGGTTGTCAAGTGTCGCTTTACCAAACACCAGATAGCCAGGGCGGTAAATCATATTCACCGACCATGTCTCCTGAAAGGCAATAAAGTCACCTCGATATAATTCGACTAATCAGATGATGTTATTTTGGAGGGTAGGCCAGCAATATTCCATGATAACAAGGTGATTGGGGAGGGCAGTAGGCCATCGGGATTTGCCATAGTTATTTGTGTCTCGGTGCTAGCCTGCTGTTTAGCCCCCGTTTGGTGGGGTGCTATGCTAGGGGCTGGAGGGGGAGGTAATTGACTATCTGTATTCATTGTTAGTCTAGGGGTGGGTGGTAGTGGTCAATCACATAGATCTAAGTCCGATAGTGGGGCAAACCTATTGGAGCGTTGGGTCTCAAAAGATCTTTGTGCTGGTCTGAAAGATACCCGCTGTTGCCCTGCCCCCTTGTATGACTTAGCTTGGTGCTAAAATGCCACCCAGGTTTGTAAAAAATACCAAGTGGTAATACAGAGATTTTATCCATATTCACCCTGTGGTTCCCACCGAGGCTGTCCAATATAATACTAGTTGCGTGTTCATTATTAAAATTTACAATAACACAATCACCCTTCCCTTCCTTCCTAGAGGGGCCTATCCACGGTGAGCGTCTAGCCATAATCATATGATTTTTAACGCCCTCCTCCCAAATCCCAATGCCCTTCATTTTAGTGTTGAACCTATGCAAGATTTTAAGTAAAAGTTGTTCGGTCGTTTGTCTGGCCTTCCCGTAGGGCTGGAACATTAGTCAGCACTACTACTAATGGAGCAGCAGCCGGGGGAAGGTGAAAAGTCAAATTCGGACAGCTTTTCGGAATTGTTAAGGCGTTCCTCAATCCTGCCCAATCTATAAGTGATGGGAGTTGGTAAAGTGGACAGTAAGTTCCCAAGTCTTCTCCACCTTTCCTCATTGACTTTAGAGCAGGGATCACCTAGAGAGACGGAGTTTAGGTCTGCACTGCTAGGGGCAACAATTTCTATGTCTTTTGCAGCAGCCGTTATTGCACCACCTCAAGTTTGGTTTATCCTTGGAGCTTTTGCGGTTTTTGGTCTCTGTGGGCCGCCTCCTCTCTTCCTCTTTTTTTAAAATGTACTTTATTTATTTATTTAGTGCAATTTTATATAGCGTGAACATTACCCGAAGGTGTCAGAGCGCTTTACATAAGAAAAAGTTGCAATACATAAGGACTCATGATTACGTGCGTTGCATAAAAGATACAAACAGGAAAAAATTGCAAATTTACAAGTTATAGTCACACAAGGAGGAGCACTCAAGGAAGGGATACGAATGGCTAAACTCTAAGAGTCACATAGGAATGGTAGATAGTACAAAGGTCTACTGCATATACTAGTGATTAGAGTTATCTCTATATACATAGGGAAGGGATACGAATGGATATACTCTAAGAGTCACATAGAAATGGTAGAGAGTACAAAGGTCTACTGCATATACTCGTGATTAGAGTTATCTCTACATACATAGGGAAGGGATACGAATGGATATACTCTAAGAGTCACATAGGCATGGTAGAGAGTACAAAGGTCTACTGCATATACTAGTGGTTAGAGTTATCTCTATATACATAGGGAAGGGATACGAATGGATATACTCTAAGAGTCACATAGGAATGGTAGAGAGTACAAAGGTCTACTGCATATACTAGTGATTCTAGTGATTAGAGTTATCTCTATATACATAGGGAAGGGATACAAATGGATATACTCTAAGAGTCACATAGGAATGGCAGATAGTACACAGGTCTACTGCATATACTAGTGATTAGAGTTATCTCTATATACATAGGGAAGGGATACAAATGGATATACTCTAAGAGTCACATAGGAATGGTAGAGAGTACAAAGGTCTACTGCATATACTAGTGATTAGAGTTATCTCTATATACAAAGATATACAAATAGTAGATTTTCTCAGGTCAAGACCCAAAAAACAAGGAGAGCAGAGTTCCATTAAGTGGGGTCGGAGGGGGGACGCAGTCACAACACCAATCGGAGCGCTTTACAAGAGTAACCACAGCAGTACAATAAGTTACACAAAATTACATATTACAAAACAGGGGGTAGAAATGAGAAAACTCGAGGATGGCAAAAACGAAGGCGCTGGGTGAGGCAACGAAAAGCAGTGGGATGGTTGTAAGAGAGGCTGAAAGTAAGAGACAAGAACAATTTAAGTGGCAGGGGAAGGAAGAGGGGGACAGAGAGAAAGGGGAAGGAAGGCAGAAAAGGACAGGAGAGCAAGAGCGAGACAAAACAAGCAAGACAGCAAGGAGTGGTTCGGAGGCACAGGAGAGACAACAGAAAGGTCGCCGGGACAGAGGAAGAGGTCAGAGATCGCCAAAATGGTGGATCAGGAGAAGGGCAGTAGAAGAAGAGAGCCATAAAAAGAAAATGGCGGGGAGCACCAAGGTCCAAGTCCGACATTCAAGGTAGAGGGTCACCACAGCCAGCAAGTCCGGAGGGAGAAAGGCAATCGGCCCCTCTTAGTAAAAGCCGCAGACCTAGCGCAGGATCGTTGGGGCATACTGGTAGCAGTCCCACTTACGGCTACAGGCGTTTTGGCTGGTTCTACCATTAGCCTTGTTGGGGGGGTATCTGGCCACCTGCATCCTCATCGTTGATGACCATAGAAGGATTTATGAAACAGTGTTCGGGAGTGCGGGCTGTAGCCAAAGTACCAAGTGAGGATCTTTTTGATAGTGAGGGATCAAGAGATAGATGACGCTCTGTAATTGCGATTTCTTTTTCCAGAACTGAGGTCGCCCTCAGTATAAATGGATCAAGAGTTCCTGCCACGCTACCTCCTTGAGGCGCACCTGTCCTCTTCCCTTCTCGCTTGTTCATTTTAAGTGGCTTGCAGGGTGACCTCTAAGTAAATTATGTGCCAGAAGTTGGTGTGAGATGTAAAAGTTGGTGGCACTAACCTTATGAAGTCATCAGGTTTAGAGGGGGGGCCCGGCCTGGCCTACTCCGGTCTCCGACGGGCTCCGGCGGGCCAGCCCTTGGCCCGGGCTTTGCCTGCACGCGTCCTGCACCGCGGGAGCGCTGACCCCCTCTTATGCACCTCCTGGTGCGCTGATGGCAGTACGCGGCGTTAAGCGCCGCAGGGGGTGATGGGAGTTGTAGTATCTGCCCCGATCAGGCCCGATTGTCAGCAGGCAGGTTTCACCGGCTCTCCCCAGGTCTCCGTGGTCGCTTATAGTGGCAGGTAAGCAGGACACAAAGCAAAAGATTGGGCTCCTGGCTAATCAGAACGGGTGAGGAGAGACTGCTAGTCCTTGCGGCTCTATCAGGATAGGTCGGGAAATACTCTCCGTGTAACTGGCAGTGCACAAAAAGAAATCCAAAGGGCAACACCACACTGCAGATGACCGTAATCTCACAGTAGCCTCACTGGCTGCACCCACAAGTTGCACCCGGTCTCATTCCACCGAGCCGCTTCTGCGGGGCCAAAGAGGGATTTCTCTCTCTCTCTCTTTTCTCTGCTACCACCTCCCTGTTTGCTTCCGCTGTTCACCCCTGACACAGCTACCAGCAACACTGCGGGAGGACACTACAGGGAGGAGACAGAATTTGGCTGAAACTCGCTCTTGACAGCCCTGCCGCCCGGGGCTCGAGGATAATTATTACATCTCGGGCCCCCACTGTATTGAAGCACGGAACAACGGGAAACAATGCGTTGCGAACTGGGAGGTGAGGCGCGAGGCAGCGAGGCAGCAGGTTGGCGTCTTCCTCATAGTGCCAACATCGGCCCATACCCCAAACCGCTCACAGCAGACAACCCCCGGTTGCTCAGGTCCACAACCGCCCGAAGGACTAACGGGGCGCCGTCACTCCTCCAAGATCCCACCGAGGATCTCCCTGGGGATAATTGGCTCTGGCACCCTTACTGTGCTCCTGTAGAGGGTAACCTTCTGGACCTTCCAGCGTTGGATCGCTCTGTAACTCTGTCTGCAACACAAAGCAAAATAGTATTAGATAACTACCCCCCTGCTGCCCGACAGCCGGGTTAGCGGTAGGGAGGGAAAACAGCATCCGGGCAGCACCGCTTGTCCAGGTCAAGGGGGAGAGGGTCCGTCCATGGGGCCAATCAGGGGTCAAAGAGGGCACCAGGCCCGCGACCCCAGGCCATATACCTTTGGCTCTGCCCCTACCCCGCCGGAAGTGACATCATTGGAGACCCTCTGGGTCCCAAACACTAGACCGCTCTTTGGGGGTCTGTGCCATCCTGTGGCACTAAGAGTGGCCGCCCTCCTAGGTGGCCCCCTTGGGTGGCTCGGGGCAGCCTGGCATAGTGCCAACATCGGCCCATACCCCTAACCGCTCACAACAATTTATCATAATAACAGACAACACACAATGTTTTGTTGGAGAAAGTTGTTGCAGCTTTATTTGCATAAACATTATGCCAACATATTGGGTTATCTTACGGGCGATCCAGGGTCAGACCGCCTCTCGCGACCTGCCCACCTGATGAGCCATAAACCCCCTGTGGTGTTAACCGCAGGAGCGTTGTCAGTTTTGGGGGAAGGGCTAACCCCTTCCCCACAGCAGACCTCCAGTCCGCCCCTTACTCACACCCCTCCCCCTACGAGGGCAGAGCGTTGCGGGCAACCCCCGGTTGCTCAGGTCCACAACAGCCCGAAGGACTAACGGGGCGCTGTCACTCCTCCAGGATCCCACTTAGGATCTCCCTGGTGATAATTGGCACTGGCACCCTTACTGTGCTCCTGTAGAGGGTACCCTTCTGTACCTTCCAGTGTTGGATCACCCTGTAACTCCGCCATGGCTCTGGGTGTGGCCTCTACCGCGCCAGAGCCCCCCCACCTTATATTGCTCTGTCGCTTACCACCTGCCGCTACCAATGCCTCCGCTAAATCTAGCAGGAAGAGGTCCATCCCCACTTTGGATAGGTGTGTGCCGTCCTCTTCAAAGCACCCTGTGCGTACGCATTTAGCAACCCATACCTGACCAAACCAAATCCTCTTTGCTCGGCGAATTTGCGCAGTGCGCTGTTCACCCGCCTGCACGCGGCCTCCATTGCCTCCCCTGATCTTGCACCCCGCCAAGATAGCCTCGGGGTAATTTCAGAACACCATATCTCACAGGTCCCCAGCAAGTTGCTCAATTCGCCCAAAGTGCACCTCATCATGTGCAGCAGGCCCCTGCGCCCCAGGTGAAACCAACTCATCACCTCCTAGGTGCATTACCAATAAAACGGGTGGTGAGTCCCCCTTGCCCAGTTTCTAAAGAATTTTCCGCTTCAAGCTATTCCAGTGCATGTCAGGAGTTCCCAGCCCCTGACCCTTCACTTCCCGCCTGCTGCTGCCAATGCTTGGCCGCATTCTAGCAGGAATAGGGCTATTCCTACTTTGGGCCGGTGAATCTCAAGAACCTCAAAGCCCCGTTGCTCCTTCAGGGTCCAACGTGAGGACCTCCCTGTGGATATTCGGCTGTCGCACCCTTACAGTGCTCCTGTAGAGGGTACCCTTACTGTACCTTACAACCTTTGATCGTCTTGTAATTCCGCCACAGTACTAGGAGTGGCCGCCGTCCCCCAGGGCACCCCACCGTCAAGACCTCGTTACCTACAACCTGTTCATTTAGAGGCCTCCCTCGGCTCAAGCAAGGACATGTTCTTTCCTCTGCTGTCCAGCAACCCAAATTCATTATCAGTTCTGCCGCTCCACAGGACTGGGAACTGTATCAGTAATGTCCCTGAACCTCTAACTATCACTGCAAACTCTGCTATGGAGATGTGCCTATTAGTGCTCCATCCCCTCCATTTCAGCACTGTCAAGTCCAATCGCACCCTCCTGGGAATGGCTCACTCGCGCCCCCTGCACAAAGCAAGGCCTATCTATGTGTAGCCCATAACCTTGCATTTATCCCAGACAGTGTATCGGGGTTCTGTTGAAACATAGTTTGCTAGACTGCCAAGTGCACATTGCTCTGTCCCGGATATGAATTTTTTCTCTACTCCGTATCCGGCTGCCAAGCTGCTGACCTTGCCCGCCCCAACCCTGGGCGAACTAAAAGAGGTTATACTGCTAACCATAAGCGGATGCTGTTGCTAATGATGGTCCTATACATAACTGGTAAACTCTGGGCTGTACTATATCACTTACACATGGTGCAGTACCCTTGGCCCAACACATCAACTTTACAAACCCAGGAGCGAGCCTGAGCTGGCTACCCCAGGTCCATGCTGCACACACCTTACTTTAAGGAGCTCCACCCCACGGAGCATACGTCCCCTCTCCCCTGCTGCGTGCCACAAGTACTGACCTTCAGAAAACTTCTGGAAAAGACCCTTGAGCACCCTCCTAAAGATACCATACCAGTCTTCTGCCCAACTATCCTTGTGGTTACCCCTCCTGTGAACTAAGAGCTGAGGCCAGTATTTGCCTAAGGTACTTGAGAACAACTGGGGCTGATATGTAAGGAGGTCATGTTAATAACACAACCGCTACACTTAACACTGCTTCTACTCTCCCCTACAAGAAGTCAGAACCGGGTTGTCACCTTGCCCCCCAAGAGCACTTAACCAGGAAGAGCATTCAGGCTCAGAGACCGGAGCACCCTTGTCCATTCCTGCTTCCGTTCCCACCTGTCCTTCTCAGAGTGGTGCCTGTGTTCTTTATCCGAATGTCCTGAAATTAGAAAACAGGTTACACTCCAATCCTGGAGGTGCTGACCCAGAACCCCACACACTGGCCCCAGTGTGTTCTTCCCCTGTTCCTGCTCTGAGCCCTGGCAGGCCAGCTTGCTAGCCGTGTTTTGACCATTATAGAATAAAACCTGTGCGTTTCTGGAAGAAATAACAAATCCATGAAAACTGCCCCTAACCAGCATTGACAGGTAAGCCTATTGCTTGCTCGATTGCCAGGATCAGAGCGCCTTACTTGCGCACCAGTTGCTGTACAAACAAACACCTTCCCTTATTGCACATGGGATGCGTGATATGCCAGTTGTGTAAAAGCAAACGCATTTCATTTTTTGTCATAGGGAATGCATGATTTGCCCCCACTCTGCCACTTCTTACAGCGAGAACACCCCAAGTATTGCCCAGTCAAACAACAGATTGGCCAGCCACATAAGTTGTTTTTACAAGCTATAACATCCAATTATTGCACAAGGGCTACCTAATATGCACAGACTCACCAGTTAACTACCACTGTATTACTTCCATGGGGTGTAACCTGCGCGCCCCACAGCAGGGACAGTAATGACACCTGGGGAGAACCTGGGAATACCAGACCCTAGCACACTGCCCGCAGTGTGCTATGACCCTTCTACCTGTTGATAGTTCAGGTGGCCCCTCATGTGAGTAGGGTGGTTCTCCCGCGCGGTTCCTGCATTTAAGACATGAAACATCCATTAGAAGCCATGCCCCCACTCATATACCAAATGGATTGTCTGCAAATGAGACAGGGGCCATCAATGCCCCCCACACTACCAAGGCCAAGCCTGTTTTGTCGGATACGAGAACTAGTTTGCTAACTCGATCGCCAGGATCAGAGCCCATTGCTTGCGCACCAGTTGCTGTACAAAGAACACATTTCATTACTGCGCATGGGCTGCAAGATATGCCCCGACACATCACATGTGTACAAGAAAACACATTTCAATTTTGTCACAGGGCATGCATGGTTTGCCCGCAGTCTCCCACTGCTTACCGTCAGAACACCCCAATTATTGCCCAGTAAATCAACAAATTACCCGGGTTCATCCGATGTTTTACAAGAGAAAACATCCAATTATTGTACAGGAGCTACCTGCTAAGTTCCGATTCACCAGTTGACTATGAATGTATTATTTCCATGGGGTGTAACCTGTGTGCCCCACAACAGGGACAGTCCTGACACCTGGGGAGGACCAGGGAGTCCCGGACCCTACACATTGCCCCCAGCGTGCTATGACCCTTCTGCCTGTTGATAGTTCAGGTGGACCCCCTTGTGAGTAGGGCGGTTCTCCAGCGTGGTTCCTGCATTTGAGACATAAAACATCCATTAGAAGCCCTGCCCCCCTCCATATAGCAATATGGATTCTCTGCAAAGAGACAGGGCCATCAATGCCCCCCACGCCCGAGGCCAAGCTTGTTTGTCATTTACGAGAACTAGTTTGCCCACAATACATACTCGTAAGGAGTTGGGTGGGGCACATACTTGCGTACCTCCAGCGCCAGATGCAGAAGTGTAGTGTCTTGAAACTAAGTCAATTATTCACATGCTAAGTCTAATAATGACCATGGCACTTTGGAGTGTGCATTTGGAGTCACTTCTTAACTCGTCCCCTTACTATTCTTCTCAGAAACACCTCTTCCTCCCAGGCCTTCAAAAATGACCTCAAAGTTCTCCTCCTTCAAAGACACCTCCCAATTTAATTCATGCCCTCTCTTATCTGACGGAAGACCTTTTAATATCTAAAATTCTATTCTCCTTGACTATGGAAGTGTCCTCCCAGTGTGTTCTTGTGGCTAAGAGTCTGCCATAATGGAGTAATATCCTTCTACCTGTGTTTGGACTTTTGTAACATGCACACGCCACTTTTCTCTTGTAACACACTGATTGCTACCTTTTACATTGTGTTTGGTTCCGGTACTTGCACAAGTGCCATCATTGCCTGTGTTTGAGTGTCCTCCATCTATTGTAGTATTATACCTTTACTTGTACATTGTACGCTTTTGTAACTAGCACACGTCACCTTTCCTTCTGTAATGCACCGTTTCCTAACTCTTGTATTGTTAATCCGAGTCAAATTGTCCAAGGGGCCCATCCATGGGTGAACAAATTACTCTACAAACCACCAAATGAAGTAAAAGCTCTGTACAGTCACCGTTAATTGGAAAATAAATCCCACACCAAGCTCTCTCCCCGTGTTGTGGTTTAAATTACTGCATATTCCTGGGGGTAGCTTTGACACCCACACCACTAGAACCACAGAGACTCAAAAGGTTTTGACCCTGCTGGGAGTAGACTCCGTGAGAAGAGGTCAAACATGGGCCCCCATTAGTGGATGCATTAATCCACTAACAAATCCTGCCTGGTGACGGAACCAGCCATTAATGAAAGTTATTTGAATGTAAGTGCACACTCTGACGATTATGTAAAACTTCCCCAGACATTAAATTGTAGCCACAAGGCAGCAGTGAGTTTGCCATACATTACTGAAGTTCTTATTCCTAACATTTGTGGACCCTCGTGCACTCCCATGATTACCCATCACACTGAATTCATTACTAGGCCCACCGCGGTGTTGATAACCTGTGAATTAAATATTATCATCCCTTCATGGCTTTCTGCTGCCGTAACAACTCAAAGTTAAAAAGGTCCAGCGACTGTAAACACAGACTGACAACGAATCCCCGGCGCGACACGTGTGAGTAAAGATGAAAGCAAGGTTAGCAACTCCTCCCTCGCCGCCAGAAAACAGGCTGGTTGTAGAGCCCTGGGCTCGGCCCCTCCAGCTACCAACCAACCACATTCCACACCGCGTGTCCAACCATACCTGCACCAAATCAAATCCCACATCCTCCTTGTCGTATAATCCTATGCCAACAGACAATCTGTAATTAGAAAAACATGTTAGCCTCAAATCACACCTGTTGTCCGTTACATCGGGCCCACTGACCCGAGTGTGCTGGCACCTGTTTACCCATGGTCACTCCCGTGACTTTCAACGAGGCGTCCCCCAGCATCCGTTTCTGAATGGTAGCCTGCATGGACATATAACAAAACTTGAAATTAGCCCCAACCCCGCCCAACATAGACATCACGCCCTGGGGGGGCTGGACGGGCTAGGTGAACTGCACGCTAACTGATCACATGGTTTGGGCCACATAATATCATGGTTTAGTGTCATGTCTGACATCGCATCCGTATCATTGCCATGTGACATCTAACCTACAAGAAGAGAGCAAGAAGGCCTATACCTGGCTCTTTTGATGGACATCCACTTCAGCACTAACCTTGCATGTGTACATAGAAACACTTCTACTTGCCACTGTTCCTCCAATTTTTACCAATCTTGCATCTTAACCAACACATTAAACCCCAAACCCTATGCAAAATTTGATTCTATGTAAAGCGCTCTGACACCTTCGGGTAATGTTCACGCTAATAAGCCCATAAACAAATCACCTAGGCACAGCTCCCGCCAATGGCGTGAGGGAAACAGTACATGGCTTACATAAATTGTGCTCTAATCACTAGTATATGCAGTAAACCTGTGTACTCTCTACCATTCCTATGTATATAGAGATAACTCCAATAACTAGTATATGCAGTAGATCTTTTTACTATCTACCACTCCTATGTGACTCTCAGAGTACATCCATTCGTATCCCTTCTTTAGGTATTTAGAAATTACTACTTGTACATTTGCAATTTTTCTTTGTTTGTATCTCTTCCTTGTGGGACTTAACATCTTGTAATTTGTTATTTTTTCTGCCTGTATCTTTTATGCAACGCATGCAATCCCAAGTCCCATGTTTCGCAACTGGTTCCCACGCAAAGCGTTCCGACACCATTGGGTAAAGTTTGCGCTACATAAATTGCATAAATAACCAAAATAAAAACGTCCGCGTAAGAAATACGTTCACCAGCAATTGCTCCCATGCACCAGCACCGCTCCCACCGCGAAACGCTCCGACACCCATGGGTAAAATCTCTAAACACGGAACATATAAACGCATAAATTATCCCCGGCAATGCCTCTGCTCGCCCCCCCTCATGCCTGCTCTGTCTGCGCCACGCCCCTACAAATCTCAACGTGGGCAGGGCAAGGGAGAAAACCGCAAGAGATGCGACTCCCAAGGGCACACGCATGGAGGATGAAAGGCCGACCTGCCCACCGCGACCCCCGGCCAAGCCAGCAAGGAGCCGTAGGACGCCTCAACCCCCTTGCCACAGACCTGGGACGGCACACACAGGGAGACCGGCAACAAGGGGCACAAACAACAAGGAGCCGCGGCGCGTGCACCAGCCACCGTACAACAAGGCAAGAAAGGGGGGCAGGCGGGGCAGGGGGACACCGCACGAGGAGGCTGGGGGGACAGAAAGGGCCGCCAGGGAACGCAAACCCCCCCAACCCAAGGGACCCGCGGCAGAGGGACGGCCGCGTGGCAACACCGCACCACAACAGGATCAACATTTATAAAACCCATCTACATTGACCACAGCGCCTCGTGCCCCACGTGCGATGAATGGCCCGCGCTGCCCACCAAACCCACCATCGTACTCCCGAAGAATGGCCTCCGGCGCACAAAATTCACCAGCAGCGGAGGCGAAGCCCAACGCTGCCCGTGCCTCTACCCCACCTGGAAGCCCAATCCGATCTGTGCAATGTAAACAGGCCTCTGTCAAAGCGAAGCCCGGCCTCAAACAAAGCACAGACCCCGCATCAAACATCCCCCCCTCCCCCGCAAAGGCACCGACCGACACCCGCACTGACCCCAGACCACGCGACCGCAGCCCACCCCCCCCTGCACCCAAGGGGGGCAGCCCCCGACTAGCAAGGACCCGAGATGAACCCAGGAGCAGGAATGGGGGCAGGAGGGAAAACACTCACCTCACAAAAACAGCATCCGGGCAGCACCGCTCGTCCAGGTCAAGAGGGAGAGGGTCCGTCCACGCGGCCGATCAGGGGTCAAAGAGGGCATCAGGCCATATACCTTCAGCTCTGCCCCTCCCCCGCCAGAAGTGACATCATTGGAGACCCTCCGGGTCCCAAACACTAGACCGCTCTTTGGGGGTCTGTGCCATCCTGTGGCACTAAGGGTGGCCGCCCTCTTAGGTGGCCCCCTTCGGTGGCCCGGGGCAGCCTGGCATTCACCGAAAATCAGTGTGAAAACCTGGACCGGACCTCAGTTAGTCTGTCCCAGCCATGGCCATTGTAATTCATTTCTGTCTGTCCACCTCCACAAGCGGCAGCGGGACAGCAGGAAGACACCAAAAATGAGCACACTGCTGACAGTACCAGTGCCGCTTTCCCCGCCCAAACCCTGTGCTAAGATACAGTGAGTGTGCCTCCCCAGTTTACGCTTCATTTACATTAACTGTATGGGCTGCCCATAGAATATGTGTGTCGGCAATATTGGAATGTTAATAAACATACACAGAAGCTGATGAAGCAGCACTATATTGAGAAGTGGTATTTGTCCCCTCATTAACGGGAATCACAGACCCATAATTCTCATTCACCATCTCTCTGTATACTGCAAATCCGTATTTATCATTTTTTTTGCAGATTTACATAGCACCTTACCCAAGCATCACAGAGCATTTCACATTTTTAAGGCCAAGAGATTAAGTGATTTGCCTGGAATCACAGGATGCCTCATCTTTCATACCCGAAAAATCTCACCACTCTGTTCCTCCACTGCAGCGGGAGTTCCAAGTCCAAACCAGGTATTTACCTGTCGGAGGCACATAACAGCACCTGCATGGACTGTACACCTAAGCTTTCTCCCAGCACTACATACACACTCGATGCTGTGATGCCAAGATACATCTTGGCTCCCCAGGGCTATCTTTTATTCTCATTTTAATTTTCCATGGAATCTACACACTAATTCAAACAAGGTGAGGGCTAGGATAAATGTTACCTTCATGGCCACTTTCTTACTCTTGATCGTAAACTCTATCAAATTATTGGTGCCCTAACATAACCCCTTCAGTCGTTCGTCAGAATATGCATTACTTGGCTCAGTGTTTTAGGAAGGGAAGTGGCGGGTGTGTGTATATGTGCGGGGATAGGGCATTTGACATGCATGATGCATGTTGCACCGAAGTGCAGAGCTCAGTTTTAACAGCTGGAGAACCAACTTGAGGTCATGCTTCTAGTTGCCAGGATGCGCAAATTTTTTGTTTGTTGTTTATTCTGTTTAAGGGGGTGTTATGCTTACACTCAGGAGCATAAAGAACACGAATTGTCATAGCCAATAGGTCTCCCTTTTGGGACCTTATAAGTATTTAGTTATGCAGCACAATATTCTTGGTGCAACAACAACTGTTGCATGGCTAAACACTTATAAGGTCCCAAAAGCGAGACCTGTTGGCTATGCCAATGCTTGTTGTTCTTGATATGTCAAGTTAATAAGAGATTTGGAGGCATATTTATGAGTTCTGGCGCATCTCTGCAAATCAGCAGGGATGCGCCAGAACAAATGCGTCACACAAAACTACCCTTTTGTCACGGTGGATGCGGCGCATTTACAATGCGGCGCGGCGTGGCGCAAGAATAGGTAGGTGCGTGACGCATCTCATGACGTAAGGGCGGCGCTTTGCTGGAGTCGCATCGCAAGCGCGACGCGACTCAAGCAATGCTCGGTTGTGCCCTTACTTAACGTGCTGCGTCAGTCCTTACGGCTGTTTCAAGCAGGCGTAAGGAATTGACGTAGCAGCGTCGCACAGGTGCCTGCGGGAAATCTTGTAGATTTCAAGCAGGCACTTTTGCGAGGCGCACCTGCCCCGGAACGCCCACCCTGCGCCGGAACGCCCACATGTGACGCAGGGCTTTACAAGGTGACGCATCTGCCTAGATGCGACACGTTGTAAATGGGTCGCAGGGATGCGCCACGTTTACGCCGCCGTTGCGTGACGCAACGGCGGCGTAAACATGGCGCAAGTCCAACATAAATCTGCCCCATGAACTATAAAAGAGATGGGGCCCGATGTAGGTCGGTCGGTAACGGCCGAAAATACCGATTTTCGGCCGTTACCGAGCGGAATCGAACCATCGGGATGTAGGAGTCCGAAATCCGTCATATTCGGTAAATTACCGATTCGGTAATTAAACCGAATCGATAAAATACCGAATCGGAAAAAAACACAGAATCGGTAATTTTACCGATTCGCTAACATACAGAATAGGTATATTTACCGATTATATATGTTAGCGATTCGGTATAATACCGAATCGGAAAAAACACAGAATCGGTAATTTTACCGAATCGCTAACATGAAATCGGTAAATATACCGAATCGGTAATTCTACCGATTCGGTAAAATGCAGATTCTGTAAATAAGAAGTGTGAAAATTGAAGAGTGAGATGTAGGTAAGCTCAGCAATACCGATTTTGCCTAAAAATCGGTATTTAAGAGTCTGTATTTACCATGGATTGGAATCAGGTGGTAACCAGGTGCAACCTATAAAAACGGACCCAAAATGCAATTCTTCTTGCACCATGGCGGCATTTTATGTCATTGCAAGACGGCTACGGCTACAGGAGGAAGGAGAGAGGGAATGGCTGAGACAGGAGCAGGTCTACAGGTAGAGGGTGACCCTGTGCATGCTCACAGAAGCAGAGATCCTACAGAGATACAGGTTGGCCCCAGACACCATCACTGACCTCATCAGGGACCTCCAACCACTGTTGGCCCACCCGACCCCAAGGGCACACGCAATCCCAACACAAGTGCAGGTGCTATGCAGCCTACACCTGCTTGCGTCTGGCAGCTATCAAAGTGTAGTTGCTGTGGCAGGAGGGGTGACCCAGAGCAGCCTGTCAAGGTTTTTCCACAGATTCCTTGACGCCATGATACAGAGGATGGACCAATACATTTCCTTCCCTGCAACCCATGCGGAACTGGTACAAACTAAAGCAGACTTTTACCAGATGGCAAGATTCCCCCACATCATTGGCTGCATTGATGGCACGCACATTCCGATTTGCCCCCCTGCTGACACAGAATACTTATACCGTAACCGGAAGTCAACGCACACCATTAATGTGCAGGTGATTTGTAATGCTAAGTGCGTCATCACAGACCTGGTTGCAAAATTCCCAGGGAGTACCCACGACTCCTACGTCTTCCAAAGCAGCGGCATCCATGCACGGCTGACGGCAGGGGATTTTGGTGAAGGATACCTCCTAGGTGAGACACATTGTCAGACCCCCATAACAAAAATAGCAGTGTGAAGTACATGTATGCATGTGAGTAACGTTACCCCTTTTTCTTCTAGGCGACAGTGCATATGCCCTCCGCTCATTCATACTCACCCCCTACCTCAACCCCTCAACACCCAGCCAAAGGAGGTATAACCGGGCCCACAAAAGCACAAGGAATGTTGTAGATTGGACCTTTGGCATCTGGAAAAGCAGGTTCAGATGCTTGCACAAGAGTGGAGGTGCAAGGCAGTATACCCCCATCACCTGCTGCAAGATGATTGCTGTCTGTGCAATGTTACACAACCTTGCGGTCAAGAAGGGCACTGAGGTAGAGTTATCAGACTACGAGGACCAGGACGACGACATTGCTGTGCCACAAACCCAACCTGCTGGAGTGTCAACACCAAGTGATGGCAGATACAGACGGGAGGAAATAACAGACAACTTTTTCTGAGTGAGTACAGATGAACACACAGGTTATGGATGTGAAAAAAAAATGTTTTTTAATGTAGGAAGAACGTTCAAGCACTGATGTGCAACAAGTGAAAATAGGAAATTGTATGTGGGGACTGGAAATGCCCCGGGTTGCCTCACCCACACTGGCAGAGTCATTTTCTGAGGCACTTCACAGTGCCACTGGGATGCTGATCACCCCCTTCAGCATGGCCTGCTGCCTCTGCGGAGTGCCTGCTGCTCCTGCGCGGCTCTGACACAGCGCTAGCCGGGCTGCTGCGGCTGCTGCTGTCCTCAGCCTCGGCCACGTCCAGGGCAGGATTGACCACTGTATTGGAAATGATGAGGGCCTCCATGGCACTGGTGATCTTGGCCATGCCCCTGGTCACCTCCGCAGTGTGTTGTGTCAGGCTCTCTTCCAAATTTACCCCTCGGCGACATAGCTGGGATGTTGCGGCGGCAAGCCGGTTAATTGCCCTGTTTTGTACTTGGGCATCCCTGCGCCTTGTGTGCTCATTATGTTCCATCTTGGCACAAAGCTGTGTGATGGTGGTTGTCATGCGTCCCATTCCTGTGGCAATGTCTCTGTTTGTTTGTCCACCTCCTTGTTGCTTGCCACAAACTCACCAAAGCCCTTTGCCATTTCTACCATCTGCAGGTTGTGTGCACGCAATTGGCGGTGGCATGCCAGGATGGATTTTGCCTGCTGGCGCTGGATTGGCACCATGCTCCCCTCAAGGCCTTGGAACACTGTGCCCTCTCTTGATGGACATGCACTGCTGGGAGTGCGTGGTCGGCGATTGGTGCTGGCCTGCTGGGTGGGCTGCTGTGCTACAGGTGTCGCTGGTGTGGGTGCTGGTGCCTGACCCGCAGCTCCCTCCATGATTGTCAATGGGGCCACAATACTCCTCCTGGCTGGTGATGTGGCAGGTGCTGGCTGGGACCGTGAGGGGGAGTTCTCAGCTGAGAACACTAATGGGGGGGGATTGTGATAGTTGGGGGGAGTGGGGAAAAACGAGGGCATGTACAGGGTCGTCCTCATTGAACATGGCACTGCTGTCCTCCTCCTCCTGCGAGGCATCCATGGTGCTTGGCCCTGCCACCACACTCTGCGCCGTCGCTGGAGCTGTCGCTTGTGCAGCTGATGCTCCACTGCCTGCGCTGCCTGATGTTGCCCCTAGGTATAAAGAAGCATTTGTGAACTGAGTGCAAATGTCTTACATTCACTAAAATAAAAGCATTGCACATGTCACTTTCATTACTCTGATTCTTTTTTCAAGTGCCTTGCAGATTAATGTGCACTGACAAATGTTCCTACATTAGCTGACTACATTTCACATTATGCATTGCTCATGTATGGTGCTAGCAGTACTGGACTGGGGTTTGACTGTACATTGAGGCTATAAGGGATAGGGGAGGTGTCTGGTTGGGTGTGTCATGCTGCGCATGCTTCTTACCTTTTGCTGTAGCTCTGGCTGAGCTGTCCATGTCCCCTACTCCCACCACACTCTCCGTCTCGATGGTCGTGGCCACCAGTTCCTCCAGGTCAGTCAGGGTGGGCGCGGGGTTCCTGCCTCCACCATTCAGACCTGCCTGCTTGTGGAGGTCTGATAATTTCCTCTTGGTGAGGCTCCGGATGTCATAAAACCTCTTCTTGAGGTCCTCCAGGCTCCTGGGGGTCACACCAACTGCATTGACCCTCTCACTTATGGCACTCCACAGTTTCCTCTTGGTAGACTCTGGGACTGTGAGGGACAGCCTCCCATAGAGCTGCCTGTGGACCCTCGCCACCTCCTCCACCAGTACTTGCAGCTCCATGCTGCTAAACTTCACTTTGCGCTTCCTATCAGCCTTCTGGCTCTCTGAGCTGCTTGCCATTTTCACTGTCTGCAAAGTCAGCTCCAACTCTCTCTGCTGCTCCCTCTCACTGCTCAGCTCTGGCTACCTCTCCAGAAAGTTCTGATGAGTTGCACCTGCCTGTGTAGCCACTCCCTGGTAGGGTGGGGGAGGGTGGTTCCACCTCATTGGCTGTTTGAATTGGTTTCACTTTTACTTGCTGGCCGATTCGGTATTTACCGATTCGGTATTTACCGAATCGGTAATTGCCGAATCGGTAATTGCAGAATCGGTAATTGCCGAATCGGTTTTTCCAATGCATTCCTATGGCCCTTTTGGCCCATAGGATTGTATTGTCATTACAGATTCGGTATCTACCGATTCGGTAATTACAGAATCGGTAAGTATCGAAACACGCTACCGATTTTTACCGATTCGGTATTTTACCGAATTTTTTTCTCTACATCTCATTTTCCGATTTCTGAATACCGATTCGGTAAAAATCCGTATTTAAAAATCGGTAAATGACTTTTACCTACATCGGGCCCTAGGTCTGAAAAGCTCAGCCTCACACATGTAAAGTGCAACCCACACATCATGGAAAGCTCCACCTCACTCACACAAAAGGCAACACCACTCTTGCCCACATTAGTGAGGACTAGTGCTTCAGAAACAGAGTTTGAAGAGGTTGGACCTATAAAACAGCAAACATAAACTAACTGATAGCACAGGCAACCTCACACGCAGCTTTGCAGATCACAGCCTCGACAGGCTAGCATCAGAGGAGACTTGCTGCACAGACTATGAACAGACTAAGATAGGTCAGTCATGTAAACTGTACACACGGATTCATGCACAGAGAGTATAGAACAGCTGGAACGCATCAGGCATTGTAAAACACTGTAGACTGAGAAGTACGCAGCCAAAGTGCTACACGCCCTTGCAGCCGCCCACTGCTCCCGGCGGGAAGCTAAAGTGTTGCGTGCATGGCATGAATGTAACAATTTGTCAATGACGGCTAAAAGCACGACAAAGATACATACATGTGGGTTATATTTGAAGCAGTGCACATCATCAGGTGGGGATGTGACGTTAGATGAGGCATGCACGTTTCTGCACAAGGCTCAGATGAGGCCTGTGTGTTTTTGTTTAATCACCGAGTACATCAGTCAAAGAAGAGAAACTTCTGAGGCGCTTCACTGAAAAGCAAACATACCAAACCTTCTAAGGGCACCGAGGGTTGTGTAAGGCCAAGTGTATGTGTGTGCATGATATTGTGTCTAGGTGAAGTCTGTGTGTGCAGTACATGAGATTGTGTCCAGGTGGAATATGTCTGCATTTCTGAGTGTGTCTAGGGCGGTGAAGTCTGACTAAGTATGCATCAGTCAGATTGTGTGTGTCTAGGCAAAGTGGAGTGTGGATGAGATTGTATGTGTCCAGGCAGTGTGTGAGTGTGCCTGGGAGACTCAGTCATAGCTTTGTGTGTGGATGAGCCAGCCGGAAAGAATGCAGCTGATTAAAAGTTGAAACCAAGCTGGCTAGAATATTTTCGTGCTGTGCTGTTCCTGGGGGGAGGCAGTTAGTGTTTTGAGGGGGGGGGGAGGCTGTTGAGAAAGGGGTTTTAAGTTTGTTTTTCTCCGTTGTTTTCCTCTTTCTTTTGTTCTTACACCTGCATTGCTCTTCACTCTCCTTGTTCTCTTATGAAAATGTCAAAGTCATAATGTATTCCGTTTATTAAATGTGCTATTTGAAGAATAAAATCTGTTTAAAAAAAACCACTGCTGTCAACCAAGAAACACCCCTGCATTTGAAAAGGGGAGTGCCCTCAGTCAGAATAACATGCCAGCTTTGTTGTAATTTCACAAAAGTTGGGTAAAGGGCCTGATGTGCCAGTCATTGTAAACTTATTACATCTGGGGCACTTTTTCTGTATTGTGAACGAAGGGTGTGTAATATCTATGATGGCTAACACAGATCTAAAAAACCTCAGGTAAAACCCATCCAACCTCCTTCAATCGCAGCCGTGTTGCTCCTTTTGCTTCCCTCTTTTGGGCACCTCCACTGTCTCACAAACTGTCGAGGGCAGAAGGGGGTGTTGATGATGGCACCACGTGACCCGCTGCTAGAAAGGTTTCTAGTGCTGCAACTGGGAGTAGAGGGCAATAGGAGGGGTGAGGAGAGTTAAACAAAGTTTTTGGGGCTCAGGTCCTGCCCTTGCCATGCTCACTAAGTGGTTGGGTGGGAGGTTTTAAGACGTCACATGACTTGCCAAACACGAAGTGTGTTTGGCAATCCCTTGACTTTCGGCAAGGCGTCAGTCAACACAGGTCCAAAAAACAGCTAGACACTGCATTCTCTTCATAAACAAGAAGTGAAGTAACCAGGCCCGGACTGGCCGTAGCGGGCACCGGGCAAACCCCGGTGCGCTGCACCGGTGGGGGCCGTTTTTGTTACAGGGCCGTTTTTGCAGCATAGCTGCAAAATCAGCCCTGTAACCAAATCGGCCGAAAACCGGCCCTGGCAAAGAGCCAGGTGGCACCTCCAACACCCCCGAGTGGGGAGGGAGGGCCGGCCGAGCACTTTACCAGGGCCGGTTGTGGTTCCCAGTTCGGCCCTGGAAGTAACCGCTATGCTGCAAGACAAAACAGTTTAAATAGCGTGTGATGCGCTGTAAACTCTGCTACGCATCGAATCATGGAGCCCTTGCCAAACTGCGCAATCCGCTTGGAGCACCTATGTGGCAAAACTCTGTGAACTCCATCGGTGGAGCGTAGTTCACTTCACGGTCCACCCATATAAAAGAGATGGGGGAGCAGTATGTTTTTTTAGAAGAGTTACCACTGCAGATTGAAGCAAATTGGGTATGTGCCAGATGTGAGGGAATGGTTGACAAGAAAGGTCAGGCAGAGAAGAAAGCTGGTTGTGAGCGCAAGAGTTTTAATGATTAAAATAATCAGCGAAAATGATTGGATAGTGCACTAAAATCGTTACATTGATTGATAATCCGACTGTGCTCCTAGGGGTATATTACAGTGAAGTGGGGGAATATAGGTGGATGAGGCTCCTTGCTGGAAAAGCCTGGATTGGATGTCCTGTCCTCCAAGGATGAGTATGCATTAAGAGGCCTCTTAAGCTTCTCTCAGTCCACTAGAGGGAGAAAACAATGACTATGTCCCAAGTTTCTCTGCCTGCTGGGAGAAGTCCTCCTGGTCATCCCTCAATTACTCAAGTACAGAGGGCTAGCTTATAAACACTATGGGCCAGGTGTACGGCCCACCAACTTGCGAGTCGCATATTGCGTCGCATATAAGACTTGCAAATTGGCATAGATAACAGTGTCTCAGACACTGTTAGCAAATCCTAATGGGGTCACAAATTGCATGCCTCGTGAATATTAATGAGGCAGGCGCAATTTGCGACCCCATTCGGAATGGCTAGCACTCCCAGGGATGGTGGCTTGCTGGGGTCAGCACACCAACATGTCTGGGACTGCTTTTAAATGAAGCAGTCTTTTTTTTTAAAATGCAGCCCGTTTGTCTTAAAGTAAAACAGGATGCATTTAAAAAAGAAAAACGAAACTTTTCAGTGAAAGTTTTTTTAAGGCCAGGCAATGGTCCCTGGGACCACAGCCTGCCCTTAAAAATATTTTCTCACCTACCCCCTGGGGACCCCTTCTCTTTTGCGAGTGGTTTACCACCTGCTTGAAGTAGAAGGTAAACTGTGAGCACATGGCATGGTGACGTCCCTTCCTAATAGCGGGAGTCGCAAATGCTATTTAGTTCGTGACTCACAAAATAGCATTTGTACATGCCATTACCCTTTTTTGTGGTCGCAAAAGAGAGGCTATCCAGTTTGCAGCCGCAAAAAAGGTCGTTCATCTGTCCCAAAGTGTCTATCAGGCAGGGTTTTTGCACATTAAATTCATAGTGATCAGCTAAACAGTCATGAGTCCTCCTGCTTTTCTGTCCTGTAGTAAGTAACAGGAGGCCAATCACTAGAGCCTTAGTGAGATATTCCACTCCCTTGGTGCCAGTAGAAGTAAGGATCCTTCGAACTTCTTTTTTTAGCACTCAAAATCCTACTCTTCCTTCAGTATGTTTCTTCGCAGGTCCAAGAATGTTCTGAGCAAGTGATGACAAGGTACTAGCGGCCATATCATATACACTAGCTAGTGGCTTAAAAACTCCCATCACTGAATTCCTACTGCTTTCTCACTGAATTCCCACCTCATTTTTTAGCACAAAATTTCTGACCTAAGTGCACACTCTCCCAGAAAGACCTAACTAAAATACAAGCATGGGCAAAAGTTCAATTACACCGGCATACTATTTTCGGGGAATTCGTGTTACACCTGTTACACAAAATTCCAGAAACTACACCATTGTGCCTCTTCTCATAATTTTCTGCTGTTCAGAGTGAAAATGTTCCAGAAGGGTACAATTCACAATAATTCACTGTACATTTTTTATTACAAATTAATACAAATTGTGCTATATGCACAAGAACAACAGAACATGAGTGGCTGTTTTCATAGTTCTCTTGTTTAAATTAATTCAAGCATTCCATCCATCACTGTTTTGTATACTTATTGTGTTGCCCTAAGTGGGATGGGTATGCATACGTTACTCCTATGCTCACTGTGTCTCTGGAACCAAGCTGTACCTGGCTGAGGAGACCATAACTAAGGCAAAACTGTTTCAGGGTTGCTTATGTTCTAGTTCAGGGAGGACCTGGCTTGGCAGTCCAGGCTGGACTGTTTCTATCAGAGCAGTGGAGCAGTGTCAAGACTGATTTTCTTATACTGCTGTTTGGTTCCTACTAATTAAATAAGACTGTGCATTTTGACAACATAGAAGAACTATAGGCCGATTTCTCTCTTGCCTTTTCAGGCCAAAATTACGGAGAGAGTGGTCAGTAGGACCCTCTCAAACTCCCTGGAGCAGCATAAACTGTTGGAAGATGCTCAGTTCAGCTTCCGGCTGACTCACGGTACGGAGTCGGCCCTGGTGACCGTGATGGATGAACTTCGGTCGCGGGCAGACAGGGATCAGGCAGCGGTTCTTATCCTGCTTGACCTGTCTGCCGCGTTCGACACGGTCAACCATGGGACTCTGTTGAGCGGGCTGGAGAAGGTGGGGGGTGAAGGGCTGTGCCCTGAAATGGTTCCAATCTTTCCTCACGGGTCGAACGCAGGCGGTCTACCTCCCTCCCTATCGGTCTGAACTGATCAATATCACACATGGGGTACCACAGGGCTGTTCTTATCTACATATATATGAAACCTCTGATTGCAGTTGTTAAAGAACACAGGATTAACATCACAAACTACGCCGATGACACACAGCTTATCCTCTCATTGGAGGGAGAACAGGCTACCTCTATCGAGGAGTTTCACTGTTGTTTGCGGGCCACGGCTCAGTGGCTGAAGGGCAACTCTCTACAATGCCGGTAAAACAGAGGTACTCTTCTGTTCTGCGGATAGGGTTCCCTCAGTGCTGCCAATTACCTTTTGGCCTAGTGATGTGTTGACAGCAGTGAGACCAGTGGATAAGGTTCGCAATCTAGGCATCATGTTTAATAACAAGTTGACCATGGAGGCCCAAGTTACCAGAACGGTGGGAAGCTGCCTTGGGATCATTAGATCATTACGTAGAATTTTCCCTCTACTACCTTCTCAAGCACGGGCACTAGTTGTACAGAGTACAGTTTTGAGCAGACTGGACTATTGTAATGCCCTTCTGCTTGAATCTTCTAAGTTACTTGTGGACAGACTTCTTAGAATGCAGTTGACTGCAGGTGCAGCTAAACTCGCTTTGGGCTGGCCTAGAAGGTCTTCGTCCTCCCGGGCCCTGGCAGAATTACACTGGCTCCCGGTGGGACAGAGATTTCAGTTCAAGTCCCTTTGTCTTGTGTTTAAAGCCCTGCACGGGATGGGTCCTGTCTTGTTGCAGAGGAAATTTGAGTGGTATGTCCCAGCCAGAAACCTTCGTTCCGCCTCGGCTAGACTAGATCGCGAGGTTTAGGAAAGAACCTTTACGGTTGCTGCGGCCAGGCTGTGGAATGGGCTTCTCCTGGAATTGACACAGATCAGTGATCTCCTTCTTTTTAGAAGGGCGTTAAAAATGTTGTTGTTTCTGATAGTCTAGTTGCTGTATTGCCCTGCATCAGTTTGCCCTGTTGTTTTATTTGTTCGCCTCTTGCCATGTACTCTGAGTTCTCCAGTGCCAGGATGCCGTCAGGTGATAGAGCACTTTATAAATGAAATAAATAAAATAAATAAAAAATCTAAATATGGAGATTGAGTCCAGGCATATAATCAGGATATGTTGACCTGCTTACTGTGCACCATCTGGACCCCTTACCGTGACAGGATATCGAATGATGTCTTCAACTTCAGAACATTACCACTCTAATTCCATCAAGAAAATTGTGAAAACAGTTATAACCTTATACAAGAAATACACGTGTAAAATACATGAGCTGCAATTATTATTAGATGGAAAGAAAGCATTGTTACCAACATTACAAGAATGGCGAAAAAGGATGAATAATTCAACCATTATAATTATTGAACTGATTATATGAATATATGAAAATATATCATAATAATACTCTTACCTAGTACTATCTATCATATAGAGAGCATACTGTGAATGTGTTCCGCTAGATCGCTTGGAGCAGCCTAACTCTCCATTTACCTTGGTGTGATGTATCCGTAATCCAGTCTAGTGTAGAACAGGCCAACGTGCTTTGCAGGATAGTGATGACAGTCAGCAAGGCTGGAAATCGGTCACAGGTGAACGTCCATGATAACCCATCGAAGTGCTCCTCTGGCGAGCTAAAGCTCAGCACCAGTTTATGTAATAAAAAACAGGCAGGTTCTATTTGCACTGTGACTGAAGTCCATTCTTCCTGATATTGTTAGTCTTTCCGATTCAGAGCTGTCTCCTGACGGACAACAAAATACAAGGGCAGCATATTTAGTGTACTTTATCCTTCAACAGAATGTAGAGTATCGTGATAAAATGCTTATGAAGAAATGCGTGTTGCAAGCAGAACATTTTCTGAGTACATTTTCATTTATGTGCAAAGCATGTTAAAAGTCACAGTCTAAAAAGATGTCAAGTTAAAACATCAACTTGCAAAATGGTAGATTTTGTGCACAGAACCAAATGAACCTTATTATATTCACTCCTTGGATGAAGGGAGAATAATACTTCAAACTAAAATTAAAGGCATATCCGAAAAATTAAACTTAATATATGCATAGGCTCATAAAAATATAAAATAATGAACTTTAATATGGAAGCAGAATGAAAGCCAAATTTCAATCAAAAATGGCAAATTAAAACACGCAATTAATAAATGCATATGAGCAATAAAAAAAATAAAAGATGGCAAATTAAAATTCAGGAAACTCCAGGAATATTTCTCATCTTCCGAGATTCACTGGGAACCATGATGCAACCAGCTTTCACAGACAATATTTCAGTTGAGCCCGGGACCACAAGTTCCAAAGAAGAAACATGGCCATATCCAACCCAATCACCGTTCGCTGATGGTGTGTCAGCCGGTAGTGTAGCCACAGAGGAGGAGCCAGGATCCAAGAATCCAGGAGCCACAGCATCCAGTAAAGGCTCATAGTATGTATTCTGTAAAAACGACAATCTCTTAGGACAATACTGAAAATTAATGCTAAGCGGATACATCAACAGATCCATATCCGAAAATGGAACCTGTTTCATCCCAAGACATACAACTAGAGCACACTCGAAAGTGCACAGTAGACAATGGAACACAGGCTGTATGCAACCATTCAGGTCGAAAGGACAAAGACAATTCGTCATTTAGTTCTTGAAGCAAAGATGCGCCAAAATACTGCATCATAGGTTTACGACACAGTAGCACATTTGGTAGTTCCAATACCATCTAGCCATGAGGTGGAACATCCATTGCTAAGCAGCAAAAATAGTACCAAAATCGGAATAATAAGAAAAAGCACCAGTGATATGCCTCCTTGTAAATGAGAGAAGCGCCAAACGAACTTCCATATTCATTTCTACGGAGAAATACTTCAGTTTTTCCATTCCTACATCTGAAATTGAAAGGCAGGATCCATATCTCATGTACAAATCTCTCCCCTAATGTCTCATAACTGCCTTCCTGAAAATGTTTCAAACAAGACATGAAATTAAATGTAGAAATTGTCTATATAATATATCTGTGTACTAATCATTCTGCAGACAATGGTTCAACTACTGTAAATGGCAATTTCTCTAAATGCTCTAAGTTTAAACACTGTGCAAGTTACGGCCTTCGCCATTATTTTTGGTGAGCGTGTTAAATTATAAGGTGAAAATAAATCAATTACATTTAGGTACTTCCAAGGCACAAGACCCGATTATAACATTTGCAACATCCAACTTAATTTCATAATTGATCTAAGTTGACTTTGCCCATGTTGTAAGAGCGACATTTCACTTAGTATGATGTCAATTGCTGAGAACACAATGTTATTCAAAGAATAAATCTTAGTTATTAATGTAGTCATGCCATTATTAATAATAGCCACTTTCTTTTCTAAATCAGCCCTGTCAATTTCTCGTGTGATTCAGCAGCTTCTTCCTGTGAAACTTTCAAACGTTCATTATATATGGCATATGAAAAGCATTTATGACGTGATGTTCTAGGACCTAAAAATAAATCCTATAAATCCATGTTATCAGAAAGGAGAGATAAGTGTTTTTTCACCTCATCTAAAGTTGAATGTTGTAAGTATTGATGGCATAATTTTCCTACACTGTATGTAGTGACCGCTCCAGAGTGGTGTGTCTGTGGATAATGTGGGTCTGGTCTGTTTGTTTTGAAACCCTTCACGTTGTTTAAAACACGTGTATGATAACTATTAGCATCTAATGGCCATACAAGCCACCAATTCAAGTTAGAATGTTAAGAATTGTATGTTGTCTTTGTATCAGACAACCTCTAAACAAAGCCTCATTGTCCTGGACATACCAATATTTTGTTCTCCAAACTGATTTCAAATCAATATTGTCTTTCCAAAAGTCGTAACCCAGTAAGGACAACTGGCAAATAAAGGAAGCAAAACAAATCAACTTAATTTTGTCAGCATATTGTTCTTTGCAGTGGAAAGTTTAAAATAATAGGACATTGGGTCTTCAGGGTTGTTGCCAGTAAAATACGCAACTTTTTCAGGTGTATTTGTGAGCTACCCACTGGCGGTGTTGGATAATTTTTCTTATTGTGTAAAACTTAAATCTGCATGTGAGGTGCTAACTATGTGTACCTAATGGTGTTCCTAGTGATGATAACGAAACATTTAACATTAATTATTTCTTCCACTACACATATCTTCACCCTCAAATACGGTATAAAAGTCTAGCTCAATAAGCGTAGAAACAATAGTATTTACATCACAATCATCAGAGTGATTATATCACTTAATGAGATTTAAAAAATATAAGGGATCAGTAGAGTCTCTGTAGGACCAAAAATATCAAATAGGACCATGTCCCAAACAATGCCATCTGGAGTTTGAAATCCAGAGATGTTTTAAAGGTACAGGTCTCTTCACAGTTTATGTGATGATGAATAAGGCTTTAATACCTAGGTTACCAGTTCAACAGCAGCACGTTCACAGAGATAATGTCCATGTAAGAGCAAAAAGAGAACTGTCACAAATCCAATCCAAATGAAAAGGAAAAGCAATGAAGTAGCAATCTAAATATAAATTCAAGGTGGGACAAGGTAAGTCTGTTTTAGCTAAATTATAAATGCACAAATGCCATATAATACTGTGTGTGATGAATCGGAAACAAAGTTAATGGCGGCAAAATAGCCAGAGGCAGTCTGTGCAAAAACAAGACCTCATGGAGCGGTGTAGAACTGGTAGATAGCCCCAAAGGTGGATTATAATAAACAACTTTGTTGTTGGAAGTGGCAGTTGAAGACTGTGAATTCACATACAGTGTGTGTATGATGTCGGTAGAAGTAACGAAACTCAAGTGACTGATATCCCCCAACGGGAGTAGAAATGTCTGTATGTTTAATGCTTTTAAATGGACTTTCTATATGGTAGTGAGAGGAGAAAGATAACCGCCCAGGACCCCTCATATTCTACTGTGTAGGACTGTCCACATGGTGCGGTTCTATGATATCTACGGAGACAAATCTATTGTGTTTACAACCAACAAGGGGTGGCAAAAGTACTGGTCCTGTGCCTTCAACTGCCAGGACTGGCACCAGCGCTCTGTAGGATAGCCCAAACTTCATTTGCTAACAATATTCTCTTGAATTATATTCCCAATCTTTGAAATCCAGACAGGAATTGCTGGTTGCAACTTAACTTCTTCAGTGGCTGAATGTTTTTTCAGCTTGTTCAAACAATCAACTCAGAAGTCTTTGAGTTCCTCTAAGACAGCCAAACTTTCATCGATTGCAAAAGGCGTATCCTCCATTATTGTACCAGGAATATCATGGACTGGAACCCACATGTGGATAATGAACAGGACTACATAGGGAATGCGGCCGCCTAAGGATCTTCTGGGCAGATTATTTCAAGCTCTAAGAACACCATACAGATGATGGATCCAGCTACGATAAGAACCTAGTAGTCTAGCTGTTAAAGACTCTTTCAAGTCATGATTTTCCTCTCCACTATTGCATTTCCCTCAGGATGATAAGTGGAGGAATAGTGCACAGCCACACCCAGGGTTCCCATGGTATCACAGTGAGCCCTAGTGGCAAGCACCAATACCTGGTCTGAGTGGAATGCAGCTATTACATATGTCCAGATGAAGAGTTGCAGCTCTTTCATAACAGTTCAAGCATTAGCCAATCAGTGTGGCCATACAAATAGGAATCTAGAACGCAAATCCACTGCTAATAAAATGTATTTAAAGGAACAGTCAGAGATTAATGGCCTGCATTGGTTGAGATACACACGAGCCAATGGCTTGTTTGAAATTAGGAGAGGTGTCTGTTGTCGGTATGTTGCAGTGGAAGCTTTTCTTTGCTGACTAATGTCACAGCTACGGACATATTGCTTTGCCAGTATAGACCTGGCCACCAATAGTGTTGCTGTAGTAATGACACTGTAGCTGCCACACCTGCATGGGCAGAAGATAACCCCCCATGAGCATCTATCACCAATTCTAGTCTGCTGTCTGAATTTGGAATCACTGAATCCTCCACTCTCTGAATAAGAGCAAAAGGTATATGTTGCGCTCTCAATAGCTAGGAGTATGTTGTTGGATATTTTTTTAGGTAATGAGTGTCACAGCTTGAAGCTGTCACAGTTACCATGATATATCTACCCACTCTCCTATGGGAATGAGTAATTGCAGCTACAACAGCAGTCTGAACTGCTGCCTTTGTGGCTTCATCAGCCAGTAAATTCCCAGCAACATGTATTCCAACACGTTGGTAACTCAATATATGAATTATATGAGCCCAATCGCAGACATGCTTTAAGATGTGCCACTTGTCCCCAAACAACTTGTTTGATAGTTTTCCCTTTAGAGTCTCTGAATCCATTCTGGTGGCAGTAGTGTAAGTGCTCATTGAAAGACTGAACACAAGATCGATATTTTCTAGTGCCAGAATTAGCATGTTGATACCAGTCGGCTGTGCGGTGCAATCACCTAGTGATTGTGTAAATGTTTTAAGATGCTGGAGGACTCCATTTCTCATTTTTCCCCTTTCCGCTACACAGGTTGTAGAGTATTGTTTTTTAGTTCTGACTGTGAATTGGGAAGAACCATCAGTACAGACAATGAAGTCATACTGGTCAAGAGTCACAGGCCACAGGGTGTCACTGTTCATATTATAGGTATTCTTGTGTTTGTAGTGTAAGGTCAAATACATTGTCTTCATTAGTAGTCATAGATATAGTCTACATCAGAAGGTCTTAAGGAGGTGGCCCCCTGTATCCATTAGGGATGCAAGTCCTACATGTTTGGAAGTCTTGCCTTTTTGACAGCCTCTATGGCTGGGATCGGAGTCACGAAAATTATGCATTTCCCCATAGCCAATTATCTTTCCTTTACAGCAGCCTTCTGAACTTTCAGTAGGTGCAAAACGCTTTTCTGCACTGGAATGGGTATGCGGTTTATATGCAATTGGTACAGTATCACCTTCATTAAAAGTGACCTATGTGTAGCCTGTGGCCCCCACAATTACGCAGGCCACCACATTTGTGGTGTTAACATGTGTGTTTGTGTTTTGGAGTAAGCATGCTAGTTTGAACTGATCTTAGAATCTGTGTATGTTCTAGTGGCCAATGTGTACCTGAGAAGTCGCATTCATTTCAAAAATGATTTCAGCCATGGTGCCTAATCTGGTATGCATTTTCTACCAAAGTGGAGAAAGCTCAAAAAGCATTGTAGCTTTTTTATTGTGTTGGGTTGTTGTAAGAGTGCACATATTGTTATGTAGGAATCTAGGACCCTAGTGTAATTTTCCCGATTCATGCCCATACATAGATATAATTCACCCAGTCCTTATATAGGCATAGGAATAATTGCCTTATTTAGTCTTAGCCTGTGCAGTCCAAATACGGCATGGCTACTTCCACTAAACTCCGAGAATCCACAACGATTTCTTGGAAAAACCAGCCTTCAGCAATCAGGGACTTCCCCCTGCTTGAATACTAATTTATCCAAGAACTCCTGAAGTTTTCAAGGAATTGAGGCACTAGTGACGATATTATGTCCAATCTTACGTCAAACTCAGCACCTTCAAAGTATAAATATGCCTATATTTGCCCAGTCAAACACACGGTGGTTTAGGAGCAGATCGACTAACTACTTGCCCGACGCCCTGCTGCTGCAAGTGCCGATGGAAGCTGACCCTCTAACTGACGCACTGAGAAGACGCTGTCTTTTCTCTTGCCGAGAAATCCAGCTCCGGTGTTTCCAGGCAACCCTTGCGGGTTGCTGGGAGATCGAGTCCTGAGAGACAGATACAAGACCTCTATCATTCTAAAACTAAGGTACGGAGCTGATTAGAGCAAAAACAACAATTGATGGACGGAATGTTGCATAATGGCAAAAGATTCACCCCCAGTCACAGATCTGGGTTTAATCCATCGTTATTTTGCTCACCACACCACCCCAGTTCAGACATGGCCATATGCAAATTAGTCTTGACCCTGTGCCTCATGGGAACAGTCCAGCCCGAACTGCCAAGCCATGTCTTCCCTGGACCGGAATCAAGCATCCTAGGACCGGTTTCGGGCTATCAGCCGTCTTCAGCCAGGATAGCTTGACTCTAGTGGCGTGGAGAGCACGGGACTCACGTCTGAGCATACCCGTCCCACTCCGGGTGACAAAAGCAAAAACAACAATTGATGGACGGAATGTTGCAAAATGGCAAAACATTCACCCCCAGTCACAGATCTGGGTTTAATCCATCGTTATTTTGCTCACCACACCACCCCAGTTCAGACATGGCCATATGCAAATCAGTCTTGACCCTGTGCCTCATGGGAACAGTCCAGCCCGAACTGCCAAGCCATGTCTTCCCTGGATCGGAATCAAGCATCCTAGGACCGGTTTCTGGCTATCAGCCGTCTTCAGCCAGGATAGCTTGACTCCAGTGGCGTGGAGAGCACGGGACTCATGTCTGAGCATACCCGTACCACTCGCGGTGACAAAAGCAAAAACAACAATTGATGGACGGAATGTTGCAAAATGGCAAAACATTCACCCCCAGTCACAGATCTGGGTTTAATCCATCGTTATTTTGCTCACCACACCACCCTAGTTCAGACATGGCCATATGCAAATCAGTCTTGACCCTGTGCCTCATGGGAACAGTCCAGCCTGAACTGCCAAGCCATGTCTTCCCTGGACCGGAATCAAGCATCCTAGGACCGGTTTCTGGCTATCAGCCGTCTTTAGCCAGGATAGCTTGACTCCAGTGGTGTGGAGAGCACGGGACTCACGTCTGAGCATACCCGTCCCACTCGGGGTGACAAAAGCAAAAACAACAATTGATGGATGGAATGTTGTACAATGGCAAAAAATTCGCCCCCAGTCACAGATCTGGGTTTAATCCATCGTTATTTTGCTCACCACACCACCCCAGTTCAGACATGCCCATATGCAAATCAGTCTTGACCCTGTGCCTCATGGGAACAGTCCAGCCCGAACTGCCAAGCCATGTCTTCCCTGGATCGGAATCAAGCATCCTAGGACCGGTTTCTGGCTATCAGCCGTCTTCAGCCAGGATAGCTTGACTCCAGTGGCGTGGAGAGCACGGGACTCATGTCTGAGCATACCCGTCCCACTCGCGGTGACAAAAGCAAAAACAACAATTGATGGACGGAATGTTGCACAATGGCAAAACATTCACCCCCAGTCACAGATCTGGGTTTAATCCATCGTTATTTTGCTCACCACACCACCCCAGTTCAGACATGGCCATATGCAAATCAGTCTTGACCCTGTGCCTCATGGGAACTGTCCAGCCCGAACTGCCAAGCCATGTCTTCCCTGGACCGGAATCAAGCATCCTAGGACTGGTATCTGGCTATCAGCCGTCTTCAGCCAGGATAGCTTGACTCCAGTGGCGTGGAGAGCACGAAACTCACGTCTGAGCATACCCGTCCCACTTGGAGTGACAAAAGCAAAAACAATAATTGATGGACGGAATGTTGCACAATGGCAAAACATTCACCCCCAGTCACAGAGCTGATTAGACCCTTAGAGAATTCTTGGAACAGATTCTTGGCAGAATATCACTAGACTAAAGCTACACCACACTTACTCCTCCCTTGTTCTAGACTTAGGTTAGGTACACCGGGGTGGGCGTATTTTAGATGCACCAGTTGAGTACTTTTAGCCACTATTTTATCACTGTATGTATTTTATGCATTTTATGTATTCTATGTCTATGGCTTAGAAACCATATCATGCTCTTACAGTACTATTTTTTAATACTATTCGTATTATATGCATTGTACTTCTTAACTAGCATTTCAATTCTAGCAGTGCATTTCTTATGCTTAAGAAATAAGACTGTTCAATAAATACTTTTATTGAAAACGCCCGTCTTTCTATTTCTAAGCAGCTCTGGTGAAACGAAGCATGCACATCTGGCTGAGTGAAATAGCCATCTATTGTTTGCGCGACTGTAGAGATACTTTTCATTCTGGGGAAACAAAGTTGTCATGTTATATGGTTGTCAGAGACTAATCCCTTCTTGTTTATTCGAGAAAGTTTCTTGTGACCTCTGAGCTAGCTGGCACTCACAATTAAGTCTAATATATTCGGCGGAGACCTAGTCGACTTAAGTCCTACGTATAAGCTGCAGGATATATTATTCCAATGCGCAGAGCCTATTGGGGATATAGGAACTACAGTACATGGCGCCCAACGTTTGGTAAGGCGATAATTTAACGCTAGATACTAAAGTAACTCAGTCATGCTTTTCACACAGAACACTTTTTCCCGTAAAAACTCCAAAAGACGTCTGGAGTGGGTGAAAGGATAATATCCGCCAAAACTGAGTAGGACGAAAATCCTATGTATTAGTTTTTGGTTTTGTTCAACGTTGAAGAATACAGTGTTCCAAAATATTGTGCATCTAATATTTGTTTCCTTGAAACTCGTTCTGCAAACTCTCAGCCGACTAAAATGCCAGATAGTGATACCAAATTGGAGAGACCTACAGCAGCAGCTGAAGCGGTCTTAGATGACGCGGCTATCCTAGAAAATGACACGGATGCTATACTGCTCCCGGTAAATGTAAGAAAAAGTATAACTTACAGACTCATAAATAATGGAGTATCATCAAAAGGTGGCAGAGTAATCTTTGTCATAGAGGCACATGAATATCGGCAGACAGAGGTATTCTATTCATGGATTCAGTTTCCAGCAGCAAATGCGGGAACACGTGAGTTCCACTACTACAAAGCAGAGGAACCTCCAGCGGACTACGTTCCTTTCGAGGACATTGAAATTTCATTAACTTACCAAGAGCATCAGCTCTGGTTTAAAGGCGCCCTAAAACATGAAAATCACTTTACCAGGCTCGGTCCACTAGGTAGACCAGGAGCAACATGGCCGGTATTAGCCAGCTATACACCACATCCAGACATTGAAAGGATGTCAGATACAGAATTGTTAGCTCAGCTAAAACAGTTAATTAAAATACATAGACAATTGGTTCAATATGTCATGCGGACAATAACAGTCCAACCAGCTGTAAGAATTCCACAGCACACCCCTCACCAGGGGAACACAAATAAAACCACACCACAGACTATACAGTCAGTCATTGGTAAACTACCAGCAAAATGAGAACAAATTCTGTTCTGGTTAGCACAAAAAATTACTCAAATAGAGGCAGTATTTCCTGAGAGTACGCCTCATGAGAAACACAGGATTCTGACAATCTGTTTACCTATGGGGATTGCACCACACATAGAAGATTGTGACACTTGGGGCACAGTCTTTGCTTCAATCTACACTAAAACACATGGTGTTCCGTCCATGGAGGTGATACCAGACGTTCTAAGACAGATTTAAAATGAATACGGTCCAGAACCGGCTTTAAATCTGGGTATGAAATTACTGAAAGATTTCAAACAGGTCTCGGCTATACTATTAGCCAACATTAGAGGTGAAGTAGCATCAGTGGCAATCCACCAGAAATTAAAAGAAACAGACATTTCTGAGCAACCTTAAGAGTTTGCCAAAATTATTGAAAAATCCTATGAAGAACTAGGTAGAGATAGTTTGGGTGGGAAACCACTAAAACCTCAACTAACAAAAAATCCTGAAAAAACATTTATTAAAAATAATCTCACTATTCCTAAAAAGAAGTGGGAGAACACTAAACAAACGCTTCCTAGAGAGAAGCATTCCCAGCCCAGAGGAAGATCTCCTCAACAAGGAGGTAGGTCTCCCCAACGGGAACCCTCTGAAAAGAGGTACAACCTCAGAAATAGCAAAAAACACAGTTGATGGACAGAATGTAGAACAATGTCATACATTCACCCCAGTACAAGGATCTGGGCCTAAATCCATCGTTTATTTGTACAACCTCAGAAATAGGGATACTTTAAGAAAACCTGATAGATATCAAGATAATTATACACCTGTTGAGGGGCCGGGGCCGGTTTTGAGCAACCGATTTCCCCCCCTTTCAGATATAGAGGAAAATGATTGACAGCCAGTCTCGATGCCACTTGTCATGACTGGGGTTCTTAACCCTGACGCGACAGCGGCTTGTAAATTAATTAGTTGGAATGTAGCTGGCATCAGAGCAAAAAGGGCAGACACAGCTTGGCCCGAGCTACCTCAACAACCGGATCAACTTCTACACCCCCAAGCGCCTCCTCAGATCAACCAGCCACGCCCTCTCCGCCGTCCCCCGCATCCGAAGAGCGACAACAGGAGGGAGGTCCTTCTCATACCTGGCCGCCAAGACCTGGAACTCACTCCCAACCGACCTGCGCCTGACCCAAGACCACCTCTCCTTCAGGAAGAAGCTCAAGACCTGGCTGTTCGAGCAGTAACGGCACCCCCCACCCCCCAAACCAGCGCCTTGAGACCCTACGGGTGAGTAGTGCGCTCTATAAATGACCTGCTTGATTGATTGATTGGGTTGATTATGTTGCCAGCCATGACATCATAGCCATTCAAGAATCCTGGGACTCGTCCTCTAGCTTTTGGTTGGATGGCTTCACCAGCTTTGCCGTCCCGGTCATCCCAAGCACTGCGGGCAGAGCAAAGGGTGGTCTCATTTTCCTCTTTTCATTAAAACTTATGGGGACATTAAATTTGGTTAAGGCCGGATCACCAAACCTTTTAATTGTGGAATGGGTAGTTTCTCCCACCCTAATTCTTGGGAAAGGGACAATGGTAATGAACACATTGTCTCCTTAGAAATGTTTTTATCTAATTTCAGTCAAAACAATCACACTAATTTCGAGCTCATTTTAATGGGCGATTTTAACATTCACCCCTGTAGAGACCTATGCTACACTGGAGAGCACGAGGGACCAATAGGCTCGGTGGCACCTCATTTCGAGCACACAAAGTCAGGAGAGGCCCTTGAAGAGTTGCTGGCCAATTTTAACTTATGTGAACCGATTAATACCGATGGGGCGGCTAGAACAATTACCTATGAGGGTACTGACCCCGGTTCAGTAATAGATTATATTTTTTTGACCCCCGGTCTCCCACATAGGGTCGTGACCTATAAAGTAATTGTCTCGATATACAGTGACCACAACCCGGTGTTGCTTGAGTTGTACTGGGGCAATTCCACGTGTTTTAAGTCCTGCACCTCTCAATTGGGGTCTGCCCTACTTCCCACGGACCAAGGGGGAAGGCTCAAGTGGGCTAAGGTGGTCCCCGAAAATTTCACGGCTATATTATTCCCCAAAATCGAGGGTTACATGGCAATCTGTCAGGACCAAAAAGCTAACAACTTAGAAATCATGGGGGCCTTTGAGCTAATATGCGTACAAATCTCAAATGATTTGACAACCAAATCAGGCCAGGGAGGTAACAAGCTTTATAGCCTGTTTGATTCCAACTGCTCAAGAGCCCATAGGGCACTAAAACAGGCATTGAAATCCTCCCCAAGAGACAATGCAGTTATCGCCAATTTGAGGAAGGTGTATAAGTCAACTATCAACGGTAGGAAAAACGATATAAAAAAGGCAGCATGGGAAAAACTGCTTTCAATCGATGTACTGCGCGACAGCAGCCAGTTCTGGGCCACAATCAATCAGCCCTTCTTCTCAGACTCAGATAACTCGGCCTAGGACTGTGTTATCTCTGACGTTAAATGGCTTCTTCATTTTAAAGAAGTTTATGGTGACTCAGATTCTGGCGCCCAATGTTGTTCACCGGTGGCCCCCGAGTCTGCTCCCCTACTTTTCAACTATGATGAAGTGGAGAGAGCAATTTCAGAGACCTCGAAAAACTAGGCGCCGGGGCTGTACGGCTTACCGGCAGACCTTTACAGACACTCACCGAAACAGTGGGCAAAGGTGTTAACAAACATCTTTCGTGCCGCTAATGGTAACACTTTCCCTACCACCTGGGCCACTTCAATCATTGTGCCGATCTTTAAAAAGGGGCAGCTAGATGATCTGGCGTGCTCTAGACCCATCTCCCTTTTGGACTCTGCGATTAAGATACTAGGCAGAGTCTTATTGTTTAAGTTAAGGGATAGCATAGAGAGAAGTGGGGGTCTCTCAAACATACAATATGGGTTTAGAGAGAAGAGAGGCACCCTGGGTCAATGTTCAAACTTGCATCTTTTAATTTCTAAATATACGGTTGCTAAGGAGGGGTTGTTATTTTTGGCCTTTATGGACCTCTCCTCTGCCTTCGATTTAGTAAACAGGGCCAAGTTGTGGTCAATCCTATTGGAGACTGGGATTGACCCGCCTCTTGTAAACTTCATGGCGTCTCTTCACCAGGAGCTGTTCGCCACGGTTAGGGTCACCAGGGAGGGCAGGTGCACCAGTCGTTTTAAATCAGAGAAAGGAGTGCGCCAGGGCTGCATTTTGGCCCCCCTTCTCTTCATCATCTACATTAATGGTTTGGGAAATTATCTAGAGGCAGTGGGGGTGGACGTTCTGCGTGTAGGAGATGCAACAATACCGGCTCTCCTATACGCGGACAACGCAGTTTTATTAGCCCGCACTGGCATTGGACTCCAGAGACTGTTGGATCTATTCGGGGCTTTTATGGATCGGCTGGACTTAAAGATAAACACTAAAAAATCCCATTCGATGGTAGTTGGCCACCATAGAAATAAGTGCAAATCCAAAATCTTCATGTGTAAGGGTGAGGTGGTCTCCAGGGTTGCCGTTTTCCCTTACCTAGGGGTTCCTTTTGACGAGAAGGGGTCGTGGGCCCCTCAAATTAAGGCCAAGAGTATATCCATGGCTAGATCCACGTCAGCCCTTATGGGATTTTCAAAACAGTTAGGGGCAAGGCCCAAGGAGGCCCTCCTAAAAGTTTTAAACACCAAATCCATCCCAATTGCCACATATGGCTCACCGTTATGGGGCTATGTATGTCACGAAAAGATCCAAAGAGTGGAAAATGGGTTTTTGAGATGCCTTTTGTCTGTTCCCCAGTCCACCCCCACCTTTTCGATCCACTCTGAGGTGGGCCTGGACTATGTTACAGACAGGTTGAAATTGGCCCCACTAACATTCTGGGCAAAAACATGGCTCAATCAAGAATTAACTCTGAATCACGCTATCTTGATTGATGTCATGGCTTTGGATTACGTAAAAAAAATACCCTGGCTTGAATACCTGAGAAATGCTTTCACACAGTTAGGACGCCCGTAACTCTTCCTGTCACTATCTAGCATTAGGAGGGAGGACGTTAACTGGATTAAGAAGCATTTTATAGATAGGGCCATATTGGCTCGTGAGGAGCAGGAATTGCTGAAACCTACAGTTAGATTGCACTATATGCTATCAATTTCCCCCTCACTCGAGCCATATCTCAAAATCGTAACCAAACCTTTTCATAGATTTTCATTGATTAAATTTAGATTCAACCTGATTCATCTTTCCCTGGGTAGCTTCCAATCATGGTCCAAACCTGAAGGGGGCCCACCTTGTAACTGTGATACATTTTCCCAACAAGATACTATGTATTTTATCATGTTTTGCGGGTTTTATTCGGTTATAAGGAAAAAATATTTGCTACCAATCCTGAGAGAGGCCGGCTTTATTCAAGTCAGGCCCGCACTAACCTATCTCCAGTCGTTGAGTAGCACCTGCATCATATTTTGTGTGGCCAGTTTTTTAGTGGCGACAATTAGGTCTAAAACAAATAATGTGCCACCCAATGCATTACCTTAACTAACTGTATTATCCACGCTATTCTAACTTGTTGAATTGCAGTGTATCTGTTTATAAGGGCCCTGTACTGTATTTGTAAATATACAAATTGTTTGTTTTTATGCATGTATGTTACCTTTTATGCCTTTTATGATTTTAACAAATCGAATAAAGTGTATTTGACTGACTGACTGATACATGTTCCTCTCGTACCTTTCAGACTTCACCGCAGAAATCGGAAAGAAGAGGATGATCAGAACAGAAAGAAGAACGCATCAAGTCCAAAGACAAAGAACCCGTTCACCAAAGTAAAAAAGCTAAATTTTCTAAAAAGAAGGTAGCAAGTGTAAAGATCAGACATGCCGAGGATTCTAGGGACACAACTCAAGAATGGGGAATGGGCTCAGACAATGCTAGACAGCGCAGCAGAAGTAACCATAGTTCGCAAGATCCTGAAGGATCATCTGGAGATAGCGGACTTGAATGAATGCATTCAAGGTGAAACTGCCGACACCAGGGTTAGTGTACCCCACAAGTTATATGAAGTAACACTCCGGATGGAGGGGGACATAACTAGAAAAATAAAAGCTCTCTTTTGGGAAAAGCTTTCCAAGGGTTATGACATACTACTGGCTGAAAGAGACTGGCCACCTGCAGTTGTTAGGGAGTGCCCACACGGCGAAGAGATAATTATGCCAGCCTTCTCAAATCACATTCCAATTCATAAAAAATAAACATAGGCCATAAATTGGGCAGTAGCTCAGGCTCCAGCATTATATAAAAATCACGTAGGATGGGATGAGGATTCTCCTCACCACAAAATCCAGTTAAAAAATCGACCTGCTCCTCAGAGGCAGTATCCAGTCAAGCAAGAAGCTAAAAAACAAGTCAGGGAGATCTTAGATCAACTTGAATGTCAAGGGGTGATTGAAACATGCACCTCATCTATGAACAATCCTTTGTTTCCTGTCTTCAAACCAGACAATTTATATCATCTAGTTTTGGATTACAGACACTTAAACTCTTGTTGCAAAACTTTTGCAGTACAAAATGCACACAGTGCAGCACTGATGAATAACATTGTGCGCAAAAAATATAAAACCACATTAGACATTTCAAATGGGTTTTTCTGTCAAAACATTGCACCGGAAAGTAGGCATTGGACCGCGTTCTCAATCTTGGGGACAAAGCGACAATTTTGCCATCTCCCCCAGGGATTCAAGAATAGTTTCCAGCAAGAATAACTGAAATACTACAAATGTACGACGATGAGGCATTATCTTATGTCGCTGACATCTATCTTACAGATAATGATTTGGAAGTGCAAAGAGTGAACACCATAATACTTGGGTTCGCTTCTGAAGGGTATAAATTCAATTTTAAGAAATCACGAATTGCCCACCTCAACGTCCTATTCTTAGGTTAAGAGTTGTCAAGTGAAGGCAAAAGCCTGGCAGCAAACTTTCTTGAGAAATATGCGCTGCTCCAACCTCCAAAAACGCTGAAAAACTTATAGTCAATTCTAGGTTTCCTGAATTTTGGAAGAACTTATGTTCTAAATTACGCAGAAAGGGTTAAACCTCTCTACGAACTAATCAAACCTGATTTCAAACCACCAAATTGGACTCAGAAACATGCAGAAATTTTGCATTCAGTACAAACATGTTAGCAAAAACACAATTAGATACACGCAACAATGCGCGCAATCTTGTGATGCGTGTCGTCCCAGGGAAATGCGGATTCACATACCTGAACTTTAATGAAGTAGAAAAGGTACCAATTGCATTCAAATCACACTTGTACACACAAGCTGAAATAAAATTCACTTCAACAGAAAAAATTCTGACAGCGGTTCAAACCGCAGTAGCAAAAGAGAGAGCTCTCGCGCAGGGTAAACACATAATGATCGTTACACCTGTACCTGCCTTAGAGGCAGTGACGAAAGCGAGCATTCCAAATGCAAAAGCTTTACATCCGAGATGGATGCAATGGGTTAACTCTCTTGCTGCAACAGACGTTGAATACGTTTTTGACCCCTACTTAAAGACACAAGAATTCCTACAATACGAATACGAATGTCCTCTGCCGACCGAAATTCTGCCTCTAGAACATTACGGCTGTATAATATATACAGACGGATCAGCACAGCCCGCAATTGGGGGTAAACAAGCTTATAGTGCTGCGTGCGCGATTGTTAAAGGTCGTTGGCGCGAAGGTAAATTCAGACCTATGGTCACTAAAACTCAATCACTCTGAGACTGTACAGCTCAGCGAGCTGAACTACAGACTTTCAAGATGGCGCTTAAAAATACAGATCGTGAATTCCCCACACTAATAGTGTGTGATTCATATTACTGCGTCCAGTCCTACAATGAGTATCTACAGAACTGGGTTGAAAACGGTTTCAAAGACGCAAAAGGTGGCACAATTAAGCATAAAACGCTTTGGGAACAAGTAGTTCTATTACAAAAAGAACTACAAAAGATTCACGTGATTCATACACTGAGTCATCAGTGTGATGGCGTTCACGTTGCAGGGATTTCATTGGTTGATGAAGCCACGAAGGCAGCTGTGCAAACGGCTTCCTAGCTGCGATTACGCGGTCAAAAACAAAAATAGACTGCGAAATTATGCAAGCTGTCACTGCTTCAGTTAAACACAGTGGTAATACACTCCCGAAAGGCTTTCCAATAAAGTACTCATATATAACTGATGCGAATAATGTTCCTTTTGCTCGAATCCCTGGAGTGGGGGATAGGGCAATCCCAAACATGGAACCTAGGTTTAGACTAATCGTTGCAGCACATGAAGGACTGGCCTCTGCACACGCAGGAGTTTCCGCCACAGTATCATTATTAAAACAGAGATATTGGTGGCCGCGCATGAGGAAACAAACTAGAAACTATGTTCTAGAATAGGAAATCTGCCAAAAAATTAAAGTTTCCACAGTGAAGCGACCTGCACAGACGCCCCTTCTGATTTCAGATAAACCACTAGCATGTGTTTATCAGGACCACTGTGGTCCCTTACAAAGGGATGGTAACTATAAATATATCATGGTTGCAGTGGATTCCTGCACAAGATTTATTTGGATGTGACCCAAGCGCTCGGCTGACGCCAGAACTGTTATAAAGGATTTGCGAGTCTTTATCGGCACATACGCAATCGGCACGCTACATTCTGACCAGGGTCCTGCATTTAGCTCTCAAGCTTACAAGGAGGCCATGGCTAGCTTGGGCATTGCATTGCGGAATTCTAGTCCCTTCCATCCTGAGGGTAATGCGGTAGTGGAAAGAAAAAAACTTGACATAAAGCAATCCATAACAGCTAAGGTATTAGGTTCGGGTGATGGGTGGGTCAAACATCTAATAAGTATCCAACGTAGTCTTAACAATCTGCCAAGAAATTCTCTGGGTGGAGTCACTCCGTTTGAACTAATGTTTGGTACTAGAATGATAATCGAAGACCTCGATTGTCAGACTTCAGTGGTGAAAAAAAAAAACTTTGATGTCAAAGATCGTTTGACTGTTTTATAGGACTTAAATGAAACAAGAAGAAGTATGAGCAATACAATACAGACCAAACGCCCACTGAGGACAAACCACCTGTCCCAGCAAGGCCTGTCTGGATTCCAAAGATTGGGGATCTGGTCAGGGAGAAAATCGCGGTAAAGAGGGAATTTGGACCTTCTTACAGAAAAGCAGTACCTGTCTTGGCCATCCACGGAACAAGATATGTAGTACTACCGCCCCTTGCTGGTAAAAGGGAGAACAGAGTTGTGTCCCTCGACCTAGTCAAACCACAATCATGTGGCTGATAATAAGTAGTAGGCCCAGTGGACTCCCGAGAAGTAGCAGATGACCAAATCTTGCTAGAATCCAAGAGGTTCAAACTGAAAGACTTATCACTTTTGATAAACCTGCAGTAAGAAAAGAAGGACTATGTAACAAAGCCATGGAACTTGTACCTCTGGAAACCCAAATAACAGTTCGTAAAGACACGCCTGTCTACAATGATGAGACATCAGACTATACAAACATGGCGATACAAGAAACAGCTCCAGTGATATTAAGTAATCCTGATGCAATACCAACAATTGACAGAACTGCTTCTGGCTACTTTATCAACTTCGATAACTTTTCTGAAGATCCCAGTGAACTTGAGGATAAGCCAGCAAAGAAAAGCATCAAGGAAAAAATAACAGAACTCCTTCATCTACTATAAAAAAACGTATCTGGTTTCACCATGGGTTGAATTTTGGATTGGATTAGGTATATTTTTCCTTCTGCTCTGGGTCATACTAGTGTTAAGCTTGGGAAGGATGATTGATGGAAAATATAGTACTATGGACACAGCTAGTAAGAAAATCAACGTGGTCCTGAAACCTTACAAATCATCTCATCGTGAAAGAAGAGGCCTGTCAGCAATGAACATCACAGCTGTTCCTATACCTGGGGGTATAGCATGGGACAGAACTGATTATGACATCTATGGTCTGATGGAATTATTGAAAATTTCACATCAGTTTAAGGTTTCTTTGAGTGACTTTATCGCACCCAGTACATATTCTGATGATTGGGACTTTGAGACTGTTAACAACATGATGAAAGATTTAGAAATGTCAGCTAAATTTACAGAACATGACTACTTAGAAGGGTCATCAGATTATGAACAAATGTATCGTTTTAATCATTCTGGTCACCATTATTTGCATAAATCTGCAAACCCTAGAAATTTGTAAACATGCAATCAATTGGAGCATTGTCCAACACCGCCTAAAGGCAGCTCAAAGACTTTCTATGAAAAGTTTCCATACTTCACAGGGTTTAATGTTACAAATCCAGAAATGTTTTATTTCAAAAATATAAATAAGACAGGCATGAAAACAATGTTGACCAATACTAAACAAATTTATTCTGCAAGCTTTTATGCTCAACTGTCTACCTTAGGTTATGACTTTTGGAAAGACAACATCGAGACAAAAACAGTCTGGGGCACAAAAGACTGGCAGGTGCAAGGTTTAGAAGACCTGTTCAGAGCCCGCATCATACCAGAACAAATTATGTTTTTAAATGACATTGTTCAACAAACTTCTTGTCTTGGCCTAGCTAAGATAAAAGATTTAAATAAACCGTCTATACCTAAACCCACATCTGACAGTGATAATGCTACAGAAGAGGAGGTCGACGTACCATATATTTTAAAACAGAGCAGAACTCATCCTGATTGGAAAAAATTGTTAATCTGGCCCACAGACACTAATAACTGTCATGATAGATTTCTGGAAAAAGCACAGGGGTTCAAAATTAATAGGCCAGATCCAAGATATTCCCAGAGACAACATCCAGGGATAGTAACCACTTACAGTGTAGGGAAGCTGTGCCTTGAGTGGCTTCAAAAATCTACACTTCCAGAAATTAAACAACACTTATCTTTACTTAAAGAAAGCAATGATTTGCGAGATTTCTTAATGAGGCCTCGCAAACCACGGTAAAAACGTTTCATATACGCCGGAAAATATGCGGCATACAACAAAATATGGAAAGTGACGCAAATGGAAACTGCAGAAAGAATACGAGAAATTGATTGTATAAATTTAGAAAAAAGCCTCTCTGTAGTGGACAATGGGTTAACGACTCTGTCCTCCAGAATTTATTCTTTGGACAGCATTGTGTCATCTGCCATTGATATCATAGAACATGACTTGGTAATGTTACAACATGGCCAGTCTCAATTACGTTCTATCATGCTGCTAGGCTGGACGTTGCAAACTCTGCATTCAGGCTATGTGCCATGGCATCTAATAAATACCACGTCGTTGTTTGCTGTATTTAACTTTACAGATAAACAAATCTTTTTGGCACAAAGAGGAGCAGACTATACGGTGCTGAGCATTGAAAAACTTGAATGAGAAGCCTGTCATTAAATGGATAATTCATGGCACCATTACGATACCAGTGACGTCTTTCCTGTTTCAATACTGTCTGGAGCATATACCAGCGGGCCTGTATGAAAGGATGGGTAAAGAATACATTCAGTCGACCTGGGTTTTACCATACACACACAGATGTTGGAATAGGGGACATGAAGTATTCCTTAGTGGTAAGAATTGTAAAAACTCACTGAGTGGCACACTTCTGTGCCAGGGTATTTATATACACGGAGCCTGCGACGGTTCTGCAAATAACCTCTCATGCCACCTGCACGGATCCCCCTCCACAGCGATAGTACCAATTTTCAGGCAGCTATCCAATGGCAGCTACGTTATGCTCAACGATCACAGCTGTTGTGGCATGTTGCCAGGAAAAAGTTATCTCATAACTGTGTCATCCACGGTCACTTGTTGTATGCAAGTATTGTATCCAAAAAGTGAGACAGGAAGGGAGACGGCTTTATGGCCTTCACTGAGTATCTCTTCTATACGAATTGATACTTTAAGCAGAATGAAAGCCATTCTGTAACAAAAAAATGTGCCACTGAACTCGTCTAGAGAAACGTATGATCTGCAAGTAGCAAGGTCTTCTGCAGAGATACATGCACTATTATCGACAAACTGCCCAGTACATTTCGCAGAAATGTTAAGTCAAATATTAAACATGTCTGATACCAGCGGCATCGCACATGTATTTAAGACAATTTTTACGGGACTGTTAACACCATTTAAAGCAGTCCTCGGCATTTTTCCAAATTTCGTGCACTCTGTGTTCAGCGGCCTGCCTCTCAGGCATTCTATTTTTATTCCTTCTGCTCCGATATGGCAAGTCCGGTCACCAGCAACACTGAAACTACCATGGAACAATGCCTCCTTGCAATGAGATATCGTGAAAGGATTTCACAGATTCTTGGCTTGGCTCGTTTAAGAGATCTGAACACAACGTGGTTTCCCAGTTCCCTTCCGGATCAAATAAAATCCTTAAATAGGGGAAAGTTAGTGTATGATTAATAGTGAAGTTCTCAATTTGGGTGGTACGACATTATGCAGCTTTTTTACCCACTTTCATGATAAAGGTTTTTTGCAGCCTCAGATTCTGCATATAGTGGACAAATTTGGTAAGTAGGCACTATAGTTTCAACAAAAATGAGCCAAGTACACACCCATGGCGGACCCTTCTCTTTATGCTACATGGCTGAGTACACTCTCCTTTAAGGCCATAGCGTACCATTGCAGTACTAGTCAAATATCGGTATTTGAGAAAGTTAACTATGGTGGTATCCACCCCCATAGTAAGCATGGTAGTCCAAAGTTTTTCATGCGTAGCGCAATCAAGAGCTAGGGACAAATCAACAATTACCATAACAAATTACTACGTTTGATATGTACATATTTTCCTATCAGTAAATTCAGATTAATAGCTTGTTCTGTTCTTCCAATTCCTGGTCGGAAACCATATTGTAAGTCCGAAATTACATTATTAGATTTGGCCCAATCCTGTAATCAGCACAAAAGTATGCAACCAACCACTTGAACTAAAGAGTCATGTAGAGAAATAGGTCTATAATGAGCAGGACAGGTGCGATCGCCTTTCTTGCAAATTGGCACAATATGCGACTCACACCAGGAATCTAAGGGCCTGATTCACAGAACTAACTTAAGACAAAATCCTAAACTGCCTGCCATTTTGGTATTCACAGAAGGCACTTACTCATTTCGGTATTCACAGAAGTTAGGACTCCTAACTTTAGGACTCCTAAATGCCTTCTGTGAATACCGAAGTCCTAACTTTACTACTACTAAATTGAGAAAAATACTAAATTTAAGACTTTCGGTATTCACAGAAGGCATTTAGGAGTCCTAAAGTTAGGACTCCTAACTTCTGTGAATACCGAAATGAGTAAGTGTCTTCTGTGAATACCAAAATGAGTAAGTGTCTTCTGTGAATACGAAAATGGTAGTAAGTATAGGATTTTTTCTTAAGTTAGTTCTGTGAATCGGGCCCTAAGAAACCAGCACTGACAGGATGTAAAAACAAGGGTTAAAAGGGGGCCCCAAAAATTGATGTTAGCTCAAAAGAAGTGACTCAGGATACAATTCTCCTCCTCCTTCTATATCTTAAAAAAGATAAAGAAATTATTACCATATCTCCCCGCCTCCGCCTGCAAAGCTTTGATGACCACATTAATCTTCTCTAAAACAGACTATTGCAATGCACTGCTGCTTAATGCCCAAGACAAAGTCCTCAGCAAGCTTCAATTTGTTCAAAACTCGGCAACCAGCATTCTACTTGGCATCCCCAAGTTCAAACACATCACACCTGCCATTTGCCAATTCCACTGATTGCCTATCAGAAGCCGGACCAAATTTAAAGCATTATGCAATGCGTACAAAGCAATCAATAACACTGGACCACAGTTTCTAAAACAAGCTTATTCTCTATACACACACAACAGACCACTACGCTCCTCCACAGCATATCTCCTACCTGTCCAACGTACCAAGAAAGCTTCATGGGGAGACTGGCTCTTCCTAGTCACCACGGCCAGACTTTGGAACTCCCTCCCCCTCTTCATTAGAACCAGTTCTACACTCATGGCATTCAGGAAACAATTAAAAACCTGGCTTTTCAATCAGTAATCCCCTCTGCAGCGATTTCCTTTCTGTGTTTAAGTCCACAAGCGCCAAGACACCCCAGGGTATTTGCGCGCTATACAAGTTGCCTAAACATAAACATCTGGTCCCGGAGCTTTACCCCCCAAACTCGCCTTTAAAGCCGCTAAGACTTCTTCAAGAGTAAAATTAAGATTAATCAAAGAATGTGAAGAAGACGTCATGGGGGAATCAGCTGAGGAAACAGCGGTAATGCCTTCAATTATATTAGAATACAGAGTAATGGGTTAACCAATTTTCCTCTGTAATAGCAATTTCAATACGTGGCCTAACATCATCGCCTAGAAAAGGGAGTTGACAACACGCCAAAAGGCCGTATTGTCATTATTGCGACAAGCCTCATGTAAATTTACCAACATCTTCTCTCTCAAACCCTTTTTTTGATGTTTTATGGCAAGCCAATAAGTGTATATTCAATTCTGGATTTCAATAGAATTCCTAGGTTGCTTTTTAAGGGCTAATTTTAAATTCTTGTGTGCCTGAGAGCAAGTAGATTCAAACCAACCATTAATTTTTGCAATGGCACTCTTCTGGTGTGCGGTTAACCCTTATTTAATACCCTTATTAAATTGAATGAATGCTTTAAAAAAAGGTGGTTGCCGCTCGTGTCTCATTGAGACAGATATCAAAAGTTCTGCTCTGTTTGGTGATCAGTTGTTCTAAAAATCTATTAGGATCTACCATAGACCAATGCAAAGTGTAGCCATTTAGGCGAGATATTTCAATATTTTCAACTGATGAGACATGGTGGCTGATCCCTTGATCATTTATTAGGTTGGTTTCCAGCTCTATACTCTGGGGAATATGATCACTCATAGCAACATCATGAGAAACAAATGTGGTACAATAACAAAGTAACGGTTTGGAAACAATAGATGATCGATTACACTATTTCCAGCTCTCCCATTAAATGTACAAGTTACATCAACCGGCCAATGACTCGTATCATTACAGAAACCCAAGTCATATTAAAAAAGTAGTTCATTGAGTAGTCCTCCATACTCTGTATGTAAGAAATGGGTAACAGTGTCATTCAAAGTAATGACCAGGCCGCAAACCTAATTGGCTGGAAAAGGGCACAACCAAAGATGAAAATCACCCCCCTCCAAAGAAAGATTGTATCTCTAGATTAATTTGAAACAAGTAAATCCAGATCAATATCAACTTGTTGTAAAACAGATAATACATCCAAATCACCAGCATTTTCATAAAAATGTATAACAACAAACAATCAAGACAAGGAAATTAGGATAGAAACAATTTGGTAAAACAATTTTTTTTTGTAAAAACCAGATCTGAGGAGGCCAACTTATTTGGGACATATGCACATAAGCCACCTTTAGATCTACCACATCTTGATGGAGCTGCTGGGGTATGAAATGTCTTAAAATCATTATTATGAATTGGGTCGGCAGTCCACGTGTCCTGCAGGCAAATGATTAAGAATCTAGATACAAAATCTAACCACTCTCTCAGGTTATATTTACTATGTAGTCCAGCCACATTCCAAAAAAGAACAGTGGTAATACGTAAAATCGAAGATGTGTGAGAGAGGTCCACTGAACTAGCCTGGAGAACTAATTTGGAATTTGTCTGAAGATTGTGTAATTGGCTACCAGTCTGTGTACCCTCAGGGTAGGTAGAGATGTTAGGTGAACCTACACAGAGATTGTCACTATCTTGTTCAATTGTGCTCAGTCAATCCTTCCCTGAGAGAGAGGAGAGACCATCATACTTATTGGAAGTTGGAATGGAATATATCAGCGAACATAGTTTGACCAAATTTGAATGTACAGATTGATAGTTAGTTGGACTTAATAATTGGGGTTGCATAGGCAGTTGACTGGAGGGCCAGTGAAAAAAAAACAAGTGGTACAACAGTTATTTGGTGTGGATCCAAGTAAGGAGAGCTGGCTCTGCCTAGTATAGTATTAACAAGTTCTGGGGTTTAAAAATATAACACCACACAGTCTCCCGGTAGTAATTTTGTGGCCCCTACCAACCCATTATACTCCTCTAACCATCTTCACATCTGAAAGAAGGAATCCCCCTAGCCCCACTCTTGTATTTAGCCAATTAAGAGATTTATTTCTTAATGAGTCCCAAGATTTATGAGTAGACATAGAGAGAATTGGAACGTTTGCCAAAATAACCACATAAGGTATCACTGCTGGAGGTAATTCTAAAAAATCTGAAGTGCTCCAAATAATGCGATTAAGATAATGGGGGTTGTTTGATCCTTCCCGCGTATCTAACCTTGAGTGAAGCTTCGTAGGCATTACTCGTTACTAGTCCTCCTCTGTGATTCTCTGCAAATAGCAGTATCAACTGATGGGGCTTGGATTAAGCTTAAGGCCTTAGGAGCCCGCTATAGTGGAAATACTTGGTCTATATTTACCCCTTCAACGAATTAAAAATTGTGTCCAGTTTTTGCCCTTCCGTCCCGGGTTGGCCCCTTGTCATGAACCTGTGCCCTTAATATAGAAGGTCAAGGTGGCATTGTGGGGGATTGGCTTCTTTCAGACACCGCTTTATCATAACCTGCCTTCTTATTCAGCATTTCTTTCAACAAGCATTCTATTGCAGCCATACATGACAGCACAGGTTGCAGTAGAAGTGATAGTTTGTCTCCTAAATTGTCCCAGATCAAGTTAGGTTTAGGGCTAGTCAAATCTTGTAATTTAATTTGACAGTCTGTTGCTGGCTGTTTGGGTGATGTCCTCCTCGATTTTTTTGGTATGATGGGCAGAGGTTCTCCTAGGTTCTCTCTTTCCCTCCTAGTAAGAGCTTTCTCAGCCGGCAAAGTTAATACTTTAGGCAAAGGGTCAGGTGACGCGATTAGGGATGTAGTGGGGGCATTTGAAGCAATGTCTAGAGTATCCTTTACTCATAGCAGATGTTGTAACAACAAAGGGCCCCATTCCTGCTACTAGACCCACCCATTGATAATATTTTTTCGGTCAAAGCAATCTCATTGGATATAACAGCTGATGCTTTCACCAGGAAATAATCTAATGTCAATATCATCCCCCTTTCAGGGCCCGATGGAATTACCTTTTTTTTGCCCATTTCCAGAATCCAGTCTTAAGATGTAACGAGGAGATCCACACATTAGGGACGATGCCCAACCCAGCCTCCTTCGAGCTCCGCCGGGCGTGGACGCGCCTGCCCTTGGCCCGGGCGAACTACGGTGCACGTCCCACACCACAAGGCTGCATCGTGTTTTTAAGCGCGTGGGAAATACGAGGAGGATGGCAGGAGTTGTAGTCCCCAGCTGTGTGGCTCAAATCCAGGCACAGCTCTGTCCCCCTCTGGGTGACCAATCCCAGGCCCATTGGCTACTACACGCATAGCGGGGCTGTGTCACGCTTTTAAGTGTGTGAGAAATACCAGGATGATGGCGGGACTTGCAATCCCCAGTGGTGCGGCTCAAATCCAGGCATGGCCCTGTCTCTGTCTGTGCGATCAATCTCAGGCTTGTTGGTGGCTACTAAGACTAAGTTGATATTCTTGAAATGAGCTGAGATGATTCCTTCTCTTGGATGTGTTCATGATGCTCAGCCAAAGAAGTAGAAAGATTGTTTTTGTCCTTTAGAAATGAGGTGAAGGTACACCAGCTGTTAAAGAATGTTTTGATTTTGATTCTGGTTTTTGGTGTGTGTCTTTGAGAGAATTCCATATTTCTAATCTTTGCTGTGAATTAGTTGAAGAAAACATTAATCTTTGAAAGCAATTCAGCCTGAAGTGGAGAATGGCCATGTTCCCTTTGCTCACCATGCTACCGCAGGCAGCAACCCATTTGACCACCATCAGTGGTCCTTCTTCAATGGGAACAGTCCAACCCTAACTAAGCAAAGGAAAAGACCGATGCAGCTGGGAGTGTGGGTGAATAAGTTTTAAGTGAGGGATAGGGCTGTAAGGTTTTTCAAGGCAGTTTTAAAGGTATCTTTAAAGGCAGCTCAGAGACTGATATGCATGTTTCTACTATAGGGGTAATTTCTCTATGTGTGAAAGAGGGAATTAACAATGTTTATGCGGATGTGATATGTGATGTGGGTAAGGGGGATGCTGCAGTTGCAGATTAGGAGTGGTTATCAGAAGGGAGAGGATCATGATGAGCACGATTGTGGGATCCAGGTACAGAGGGATGTAGGCAACAGAGGTTTTCTGCATCACGTCTAGAGCCCTGGGAAGATCATGAATTCAAAAGCATCTCAAATGTGATATTTTTTGGACATTAAGTGGCATTCTAAAATGGGAATTGAAATATTTTAGATTGGTATCCAAGTTTTGCATTATGATTTTTTTGCTAGACAAAGGTGGAAAGTTCTGGTTTCATAAGGGAGGCCCAAGAGGTGGCAAGTCTCCTTCTATAGACAATTTTTGCTGTTTTTGCAATTTTAGATTTCTAATGAAGACATTCATTAATGATGACGTTTTTCAGTGTATAACAAGTGGTTATTATATATGGAACCAATTTTAATGCAGTGGTATTGGTTTTTGATGGAAGTTTTGGGAAAGTCCATGAGCATTCTTCACGCGTTTGGTGGGTAAATTATCTGAATGAGTTTGATTATGATTTTTCAAAGTTGTCTGTGAAAGCTGTGGTCAAAGAAAAGTGGAGACTGGAAGAGAGCTCTGAAGATTAAAGCAGGTTGGTCTATTCCAATTCAAACAAAGGAAGGCCAGATGAATGCTCCGAGCCAATGGGTAGGTTGGACTACACTAACAAGAATTATTAGGGAAGTAGAGAGTGTTATTGTGATTAGTTGATATACTATTAAAACACTAGAATAATGAGCAGAAATCTGAAATCTCTCTCATTTTGAGCGAGACTGAAACATTTGAAGGTAATGGTGAGTTCTTTCAGGAGCTGGAGTGTCACACCTACAAAAAAGGTCTAGAACTTGATCTCTGAATAAGGCTCCTTTACATAGCTCTCCTGGAAGTACAAGAGTTTTAGGGCGCAGTAGAGCCTTAAAGAACTCATCTCATTCCACAGCAGTTGTAAGCCAAGAGACTTCTTTGATAAGAAGTTGTTTATAGTCCATTCATTTCCAATGTATATAGATTTGTTTTAAAATGATGATTGTGTTGGCTTTGATGTCAAAGACTGAGAGCAATCACATCATGTTCTCCAAATTTGAGAGCACTGAGCTCATAGTCAGTGGAGGCTTGGACATGCAAGAAGTGAGCTGGGGCTGATGAAGGGAATTTCACACCAGATATTCTTGTAGAATCCTTGGGTTTCCAAAGAAAGATTTCATTAAGTCAAGGCTCTAATACCAGGGCACCTGTGGGGGATTAGGGATGTTAAAGGTCCCTGATTTGAATCAAAGTTCGAGCGAGAATAACTTTGTTGGGCATGGCCCTTTTTACAGTGTCACCCCCAGGTTTTTGCCTGCTGTTGCTGAACCTATTTTTTGGGCATTAGGACTTTGTGCACTTTGCCATGCTAACCAGTGCTAAAGTGCGTGTGCTCTCTTATTCAAACCAGGTGAAATTGGCTAAGACCTAATTGGCACCTTTAATTTACTTTTACACCCTTATTAAATGGTGCTGCATGTATACAGAGCCTGTAAAATAAATTCTACTGGTGGGCCAGCAGCACTCATTGTGCCACCCACTAACGTAGCCTTTTAAAACATGTCTCAGGTATGGCACAGAAGCCTGTAGTGCAGTTGTAAACTGCATTTCAACCAGGCAAAATAAACCCCATGCAGGCAGAGACCTTTCTCTTTAATATTTATAGTTCTCCCCTATTGCAGGCCCTTAAAGCTCATAGGGCATGGTGCATGATATTCAATTAATAGGACATGTGGGTCTATGTTTGACATGTCTAGGTAGTGAGTTAATCCTTATTATACGTATTTAAATACAACTATTTCAATATAAATATACACAACACACATACTATGAAAATCATAGGCATAAGACTAAAAATAAAAAACAGCCCAAGATTCAAATTAGTACAATTCAGTTTATAAAAATACATGAATAATTTACAACAGCTTTAAAAACTGGTCCATAAATGTAAAGCAGTTAAAACTTAGTCTAGTATTCTGAGCACTGAAAACGTTTATCGGGTCCTGCCTGCACATCCTTATGTTCAGTTGTTTGAAATATTTTCTTAATCATTTCCTATTATTTCCCCTAATTTTCTCGAGAGAAACTTCACTTTCAAATCGAGACAAAAGTTGGCTGTAAGGTTTTGTTGAGGAGAAGGATAGAAAATGAATCTAAAATGAGCCAGTTGTGCTCCTTTTTAACCAAGATATTCTTACAATTCAATTAATGTTTAATGCTCTTATTAATCATACATCTTAAAGGTGATGTTGTTATACCCACAAATCATTAAGGACGATTGTTTTTAATGAAGATTCTAAGTATTACCTTCAGAGTCATTGGATTTAGGATACACAAGTGCTTGTTATACATGATAGTTTACAGTATTCGCTGTAGCTTCCTTCATCCTTTTACACAGTTTAATGAATGTTCCTTGCCAAGCTAGTTGTTGAGACTGATGCACGGCCAAATTCCAAACGTGCTTAAGATTACATAGTACTCTTCGGCAAATAAATAGCTCTTTAAACATAGGAGCTTATACGGAATCGATAACCTCCGCACTGGGCCCACTCCCAAACTGGCATTCATGACGTTCTTCACACATATTTTCCAATAAAGTTTGCCAACACGTGTGTGTCTTGTTTCTTGTGGTATATGTTGGTCGTAGTTTATTTTGCATAACATGTACAAATTACTTTTTGCGATACAGTACCATGGTCATCATCCTCTATGACCAAGCAATGAACCCACATCACATGGTGTCATAAATCATTTTGACAAGCTCATAAATCATAGACATGACAGTTCATTAATCAATCCATTCAGCATTTAAAAATCATTTTGACAGGCTCGTAAATTGCAAGGCAGGTCATAAATCACAGTAGCTGACAGGTCATAAATATTTCTGACATACCACAATCACATTCTGTTATCTGTTTACCATACTTGTGACACCACATAGTTTGTTCAGGCCATCATACATGCTGTTTTATGGAGTCATAAAGTTCTATGTTGGTTTTCACGCTGATTGCGTGGCCGGTAGCCTCTCCCTGGAGTTAGGCCCCAACTCGCTACCTTGTTTGTCCATTTTTGTGCCCCTCAGTGGGTCTGGGCTGCGAGTACCATCTCTGTTTACTCCCCCCTTTCGCCTTGCTCACCCTGCAGTGAGGCATCCCAAGGTGAGTAGCCCTCCTACTGCAGACCGCCCTGCCGGTGTGCCTCCTTACCAATAAATGTACCCCTTCTTACCCACCACGCTTTAAGGGAGGCTTCTGTCTATCTGCAGCTACCCCCTCTTACTTTCCTCAGGTCCTTGATTTACGACCCTAGCCATAAATCATCATAGTGACATGTTACACCTTGTTGCTTGTCATAAATCATTAGCCCCTCATAATTCGTAAAGAACTCTGACAGTTCGTTGCTCTGCTCTTTTGCAGGTAAATCTCCTTTCTTGCCACTTGTAGGGTCCCAAAATTGTTATGTTGGATTCCAGGCCATTAGCGTATGAGGGTAGCCTCTTCCTGGAGTTAGGCCACAACTTGCTACCTTGTTAGTCTCTTTTGTGCCCTGCGGTCCGGCAGGGTCTGCGCTGCGAGCGCCATCACTGTTTGCTACCCCATTTATTACAGGCCTACTCACCCTACCGTAAGCCATCCAAAAGTGAGTGGCCTTCCTTGTGCACACTGCCCTGCTGGTGTGGTGCCATAACCAACCAATGTACCTCTTCATATCCGCCATGCCACCAGGGTGGCCTCCATCTTCCTGCGCTCCCCCACGGTGTACGTTGTTTTAAAAAAAACAATTATATGCAGCCTGCCAATTCCATCGCGCCCCACAGGTTGTACCAGAATAACTGCATTCTATCCTCCGATAGGTGAACCCCGTCATGCCTGTACCACTCTGGGTGGCCCGGGTTGATGGGGCCATGTCTGATGCTCTCCAGGCAGTTGATCTTGCAGAACTTGCTTACCGCTATGTTCAGCTTTCTCCTTGAATTTTCTACTGCCTTACGTGACTCAGCCCCCGCCAAACCAGCCTGCTCATTAATTCGGACCACATGATGGTTGTGCTACCAAAGCTCTGCAACACCTCTTTTGAATCCGCCTGGATGGCCTGGAGGAGCTCTTTCCTCCCCAGCTGCGCCAGGTCATTCCCCCCGAGGTGTATAATCAAAACGCCTGGATGACATGCTGCATCTGCCAGTAACTCCTTGAGTGCAGCTGCTAGTTGGTTTCATCTCATCCCAGGGTGACCCCACCAGTGAATGCATGTGTTGACCAGCCTTCCCTTCTGTTTGTGACCTCCTTGCTGCCACTATGAGCACATCCTTGATACAAATGACTGGCACACCACCCATACTCGGACTGTTCCCCTGAGGCACAGGGTCAAGACTGATTTGCATATAGCTGGGTCTGAACTGAGGTGGCTAAGTGAGGAAAAGAATGATGATGGATTCAACCCAGATCTGTGACTGGGGTGAGTGTCTGAAAAGTTTCAACGCTCTGTCCATCATCTGTTTGTGTTTGCTTTGTTCATTACCCATACCAGTCGCGGGTGCTTTCCTGCTGAGGCAATTATCACAGTGTCAGCAGGCAGTGAGGTCCAGGGGGGGCCCACGCACACCACCTGCTTCCTTGTTGCTAAGACCCCCTACAACAGCTGGGCGTCTCACGTAGGTCCTGTATGCTTTGGACTGCCACCTGCCGATTGCCTTGATTCCTCCCTCTGCCATCCCAAGGAGAGTAATCTATAATTATCTGGATTCCCTGGGTGACCATTCTTTAAGGTTGGATGCAGCACAGTCCCTTTCCACACATCAAGTATATTGTTCGGTTAAAGGCAATGATTGTATAATTTGTCAAATTATTTACCCAGAAAGACAAATCTTCTAAACAAAAGAGCTGCAGGCATGCATTTTGGACTAGGAACCACGTCGTGCCTAGACTTTCCAATAACCGCAGATAATTGCTTCTAATTGAAGGTAAAACTAGGACATTCCAGAATATAAATGCCGTGGACCTCTATTATTACCTCCAATGTATTAATTCCATACACTTTATTCAAGATATTTCTATGTTTACTGCCTATCACTACATTATTGACAAAGCTCTAAAATGTCTTAACATTCTTTAAGTTACAGAATAACTGAAGCATAGAACACATCTCAATTTTGAGCCACGAGTTTTACTTCAGAGACTGCTTTCTTATAAGAGATTCTTAGATCTTGGTTTCGGCAAAGCTGTGCCAATCTCTCTTTCAAAGGGAGTTAGTTCGGTCTTCTTTTCTCTATATTCAATTTTCTTTTTGGAGATTCAGTGCTTTGGAGAACCACTGCATCAGATGTTTGCAAAATATTATACTTGAAACACTGGCTTTGCATAGTTTGCAAAACCTTTTGGTAAGGAATTTATAAAATTGACCTAAATTCCTAGTTTAACCCTGTCCAATGACAATCTTTTGCTGTCATTGTTCGGTACACCCCCAAGTTTAAAAATTCTGCCAAACATTACATAATCTGCTCTAATACAGAACCTTGTCACTTTCACTTTTTTAGATTAAATGAGGAAAATGTGCCTATCCTAGAATGCTGATCATACACTTGGATGTTCTTCATCTCACATTAATCTTCTGCCGAAAATGGTCACACTCGATCTGGCTTCTATTCTAAATGATTTTACCTCCTTTAACATATTTACACTGATTAAAGTGTAGTCTTTGAGACATTTTGTCAGGGTAGTAACTGGATAGGCAATGCAAGATGATAGTCTTCAAGTCAACCATTTAATGCTCTTATATCTCCTGAGATAACCAGTTGAAAGAGCTTTTTACCTATGTTATTTTATTCTCTTGGGGCGTGGCTTGCGCGCCGCTACGAGATGGCGGTCGGCGCTTGAGCTCCGGGGAGGCAGCAGCTGTCGGGACGTATCTGGAGTCCCTTTCAACACCATTTAACTTCCGAACTCGGCAATTTTCAGTCGGAAAGCGCCTGGACCGTGGTAGCATGGGCAGACATCGTTGAAGGCAGCAGGAAAGTATTTTCCAGCGATTTGAAGCGTTCCCCACTGGATTTCACGAGCGGCCGCCATTTTGTTTCCTGTGTGGCGTGGCTCGTGTTTTTCTACCTCAGACATGATGGCGCTTTCATGACAGATGGACTGCTGACGTTTTTGAGGTGACATTTACCTTATTTACAAGTCTTCTCTACAGTGTTTGGACTTTTAACAGTGTTTTTTCCTCATGTGCTGCCACTTTTATGACTATTTACATTGGGAGTCTGCCTGTATTGCCTCAGTGGTCTCCCTCTGCTCTTTTGCTTCTCCATTGGGATTGCTTTGACATGAGGTCTGTTCAACCTGATTGCGAGGTTGTCGGCTACCTGGAGTCTTGTTTCTCTATGGCTCTTTGAGGTTATTCCATGTCTGTGTTTTTCCTCATAAATTATTGACAGCCATTTTTAATTCTGCTAATACGGCCAGTGGTTCCTAACTCGACATCTCTCTGGCGGTTTCATTGCGAAATCTGTGTACATCAGTTTTTGTTGCCATTTTTCTTACACCTGCTTTGCTATCATTTTCTCCACATACTTAGTCAGGGGCTCACTCTTAACCTTTCAACGTGGGCGGTTCCTATGGCGGACAACATGGGCCCTCCTGCTAAGCATTCTAAAGGTGCCCTCAAGAGGCTCAAACAACAATCTCCTACTCCAGAGGCTTCTCAAAAAGACCCTACTACCACTTTGGATACCATTCTCTCGCGCCTCAATGCGGTTCATGATATCGCCCAATCTCCTAAAACTAATACTGATCTCTTACAAGTCGAAGTGGCGGCGATCAGAAATTACTTTAAGGCGCTGTCTGTTAGGGTCAATGCTGCGGAATCTCGGATTAGTGGTGTGGAGGATGTTGCCCATCAACATTCACGGTCTCTTCAACAGATGGAACGATCTATGCTTTCTCTACGGAGAGACCTCACGGAGCAGGAAGATCGTAACAGAAGAAGTAATTTACGAATTTTTGGTCTTCCTGAGGAGGCAGAGAAGTCCGCCCCCTCGATGGTTGACTTTATTTCTCAATGGCTTCCTGCTACTTTACAGATTTCATTTTTGAGAGACTTTGAAATTGAGAGAGCTTATCGTGTTCCTTTCTTCAGGTCTAAATCTGCGACAAGTCCAAGAGCGGTCATTTATAAACCGTTACATCACCAGCATTCAGAACAAATTTTGGCTCATATGAGAAAGGTCAAGTCTGTGACTTGGGAGGGCCATCGCATCTCTATTTCTCAGGATTTTGCCAGAGATACAGTGATTCGACGGAAAAGTTTTCTTAACCTGCGGAAACGTCTTGCAGACATGAACATCCCCTTCTCTTTTGCTGGACCTTCCAAATTACGAATTACATTCAAAGGTCGCTCTAGAATTTTTGATGAACCTTCTGACCTTTCCAATTTTTTGGATAATCAGTCTAAATCGCAGATGGATTCTTCTTCTGCTCCTGGTCCTTCTGGTTCCTGATTCTGTTTGTTCCTTGATCATGTAATTTATTAGCTCTTTTCTTTCAATATGTGCCACTGTTTTAGTGTTACATGTTGTGGTTGGCTCCTTTTTTCTCTTCAGATGTCGTATCTTCTCATATTTTGACGTCGTCACTCCTGACATCTTGAGTCATGGTCCATCGACACATATGTTATCTTTTGTAACTTTTCATCCGTTTCGGACGTGTTCTCGTCTTCTCTGTTATTGGTCGTGCTGCTAGCTGTCATTTGCGTTTCTCTGTTCTACATATTTTTGCGTGCCCATAGTTGATTTCTTTTATTTTTTCGTTTAAATTTGTCATCCATCTATCTTCGTGTTGGCACTCTGGTCACTATTTGGATTGCTCTATGTCATTGGTAGTTCTTTCTGATGTTTAATATGTAGGTGTTTCCTTGAGTTCTCCTTTCTCTTCTTTTTCGATTCTTTGTTTTTGTCACTAGGCTTCTATTTGGTTTCTTGTTTTGTGGGTTCCGCTCATTCTCTCTCTGACATTTCCTCATTTCCATTCGTTGTTCTGTGATTTTTTCTTGCACATTGTTACGTTTTGGTCATTTTATGTATTTGTATTGTAGCATTCTATTAATTGCTCTATGTTTGACCAGTTTCATTATGTGCTTGATGTGGTTTTCTTTTTTCTTGTATATTCTACTGCGCTTTTCATCATTTATACAATATCTATAGTGCATTATTGTTATTATTGTATTCCTAATTTCCCTACAAGTTTTACCATGGTTGATACATTATAAGAGTTATTAGGTTTCTTTCCCTTTTACATATGTGGTTGATGATATCCTGCTTACCTTTACTTGGGTATTCCTTTTCATAGTGCTATAGATCTGCAATTTTTATGCAATTTATACCTATGTTCTCACAATTGGTTGCAAATACTTACTGTTTTTTCTATTTTACATACCTCCTATTACTCTTAGGCTGTTTTTAACTCCTTACTTTTTCCAAAGGTGATCTTATATTTTGGTTAGCAAATTACTTCATTGTATGATTTCTTGCCTTGTTCTCTATACTGTGGATTTTATTTTTAGGGTTTCTCAACTTTAACATCCAAGATCTCTCGATGGTCTTCTGCTTCCCTTCCCATGTTCCCCCTGGTATGAATTTGGTCTCTTTTAGACCTCCCCTGGTGGGTCCTATTTTCTCTCTTTCTCTCTTCCCCTCTCTGCTTCTTTTTTCTTCCTTTTGGTTCTTCTGGGGCGGCTCTCCCCTTTTCCTTTTTCAGACGTGGTCTTTGCCTCTTTGCTTTTTTCTATTGCATCTCCTTATATTACCCATTTTTACTGGATTTTTTGTTCATGCACACTTATGCCTGAGTTGAATGTTGTGTCCCTGAATGTTAAAGGATTAAATCACCCGGTAAAGAGATCAAACATCTTAGATTATTGTAAATCTCTTTCTTCTGATCTTGTTTTGTTACAGGAAACGAAAATTTCCTACAAGGAGGCTTTGTGCCTGAGGAAAGAATGGGTGCTTGATGTTGCTTGTTCTGATGCCTCTGGTAAAAAGAATGGTGTGCTTACGTTGATTTTTAAAAATTCTGGATTATCGTTGGTTTCTGCTGAACATGACTCTGAGGGCCGCTGGCTACTGTCTAGATTTTCTATGGGTACTACTGACATATACGTTCTTAATATTTGTGCTCCGAATTGTGATGACCCGGTGTTCTGGCGTACGATTACGAAAAAGCTGGTAGATACTCCTCATCAGGGCAATTTAATTGTTGGGGGTGATTTTTATTTACCTATGGACCCTCTGTTGGATAGGAATTCAGCCTTTCAGTTTCGTTCCTCTAGAGCGCACAAACAAATGTTAAGCATGTGCTCCACTCTTCAGCTTCAAGATCTCTGGCGGCTTCATAACCCATCTGGTAGTGATTTCTCTTTCTTTTCTTCTCCACACTCTAGCTTTTCTCGTATTGACTACCTCTTAGTTAATTCGTCTCTTGTTCAGGCTTCATCCTCCCCACTCATTCATCCTATTCTTGTTTCTGACCATGCTGCTGTTGCCTTCTCTCTTTCCTCTTTTGTTACGAAAAAAGGTCCCGGTTCTTGGAAATTAAACACAGAAATTCTTTATGATGAATCCCAGGTTCTGGCATTAATGACTGAAATTGAGAACTTCTTTGCTGATAATGATGGGTCGGTTAGCTCTCCCGTAGTTTTATGGGATGAGTTTAAATGCTCTCTTCGGGGCTCCATTATTCAATGCATGGCTAGGAGGAATTCTGCTGCCAAAAAAGAGCTTAAACTTTTAGCAGACGAAATTAAACAACAGGAAATTCTCTTCCGAAGCTCTAAAGATAGAACCCATTTACAAGCTATTAAGAATCTGAAATATTCCTACAACACTATTGTTACGAAGCGGCCTCACATTGGGGTTCAGGCCCAGAAATCCAAGCGCCTATTGTTGAAAAACCGTGCAGGTAAAGTATTGGCGGCAACGTTGAAATATCAAGCTTCTAATCTCAAATCCATACAAATCTCCTCAATTACTGACAGCTCTGGTGATACCAAAGTTCAGACCAAAGATATTCTCGATGTCTTTCGGGACTTCTACAGTAAATTATATACTCCCACTAATCAATCATCTTTTGTTCAATGTCAGGAGTTTCTCAAAACAATTCCTCTTCAATCGATCTCCACTGATGATAGTCTGAAGTTAGGTGGCGAGATTACCTCTGAAGAAATCATTTCTGCCATTAAAGCTACTAGGTCCGGGAAAGCCCCAGGGCCAGACGGTTTTCCTATCCTGTTTTATAAAACCTTTCTTTCTGTGGTTGTCCCTCGTCTTAAAGTGGTCTTTGACTCTTTCATCCAACAAGGGTCAGTCTCGGGGTCGGCTGCGGATGCCACCATTGTTGTAATTCCTAAGGAAGGCAAGGATCATTCAGACCCCAAAAACTTTCGGCCCATTTCTCTCCTTAATATGGAAGCGAAAATCTTTGCCAAAATTTTGGCTAAGCGTTTAGAATCCTTTATTCCTAAGCTTGTTCACCCTTCTCAGACTGGTTTTGTCAAGGGCCGACTAGCGAGGGATAATATCCGTACCTTTTGTCATGTTTTGGATGCTGCCAAACGTGCTTCCCTTCCAGCTGCTGCATTGGCCTTAGACGCTGAAAAGGCCTTTGACAGGGTCTCTTGGCCTTTTTTACATGCGGTTCTTTGTGCCCATAATTTGGGTGAATCGTTTATTAATATGGTTATGTCCCTATATGCCCAGCCTAGAGCAAATATTAGAATCAATGGTTCCACTTCCTCTTTTTTCAATCTTCGCCAAGGCACCAGGCAAGGTTGCCCTTTGTCCCCTCTTTGGTTTTTACTTTCTATTGATCCGTTGCTTCGTTTGATTGACATCCATCCAGACATCAGAGGTTATACTTTTGGCTCGCATTGTATTAAAACTGCTGCATATGCAGATGATGTTCTTATATTTTCTGAAGATATTGAACTGGCCACTCCCGCGATTTCGGATACCATCTCTCTTTTTTCGGGTGTCTCTGACTATACTATATTAATAGGGACAAAACGGAAATGTTCCCTTTAAATGCTTATATGGGCTCTGCAGGGTTTAAGTGGCAATCTAAACAGCTTAAATACTTGGGTATCGGGTTTTGCAGTACTCTTTATGATACTGTTGCGTATAATGAGGCTCAGACTATTACTAAAGTACGACAGCTTTTAGAGAATTGGTCTCCTAAATATATTTCTTGGTGGGGCCGGTTTCAAACTATAAAAATTATGATTACCCCTATTATTAATTTTGTTTCTTCAATGCTCCCTGTGAAACTCTCCTCTTCCTTTTTTCATACAATAACCTCCCTTACTTCTAAGTTTCTTTGGAATGAAAAGAGGGCTCGCATTGCTAATAAATACTTGAAGAAACCTTATGAGTTGGGTGGTTGTAATTTTCCTGATTGGGAAAAGTATCAAACTGCTTTTTTGGCCTCGCAGGGGGCGCTTTGGCTTTCTTCGTGTCCTGATCATATTCCTTCTTGGCTCTTCATTGAGCAGAGTATTGCTTCTCCCTTACCACCCTTATCTTTTCTAACTACTTCTACTCTTTCTATCCCTTTCTCGTGCTCTATCATCTTAGATACCATTGCAGCAATTAAACAGGTTGATAGACGAGTTACTACTCCTTTTCATAAATCAAGATGGTCCTCGCTGTGGCACAATCCTCGTATCAAAATTGGTATTGACCCTGGGTTGATATTGTATTGGGCTAACAGAGGGATAACTTTAGTGCATCATTTGTATGACTCCAATGGAGATCCACTTCCTTTTTCTACCTTATCCCAACAGTTCTCTCTCAATAATTTGTACTTTTACACTTTCCTGAAAATAAAGGTGGCGTCAGCTAAAACTCGTCTGACTCCAACCTCTGCTTCTATTAAATTATTTCAAATGTGGCTTCGTTTAGGTCATGTGGCTTCTAAAATTTATAAATTTCTCTCTGATGCTTCTCCTGCCGAATGTACTGTCACACAACAGAATTGGATATCTCATTTTGAGCAGGATATTATTGCCCATATCTCTGCAGATGATTGGCGCTTGATTGGGAAGCTCTCTCTTCGGAATAAGGTTGCTCCTTCTTTAATCCAATCTAAATTTTTCTCTATTAACCTGCTCCATTGGACTCCGGTGCGTTTACACTCTCTTCAATTGAAGGATGATGATCTTTGTTGGAGTTGTGGTCTATGTCCAGGTGATTACCTACACATGTTTTTTGAATGCTCGCTACTTTAACCCTTTTGGGACTTAATACACAAACATCTTCAATTGATTTTTAACCTCCGGTTTCAGCTTTCTTTCCCCATGATTATGTTAGGTCCACGTGCATCTCGTACTCCACTACCCTTAGATTCCTTAGATTCCCAATTACTAGATTTGCTATTAACTATTGCAGTGAAAGTAATTCTTATGGAATGGAAATCTTTTTCTTCGATCTCTTATCACACTTGGTGGGCTTGGGTTTCTTTCTTAAGAGATGCACACTCCTCAGTTGAGGATGCTCATCTATCTCCTTCAATTTCTAAAGGGGTCTGGAAAACTTTAGACTCATATATGGATTTATCTTCTGAGGGTTTGGTTGCTCGATATCCTTTTGATTCGGTTGTGTGAATGTTGTCCTTCTGTATACGTGTAGCTCCCCAGAAGATCTTTTCCTTCTTCTTCTTCCTCTTCTTTCCCTGCTCTTCTTCCTCTCTTTTTCTTTAACCTCCCTTCTGTTTTCTCCTTATTTTCTTCCTTTTTCTATCTTTTTCTTTCTGCTTTCTTCTTTTTCTCTCTATTATTTGTCTTTCTTTGATAACCTATGGTGATGCCATTGCTTTGGTTCCCGGCTTTTTGGATTTCATTTTATATTTTATCTCAGATATCAACTTATGATGTATTCATACTTTTTATTTTCTCTTATGTATCACCTATATGTTATTCAAATGTTTATATACTCTTTTAAATTCTAATAAAATTTTTGAACAGAAAAATGTTATCTTTTCTCTTAAATCGTAGGGAATATTCAGCCAAGCGTATATTCCAAAATGTTTTGTGTTGGTACAAATTCCGGCCCCACAAACCCTATTGGTAAATTTACATTAAAAACACCAGTCTTAAGCCAGAAAGCTTCTGGATATTATAATTCATTTAAAATGTACTGGGTGTTAAGGAACAATTTTTTGCTGATTTCTGTGGATTGATAAATATATTTATAAATATTAGAGGGGATCACTTATATGCAGCTGACCATTCCTTAATCATAATCCTCAATAACCAGGTCATTTTTAAATTTGAAGGAACTATTGCCAGTTTCACAGCAGATATCGTGTAGTTGGTTCAGCCACCTCTGTGCTATCCTTACCTATGCATTATTGTTCTGGGAAGACTGATTTTGATATAACTTTTTAGAGAGCATGACGTTACTGCCCAGGTTTCTTGGAAGGCTAATATATCACAATTTTGCCAAAACTGTGTGGCTTATTCATTTACCAATAAAAGAGTCAAGCCACATAAACTCCATGAGCATATTAACAGTGAATAGGAAGTTTGTAGCAGCATTATGTCAGTGGGTCCCCTTATTGCCAAGAACTGTGGGAAGCCAGCTCTAGTCACTTCCTTCCCTAAAACCTTCCACATCTATCCTAGATTAACGTCTGATTCAACACCTGGTGGATTTCTATACCTAGGTACTCTACAAAACGTTTGTTTTCAGGGCCATACCCTGGCTCTCAAACTGAGATTTTTTGAGCATACACTTTCTTCCAATAATATTAAGTGACGTCCAGGTAAATACAACAGTTGCATTATTATTTGAGCACATCGTAGGAAGGAATTCATCTGATTTTATATGACTTGTACTGATACGGGCCAAGGCCTCTAGATGTGTACTCTGTGTAATGAAGAAGTTTATGAAATCATATTGGAATCTGGTCAACAGATTCTGTTTTTAGTGGGAATGCAGTCTCGATATATTTGCAGTTACTGTACATAACTGACCTTCTAATTTCACATTCTAGATCAGGGTTGCTTTCTCTAATGCAAAAATTGTCCTGCTGGCTGTATCCCTGGATTGAGCATGTACGTGAGCTTTTTTTCCTACATCCTGTGTGTGTTGCTTTTCTTCCACCTCCTGTTGCATTATGATAGGGGCAGTATTCATTATCTTATGAGTTGCTCTACAAACCAGTTGAATTTTTTAAAGCCTCTTCAACTGAAGTTTGATGCTCCTTTTTACCTGGGGTATATGTATTTTAACCCATCTCTGGTTTTTGTCCAATTCCAGTGACATTGTATGATTTTTTTTCCCACTGGATTTAAAACTGGAAAAAGATTGGGCTATTTAGCTGGTGGTATTAAATTCAATGGTGATTAACTTTTTTATCATGGATCTTATGTTGTCTTTTTCTTTCACGTTTAGACAAAGTGTTATATCAGTTCTTCAATGTTAGGTTTAAAATAGAATGAAAGATGCTATTATATCCGCATGAGCAGTTTCTTCACTTTTACCCTTTAACGTCAAAGTTGTCAGAGACTTTAATAAGGGAATTTTCTCAAGCTCCAGCAGGTTGTGCACTTGTACCTTGTCCTCTTGAGTTGGTTCAGTTGCATCAGAAGAATAGTTTGTAGTTTTTGTGGGGTTTTGAAGTTTTTAAGATTTTTTAAATTACCTTCCTCCAATTTAGAAGGAGTGCAATCAATTGTTCGATTTGATTGTCTTTGATCGCACATTGCCCACTCTAGCTGATGCTTGGAACCTCCTCTACCAGCGATTCCAAAGTAATTGGGAGGACTTCTAACTTATCAAATACTAGTGAACATGCAGATCTTGCAGGCTTGAGCTGATTTGGTCTCTGCCCAATGGATTAACTCGTTCAAACGGTTCAGCTTGACATTAATACCTACTTATTAAGTTGCTTAGTTTTGACGAATGTCCACTTTAAGTTCCCGTTTATCAGAAAGTGCTTTCACTGCTGCATCGAAGAACCGAAGCAAGGAATTCCAAACTGCAGTGTTAACTATGAATCCAGATTCACAAAAAAGTTATTTTTTATGGAAGAAATTGGCATTCCGACTGAATTAGTCCTCTTCTATTCGCAGACAAGATTGCTCAATAACAGAAAATAAGTGATAATCTCTTCCATCCCTAAATCTTTTTTGTTGGGTAGTACATCTGTGACTGACCGACTTAAACTAGATGTATTGCCAGAAAGAGAACTGCACTGCTGGTTATAATGACCATTTCCTGACTCTCTTTGTTCAGTCATAGGATAGGTATTCTGTTCTTCATCCTCATTTAAATAATTTTTATTAGTTAACGAGATGAAGTGTTAGGGAAATGAGTCAAATTCCGGTTCCCAGATTCTGTTAAGTATTGGGTTAATGTTTGTCCAAAGTAACAGGACAATTTGATATTACATACGCCTTTGTCACTCGAGCCTTTTTATAGTAGTCAAGTGGGTCAACTAATTTGCCCACAAATAATCTTTTTCTTTATGCATTTTGAGGACGCAGCAGGGTCCGTTCTGAGTCATCCAGATCACATATTTCTGATTCTTTTGTCCTTATACTGTTGTGTTATTTTAGAAATCTTAGATGATACATTATATAAATTGTTTAGTTTAAAAAATAAGCTTACTAGATACGCAAACTCAATTCAACCCCAGGACCACAAGCCACACCAGGGCTACATTTCCACTGAAAACCTCCAGCACACATCACTGTCACTGTGCAGCATACACAGTGCTGCCCTAAGCCAAAGAGCCAAGATCCAAAAGTTGTTGCAATCTGCTGCATGCTACTGCAAGCCTCAGCTATCCCACCTCTCCAGCACTCTCTCTCTCTCGCACTGTATTCACACTGCTCCCATTCCCATCACCACGCTACCTCCACAAATCCCCTGTGACGCTCTCACCAGTAACCTCCAACACCAGAGCTGTGCACAGTGGAAGAAAAAAGGCAGCACAACAATGGTGACCAGAAAGCAGTCACTTTCGCGGTCAGGAATCAGTTTGGCGATAAGCAGGTGAGAGACTGAAGGACATACTGCAGGTGTTGAACAGGATAGGGCAGAGGACAGGCAGAGGCCCGATGGCAGTGGCATGACAAGGCCTTGAGAGGCGGGGAAAACAGGTAGGCAGACACCATCAGTGAGACCAGGGGTCAAGCCCAAGGCTGAAGTCAAAAGCCGAACCCAAGAGTTGGACTGGTCAATGCAGAGAAAGAGGGGGCATGAGCACTCCTATCTGCTTTCACAGTCCAAATGCGCACAAACACAATATTGCTGTGAATATTTGCTGTATGTGCAGTTTGCTGAATGGGGAAGAGAATGTTCCAGTAGTAAAAAAATCCTAAAGGCATTTTTCACTACTGGAAGTCCCATCTGTCCCATTGACTAACACTCGGTTATCTCATTACATTTAAGAGGTGATAATATTTGATTGGAAGCAGATAGACTTTTGGGGGGCAGATTTACAAGAAACCGATGCATCTGTGGAGGTGCATCAGTTTCTTTGCACCAGCCTGGGATACCCTTGAGCCACCATGGATGCAACATATTTATAATACGGTGCACCATTGCACAAGGATTGACAGATGCGTCAGAAATTCTGACGCATCTGGTGGCACAAAGTCTTGCATTGCTGAAGTTATGTCATAAGCACAACGCAACTCCAGCTATGCATGGGGAGACTTAACCTTCTTATCCTTCTTATACTGCGTCACTTCTTACGCCTACTTCAAGCAGGCATACGTTTTTGTTGCAGTAGCGTCCTAGAAGTGGTGCAGTGAAATCTTGTAGATTTCACTGCATCCCTTCTACGAGGCTATCCTGCGTGGGCACGCCCACCCTGCATACATTAAACCTGACGCAGGTATAATGTGACACAGGGCTTTACAACATGATGCATCTCCTTAGATGCGCCACGTAAATGGGCCACAATGTGGTGAATTACTCATGCCACAGCTGCGTCACAATAAGTGACGCAACGGCGACGCAAAAGTGTTGCAAGGGGCTTGTTAATAGGCCCCTTGGTCTCTACCCTCAATTGAAATTTAAAGTAAAATTCGCTCTAGTTGAAAGGTCAGATTTAAAGTCACAATTCTGCAAATGCCACATTTAGAAAGTTGACATTTTCTTATCCTAACCACTTTTGCCTTCTGCCCGTATCTTTGGTCACATTACTTTGATTGGTTCTGCTGTTGAGGTTTGTGCACCCCTCCCAGATAGTGACACAAAATGGAGAAGGTGTGGATAAGATGAAACATCCTGCAAGTATTGCTGGTGGCCTAGCCGCACCTTGACACACCTACACTTCAAAGTTCTTTCATCAAACACACAGGAACCTGACACTAGTTTTTTGTCACCCCAGGCTTCTTGGAGCCTTGACCAGGGGAGAGAAGAACTTTCCAGACCCAGATGAGGGTAGGATGAAGAATCACCCACTTCAAAGGCTGGAACAGGATATAAAAATTGGACCTCCAGAGCCACTCATCAGTACACTCCTGGACCTGTGGAAATTACAGAAGGAGGGCTGCTTGCCTCCCAAAAGACTGCCCTGCTGCTTGAGGACAGCCTTGCTCTCTGAGAAGGAAGTTTGGACCTGCTCCTTTAATCCCAAGTTAACCAGAGTGACTCCAAACGTGAGTTACCTGACCTCTAGTTCTGAGCTACAGGGACACAATAAAATCCAGAGTCCCTCTGACCTGCTGCACTGAAGCTGTTACGACTTGAAATTGGACCTGCCTGAGCCCTGCTGACCTTTGCTTGAATTAGTTCATTTTCCCCATGAGGTGCCTCCTCATGTGCTGGACGCTTGGCTGGCATCGGTTGAGATTCTCCTGTGAAGAAAGGTGAAATTCTGAACTTTCGATCTCTTCACAACCACAAAAGGTTCCGTCCAGACCAAGATTCTACAATCTACGAGTACTGCCCACGTGAAGGTCCAATGAACTCGACTCTTCAATCTACAGAGATTGCCAGCAAAGACTACCAACATACATGAAATCTGCACTATGTACTACAGCAATGACAGTCCTTGGGGACCGCTAATGCAAAGCTTCAGCAATGACCATCTGCAATGTCCAAACAGCTCTTTATGTGAAAGCAATGAAAGCCCACATCACCCGGCCTACTCTTTGCACTACAGCTTCAACTATCTGTTGCGCTCTTCATTTTCCTCGCAGCCTCCTCCACTGCAAATGGAACTCTTTGCATTGGACTTGAAGAACGTAACATTTTCAGCGAGACCAACATGGTCACAGTATCTGGATACCACTCCATCATGGTCAGCCTGAACTTGTGATGTTACCTCTGCTTTGGAATGACCAGATGCCCACAAGGGGTGCTTTGTGCTTTTCAAGGCTGCATCTACCTAAAATCTTCAAAATGAATATTTCCAGTTTAACTGACTTGATTTTTGTCATTCTGGGATCATTTTATTTATTAAAATGTGTTCTGTTTTTCTAAATTGGCTTGGGGTTTTTCTTGTGTTGTGTTTTCACTTTATTACTGTTTGTGTGCTGCATAAGTACTGTAGACTTTGCCTCTAAGGTAAGCCTGACGGATGTGTGCCAAGCTATCATAGGGTGGAGAAAAGCTTAATTCAGTGACATTTATGATTAATTGTGTTTGTGTCCTGTGTGACAATTGTAATCTAATATCCTACAAACTTATTTTATCATCAAAAGACATGAAAGGTCTTGTTACATTGCAAGTTCAAGCTTACCAAAGTTCTCTATTTCAGTTTCTGGCACTGAGATGAAGGGAGGAGGGTGAGATGTTCGACTACAATTGATAAAACAGACAAGATCTAGGGGTGAGATACCCTGTTTTGCTGTAGAGATTGTAATTCTATTTCTGTATCGCGGTCTTCTAGTTATTTCAACTCATAAATACCAATTTTTTCTGTAGGAAAAAGCTCTTGTTTGGGGAAGCTAGGGTATTTACTATAGGCCTAAAGGTAGTTAGACCATGTTCTGGTTCCTGGGAAATCAAAGAAAATTGCCAACTCCAATGATATTTTATGGAGGGGGGCCTCTAACAGAACAGCAGCCATTCGGTGATTGGTAGAGCCCTCTTCAGTTGCCAGTTGGATTTGACAGCCTGAATATCTCCACGTAAACCATTAGACTCCTTCAATTGAGCCTACCGCTGTAGGGATTGAGCAGATGGTTTGCAAATTGGCCTCTTCAGTGTCAATTGGGAAGTGGACTCTATCTGCTAACTAACAAATCCAAGAGATGAGGCCTGTTCTCACTTTGGTCACTTGCTGTGTTTCTTTTGGGGGATGGCTGCCCAGCAGAGATCTGATAGATCAATAGCTTCAGTCCAGAGTAAGCAACAGGATGATGTGATGGCAAGTCATTTGGCAGTCAATAGAGGGGACACCTTCAATACGCAGTGTTCAGCAGGTCATTTTAGAGATAGATCCCAATCAAATCCAGGATTGGATGACTGGACAGAGTCAGGGACTTAAACAGATTGTGTTCCCAAGCTACCAGAGCCTCATCGACAAAAGATGTCCATCTAGGAATTCTTTCGGATTAAAAAAATAATAATAGACAGGATGACGCTTCGTTTTTAGTCTGTGTGAACTTTCACTGAGGTGGTAATTAGTGCCTCATTATAACTACAATTCTAATATGTCTATTAACCCTATTGCACACATATTTCAGAGTTATAAGATTTGGTTACTTTATTGCACTTGTTGAATATCAGGTGTTATAAAATCTGCATTCACCACAAAAAATTCGGCAGGACAAACTTGCCAAAATATTGTGACATCTATATTGTGGTGTGTTTATCACCAACACCCCAATTTAATACCGAATTTTGTAGACAAAACGCATGACATAATTATTGCACATCATAAAATCCAAACACGCCTCTGCTTGATTTTACTGTGTGTATTTATTGAATACTACTCTCAGGAACTTGCCATGAGACCCCTAGAATAGTGTTACATATTTGAGAGTGGTGTGATAATTTGTAGTCACACTACAAATATTAGTTTTGTGGTAACAAATTAACACTACTTTAGCCGCCACGAAGCGACTATGGCGAAAAAGGAAATAGCACAAAACAGATGTCTGCTTATAGAGTCATCTTAAGACATTCCATGCTGACTTCATGGGACCACCATGCGATCCCGCTATCATGGTACCATGTCGGTCAAACGGTTGTAAATTGCGCCTCTACCATTGTTGAGATCCACACTATAACATACTCTGAAAGGAAATACTTCATGGATTCAGTTTTAAAGGATGGACAAGCTAAAATGTATTCTATGCGAAAATATATGAACATTCTTGCAAAACCACAGTACAGACCTGTGGTATCATCATAATATCCGGTACTTTGAGGCACATATATATGTACTAAAAGTATATTCCTCATGTTTCTTGTAGTATTTTCCGATCGGAAGTAGCAGTCACGGTGAAACATTTATTTTTACGAATACTAATGAGATGGGTTTATTAGTGTTCATAAGCAATCGCTTATTTTATTTCCTCCTTTCGCCATGGGAAGAACGAGCAATTAGAAGCGGTTATTTATACTATAAACATGAATTGTTCCGAGGTCTACTTTATCTCCTTTTCCACAATGCCAAGATGTATTGATTTTCTAAAATTACTTTGTTGACAAAGGTTCCTCTAATTACTTTCCTCGAATGAAAAGGATTGAAAGTGTCCCTTCAAGCACATTTTTTAGTGAGCGACACATGCATTAGAAGCATGTAGCAGTAAAAATGTCAAATACCTTAAATGTATTTGTATCTCGGATGAAATAGTGTGTTGTTTGCTTATAGACTTAATATTTATTTTAAACAAGTGCTCATTCCAATCTCAATCATGTTGGTTTAGGTAGGTTCCCGCTAAAACACGTGAAAGGGGAATTAAACGAACATGACTTAGCTTGAAATAGGCACCTAGATAAAATACACATTGGTTTCGCCAATCATCGGATTTCTTTTTATATGTTGATTTTATTTTTATACCTGATATATCCTCCAAAAGACGTGATGGGCTCAATTTACGAGATCATTATCATAGACAATCTAATTTATGCCTACATGGTTCGAAGGCTACGACCCTTCACTCAAATGAGGCAAAACAAGCATGAGTAATTAATGCATCGTTTAAGATTAAAGCATAATTGCGTGATTTAAAAAAAATATATATAAATATATAACAAATCGACGTCTGCCTGACAAGGCAAACAACTGCAGTTCCACATCAGAAATACTATTCTCCAGTGCCATATCAATTGTTAAAGGGAAACAAATGTCATCGGAGCTTCGCCACTGGTCTTTGTTTAATTAGTAAGGAAAAGCTTTAAACAATTTTGAACTTATACTGATCTCATTTCTTAAATTGTCAGTCTATTTGTGAAAGACAAGCAAACCATTACATTCTAAATGCAATCAAAGCACACTGTTCACTCTGATGTGCTGGCAATAGTATCAACAATGCATGAACATTACCCCTGCCTTTCCCTTATTGAACAGTTAATCACAGAAACTGTGCACTCTAATTGCAATCAGAATGTAGGTTAAACTCTGTCTTGCTGGCAGCAACTTCAACAATGTTTGAGAACAGTCACTGCTTCTTGTTTAATTTACAGTCTAACAATGGAAGGTGAACATTCATATAAGCACCACTGTAGCGCTGTCATATTAGCAGAGCTCTGATATATATTGCCAAAATGTGTATTAAGATAGCAAGCATGAAATAACCATACATGCAGATCCTCCAAAATGTCTAAGGTTGATCAACCCCAGCTGCGAGACGGCTCCAGCTGTGTGCAGCAGGACTTTGTCCAGAGGGACTGGTCTAAAGCTTTCCCCTGCTCCCAACTCTGTGTGTGACAAACACCCACAGCACATGGCCATCGGCTGTGCCTCGATTGTGGGGGGGGGGGGGTGGGAGGGGGCAAAAAGCATGGCCTCTAGACTCGCCCTGCATCCAACACTCTGCAGGCAGCCAACTCTCTCAACATGACTTTGTGTTGTGTGCAACTGAGTTGACCGCAGAGACTGCAATCCCCTTCATCAATCAATCTATCAATCAAGGGTTTGTTAGAGCGTGTCTACTCACCCGTAAGGGTCTCAAGGCACTGGGGGAGGGGCGGTCCATCAAGGCGTGGGTCTGTCGAAGAGCCAGGTTTTGAGGTTTCTCGTACAGATAGGGAGTGATGTTGTCTGCCTGAAGTGGAGCGGTAGGGCGCTCCATGCACTGGCTGCGAGGAAGGAGAAGGAGCAGCCTCTTAATCTGGTCTTTCTGGACTGAGGAACCGTGGCATAGGAGAGCTGGGCTGACCTTGGGGTTCTTTGGGGTGAGTAGAAGTTGGTTTGGCTGTTGAGGTATGCTGGTCCGGTGTTGTGGAGGGCTTTGTGTGCATGGGTGAGTATCTTGAAGGTGATTCTTGCCTTGATGGGGAGCCAGTGGAGTGTGTGCAGGTGTTGGGAGATGTGACAGTGTTGTGGTAAGTTGAGGAACAGTCTTGCGGCGGCATTCTGGATGTTCTGTAGCTTACGGGTGAGGATTTTGTTTATTCCAGTGTAGAGTGCGTTGTCGTCATCGAGTCTGCTGCTGACTAGGGTGAGGGTGACGGTTTTTCTGTGCTCGAGGGGGTTCTGTTTGAAGGTCTTACGCGGAGGCGGAGGATGTGGAAGCAGAAGGATGTGACGGAGTTGATATGGAGGTCAATTTTGAGCTCGGAGTGTAGGATGATTCCAAGGTTGCGTGTGTGGTCTGTGGGGGTGGGTGGGCTGCAGAGGGCGGTGGGCCACCAGGTGTCGTTTCAGGTGTCAGGGTGTGGAGCCATGATGAGTACTTCTGTCTTGTAGGTGTTGAGTTGTAAGCAGCTGCTTTTCATCCATTTGTCGACAGCTTCAATGCCTTTTTGGAAATTGTATTTGGTTGCCTTGGGTTCGTTGGACAGGGAGAGGATGAGTTGAGTGTCGTCTGCGTATGAAACAATGTTGAGTCCGTAGGTCCTGAAGATGGGGGCAAGGGGAGACATGTAGACATTGAAGAGCATTGGGCTGAGGGAGGGCCAGTCGAGGGCCTTGTCCCGGATACTTGCGTCGTGGAGTATGCCTAGAAGGGTGAAGTGGGATAACATGTCAAAGGCTGTTGAGAGGTCGAGGAGGATGAGGGCTGCTGTTTCTCCTTTGTCCAGTAGGGAGTGGATGTCGTCTGTTGCAGCAAGGAGGGCGGTTTCCGGGCTGTGTTTTTTTCTGAAGCCGGATTGGAACGGCCTGAGGTTGTTGTGCTCTTCGATGAAGGAGGCGAGTTGGCTGTTAATGGCTTTCTCGATGACTTTCGCTGGAACAGGAGCAGGGAGATGGGTCTGTAGTTTTTTTAGGTCGGAGGGGTCCGCAGAGGGCTTCTCCAGGAGGGGTTGATCTCGGAGTGTTTCCAGTCATTGGAGAAGGAGGCGTTCACCAGGAAGGTGTTGATGGTGTGGGGAAGCAAGGGTGCGATGGTGTCGGCAGCTCTGTTGAAGATGTGGTGGGGCAGTGGTCCGTGAGGGCCTCAGAGTGGATTGACTTCATTGTCTTCAGTGTGTCTTCAGTGGTGAGGCCTGTCCAGTTGTCAATCTTTGGCTTTGAGGAAGCGGGGTAGTTGCTTGGGGTTCTGTGTGTTGGTTGTCTTCGTCGAAGTTGTCATAGATGTTCTTGATTTTGCGGTGGAAGAAGGTGCTGAGTTTGCTGCAGAGGTCTTGTCAGTCGACTCCCTGGCGGGTTGGGCAAACTCCTTGATGGTGTTATAGAGTTCTTTGTTGTTTGTGTGCATGTGCAGAGATTCTGTCTTCACTTGCAGCTTTCCTTGTGTTTCTGATGAGCTGGTGGTGGGTGGTGGTGAGGGTTTTGAAGTTGTTGTGGGCTTCTGTGGATTTGGAGTTCCTCCAGGTCTTCTCAAGGCGGTGGCATGTGCGCCTGGCCTCTCGGAGTTGCGGGGTAAACCATATGGCCTTCTTGGTGTGTGCGTTGTTCTTCTTCTTGAGGGGGGCTATGAGGTTGTCTAGGAGGGATACGGTGTTGGGTTCTAGTTGGTTGTCGGGGTGGAAGTTGAGGTCTCCCAGCAGAGTGTAGTTAGTGGATGTGATGGCATGCGGGGAGATAATATCCGTGATGGAGTCGGTGAATGGTCCGTGGGATCCAGGGGGTCGGTAGATGAGGGTTTCCCAGAGGGTGGTAGTAGGGCTGGCCTGGAGCTTGAGGTGCAGGTGTTCCATCAGGTCTGTGGGCTCGTCAGGGAGTGTGCTCAGCCGGAGGGTGGATTTTTAGACAATGGCGATTACTCCTCCCGGGAGGGTGAGGATGTCTTTCCTCGAGATCTTGTATCCTTGGGAAATGGCGATGGCGATGTCCAGTCCAGGTTTCGGTGATGAATGCTACGTCCGGGGCGGTGCTGTCGAGGAGGTCCCAGATTTCGGTGGTGTGTTTGTAGAGTGATCTCATGTTGAGGGGGATGCATTGCAGGGTCTTTGGTTCAGGGGTGTTCTTGCGTTCGGGTTGTGCTGGGTCCTTGTTCCTGGTGGTGCTGTAGGTGTGCCAGCAGCGGTGACAGCTGAAGGGTCTCTGGGTGTCGGCTGGTGATGCTAGGTTGCAGTTGTTGTTGCGGCCAGGGTGAGTGCGTGAGTGCCGTTAGGTCATAGCGTTGGCGGGGCGGAGGTCCATGGTTCCTGGCACTGGTCAGGTCATGGACAGCCATAGATGGGCTTGCCTTTGGCATGCCAGTAATGCGTCCGCGCAGCAGCCGCCATTAGGTAGGGGTCGGGGAGGGCTGGACACCTGGGAGGCAGGAGCAGGGGTGGGCTGGATTGGGCTGGACATGATGGTCTTGCTCGGGGGAGGGGCCAGGGGGGCGGCAGTGGTGGGGAAAACGGGCTGGAAAGGAGGAAAAAAAGGAAAAGGAAATAACAGTGGGATAAAGCAAAAAGCATAAAAGTACTGAAAAGCAGAAAAGAGCAGAAAAGAGATTAAGATGAGGGTAAAAACAAGTGGAAACGGAGAGGAAAATGGAGCGAGAGAAAAGAGACAGAGGTCCACTGGACCACCAGAGATAAGGAGCAGGTAAACCTGCGGGTCGAGCAGGGCCTCGAACACCAACACTCGAGAGTGCAGGGGCTCGGGGGAGGCCTCACTTAATGGTGGAGCTGCGAGGGTGGGAGAGCAATTTCACTGACAATGAGTCAGTGGTTTTGCTCCCCAAACTCTAAATGGGAAACAAATCTCAATAGTGGATAGTCTTTGGATGTGGGCATTGAGGACTGGCTAGAGGGACTCCCTGCAGCCAGGCACTACTCCCATTATGCCACTTGTGGCCACCGGCTACGTATGGTTTTGGCCAAGTGCATCAGTAGTGCACTGAATAAATTTTAATTTTAGTTTGTTACTTGGTTCACAAATTAAATGCTCAATAGGCTACTGCTGAACAGGAGGAGCAAGAGCGAGTGCGAGCAGGAGGAGCAAGAGTGAGTGCGAGCAGGAAGCAGGACAGAGGCTCTGAAAAAAGCACTGAAAAGCCGCTGCACGCCAAAACCCATAGGGGCCGAGGTTGGAGCCGAGCGCACGGCTGTGGGCGGAAGAATCTTGGCCCTACAGTCCTGTAGCAGAGCGGGGGACTTTCTGCCAGCGCCTTCAGGCTCCTTCAGACTTTGGGCTTCGAGAGATCTTCCCAGCACCGGGACCGGCACTCATTAATGAGGTGAGGTTGCCTCAGAGGGTCGAGACTACGTGAAAGACACGAGCGCGGCTGCCGATAGAGGCGGCCGCAAAGTAAGAGTCCGGGGGGTTGTCCTTGGCAGGTCCGACTATGTCTGATTCTGCCCGTGCCCCCCCCCCCCGAGTGCTCCGCACGCGACCTGCAGCTGTCTCCGAGGACTCCGTGGTCTCCGTGGGTCTCTGTGGGCCCTACCCATAGCCCCCTCATTGCTCTTTCGTCAACAGCTGCGAGGGCTGCGAGGGCTACGGGTCACAATCCGCCCCCTCAAAAAGACCAAGCAATACTAATGAACTAAAGAGCTGCATAAACACAAATTGGTGGCAGGTAGCTGGAAAGTTGTGCATCTGAGATCCTGCATTTTCGCCACTCAGTGCTTTGTTAGATCCAAAGGAGAAAGTTGGAAGGTGGAACGCAGCTTTGTCTAGCGAGGGTTAGCAAGGGAAGGAAGGGCCACCCCTTCCTCGCAGCTCGCCGTTCTCCCCTCCAGCCCCCCTGCCCTCGTTGCTGACCGCTGGCCGGCATTCGCTCTTGACATAGAACGCAAGCTTAAGCTTAAAGCGGAAAGGCGAGGAGCGAGGGGTGTGGTGCTGGTGCTGGTGTGTTGCTGGAGACCCCCAGCGGGGCAAGCGGGAGTCGTGACGGTCGTGTAACTGCACAGTGAAGGTATTCTGAAGGATTGGGGCATAATAGGAGAAGCCGCACTGGTTCCACAGTCCCTGTGAGCACTGCGAACCAAGGCCATCTAAAGCTTCCCCTATTGCTCCAGGACCAACCAACAAACTAAGCTGTGTACCCCCCAGGATGCCAACAAGGATTCCAGTTACCGGGTCAAAATCAGCTGCAGACGCCAATGGCGGTGCAGCCCCAGTAGGATCAACAACGAATGGTTCAAGTACATCTTGCACAAACGCTATGAACCCAGGCAATCCCCCTGGGGCTTCTAAGACACCGAATAATCAAAAATCTACCAATTCAGGCCTGATAACTAAATACTTGTTTCCAATGTCTCTAAACGAAGCACCAGCTAACAACAGGAAAGACCATCTAGGAAGCAGTCTAAGTGCCAAGGAAGACTTTTCTCCTTCTGCAATAAACACCCAGGGCCCCTGTCAAACGGAGACAAAATGTCGATTACCTTCTTACTTATGGACATTACCAACAGTTCTACCCAATTGCGCTCGGGCCCAGATTCTGTTTTTAATGCTAACACAAGCCTTGCCCCAGCAGTTTCTCACTCACTACCTGATACCTACAGCTTCAAACCAGCCTCAAGTGCGCCAAGAAGATCAATAACAACCGAGGCACTAATACATCAATCTCACTCACCTATTAGGCAAGACTCTTCTTTGACTACTGCCTCAGGCTCTCCCGTCGTGGCAAAAAAACAATACCTGGGAGAACTGTCAGCATTATTTCTACAGCAACTTGAAATTAAAATTGAGCAAACCCTGGAGTCCACTCCACAGTTGTATAGACTATCCAGTGGAACAAACAATCATCACCATACCCCTCAAAACACAGAGAATTCAAGTTTTATGGCTGCCTCTGAATCGCCAAAATTCATTAACCCGCAAAACATAACGGCTAAAGCTTTACTTTGGCAATCCTCCAAGATGGATTTACAAATGGATCTCTTACAGACAATAGCTGAAAGGAAAAATTGATCATATTGCAAACTTGATCTCCAATTACCAAACTACTTGCTCATGTTCATGTGCGGCAATCGTGGATCAATGGGCACATCTTCCTGCAGTTTTGAATACTCTACCAGACTCAGTTTGTCCTTCAAGATCCCCTTCTGGCCCTTCTTCGCCACTGGTTTCAACCAAATCACATACGGAACCAACCAATAACTCAGCCAACTTACTTGTAGATTCGCCTGATAGTTCAACTAAAATATCGCACCTGTCACCACCCACTGCTCCAACCCTAGCTTCTTCAACAAGGACTATAACCTCTGTCCCACGTCTTTCAATCAGTTGTCAAATAATAGAAGAACTTGACGCTGCTCCAGCGACTAACCAAAAGGTAGCCTCACTTTCTAGGAAAGCAAAGAAAAAACTAAGGAAAGCCCAAAAAAGGGAAAAAACTAAAAACCGAGCAGCAACTTTTTCCACTTGCACACATACAATCAAATCAGTCACCAGTTCAGTTAAGCTTTATCCAATTTTCACGGAAAAATCATCAGGCAAGAATCACAAAGAAGTGGCACCAATTTATTCACTATCTAACAAACAAACAACGACCAAGAGCTCAGTTGAAGACCCTCCTCGAGAGGCGATCCCCTCTAACGCCTCCCCCACTTTCCCCCACAACACTATGAAAGGGGAGACCTGCACAATGCCAATTTGTCTGAAACCTCCGGAAGGCTCAGGCGTAAGGATAAGCCTTGCTCCCGGACCGCCAACGGCAATTACAATCTTAGGGCCACAGGCGGAGGATATCACGCAATTATCCTCTACTACTATACACAATACTAAAATGCAGTACCAACAGGCGGCAAAATCTCCTCCTGGACCCATGGCTATTAGAACCCTCTCAATACACAAACCAATACCTGCATTCGATAAGCAAGCTACATCGGGAATCTTAAAGAGTAGCAGCCGACCAAAACCAGTGGAGGTGGAGGTTGTATTTACACCAAGATACCACGCTAAAGGTAACTACGATGTCTTGAACAGAGGCAACATTCTGCATCTGCTCAACCACATCCCATCATTGGAACACATAGGCTCTGCAGACATCATCTGGGTGAAATTCCAAAGCCTGTCAGGTGACTCCCACGACGATTCAGCAGTGGTTGGGCTATATCAACAGTTACACCTGACAGCAATGTTACGTGAAGCTAATCAACTGGCAGATTGGGGCATTGAGATCAGGCTCCCACCTCAAGACAGATACCCTCACAGTCTAGCTAATAATTCCCAAAATACTTATTCTATCTTAAAATGCAGGGAAAACCCGCGCTCTGGAAACAACCCGGCCAACACTCTTCTTCATCACGAACATCTGAAGATTATTTGTTCTATTAATCAGAGAAGAGTCTTCACCAGCAATCAGGCCATTAATTTTCAATCTGGACACCAGGTCGAAAATGGCCGCTAATCAGCTCGACGGTATCTTTGACTTCTCCAAAGGTAAAACGGATTACACCCTGAACAACCAAAACAGCTTCCTAACAATTATCTCCTGGAATGTGGCTGGCCTCCAGAAACTGATTAAAAACGACTCGGCTGTAGAGTATCTTCGAAGCGGCGACTTAATTTGTCTCCAGGAAACATGGGCAACAACAACTACAGCCATTTCCGGATACTATGAAACCCACGTTCCAGCAACAAGACGTAACATTTTTGGGCGGCCGATTGGCGGCCTCTCTGTTTACATGAAGCACTCGTGTAGGCTGGAAGCAACTATGATAGCATCCAATTTACCTGGAATTCAAGTACTACGCATCAACGGAATAAAAAATCATTACAACCCGCTCCGCTTGCTCCTATTTAACTGCTATGTCAATCCAGTCTTGCACCCGAGAAACCAAGCTCTTGACGACCTGGCCGCCACAATTGGAGATTTCCTCATCAAATAGCCCAATCACAATCCACTTATAGTTGGGGACTTTAACAATAGATCTCTTGACAAATTAGGAAATGAAAACAAGCACGTCAAAGAGGTCGCGCTACTACAAGCTTTATTCAATGCCAATTCTATATCATCCGCCCACAATCTAAGGAAAGCAAATGGTCATACATGGACACCGGCCCAACGTATAGAAACATCTCTACCATTGACTATTTGTTCATCGGAAGCACGCTAGCTCTCCACCTAAATGATTTTAACATCGATCATCGAACAGAGAGCGACCACAGGCCCCTAAGAGCATCCTTTAGCCTTTCCGTCGTAGCATCCTGCAGATTCACACACGTGGGTGAATCTACGGGTGAGGAAATTGATAAAATTCCACGTAGGATAAAATGGTCCATTGATCTAGACATAAAACTGTCTGAATGGGTAACGGAAAAAAGACCAATTAAAAACTTCCATTAGCCCACAAGCCCTCTTACACCATTGGCCCATTCTTTTGGTATATGTGCATCGGGCTCTGGGGGGCTCATCTAACGCTCAAGAAAAACTGGCGCCAAAGGTTTTTAATCGAGACTCAAATAAGGAAACACCGGAAAGCAAATGGAAGAGGCAAAATAGCACAAATGCAAAAAGAAAAGGGGCAAGAGCATTTCAACGTGCCACAAAAGGGCCACTTTGAGCTGCTTGCAAGAAGCGCGCATGGGCCCAACGGATTAAACGATCAGAGGAAGCCTGGCTTAAAACTTTCTCTCTCTTAAAAGAAAAAAATCCGGCCCCATTCTGGAGATACATCAATCAACTCAGCAACAGTGGCCAGACTAAAGAGAACGGGGTACCCGAGAACGTATGGGCGGATCATATCAATCAGCTCTACAGCAGCGGAGCAGGGGAGCTGCTAACTCCCTTTTTGCCTCAAGTACTATCCTATGAAAACACTCAGGGTCCGGATATTTCTGTAGCCGTAGTAACCAAGATCATTAGTCGTATGAAGAACGACGGGGCGCCAGGGCCAAACGGAATACCTGCAGCAGTTTTTAATCATCTCGACAGTTCTGGGCAGAACTTCTCACGCCTCTCTTTGGACAAGCTTTTCTTACAGCCACAATTCCATCTACCTGGCAGGGCTCAATACTTCACCCAATTTATAAAAAGGGCAATCGCTCAAACCTGGCTAATTACAGACTAATAGCCTTGTTGGACACTGAAGCCAAAGCCTACGCCCGTGTTTTACTGGCGGAACTTAAAAATTGGGCTATAGAAAATAACATCTTGCCCCTCACCCAGTCAGGCTTCAGAACAGGCTGCTCCACGATGGACAACATAACAGCGTTATCCTATTTGTCGTGGAGAGCCACTTTGGCCAACCAGCTACCTCTATTTTGCTGCTTTGTGGACTACAGTGCAGCATTCGACAGAGTCAACCGAGGGACGCTATGGTACAAATTAAATTCTTGGGGGATTCCATCTCCACTTCTTTCAGCTCTGATATCTTTGCACCATAAAACTTTGGTGAGGATCAAAACAAGTGCAAAAACACTATCCACAAAAATTGCAACTAAAAACGGTCTAAAACAAGGCTGCGTATTAGCCCCATTATTATTTAATCTTTACACCGCCGATTTACCTAAAGAACTGGCAGGCGCAGCCTTGGTCGCCCCAAAACTGGGTGGGACACGTCTACAGATAATGCAATATGCTGACGACATCATTATTATGGGCCATACAAAAATTGGACTACAAAGATCGCTCATTGCCCTCAACACGTACAACACAAAGAACCATCTTCTGATGAACAAATCAAAAACCAAAGTTATGACCTACAAAATACAAAAAAAAGAAAAATCTTTCTTGGCGAGCAGGGGGACTACATATCGTGACCTGCACCAGCTATAACTATTTAGGAGTTTGGTTCAACGAAAAGGCAAATCAAGCAGCTCACCTTAGACATCTAAAGCCTAAGGGCATGGGGATTATACATAGCCTGAGGCTCCTGAACCGTTATTTGCATAGCCCCACAGCTGAGCCAATTCTAAGGGTGCTACGGGTCAAACTACTACCAGCTGTGTCCTATGGCCATTTGGCCTTCCCTGGAAAAATGGATGCATTTTTAGCAAATTTACAAATAAAAGCCTACAAGAAAATATTTTCTGATCCGCAGCACGCAAGGAGGTCGAGGCTGAGACTTGAGCTGGGCCTGGCAAGCGCAGACCTTCACTGACTGGGAGACTTAATTAAATTTTACATTCACACTCTACGAGCTCCAGCTCAATCTATGAAAGAACAACTGCAAGCTGTGTTCACTGATGAACTTTCTCCTTGGCACAAACAGTTGCATCTCGCTATTTCCACATTAAAGATTGAAGCCACCTCCCTCACTAATCCAACCATCCCCCTGTCAATGTGTAAAAAAACAATAAAAAGCCAAATCACTCTAGTATCATTCCAGACTGACATTGCCGAGCTTTCTAAAAACGCACTCTTCACAACTCTAAATGATTCGTATATCAAGGGGAAACCTCAACTTCAACTACTCTCTTTACTTTCAGACTCGTAATAAAATACTGTACATGAGGGTGTTAGCTCTACCAATTTTTGATTTTAATCCGCAGTGGGCCTGGTGGAATGGGCAGTCTACATGCAGGCTCTGCAATTATATACATGAGTCCTTGCTTCACCTGCTATGTTGCTGTCCACACTTTGCCATAGATCGTCGCCGCCTACTCGCTCCAGTTTTTCAGGAAAAGACATTGAGACACTGCAGGGAAGCATCAGATTTGTGTTTTAGCAACAACTCAGCCCAGGCTCTAGCAAGAGCAGGGAAGTTTGCTAACATTCTTTTAACCGCACTGCATAATTTTTAGCATTAAGAAATTGTTTAGGACTTTATATTTTACATTTTATATTTCATTATGCATTGTTATGTTTGTATAGTATGGTTTTAATTAAATGTATAATAAAGAGACACAGCTGCTCAATAGGCTCATCCTGATGCTATGGAGGGTCCACAATTTTCAGGTGCAGAATAGAATTTGTGATTTCCACAATTATTTTGTTAATTATAATTTATTGACATCGGCCTGGCCATCAGGGTAGTTTCACCCGGCCCCCATATGCTCCTTTTTTTCCCCAACACAATGCTCAGTGCACTCTGTTGGTAATTGCTGATGCAAAAAACATGTTTCTGTGATGGTCAGCTAATCAGGACAAAGTACAATTATAAATCCACATTTGGAGTGGAAAATCTGCAATCAATGATAGGAGAAAGAGCTCCATAATGCAATGTTGTGCCTTTATTAATTTAAAATGGACCAGAACACTTTGCTTGGATTTATAAATCTTTATATCGGAAACAATGGTTCCAGTGGCACAATCAATGTATGACTAATAATCAATACAGCATAGGTTACTTAATAACAAGTCAAGGGTTTTTAAAGGGGATGTCCGAGAGAGAAAAACGACTCTACACAAAAAGATTTCAAACCATCATTGAAATTATATTTCTTTTTTCAACAATAAATAAATATTTATACACATAGTGTTACAAAATAAGTGCAAAAGTGACCCAAGGTGTAATGTGAGAACCAAAAAGGTACAAACAATTATATAAACGAATAAAGACAGATGTAATATATTAGGTTTCTAAAAGGAATGTTGTACAGAAAAGAAAAACGACCATCAAGTAAATAATGATAACATCAATGTATGTTTCAGTGGCTATCTGGAATCATAGGCACTGCTTGTAGGATTTTTTTTCTAGGGGCGTCGACGGCATTTCGACCCGGGCAGTATAATGGGTCTCGTCAGGACTGGGAAATGTGGGACTTCTAGATGAGTGTAACACACATGGATACGATAATGACTTGAAAGGGTAACCACCATGCGTGAGGAAAAGGTTAAATGCACTTACAGTTAACCCAGCCGGGTACACTGTAATGGTGCAGTTAAGAGAACTCTAGTCTGCGATTTAGACGGAGTTTGTCGAGTGCAGCTGGATATGTCTGTTAGCTTGAAAACTGCACGTAGGCAATATACGATGATACCCGATAATGCAGGGTCAATCATGTAGTTAGTAGGGTAATGGTCGGCGTCTGGCAATTATCTTCCGAGTTCGATAATTAAAGCGCCTCAATGTTTTGCACAATGGCAACGTCAAGTCGGGACGATACCCGATAACAAGGAACACAATCGCCCTGTTGATTTACTCGATCTCTCTTCCGGGATGCTGACGGAAGAGAGATCGAGTAAATCAACAGGGCGATTGAGTTCCTTGTTATCGGGTATCGTCCCGACTTGACGTTGCTATTGTGCAAAACATTGAGGCGCTTTAATTATCGAACTCGGCCTGTCAGGTGTCTCTCCATATTGGAATCGGGGGGACTATAGCCTGTTGACCCGCACCCTGGCACTTGGTTCAGTTATAAGGAGGTCAACCCATTTCATAATGGCTTTGCCCATGACCACTTATTCAAGTACTTCTATGGAGTTTGATGCTTTGGTGGCATTCAGAAAGCTGGCTTTTGCGTTTATCTATAGATACATTTGGTGAGTCACAGCAGAGTATGAAAATTGAAAGCAATAGAATAGCATGGAATTAATGCAGATTAATCTGGGTGGATGACCAACATGAGTAATAGAAGCAGTCCATTGGTGAGCATTGTTGACTGTTTGGAAGTTACAACAAGCAGAGCTTCAGGGCATGGCACCTAGTGACCAGCAGCAGCCAGGAAAGGACAGAGCATTGTTGCTGGAGCTGTGGGTGCCACTGAGAGCTGCAGGCGATGTGAGAGTAGTTGAGGAGAGGTTGTGTCTTCCATGCCTCCTCCATGCTTGTGCCAGGAACTTTGAACTCTGGGCCCTCACTGCCTCGTTAATGTTAATGTTAAAGTAGGAGACTTATAAAGAGTTCTCTTACTAAATGGTGTCCTGGCACGGAAAACAGGAATCTTTACCAAAAATCTGATATGCTGAAAAGCCAGGTTTTCAGCTCCCACCTAAAATTGAGGCGGAAGGTGGAAGATCAGATGGATAGTTGGAGTTTATTCCAGATTGTTATAGTTCCCAGATAAAAACTTCTGCCACATCAATTCATTCTTTTGAATATTGGTACCCCCAAGGTTCTAGAATTGGAAGATCTAAGTGATCTACTAATCGAGTACCATCTGAATTTTTGGCCTAAGTCTTGAGGTCCTTGATTGTGCAAGGCTTTGTATGCGAAGCACAAAGCTTAGAATTGGATCTTCTTGTTCACCGGCAGCCAATGTAGCTGTTTGATTGTTTTCCTAACTGATACATATTTAGGGGTACGGGTGAGAACTCTAGCAGCTGTTTTCTTCAATACCTGAAGTTTTCTAAGATGCTGGGCACAGAGATTAAGGTATAGGCCATTACAATAATGTAATCTGGCCAATAACAACATTGATATGACTGGTTTTTGAGAATTTGCTGGGATGAAAGGCAAGATCTTTCTAATTTTTCTTAAAATGAAAAACGTGGAAGGTGTCAAAGCATTGATCTGCTTAGCAAAGGTGTGCCTGTTGCATATAATTATCCCAATATTTTTAGCCTTTTCTACTGGCACTGGCAAATCACCTAGATTTGTTGGCCACCACCCAGAGGACCAGAAAAAGGGATCGTTACTAAAGAGGACCACCTCTGAGGTGAGCTTCTCTTGCTGGGAGATGCCCCCAGTCAGCTGCTTGAGTCTAAGGGAGCCATGGCGTGTGTGTAGGGGTGGAGTGGGAGTGGGGAAGAGTGGGTGAGAAGCTGGTGCACGAGCGGCACAGCATTAAAAGACCTGGCTGCTTATTTTATTCCTCCCATTCGACCCTCATTGGCTCCTCTGACCTTTAATGTTGGATGTTGTTTGTTTGTGGTAACAGGAAGGCTGCTGGAAACTGGAAGAGATATTGGAAATATAAAAACATTTGAAACAAATTTTCCTCTTTGAACATCCATAAGCGGGTAGTGTGCAAAGAAATGTTTCCGTGTCTGGATCCTTTACCAGTCTTTTCATACATGTGTTATAAGGAATAGCAGTTACTAGACTCACTCGCCTGTTGTTTCTGCCTGTTAGCTACAATGTATCTATCCCATTTCTAAGAGTTTATTGCCAGTTGATCCCTCTCTGGTGTTTCAAATTTGCAGTGAAGGAGACTGTGCAGTTGTAATGGAGTGTGCAGGGGTTGTGTTGTTGCACTGTGGTGCAGTTGGAAGAGATAGTCCAGTAATGACAAGCCTAGACCTGCCTCGACATACAACATTTGAGCAGCGTAGCAGAGGATTTCAATGGTCTTTGTCAGTGGTTCCTAATTCCTGACCATCATGACCATAAAGAAATTATGTTCCGGCAAAATAATTCCCCACAGGGTTTGCAAGAAAATCAAATTCCACCCACTCCGGAACAAATCATATCATGAGGGAGGGTTGAAAGGCTTGGCACCCATATTAACTTACTTCACTACTTTAGAAACTAAGTCAGAAATTATAGATGGTACCTTGTTGGGTCCCTTCTGCCTTTGGGGACTCAGTCAGTAAAGTATTGAAGTGGCAGTTAACAACATTTCTCCAAAATATGAAACAATGAACAAATCTTTGGCCATCCAGGACTGGGCAAATAATGACACAATCGAGGCATCTTGCCTAGTGGAGACACTGGCTATGACAGTGCTTAACACTTGAAATACAGCAGTACAAAAAGGGCCCTCTGTCCAGGGAATCCAGTCCTTCATGGACTATACTCTTTTGGACATAACGTGGGCCACATTGAAGTATCCAGTGCGTTAGTGACTGGAAGTCCTGGCAAGCAATCCACCAATGATGTCTCTGCAGAAATAAAAGTGGCAAAATAAGATAAAATTGCACTTACACTCTCTGGCTTATTTTAGTGCAGGAAAGTGTCCCTTCCTGCATAAAAACAACCTTGCTTACGATGGAGGCATTCTTCAACCCTGGAAGTATTTTGGAAATTCAACAAATTTGAAAAAGGGGTGCCAGGTACATCCTTTTTTTCTACAATTCCTTCTGAAGCATACCCAGAAATTGCATATGTCAATGGGTCACATGTGATATCGATACTATCAACAATTTCTCTTTGTCACAGGAGTCAGAAGTTATATGGGCCATTTCCCTAACACCCACACAATCGCAAGAGTCTTCCCCTCTCATATTTTACCACCCTGTTTGACAAGAGTGGGTGGGCCTTGAATAGATCTTATTAAATTCCTTTGCAGAGATTGACGACATGTTGGCACTGGTAAAAAGCAAATATATGCAGTCTGTTTATATCTCTCAGTTTCATTTGGGTTCCCGCACAAGGGTAAAATTACACCCTGAGATCATTGACAATTGTAATGGAAACTTGTGATTATTTTCTGAGTAGAGGCATACATTTATCTCCTTTGGTTTCTGATAAGAATAACTTTGTGTGTAGTAAAACTGTCCCTAACACTGGTGTACCTTGAGGCATTATGGTCGATTCTATGGCGAAAACTGTAACTATTTCTCACCATGAGGATTCTTTTTCTGCCCCCATATCCAACTAGCCTCAGAATTGGCCATGGATTGCTAAATCAATAAATTATTGTCAAACCCTCTTTAGCAGATTTGGCTTTCAACCCTAATATAGGCCTTAGCGTTATCTCCTGAATCAATGATAGAACAAGAATTTTCACTTTTAGCTAAGGCAGATATTATATCTATGCTGGGGTCTTGGAGCTGCTCTGGCCTTTCCTTACACAAATATCTTGCAATCAATCTCTTTGGCTCCTCTTTGGATAGGGGGGTAAAGCATGTTGGGGGTCAATACTTTTTCCTGAACCCTGCGTATATTTGGAAATACTCCAGCTTCTCACATATTTCCAATTGTGGACTCACCATCAATTTCTTTGAATAATTTTCATTATATTCTCAACTAGGTAATAGCTTCCTTTTCTATGCTTGGGCTCCTTTCTAAACTCACAAATATCGATACCTTTCTAAGTCATCCCAATTTCCTTTACTTTAGAGTAGCAATCAAAGTTGAGCAATCTGCTCCTTGGACTCAACAGATGTACATCTCTCGTTAAACCCTCATAATCGGTGCAGAAATTGATACGAAGGTATACTAGCCACACAAAATATTTCCCCCAGAAAGGCCCTACAAGTTCTTAAGCATTTGTATTTCAATACTATAGAAGAGTGCAATTACTGGTTGGTCATTTTTGCAAGGCAAAAACTTGACTGCATCAGGACTAGGCCAGATAAAAGAGGGAAATACCAACATTTTCAGGACCCTAAAGTAATTTGGGAAATATCCAAGATCATAAATCAGATAAACAACCGTGGCCCCTCCATTAGGGCGGAGGTGCATTGCCCACCACCACTCTCAAATAAAATGTTATTATTTGCTTTAAATACCCCTGAACCCGCCCCCAGGACTCTAACAAGTCTTGGGGGCGGGTCCAGGTGTATTACACTGCTGGTGGTGGGTCTGAGATGGCTAGCCAAACCGTCATGCTCAGTGAAGATATCTCCATTCCCAGCTGTGTTGCTGGGGCTGGAGAGAGCAGGCACAGGCTCCCAGTATGACTGGAAGAATAAATTGCCAATGCTCAGGCCAATCCTGAAACTGTTTCATTCAGCGTCAGGACTGGCAGCAGTGCAGTCTGCCAGCCTGTTCCTAGAAGGAGGAGGAGTGCGATGCGGCTGGCAGTGGCGGCGGCGTTGGTGTTCAGGTCAGTCATTTTTATTTTTTATTCTTTTATTTTTTGTCCCCCGAACCTCCCCTCCTCATCTCCCTCCTTTGGTCCACCTCACCACTTTGAAATGGGAGGGCCGCTATTGCGGTTGACTAGATGAAAATTTCAATTCTCAAGTTCAAGGCACATTAATTAAGAACCTGAACAAAAAAGGATAAGATGAAGACTAACTTTTTTAGCAAAAACAAGCAGATTGAAAATGGATTGCCCACAGAGAAGCATAGTTACTAAGAACTGCAGAAAGTCCTGGGCCCTAGTAACAAAAGCTTGTGCACCAAGAAAGGTTGCAATTTTCTCAACCACCAGCAACTCAACTTGAGATCATTACAAAAAGGAATTATATGCACCCAGCAGTGAAATCCCTGGTGCTGCTTTGATGGTAGCGACTTCGATTTTCGATAGTCTTTATGAACACAAACCCCTTCTCTGCAGTCCAGATTAAAATGTTTATCATGAAATCACGCTGTTCAAACATGATGGGGACTGATGAGATTCCAATCACGGTGTAAATAAAAAAGAGCCCACTCTTTGTTCTCTGTTTCTTGTCCTGTTATGTCAACATTGTTACAAGAAAGCTGTAGCTTTCCCCTCATGGAAAGGTAATATTATTGCTCCATTTTTCAAAAAAGGGAGATGAAGACTTTCCAAGTACTTATCACCAAATATCGCTCCTGGATGCATTTTGGAAGATTTTTTTTCAAAAGCTTATTAGATCATCTAGAAGAGTGGATAGTTGATAGGGAAATTCTACCAAGAGAACAAGCAAGATTATGGGCTAATTGCTCATATCTGCATAATATCTCAATTATCCAGGCTATTGCAGACAAGAATGTGAAAACAAGAGGGAAATTTGTATACGTGCCTATCATTGACATTTCCATTGCCTTTGACCGGGTTGACAGACCAACTCCGTGGAGGAAACTTATGTCTATGGGCATTCCCCATGCTCTGCTTCATTTGGTAGTGGCCTTGCATTCAGCCTTGGTGTTAGGTTATATTGGGAGGAGCTCAAGGCCTCTCATCAAAAATCCAGACAAATAATCGGCTCAAGCAAGGTTGCCTCTTAGATCTGTTACTATTCTGCCTTTAGGCGTCTGACCTTCCTGAGATCCTGTCATGTAGTTCCTACAAATCTATATAGTAACTGCACGTTAAGACAACATAAACTAAGGGGTTGGTGTCACAGTGCCACTACTAGCCCCTCTTACCAAGGAGCGAATAACTTCTGGCAACTATCGAACGTGACATCCCTGACCCCTCAGGGATAGTGGGAACAGTACAGTGCTTTTTACTCAGTCACTCGTGCTCACTTTGTCTCAGAGAGATACATTGAATAAACGGTGGAGAGGTTTTCAATAAGCATTTATTGAACCAGCGTCATTTTAGTGTCAAATAAGTGTGCTGCAACAACCATTAGACAGAAACAGATATTGACCATTATGAGCACCCGCAGAGTAAAGAAAAGGTAGAATTCTACCATAGTGCTAAAACAATGGATATAGGCAGGCATATAGATACATGACAGTAATAATACATACTCCTACAATGCAAACCCTAACTAGATGTACCTAAATTTACCTAGCATGAATATAGGTGTAAATCCAAGAATCCCCTCAGGATAAAGCCAAACCCATTACCAATTCCAGAAAACTTTATTTCGGTCAGTATGACCTTAAAAAGTACAAGCCTTTTACAAGCCTTTTACAAGCTACTGTGCAAAACATTGAGGCGCTTTAATTATCGAACTCGGCCTGTCAGGTGTCTCTCCATATTGGAATCGGGGGGACTATAGCCTGTTGACCCGTACCCTGGCACTTGGTTCAGTTATAAGGAGGTCAACCCATTTCATCATGACTTTGCCCATGACCACTTATTCAAGTACTTCTATGGAGTTTGATGCTTTGGTGGCATTCAAAAAGCTGGCTTTTGCGTTTATCTATAGATACATTTGGTGAGTCACAGCAGAGTATGAAAATTGAAAGCAATAGAATAGCATGGAATTAATGCAGATTAATCTGGGTGGATGACCAACATGAGTAATAGAAGCAGTCCATTGGTGAGCATTGTTGACTGTTTGGAAGTTACAACAAGCAGAGCTTCAGGGCATGGCACCTAGTGACCAGCAGCAGCCAGAAAAGGACAGAGCATTGTTGCTGGAGCTGTGGGTGCCACTGAGAGCTGCAGGCGATGTGAGAGTAGTTGAGGAGAGGTTGTGTCTTCCATGCCTCCTCCATGCTTGTGCCAGGAACTTTGAACTCTGGGCCCTCACTGCCTCGTTAATGTTAATGTTAAAGTAGGAGACTTATAAAGAGTTCTCTTACTAAATGGTGTCCTGGCACGGAAAACAGGAATCTTTACCAAAAATCTGATATGCTGAAAGCCAGGTTTTCAGCTCCCACCTAAAATTGAGGCGGAAGGTGGAAGATCAGATGGATAGTTGGAGTTTATTCCAGATTGTTATAGTTCCCAGATAAATACTTCTGCCACATCAATTCATTCTTTTGAATATTGGTACCCCCAAGGTTCTAGAATTGGAAGATCTAAGTGATCTACTAATCGAGTACCATCTGAATTTTTGGCCTAAGTCTTGAGGTCCTTGATTGTGCAAGGCTTTGTATGCAAAGCACAAAGCATAGAATTGGATCTTCTTGTTCACCGGCAGCCAATGTAGCTGTTTGATTGTTTTCCTAACTGATACATATTTAGGGGTACGGGTGAGAACTCTAGCAGCTGTTTTCTTCAATACCTGAAGTTTTCTAAGATGCTGGGCACAGAGATTAAGGTATAGGCCATTACAATAATGTAATCTGGCCAATAACAACATTGATATGACTGGTTTTTGAGAATTTGCTGGGATGAAAGGCAAGATCTTTCTAATTTTTCTTAAAATGAAAAACGTGGAAGGTGTCAAAGCATTGATCTGCTTAGCAAAGTTGAGCCTGTAGCATATAATTATCCCAAGATGTTTAGCCTTTTCTACTGGCACTGGCAAATCACCTAGATTTGTTGGCCTTCACCCAGAGGACCAGAAAAAGGGATCGTTACTAAAGAGGACCACCTCTGAGGTGAGCTCCTCTTGCTGGGAGATGCCCCCAGTCAGCTGCTTGAGTCTAAGGGAGCCATGGCGTGTGGGTAGGGGTGGAGTGGGAGTGGGGAAGAGTGGGTGAGAAGCTGGTGCACGAGCGGCACAGCATTAAAAGACCTGGCTGCTTGTTTTATTCCTCCCATTCGGCCCTCATTGGCTTCTCTGACCTTTAATGTTGGATGTTGTTTGTTTGTGGTAACAGGAAGGCTGCTGGAAACTGGAAGAGATATTGGAAATATAAAAACATTTGAAACAAATTTTCCTCTTTGAACATCCATAAGCGGGTAGTGTGCAAAGAAATGTTTCCGTGTCTGGATCCTTTACCAGTCTTTTCATACATGTGTTATAAGGAATAGCAGTTACTAGACTCTCTCGCCTGTTGTTTCTGCCTGTTAGCTACAATGTATCTATCCCATTTCTACAAGTTTATTGCCAGTTGATCCCTCCCTGGTGTTTCAAATTAGCAGTGAAGGAGACTGTGCAGTTGTAAGGGAGTGTGTTGTTGCACTGTGGTGCAGTTGGAAGAGATAGTCCAGTAATGACAAGCCTAGACCTGCCTCGACATACAACATTTGAGCAGCGTAGCAGAGGATTGCAATGGTCTTTGTCAGTGGTTCCTAATTCCTGACCATCATGACCATAAAGAAATTATGTTCCGGCAAAATAATTCCCCACAGGGTTTGGAAGAAAATCAAATTCCACCCACTCTGGAACAAATCATATCATGAGGGAGGGTTGAAAGGCTTGGCACCCATATTAACTTACTTCACTACTTTAGAAACTAAGTCAGAAATTATAGATGGTACCTTGTTGGGTCCCTTCTGCCTTTGGGGACTCAGTCAGTAAAGTATTGAAGTGGCAGTTAACAACATTTCTCCAAAATATGAAACAATGAACAAATCTTTGGCCATCGAGGACTGGGCAAATAATGACACAATCGAGGCATCTTGCCTAGTGGAGACACTGGCTATGACAGTGCTTAACACTTAAAATACAGAAGTACAAAAAGGGCCCTCTGTCCAGGGTATCCAGTCCTTCATGGACTATACTCTTTTGGACATAACGTGGGCCACATTGAAGTATCCAGTGCGTTGGTGACTGGAAGTCCTGGCAAGCAATCCACCAATGATGTCTCTGCAGAAATAAAAGTGGCAAAATAAGATAAAATTGCACTTACACTCTCTGGCTTATTTTAGTGCAGGAAAGTGTCCCTTCCTGCATAAAAACAACCTTGCTTATGATGGAGGCATTCTTCAACCCTGGAAGTATTTTGAAAATTCAACAAATTAGAAAAAGGGGTGCCAGGTACATTCTTTTTTTCTACAATTCCTTCTGAAGCATACCCAGAAATTGCATATGTCAATGGGTCACATGTGACATCGATACTATCAACAATTTCTCTTTGTCACAGGAGTCAGAAGTTATATGGGCCATTTCCCTAACACCCACACAATCGCAAGAGTCTTCCCCTCTCATATTTTACCACCCTGTTTGACAAGAGTGGGTGGGCCTTGAATAGATCTTATTAAATTCCATTGCAGAGATTGACGACATGTTGGCACTGGTAAAAAGCAAATATATGCCGTCTGTTTATATCTCTCAGTTTCATTTGGGTTCCCGCACAAGGGTAAAATTACACCCTGAGATCATTGACAATTGTAATGGAAACTTGTGATTATTTTCTGAGTAGAGGCATACAGTTATCTCCTTTGGTTTCTTATAAGAATAACTTTGTGTGTAGTAAAACTGTCCCTAACACTGGTGTACCTTGAGGCATTATGGTCGATTCTATGGCGAAAACTGTAACTATTTCTCACCATGAGGATTCTTTTTCTGCCCCCATATCCAACTAGCCTCAGAATTGGCCATGGATTGCTAAATCAATAAATTATTGTCAAATTCCTCTTTAGCAGATTTGGCTTTCAACCCTAATATAGGCCTTAGCGTTATCTCCTGAATCAATGATAGAACAAGAATTTTCACTTTTAGCTAAGGCACATATTATATCTATGCTGGGGTCTTGGAGCTGCTCTGGCCTTTCCTTACACAAATATCTTGCAATCAATCTCTTTGGCTCCTCTTTGGATAGGGGGGTAAAGCATGTTGGGGGTCAATACTTTTTCCTGAACCCTGCGTATATTTGGAAATACTCCAGCTTCTCACATATTTCCAATTGTGGACTCACCATCAATTTCTTTGAATATTTTTCATTATATTCTCAACTAGGTAATAGCTTCCTTTTCTATGCTTGGGCTCCTTTCTAAACTCACAAATATCGATACCTTTCTAAGTCATCCCAATTCCCTTTACTTTAGAGTAGCAATCAAAGTTGAGCAATCTGCTCCTTGGACTCAACAGATGTACATCTCTCGTTACACCCTCATAATCGGTGCAGAAATTGATACGAAGGTATACTAGCCACACAAAATATTTCCCCCAGAAAGGCCCTACAAGTTCTTAAGCATTTGTATTTCAATACTATAGAAGAGTGCAATTACTGGTTGGTCATTTTTGCAAGGCAAAAACTTGACTGCATCAGGACTAGGCCAGATAAAAGAGGGAAATACCAACATTTTCAGGACCCTAAAGTAATTTGGGAAATATCCAAGATCATAAATCAGATAAACAACCGTGGCCCCTCCATTAGGGCGGAGGTGCGTTGCCCACCACCACTCTCAAATAAAATGTTATTTGCTTTTAATACCCCTGAACCCGCCCCCAGGACTCTAACAAGTCTTGGGGGCGGGTCCAGGTGTATTACACTGCTGGTGGTGGGTCTGAGATGGCTAGCCAAACCGTCATGCTCAGTGAAGATATCTCCATTCCCAGCTGTGTTGCTGGGGCTGGAGAGAGCAGGCACAGGCTCCCAGTATGCCTGGAAGAATAAATTGCCAATGCTCAGGCCAATCCTGAAACTGTTTCATTCAGCGTCAGGACTGGCAGCAGTGCAGTCTGCCAGCCTGTTCCTAGAAGGAGGAGGAGTGCGATGCGGCTGGCAGTGGCGGCGGCGTTGGTGTTCAGGTCAGTCATTTTTATGTTTTATTCTTTTATTTTTTGTCCCCCGAACCTCCCCTCCTCATCTCCCTCCTTTGGTCCACCTCACCACTTTGAAATGGGAGGGCTGCTATTGCGGTTGACTAGATGAAAATTTCAATTCTCAAGTTCAAGGCACATTAATTAAGAACCTGAACAAAAAAGGATAAGATGAAGACTAACTTTTTTAGCAAAAACAAGCAGATTGAAAATGGATTGCCCACAGAGAAGCATAGTTACTAAGAACTGCAGAAAGTCCTGGGCCCAAGTAACAGAAGCTTGTGCACCAAGAAAGGTTGTAATTTTCTCAACCACCAGCAACTCAACTTGAGATCATTACAAAAAGGAATTATATGCACCCAGCAGTGAATTCCCTGGTGCTGCTTTGATGGTAGCGACTTCGATTTTCGATAGTCTTTATGAACACAAACCCCTTCTCTGCAGTCCAGATTAAAACGTTTATCATGAAATCACGCTGTTCAAACATGATGGGGACTGATGAGATTCCAATCACGGTGTAAATAAAAAAGAGCCCACTCTTTGTTCTCTGTTTCTTGTCCTGTCATGTCAACATTGTTACAAGAAAGCTGTAGCTTTCCCCTCATAGAAAGGTAATATTATTGCTCCATTTTTCAAAAAAGGGAGATGAAGACTTTCCAAGTACTTATCACCAAATATCGCTCCTGGATGCATTTTGGAAGATTTTTTTTCAAAAGCTTATTAGATCATCTAGAAGAGTGGATAGTTGATAGGGAAATTCTACCAAGAGAACAAGCAAGATTATGGGCTAATTGCTCATATCTGCATAATATCTCAATTATCCAGGCTATTGCAGACAAGAATGTGAAAACAAGAGGGAAATTTGTATACGTGCCTATCATTGACATTTCCATTGCCTTTGACCGGGTTGACAGACCAACTCCGTGGAGGAAACTTATGTCTATGGGCATTCCCCATGCTCTGCTTCATTTGGTAGTGGCCTTGAATTCAGCCTTGGTGTTAGGTTATATTGGGAGGAGCTCAAGGCCTCTCATCAAAAATCCAGACAAATAATCGGCTCAAGCAAGGTTGCCTCTTAGATCTGTTACTATTCTGCCTTTAGGCGTCTGACCTTCCTGAGATCCTGTCATGTAGTTCCTACAAATCTATATAGTAACTGCGCGTTAAGACAACATAAACTAAGGGGTTGGTGTCACAGTGCCACTACTAGCCCCTCTTACCAAGGAGCGAATAACTTCTGGCAACTATCGAACGTGACATCCCTGACCCCTCAGGGATAGTGGGAACAGTACAGTGCTTTTTACTCAGTCACTCGTGCTCACTTTGTCTCAGAGAGATACACTGAATAAACGGTGGAGAGGTTTTCAATAAGCATTTATTGAACCAGCGTCATTTTAGTGTCAAATAAGTGTGCTGCAACAACCATTAGACAGAAACAGATATTGACCATTATGAGCACCTGCAGAGTAAAGAAAAGGTAGAATTCTACCATAGTGCTAAAACAATGGATATAGGCAGGCATATAGATACATGACAGTAATAATGCATACTCCTACAATGCAAACCCTAACTAGATGTACCTAAATTTACCTAGCATGAATATAGGTGTAAATCCAAGAATCCCCTCAGGATAAAGCCAAACCCATTACCAATTCCAGAAAACTTTATTTCGGTCAGTATGACCTTAAAAAGTACAAGCCTTTTACAAGCCTTTTACAAGCTATTGTGCAAAACATTGAGGCGCTTTAATTATCGAACTCGGCCTGCCAGGTGTCTCTCCATATTGGAATCGGGGGGACTATAGCCTGTTGACCCGCACCCTGGCACTTGGTTCAGTTATAAGGAGGTCAACCCATTTCATCATGGCTTTGCCCATGACCACTTATTCAAGTACTTCTATGGAGTTTGATGCTTTGGTGGCATTCAAAAAGCTGGCTTTTGCGTTTATCTATAGATACATTTGGTGAGTCACAGCAGAGTATGAAAATTGAAAGCAATAGAATAGGATGGAATAATGCAGATTAATCTGGGTGGATGACCAACATGAGTAATAGAAGCAGTCCATTGGTGAGCATTGTTGACTGTTTGGAAGTTACAACAAGCAGAGCTTCAGGGCATGGCACCTAGTGACCAGCAGCAGCCAGAAAAGGACAGAGCATTGTTGCTGGAGCTGTGGGTGCCACTGAGAGCTGCAGGCGATGTGAGAGTAGTTGAGGAGAGGTTGTGTCTTCCATGCCTCCTCCATGCTTGTGCCAGGAACTTTGAACTCTGGGCCCTCACTGCCTCGTTAATGTTAATGTTAAAGTAGGAGACTTATAAAGAGTTCTCTTACTAAATGGTGTCCTGGCACGGAAAACAGGAATCTTTACCAAAAATCTGATATGCTGAAAAGCCAGGTTTTCAGCTCCCACCTAAAATTGAGGCGGAAGGTGGAAGATCAGAGGGATAGTTGGAGTTTATTCCAGATTGTTATAGATCCCAGAAAAATACTTATGCCACATCAATTCATTCTTTTGAATATTGGTACCCCCAAGGTTCTACAATTGGAAGATCTAAGTGATCTACTAATCGAGTACCATCTGAATTTTTGGTCTAAGTCTTGAGGTCCTTGATTGTGCAAGGCTTTGTATGCGAAGCACAAAGCATAGAATTGGATCTTCTTGTTCACCGGCAGCCAATGTAGCTGTTTGATTGTTTTCCTAACTGATACATATTTAGGGGTACGGGTGAGAACTCTAGCAGCTGTTTTCTTCAATACCTGAAGTTTTCTAAGATGCTGGGCACAGAGATTAAGGTGTAGGCCATTACAATAATGTAATCTGGCCAATAACAACATTGATATGACTGGTTTTTGAGAATTTGCTGGGATGAAAGGCAAGATCTTTCTAATTTTTCTTAAAATGAAAAACGTGGAAGGTGTCAAAGCATTGATCTGCTTAGCAAAGTTGAGCCTGTAGCATATATTTATCCCAAGATGTTTAGCCTTTTCTACTGGCACTGGCAAATCACCTAGATTTGTTGGCCTTCACCCAGAGGACCAGAAAAAGGGATCGTTACTAAAGAGGACCACCTCTGAGGTGAGCTCCTCTTGCTGGGAGATGCCCCCAGTCAGCTGCTTGAGTCTAAGGGAGCCATGGCGTGTGGGTAGGGGTGGAGTGGGAGTGGGGAAGAGTGGGTGAGAAGCTGGTGCACGAGCGGCACAGCATTAAAAGACCTGGCTGCTTGTTTTATTCCTCCCATTCGGCCCTCATTGGCTTCTCTGACCTTTAATGTTGGATGTTGTTTGTTTGTGGTAACAGGAAGGCTGCTGGAAACTGGAAGAGACATTGGAAATATAAAAACATTTGAAACAAATTTTCCTCTTTGAACATCCATAAGCGGGTAGTGTGCAAAGAAATGTTTCCGTGTCTGGATCCTTTACCAGTCTTTTCATACATGTGTTATAAGGAATAGCAGTTACTAGACTCTCTCGCCTGTTGTTTCTGCCTGTTAGCTACAATGTATCTATCCCATTTCTACAAGTTTATTGCCAGTTGATCCCTCCCTGGTGTTTCAAATTAGCAGTGAAGGAGACTGTGCAGTTGTAAGGGAGTGTGTTGTTGCACTGTGGTGCAGTTGGAAGAGATAGTCCAGTAATGACAAGCCTAGACCTGCCTCGACATACAACATTTGAGCAGCGTAGCAGAGGATTGCAATGGTCTTTGTCAGTGGTTCCTAATTCCTGACCATCATGACCATAAAGAAATTATGTTCCGGCAAAATAATTCCCCACAGGGTTTGGAAGAAAATCAAATTCCACCCACTCTGGAACAAATCATATCATGAGGGAGGGTTGAAAGGCTTGGCACCCATATTAACTTACTTCACTACTTTAGAAACTAAGTCAGAAATTATAGATGGTACCTTGTTGGGTCCCTTCTGCCTTTGGGGACTCAGTCAGTAAAGTATTGAAGTGGCAGTTAACAACATTTCTCCAAAATATGAAACAATGAACAAATCTTTGGCCATCCAGGACTGGGCAAATAATGACACAATCGAGGCATCTTGCCTAGTGGAGACACTGGCTATGACAGTGCTTAACACTTAAAATACAGCAGAACAAAAAGGGCCCTCTGTCCAGGGAATCCAGTCCTTCATGGACTATACTCTTTTGGACATAACGTGGGCCACATTGAAGTATCCAGTGCGTTGGTGACTGGAAGTCCTGGCAAGCAATCCACCAATGATGTCTCTGCAGAAATAAAAGTGGCAAAATAAGATAAAATTGCACTTACACTCTCTGGCTTATTTTAGTGCAGGAAAGTGTCCCTTCCTGCATAAAAACAACCTTGCTTATGATGTAGGCATTCTTCAACCCTGGAAGTATTTTGAAAATTCAACAAATTAGAAAAAGGGGTGCCAGGTACATTCTTTTTTTCTACAATTCCTTCTGAAGCATACCCAGAAATTGCATATGTCAATGGGTCACATGTGACATCGATACTATCAACAATTTCTCTTTGTCACAGGAGTCAGAAGTTATATGGGCCATTTCCCTAACACCCACACAATCGCAAGAGTCTTCCCCTCTCATATTTTACCACCCTGTTTGACAAGAGTGGGTGGGCCTTGAATAGATCTTATTAAATTCCATTGCAGAGATTGACGACATGTTGGCACTGGTAAAAAGCAAATATATGCCGTCTGTTTATATCTCTCAGTTTCATTTGGGTTCCCGCACAAGGGTAAAATTACACCCTGAGATCATTGACAATTGTAATGGAAACTTGTGATTATTTTCTGAGTAGAGGCATACAGTTATCTCCTTTGGTTTCTTATAAGAATAACTTTGTGTGTAGTAAAACTGTCCCTAACACTGGTGTACCTTGAGGCATTATGGTCGATTCTATGGCGAAAACTGTAACTATTTCTCACCATGAGGATTCTTTTTCTGCCCCCATATCCAACTAGCCTCAGAATTGGCCATGGATTGCTAAATCAATAAATTATTGTCAAACCCTCTTTAGCAGATTTGGCTTTCAACCCTAATATAGGCCTTAGCGTTATCTCCTGAATCAATGATAGAACAAGAATTTTCACTTTTAGCTAAGGCACATATTATATCTATGCTGGGGTCTTGGAGCTGCTCTGGCCTTTCCTTACACAAATATCTTGCAATCAATCTCTTTGGCTCCTCTTTGGATAGGGGGGTAAAGCATGTTGGGGGTCAATACTTTTTCCTGAACCCTGCGTATATTTGGAAATACTCCAGCTTCTCACATATTTCCAATTGTGGACTCACCATCAATTTCTTTGAATATTTTTCATTATATTCTCAACTAGGTAATAGCTTCCTTTTCTATGCTTGGGCTCCTTTCTAAACTCACAAATATCGATACCTTTCTAAGTCATCCCAATTCCCTTTACTTTAGAGTAGCAATCAAAGTTGAGCAATCTGCTCCTTGGACTCAACAGATGTACATCTCTCGTTAAACCCTCATAATCGGTGCAGAAATTGATACGAAGGTATACTAGCCACACAAAATATTTCCCCCAGAAAGGCCCTACAAGTTCTTAAGCATTTGTATTTCAATACTATAGAAGAGTGCAATTACTGGTTGGTCATTTTTGCAAGGCAAAAACTTGACTGCATCAGGACTAGGCCAGATAAAAGAGGGAAATACCAACATTTTCAGGACCCTAAAGTAATTTGGGAAATATCCAAGATCATAAATCAGATAAACAACCGTGGCCCCTCCATTAGGGCGGAGGTGCGTTGCCCACCACCACTCTCAAATAAAATGTTATTATTTGCTTTTAATACCCCTGAACCCGCCCCCAGGACTCTAACAAGTCTTGGGGGCGGGTCCAGGTGTATTACACTGCTGGTGGTGGGTCTGAGATGGCTAGCCAAACCGTCATGCTCAGTGAAGATATCTCCATTCCCAGCTGTGTTGCTGGGGCTGGAGAGAGCAGGCACAGGCTCCCAGTATGCCTGGAAGAATAAATTGCCAATGCTCAGGCCAATCCTGAAACTGTTTCATTCAGCGTCAGGACTGGCAGCAGTGCAGTCTGCCAGCCTGTTCCTAGAAGGAGGAGGAGTGCGATGCGGCTGGCACTGGCGGCGGCGTTGGTGTTCAGGTCAGTCATTTTTATTTTTTATTCTTTTATTTTTTGTCCCCCGAACCTCCCCTCCTCATCTCCCTCCTTTGGTCCACCTCACCACTTTGAAATGGGAGGGCCGCTATTGCTGTTGACTAGATGAAAATGTCAATTCTCAAGTTCAAGGCACATTAATTAAGAACCTGAACAAAAAAGGATAAGATGAAGACTAACTTTTTTAGCAAAAACAAGCAGATTGAAAATGGATTGCCCACAGAGAAGCATAGTTACTAAGAACTGCAGAAAGTCCTGGGCCCTAGTAACAGAAGCTTGTGCACCAAGAAAGGTTGTAATTTTCTCAACCACCAGCAACTCAACTTGAGATCATTACAAAAAGGAATTATGTGCACCCAGCAGTGAAATCCCTGGTGCTGCTTTGATGGTAGGGACTTCGATTTTCGATAGTCTTTATGAACACAAGCCCCTTCTCTGCAGTCCAGATTAAAACGTTTATCATGAAATCACGCTGTTCAAACATGATGGGGACTGATGAGATTCCAATCACGGTGTAAATAAAAAAGAGCCCACTCTTTGTTCTCTGTTTCTTGTCCTGTTATGTCAACATTGTTACAAGAAAGCAGTAGCTTTCCCCTCATGGAAAGGTAATATTATTGCTCCATTTTTCAAAAAAGGGAGATGAAGACTTTCCAAGTACTTATCACCAAATATCGCTCCTGGATGCATTTTGGAAGATTTTTTTTCAAAAGCTTATTAGATCATCTAGAAGAGTGGATAGTTGATAGGGAAATTCTACCAAGAGAACAAGCAAGATTATGGGCTAATTGCTCATATCTGCATAATATCTCAATTATCCAGGCTATTGCAGACAAGAATGTGAAAACAAGAGGGAAATTTGTATACGTGCCTATCATTGACATTTCCATTGCCTTTGACCGGGTTGACAGACCAACTCCGTGGAGGAAACTTATGTCTATGGGCATTCCCCATGCTCTGCTTCATTTGGTAGTGGCCTTGCATTCAGCCTTGGTGTTAGGTTATATTGGGAGGAGCTCAAGGCCTCTCATCAAAAATCCAGACAAATAATCGGCTCAAGCAAGGTTGCCTCTTAGATCTGTTACTATTCTGCCTTTAGGCGTCTGACCTTCCTGAGATCCTGTCATGTAGTTCCTACAAATCTATATAGTAACTGCGCGTTAAGACAACATAAACTAAGGGGTTGGTGTCACAGTGCCACTACTAGCCCCTCTTACCAAGGAGCGAATAACTACTGGCAACTATCGAACGTGACATCCCTGACCCCTCAGGGATAGTGGGAACAGTACAGTGCTTTTTACTCAGTCACTCGTGCTCACTTTGTCTCAGAGAGATACACTGAATAAACGGTGGAGAGGTTTTCAATAAGCATTTATTGAACCAGCGTCATTTTAGTGTCAAATAAGTGTGCTGCAACAACCATTAGACAGAAACAGATATTGACCATTATGAGCACCCGCAGAGTAAAGAAAAGGTAGAATTCTACCATAGTGCTAAAACAATGGATATAGGCAGGCATATAGATACATGACAGTAATAATGCATACTCCTACAATGCAAACCCTAACTAGATGTACCTAAATTTACCTAGCATGAATATAGGTGTAAATCCAAGAATCCCCTCAGGATAAAGCCAAACCCATTACCAATTCCAGAAAACTTTATTTCGGTCAGTATGACATTAAAAAGTACAAGCCTTTTACAAGCCTTTTACAAGCTATTGTGCAAAACATTGAGGCGCTTTAATTATCGAACTCGGCCTGTCAGGTGTCTCTCCATATTGGAATCGGGGGGACTATAGCCTGTTGACCCGCACCCTGGCACTTGGTTCAGTTATAAGGAGGTCAACCCATTTCATCATGGCTTTGCCCATGACCACTTATTCAAGTACTTCTATGGAGTTTGATGCTTTGGTGGCATTCAAAAAGCTGGCTTTTGCGTTTATCTATAGATACATTTGGTGAGTCACAGCAGAGTATGAAAATTGAAAGCAATAGAATAGCATGGAATTAATGCAGATTAATCTGGGTGGATGACCAACATGAGTAATAGAAGCAGTCCATTGGTGAGCATTGTTGACTGTTTGGAAGTTACAACAAGCAGAGCTTCAGGGCATGGCACCTAGTGACCAGCAGCAGCCAGAAAAGGACAGAGCATTGTTGCTGGAGCTGTGGGTGCCACTGAGAGCTGCAGGCGATGTGAGAGTAGTTGAGGAGAGGTTGTGTCTTCCATGCCTCCTCCATGCTTGTGCCAGGAACTATGAACTCTGGGCCCTCACTGCCTCGTTAATGTTAAAGTAGGAGACTTATAAAGAGTTCTCTTACTAAATGGTGTCCTGGCACGGAAAACAGGAATCTTTACCAAAAATCTGATATGCTGAAAAGCCAGGTTTTCAGCTCCCACCTAAAATTGAGGCGGAAGGTGGAAGATCAGATGGATAGTTGGAGTTTATTCCAGATTGTTATAGTTCCCAGATAAATACTTCTGCCACATCAGTTCATTCTTTTGAATATTGGTACCCCCAAGGTTCTAGAATTGGAAGATCTAAGTGATCTACTAATCGAGTACCATCTGAATTTTTGGCCTAAGTCTTGAGGTCCTTGATTGTGCAAGGCTTTGTATGCGAAGCACAAAGCATAGAATTGGATCTTCTTGTTCACCGGCAGCCAATGTAGCTGTTTGATTGTTTTCCTAACTGATACATATTTAGGGGTACGGGTGAGAACTCTAGCAGCTGTTTTCTTCAATACCTGAAGTTTTCTAAGATGCTGGGCACAGAGATTAAGGTATAGGCCATTACAATAATGTAATCTGGCCAATAACAACATTGATATGACTGGTTTTTGAGAATTTGCTGGGATGAAAGGCAAGATCTTTCTAATTTTTCTTAAAATGAAAAACGTGGAAGGTGTCAAAGCATTGATCTGCTTAGCAAAGTTGAGCCTGTAGCATATAATTATCCCAAGATGTTTAGCCTTTTCTACTGGCACTGGCAAATCACCTAGATTTGTTGGCCTTCACCCAGAGGACCAGAAAAAGGGATCGTTACTAAAGAGGACCACCTCTGAGGTGAGCTCCGCTTGCTGGGAGATGCCCCCAGTCAGCTGCTTGAGTCTAAGGGAGCCATGGCGTGTGGGTAGGGGTGGAGTGGGAGTGGGGAAGAGTGGGTGAGAAGCTGGTGCACAAGCGGCACAGCATTAAAAGACCTGGCTGCTTGTTTTATTTCTCCCATTCGGCCCTCATTGGCTTCTCTGACCTTTAATGTTGGATGTTGTTTGTTTGTGGTAACAGGAAGGCTGCTGGAAACTGGAAGAGATATTGGAAATATAAAAACATTTGAAACAAATTTTCCTCTTTGAACATCCATAAGCGGGTAGTGTGCAAAGAAATGTTTCCGTGTCTGGATCCTTTACCAGTCTTTTCATACATGTGTTATAAGGAATAGCAGTTACTAGACTCTCTCGCCTGTTGTTTCTGCCTGTTAGCTACAATGTATCTATCCCATTTCTACAAGTTTATTGCCAGTTGATCCCTCCCTGGTGTTTCAAATTAGCAGTGAAGGAGACTGTGCAGTTGTAAGGGAGTGTGTTGTTGCACTGTGGTGCAGTTGGAAGAGATAGTCCAGTAATGACAAGCCTAGACCTGCCTCGACATACAACATTTGAGCAGCGTAGCAGAGGATTGCAATGGTCTTTGTCAGTGGTTCCTAATTCCTGACCATCATGACCATAAAGAAATTATGTTCCGGCAAAATAATTCCCCACAGGGTTTGGAAGAAAATCAAATTCCACCCACTCTGGAACAAATCATATCATGAGGGAGGGTTGAAAGGCTTGGCACCCATATTAACTTACTTCACTACTTTAGAAACTAAGTCAGAAATTATAGATGGTACCTTGTTGGGTCCCTTCTGCCTTTGGGGACTCAGTCAGTAAAGTATTGAAGTGGCAGTTAACAACATTTCTCCAAAATATGAAACAATGAACAAATCTTTGGCCATCCAGGACTGGGCAAATATTGACACAATCGAGGCATCTTGCCTAGTGGAGACACTGGCTATGACAGTGCTTAGCACTTAAAATACAGCAGTACAAAAAGGGCCCTCTGTACAGGGAATCCAGTCCTTCATGGACTATACTCTTTTGGACATAACGTGGGCCACATTGAAGTATCCAGTGCGTTGGTGACTGGAAGTCCTGGCAAGCAATCCACCAATGATGTCTCTGCAGAAATAAAAGTGGCAAAATAAGATAAAATTGCACTTACACTCTCTGGCTTATTTTAGTGCAGGAAAGTGTCCCTTCCTGCATAAAAACAACCTTGCTTATGATGGAGGCATTCTTTAACCCTGGAAGTATTTTGAAAATTCAACAAATTAGAAAAAGGGGTGCCAGGTACATTCTTTTTTTCTACAATTCCTTCTGAAGCATACCCAGAAATTGCATATGTCAATGGGTCACATGTGACATCGATACTATCAACAATTTCTCTTTGTCACAGGAGTCAGAAGTTATATGGGCCATTTCCCTAACACCCACACAATCGCAAGAGTCTTCCCCTCTCATATTTTACCACCCTGTTTGACAAGAGTGGGTGGGCCTTGAATAGATCTTATTAAATTCCATTGCAGAGATTGACGACATGTTGGCACTGGTAAAAAGCAAATATATGCCGTCTGTTTATATCTCTCAGTTTCATTTGGGTTCCCGCACAAGGGTACAATTACACCCTGAGATCATTGACAATTGTAATGGAAACTTGTGATTATTTTCTGAGTAGAGGCATACAGTTATCTCCTTTGGTTTCTTATAAGAATAACTTTGTGTGTAGTAAAACTGTCCCTAACACTGGTGTACCTTGAGGCATTATGGTCGATTCTATGGCGAAAACTGTAACTATTTCTCACCATGAGGATTCTTTTTCTGCCCCCATATCCAACTAGCCTCAGAATTGGCCATGGATTGCTAAATCAATAAATTATTGTCAAACCCTCTTTAGCAGATTTGGCTTTCAACCCTAATATAGGCCTTAGCGTTATCTCCTGAATCAATGATAGAACAAGAATTTTCACTTTTAGCTAAGGCACATATTATATCTATGCTGGGGTCTTGGAGCTGCTCTGGCCTTTCCTTACACAAATATCTTGCAATCAATCTCTTTGCCTCCTCTTTGGATAGGGGGGTAAAGCATGTTGGGGGTCAATACTTTTTCCTGAACCCTGCGTATATTTGGAAATACTCCAGCTTCTCACATATTTCCAATTGTGGACTCACCATCAATTTCTTTGAATATTTTTCATTATATTCTCAACTAGGTAATAGCTTCCTTTTCTATGCTTGGGCTCCTTTCTAAACTCACAAATATCGATACCTTTCTAAGTCATCCCAATTCCCTTTACTTTAGAGTAGCAATCAAAGTTGAGCAATCTGCTCCTTGGACTCAACAGATGTACATCTCTCGTTAAACCCTCATAATCGGTGCAGAAATTGATACGAAGGTATACTAGCCACACAAAATATTTCCCCCAGAAAGGCCCTACAAGTTCTTAAGCATTTGTATTTCAATACTATAGAAGAGTGCAATTACTGGTTGGTCATTTTTGCAAGGCAAAAACTTGACTGCATCAGGACAAGGCCAGATAAAAGAGGGAAATACCAACATTTTCAGGACCCTAAAGTAATTTGGGAAATATCCAAGATCATAAATCAGATAAACAACCGTGGCCCCTCCATTAGGGTGGAGGTGCGTTGCCCACCACCACTCTCAAATAAAATGTTATTATTTGCTTTTAATACCCCTGAACCCGCCCCCAGGACTCTAACAAGTCTTGGGGGCGGGTCCAGGTGTATTACACTGCTGGTGGTGGGTCTGAGATGGCTAGCCAAACCGTCATGCTCAGTGAAGATATCTCCATTCCCAGCTGTGTTGCTGGGGCTGAAGAGAGCAGGCACAGGCTCCCAGTATGCCTGGAAGAATAAATTGCCAATGCTCAGGCCAATCCTGAAACTGTTTCATTCAGCGTCAGGACTGGCAGCAGTGCAGTCTGCCAGCCTGTTCCTAGAAGGAGGAGGAGTGCGATGCGGCTGGCAGTGGCGGCGGCGTTGGTGTTCAGGTCAGTCATTTTTATTTTTTATTCTTTTATTTTTTGTCCCCTAACCTCCCCTCCTCATCTCCCTCCTTTGGTCCACCTCACCACTTTGAAATGGGAGGGCCTCTATTGCGGTTGACTAGATGAAAATTTCAATTCTCAAGTTCAAGGCACATTAATTAAGAACCTGAACAAAAAAGGATAAGATGAAGACTAACTTTTTTAGCAAAAACAAGCAGATTGAAAATGGATTGCCCACAGAGAAGCATAGTTACTAAGAACTGCAGAAAGTCCTGGGCCCTAGTAACAGAAGCTTGTGCACCAAGAAAGGTTGTAATTTTCTCAACCACCAGCAACTCAACTTGAGATCATTACAAAAAGGAATTATATGCACCCAGCAGTGAAATCCCTGGTGCTGCTTTGATGGTAGCGACTTCGATTTTCGATAGTCTTTATGAACACAAACCCCTTCTCTGCAGTCCAGATTAAAACGTTTATCATGAAATCACGCTGTTCAAACATGATGGGGACTGATGAGATTCCAATCACGGTGTAAATAAAAAAGAGCCCACTCTTTGTTCTCTGTTTCTTGTCCTGTTATGTCAACATTGTTACAAGAAAGCTGTAGCTTTCCCCTCATGGAAAGGTAATATTATTGCTCCATTTTTCAAAAAAGGGAGATGAAGACTTTCCAAGTACTTATCACCAAATATCGCTCCTGGATGCATTTTGGAAGATTTTTTTTCAAAAGCTTATTAGATCATCTAGAAGAGTGGATAGTTGATAGGGACATTTTACCAAGAGAACAAGCAAGATTATGGGCTAATTGCTCATATCTGCATAATATCTCAATTATCCAGGCTATCGCAGACAAGAATGTGAAAACAAGAGGGACATTTGTATACGTGCCTATCATTGACATTTCCATTGCCTTTGACCGGGTTGACAGACCAACTCCGTGGAGGAAACTTATGTCTATGGGCATTCCCCATGCTCTGCTTCATTTGGTAGTGGCCTTGCATTCAGCCTTGGTGTTAGGTTATATTGGGAGGAGCTCAAGGCCTCTCATCAAAAATCCAGACAAATAATCGGCTCAAGCAAGGTTGCCTCTTAGATCTGTTACTATTCTGCCTTTAGGCGTCTGACCTTCCTGAGATCCTGTCATGTAGTTCCTACAAATCTATATAGTAACTGCGCGTTAAGACAACATAAACTAAGGGGTTGGTGTCACAGTGCCACTACTAGCCCCTCTTACCAAGGAGCGAATAACTTCTGGCAACTATCGAACGTGACATCCCTGACCCCTCAGGGATAGTGGGAACAGTACAGTGCTTTTTACTCAGTCACTCGTGCTCACTTTGTCTCAGAGAGATACACTGAATAAACGGTGGAGAGGTTTTCAATAAGCATTTATTGAACCAGCTTCATTTTAGTGTCAAATAAGTGTGCTGCAACAACCATTAGACAGAAACAGATATTGACCATTATGAGCACCCGCAGAGTAAAGAAAAGGTAGAATTCTACCATAGTGCTAAAACAATGGATATAGGCAGGCATATAGATACATGACAGTAATAATGCATACTCCTACAATGCAAACCCTAACTAGATGTACCTAAATTTACCTAGCATGAATATAGGTGTAAATCCAAGAATCCCCTCAGGATAAAGCCAAACCCATTACCAATTCCAGAAAACTTTATTTCGGTCAGTATGACCTTAAAAAGTACAAGCCTTTTACAAGCCTTTTACAAGCTATTGTGCAAAACATTGAGGCGCTTTAATTATCGAACTCGGCCTGTCAGGTGTCTCTCCATATTGGAATCGGGGGGACTATAGCCTGTTGACCCGCACCCTGGCACTTGGTTCAGTTATAAGGAGGTCAACCCATTTCATCATGGCTTTGCCCATGACCACTTATTCAAGTACTTCTATGGAGTTTGATGCTTTGGTGGCATTCAAAAAGCTGGCTTTTGCGTTTATCTATAGATACATTTGGTGAGTCACAGCAGAGTATGAAAATTGAAAGCAATAGAATAGCATGGAATTAATGCAGATTAATCTGGGTGGATGACCAACATGAGTAATAGAAGCAGTCCATTGGTGAGCATTGTTGACTGTTTGGAAGTTACAACAAGCAGAGCTTCAGGGCATGGCACCTAGTGACCAGCAGCAGCCAGAAAAGGACAGAGCATTGTTGCTGGAGCTGTGGGTGCCACTGAGAGCTGCAGGCGATGTGAGAGTAGTTGAGGAGAGGTTGTGTCTTCCATGCCTCCTCCATGCTTGTGCCAGGAACTTTGAACTCTGGGCCCTCACTGCCTCGTTAATGTTAATGTTAAAGTAGGAGACTTATAAAGAGTTCTCTTACTAAATGGTGTCCTGGCACGGAAAACAGGAATCTTTACCAAAAATCTGATATGCTGAAAAGCCAGGTTTTCAGCTCCCACCTAAAATTGAGGCGGAAGGTGGAAGATCAGATGGATAGTTGGAGTTTATTCCAGATTGTTATAGTTCCCAGATAAATACTTCTGCCACATCAATTCATTCTTTTGAATATTGGTACCCCCAAGGTTCTAGAATTGGAAGATCTAAGTGATCTACTAATCGAGTACCATCTGCATTTTGGCCTAAGTCTTGAGGTCCTTGATTGTGCAAGGCTTTGTATGCGAAGCACAAAGCATAGAATTGGATCTTCTTGTTCACCGGCAGCCAATGTAGCTGTTTGATTGTTTTCCTAACTGATACATATTTAGGGGTACGGGTGAGAACTCTAGCAGCTGTTTTCTTCAATACCTGAAGTTTTCTAAGATGCTGGGCACAGAGATTAAGGTATAGGCCATTACAATAATGTAATCTGGCCAATAACAACATTGATATGACTGGTTTTTGAGAATTTGCTGGGATGAAAGGCAAGATCTTTCTAATTTTTCTTAAAATGAAAAACGTGGAAGGTGTCAAAGCATTGATCTGCTTAGCAAAGTTGAGCCTGTAGCATATAATTATCCCAAGATGTTTAGCCTTTTCTACTGGCACTGGCAAATCACCTAGATTTGTTGGCCTTCACCCAGAGGACCAGAAAAAGGGATCGTTACTAAAGAGGACCACCTCTGAGGTGAGCTCCTCTTGCTGGGAGATGCCCCCAGTCAGCTGCTTGAGTCTAAGGGAGCCATGGCGTGTGGGTAGGGGTGGAGTGGGAGTGGGGAAGAGTGGGTGAGAAGCTGGTGCACGGGCGGCACAGCATTAAAAGACCTGGCTGCTTGTTTTATTCCTCCCATTCGGCCCTCATTGGCTTCTCTGACCTTTAATGTTGGATGTTGTTTGTTTGTGGTAACAGGAAGGCTGCTGGAAACTGGAAGAGATATTGGAAATATAAAAACATTTGAAACAAATTTTCCTCTTTGAACATCCATAAGCGGGTAGTGTGCAAAGAAATGTTTCCGTGTCTGGATCCTTTTCATACATGTGTTATAAGGAATAGCAGTTACTAGACTCTCTCGCCTGTTGTTTCTGCCTGTTAGCTACAATGTATCTATCCCATTTCTACAAGTTTATTGCCAGTTGATCCCTCCCTGGTGTTTCAAATTAGCAGTGAAGGAGACTGTGCAGTTGTAAGGGAGTGTGTTGTTGCACTGTGGTGCAGTTGGAAGAGATAGTCCAGTAATGACAAGCCTAGACCTGCCTCGACATACAACATTTGAGCAGCGTAGCAGAGGATTGCAATGGTCTTTGTCAGTGGTTCCTAATTCCTGACCATCATGACCATAAAGAAATTATGTTCCGGCAAAATAATTCCCCACAGGGTTTGGAAGAAAATCAAATTCCACCCACTCTGGAACAAATCATATCATGAGGGAGGGTTGAAAGGCTTGGCACCCATATTAACTTACTTCACTACTTTAGAAACTAAGTCAGGAATTATAGATGGTACCTTGTTGGGTCCCTTCTGCCTTTGGGGACTCAGTTAGTAAAGTATTGAAGTGGCAGTTAACAACATTTCTCCAAAATATGAAACAATGAACAAATCTTTGGCCATCCAGGACTGGGCAAATAATGACACAATCGAGGCAGCTTGCCTAGTGGAGACACTGGCTATGACAGTGCTTAACACTTAAAATACAGCAGTACAAAAAGGGCCCTCTGTCCAGGGAATCCAGTCCTTCATGGACTATACTCTTTTGGACATAACGTGGGCCACATTGAAGTATCCAGTGCGTTGGTGACTGGAAGTCCTGGCAAGCAATCCACCAATGATGTCTCTGGAGAAATAAAAGTGCCAAAATAAGATAAAATTGCACTTACACTCTCTGGCTTATTTTAGTGCAGGAAAGTGTCCCTTCCTTCATAAAAACAACCTTGCTTATGATGGAGGCATTCTTCAACCCTGGAAGTATTTTGAAAATTCAACAAATTAGAAAAAGGGGTGCCAGGTACATTCTTTTTTTCTACAATTCCTTCTGAAGCATACCCAGAAATTGCATATGTCAATGGGTCACATGTGACATCGATACTATCAACAATTTCTCTTTGTCACAGGAGTCAGAAGTTATATGGGCCATTTCCCTAACACCCACACAATCGCAAGAGTCTTCCCCTCTCATATTTTACCACCCTGTTTGACAAGAGTGGGTGGGCCTTGAATAGATCTTATTAAATTCCATTGCAGAGATTGACGACATGTTGGCACTGGTAAAAAGCAAATATATGCCGTCTGTTTATATCTCTCAGTTTCATTTGGGTTCCCGCACAAGGGTAAAATTACACCCTGAGATCATTGACAATTGTAATGGAAACTTGTGATTATTTTCTGAGTAGAGGCATACAGTTATCTCCTTTGGTTTCTTATAAGAATAACTTTGTGTGTAGTAAAACTGTCCCTAACACTGGTGTACCTTGAGGCATTATGGTCGATTCTATGGCGAAAACTGTAACTATTTCTCACCATGAGGATTCTTTTTCTGCCCCCATATCCAACTAGCCTCAGAATTGGCCATGGATTGCTAAATCAATAAATTATTGTCAAACCCTCTTTAGCAGATTTGGCTTTCAACCCTAATATAGGCCTTAGCGTTATCTCCTGAATCAATGATAGAACAAGAATTTTCACTTTTAGCTAAGGCACATATTATATCTATGCTGGGGTCTTGGAGCTGCTCTGGCCTTTCCTTACACAAATATCTTGCAATCAATCTCTTTGGCTCCTCTTTGGATAGGGGGGTGAATCATGTTGGGGGTCAATACTTTTTCCTGAACCCTGCGTATATTTGGAAATACTCCAGCTTCTCACATATTTCCAATTGTGGACTCACCATCAATTTCTTTGAATATTTTTCATTATATTCTCAACTAGGTAATAGCTTCCTTTTCTATGCTTGGGCTCCTTTCTAAACTCACAAATATTGATACCTTTCTAAGTCATCCCAATTCCCTTTACTTTAGAGTAGCAATCAAAGTTGAGCAATCTGCTCCTTGGACTAAACAGATGTACATCTCTCGTTAAACCCTCATAATCGGTGCAGAAATTGATACGAAGGTATACTAGCCACACAAAATATTTCCCCCAGAAAGGCCCTACAAGTTCTTAAGCATTTGTATTTCAATACTATAGAAGAGTGCAATTACTGGTTGGTCATTTTTGCAAGGCAAAAACTTGACTGCATCAGGACTAGGCCAGATAAAAGAGGGAAATACCAACATTTTCAGGACCATAAAGTAATTTGGGAAATATCCAAGATCATAAATCAGATAAACAACCGTGGCCCCTCCATTAGGGCGGAGGTGCGTTGCCCACCACCACTCTCAAATAAAATGTTATTATTTGCTTTTAATACCCCTGAACCCGCCCCCAGGACTCTAACAAGTCTTGGGGGCGGGTCCAGGTGTATTACACTGCTGGTGGTGGGTCTGAGATGGCTAGCCAAACCGTCATGCTCAGTGAAGATATCTCCATTCCCAGCTGTGTTGCTGGGGCTGGAGAGAGCAGGCACAGGCTCCCAGTATGCCTGGAAGAATAAATTGCCAATGCTCAGGCCAATCCTGACACTGTTTCATTCAGCGTCAGGACTGGCAGCAGTGCAGTCTGCCAGCCTGTTCCTAGAAGGAGGAAGAGTGCGATGCGGCTGGCAGTGGCGGCGGCGTTGGTGTTCAGGTCAGTCATTTTTATTTTTTATTCTTTTATTTTTTGTCCCCCGAACCTTCCCTCCTCATCTCCCTCCTCTGGTCCACCTCACCACTTTGAAATGGGAGGGCCGCTATTGCGGTTGACTAGATGAAAATTTCAATTCTCAAGTTCAAGGCACATTAATTAAGAACCTGAACAAAAAAAGATAAGATGAAGACTAACTTTTTAAGCAAAAACAAGCAGATTGAAAATGGATTGCCCACAGAGAAGCATAGTTACTAAGAACTGCAGAAAGTCCTGGGCCCTAGTAACAGAAGCTTGTGCACCAAGAAAGGTTGTAATTTTCTCAACCACCAGCAACTCAACTTGAGATCATTACAAGAAGGAATTATATGCACCCAGCAGTGAAATCCCTGGTGCTGCTTTGATGGTAGCGGCTTCGATTTTCGATAGTCTTTATGAACACAAACCCCTTCTCTGCAGTCCAGATTAAAACGTTTATCATGAAATCACGCTGTTCAAACATGATGGGGACTGATGAGATTCCAATCACGGTGTAAATAAAAAAGAGCCCACTCTTTGTTCTCTGTTTCTTGTCCTGTTATGTCAACATTGTTACAAGAAAGCTGTAGCTTTCCCCTCATGGAAAGGTAATATTATTGCTCCATTTTTCAAAAAAGGGAGATGAAGACTTTCCAAGTACTTATCACCAAATATCGCTCCTGGATGCATTTTGGAAGATTTTTTTTCAAAAGCGTATTAGATCATCTAGAAGAGTGGATAGTTGATAGGGAAATTCTACCAAGAGAACAAGCAAGATTATGGGCTAATTGCTCATATCTGCATAATATCTCAATTATCCAGGCTATCGCAGACAAGAATGTGAAAACAAGAGGGAAATTTGTATACGTGCCTATCATTGACATTTCCATTGCCTTTGACCGGGTTGACAGACCAACTCCGTGGAGGAAACTTATGTCTATGGGCATTCCCCATGCTCTGCTTCATTTGGTAGTGGCCTTGCATTCAGCCTTGGTGTTAGGTTATATTGGGAGGAGCTCAAGGCCCCTCATCAAAAATCCAGACAAATAATCGGCTCAAGCAAGGTTGCCTCTTTGATCTGTTACTATTCTGCCTTTATGCGTCTGACCTTCCTGAGATCCTGTCATGTTGTTCCTACAAATCTATATAGTAACTGCGCGTTAAGACAACATAAACTAAGGGGTTGGTGTCACAGTGCCACTACTAGCCCCTCTTACCAAGGAGCGAATAACTTCTGGCAACTATCGAACGTGACATCCCTGACCCCTCAGGGATAGTGGGAACAGTACAGTGCTTTTTACTCAGTCACTCGTGCTCACTTTGTCTCAGAGAGATACACTGAATAAACGGTGGAGAGGTTTTCAATAAGCATTTATTGAACCAGCGTCATTTTAGTGTCAAATAAGTGTGCTGCAACAACCATTAGACAGAAACAGATATTGGCCATTATGAGCACCCGCAGAGTAAAGAAAAGGTAGAATTCTACCATAGTGCTAAAACAATGGATATAGGCAGGCATATAGATACATGACAGTAATAATGCATACTCCTACAATGCAAACCCTAACTAGATGTACCTAAATTTACCTAGCATGAATATAGGTGTAAATCCAAGAATCCGCTCAGGATAAAGCCAAACCCATTACCAATTCCAGAAAACTTTATTTCGGTCAGTATGACCTTAAAAAGTACAAGCTTCTAAAACCAATGATATGTTAAAATTCATAAAGGCATACAAATAGCAATTTAGGACACTTTTAAAAATCACTATACACCTAAATATTTGATTTGAATACCTTCATACATTGTGAAAAATTTCGTTTTGGGTACTATTACTAAGCGGTGAATACATATAGGTTTTGGAAAGTGCATAATGCAATAAATAAGTAATAAAATAGCTAAAAAGGGAGATTATAAAAAAGGGACGAGCCTATAAATTAAAAACAGTGAACTTAATCACGGGCAGCAAATATACTAAATTAGTGAAATGACATTGAATCCCTATAACAGATCCTACACCTCCTTGAGTGATTTCAAGAAAGCCCTCCTGGTGCACCACATGGAAAACAGAAATCCGGCACCTGAAAAAACGATCGGGATGCTGAGGTCAGACTTCACTATCCGAAACACCTCAAGGCAGTGCCTGGTGCTGATATTCCTACAAATCTGGACCAACCAGGGTTTCCTTGCTTTGTGGTACCCAGGGCAACTGAAGGGAACATGTAACACTGATTCTTCTGGGTGAGCACATGCCGGACAATATACTATTTGCTGATTACTCCATTTTGACGGAAAACTGCGGAGCGGAAGAACCCCAAACCTAAATTGTAGAAAAAGCTTTCTTGCCTCCACTGGTTTAATAAGATCTAATACTAACTCAAAGCGGAAGTTGTCTTTTATTTCAAAGAAAGCTAGGGATAGTTTGGCTGTTTTGGAGCGAGAAGGAAGTTGATCCATTCTGTACTCTTCGTAATGGGCCTTCAATTGTTTCCTTGAAATTTGAAGACAGGTGCGGTCAGGTTCAGCCCAGCAATCACCCAGCCCATATTATTTAATAAATATTTAATATGGGCAAACCAGGAAAGTTTAGCAGCACCCTGTACCATCATGACTTCGGACAATTCCTCCCTATAAGATAGAAGTTCGGGAGTGGTCCACAGGCGACGCCAATACATTAAAGGTTTAAGGCTCGACACATCTGCAATCACCATTAATCCCGTGTTGAGTCAAAGCGGAATTAATGGGGTGCCCAATGGTAGTCTGATCAGCTGTCTGAGATATTGATTTTCCACCTTTGATAGGGTCTCAAGTTTAAAAGGACCCCATATCACGGCGCCATATAGAGCCCCACCTCGTGCCTGGGCCTTATAAATTTCCAATACCGGGCTGACGGCTCTCTTGCTAGACCTACTAAAAACCTTCATGATGCCACCTGTCGATTGCACTAGTTTTAATGTCGACTTCGTAATATGGGCCCCCCAGTCCATATTTTCAGTGATGGTAAGGCCTAGGTAAATAAAAGATGAAACTCTTTCGAAGGGTTTACCGTTTAATGAAGGGTTAGGGCTTGTGCTTTTCGGGCTATTAAACGCCATAAATTTGGTTTTCTGTAGATTTGTTTCTAAACCTCTTTCCCTACAGAATGACTCAAATTTATCTAAAACCCTTTGAATCCCCATGGGTGATTTGGATACCAAAATAGTGTCATCAGCAAACATCATTGCTGAAATTCTGCGGGAGGCTAACTTAGAGGCATCTAGGTCTTTTTCTGTTAGCAAGGCATCAATCAATACATTAATATAAAGGCTAAATAACGTAGGCGCCAGCACGCAACCCTGGCGTACGCCACGCTTAATGGGTATGGGTGTGGTAAGTTTTCCATCCCTACCATATCTTATTTGCGCGTAGTTATCAACATGGAGTCGTTTAAGGAGTTGGATTGAATACACCGGGACCCCCTTCTCACCAAGAACTGACCATAGTTTTTCCCATGGCACCAGATCAAAAGCCGACCTCAAGTCTACAAATATTAGGTATAAACTGCCTCCCTCCAGGCAGGCGGTCTTCCAGTACAGCAATTGCAATCTTAGTACTTGGTCCAGGGTTGACAACTTTTCCCTGACCCCTGCCTGTAGGAAGGACAGTACCCCTTTTTCTTCCATACAGGATTGTAGCCTTGCGAGCAGAACACATGCAAATAATATTTGGGAAATATCTATTAGACTAATTGGTCTATAATTAGTAGGTATGAGTGGGGAACCTTTTTTAAAAATGGGAATTATCTCCGCACCAAGCCAGCTAGGGGGAATCTTCATACCCTGCAGGATGGCATTAAAAAGAACTCAAAAGTACAGGGTCCAAATAGATGGTTCACTCCTAAAAAGGTCTCCAGGGATCTTATCCAGGCCTGGTGCTTTGCCCGGTGCTATTTTTGCCACTGCGCCCTCTATGTCCTTAGACTTATACATGTGCTCGTACCACTATCAAAGTGAAGTTTTAAATTCCCATTGCTTGTAGGGCAATCCACTTTAGAGTGACAACAAACAATTGGGTCTCCCTCGGATTGCTTTTCCTCCGCATAAAGGGATTCAAAGTGCTCCTGCCAAACCTCTTCATCCAGGGTCGGTTCAACCGCTGTTTTGGGGGTAGAGGAGCCTGGGTTTACCACACCCCAAAACGTCCTCATGTCTCTATCCCCGAGGGCAATTTTCTGTGTATCCCAATTTTCCATTTCCCACCTTTATTTTGCTTCCTTAACGACCGCTTTATAGGCCTTCCTTGCGATTTTTATTTGTGGGCTATTGTTAGCTTTAATGGATTCTACAAGTGACTTTTTTGCCTTGCGACATGGACTATTATACCATGGGTGGGGTGGCAGCCTGCCCGGCCTAATCGTTTTATTAGGGTAGAAAAAAATCAATGAAACTTCCCTTAATTTAGCATAATTCTTCTCAACCACTTACAAATCTAAGTCATCACTATTTTGCGTATGTAGAGCCGACACCTCTGCAAACACAGGGATTAGAGGGTCATATAGACTACTCATGTTATCATGAGATTGATGGAAGTCAGTCCACCACACTCTCCTCCTACAGTTTGAGACAATCAACCTAGGGTCAATAGGATTAACTGGGTGCACATTCTTAGAATGTAGTGCTTTTAGTTCTATTGTTAGGGCGTGGTGATCACTATCTAGTCGAGTAATAATTTTAAAATCAATCATCCTATCCCAGGAATTTGAATTAATTAAAATGTAATCTAATAAAAACCCACGATCCTTACTATAGAACGTGTAACCGTTTCATTTATTGGAGGATGTTCTGCCATTACACGCTCTTAGTGAGTGTTTTAAAACAAGGCAATTCATCTGGATTACCAGGGGGGATCATTTTTTGACGTTTGGACATCTAGACTCTGGGATTTACAGGAAATAGTCCTCATTGTGTATACTTTCAAAAAACAAACCCTCAAGTGGCTCAAACTGGCAGATGTGGGAGAGCGAAGGACCCCATCTTGGTCTTAAGAAGGACACCCCGCGAGGGACGCCAGACCACTGCATGCTGGAGGGTCTGTGTGCACGAACCTTAGCATCTTGCCTCAGCATGTCAGCATGGAAGTCTTTTTCTCCTCTGGTTTGCCCAGCGAATATGTAGTGCTTATATACCCAAAAAGTTCCCTCAGGGGTTCTACCTAGAAGTGTGCTATGGGCATGTTGGACAAGGATGACGATAGAGAGGACCCTTATACAGAGTTATCATGCAGAAGATGGTAATCCTGCTGTGATATTGAGAATCCTAATGCATAATATATGAGACTAGTTTTCTGAGAAAACCACGACAATCATGTTGCACCTAACTAGGTAAAAGGTCAACGCTAGACCTGTGATGTCGAACAATGGTAGGACAGATGTAGATAAAAGGTTGTGTAACTACCTATGCCTATATTGGGCTACATTTTGGGTTCATTACAATCCACTCCTCCTAAAATGGAGATCCTCCCAAAGTAGGAGGGGAGGAAGTGTTCCATCTGCTTTCTGCAGACGATATAGTCAAATTCAATATGACCACCAACGGCCTGCAAAGGAGGCTGGACTTACTGTAAAACTATGCAGGAGACAACATTTAAAAAATAAACACTTTGAAAAGTAAAGTTCTAGTGTTTAAAGGCAAGCATCAATTAAAGAAACTGAAATAGACCTGGTCTCTGGGGGTTGATAAATTAGAATAGGTTAAATGTTATATGTATCTAGCGAAGATTTTTTGCTTAAATCTATATGAAAGAAACCATAAAGCCCACCTGCGCATCAAAACGACGGACCATGCTTACGGGCTGAGGCTATTTTATAATGCACAAGGTTGCAGACATTTCTCCTCACCTTCAGCTATACCTTTTAAAAATTCCTTCCTCTCTATTACACTCACTAGAGGTAATGCAAATTGATAGATGTTCTTTTCTGGACTCCATTGAATACCTTAGCCCCCATAGCAGCTCTCCATTTAGAAATGGGTCTGGAGAGCACATATGTGTTAGGTTTAGCTGCAGTCCTTTGATGGGGCCTTCTGTTGATTCAATGATGGGTCAATTCTCCAGGAAAAAGCTTGTTGAAGATTGGAGGCCAAAAAACACTTTCAGGGAACATTTCTGTGTTGCCTTAGCACACTTCAAACTGAATCTAGGTGAATTAGCATCTACGTATTTTAGACTTTACGATATTCGTTAAAAACATAGGTCCTAGTGAGGAATTGGACCATGTCACTTGTCTACCAAATCTGATATGCACGGTAGCATGCTTGTCTTGCAGTTTTAGGAGAATGCAGATGCATCTGATTAGCAGCACAAGTCACAACATTCAACGCCTGATCCTTCAAATTAGACTGCAAATATTACCACTAAGAAGTATTACAGGAGCCTCAGAGGGGATTAGAAGAAGCAAGTAGACATTTAATCTTTTCTCCAATGGAATTCAGATGTTGATCATGCTGTTTTTGTTGCCCAGTATTATGTATTTCACTCTTAAAATTCTTAAAACTATTATATTTATGCAATGGAACTTTAACAGTTGATAAAGAACAAGCACCTATTTATGACCTACTTTAAGAATTGACATGTTATAAAATATTACCTTTTTTTATCAATTAAAAAAAATGTATTGACCTTCGATTATCTTTACTTCCCAATAACGCACTTGATATCTTCCCTTCACGTTTAAGTGATTTTGCATGGAGTGTGAGATATGGGTAAGAAAGGTGATAACCTGTATAAAGCTATTAACATTATTTGTGAGGTTAGTAGGAGAATTGCACATTTTAAAATTACCTTCTCTTACAATTAGGCAATGATGTAAGGTGTGAGAGAAATGGTTAAGAAAAGCTATAGCCTGTGTAAAATTTGATATTATTGTGAATCTGATAATGCCTGATCTATGAAAACAACAATAAAGGTTTTGATGGTTTTGACTGTTGGTGAGTAATTTGTCGAAAATGTTGTCAACATTAGTAAGCAATAATGGTCTATGAGTCATATTGTTGTGGGAGGTTGCTAGGTGTTAGCAGTGTTCTTGCTAATTCTTCTTGTCCCTCTGTTTTTCAAGGTTTAAATTGACGCTATCATTTCTTCGATTATTATTGAGGTGAATAATAGTTCACAATGGTGATCCTCAAGCCATGCAAGGGTTGCTCTACTAATATAATTATTTAGATCTTGGGGCATTAAATCAATCTCAGATGAATATAGGTTAGCACAGAAGTCAGCAAATGTTTGAATGATGTCCACATTAATATTACAAAGGACCGTAGACTGAGATTCTATTTGGACACTGTCCAAAGACGTCCGAGCAAGAGAATCATTCCAGCTAGTGAGTCGCTACATCTATCAACCTTGCTGTATCTATGAGCCGCAGCCTAAAAACGTCACCCTTCCTCTCTGCCATGTCGAAAAGGTAAAAAAAAAAAATTTCATTTTACCTGAGTTACTGTCTCTGAATGTTGGAAGTTCATTGAAGTTCTAATATTTATGGTTCAAATTTACTCAGTCTATTCTGTAGCGACCTAAGAATCCTGTGTCCCTTCAATGTGCACTCCTCTCTGATGAATGTTTCCCACAGTGTTGCAAGCGTAGCGACCAATCACTAGTTTTCATCAAAGAATGTTTGGATTGCCTGCCAAATTTCTGTTCTAAAGACTGAATCTAGCAGTTTAGTGGGTTGTTGCCAGAGATTACGGGGGCACGTGCTACTGGACATGATAGGAGAGAGTGATCTGACAATGCTGTATGAAGCTTAGATAAAGTCATTTTCTATACTGGTACATCCGTGGAAGCCCAGCCAGAAGTCAGTCTGTGAAGATGAGCACAGTAGATTGCATATCTTATCTTAGTAAAACGTATCTTCTCTAGTATTTTGATATAATGTGTGTTGTGAGTCAAGCAGTTAATACTGCTGGATAATGTACCACAGGGTGTCTTATGCCTTGACACGTCAACCACCTCAGCTCCCAGTACAGTCCAGCTCGGGTCCCTGAGTAATATTAAAATTCCCACCCCACAAAAGTGTAATGGGGATGAAAGTAACAAAGAGTTTGCCAATCCTGGTGAAAAAGTCAGGGTCGTCAAAGTTGGGGCTTTGGGTATTAATGATGGAGATGTGTGTGGAACAAAGGAGGCATTGCACAAGCAGGAATCCAACTTCTGCATATGCTACCACATCTTGGGGATTAAATTATACACCCTTTCTCACCAAGTCCGCCACACGTCTAGAGAGAATGAGAAAGAAGAGAAATAGTATTAGGATTCCCATTTTTGGGAAAATATGTAATTGCACGGTGAAGCAATATGAGTTTCCTGTAGCACGACAACATCAATTCTATGTCTATTTATGTATGACAGCACTTGTCTAATTATTGATGCCTCACCGTGGATTTTAACTAAATTTGATGTTTTCAGGGGATTCTTGGTAAGGTAGCATTGGGGTTGTACGCAAGCCACACCTCACTGGACTCTCCCTGCATCTAGTTTTAAGACATGTCTGTGTTTGGTAGGCTCCCTAGATAGTTGCTGAGCCCGGGACTAAAACACGGGAGCCACCTTTGCAAAAACAGGTTGTTTTGTGATAGATGGGGGGCACCTAGGTTTTGTTCCTGGGATTGGCAACCATCTAGGTAAACCTACCAAACCTAGACATTACTTAAAACTAGACAGCCAGGGAAGTCTAGGGAGGTGTGGTTTGCATGGATCCCCCAACGTTTCCTTACCCCGAATCTCCAGCAAATGTCAAATTAAGCTAGTCAATGACATTTTCCTCACGTTTCAGTGTGGGATCAGTGTGCTGGCATAAAAATCCTACCACCCATAATTTCCATCTGTTTCCCAATAAAAATGATACCTTACTTGTGTGGGTGCCCAAAGCAGAGTCACCGTAAAAACGTATAAAATGCAAAGCTGAAGGGTAACGAAAGCGTGTACATAGAGCAGTTTGTTTTATACAATTTTAGACTGGCTCTGGTTTGGGCACCCACACAAGTGAGGTATCATTTTTATCAAGGGATTGAGAAGAACTCTAGGTGGTAGGAAATTTGAATCAGCCCAATGACCCCACAACTTTCCCACACAGATATGTGAGGAAAATATGATTTTGTTTTTAGCAAAATGTGAGGTTTGCAAGAGATTCTGGGTAAGACAACTTTGGAGTATTCATGCAAGCTACTCCTCCCTGGACTCCTCTGGGTGTCTAGTTTTCAGAAATGTCTGGGTTTGGTAGGTTTCCCAAAATGGCCACAGAGCCTGGGTCCACAAATGCAGGTGCTCCCCTTGCAAAACAAGGTTGTTTTGTGATTGGTAGTTTTGATGTCTCCCCAATATGTTTCGGTTCCTTGCCTGTCGCAGGCACATGCCTGCCCACACAAGTGAGGAATCATTTTTATCTGGAGACCTTGGGAAATGCTGAGTGGTAGGAAATTTATGTCAGCCCGCTTATCACACAACTTTCTCAAACAGAAATGTGAGAAAAATGTAATGTTTTTAGGTAAATTTGATGTTTGCAGGGGATTCTGGGAAAGAAAACTGTGGGTGATCCACTCCCAGGGTGTCTAGTCTGGCGAAATGTCTGGGTTTGGTAGATTTCCATAGATTGCTGCCGATCCTGAGAATAAAATGCAGAAGCCTCTTTTGCAAAAACAGGTTGTTTTGTGATAGATGTGGGGGACACCTGGGTTTTGCTCCCGGGCCTGGTGGCCATCTGGGTAAACCTACTAAACTAGACACCCAGAGAAGTACAGGGAGGTGTGGCTTGTGTGAATTCACTTACCATTTTCTTACCCAGAAAGCCCTGCAAACCTCACATTTAGCTAAAAAGAAAAACACATTTCTCTGTTGGATCAGTGTGCCAGCACAAATTTTTCCTACCACCCAGTGTTTCCCTCTGTTTCCTGATAAAATGATACTTCACTTTTGTGGGTGACCAAAGCAGAGTTAGCGTAAAAAGGTATAAAATTAAGAACTGAGGAGGGAACCAAAGCATGTCCATGAGGGCAGTATTTGGTCACCCACACAAGTGAGGTATCATTTTTATCAGGAAATCAAGGGGAACACTGGGTGGTAGGAATTTTGTTTTGGTGCAGTGACCCTTCAACGTTAAGTGTAATAACCACCATCTGTCTCCCAGGGGGCAGAAAGACTGTGCCTATTTTTTGGGGAGGGTGGGGGCATCGGTAAGCCCATTCTGGGCAGTCCCAACCCTACACAAAGTAAAAATAATCCTTGGTGTCTAGTGGCCTTTCTGCCCTCCCAGGGGTCTGATTGGGAGTTGTTTGAGACATGTCTGGGTTTGGTAGCTCGGGACTAAAACACAGGAGCCTCCTTTGCGAAAACAGGTTGTTTTGTGATGGATGGGCGCACCTAAGTTGTTGTTCCCGGGCTTGGTGGCCATCATGGTAAACCTACCAAACCCAGACATTTCTGAAAACTAGACACCCAGGGAAGTCCAGGGAGGTGTGGTCTGCATGGATCACCCAATGTTTTCTTACCCAGAATCCCCTGCAAACCTCAAATGTAGCTAAAAAATGAAATGTTCTTCAGGTTTTTGTGTGTGATCAGTGTGCCGGCATAAAATTGCTACCACCTAGCATTCCCATCTGTTTCCCAATAAAAATGATGCCTCACTTGTGTGGGTGCCCAAAGAAGAGTCATCCTAAAAACTTATAAAATGAAAAGCTGAATGGGTTCCACACAAACTACACCTCCCTGGTAGGTTTCCCTAATTGGCCCCCGAGCCTGTGACCCCCTTGCAAAACCAGGTTGTTTTGTGATCGATAATGTTCCCTGCTGCAGGCCAATGGCCCGCCAGGGGGGTGACTAGAAGAAAGGACAGGTCCCTCCACAGGGGAAAGCCCAGTGAAAAAAGGTCACAAACAGATTTAGTCCTCCAAAGACCCACAAAAACCTGAACAAGGAGGGGATGCCCTGAGCCAATCCAAAAGGAGGAGGTATCAGGGAAAGAATGGTAGGTTGTTTGATCCCTCAAAACTGGGTAAATGTGTTGACTGTAACCAGCCAGGGCATAAAAAGGGAGATGCTGTTTGCACCAAGAAGCTCCTCTCTAAGGGGCCATTCCCAGGGACTTCCAGTGTAAGTGTGGGGCTGGGGAGTGGTGCCCTACAGAGGGGTAGGCAGGTGGTAGAAGCCACATTAGAATCCCTGTGTGGGGTGAATAGTGGAACCCTTGCTGCCTTACCTCTAAACATGGATAAGTACAGGCAGTAGCCTAAAGGTAATGGGACTGAGGTAGAGGCTATGAGAGACACAGGGGCTAGTGTAAGTATGGTCCTGGACAAACTGGTGCCTCAGGGGAGGTTGCTACATGGTGAGTATCGCCAAGTTACCTATGCAGATAGCACTATCAAACTCTATCCTATGGCTGTGGTGGATTTGGAATGGGGAGGTGTGTCTCCTGGGCTCCCAGTCCAGTAGCTACTGGGCATTGTCCTTGAAGAATCTTAGTGGAGAGGGGTCTCTATATGAAGATATTGGAGCTCCCTGAGTGGGTATGTGCTATGCCTAGGTCACATACTTACCAGAAGGGAAAGGCCGGACACTGGGACCCTGGAACAAAGGGTCAAGCATCCAAGGGCAAGAGTACTGGGCCAGGTGAGCCAGGTGGTAACTCCAAGGTTCAGCAGGAATATAACCCTGATGAGGAGGATCTGTCATCTGAGGTACAAACACCATCCCTGCCAGAGCTGTCAGATTTGGCAGAACTGACAGGAGCAGGGGTACCCTCCAGGGAGGAGTTCAGAAAGGGGCTAGAGAGACTGTCCCACTCTTGAGAGCTTAAGGCGGATTGCCTTTAAGCAGGAAGTAGGGGATGACAGTGGGTTCCAGAAAATATACTGGGAAGGTGGACTGCTTTATACTGAGGCCAGAAACATATAGGAGGGGCCACCAGGAGGTTGGTGGTGCCCCAGAAGTACAAAGAGTTCATTCTGACTTTGAGTCATTATTTCCCCTTGGCAGGACATTTGGGAAAGGCAAAGACATGGAACCGGTTGGTGAACCATTTCTACTGTCCCCATATGTCTGAAAAGATAAAGGAATTTTGCAGATCCTGTGTCACCTGTCAGGACAATTGCAAGGCAATGGGCAAGACAAAAGCTTCCCTAATACCACTGACCGTGGTTTCTTCTGAAAGGGTGGGAATGGGCATTGGTGGTCCACTGGACCCACCTACTGCATCAGGGAATAGGTATATCTTGGTAGTAGTGGACCATCACAAGGTACCTTGAAGCAATCCCTCTTAAATCCATAGATGCTCTTGCAGTGGCTAAAGCATTGCTTGATGTATTCACCAGAGTTGGTTTTCAAAAAGAGGTGGTGTCAGATATGGTCACCAACTTTGGGGATGATTATGATGTTGTTGGGACTGATACCGACGTACTGTTGGTGTCAGTACTACCGCTATCTCTAACCGTTGTCAGACCGCCACATTAGCATGAGGTTGGCCCAGGGAGCGACAGACAGCTTCCGGTAGGCTCAAGGAGCCCATCAGGTGGTCGGTCCTATCACATTCCCCACAATGAAGGCAGTGCCTTCTCAGGCACCGCTGTGGGGATTATGTACCACCTTTCCACCAGCCATTTCACATTGGTTCTTCCGACGTGAAAAGGCTGGGCAATACGCTTTTTCTGGGGCCCCTGTCCCCCGTGGCTCTTTGCTATAGGCCCCCTCTAACCTCCCTGCATAGTGTGGCAGGCAGGTACAGGGTTATCCTTTGGAGGGTCTGGAGGACATTTGCTTAAAATGGTTTGATTACTTTCATGCATTGATGGAATTCAAAGAGATGTTAACTGAAGGAAAGATTTATATATCTGACAATGGTGATAATTTTCTTGGTTGGCCACACCGGAAAGATTTGGGTATTTCCTTACATCCTAATGCTAATCCTCAAGCTTGTGTTAGAGAAGTGGTTGTCACAAATGAAGGAGTAACCAAAGGTGTCACTGAAAGTTGTTCAAAACATTTTCCAAGCCTTTTTTTCCAATTTAGTTTGTTTGTTGGGATATTCTCACAAAAATAAATTAAAAAGGTGTGACACCTACTGCGGCTAACGTGGAAAAATAACATCTACATTTTCAGGATGCTTCTAAGAGCGAGACAAATCGTCTGGCACGTGAAGGTATCATTTCTCCTCTTGAAGAAATAGATTGGTTGACACCTGATGTCGTAGTCCACAAGCCAAATGTTAACATAAGACTCTACATCCATCTGAGGAGCTTGAATAAGGATGTAGATGCTAATATGTTTACTCTTCCAAATATGATTTAGATGCTTTCTACTGTCATAATGCCATGTATGTTGGACTTAACTGCAATATACAACAAATGAAAACTCCATGAAATCTCACAAGAACTTACATCTTTTATAACAACTAATGGTTCATTCATATTTCTTAGAATGCTGTTTGGTCTTATGTGTGCTGCTTTTGTATTCTAGGGGGTCCTGCACAATATTTTGGGTGATATGGAAGGTGTTAAGTGTTTTCAGGATGATATTGTAATGTGTGGTGCAACCTGGAAAGACCACAATCAAATGGTATATTTTGTTCTAATAAATTGGAAAAAGCAGGCATGACTTTTAAAGGGGAGCAAATAGAAGTTTGATAAAGAGGAGATAACTTATTTAGATAACAGTTTCTCAGAAAGGCATCTCTGCAAAGAAAGATTTTATATAAACAATGTGTAAACATCAATTCTCATCTAATAAAGAGGAAATATAATTTTAGGGACAGGTGGAATTCTGTAGTCGCTTTATTCACAATTTGGCTATGACAAAATTAGCCATGAGAGTCTTGGGTTGGAAAGGGAAAGACTTTTTCTCTCAGGGACTAAAGAATGAATTACGAGTGGTTCCTGAGCTCTAAGCTTTTGTGCCTGGGAAAAAAACCATTGTTAGTGAAGATGTAAATAAAAAAAGCCTGTTTGCTATACTGTTGCAAAAGGGCCAAGAAAGAAAAAGGGCAATTTGTTTTGCTTCTAGGATGCTGCAGGTTCCAAGCTTCATTAGTCAGTAATAGAAAAAGAACCGGCTGCTAGTTGAGTCACCGCTTGCACCCGGAGCACCCGTCTCGCGCCTTTGCCTTCCTGCCGTTTCTGAGAGCTTTTTCCTTATCAGCTGGATGTAGTTTGGTGTTCTGCCTACGCTGTGGACCTTTTGCTGTTTCTTTTGGCATTTTGTTCTTCTTCGAAGTCGCGACTGCCTCAGTTTCTCCCGCCTGTCACGGTGGGCGGCGTCAGCACTGGAGCTCAGGAGGGGCCGCATAGCAGTGGCTCGCGGACTCCTCCGGGCGACTTTCGGCCGAGGCAGCACTGTGCGCATTCCTTCAGGCTAGAGCACGCAGTTGAAGGTCTCGAGACTTAAGCGGAGGAAACCTCCGACAGTGCGCGGTCCCCGGGGGCATCGGTGCGGCAGGAGCAGGTAGAAGGGGGCCAAAGGGGTCTGTGCGAAATCCCAGTCCCAGGTAAGAAGCTCTTCTGTTTCAATTATCGTTCCAACCACCATTAAGCCCTCTAGGAAAGGGAGAAAATGTGGAAGGGGGACCCACGTTCCAGCAAAATCGAAATTGGCAGAGAGAAGCCCTAAACAACTCTCTGAGGGCAATTTGGAATCAAGCACTGGAAGTATTGAGAAGAGTCAGAGAATTAGCAGTGCCACAAGCAACTTTAGTTTTTCCCCAGGGAACAGCAGCTCTACCTTCCGCTGTGGTGAAATCAAGGGAAGGATCGCAAAACCTGGTAGGGCCAAAAGCACCCCCTTAGACACTAAACTCCGGGTTACATCCTCATTAATGTTCTATTTTAAAGTACTACCTGACATTTTGCATCTTGTAAGGCAGGGTGAGGCTTTTACAAGAGGATCAGGAGGACCAATCGACTTTGAAATGGACTCTGGTGGCACGGAGGTATCGGGTGGCCCCCGTCTTCTGGAGGTACCCCAACCTTAAGTATTGAGAGCCCTGCTATAATGCAGAAGGAAAAAGGAAAGGAGGCGGAAGGGCAGGGGCTTCAAGTCATATCTCAGGGAATGTCCCTGGGGGCGGTAGGAGGTTTAGGAGTTGTTTCTGATGCAGGTGCGATTGCCCATGGGGTAGCAAGACCCTCGATGGCTTCCCTGGTGGCCCTTCTCGCTTCACTTTCGGTGGACATTAAAAGAGGGTTTGAGGTATCGACTGCCAATCAAGGAGAGATCAGGAGCTTTTGTGAGTCCTTGGAGAGGAAAGTGGATTTCTTAAACGCTAGAAAGGAGACTTTAGAAGGTACTGTGAGAGAATTAACAGACCATCTCGGAGTACTGAAAGCTGACATGATCACTCTTAAAAGGGAGGAGGTGACTCTTCAGGACAGGCTTGAAGTATTGGCGAACAATTAGCGAAGGAGCAACCTGCGTATCTTGAATGTCCCGGAGGGGATTGAGTGGGACGATCTCAAGTCCTTCATGATTACATTCCTAAAGGAGTCTCTTGAACTAGATCAATAAGAGGATGAACTGAGAAGTGACATCCAGAGAATACATGGAGACCCCATCAGGAGGAACCCAAATAGATCCAAGCCTAGGAAGATACTTGTTAATTTCCATAACTACTCCCTGAAGGAGAAAATACTTAATCTGTCTCTCAAGCGTAAGTCATTGAAGGCTAAAGTTTTTCATTCCAAATTCGATCTGATTTGCCCGAGCAACTCTTGACTGGCAATCGGAGTTGGGTAGGAAACTGCATGACTTTAAGAGGCTTGGTGCTGTTGCACAACTTAAGTTTCCAGCTACCTTCAAAATCATGTATAAAAATAAAATGCACATTGTGAGGTCGATACAGGAGGCAGATGAGCTGCTCACTATTATGGGGAAGGGTGAAGTCTAGTCAGGGTTCCCCTTCTTTCCTGCGGTATCTTCCCCTAGTAGTTTATCCGACAACCAGTTCAGTAGACGGATGAGTTGCTTGATAGCATCAGCAAGGGAATTTAAGAAGAGAGTGTTTTTAGACTGGTTTATGATCTGGTCGGGGCTGAATATCCCTCTTTAGTGGCGGATAGAGTTAGAACGACAGGTGATCATATGCCAGAATTGGCTATTATTTAGAGTGAATGATAACATCAATTAAGGAAGGTAATAAATAAAAAAGTGCTATCCATAGAGCCGGGTAGGTCTTTTCCTTATTTCCTTTTCCTTTTTGCACTTTTCTCACTTTATAGAAGGAGGTGGGGCCGGGCGGGTACTTTCGGGATGCAACTGTCTGGACTTCATATGTCCAGATAATTGGGGAAAGGGTTCTCCTGGAGAGGGGGGAGTGTCGGGTGGGGCACAGGGGATGGGTGCAGCAGGGTAAAAAAAATAAAAAGATCCTCATTCTTCCTTTTTTCATCTCACCAATCTCAACTTTAAGAGCAATGGTTTTGGAATTGTGTTGGTTTAGGTGCTGGTGCTGGTGTCTCCAATCTCCGTTTTTAATGACAGGGCGTCGGTTTGATCCACCATGAGCTCCGTATCTTAGGGAGAGATTTCGGCCTTATATGCCTCAGCGTTCTTTGAGGTCTCCTACCCAGTGTTTGATCTTGACTCGGAGGGTCATGCTCTCACGGGTAGGTGGGAGATCTTTTCAAGTAGTAGCAGCATGACTTTGGAACAGCCTCCCCCCCCGTTGAGACAGATCCCGGACCGCCTGACCTTTAGGCGGAATCTGAAGACGTGGCTTTTCCAGCTTTAGGCTTTTCCAGTTCTGTGGTTGGGGTGTTTGTCTGTCAGTGGTTATGGTGGTATTTTCGCAGCGCTGGAACACTCTTTGGAGTAGCCGTGTGCTCTAGAAATTCCAGGTAACATAACATACAGATTTTGTCCTGGAACATCAATGGCCTGCGCACCAGACCGAGAAGAGGCAATATCATACAATATCTCTGGGATTTCCCTGCGCAGGTCATTGTCCTCCAGGAAAAACATCTACTTGAAGAAGAAACGACCTCTCTCTTTAAGAATAAAAGATGGGTTAGGTCATATGTTTGCACTAGTCAGTCAGCAAACATCAGAGGGGTTTTAATTCTATTTAAGAAATCAGCTAGGGCAAATATTCTACTACAGCTAGTTGACCCAGGTGGCAGATTGGTCATCGTGAAAGTTATTATAATGGGACTTTGTTTACCTTGTTTGGCTACTACGGACCCAACCAAGATGATCCCTCCATTCTCAAGACTATTGTTTCTCATATGCTTGACTTTCCAGAACCAATAGTCCTGGCTGTAGATTTTAACATTGTTTTGAATCCCTTATTAGACAAGACTTCAAACAATAGAGCTATGGCTCCTTCTAAATCTCAGGACTTTTCACTAGGTGCTATGAAGCAATTCGCCTTTTCGGATATTTGGAGGGAAAGATCAGGTCAGCAGCCAGGTGTCTCGTATCGAAACTATAAATATGGGCACCAATCTAGAATAGATTATGTGCTGATAAGTTATTAATTAAGAGGCAGAGTCAAAAAAATCTCGTACTTGGCATCCCATCTCTCAGACCTTTCAGGGGTTCTTCTGGGTTTGGAGTGTCCAGTACCTAGCCCCACTAGGACATGGTCTTTTGACCATGCCTTACTTTTGGAGGAAAAATTCTGTTGTACAGATCAGTTGATTTATCAGAACCCAACTGCCAGACTTCTTGTTAATGGTAACACCACTGATCCCTTTAAGATTTCAAGGGGGACCAGACAGGGCTGCCCACTCTCCCCTCTCCTCTTTGATCTATACATTGAGCCATTTTCTCAATGGCTTAGGGACGATAATAACATCCAGCCTTTTAGGTACGGGGAGTGGGACAGGAAGGTAGCCCTGTATGCCGACGATATTTTAGTTCTTTCAGCTAATTTACATACAGCATTTCCAGCCGTTGTCAGCCTAGCTCAGGAGTTTGGTTCAGTTTCAGGTTATGAAATCCACGCCATGACAGAAATCATGGCCTGGAATCTTGGAGGAACCCAGCATCAGCACCAGATCAGCACTAAAATTAGATACATGGTGATTAATGTCCTTCAAGATATCACTAAGCTCGCTGAGACTCACCTAGCTATGGTGGCTAGGGTGTGCCAGAGGCTAATGAAATCTTGGCCCTACTCCCTTTATCCATAGGCAGAGATATTCTGGTCAAGATGTCAATACTCCCTAAAATTACTTTCCTCTTCAATTGTATTCCCCTTCACTTTGAAAAATCTACCATTGACAAGCTGCAGAGGGATATTAACTTGTTTGTTTGCGCATATAAATCACCTAGGATTGCATAGTAAAAGCTGAGGCGGAGGAGAAAGAAGGGAGGCCGTGCTTTACCAGAACTCCAGTTTTATGCTTGGGCCTTCCAACTTTCACACTTGCGTATGCTATTGAAAATGCCTGTTAATACTGGTGCATGGGGGATGTTCCTAGCTATGCTTAGAGGCGCTAATTTACCGGAGGAGGGATTTCTGTTCAAATTCGGTGACTCAAAGTTTTTTAAAAAGGTTAAGCTGAAGGTTCTCCAGGGCTTAGCTAAAACTTGGGCAAAATTGAGGGGTTCGGCTGTGCTTGGGTATTTTTCCAGCCTGGCTCCACTCTGGGACTCCCCGGGTGCTCCAGAGTGTTTGAGGGATAGGCTGGCAATACCCTTGAGGGAAGCTGGGCTAGTGGTCTGGGGGGACCTGATCCCTGATGGTACTTTTGTGTTATGAGAACAACTTAGAGGCAAAGTCGGAGCAGGTCTCTCCAGATTTCAATATCTTCAGCTGGAAAGCTGGGCCCAATTACACTCAAAAACAAATCGTGAACATTTAACTCGGAGTGGCAGCTTCCTGGAACACCAGCTTGTGACTAAGTCCCCTGGGAGTAGGAACTTTATTTTTGGTATCAAGCTATAGCTGAAGTGGTGGACAGCAAATTCAAACTTGCCGCGGAACTGTGGGGAGGTTCCTTACCTGTACAGAACTGCGATTATTTATGGCAGAACTCATGTAAGATCTTATATGAGGTAGTAAAACCGGCATGGCTAAAAAGAAACCACCTGTTTACCATCCATATGGTCTACTTCTCCCCACATTAACTTTCTAAAATCATTAAAGGCCCATTGGTCTGCTGCAAGAAATGTGGGCTGGCTTCAGCTTCGACATCCACATGTTTAAAGAATGCCCTGCCCTTGCTTCCTTTTGGGATAGCATTGGGAATTTCTTTGCTAGCACACTGGGGTGTCCTATCAACATCAACTTACCTTTGATCATCTTTGGTTTGGCAGAAAGAGTTACGGGCCCTGCCAGATCACTGCATTTCTACGCTTTTCTCCTAGCTAGGAGACAAATCTGTAAAAGATGGACAGAATCTACTCCCCCCCTCATTTTTAGACTGGCAGACCTCAGTCTTGGTGGTCTCTAAGCTAGATCTTATGAGATCAGGCAGTAAGAAGAAGAAAGCATTTTGGAACCAGCTGCAATTCCGATGGGTCTCAGAGTTGATCGATTGAGTTTTCTTTTTTTCTGAGTCCTATGATTATGCTGCCTTAATACTCTACGGGCTAAGTTGGTTGCTCCCAGTTTATTTTTTACTGGCAGCTTTACGACAGTAGTTTACACAGGCTGCTCCCTTACACACACTGGGAGTTATGCTGCACACCCCACTGCTCTAGCGAGCTCTCACTTGTTTTTAAAAAGACTTGTTTTGCTTTTTATACAAATTTTCATTTCTTTATTGTAAATGTACCATTTGTAGTGCGCTTGCTGCTCTTACTTGTGGGGACATTGGGGGCATTTTAGAGCCGTTTTAGGGCTCCTGTTTTACCGTTGGGCTGTCGACTAGCGTCACCTGCTGCAACCGCCATCTTGGGTAGGCTTTTGGACTGTTAGCGGTCTAGTGCGAGGGTGTTTCCTGCACCTCGCGCTATAAATTGGGTTGACTAGTTTGCCCGCGTTGTTTACACAGGCTGCTCCCTTACACACACTGGGAGTTATGCTGCACACCCCACTGCTCTAGCGAGCTCTCACTTGTTTTTAAAAAGACTTGTTTCGCTTTTTATAAAAATTGTCATTTCTTTATTGTAAATGTACCATTTGTAGTGCGCTTGCTGCTCTTACTTGTGGGGACATTGGGGGCATTTTAGAGCCGTTTTAGGGCTCCTGTTTTACCGTCGGGCTGCCGACTAGCGTCACCTGCTGCAACCGCCATCTTGGGTAGGCTTTTGGACTGTTAGCGGTCTGGTGCGAGGGCGTTTCCTGCACCTCGCGCTATAAATTGGGTTGACTAGTTTGCCCGCGTTGTTTACACAGGCTGCTCCCTTACACACACTGGGAGTTATGCTGCACACCCCACTGCTCTAGCGAGCTCTCACTTGTTTTTAAAAAGACTTGTTTCGCTTTTTATAAACATTTTCATTTCTTTATTGTAAATGTACCATTTGTAGTGCGCTTGCTGCTCTTACTTGTGGGGACATTGGGGGCATTTTAGAGCCGTTTTAGGGCTCCTGTTTTACCGTCGGGCTGCCGACTAGCGTCACCTGCTGCAACCGCCATCTTGATTTATAAAAAAGGGGGTAACCCTGTGTCCCTCAGAACCTGGGTATATGCGATTAACAAACAAAATGGTTCTGTTGGGTAGCAAAAACAATTCCTTTGGTAGAGGCTGAAGACAGCTCCAAAACATACAACAAGCACACACTTTCTGATAGACAAAGTTTTTATATGCATTGAAAACAGAAAAAAGAGACAATATCCTGGAATTACTTCATTCCACTACATTGCTAGTCAATACATTAAATTCGTGAATAGTGACAATAGTGATTAAGGTGACAAGTGCAATGTATATGGTGACACTTATATACACAACAATTATTTACAATAAAACCACAAAGGGAAAGGACCGGGGGAGAGGAGGAAAACGAGGTATTTTCTGTCGTTTATGAGGCCAGTCTTTTACAAGTAAATATTCCAAGGAAAACAAAATGGTTAATGTCCAAGTTCCTGGAGTTTAGCTTGGCCAAGGTAATAGCGTCGACGTTTCGACCCTGATAGCGCCCCAATTGGTGGTCGCGGCGGGTCTTTATCAAGACAAGGGGCTGGAAAGAAAACGGGAGGTGTCAGAGAGGTGCTTGTGAGTTAGGTAATTGAATGACCTGAGTAACTCAGGGTTACTTACAAAGGAAATGGTCAGGTGGTGAGTTATTCCAGAGGGTCGCCCGTTGGTCAACCTAAATGAAAGGAGAACTTTTTAGACACATGTGGTGTAAGGGTTACGCAACCACATTTCAGTCTCTCATTGCGAAGCCTGGATGTACCCTTATACTACAGAATTAAAGAGGATGTTTAAGTGCCTAAGTGAGTTGGAGCAAGGAGAATGTCTAAGTGAGATTAAATTAATTTAATTTATTTTGAAATACATATTAGTGCAATTCCGGGCTTGAAAGAGCACTCAGAGTCCTGAAAAAGGGAAATTATTTTGAGGCGACAAAAACACTCCATTGTTGATGCTCCGAGACCAAAGTGCATTCGGAACGGACAAAGTGAGCTTACCCTCGAAATGGTGTCAACCGCGATCTGAATCCGCGGTAAAGTTCAAGAATTTGAACACCGAACGCCAAAAACGAGCTGTCCGTGGGTAATGCTCGGATTAATGGGCTCCGATTGGAATGACTAAATGCTCGTAACCAAGCAACCCAAACCGGGATTGAGGCTGGAGCGGTTTTAGCCAATCAGAAGGGGCGCAGCCTTGGACGACGTCAGGTCTGTCTCCTCGAGAACGCACTGTGCGTCAGTTGCCAAGCAACGTATCTGAGGCCATGACGAGCCGAGGTGTGCTCAGTCATAGAGGGGGCGTGGTTCCTTTAGATCGGTGAACGCCGCATGTTTAACATAAACTTGAAAGCAATGCAAAAACGCTCGCAATTATAACAATGCTCGCAATGCTTCCTGATTTCACAGAACTTGGAGCCATTTGCCATTTGCCATTTGCCAGGGGTACAAAGCATAGTCTCAGCAAACCGGTTGCCTCGATGTTAATGCCACAGGTTTAAAATACATACAAAACATACAAATGTATAAGATTACATGCTCTATGGAAAACAGTAACAAACAGCCGCATTAGTATATTGAGATATGAGGGAGCTCTTTTTCCAAGGCACACAGAAATGTACACATTGTATGTTATATGCAAATACAGATAACGACATAAAATTAGTGTCATCTAGGAAACATTGGAAAAACAGGTTACAGTAAGGCCATTTGTTTGGAAATTTCCTCATGTTCATTCAATCCCTGACTCACAGAGTTCAAATTGTGGATCCATTTACACTCTTTTCTCCCCAGTGTAGCGGACACAGAACCACCTCTTGGATTCACATTGATTTTTTCTAGGATGCGCCAGCGCAAACTTACAGGGTCATGGTTCTGAGTGAGGAAATGGTCTACCATAGGTGCGCCCTGTACCTTACAACGGATCCTGCTCATGTGTTGCAAAATGCGACACTTTACTTTTTGGGTTGTTTGTCCTACATAAGGTTTGTTACATGGACATAGGATGATATATACAACATTAGTAGTGTTGCAATTAGTCAGGGTAGGCAGGCTATATGTCTTGTTGTTATAAGTAAAAGATGGACCATCTATGCACATGGGACATGCCTTACAGGTTCCACATCTGACATGTCCACTTATGGGTGGTAGACCCAGGTGGTCTCTGAGGGTTACTGGTTTCGGTGGTTCCAGGAAGGCTTTGACCACATTGTCCTTTATATTCCTGCCTCTTTTGAATGCAAAAAGTGGAGTTGCTTCAGTTTTTAGTTCAGATGCAACTAAGTTCCAATATTTCTTTACTGTATTCTTCACCACATTGCTCTTGGTATTGAAGGTGGTGACGCAGACCAGGCCCACCGTGTCGGGATTTTTTGTTTTCGGGGTCAGTAGTTCTTCTCTCGGACAGTACCAAGCTCTTTTTTTGGCCCGTTTCAGGAGTCCCACTGGATAGCCACGTTCACGTAGGCGTTTAGTGAGAATCTCACATTCATTGAAGAAATCCGTTTTCCTGGTGCAATTGCGCCTAATCCTCAAATACTGACCAAAGGGCAAATTATCTCTTAGATTGCGTGGGTGATGGGAGTCATATTTCAATAGAGTGTTTTTCTCCATCGGTTTCCTATAGAGATCACATAATATCATCCCCTCTTCAGATTTAAAAGAGAGATCCAGAAATGCAATATTCCTTTTATCATAGTTCATGGTAAATTGTATATCTGTACTCCTTGTATTGAGCCAGAGAAAGAAATCCTTTAGGTCAGTTTCAGAACCAGTCCAAATCATGATCACATCATCGATGTAACGCTTCCATATTGATATGGAGTCAATGAATGGATTATCTTCGGTGTACAAGTGTCGTTCCTCGTATTGGTCCATATATATATTAGCCAAGCTCGGAGCATAGGTAGCTCCCATTGCTACACCTTTACATTGTATGTAGAATTGTCGCTGGAACACAAAATAGTTTCGCTTCATAGCAATTTCCAGAAGACCAATTAGGAAGGAGGTAGGTATCCAATGGGGTGCAGGCCGTTTCTCCAGTACGTCTTGGATACCCTGGATAGCACTGTCTTGAGGTATTGATGTATATAAAGACGCAACGTCTAGTGTCACCATGAATTGTGTGGCTTCGTCATATGGTTGACCTTCCAGGAGTTGTATGATGTGCATTGAGTCCCGCACATAAGATTTTGTTTCAGGTACCAGTGGTTGTAAAAAATGATCAATAAATTGATTTACCGGCTCTAAAACAGATCCACAGCCAGATATTATTGGTCTTCCAGGGGGGTTGTCTAGCCCCTTGTGAACCTTGGGTAACGTGTAGATGGTTGGAATCCGGGGCTCTTTCTTGATCAAAAAGTCTCTTTCAGGCGGACTCAGGAAACCTTTGTTGACCCCATCCTCAGCCAGGATCTTAATCAATGCTTTTATGTTGGTGGTTGGATCCCTAGGTATCAACTGGTAGCTTTCCTTAACAGCAAGTTGGCGTGTGATTTCAGCTACATAGTCATCCGTATTTTGTAGTACCACTGCTCCACCCTTGTCTGCTGCTTTGACAATGATCGAGGTGTTTTTGCTGAGGTCTTTGAGTGCAAGGGACTCTTCCTTGGTGATGTTATATTTTATGTATTGCCTCTCTTCAATGCTCAACATCACCTCTTGCATTACGATTTGTTCAAATGCCAATATCCGCTGGCTCATACAGTAAGATCCAGGAGTGAAAGTAGATGGCGGTCTGAAGGGTGTAGCAGCCATCTTGGGGGTGTATTCATTCCTGCCAAAATAGTACTGTAATCTCACTTTGCGGAAAATTTTTTGTAGTTCTAATTTTGTAGTGAAGGCATCTGGTCGGTTACTCGGCACAAAAGAAAGACCTTTGTTTAGAATACTTCTTTCAGCAGGAGACATCTGATGGTTAGAGAGATTGATAATGGAGTCATCTGGTGGTGGAGGTGGGATTACCTGACGGGATGGTTCCAATCCCAAACCCGCTTGCTTCACGCGGGGGATTTTGCAAACAGCCCGCTGTGTATCTGTACCAATCCCAACCAGTAACGAGCTTCCTTCTTCAGGTGGGCTTACCATCTGTAAGTTTGTTTGCGAGTTGAGATTTCCCCATTTGTCTCCGGTTGGTAGAATCTCCCTCTCGTGTTCCCTCTCGGGGCTCCTCTCGAGTTGTTCCATGTTCTTCTGGGTGTCCAACCTCGCTGGGCAGTGCCGCCTCGGTTGGATGGACGGTAGCCTTGCTCTAAAAAATGTTGCTGCGGGGCATCCGATGATTGCCGACTGGTTGATGCTCCTTCTTGTTCTGACTCAGATCCACTGCCTGCTGATGAGTCTGAGAATGTTGTAAACCTTCTGGGGCCTTGTCTGCCTCTGTTGGTATAGAAGCCTTGGTCGTCCTGTTGATAGTATTCGTCTGCCAAGTACGGATATGTGACCTTTTTGTCGTATGTGCGGATGTCTTTACTGAGTTTATTCAGTTTTCTGTTCAATGTCACTGTATTGAATTCCGCCAATGTTTTTTCCGCTTTTTCCAGTGCCTCTTTGGCGTTTACAAGTGCACCGTCTTCCAAGATTTCTTTTTTTAGGTCTGCAATTTCTTGTGTTAATTTCTTAACATACTCTATGGCCGTTTCCACCCCTAGCACCATCCAGTGCCTAGAGCAGTTATTGGCCACAAAGCTAAAGCCTTCTCTAAATTTTGGTACGTCAATGAAGATTCCAGGCTCGTTTCTTACTTGCAACCCTTTTGGAATTATGTTGGAGGCTAGATATTTAGTAAGCACGTGTCCATGAAGTCGGGAACGGATTAATTTCTTTTCCAACCGTTCTAGTTTTATAAGCTTTTCATTAAGTGTTACATCTAAGGTTGTTTTATCTGAGCCAAGAAGGAAGCTAGAGGAATTTTGGTCATCTATTAACTTTGCTATATACTCCTCTGTGTAAGACAATGTTTCTTTGTCTGACATGTCTTAATCTAGATAAAGTGCATTAGCAACAGATATGGCAACCGCCATCTTGGGTAGGCTTTTGGACTGTTAGCGGTCTAGTGCGAGGGCGTTTCCTGCACCTCGCGCTTCATAAATGGCGGCTCTTTGTCGCCCGCGCCAGAGGCAAGCCCCTCTGTGCCTGTCCGGGCCAGGACGGACCCAGGGCCAGAGACCCTGTCTGTGGCGGATGACACTTTCACCACATATACGAAAGAGGAATTACTCCTTCTACAGCCGTCAAACGCGCGAAACTGCCATCACGGAGTCAGATCCGATGTTCCTTTCACGCCATGTGATTATTGTCCTTCTAGGGACCAGGTTGGTGGAAACAAAGTACCTATTAAAGAGCCCCTTAGGTTAGGACTCCTGAATTGTAGGTCCCTGCCTAAACACTCTTTACAAATTCTACACTTGATTCAAGACAACAACCTAGATATCTTGTTTCTGACCGAAACCTGGACATCGGCCTGCTCAGACTTTGACCTTGTCAATGCCCTCCCATCCGGCTTTCTTATTCAGTCCCTCCATAGACCGCTAGGAAAGGGAGGTGGCTTAGCCATAATCCACAGGGAGAAGTTGTCTTGTAGAATAGATAAGGGGCCCATTCAAGACGCAGAAAGCTGCTATTTTCAGATTCAGCTGTCGCCGAATCATTCCTTATCGGGACTTCTGGTCTATCGCCCCCCGGGGACGATAAAACAGTTTTCCACCTCCATTCTGGACCATGTTCCCGTTTTAGCTGCATCCTCTCCTAATTTTGTTTTATTGGGGGATTTGAACCTTCATTTTGACCTGCAGGAGGAGAAAATAGCTTCTGACCTTAGATCTGAACTCATGACAGCCAACCTCAGGTTACATAATCTGGAACCCACACATGTGAAGGGCCATTTGTTGGATTGCGTGTTTTCTAATATCTCGCACCTTCAGACGAGCCCTCCCCTCCCCATGCCCTGGTCTGACCACTTTCTGGTGCCGTTTGAACTGAATTTCACTATGGACCCTTTCTCTCCTCTAGGTCCTAGGGCACCACGCACCTACAAGAGAATTTGGTCTCAATTATCTGCCGTGAATCTCTCCCGTACCCTTGAACAATCAGTTCCCCCATCCGGTGGTGATCCTTTGGTAGCCGATGTCGCATTCCATGATTGGCTCTGCCAAGCATTAGATACTGTTCTACCTCTTAAAGCCACTTCAAACAAAAGGAGTGGCCCTAAGTCCTCTTGGTACACCCCTGAATTGGGATGTATGAGAAAGATATGTAGAAAACTGGAGCGGGAATGGCGGAAGAACTGGGCGGCTAACAACAAAGATAACTATCGTGAAGCGATGAGAGCATATAAGGCGGCCCACAATTTGACCAAAGCCGCCCATTTTGAGGAAAGAATAAGAATGGCAGGTAACTCTTCTAGAGAAACATATCAGATCCTTAAAGAGATTCTCACTGTCCCCACTCCCCCGGTAACCCAAGAGGTTAACTCTGACAAATGCAATCTACTGGCTCAGTTTTTTGACACCAAAATACAGAACATCTTAGCCAGTCTTCCTCCGAGTACCGGGAGAATTGACAAAGCAGTCCTGGAGGCCGCTTCGGATGAGAAGGTGTTCGACAGCTTTTCCCCCATCTCAAGGGAGGCCTTCTGTGTGGAGCGCTCAGCTCTGAAGAGTGGTTCCCCTTTGGACCCCATGCCCATTCGGATCCTCAAATAATTCATGAATATCATTGCAGGCCCAGCAATCGATCTTTTGAATGCCTCATTCACCTATGGCATAGTACCACCCAGCTGGAAGCAAGCCATTGTCAAGGCCCTTTTGAAAAAACCAGGCCTTGACCCGGCTGATCTGGCTAACTACCGCTCTATCTCGCTCCTGCCTGGGCTAAATAAGATCGCCGAGAAGTTTGCCAACCGCCAGCTCTCGCACTTCTTGGAATCCAACGATCTACTAGGTCGGACGCAGACGGGCTTTCGTCCTGGCCAGGGAACCGACTCGGACCTGATCTCGATGGTGGAGGAAGGCAGATGCATCTTGGATTCGGGAGGATCCGCTGCGGTGGTCCTCCTGGATCTAAGCGCTGCATTTGACACGGTTGATCATAATATTCTGATCCACCGTTTGGGGAAGATTGGAGTGAGAGGATCTGCCCTTAAATGGCTCACGTCATACTTGAGTGACCGGACATATCAGGTTTGCGAAGGCAATTTCAGATCTTTGCCTACCCCCCTTCAGTGCGGAGTACCGCAGGGCTCTTCATTGAGCCCTACGCTCTTTAACGTCTATATGGCCCCACTGGAGGCGGTGGTTTCACCCTTCGGGGTGAAAATCGCAACCTACGCAGACGACACCCAACTGATCATCTCGCTGTCCCTTTTGGAAAGCCAGGGGGAAAAGTTTGCATCATGTTTAATTAACATCATGTCATGGATGTCGGATTCCCGGCTTAAACTAAATGGGACTAAAACGGAGCTGATGCTCCTTGGCAACCTGTGTACGACACTCCCTAAATCCATGTGGCCGGCCAGTCTAGGTGCCCCCCCCAGCTCCCAAAGAAGCAATAAAAAGTCTCGGGGTTTGGCTGGAACCTGAGCTGTCAATGAGTACTCAAGCTAAACGAGTGGCAGGGACCTGCTACGGACTGCTCCGGTCGGTGCAGAAGATCCTCCCGCTTCTCCCTGAAAATTCCAGGAAACTACTGGTGCAAGGATTAGTTATATCAAGGCTGGATTATAGCAATGCCCTATTCCTTGCTTCACCAGAATCCACTTTGAATGTGCTCCAAAGAGCTCAGAATGCGGCAGCACGAATGCTCACTGGTACTGCCAAACGATCCTCAGCCAAGCCTGCACTTAAGGCCTTGCATTGGCTTCCAATCCGAGCTCGCATAAAATTCAAATCCCTCTTGCAAGGATCGGGCCCTCCAAATCTTAGGGACTTGGTTCGCCCTTATAAACCAACGCGAGCCCTTCGCTCTGATGATGGTAATTTTGTGGTGATACCCAGAGCAAAAAAGGTGAGGTCCGGCGGCCGCCGGTTCTCCATTAACGCAGGCCAATTGTGGAATGCTCTACCGCTGGCACTGCGGAAAGAACCTAACCTAGCGAGATTCCGCAAAGCATTGAAGACTCACCTTTTCCCCCTGTAGGCTTTCTCCTCAGTTACATTTGGTGGTGGTCCTGTGTTTTCGTTTTAGCGCTGGGACGCTCGAGGGCAGCCATGCGCTTTATAAATTCCTTTTCATTTCATTTCATTTCATTTCACGACGAGTGTCATCTAGCTCTTGGAGCTTGGCGGAAGAGTTATCTCAGCTGATTCTTCATTAGCACCCTAGCAAGTCTTGGTACCTGGAGGCGGGGTCTTCACTTCCAATTACCTACGCCTCTCAGCTTGCTGAGTGTGGGTATAGACATCTTGAGTGTGAATTGAAGTGAGGTTGGTGGCGAATGAGGATAAACAAAAAAATTGAAAAAGAAACTTTGGCTCTGGGTTGGGCAGTTAAAAATATGATTAGTTTCTTTTGGGAAAACACTTTTAAAATCAGATCGGACCAAAAATCTAAAAGGGCTTCATACTATCTCAGCAAGCATCAAGGAGTGGGTGGTTGAATTACTGGACACACCTTAGTTATGGAATACATTCCTGGCACATTTAATTGTGTGGTTGACTGTTTATCTAGGTTAGTACACTATGAGGCTGATTCAGCTGGAAGTGATGTGGATGAAGATGTGTGCAGTGATGAAAATGTTTGCATAAACACGAATGATGTTATTCAAGAATCAGAGTGGAAAAGTGAGGTGGTGCAAGATTCAATTTTTGAAAAGTGTGAAAATTATATGGAAGTAGGCTGGCCTGATATAATAAAGTTAATGGAAGAGGAATTATGTGCTTTCTCTGCAATTAAAGACGAGTTATCAAAAAATGAGTATTTGTTTTTAGATGAGACCAGCTGGTTGTGCCTACAGAACAGAGGAGGAGAATGTTGGAGTTATCACCAGAGAATCATTTTGGAGACATAAAAAGTTTTTAAAGCATTTTTTAGGATTTTTAGTAACCTAGTTTTGATTGGCAGGTGGGGAGGTGAACATCAGAAAGTTGAGGAATGCAGTACCAGTGATAAAATGTGGAAAGTTGTGTGCCATCATGGTATGCAGGGATCTACCTTCTGGTGCTTGAGAAGAGATTTCTTTAGACATCGTGGGTCCATTGAAGGTTGAAGGTTCAACTCCTTGCTAGATTATAGCCATTGGTATATTTCCTAAATGTCCAGAAGTCATGAGTGTCAGTGATATTAGCTCTATCATCACATTTCTTGAGGAATTCATTCTGCAAGGAGGCATTCCAAGTTCTTTACGTTCTCAGAATTGGGTGCAGTTGTGTTCAAAGGAGTTTGAAGATTTTCTTCAATGCTGTGGCATTTTTATCAAGAAACACTCTTTGTGATACTTGCAAACTTATGATATGGTAGAACAGTTTAACAGTACTTCAAAGAATGGCATTCAGCTTGCTAAAGACAATAGACTTTACTGAAATAAATCCTTACACCAGAGTTTATTTGCTTATAGGTAGTCTGCTCACACTATAACTAACAAGTCACATTTCAATTTATTTTAGAGATAGAAGACCACACAATAAGGTAGTCCCTTGATGAATGAGCTAGACAAAGTAGTGTGTTGATGTCATATCATTATGTGTGAAGAGTTGAAGCGAGAGTGAAAATCTCAAAAAGGACAATGCATTTTTATGTCATCAAGAGAGGTTAGCCTGTACATATGCAAGTAAGTGAGCTTTTAAAAATGTGTGCATTGATTGCCTCTCCTCAGTGGTCCGAGTTTACTGAACCAATGGAGGTTAATAAGTTGTTCAATTATGCGATAAGTAATAGCGATGGTCGAATTTGTAATATAAGTTAAATAGCATTGTTCAATAGGTTGGATAAAATAAAAGGAGTGGTAGAGGATTCACAGAAAAACCCATTAAGTACCTTGTGTGGTAATAAAAGCAAACTATAATTAAAGGTTTTGGAAAGTACAATTTCATTATGAAACGTTAGAGAAATAAACCCAATTATTTGTGGTGTAATAATTTGTCATTACCTTTTTGCTTTAGAGGCGTTCAGTGTTTTCACAGTCTTAGTCAACTTCTTGTGTGTAGTATTCCTATGCGGACGACACCCAGATCCTCGTCTCTCTCTCCCAGTCAGTTACGTCGACTGCCGACAATTTTAGATCTTGTATGGAGGCAGTCGGCCACTGGATGATTCACAATTCATTGAAACTGAATGGGGAGAAGACGGAGGTGATGGTATTTGGAGGAAAGGAAGAGATCTGGTCTGCTGAGTGGTGGCCGAACTCACTGGGCGTCTGTCCCGATCCTACCTCCTCAGCAAAAAATTTGGGGGTTATGATCGATCCCATCCTTAGTATGTGCCAACAGGTCAACAGGACTGTATCGACCTGTTGGGGGATCATCCATATACTAAGAAAAATCAGGCACTATCTGTCCCTCCAGGCAAGAAAGCAACTTGCCGTCGCACTTCTGAGCTCCCGTCTGGACTATTGCAATGCGCTGTATGCAGGACTGAATAAGAGTCAGCTACAGCGCTTGCAGGTGGTCCAGAACGCGGCAGCGAGATTTGTTCTCGACTTACCCAAACGTGCCTCTGCCACTGATGCCCGGAAGCAGCTCCACTGGCTTCCCGTCGGGGATCGTATCCTTTTTAAATCCATGTGTATGGTGTACAAAGCCCTAGCTAAAACCAGCCCTACAGGCATTGGGTCTATCTTGTCTCAGTACAACCCCGGCAGGAATCTTCGTTCCTCATACAAACTTCTTCTCTCTGTGCCCTGTGTCAGGAAGACAAGATGGGGAGGCAGGGCCTTTTCTAACCTGGCCCCTAAATGGTGGAATGCTCTCCCTCTGGAAGTAAGGTCCCGCCCCACTCTACAAGCCTTTAGATCTGCTTTAAAGATCCACCTCTTTACACGCGCATACCTGTAGTGGTGCTCTGCATACTTTTTGATCTGTTTTGATAGGTGCCTTGATACCTTCGGGTTTAGTTTGCGCGATACAAATTGCATAATAATAATATTAATAATAATCTATGCTCTTATCCTCACTCTTCTCAGTTACCTAAACGCTCTACATCTGTCACTACATTTGCTAATGTGTGCTGGTGGCTGAGGTTAATGAAACCACTTGTTCCAACTTCTGACATGCCTTGAGTTTATGTTATTTCATCATTGTTAAACGTCACAAACAGGATTTCCGTTTTGCATGTACGGGGAAAAATTCATATAGTGTCCTTAAACCCACTTTAAGTTATCTTAATATATGATCCACATCTAAAACCGTCCACAGCGCACATTTCTCTGAAAGTCTGCTTTCCAGTTATTCTTAACACCAGACAAAATGTTTCCAAATTTAGGATTTGTCTTTAAATGCCATAAAAAGCACTGATGTGCAGGAACTTTACCCTGCACCCTATAGACACCAGGGGCCGCATTATACATGTGGCACAGTTTCCTCCATTGTGCTGGACTTACCTTCTAACAGGTGCGCCCAGCATTATGAAGTAAAATGTACCGTATTCAGATGAATGCGCTGCCCCCAGGGCAGCCATGAACTTGCACTGTCCTGGGGGCAGCACATTCATGTGAAAAACGGAGTGGCTGCTTTGAAGCCGCTCTGTGTTTTCAAAGTGGAGGCAGCAACCTGTCTGCACTTTCAAGGGGGTTTAGAGAACTCTTTGGCGGCGGGTGCAGCAAGTAACTGCACCTGCCTGCAAAGGAATGTCTGGGTGTCCATTGGACAGTCTTCCGCCTCCAGAGGGCTGCTCTCAGGGGGCACGCTGTCAGTGCGTCTCCTAAAAACTTCTTTGCCTCTGTGCTCGCATCTGTAATATGGCACGGGGCAGAGGCATAGGGATTCCCTTATTTGCATGGGGCACACCCCCATACAAATGAGGGAATCCACCCCGAAGATAGTGCTGGTGATTTAAGTGCGCCAGCTCCATCGGTATTACAGAAGGGGTTGCAGCTCCTTCTGTAATAACAAAGTGGCCACGGGGCGTGCAAAGAAGGCACAAATGCCTGTTGCAACCCTGGGGAACTGTGAGTAATACAGACCAAGAAGGTTATACCACACGCCAGACAGATCACATTTCTCTCCATATACTCTCTTCTTGCACTCATGATGCACAGTAATAGAGAAAATTATTGTTTTTACAGAGACTTTTACAATCAATCTTGTCATAGGTCTCTACAGAATATCTTGCTATAAAGGAAAACGCCCAGGCAAGATACATGCCACTCGATTCTAGAAGCAGAATTGATATAGAGATAGCTCTAATCAGTGATAAACACATTGAAATATTTGTTTCCACATGTATGTTCGTTTACCGTGGCCACATGTCAGAAAAATATTTCGTGTTTTAATATTAATATTGCATATTTGATACATTTATAATGCAATATTCTATAAAATGCTCATAACAATTCTTGTGCATGTGTAAACCATGGTAACTGAATTTGCTCTTCAGTTGAACGTTTAATTCTGCAAAGCATTCACAAGTGCATTTTAGATAACAAAAGCCAACCTGGTTTATCCAGAAATGATACAGCAATCCTCCTAAAAATACAAGGCCAGTGTTTTGCGTCTTGAACTCAGACAGTGCACTACTTGGGAGGGTTCTTTTTGTAACAATGCCAGGCACTGTCATTTCAGTTTCACAGGGTATCATCAGCTGTCTGAAAGAAAAATCATTTGAAAATTGTTTAAAATCATAGCATATTCTTGGTTTGCACAATGGAAAATTAAAAAATCCACCTACATCTCAGTACAAGTTTACCTGATACATAACTTACTCCCCATTTTGCAGAATATTTGCATTTTATATTTCTGTAAAAACTATAAAAAATGCCCTGCAAATATTCCTTTGCACAGAGAATCAGTTGTCAACATTACTGTGTAGGTACCTGACGTTTGCAGATGGAAACCCTTGTCTGTGTGTCCTCTATCTCAGCCTGCCATTACAGTGCTTCATTTGTAAAAGAAAGTGTGCCACTTCCCGACGCTCCTACTCAGAAGTGCACGGCAGGTGCAATTACACGTCGTCCTCTTCAATTCACTACCAGACACGCCTTTATCAAACTCTGGCACATTCCTGCATTCTTTCTTTGTGAGAATTTTTTCCGTCTTATTCTTACTTCATCTTTCCAATTTGTGTTTTTTGCCTCTTTTGCTCTCGGGGATTATCTAATGCGGAAAAATAAGTGCCAGCCCCCAAAAACAAGTGCTGGTTCCCCGACCAGCTTAAATAAAGCACTGCGGATTTATAGTTTATGCTATCCACATGCATTTTCAAGGTACTGAAGAAAGCTATTTAAATGTATTTGTGATGCAGCCACAACTCCAAGACACGGAAAGGAGGAAGCAGTAATGTGTGGTATTTGAAAATGTGCAGAAACAGGTTTGTTGTTATCCGATAGATCAAAGGCTAAAACATCTAGCAAAAAACGTAAGGGTGCTAGGTTAGGGAGCAAAGAGTATTACAATCTCACGAGTAATCAAGCCCTAATGAGTGTCTAATAATCTTGCTTTTGCTACAGCTGCTTACCTGTTGGAATACGAATACATGCAGAAGAATAGTAGAACCACATGGACTGTAAAGACTGCAGTGCGTCTTCACTAAATCACCAAATTATTCTCATGTTTTTGTCCTTTTATACATAATAATTTAATCCATCATTTATGAGAGGCAAGAAAATGACTATTTCAGGCTTTGAAAGGCTGGACAGCCTGGCCTCGGCTGAACCACCTAAGCAATTAGGGGCACAGCAATGGTACAGGAGCATTAGAGGTCATTACAGCACAGGTAAATATAATGTAATCACAATTTTTTTTTCAATTGTAGCTATGCAATTTATTTTAAAATGCTAATTTAATTTATGTGTAAAGACTAATTTTAATATTTAAATTAATACAATATTATTTAGTATTGTCAATTAGGTATTTTTAAGGGAAGTATATAGTACGTACGGGTTTAAGGTTTATGGGTTGTTAATATTTTGATTCCTAATAGGATTTTTGGTTCTATGATGGGGAATATCTTTGGGGTAGTAATGAGTTTTTACGGTTCAGGTTTGGGGTGTATATAGGGGGAATAATGAGTTTCTAGGGTTAAGAAATTGGTAGAATAAATATTTTATTAAATGTCATTGATAGGCACTATGAGCCAGATGTACGAAAGTTCAATTATGCATTTCCTAAGTAGCGACTCCGTAAGGAATCGCCATTTAAGATTTGCAAAAGGATATGTATGAAATTGCTGATTTCCTAATAGCGTTTCCAACATCCTAAGAATCACTATTAGGAAATTGCTATTAGAAAATTCCATGTCATTCATACGAATTGGCTGGTTTTGCATATCCAAAATAGGGATTTCCTTTTAGGAAATCTCTATTTTCAAAATGCTAAACCAAGGATGGCTATGAGCATAAGGTCTCCCCGTAATGCACCCCAAATTAGTGGTGCACATGTAGAGCACACATATGTGCTAGAGTGATGTGTGTGCTCTACAACACTTTTATAAAAGCGCCTTGAGGTGCTTTTTTCAATTGCACATGGTTAGCATCGACTTTCAATCAATGTTAATTCCATTTCCTAAATACTCATTTTGCATTTAGGAAATGCTTTGTACATCTGCTAAGAAATCGAAAATAGGAATTCCCTATTTGCAATTTCCTATTTAGGAAATCGCAAAATGTGATTTCAACTGGGTAGAAATCGCATTTTGCGAATTCCTAAAGGCCTTTGTACATAGGAAAATGCTGTTTTGCATTTCCTAACAGGTAGAAATTGCAATTCAGCCTGTTAAGAAATCTTTGTACATCTGGCCCCAAGTTTCTAGTGTACATTCTACTCGCAATGAGGTACAATAAAGGAATAGGTATGTGTTTACCAAAATTCTAAAGAAGGAGAGATGTATGTTAATGTTAAAGGTCAAGTTTTAAAACGTCTAGAGCTGCACAACAAGAAAGGATCTCGTTTCAACTAATCCTGGGGCTGTATTTAAACAAGTGCACCAGACGCAAACATGGAAAGTGCACCCTGTTACGCTGAATGCACTGCCCCCAGGGCAGCCACAAAGTCGTGCTGCCCCGGGTGCAGGGCATTCAAGTGATAGATGGGGGCAGCTTTAAAGCAGCCGCTTTGTGTTTTACTGTGTAGGCAGTAACCCATATGCGCTTTTAAGAGGGGAGAGAGATCTCCTTGAAGCAGGTGCAGTGAGTGACTGCACCTTCCTGCAAGTGGATGTATGGGGGGCCCATAGGACCCCCTTCACCTCCTCCAGAAGGCTATCATCAGGGGGTGCACAGTGCGACTTCTGACAGCTTCTTTCCCTATGTGCACGTGTCTATAATACCGCAAGTATAGACACAGGTGCTGAGGCAAATGAATTCCCTCACTTGCATGGGGCCACACCCCGATACAAATGAAGGAACACCCTCTGGTGATAGTGCTGGCGCTATAGTCAGTCAAGTTTATTCAATCAATAACATGATCATACACATACATAAAAACACATGAAATACAATAATTCAATGATAATAAAAACATAAAAGAGTGACAACATCTTCATAGTCCTGTACATCATTCAAGAGTGGTGTTATAGGATCATAACTAAAATAGATTACTTTTAAAATTGCTTTTGTAGTGAGGCTGAGCCTTGCATTTCTACAGTTAAGTTAGCATGAGCTTATTAGAAGTTTAAACGCCATTTTACCTTTTTGCTTTCTGTTGCACACGACACACACGTTAGTTATTGTTTCACGTTAGGCTGAGAGTTTTGCTTCACATGAAAATAACTTGTTTTTCCACATTCGTGGACTTGCCTCGTAAGCATAGTCTGAACAGTGAGTGCCGAGGCCTTCAAAGTTATCAACACTGTTGCTTTTGTTCAAACTGATCAGCGCACATTCTAGAAACAACATATATGCGGCTGCGGACAGCTCAGATACTGGCGCCTTTAATAATACACTGTGTAGGCATGATTGAACACACTTGGAGAACTTTCGTATGCTGAGAGCTTGTGCGGAATTTGATGTGATTCACTTCTGCTAAACTCTTTGGTATGGGGTCGCCTATGCAAGCCTAAGAGACCTTCTGTAGTTAGAAAATAACCTACTAGCAAGGCAGGGTGAAATATAGGTATTTATTTAACCTGTTTCCATTTAGCATTGTAACATGCTTTCTCGCTTTGTATTTTATGGAATAGTAACTATGCTGACAATCTTATTTCTTATCATATGTCTTCTTGTATTAGCTAAGATGCTGCACCTGAGATCACGGCGCTGAAATAAATATTTTAAACTTGCTCGTGTCTCCCTTTACACCCTGTTCTGGACTGGTATGAGAGTAAAACGAAAGAGTACTCATGTTTCCCACCTTACCTGAAGTATCCTAAGTCGCATGTTCTGGGTTGTCTTTTCATTGGTGACTTTGCTATAGGACGAAGAGCTAATGTGACACTGATGCTAGTCTGGTAGGGGATGTTGGGTAGCTAAGGTGAGTTTTGGCACACCTTAATTCACTGAGGTCCTGAGTCTCTGTGCACAGTTCTATGACTGAGCAGAATCCCTGCAACATGGTGCCCATACGTTGGTGGTCTTATTTCATGACGCTTGAGTAGTGCTTGTATCAGTCCTTAACCCCCTCACTATTGTTTCCCGTTAACAGTGGTGACAGACAAACCTACCTATAGTTACATAGGTCTTCTCAAGCTTGAATCTTTCAAAACGGTTTCCTTTTGAATTACTACCCAATTGTGCTACATTGCTTTTCATTGTATCTTTCTTGACTGTGTCATTATGGCTGATGTTGACATACCGCAGCATAGTCGCATTGCGGTCCGCAATCATTTGCAAGCTTATAACGTTGGCTTGGAGGGCATGGCAGTTATTCTGGTGGTGAGTACTGAGGTAGCTTACCCGTTTGAGATCTTCTACTCATGGGTGACAAATCCAGCAGTGGATGTGGCTACTCAGGTGTTTAACACTTACACTCACACCGTCGTGCCCGTGGAATATGTTCCATATAGGAAACAGGAAATTCCGATTTGTGCATGGCAGCACCGTGTTTCCCCACAGTTTAACGGTGATTAGATTAGGTCCTTTGTCCATTGCTAGTGCTTCTTGGCCTGTTTTGGCTGGATTTACCCTTCATCCTCGTGCAGGGACAGTCCCGGTTGCTAAGTGTCCCTATACAACTCCGCAATTGGCGTTATTAGGGCCTTGGTTCAATATACTACCCGCAATTTCCAGGGCGGGCCCCTGGTGTTGCGGCGCTCCCAGCTGGGCCGAGCGGAATGAAGCTTAGTCCGGTCATGGTTAATGCGGTTATGGGTAAGCGTCCCCAGGATAAGGATCATATGCCTTTCTGGCTTGCCGAGAAATTTGACCCACTGGAAGCAGTTTTCCCAATTCGAGTCCTGTAGAAAAACACAGAATTCTTACAATTAGTTTGCCCAAGGACTTGGTGCCTGAAGCTGGTGACTGCGAGTCATGGGGTACAATTTTTGCGGCGGTGTACACGAGGAGCTTCGGCACTCCGTCATTGGCTGTCCTGCCGACGGTCATCAAAGGTGTTCAGGATGATCACGTACTTGAGGCTGCGGTTGAATAGGGGATGAGACTCGTTGGCTCCTTTAATATAGTTTCCGATCTCGTAATTTCCAATATTAAGGGAGATGCAGTGAACTTCCAAGTGTCTAATGCCTTGTGCGAAGTCTCCAATGCCGATAAACCCCGTCAGTTACCGAGAATTATTACCGAGAATTATCACCGCGGCTTATAAGACCATAGGCTGTAATAGTTTAGGTGTCAAGCCCTTTTCTGCTAAAGATAAAAAACAGAGACAGGGGTCGAAGTCTGACAAAGACGATCAACCCAAAGCTACAAAACAAAATTGGAACAGAAACAAAAAACAGGGAAAACAACAACAACAGAAACAGGAGTCCCGTCCTGTGTCACCAGTGCCTGTGTCTACTGAGCGCTCTTATGACTTGCACTGATTAAGTCACCTGATCGTTTTCAAGTTCCTGATCAACGTTCTCCTCGTTCTTTACAGGACACATCGGCCTCATCGTCCGGTGGTGGAGGCGGCGGCAGAGAAAGGGGTGGCCAGCAGAGTCGTGAGTAGCCCCGCCCGGAAGACAGAAAAGGGAAGCAGGATGATTCTTCACAGAAAAGACCCCAGTTTCAGAAAAAGAAAGTTGCGCTTTAACAGCAAGATATGCCACAGATAGTGAGAACGCAGCTTTGGAATCAGAAGTGGGTGCTGACGCTGTTGAACAGCGCGGCGGAGATTACCATAGTGCAAGAGGCCCTGCGTCCACTACTGAAGGTGACAGCGACTGACAAATTCGTTGTTGTTGAAACAGCTGATACTAGAGTAGCTCCCCCTGATAGGTGATTTGAAATTAGCCTTTTAATTGAAGGTGTCATACAACGTACCATAAAAAGAGTTTTTTGGGAAAATCTTAGAATTACATACGATATTTTGGTAGCGGAGGCTGACTGCCCCCCACCTTTTGTTCTCGCAGCTCCGAGAGGGGAGGGGGTAATCCTCCCTAGTTTCGCGCACACTGTCAAAGGAGCATGTGCTGAATTTTGCAGAATAGTGGGCTAAAGCCCTAGCGCCTGCGTTGTACCACACTCACTGTGGTTGGGATAAAATCTCCCCCCAACATGAGATTCCCTTGCGGTCTATGCCACAGCCTCAACCTCAATATCCCATATGGCTTGAAGCGAAAGCTTCAGTCACGGAAATCCTTGAACAATTGGAATATCAAGGTGCAATTGAAACTTGTGTGTCTCCGATGAATAACCCTCTTTTTACTGTGACCAAACCTGACGGTTCTTACTGTTTGGTATTGGATTACCGGCATCTCAACTCGCATTGCCATACCTGTGCAGTACAGAATACCCATGCCTCTGCCCTTGTGGATGGTCTTGTGCGAAAAAGGTTTAAAACCACGCTTGACGTATCCAATGGTTTTTTTGCCCACAATCTTTCGGATTTAAGTAGTCAATGGACCGCTTTTACCAGTGGTGGCACACAGAAAAAATTCAGACGATTGGCAATGGGCTACAAGAATAGTCCAGGTGTGTTTGCTGCCCGTATAGTTTCTCTTTTAGAGAGAATCGACCCAGATGCATGTTCGTATGTGGATGACATTTATCGCACAGACGATGCGATATGGGCGCATCTGTGCCGCGTTGACCGCATAATTTGCAATTTTGCGGACTTCGGTTACAAATTTAACTTTGCAAAGTCTCACATTGCAGAGTACACAGTGTTGTTCCTGGGTTATGGGCTCAACAATGAAGGTCGAGGTTTGGCCCCTCACTTTTTGCAGAAATGCGCACAACTGCGCACTCCTACAACACTGAAAAAATTGCAATCCTTGCTGGGATTTTTTAATTTCGGGCGTACTTATATTCCCGAATATGCCCAGGGTATCAAGCCTTTATATGCTTTAATACAACCTACTTTTACCAAATCAGGCTGGCTGCCAGAACATTCAGCCATTTTGCAATCTTTGCAGGCTGAACTGCTTGAATATAAATTCTTGCTGACTCGGGATAACCACTCCAAATTGGGGTTAAGAATCGTCCCTGGGGCGATGGGTTTCAAATACCTTACTTTTAACGAAGGTGACACAGTGCCTATTGCTTACAAGTCTCACTTGTACACTTCAGCTGAGATGCGGTTTTCCACTGTGGAAAAAGTTTTGACAGCAGTGCAAATGGCGATTCTAAAGGAACGCGCACTGTCGCAGGGAAAACGCATGTTGGTTGTTACCCCGTATCCTGCCTTGGAGGCAGTGACGAAAACCAGGGTACCGAATTCTAAAGCTTTGCACCCACGGTGGATACAATGGGCGACATCATTGACGTCTCCGGATGTCACGTTTATTTTTGATTCCTCCTTACAGTCACAGGAGTATTTGCAGTATGTTATGTACATTTATTACGTGCACAGCTGCTCCAGCGAAGGAGCGTCCCGGCGCCCGACAAGATAACAACATAACACAGCTAAAATTGAAGACTCAAAGGTACAGCAATTAAGTAAATAGGAAGGTCTTGACGGCCCTACGAAACGAAAAATGATCGTCAAGGGCACGAATCTTTGAAGGGAGGGAGTTCCACAGGGCCGCAGCACGTACTCGAAATGAGCGGCCGCCGGCACGGCTAAGCTTGAACCGGGGGACTACTGCAAGTTCAAGGTCCGATGAACGTAGAGGGCGGACCGGAACATAAGGAGACAAAAGATTCGAAAGAATCTGGGCGGGGGAGCCCTTAAGGATCTTATATGCTAGACATAGCACTTTAAAGCGGATCCTCTGCTTAATCGGCAGCCAATGGAGAGAGCGCAAAGTATTGGCAGTGGAACAGAACCTGGGAAGGCCCACCACTGCTCTAGCGGCCGCGTTCTGCACACGTTGTAGACGAGTGATTTGGGCCTGGTTAATCCCCACCAAGATGGAGCTGGCATAGTCAAGCCGAGAAATCACTGTCGCCTGCACCACGAGTTGCCTGGTCGATGCGTCAAAGAATTTTAACACAGGTCTTAGGCCACGCAGGATACCGAAACAGCATGCAGCAGTTCTCTTTGTGTGGCAGACAAAGCTAAGGGCCGGATCTAACCACACCCCGAGATTTTTTTATCTCCGAAACCGGGATCGGGGTGGGGCCAAGCTCTGAGGGCCACCACATATCACCCCAGAGTTCCGCTTGCTTGCCGACGATCATGATTTCCGTTTTTTTTGCGTTCAACTGGAGACAGTTGGAATTCATCCAGCTGGCAACCGCCCAAAGTCCATTCTGGAATCTTGGGGCATCCAAACCAGAATCCCCGCTGAGAGTGACCGCCAGCTGTGTGTCGTCAGTGTATGACACCATGGTCATACCCCACTGCTTGACGACATCCGCCAGCGGCCTCACGTAGAGATTGAACAACGTGGGGCTCAGCGAGGATCCCTGAGGGACCCCAAGATCCAGGGGGTAAGATTTTGACTGATGGGGCGGAACGGCCACGCAAAAAGATCGATCAGCAAGAAAAGAGCGGAACCACTGAAGCGCAGGACCAACGATGCCAGCTTCCTCCAGGCGCTGCAAAAGAATCCTGTGCGAGACCGTGTCAAAGGCGGCGCTAAGATCTAATAAAACAAGCGCAGCCGTTTGACCTGAGTCTAGCACAGTGTGTAGGTGTTCCACCATGAAGAGGAGGGCCGTTTCCGTGCTGTGCCCAGCACAGAAACCGTTTTGCGTGGCGTCCAAGATGTTGGCCCGCGTAAGATGGGCTGAAAGAGCAATGTTCACGTGCGCCTCCGCTACTTTTGCCGGCCACGGAAGAAGCGATATTGGATGATAGTTCTCAGGTTTTCCAGAGTCCAGAGACGGCTTCTTCAGGATGGGCATGACCACACCTGATGCAAGCGAGATGTTGATCAAGGAACAAACCGGCAGAAGGTCGAAAAATGCCGGATCTCTAAAAAGAGCCGGTCTTAAAGGGTGTATGAATTTGTTTATCCTGCCCCTTTGACTATGCGCCCTTTGGAGGATTTCCATTGTATCATTTACACTGATGCTTCTGCGTAAGTTGCGCATGGGTCTAAGCACGCATACGTCTCAGCTTGCGCTATTGTGGTTGGTACAATGGTGGATGGAGAATTCAAGTCCGATGTCGTGCACACACAGACATTAGGGGACTGTATCGCCCAGTTAGCAGAGCTCCGTGCTCTGATGCTTGCATTGGAGTACGCAGACCCCTGGTCTTACAACTCTTATTGTGAGTGACTCTTACTACTGTATCCAGTCTTACAATCACAATCTATTCTTTTGGACTCGAAACGATTATCGTGACTCCAAGGGAAGCACAATAAAACACATCTGGGGTCGAGTGGCTGCACTTAAAGAGCACCTTCCACTAGTGTGTGTAATTCATACTCTTGTGAAGGAAAGTGGATGCATAGATCATGCAAACATCCCTGCGGTGGGCACTCCGTGTTATGGTTCGTGTGAACACAGACTCCACTGATTTCACAACTATGTTTATTTGAAGTTCATCATAATTCTGATTGAATATAGTAATCCATTGTTGTTTTCACAATGCAAATCTTTTCCATTTCACAAAATTCTTTTACACCAATGACTTATTTTCCAGTAACGCTCCGATGCATTTCGGGCTCTCATAGCCCTTTCTCAAGGAGCCTGTAATGTTAAACAATGATATCAATCACCTACATAGCCTCTGGTCGTTATCACAAATGTACAACAAATGTTTCAACATCAATAGCATGACGAAATTGTGCTCGTGATCGTGCATGGTGAGTGTTCAGAAGCAGGTGCCCGAAAAAAATGTGCACAAAAGGAGTGAAAGGGAAATGGTGATGGGGTGTGTTGACGACACAAACGGATGATGTGGTGGGTTCAAGCAAGGTAAACGAAAATGGCTTACATCGTCTTTAAATAGATGGGTTCACTGGTGCTGTAAAAAATAAACAGCAGAGATCAATAGTCAACACTTACGGTTGGGTAGGGGGAGCACAGTAAGCTGGAAGGCGAGTGCGGCCGACTTACTGGAAAGGTTGTTGTAATTCATTTTGATCGGTTCCCGAAAGTGAGACGCCTGAAAACACCCTTAACCCAAACAAAATTCAAAGCATCTAAAAATTATAATAAATCAACAAGTTTCTTATATTAACTTTAAGCTGTGCACCACGCCTACTATTTTTCATAATTCATACTCTTGGTCATCAGCGTTTGGGAGTTCACGCTATTGGCAATAGTTTGGCTGATGAGGCCGCAAAGACAGCAGTTTTAACATATTTGGTTGCAGCAGTTACACGTTCCAAAAGTAAGATTGATGATGACATCTTGGCAGCAATTGCTGCTACTGAGAAGGGAAGTAGATATCCTAAGGGGTTTCCTTCTAAGTAGTCTTATCATTTAAGTCCCGATAAAGTTCCTTATGTGAAAATACAAGACGTTAGTGACAGACTGATTCTCAACGCGGACCGCAGGTCAGCGCTGATTACAGCTGCCCATGAAGGTGTTGCGGCCGCACATGCAGGCGTTTCGGCATCTGTATCTCAGCTACAACTTCGCTTTTGGTGGCGGGGACTGTACAAACACGTGATTATGTCCTTCAATGTGACATTTGTCAGCAGATCAAGCCTTTGTCTGCTGCGCCTCCACCCCAAACACAGTTGTACATTTCCAATAAACCACTTGGTTGTGTTTATTTGGACCACTGTGGTCCTTTCTCCTCTGATACTGAGTATAAGAACATCTTAGTTGCAGTTGATTCGTGCGCGCGCTTTGTATTGGTGTGGCCCCACCGGAGTGCTGATTCACGAACTGTCATAAGAGATTTGCGAGTCTTTGTGGGAATTTTTGCGTGTGGCACCTTCCATTCGGACCAGGGTCCAGCGTTCGCCTCTAAGGCGTACAAGGATGCATTGAGTTAATTGGGGGTCCAAGTGAAATTTTCGTCTCCATACCGATCTGAGGGTAATAGTGTTGTGGAGCGAATGAACCATGATTTAAAGCAATCATTGACAGCTAGGGTTATAGATACCGGCAGGAACTGGCTGGCCCATCTCAATAGCGTACAATGTGCACTTAATAATCTCCCTAGAAGGTCTCTGGGTGGGCGTACCCCATACAAGATGCTCTTTGGTACCAAAATGTTCGTTCCGGACCTTGAAGGTCTAGACCAGGCGGCGGCGGCTGCCCCCTTTGACGTAGATGAACGTTGTGATGTTTTACAGAATCTACAAGAGACAAGAGACAGTCTTGCAAAGGAACACTTGCCCTCCACATCTGATGCTGCATTGCAGATTCCGGTAGTTGGCTGGCTACCCCGAGTTGGAGAACTGGTCCGAGAGAAGATCGAGAACAAGAAAGAATTTGGTTGAGTTCCTGTACTTGGCATACAGGGCACACGAACACTCATTTTACCACCACTTCCAGTTCAAAAGGAAAAAAGGTACATCTCCATTGACAATGTCAAATTACACAGAGTGACCGATTCTTCTTAGTATGACTCCTGCGGTCTCCTGTCCATCTATACTGAGAAATTCTGTTTTGACTCCTGCACCTAACAGCCATCCTGAGGTTGCCTTTGAGATGCCTGCAATTTCAAGTCTTTTGTTGAATACCCCGTCTGATGCTCAGCTTGATGAGACTGAGTATACTTACCCCACAGACTTATCAATGCCCGATTTGCAAATCTGTTTGGCCACTGAGTCCAGATTTTCATTTGACACTAACTCTACCACCTCGAAGTCCCCTTGAAAACTTTCTGTTTCTGCAACATGGTTTAAAAACATTTTTTGATTCCTCCTTGGACTTACATTTGGTTAATTCTTTTTTTGATTTTTTTGTTCATGTCAATTGGATTTGTGGTTTATTTTTTTTGTCTTGTGAATGGACACTACGTTGAAGAGAGGACTGCTATTCGACATATTAATGGAACATTGGCACCCCATTCCTCATCACACATATTGAAGAGTTTGAGTTTAAAACATTTGTAGAGCGCACGTTCACCTGGCGGTTTCATGGCGCTGTGGTGTACATAACCTTGAGAGACAGGAAAAATTGAGAGGAAGGCAGGGAAGGAGAGTTTATACAGAAAAGGCGTGTGAAAAAAGGAATGTTTTTAGCTCCTTTCGGAAGCGTGGATATTGAGAGGAGGATCTGAGGTGGGCGGGGAGGGAGTTCCAAAAGGCAGGGGCAAGTGTTGAGAATTTCGAGCCCCCCCACTTTTTGCGCCTAAAGCGGGAATCTGTCAGCAGTTGTTGAGAAGATGAGTGCAGTTCCCTGGCGGGGGCATAGGCTATTATTTCCGAGGAGATGAACTCAGGGGCTGCGCCAGCCCGGGCCTGAAAAGTGATGCATCCCATTTTGAACTGAACTCGCTCTTAAATGGGGAGCCAATGCAAAGACTTGAGGAGCGGAGTGACGTGCTGGAATTTGGCCAGATTATAGACCAGGCGGGCAGCCTGGTTTTGGACCAGCTGTAGTCGACGCATGCTGTAGGCCGGCATGCCGCAGTATAAAGCGTAGCCGTAATCTAGGCGCGAGATTACCATCGCCAGAACGATGAGTTTTAGGGCAGAAAAGGAGAAGAAGCGGGAGACTTTACGGATGGTGCGGAGTGAAAGAAAAGAAGAGGACACCACTTGGCTGACCTGGGAGTGCAAGGTGAGTTGGTCGTTCAGCTTGATCCCGAGTGTTTTCACAGAAGAAGATGGGGAAGGGGGGGACCTAGGGAGGGGGGCCAGAAGAGAGAGGTCCAGGGACTGGAGCAACCACCTGCCAAAACCAGTTCAGTTTTGTCTGGGTTTAACTTCAGGTGGTTGTAATTCATCCAATCCCAGATAAAGATCATAGTAGACTGGAAATTGACCATGGACTCAGGGGAAGGGGACAAATTAAAAATAAGCTGAAGGTCGTCCGCATAGTTGTAGACGGAGAGCTCCATTTGCTGAAGGGCAAAAATGAGAGGAGCAATATACAAGTTAAATAAAAGAGGGGAAAGAGAAGAGCCTTGAGGGATATGAGCTTTGTAAACATTACTGCTTGGCCCATATTAGATGGGATTGTATGGGATGCTTTTAAGTTTCAAATCCAGGGTCCCTCAGAGGTTATAGTCCAGAATGTACTAAAAATTTCTATGGGGGGTGTGATAAAACAAAATATACGCTCTGATGATTGGGGTGTTCAAGCCGTAGAGGCTTTGTTTTTAGAATTGAAATATTATGCTGCCTTTGATGCTGAGAATACTTAGATTCTGCTAATTATGGTGATCTGTTCTGTTATCAACACTATGGCAATCACTACCTGCATAAGGCAAAAACAAGGAGGAATATGGTTAATTATACATAATAGGAACATTGCCCCGCTCCTGTGGAAGGCAGCTTTAATTCTCTTTTAAAGAGATTCACTTATTTTACTGATTTCAATCAGTCAAATCCGAATGTATTTTATTTTAAGATGACCAAAAAGTCCTCTTCCAAAGTTAGACTGACCCACACTAAATTATTATATTCTAAGTCCTTTCTTGACCAATTGGCTATTGGGGGCTATGAACTGTGGAAGGATACTATTGATCTTAAATCTGTTTGGGGTTCTAAAAATTGGCAAGTGAAAGGCACGGAGGCTTTGCATCATGCGTGTCTCATCCCAAACCATATGTTGTTTTTGAATTCGACTATTTCACAAACCACCTGCTTTGGATTGGCTACAACTAATAAATTAAATGCTCCTTCTTTTCCAGAATTGGAAGAGTACCGGGGTTGGGATAATAATACCATTATTTCTATTAGAGAGTTACAGACCCTGTTGCTGAATTCTTCTTTGAGCATATCCAGTTTGGATCCTAAGGATTGGCTGTTGTGGCACAGAAGTGCAGATTCTTGCCAACATTGTTTTCTGGGTTTAACCCCTGGCTACAGACAGGTTAGGGTGGATCCCCGTTTTGAGAGTGACCATTCTGTGACTACCTATTCTGCAGGCAAGCTATGTCAGAATTGGCTCAAACACTCAATTCTAGCATCAGTTAAGCTTCATTTGTCTAAATTGACTGATGATGTTGATCTGAATGACTTTGTCAAGGGCCCTGCTTCCGGCAGATCAAAAAGGTGGATATATGCTATTTACAACGATGTTTGGAAACTGTCCCAAATTGAAGCTGCTTCTCGCATACGAGCTATAGATCAAGCTAATTTAGAAAACGTGCTAGCTGTTGTAGATAACAGCATTAACACACTTTCTTTGCGCATTTAAACATTAGATAACATTGTTTCGTCTGTTGTTGATATTGTGCGAGATGATGTCTCTGTTTTGTACCATGGGCAGAATCAATTGCATTCCATTATGCAGTTTGCATGGACTTTGCAAACGTTAAAAGCTGGGAAAGTGCCTTGGGACTACATGAACACGTCCTCATTATTTGCCCTTTTTAATTTGACTGACAAACAGCAGTTCATGTCTATGAATGATGCAATTTTTCTATGTTACATATTGAGAAGTTAGAACCTTTGCCGTTTTTTGTGGCCGAGACAAATTCTGCTGTGTGGCTCGTACATGGGCTAATAACATTACCTTTTCCTCTGTTCAAGTTCGAAGCATGCATGAAGTACTATGCAATTGGCAGGTATGAAGCTCTGGGTACCGCTTATCTCCATGAAGCTTGGTCTCTTCCATTTACCTATAGGAGCCTGAGGGAGGGAAAGTAGGTCTATTTGAATGGTGAAGACTGCACAACAACACTGGACCACTCATTAGTGTGTAGGAATATCCAATTGCATGGCTCGTGTAAACAGAATGCACCTAATTTAGCCTGTATTTTAAAAGGTACACCAACACCTGCTATCATACCCACATTCACATTTCTAGCAAACAGTAGTTATTTACTTTTCAATAATGAAGATTATTGTGGGATGTTAGCTGGAATTCCTTACATCGTTACGGTCTCCCAACGTGTAGTTTGTTGTAAAAATGTAATGTTTCCTCCTCCACATGGGAAGCTGGATGTTTCCTTCTGGCCGTCAATTATGACCTTGAAGGCAGAGTTCAACAAGATGAGTTGAATAAGATAAATACTTTGGCCTGTGAAACATTTGTCCTTCACATGGCAAACACCCGCACAGAAGTGCATGCCTTATTAAATACTGACCTGTCTCTGCATTTCGGGGAGTTAATTCACACTATCTTTAATGCCTCCTCGACAACAGGGCTGGCTCACTTTTTTAAAAGTGTTAGTAGTGGCCTTGTGCCTTCTTTCCAAACTATATTCGGTGTGTTCCCAGTATTTTTTCATTCAATTTTCTCCAGCCTGTTAGGTGGATTTCCCATGATGCCTGCTCTGTTTGGCGGAGTACTTCTACTGCTTTGCTTATTTCAGAATGGATGCACATCCTGTGCCACAAGACGATTTGCCCCGGCTGTTGCTGCTCCGCAACCGAATGCTTAATTTCTATGGAGCGCTGCCTCTTGCTACATTGAGTGCAGTTTATAGATTATTGTTTGATTTTCCTTTTTCACACGCACCCAGCCTGATTTTCATTGCCTGAGCTGCGATTTCGAGTGGGCTCTGGATTTGTGTCACTGCAGTACGGTGTCTCCCAACTCAGATTACGATCAACTGATGAACCCCTTAGTTGCTCATGAATTGCTTTATTTTGGTGGCGGGATTATGGCCTTTGCAGCGATGCATGGAGTCCTGGGACATTGGAATATTTTAGCAGCGGCGCATGAATTCTTGGCACGCAGTTATATTGAAATAAATCAGAGTTGTCCTCTGATGGTACTAGAGGCTCTGGTTATTGAGGAACATGTATGTTCATTCCCGTTATTGAATTGGATGGCTGAAATGCTTTTGGATGAGAACAATGACTTCCTGTTGGAGACTGTTGCAACGTACTGTGCATATAAACTGTTGGAGTGAGGTGCATTTCCAGCACTCTCTCTTTCAGGATTGGAGTAACATGTTAGATATCAGATTTGTTTTGCTTTTTTTAAGGCCTATTGGCTTTGCTATGCCCGAAAGTGATTACTAATTTGAGGTTATATTTTTTTTCAAAATTCAGAGCTTTACTCCCATTTTTTCAGTTATGGCAAATTTGAACTTGATTCTATCTCTTGAACTTGAACTCTGTGTTCCGGCTTTGACCACATTTCTTATCCGTGCTCCGATCAAGGGAGGGTGTAGTGAGGCTGAGCCTTGCATTTCTACAGTGTTAAGTTAGCATGGGCTTATTAGAAGTTTAAATGCCATTTTACCTTTTTGCTTTCTGTTGCACATGACACACACGTTAGTTATTGTTTCACGTTAGGCTGAGAGTTTTGCTTCACATGAGAATAACTTGTTTTTCCACATTGCTAGACTTGCCTCGTAAGCATAGTCTGAACATTGAGTGCCGAGGCCTTCAAAGTTATCAACACTGTTGCTTTTGTTCGAACTGATCAGCGCACGTTCTAGGCACAACATATATGCAGCTGCGGACAGCTTAGATACTGGCGCCTTTAATAATACACTGTGTAGGCATGATTGAACACACTTGGAGAACTTTCGTATGCTGAGAACTGGTGTAGAATTCAATGTGATTCACTCCTGCTAAACTCTGAGGTATGGGGTCGCTATGCAAGCCTAAGAGACCTTCTGTAGTTATAAAATAACCTACTAGCAAGGGAGGGTGAAATATAGGTATATATTTAACCTGTTTCCATTTAGCATTATAACATGCTTTCTCCCTTTGTATTTTTTGGAATAGTAACTATGCCGACAATCTTATTTCTTATCATATGTCTGCTTGTATTAGCTAAGATGCTGCACCTGAGATCACAGCATTGAAATACATATTTTAAACTTGCTCGTGTCTCCCTTTACTCCCTGTTCTGGACTGGTATGAGAGTATAACAAAAGAGTGCTCATGTTTCCCTTCTTACCTGAGGTATCCTAAGTCGCATGTTCTGGGTTGCCTAATCATTGGTGACTTTGCTATAGGACAAAGAGCTAATGTGACACTGATGCTAGTCTGGTAGTGGATTTTGGGTACAAAGGTGAGTTTTGGCACACTGTCATTCACTGAGGTCCTGAGTCTCTGTGCACAGTTCTGTGACTGAGCAGAATCCCTACAACACTTTAAAACATAGAGTAAACATTGAAAAATGCATCAGTATTATCAAATCAGAGCATGGCCGTCATTTTACACTGCAATCCCTGACTAACCTCAGTGCATACATTCACTATCGGTTCTTGAGTACGGCTCCACTAAATTATGTTCCCAATTTGGACCTCTGCCACCAGGCATAGAGCAGAATTCTGGACAGTGTAAAGACAAGCCACCTTGTTGTATCTGATCTAAATACACGAAGAGCGTCTGAGGGACATGAGAATGACAGCAACCGACAAGCCGGGATAATCCATGTTTTTCTCAGGGCCGCATAGGCAGGACAGAAGATGACAAAGTGTTCAATAGTTTCTGGGATAATACTGCAGGATGGACAACAAGGAGTTACAGTAGCATTCGCCTAACTACTTTTCATGACATCCAGTGGGAGAACTCCAATCCTAAATGAATGTAAAGTGCTCATGCCTGTGCGTGTTCAATATCATCCATGTACAAATCAAACTTAAAACAACTTTTTACATTTCAGAATCTGGTTGTTAATGGGCCAAGTGGCCCAGTATCAGTGCAAGAAGAATCATTAAAATTCCAGTATCTTTTTTTGATCCGGGGAACCATTTCTTTTCCAATTAACTGCGGATCATCCCACATGGTCCTCAGCCCTAATTTTAAAAAACATTCCTTAACCTTTTCAAACTAAACCAAATGCCCTGACTGTCTTTCAAGGAATAATACTTCTTCCACAGGGTCCCTTACTGGAATCTGGGTATTACTAGCCCAGAGTCTTATCCAAAACATTAGCACCTTGAGGACAGAATGTGGGTAATAAACCTTAGTCCGAGATCAAGGTTTAGGGGTAATAAAGGAGTATTCACTGGAAGATTAAGAATCAATCTTAAAAATGTATTTTCCATGACCTCTAGCTGATTAGGATGCAACAGCCCCCACAACTCCGCACCATAAAGGGCTGCTCCCAATCCTTTGGCCCAATGTATTTATAAAATGGGAAAAATTGGCGGAAGGCTGAAGGTTTAGCTCTCCTAACTGTTGCACAGTCCTAACCTCACTTTCCCTTGGTGGATTTATAGGGATTAAAAACCATAAACTTTGTTTTTGAACAGTTTATTTCAAGGCCCATGTCTTTGCATGCTATCTCAAGCTCAGTTAACCAGTTCTGAATGCCCCTTGGGCTTTTAAAAATGAGCAGCGTGTCATATGCCAATAACAGAGAGGGTATCTGTTTGCCTGCTAGTTTTGACGGGTCACCACCACAATCATAAAGATCACTTATCAGCCCGTTCATGTACAAGGTAATCATGGTTAGGCTAGCACATAGCCCTGGCGCACCTCTTTGGAAATCATTATGTTATTGGTTAAACTGCCATTGGAGTTCCATCAGACTTTCGCATAATTATCCTGATGTAAGCGGACCAGAAGTTGGAGCAGGCCATGGGGGATTCCAAGGTCCTTAAGGGCAGCCCAGAGCTTAGTTTTACCAATGGAACTGAATGCCATTTTAAGGTCGTCAAACACAACATACAGATGGCCCCTCTTGATCTTAACTTCCTTCCAGACGAGCAGGACAAATCAGAACACCTGAATTAAGGTACTCGTGGAGGCCCTGAAACCCTCCTGCAAATGAGAGAGTATGCTGTTTTCCTCTATCCAGCTCTAGAGATTAGACAGGATCACTTTGCTGAAAACTTTCTGGGAGACATCTATAAGGCTAATGGGCCTGCAATTCGCAGGGTCTCCTTTATCCCCTTTTTTCAATATGGGAATTATTTTGGCACCCTTCCAGGTTGTGGAAAGTCCACCCCTCGTATGATGGCATTAAAAACTGTATGTAACAAAGGGACCCATATATTAGGTTCAGATTTGAACAGGTCACCCAGTAGTCTATCTAGCCCTGGCATTTTCCCTGTCTGTAGTGAGCTAATTGCATTCATAGTTTCCTCTAGGGAAAAGCTGAGTTAATGTTCCACTGCAAGCTCTGAGTTACTATCCCCAGCAAACTCTGTTGACTCCCCCACAGGCTCACGGTCCTTTCCAGAATATAATTTCTGGACGTACTCTTCCCAGACATGTGGTTGAATATGAAAATCTTCTTCACTAACCAACTGGATTGCCCCTTTAGAGAGAAGGTGCCAAAATAACAGACTGTACTTTGTTCTAGATGCATCAAGTAAAATACGCCTATTATCTACCTCCCAGCTCTTTTTCGCTTCATCCTGTATTCATTTATATGATCTTATTTTGCATATTATATCTGACCGTAACCCTTTCTTTACTGTCATTAATAACTCAGTTCTAGCTTGCCTGCATTCCTCGTTGTACCATTAGGCAGTATTCCGTTTGGTCATGTTTGAGCTACACTGTCCACTAAAATAGGGCTTTATACTATTAGTTAAATGCTGGAAGCCAGCCATTAGGCTATCATTGTTAACACTAGGACAACCCAGTACTATAAGAGTCTGGGTCACCTCTTTTTACAAATGAGAGCAGCTTCACCATCAGAGATTACCTGGGGCTATTTGATTCTCCTGTTGTTATTAGTGGTAATAACAGGAACCAATGCCCTGGGACACAGAATGGGAAGGCCAGACAACCTCAGAAACAACGCATTATGTCACTGTCCTCATGGTAATAATAATACTTTATTTGATTTAAAAAAAAAATCATAAAAGGGTGGACTAACCACCATGCAAGCGGTATTTACATCATAAAACAACACAAGATAAACTTTAAATCAAGTTAAAATTATTATCAAGCTCTACAAAGGTAGCGGAAAGAAGGTCTAAAAGGAAAAGAATAAACAAATGGTGTGAGTTCTTGCTTGGGACGCGTTAATTTTGACACGTGATAAAAGGAACAAGTTTAAATGAGTAATGATTATACAAACAAAAGGGCTAGTTATTTTTTCCATATAATAGAAAAAGACAGCCGTTTGGCGAAAAGGGAGGGGGGTGGAAGGGTCTGTTGTCTGCCAAGGCCTGGTCTGTTGTCCAGAGACCTCTGTTGGTGGTGCCCTTTTTTCCAGCTCTATGGCGGCGAGGTTCAAAAATTTTATGGTTTTACATGAGAGTTCTATCCAAGAACCGCTTAGGCATCTTATCACCGCCGCCCTGCAAGTTCTCACCTGGGCTTCTCTTAAGAGAGATTGAAGAAGCAATTTTCTTAGATTTTGAAGAGCCGGGCATATGCATATAAGATGCAGTAGAGACTATGCGCCATTGCCACAGAGGCGGCAATCGGGAGTTGCCCACAGCCGTAGCCATTTGGGAGTGAGGTCTTTGGACGAGAAGTAACCCAGCCTTAAAAGGCTTAATTTCCTTTTATAATGGTCCCTGAAACGTTCTTTCAAATAATCCTGTGGTTTTAGGTAGGTATATGATGGCAAAACGATCCAGGCATGGTTTTTACCAGCCACTGCTGCTTTGTCCATGAATAGTGATGATTGTTTGACTGCTTTCTTGATTATCAGTTTGAAGGCGGAATATGTCATGGGCAAACGCCAAGATTCTTCTAGTTTTAGTGCCTCCAAAGCTTGCCTCAAGATCTTGTATGTTGAGTCTGGTAGCCCGGCCTGTTTTTCGACTTCTAACCAGCATAGATGGGCCAGGGATTCGTCTTCTGCGTCCCTCATACGCCAATAATATTTGGCGAATGCTCCTTGTCTTGCTGGGAGCTGGTTAGTGAGACCGAACTCCAAACGAATTTGGGCTTGCGAGATATGTCTCGGAATTGCAAAAAGAGATTTGAACAGCCTAGATTGGGCGAGATTTAACGCTGTGGCGTCCCGGATTGCCAGTAGTTCAGAGCCGTATGTCAGTGATGGCAGAAATTTGGCGGCTACGATGTTAAGGATGTGGCCGGTGGAATGACCTTTTAATTGCTTTTGAACAGTTTTAAAAGCAAATTGGAGCTGCTTTGCTTTGGATTCCCTCTGTTCTAGATGCTGTTTAAACTTTAAGCGGTGGTCCAGTAAGATGCCCAGGTATTTATAATGATTTGCCTGGATTAAAGGGGTAGAATTTATCCTCCAGACGAAAGATTTTTTTTTTTTTTCCGGAGCCACCGAAGCATATGATGTTAGTTTTCTTTAGATTTATAATCAGTTGTGCATTCGCGAGGTACTGCGATAGTTTGGAGATCAAGCTTTGTAAACCGATGGGGGTTTTTGAAAGGAGCACTATGTCGTCTGCGTATTGGAGACTTGTTATAGGCGAGTGGGCCAGTTTTGGTGGGTCTCCCTGGATGGTGCTTAGGTCACTTTCTAGGTCTGCGGTATAGATGTTAAAGAGGCTGGGGGCCAGAACGCAGCCTTGCTTTAAGCCGTTGGTTGTCTGGAATTTCCTTGTCAGGCGTCGCCCATTTCCTTTTTTCACTTGGACCCAAGTGTCAGTATAGAGCTCGATTATTGCTCCCAGCAACTTTGGCGGCACGGCCCAGGCTTTCATTTTGGCCCAAAGATTAAATCTAGGCACTTTATCAAAGGCCGCTTTTAGGTCCAGGAAACAAGTGTACAGCGGGGAGGAGGTATTGATAGCTTTGTTAACGAGGAGGGTTAACGCAGATAGATTAGTCAAGGTGCCCAGTCCTGGCCGAAAGCCTGTTTGTGTCCGGGGAATTATCCCTGTACTGCTCACCCAGGATTCCAGTTCTACCAACAAGTTGGAAGCGTAGATCTTAGCCTCCACGTCTATTAAGGCTATAAACCTGTAGTTGTTAGGATCTGAGCGGGACCCGGATTTATAGATAGGATGCAGAATGCTGCCTCTCCATGATTCGGGAATGCTTCCGGTATTTAGAATCTGACCGAATAAAGGTGTTAGTTGGCTGGCCCAAAACGCTGGGTCTTTCCTAAATAAGGCGTTGGGAAGACCGTTTGGACCGGGTGCTCCGTCTGCTCTCAATGATTTAATAGTGTTCCAGACTTGCTTTGGTGAGAACAGTTCCATGTCTCCTGTAGTCTTTGATGTTGGTGAATTCCCGGTGGTTTTTGGAACTGGCATTTTGCTCGGGCTGGACCGGGGAAGCTCCTCAAGATGCTCGGTGTTATTGTCCGTAAATGAATTGTACGGGGAGTTGTACAATAGGTCGATGTGACTACTTCAGAGCTGGTCCGTCATGTCTGAGTTAAACTGGCGATGTTTGCCATTTAGCATAAAGTTTATTTTTGCCCAAAAATCTTTCGAATTCTGCAATTTGCTTGCATGGAGTATGGAACACGCTAGTTTTTCCCTGTGCAATCGCTTCGCCAGATTGATCTCTCTTTTTAGTTCTTTTTTTAGAGATTCGATTGTATTCAGGGTGGGTTGTGAGAGCTGGGGATCTTTTTTGCGTTCGGTCCTGAGGAAAGCATTTATTTGCCTTTTTAGTTGGCGCAGTTTCGGTGTGTACCATTCCCCACCTCTTTTTCTTATGGGTTGGCGTCCTCTATTGTTGGATTGATGTTTCTTATTGATCTCCATTACGAAGTTTTCCCACCTTTTGACTATGTCTCTCGATGTTTCAGATAGTTGGAACATTTCGTGGCATGATGCCATTAAGATAGAGAGATTTCCTTTGTTCCAGTTTAACCGTTTTAAATTAAATATTTGTGTATTCAAGGACAATGGCGCAGCCTTCTCTGACTTTGTAGGTTGAATGGTCAGGATGAGGGTCTGTGGAAAGTGATCGCTTTCTACGCGTTCCTGAATCCGGAAATCGCTTATGTGATGGAATAAGTCGGGGTCAACCAGGGTGTAATCTAAGGTAGAGCCTGAGTTCTTAGAGACCCTCGTTAGGGCGGCTGGTCTGTCCAGATGGCCTCTCCCATTTAGGGTGTACAGATGAAGAGCTTCCAATTCAGAGGCACATTTCCTTCCCAATGCACTTTGTCTGCATTGATTGCCCTGCCGTGGCTCGATATGAGCGGGGAGGGTTCCCTCCTGTCCGCGAGTTAGGTTCAGATTAAAATCTCCCGTTATGATCATGTTTTCGCTTGGGTAGGTTAATTTCAGTGTCTTGATTGTGGTGACTAGTTGTTTTATCCTGTTCCCTTTGTGTTTTCCGCTGGGGTGCAAGTAGAGATTCATGATCAGGAGGCCCAGGTTGGGGGAAACTTCCACCTTGATACATTGCATCCATGTTGAGTCTAAGTCGATGCAAGTTGGTGACCAGGTGAAGTCTGTTGAAATGAAGATGGATAGGCCCCCTTTGGCCCTACCGAAGCGTCCCTCCTTCTGGGCTGGGACAAATAATTCTTTGTATCCCACTAAAGGCGAGTTTTTGGTCTGCCATGTTTCTTGGAACAGTAGTATTTTAAATTGGGTTATGAACTCAATAAAGTTGTCTTCCTCCATCTTTGTGTTTAAGCCATTGATGTTCCATGAGCAGATCATGCAACCCTGCTTTTCCCCCATCGTTGATCTACTGTTAGTTCAAGCTGCGTTCCTGTGGGATTGAGCCCGAGTAGCGAGTTGGGGCCTTTCGGGCGTGTCTGCCTCTTGGTGAGCGAATGTGATTGTAATTTTTCTTAGTTGCTGCATTTCCGCTTTGGTACTGCTTCTTAGATCTGCCCCTTTGGTGTTTTTTAAAAGGCTTAATTTTGGGGTTTGTTTCCGCAGCGGGCTGGGGTATCGTGCAGGCCACACTTTTTTTAGTTCAATGCCCCATGCGGCGAAGACCTCCCTATAAGACAAGATTTGATCTGCGATGGTATGGTTGGTCCAAGTTGTGATCGTCGAGTCTGAGCCTAATTGAAGAGGGTTTGGTTTGAACTCTATTAATTCAAGGTCGCTTGATTTTAAGTAACGTAGGCCTGGGAATTCTTCTAGAAGTCTTAAGATGGCCCCTCTATTCAGGATATCGTAGGACCCTCTTGAACAATATTGTGGAATAAACTCGATTTTATTGCTTGACATGGACCGCTTTAAGATTTTTGGTCGACTGCTCTCTTCATTAGGTGGAGGGGCCATTCCTGCCTGGTCGACCTCTTGCTCTGGTGTGTGTGAGTTTACCATCTGTGCACTGTTGGCCAGGTCATGTCCATTGGGGATTGGAACATAAAATTCGCCGCCCTGTGTGTCTCGTGAGTTGACTCCCTTGATCTTTGCGGCATTGACTAAGATAGCTTGGCTGTTGGTGTCCGGAATTTGGCTAGATGAATTCTTGTCGCTTAATTCCGTCCTTTGATTGATGTTTATGTTGATTTCAGGTTCTTGAAATGGTTCTTTACGATCTGGTTTTTGTCCCACAGGTTTAAAGATGCTGAACACTTTGAATGTGTTCTGATTTGTCGTAGTGTTCTGATTTGTCGTAGTGTGACCTGTTGCTCCTTTTGAAGTTGAGGGTGCCTTGGTGAGTGAAGGATCCCTCGACGTGGTCCCTTGCTCTGACATTGTTTTAGTTAGGAGGCGGGCACACTCGGAGTGCTGTTTAACTTCCTCGGTCACGGAATTGTTGATGGATTTTTCCGGAGAGGTTTGAGGGGCCCTTCGGTTGTGTGCTTTTGCGTTTCTGGCTTTCCTTAGTCGCTTCCGTTCTCTCTTTGTAAGCGTTGGAGCCTGTTTGATGTAATTAGCGGTTGGCGCAACATTGGAAATTGGCTCCTGAATTAACTCGGCTGCCTCTATACGGTTAACCAGGTTGTTGTCGTCTAGGCTTGCTGGTGACTTATTTTCACTTCCTGGGGGGGAGTGTGGATAGTCTTGCGATTCCGAGCTCTCTTTACCCCTGCTGGCAATGGTCAGCTTTGTCAGCCTACCGGGGTCCTCTTTGGACTTCTGATTGCCGGTTAAATCACTTGATGTTGTGGTTGTTTCCGTGGGGAAGTCTTTTGACGAATCCTTGACAGCCCCCAGTATTTGGGTCATCAGACTGGGAACTGTGGCCAATTGGTCTATTATATTGGAGCAGTGACAAGTGTAGAACGTGTGATCTTTATTCAATTGAACCTTGGTAATCATGGTATTTAATTCTTGAAGGTTTGCTTCAATCCCCTGGACGTGAGACGCCAGGAGGTGGAGCAGGTCAACTTGGGTGTCCAATTTGTCCGCATGGTAGGACATGGCGACTCCTATGGTTTCCATGGTCTTTAATAATTGCGGCCAAAAGGAAACCGGTTGACTGTTCACTGGCGATTCCCCCCGAGAATGTCTGTGAATGGAGATCGGTGATGTAGCAGAGTAGGCTAAGTGGTGTGATTGGGTGAGATGCTCACGCATTTGGTCGCACCCTGGTCTTTTGTCAGTGCCACTGTCCTCATGGTTTAGTATAATAATGTTAATGACTTGTGGACAAAGGTCAAGGTCTACCATAATATAGTAAATTCTACTTTTAACATTCCCCCTCTAAATGTGAAATTTGCCTCGGTATTAGAGGGTGTCGCCCATTACATGCGTGCACCCCAAACACGAGGGTGAACGATAGTACTTGCTGTCTGACCTTAGTGAATCTTTTGAGGGCTGGTATCTGAAGCCATTTAATACCCCTGAATTGCTCTTCCTCCTGTACTTTTTCCTGTATATGATCTATGGGCTCATATGTCATTATAAAGTCACCAGCTACAATGAGATAATACACTTTACGGGAAGTATCAAGGAAGTTTGAGAGCATTGTCATAGTTTCTGAGGGCTTTTGGTGGCTACTAAACCGGTTGCATACATTATTTAATCTGACATGGGTGTTCCCTTTAAGTGATATCAGAGCTAAGCCAAAGATCTTCTGTGAACCTATGTCTAGGCGATTGATTTGCAAGTCAAACTAGTCTTAACCCTGATCAGCAAGCCACCAGCATGTCTACCTGCTGTTGAGTGTCTAGCTTCAATACTAAACATGGTGTACACTACCCTGTGTGTTGGTTCCGTTGCCCAAGTTTCTTGAAGCAGACATATGCAGCTGCTGTCCACTAACTTGCCCTACTCCGGGTCATTTAATTTGGACCTAATCTCCGCAAAATACCACAATATAATACATACTGGTCGTCACTTAAGCTTCCCTTTGGCAGTTGTCTTGTTAAGGAGTTTTTTCTCATCAAGCCCTGGGTAGGTGCATGGTGATGGTGATCAAGCGAGCCAAATGAGGTATGATTATCTGTGCCATTTAGGATGTTATTTGTGGTATCCCCCTCAGATCGGCAAGCCAAAATCAGTCATGGGCCATCATTGGTTTAACAAATCTTAACTTCAGTCAATCTGGGTTGTCCAGGTCTGTAAGTGCATGGTATCTGCTACTAATGTTAAGTGAGAATTGCTTCTTGCTCATCTGCAAAGACTGGGCTGGTCGGAAGTTTGATGAAATGATTGGACCAAGGGAATAAAGATGTCTATAGAAGAAGCCCAGTTGATTTCCTCGTGCATTTGAGCACATTTCATAAAGGGCTGGAGATCAACAACTAACCACTATGCAGTCTCCTGGAATAGACTTGCACAAGGGACCAACCCATCTTACTCTTCTAACATACAAGATGTTGTGGTAACTAGCGTTTGTAAAAACAGTGTTTCGAGCTAGCCAATGACATAGTTTGTTTTTTAATTGGCTAGTGCTCTCTTTTAAATTGCCCTGGAGCAAGGGGACATTAGTTAAAAATCACTACATATGGGCAACATTCTGGTGGGAGATCCAGATTCACCTCATTTGGAACATCATACACATCAGCGATAATATCTGTTGGAGAAAGTGACTGTGTATTTAACACGTGTCCATTTACATTGTGTGAAGAACTGAGAGCGTTAGGCCTTAGGTTATTCCAAGTGCGCCAACCCCCATTTACATAGTTAACTTGCTTGAGTGCACTATCTTTGATCAGATCTTGTCCCAAGTCATGGCCTTTTCATTGTGAGGTATCCACAGGAGATGGTTTTGTGGATTTGCTACAGTGGTTTACTGCTCTGGTATGATCGCCTACAGATTATTTACCCCCCAGAAGCAGGGCTTGCAAATCCTGTAAGCCCAGCATTTCCCACCCCAGTCATTAGACATTAATACAATTTTCGATACTATCCACATTTGGCTCGAGTTTCCCAAGTCTGTCCAGTATTTAGAAAATATTTTTTGCTAATACCACTTCAAAGCCAATTATAAAGGTCTCTATGTCTTGAGAGGATAGGACTGTAGAATTTGGCAGTATAGAAATAGAAATAGAACCTGTTGCAGTTGTCAGAACTGAATGGATACTTTTGAGTCCCCCATATGCTAGCTCCTGGGATTTTTTCTTTGACCTGGCCTTAGCTCCCAGTGAGGGCTCCAGATGTTTTACATTTTCTATCCTTTTAACTACCGGTCTGGTCATCTGAGAGGCTAGTTGTTTGGTAGGAGACATCACAGGGAAACTGGGAATTACGGGGCAAGCATTCAAATGGCTCAAATCTTTCCTAACCTGCCGAACTCAGAGAGTGCAAATGGGAGATCAACTTTCCGCTGCTAGTTTTGTGACATGTGGCGTTCCCCAGGGATCTGCATTGTCCCCCCTGCTATTCAATATGTATCTACAACCTTTAGTGGAGGAACTCACGCATAGAAACTGTCAAGTTTTTAACTATGCAGACGACACTCAACTGTTAGTCCAACTTGATAACACCAGCCAGGCGCAAGACTCAGTAAAGAATCTCCTTAGATTTACGGTTAACTGGATGGCAAACAACCTCCTGAAGGGTAACGCAGATAAAACTGAGGTGCTTGTCATCACTACACAAGACAGCCGCTGGTGTGAGCTCTTCTGGCCCCCCGAATTAGGGGAGGTGCCTATTCCGGGAATGGTAGTGAAAAGCCTAGGACTAAAAATTGATGCAGATCTGTCCATGGCCCCTCAAGTTTCCACGGTGGTAGGTTCTTGTATAGGCCTACTTAGGCATCTCCGGAAACTTGTACCTATTCTTTCTGTTCCAACACTGCAATCCATTGTGTTCGCCACAGTCATCTCGCGGCTGGACTATGGTAATGCTCTCTATTTGGGTCTTCCGTGGAAGCTCCTTAGGAAGCTGCAGGTGGTTCAGAATGATTGGGCCAGGCTGATCTTCTCTCTACCGAGGAGAGCACGAGCGTTGCCCCTGCTACAGAAGCTGCACTGGCTGCCCATCGAACATCGAGTGCAGTTCAAGCATCTCTGCATAGCCCATAAAGCCATCTATGGAGAAGCCCCCAAATACATTAAATACCGGCTGAGAAAGTACATCCCAGGCAGAGCCTTGCGCTCCTCCAAAGCATGCAAAGTAACTCCACTGAGATTTAATCTTAAATCTAAGGGTGGTAGAGCTTTGTCGGGCCTCCTTCCGCAAATCTGGAACGAGCTACCGGCAACCTTGCAAGGGGAGCCAGTGCTACTGTCCTTCAGAAAGGCGTTAAAGACCCACTTGTTTAACAAGATAACATCTATACCTTAAACTATCTGTGCGGTCGTGGGTGATACACCGGTGGCAGCGTGTTGTGCTCCTTTTTCTTTGAATCAGAAAAGGGGGTGGTGATGAACACAGTGTCTGAATTAAGCAGACCACTCTTACCCAGTCCAAAGATCAGGGCTTGATCCATCACCGTTTTTTAGCTCACTGCACCATCCCAGCTCAGAACCTGGCTACATGCAAATTAGTCTGTTCCTGTCCCAGTGCATGATGGGAACAGGGCAAACCAAACTACCAAGCCAATTCTTATACTGGGAAGGAAACAAGCTTCCGGGGACCGGTTTCTGGCATTTCAGCCGTCGTCGGCCCGGCTTGCTTGAATCCTGATGGTGCAATGAGCAAGGGACTCACATCTGAGTATACCCTTCCACGCTTATGGTGGACAAAATGATTCAGAAAAGGGGGTGGTGATGAACAGAGTGTCTGAATTAAGCAGACCACTCTTACCCAGTCCAAAGATCAGGGCTTGATCCATCACCGTTTTTTAGCTCACTGCACCATCCCAGCTCAGAACCTGGCTACATGCAAATTAGTCTGTTCCTGTCCCAGTGCATGATGGGAACAGGGCAAACCAAACTACCAAGCCAATTCTTATACTGGGAAGGAAACAAGCTTCCGGGGACCGGTTTCTGGCATTTCAGCCGTCGTCAGCCCGGCTTGCTTGAATCCTGATGGTGCAATGAGCAAGGGACTCACATCTGAGTATACCCTTCCACGCTTATGGTGGACAAAATGATTCAGAAAAGGGGGTGGTGATGAACAGAGTGTCTGAATTAAGCAGACCACTCTTACCCAGTCCAAAGATCAGGGCTTGATCCATCACCGTTTTTTAGCTCACTGCACCATCCCAGCTCAGAACCTGGCTACATGCAAATTAGTCTGTTCCTGTCCCAGTGCATGATGGGAACAGGGCAAACCAAACTACCAAGCTAATTCTTATACTGGGAAGGAAACAAGCTTCCGGGGACCGGTTTCTGGCATTTCAGCCGTCGTCGGCCCGGCTTGCTTGAATCCTGATGGTGCAATGAGCAAGGGACTCACATCTGAGTATACCCTTCCACGCTTATGGTGGACAAAATGATTCAGAAAAGGGGGTGGTGATGAACAGAGTGTCTGAATTAAGCAGACCACTCTTACCCAGTCCAAAGATCAGGGCTTGATCCGTCACCGTTTTTTTAGCTCACTGCACCATCCCAGCTCAGAACCTGGCTACATGCAAATTAGTCTGTTCCTGTCCCAGTGCATGATGGGAACAGGGCAAACCAAACTACCAAGCCAATTCTTATACTGGGAAGGAAACAAGGTTCCGGGGACCGGTTTCTGGCATTTCAGCCGTCGTCGGCCCGGCTTGCTTGAATCCTGATGGTGCAATGAGCAAGGGACTCACACCTGAGTATACCCTTCCACTCTTTGAAAGCGCTTAGAGACCAGTGGTGATTTGCGCTATACAAACTATAGTAACAGGGGTGAATAGTATCATTAATGTTTGTGCGCTAGCAATGTTTCTAGGTTCAGTGTCCCCAAGAACACCACTGGGGGTTAGATCCGGTTTGAAAACAGTAAGTAGTCCACCCTCCACAGACAGCCGTCGTTCTGCTATTAAAATGTCCTTGTCAAGGGCTTTGGGGGCCTGTGTCAAAAAACAGTCAAGGGTTTAGTTCTGAAGGCCCTAAGGTGTCCCCTCCTTATCACTCATTTGCTTCCGTTTGGCCATTTTTCGTAGGGTTGCAATCCCTCTAACAAAAAATTTGGACCAGTAATAGCAAAATAGGTTAAAATAGAAACAACCTTACTGGACAAAGATCTGAATGTCCTCGTAGGGCTGGATCACAACTTCAAATTTCTCAAGGTCAAAGAAGGGAGAGCCAAGAGGGTCGGCCCAGCCCAGCCTTCTCCGGGCTCTGACGGATGTGGACAGGCCTGCCCTTGGCCCGGGCACGGCCCAGGCGCGTCTACGGGCGTCCCAAACTGCGGGAGCCCTAAGCTGAATTTCAGCACCTCCTGGCGTGAAATAGGGCTGGCGGTGGCCGGGCACGATGGGGGATGGAGTCCCCTTCAGTTGCAGGCAGGTAGGCTGTGATGGGCTCCCGTGCTGCGGGAGCCCTGAGCTGAATTGGAGAGTCTCCTGGCGCGAAACAGTGCATGCGGCAGCCGCAGGGCACAATGGGGGATGGAGCCCCCTTCAGTTGCAGGCAGGTTGGCTGTGACGGGCTCCCGCGCTATATATGCACCAGCACTATCAGAATTACAAAAGGGGTTGCACAAGTGTCTGCAGCCCCTTCTGTAATACCAAAGTGCCCCTGGGGCACAAGAACCAGATGCTAACTTCTGTAATAAAGAACCTGGAACACTGAGCTAGTGAGGGCATACCTATCACAATGCTTCTGTAGGTAGATACAAAGCAAGCCTTACTCTCAACGAGGGAAACCTATGGATGGGCAGCAGGATTATATTTTATGTACACTAATCTTTTTCTTGAGAGGTAAACCTGCGATGAGATGTAAGTGCTGGAATACATGGCCCTTGCGCTAATCTCTTCTAGCAGCTCCGGCCCCACCTCGTGGTGCAGGTGCTGCAGTTTGTTCAGGAGGAGTTTAAGTGATGTCTACATATGAATAGCTGGAGTAACCAGCTCTTCATAGGATTAAGATCAGAGTGGACTGAACCCTCCCTATAAACTAAAGAAATGATAACTTCTTCTCATTATTAAGCAAATATTTAGCATAATGAACATAGAGAACGTTTAACAGAATATATGTTCTCATTCATGTACTAAGATGTTGGCGAAACTAGTGTCCACAGAGAAATTATGACATGGAACATGTATTTTATACATCATATTATGAATCATATGCAAGCTGATTTTTTTCAGAAATGTAGGACCACAAGCCCTAAAGTCTTCTTAAAGTACCTTAAGGTATGTTCCACAAATACTCTGCTGGAATCTAAACAATATATTCTAAAATGCCACTAACTATCATTTTTGCCAGGGCCGGACTGGAAACCAAAACCGGCACTGGCAAAGTACTCGCCCAGGGGGGTTGGGGGTGCCGCCGAGCTCTTTGCCAGGGCCGGTTTTCGGCCGATTTTGTTACAGGGCTGATTTTGCACCTATGCTGCAAAAACGGCCCTGTAACAAAATCGGCCCCCAGCAGCCCATAATCGGCCCCCACCCGTGCAGCGCACCGGGGTTTGCCCGGTGCCCGCTACGGCCTGTCCGGTCCGGCTAGTTACATTCGGAATATGTATTTATTATCATGTTTTAGAGAGTTTTCTTAACGAACAGTAGGATAACAACAAGGGCATGCTTTATGGCTTCAAGTCCTTAAGTTTGCATTTTTATGATGTTGCAAAGTTTTATCTATTTTATCTTGTGTGGCTTGACTGTATTGACAGCTACTTTTATGCTTTATCTGCTTTTACTCTTTATATTTATTAGAATTAATTGAAATATACACAATAAACGTATTCGACCACTACCCTTGAGTGGAATTAAATATTAAGATATTACCACACGGGGTGTGGCTAGGTGCCTGGCGAGGATGGCGGCACTGACGTGAGTGCTCCGTTCATGCCGGAGTGAACTCGCGGTTCGCGCCTTTCCTCGAAGCTGTAGACGGAGGATTCCGGTGGCGGAAGGCTTTGGGTATGCCATGAACCTACTAGCAATTTGTGTTACTATTCTATAAAGGGTATAGCCCCCACCACTTGTTTATGGACCTATCCCCTTTTGTTCATATGAACCTACTAGCAGCACTTTGACCTGCTGGTCTTTACGTTTTTCTGGCGAAGATTCTCCGGTCGCGGCTCTGTGACGGCCGCGGCCGCCATTTTGTTTTTTCATTTTCCAGCTACGCGTTTACATACACGATATTCTCTTGACCCCAGCAGTTTTTCAAGATGCCTGCAATGCTTCCCCTCATACAAGGTGGGCTGCTTTCTACTCTCTACTGACTTTTATTAATTTCTGAGGCTCCCCTCTTCTTCAATAACGCTATTTACTTCTTCCTCAGTTTTGGCGGCCATTTTATGCTCTCTGATTCCTGTTACCTGGACCTATCGCCTATAATGTCTCCTCTTTATACGCAGTTTAGTGGCTCCAGTTAACCCCTCTTTCTGCATGGTGGACTCCGCTCTTTTATTTTATCCTCTTGTTGCTATTTACGTATCTCAATGCACGTAGATCTCTTTTTGGCATGCTATTTCTTATTTTACTCAGTGGTGGTTAATACCTAATGGGCAGGAACACGGCGGACTGTGATAACAAGGTCCCGAAATGCAACTATATTAAAAACTCTAAGCTGTTCTCAGAATTGGCTCATTTAGAAGCCTCTCAGCCACCTCCCATCAACGCGACGCAGTCTACGATGGAACATCATACGCAGCCCCCGGGGAAAACCACCACTAAAAGGCAAAAAAAGGACCCTCCCTCGCCGTCTAAATCCACTTCGACCATCTCTATGGAACTATTGCTGGAGGAGATAAGAGCCCTCCGCCCTTTCATGGAGGAAACTAATTCTAAGCTGCAAACTTTAACCGACACCTGGTCTCCGATGGATGCAAGAGTCACAACTGTGGAGCAAAGAATCTCCTCTCTTCAGGAATCGTCTACTAAGGTTTCCCACATGCACTCACAGATTTCCTCTCTCCAGAAGCAGGTGGAGGATCTTGAAAATCGAAACAGAGGTAACAACCTGCATCTCTACGGCCTGGTGGAGGGTTGCGAGGGGAGCGACCCCATTGCTTTTTTCAAATCTTTTCTCCCTAAGCTCTTGCATTTGCCGGACGACACCATGCTCAATATTCAGCGGGCTCACAGACTTGGCCGGGCTCCCTCATCTGTTTCCACTTCACCGAGGCCTAGAGGTGTGATCATGTACTTTCTAGAATATATTGACCTTCTAAAAGTTCTCTCAGCAGCCAGAGCCTCTCCTCGTCTCACTTGGACGGGGTCCTCCTTGTTTTTTGCGCAAGACTATGCTAAAGCCACTGCCAGTCGTCGTAAAGCCTTCCCGGATATGAGGTCTGATCTCCATTCCATTGGTGCCAGATATGGGCTCTTTCACCCCTGTCTATTCAAAGTTACCTACAATAATAAAACTACGACCTATGAAGATCCTGCACGACTCCAAAGTTTCTTGAATTCCTGCGGAACTGCTGATATGGATTTCTCTGGTCCTTCCTCTTCCTTCCCTCCATGACTTTTTTGAGCTGCTGATTGTTCTTCCAGTTTGATTCTCCTACCAGTTACTCAAGTTCAATTGTTTTATACCATGTTCTTGTTCGTTTTCTTATGCACCTTTTTCTGTTACTTTTGTTCTGTGACAATTTTTCATGTCCACCTTCTCCTTGTTCATTGTATCGGATTTTTTACACCTCCTTGTTGTTTTTATTCATTTGTTCTCCTGACATTCTCCTCATGTTTCCACAGATTATATTTCGCGTTCCGTGTTGTTCCCCCGGTTGGAGGGTTCACTGACCCTGGACGCCTTGCCTTCTCCAGTTGGCCCTACCCTCCCTCCCTTCACGTCCGGTCCTCTTCCTGATTGTGCTCCTTCACATCCCTCCCTTGTAAGTACGTTGCCTTCCGAGCTTGATGTGTTTACCCTTGCTTCCTCTTTCTCTCCCTTGTCATTTTCATTATCTTTCTCTTGTTCGAAGGTGTCACTTCTTCTTTATTTGCTTACATTTCTCTGTTTCTTCCTCTTTCTTCTCCCCTTATCTACCTACTGGGTTTACTTACCTTGTTCTTTTATCTTTGTATTTTTCATTCCGATGCTCTTTACCTCCTTTTTTCACTCCTTTTTTCACTCATATTCTCACTCTTTCTTCATTTCTTTTTCTATTCCATTTCTTGTATATTCGTTCATTGCTTCGCATCTGGACAATTTCCTTTTCGGCTGGTTTATAGGTATTGTTATTCCTTGCTCATGCTGCGGTCTTGCTCTGTTCTTTTTACCCTTACTACGTTTCTCATTCTCTAACATACACTCATTTTCTCTTCCATCCTTTATTATGTCTTTCACTTCTACTTTACTATTTCCATTCTTTCTTTTCTTATTTTTCTTCGATTTTATACGTTTTGAGGCTCTTTTTTATTGCTTTGTTATTTTCCAATGTAGTATCCATTATTACCTTTAATGTCAGTGTGTATTGTTTCATGGAAAGTAAAAGGTCTTAATTCTCCTATTAAGAGACAGGGAGTCCTATCTCACCTACCCAAACTTAATGTAGACCTTGCTTTTTTGCAAGAAACTTATTTGTCTGAAGTTGAGTCTGTCAAACTTAAGAGAGGTTGGGTGGGTGATGTCTCTTTTGCTCCCGGTGATGGAAAACGCAATGGTGTAGTTATTTTAGTTCGTAAATCTCTTTCTCATTCTTTGAATCAGATCCTGATGGTAGGTGGTTGTTCGTCAAACTTTCCTTAAGGGGTGTTCCTCTCTCTCTTTTCAATGTTTATGCTCCTACAGGAGGTGACCCTATCTTTTGGCATACGATGGCCACCCGTATAACCAACTTCATTGATGATAACTTTATTATGGCAGGGGATTGTAATCAAACTCTTGATCCTTTTTTGGACAGACACTTTAAATCTTTCTTCATTCCCAACAAACCTCACAAACTCTTTGGTCAAGCAGTTTCACAGCACAAACTTGTTGATGCTTCGCGTTTATGTAATCCAACAACCAAAGAGTTTACTTTTTATACCCCCTCTCATCATTCACAATCACGAATTGATTACATTTTTGTTTCTCATCACATTTCTCAGACTCTCACCCACGCAGAAATTGGCCCTATTTTGTTATCCGATCATGCTCCCATTTTGATTAACATTGATGTCTTGCCTAAACTTACTGGGCCTAAGAGATGGCGTTTTAACAACACGTTACTTCTAGATCCTAAATTTACTGCCTCTTTTATTGATTTTTGTAATGAATTTTTTGATATTAATGATACACCTTCTATCTCGAAGCACACTATTTGGGATGCATTTAAGGCCACAGCTAGGGATTTTATCATTGGTTACGTGGCTAAAAAACGAAAGCTTGCTCGTAGGTTTACTAGTGATCTTCTCCAAAAAATCAAGAGTTTGGAACACTCCTATTACACCTCTCATTCACAGGAAAGTTTGACAGATCTTATTGATGCCAAGATGAAATTTAATAAGCAATCCACTGAGGATGCCTCTTTATATCTGTTGAAATCTACTTCGAAATTGTATGCGGAAAGAATAAAGCGATGACAATTTTAGCTCATTATTTAAAAATCAAACACAATAAGTTGAATATTGAATCTGTTTTTGATGTTAATTCCGTTCTTAAACATAAGGATGTTGATATTTTAGATGAATTTTCCCACTTTTACACTGCCCTCTATTCCTCTGAGACTCACCCTACTGCCCATTCTCTTTCTAACTTTTTCTCTAACATACAACAACCTCACAACTCTCCTGTTGACTTAACCTCTCTAGAGTTGTCCATATCTCAACAAGACTTACTTACTGCACTTCAACTCCTCAAAAAAGATAAAGCTCCTGGACCAGACGGGTTCACAGTTGAATTCTACCTTCACTTCTCTAAATTACTTTTACCTAAACTGCATTCCCTCATTGATTAATTCATTGCCCGTGGTAACTCCTCTGGCACTTTCTCTGATGCCCACATTTGTGTTATACCTAAAGAAGGGAAAGCTACTCGACATTGTAAAAATTATAGGCCAACTTCTTTAGTTAACATTGATTCCAAGATGTATGCTAAGTCACTAGCTGCATGGTTATATCCCTTTCTCCCTGACGTACTGGGTCCTGAACAATCTGGGTTTGTTAAGGGTCATTTGTTTACTGACAATACCAGACTTTTGTTTAACGTTCTTTCCAAGTCCTCACGCTTTCAAAACTCTCTAGCAGCAATTGCTTTAGACGCAGAGAAAGCGTTTGACAGAGTGGAATGGAATTATCTTTTCTCTACCCTAAAATGGTTTGGTTTTGGTCCCAAATTTATTTCCTTAATTTCCTTTCTGAATTCAAACCCAAGGGCTGTGGTTTGTGCTAATGGCCTAGTTTCCTCCTTTTTTGACTTAGGAAGAGGGGTTCGACAAGGCTGTCCCCTTTCCCCTTTTCTTTTTAACTTAGCTTTGGAACCCTTTCTCTCCAAGCTTCGTCAAAATTCTAACATCCATGGTTTCCAGACATCGCATTCACACATTAAATTTGCTGCTTATGCAGATGATATTTTACTCTTTATCTCCAACCCTACTGATTCCATTCCCGCCTTCCTTGCTGAAGTTCGTGATTATTCACTAATCTCTGGATATAAATTGAATAATGACAAATGTGAAATTTTACCCTTAACAAAATTCACTTTCAAACCTGACTTTGCTGCTTCCAACTTCACTTGGAGCCCCTCCCATATCAAATACCTTGGTTTGCACATTACCCCCTCCCTTGCTGATACAGTCTCGCTCTGTCTTAATAAATGCACCCAGAAACTTTCCGATCTCACAAATAGATGGCACCCTCTTTATCTTTCATGGTGGGGTCGCCTCGACACCATCAAAATGATGCTTTCCCCTATTGTTCTCTACACCATTTCCAATATTCCAGTCCCTATCCCCACTAAATTTTTCTTCCTTCCTTTGGTTGGGCAAAAAACCCTGCATGTCTCTTTTCAGACTAACTCGTCCCAAATCAGAAGGCGGGGTCAATTTTCCGGATTTTCCAATTTGCCACAAGGCCTTCCTTTTGCGGCAAGCTTCTTTTTGGTTAGAAGATCCTGCTGATGCCTCCCCTTTGTGGGTTACAGTAGAACGTCTCTCATTATCCCCTTTCACTTTTGCTGAATATCTTTCTTTTTCTCGTAAACCACAGCTTCTATCCACTCCTATTCATAGATTTACCACCAAACTACTTTTACCTTCCTCTCCTGACCCTCCCTCCACTGTTGCTGATTTTCTAAACACTACCATTTGGCATAACAAGAGTCTCCTTATCATTGAAAAGCCCTTCTATTGGAAGTCTTGGGGACAAAAGGGATTAATTTGGGTCTCTCAACTTTTCTCTAATTCTACTTTCTTATCTTTCCCAACACTTTCCAATCTTTTAATCTTCCTGCTTCTTTTGTCTGTAAATTCCTTATACTTAAAGAAGCGGTTTTGTCCACTTATGCCTGTCTCTTGCACTCTTCTGCTCCACCTGCGCCTCCTAATCCAACCTCGCAACTCCACTCCTTGTTATGTACTTCTTCTAAAGCCTCTTTCATTTACAAATCTCTTCACACCACCCTTTCACCACTACCAAAATCTAAGGTAGAGGAACAATGGGAATGTGATTTTGCTACTTCCTGGCCCATATCTCTTTGGGATAAATTATGGACCAAACTTCGCCAATCTTCTAGAGCTGCCACTCTCACACAAACACTTTTCTTTATTTGCAATAGACTTCTTTTTACGCCACATATGTTGAGTAAAAAACTCTCCTCAATTTCTGATCTCTGTTGGTCCTGTTCTTCACCAAGTCCAACTCTATTTCACATGCTTTTTTCTTGTACTGTCATTCATACTTTTTGGAAACAAATTTGGTCCCAAATTAATGATATATTCCGCGCCCACATCCCCTTTTCTTTTACTCACATTTTTTTAGGGAGTCTCTCTCCTTGTTGGGCTGATGTTACATTCAAAGCTCAGATCATTGATTTACTGATAGCTGTCGCTTTTCAACAAATTACTGTTAATTGGAAGATATTTGCGAATATCTTTCAGAGCATGGTGGTACAATGTATGTCACAATCATAGACTGCATACTGCCTTTATTTTTCCTCCTCATATGGCAGCGAAACGTACCAATGTATGGCTCCCTGTAACCCTGTACCTTGATGTGTGTGCTAAACGATCATCTCATTTACCTCCCACTCAGCAAGAAGTCTCAAAACCCCCTTGATTGACCTTACCGTTTCATTTGCATTTTATTTTTACTATGTTTTCGTACTATTTATTTACTTTTAAAAAAAATCTTTTTATTATATAGCCTCATTTGCTTCTTCACAGTCTATTCTACTTATTATTATCGATGCATTGCTCTATTTGAATATCATTATTTTTATTATGTTTAACTCGTTTTCTTGTATTGACACCTTTTCTTGTTTAATAAAATTCTTTTGAACTTAAAAAAGATATTACCACACCGATAAGGTGTTTCTTACTGTGAATAATATGATGCCATTGTAATGATAACTCTTAGTAATTAGTAGCAGTTTTTAATTTGATTTGTGTTTTTTACCAGCATTTGGGCTTTCCTGTGGCTAATTTTATTTTTCATTTGTGTTCGGGTGGGCTGGAGGTGTACTGGATTGCTTTGACGTAATTTTAATTAATTATGACAATAAAGAAATGAATCCAGAAAATATATGTCATAAGCAATGGCAAGGTCTAGTGTTGTGGTTGTTTATATTGATCAGCTGGCTGTGTGTTGTGTTCAATTGGATGTTCTGGAGACGCAAATCACCTCCAACCCCCAAAAACAGCAATCTTGAAGCTTTTCATTTTGAAACACTGTGCCCATGTTAGTCAAAAGAAACTTTCCCAAATGGATTCAACTTCACTTAATGATTAAAGCGCACAACTAAGAAGACGGACTAAGGAGACCGGAGGGCACGCACGCTGTGAGAAGTTGGCCTGGTATATGATGTCCACTAATTAAAGTGACCACCTTGCACCAGTCCAAATGACCCTTATGATGTATGAGATCAGAAATACCCTTTAGAAAGCTCAACTTTAAGACAGGACAAGAGCGGGATTATTATATTGTTTTAGTCATTGTCAATCTTAATCTCAATCTCAAGGATCTTGTTGGGGCTTATATGGCGACACTGCATGCTCAAACTCAAGTGCAGATAGAACAGAAAATGTCTGAAACAATCTCGAGGATTCCTATAAGTAAAGCACTCTCGGAGGATGAAGCCAATGATGTGGGTGAAATGGATGAGATAAATGAGATCAATGAGCCGATTGAGCCAAAAGAGGCGAAAGAAGCGACCAAAGTAATAACAAAAAACGCGGCGACGGTGGATCATGGAAGCAGCTCAAAACAACCGGTTAGCCAACAGTTAAAAAATAATTGCTCCACTAGAAGACCTGAAACTAGAGGATTGAAGGCACAAGAATTTAAAGAGGCCAAAAATGGAGAGGATGGTATAGAGGGCACTACCACTAGCAAAGCAAAACATAAAAACAACCTGGAGAAAAGCAAAAGTAAAAGTCAAAGCAAAAATGCCCTGAAAAGCGCTGAGAAGGAGAAGGGGAAGGAGAAAGATGGAGAAAGGGGTAAACAGAAGAAACAAGAACAGTTAAATGAATGCAACGAAGGAGATAAATTTGATGACCAAGTTGATGACCAAGTTGATGAAAAGATGGAACTTTTGCTTAAAAAAGCTAAAAGAGTGCAAACTATTAAAAATTTGAAGGCTGCTGCAAAGTTAACGGGGCGGTGTGACGAAACACAACCAAGGATATCTAACATATTTACGCCACTCACAAAGGAACCCTTTAAGGAAGGCGACAAGGGAGATGATAGTAGTAGTATCCTTAATGACAATGGGAAACTAAAGGACGTAATGAACAATAAGAGATCCAGTCATGGAACAAATCCAACTACCACAGGGGCAGAAATGGTGGGATTGGCTACAGATCTGATTGATCAAGAACGGGACTATCTGGAGGCTAACGGTCAAATCAAAGCTGGGGATAAAGAAATGGAAGCTGGGGGCGAAGATGCGTCAGAGGAATCTAACTCTGAAATCTATGAAACTGGGGTTTCAATCACTAGCGATTTTGAAAGCGAAATTGGAGACGCAAAAATCAGACTGCTATGGCCGATGGGTCTTGGTGGAGTGTCAGGCACAGGGCTTTAATTTCACACTATGTTCAGTGTATGCTCCAACTGTAGACGACCCGGAAGTTATGGACTCTGTTAATACACAAATAGCCAACTGGCCTCTGCCATTAGTAGTTTGTGGGGACCTAAATATCAATGGCCTGAATGGTTTGTGGAAGAACGATCCGGGGAAGTTCTTCGGTCGGAAGAAGAAAAGCCACAGGGCATTGATTCAATTGATGTGTGATAACGGTCTAGTAGATATGTGGGAGTTGCAAAATAACTTAGGGAGTGGTAGTACATATTATTCTGCCCCTCATAAGGCTTTAGCAAGGCTAGATTACTTTTTAGTATCACCAGCAGTAGCCTTTATTGCAAAGATTAGCATATTCCCCCGGGTAATGTCTGACCATAACCCGCTTATCTTAGATATATCAATTTCTGCCCAACAAAAGAAGGTGACAAATTGGACATTTGAGAGAGCCCTGTTACAGGAGCCGGCGTATATTGCCTTAATGAAAGAATGGATGAGAAATTTTTTGGAGCTAAATAAAGGCTCTGCCCCCCCTGCAGTGGTGTGGGATACGCTGAAAGCAGGAATAAGGGGGAGACAATTAGGTACTCAATTAGGCGGAACAAGGCAGAGAGGGAGGAAGTAGAAACGAGAATAAGGGCAGTCGCTAGATTAGAACAAGAACTAAGCAGTGCAATCAGGGTGAACCAGGATATTGTCAGAATAACATATGAGCTTGCTATGGCTAAGGCAGCGGTTGGGGAGCTATTCGCGTCTAAGGCAGCAGGGAAATATCTGGCATGGAGAAAGGACCAATATGAGTATAGTGACCAGATAGGCCAGATGTTAGCTGTTCGAACTAGGCAGGCTGCTACTAAGGGGGATATCTCTGAGATCAGGCCTGAGAATGGAAGAGTTGCAACAACACCGGAAAGTATTTGTGCTAGCTTTCGGGACTACTATCAGAGGTTATATGAAGCCGATCATATGGTGCCTAGTGAGGATATAGAGGGGTACTTTGGGAGTGTCATGCTAGAGAAGCTAACGACAGAGGATAGGGGGATTTTGGAGATAGCATTCAATAAAACGGAAATGCAGAGGGCAATCTATGACTTACCATCAGGTAAAGCGGTAGGCCTAGATTCTATACCCCTGGAATTTTACAAAACATTTTTACCCGAGATAGAAGAAGAACTATTTGAGATGGTTGCAAATATACAAGAGGGTGTGATACCCCCGGAGTCATGGGGAGAGGCAACTATGATAGTCTTTCTGAAAAAAGATAAGCCCCCAACCAACCCTGGGTCGTATAGGCCGATAAGTCTAATGAACAGCGATGTGAACATTTATTCAAAGATGCTGGCAAATAGGCTAGGAGCTGTAATTGGGAAGATCGTTTCTCCATGGCAGCACGGGTTTATCCCTGGGAGAGGAACGGCGGCGCATGTTAGAAGAGTGCTTACGTTATTCGATGGTACTGCATCCTCACGAGACCCTATGGCTCTGATTCTTTTAGACGCTGAGAAGGCGTTTGATAGGGTCTCGTGGGGATTTCTTTGGGCTGCGTTGGAGAAGCTGAACCTGGGGACGGGTTTTCTGGGGGCTCTGATGGCTCTATACCACAATCCAAGAATAAGGGTTAGAACCATGGGGGAGCTGAGCGGTATAATAGATATTGGACGAGGAACTAGGCAGGGGTGTCCCTGCTCCCCGTTACTCTTCGCTCTATATATCGACTCATTTATTAGGAGGATAGAGCAGAACAGAAACATCTTGCCCATAGCATTGAACAATCACGAAACTAAGATCCTAGGGTATGCTGATGACCTGGCCATAACATCGCGCGATCCAGTGTCAGCCCTAAAAGAAATAGAACATGAAGCTGCTGTATTTGGAAGACTGTCTGGGTACAAATTAAATGCAAATAAGACCCAAGTGGTAATAAATCAGGAAATATCTTTAGTTGATCAAAGAGTAGTAGAGACAGCAGTATATCTGGGGGTTCGTATAACCTCAGATCTTTCTAAAGTAGTGTCAAAGAACTTAAGCCCCATCATAAATAAGGCTAAAACTGATTTTGATAAGTTGAACAACCTACACCTAACAACAATCGGTCGTTGCAATGTTATTAAAATGGTGCTTTTGCCAAAGGTGTTATATTTATTTAGGACCATACCGCTAATTTTTAACAATTGTTGGTTCAGGGAGTTAGAGAAGGTGACAAATAGATTTATTTGGGCTAAGGGCAAAACACGCCGCAGTCAAAAAATGTTGTCGCTCCCAAGAGAGAGAGGTGGCCTGGCGGTACCGGACTTTAAGGCATACTATTGGGCAACGGTCTTGCAATACATCAGAGGTATGCTGGGGGGGAGTGTTATAGATAGATGGAGAGGTAGAGATGGTGTCCCAGACATATATGAACTTGTAGTGAAAGACTCCAATCAATGGCTACTCACATATGAGGAGAGGAGCTATTACAAAAAAGTAAGGTTTAAGACTTTGGTGGCCGCAAGGTTAGTCTGGTCTGGGATAAGGAGAAAATTAAAATTAGGGAGAATGAATTATTATACCCCTCTATACGGGAATCCATCGCTGCCGGGGGTATTTCATGACTCCGTTATGAGGGGTTGGGATGCATCAGGGGTAAAGACTATTGGGGATCTTATAGGGGCAGCCGGTCTGATCACTTTTGAGCAGGCACAACGCTTATATAAATTAGGGCGTAGAGATTTTTTTAAATACCTACAAGTGAGGTCATCTTTGCTAAAGAAACAGGGGGGGGACATGAACTTTCAAAGAGTTGAGCTGATGGAATGTGTAAGGGATGAAGGGGGATCCTCTATCTCGCAACTATATGGGGAAATTTGCAAATATAAAGAGGATGATTGTGGCAGAATGTATGAGAAGTGGAGAGGCAAACTAGGTCTAATAGGAAATGAGGCAGAGAGGTCATTAAAACTGTCAAATTCGGTGCTAAGAGTGGCCAACCTACAGTCTCAACAATATAAGACTTTGTTTGAACTTTACTATACTCCTCATAGAATAGCGCAGTGGGGGGGAACATACGGGTGCGTCTGTCCAAGATGCCAATCCACGCAAGCAGACACAATTCATATGTTTGCATCAAGTCCCTCGTTAGATGTGTATAAAAAATCTTTAGAACAATTTTTTGCTGATTCACTGGGGATTAATTTATTTTTGACTGATGAAGTTATGATTTTGGGTGTAGCGCGGGAGGGTGTAGAAGTTCTCCACCATGAATTTCTGTATTTAGCTATGACTCTCAGTAGATTATGCATAGCCACACTCTGGAAGGATCCCAACCCCCCAACGCTACAGCAATGGATCTCTCGGGTATTGGCCATATATATCTTAGAAATGGCCCTATATGAAAAAAGGGGGAGGGAAAAAAAAGAAGTTGGACGGAGGATATGGGCCCCAATAATTGAATGGAAACGAAGGCTGGGTGAGATATAAGCTGAAATAGGGGGAAAGTCTAACGCAACTAAGACTGTATGATATTTCTTGATGATGGTTTTCTATTGTTTTTGTAAGGAGTTTTCTCTTTCTTATGATTTACCTTTCCCAGACCATAGCTCTTTATGTTACGTTTTTGAAAAATATTTTATTTATTTGTTTTGAACCCGAAGATAATGCTTTCTGAACTGTAAGGTACTTTTGTTTCTCTGGCAATGTCTTATGAATTTGTAACTCTGATGTTGATGAAATAAAAATGTATTTAAAAAAAAAAAAGAAAGCTGTCTTCATGGTAGCTGTGGAGAGCAGCCTTCAGGCTTAATCTTGGAGGAATGTAAAGCAGCTTGTTTTACCAGAATATCACCTCCTGAATTAATTAAATGAAAGGAGAACCACACAGTAGTTATATAAAAATATGTATTTATTAGTATAACACTCTATTATCCTCTACACGAGGATAGAACAAAAAGCACACAATACGAGATCAATAGAACAGTTGCAAGTAGCACAATCCACAGTGGGCCCCAGGTGGAGAACAAACCATACACTAAAATAGTGGGATAACAACAATGACTCGGGTCAAGACAAGGTCTGGAGCATGAAGAATAGCTGGGACCCCATGGAACCACCCAAGGTGAGTAGATAGGGACCTCATGGAGGTAGGGTGCAGTGTTCTAACATGACCGCAGGCTCTGTACAATTCTATGGGGAAGTTGCAGTTGCAATTTTATAGTTTAAGGACCCTTCTAGGAGGACTTTGAGGAAACCCTTTGGAACTTAAGAGGTTAAAGAGCCACCCCACCCGTGGATACCGTAGTACCGTACTCACCTATCCCAGAGGAGCCGGGTGCATAGGTCTGGAGTGGTGTCGGGAAGCGCTGTCATTCTCAATGGAGGACTGTGAAGAAGTACTGCTGCCGTGAAGGTGAAAAGGGTCCGATGGAATCCGATCCTGGATTCTGGAAGGGAGCCTGAAAGCAGAGGGGACAGAGTTTGGGTCACTACAGAGTGACCAGGGGCTCGGTAGACGAATGCCCACCAATGTTGGGTGCTTCAGGTGCGAAGAAGAGATGTTTCACTCTGCTGCCACGAGGACCAGGAGATGTTGATGATGATCAGGAGCCAGATGCAAGCTGTCCCATAAAGCATGTCGAGTGTTGAGGGGTCGGTGTCAGGCTGGCACACCAACAAGCTTTAGCAAAAGCAACCCATGCAGGAAGGTCATGCAGGTTACTTTGTGGACCAGCAAGGTCCAGAGGACTCACCAAGCAATGGGGAGTCAGGGCACATCTGGAGCAACCAGGAAAGCCCAACAGAAATCAGGATGACCCTCAGGAGGACCCACAGATCAAATGACCAGAAGTCGCAAGGGGACCTCAAGTAAGATTGCAAAGTACCAGCCCACGGAGCACTTGATGTGAGGAAACCGGAGTTCTCTGGTGCAAATACTGCTCAGGGTCAGGACTAAAGGTAGTCCAAGGCACAAGCCTGGGAATTGCCAACAAGCATAGGCAACCGCAAATAGACCCGGTTTACAGGGGTTTGGGTTATGTGGACCCCCGAGGGATACTGGCCCCAAATTTGCTGAAAGGGCAGATCAACCTCGGGGGACCTTTGTAACCCCCCCTTCTGTGTTGATGAATTCGTCAGATTCCGCAGGAGCTCAGGAGCAGTAGACGGGTCAGTTGCAGTGAGGTGCCTGCGAATGCAGGGGAGTGATTACTTCACCCCAAGGTAGATTCTTCAGTTGTCCTTAGTGCTTGTCATCCTGCCCAGAGCCTGTATGGAGCAAGGGCGCAGACAACACTTTCAACGGAGAGGGAGACAAAGTCGGGCCCAGTCGAAGGCCAGCGAAGTCCAGAGTGTCCAGATGGTGGAAGGTCAGTGGTTTCTTTTTGTCGAATCTTGTCCACATAAAATCTAAAGACTTATGGCCAGGTAATCCCTTGTGTACTCACAGGAAAGAGTTGGACATATTGAGGGGACCCTCCTAGGGGAAGGGCAAGACAGAGGAGAGGTTACTTCCATGTCCTTTGTCGAGTTTCGCGCCAGAGCAGGAGCCAATGGCGTCCAGAACTGGTTTGAGCTGGACTGTTCACAGGGATACCAAATGTGCCCCATGTGCAGACTTTCAGGCATTCTCAGAGTGCACCCACCCAGCCCCAATACACTAAATCCTGTCTGGAAGGTGGTCACACATTCCTGTGACAGGATGCCTATTGTGCTGCCTTCCTCTGCTCGAGCTTGGCTCAGCAGCAGAAGGGCAGAAATGTGTCTCTGGTCTGCAGCATCCATTTGGTGCTGTCTGGGTCGAGAAGGCCATCACCGGATAGACCAGTGACTCCACAAAGCTCGCTTCAGAAGGGTAGAATCATACCTCCCACACCGGTTACCAGTGTGGAGGTATGAGTCCAAAGTTTTTAATAACAAACACAATATGTTTCTATGCGTCCGTTTTCGAGATAGCATTTACCGAGAGGTTATAATGCACCACTACCTATATGTCTGGTGGCTGAGTCATAGACAACCCGGGAGAATGGTCCCCGAAGGCTGCAGAGAGTCTTTGCTAATGCATGGGCACCCTCTCACTTCAAACCCAGAACCCTGCCTTCAGGATTGATAAGGCCTACTATAGGGAGGGGTGACTTATACATTTTAAGTATAGTGAACCTATATCTAAAGTAAGTGGTGCAAGCACCAGCTTACACAGGTTGGAGTAGCAGACCTGTAGTTCAATTTTGCGTGGCCTCTCATGAGTGGCATAATACATGTTTCAGCCCATGGGAGGCCTCCTGGGGTACCTATGCCCTGGGTACATGGGTACCATATAATAGGGACTTATAAGGGTACCCCAGTATCCAATCTAGAATGTACCAAAGTACATGCATGACAATTTAGAGGAGAAAGTAGATAGACTAGGGTCCTGATTAGCAGGATCCGAGTCAGAATTGTCAAAAACAGTGCAACATCAAGCAAAAAGTGGGGGTAACCATAAGAAGCAGACCTTACTTTCTTACACACGCCTTTCTAGCTCCCCTTACTTTGTTACTAAGTAAATCGTCTGTGGCGAGATTCCACATCCCATCTGAGCATCAAGGAGCCCAAGACAGCATTGAAAGCAGGGGCTGCCATCAATGATGCAGAGACCTCCATGAATATTACATTTGTGCAAACCTCGCAAATGTGGAGTATGAATGGCACGAGATGAAAAGTTCTGTCTGGGAAACCTAAAAATATACAGATTTGAATGCAAGTGTGGGCAAAGACAGATCCGATGATAAAAAGCTCTCATCCTAATTTGTGACAGGCAATTTTTTCGGGGATGGCGGGGGCGGGGCTAAAAAGATACCTTTTTCTATGATGGATCTATATCGCACTCTGCAACATAAATAAGATTATTGTAATTCACCAGAAGGCACAGTGGCTGCATCACTTAGGGTACAGTTAATTGCATGCCTGTCAGACCACAAGATGACAAACAGAAAGCATGCTTTGTCTGTTTATAGATCCAAACTTCTTTCTTGAACTGCGCACATCTTCTGTGAGTGCACAAAGTAACAAGAAAAACAGCCGTGGGTGCATGCAGCACGACAATGCAGAGCTGCGGTCGGACCTGGCGCTTAATCTCCCCGTTCCTGTTAAATAATGAATGTGCCCTTAACTGGTGACCTTCGGGTCCCGTTTGCACAATGTAAAACTACAAAGAAAACAACGTCTGACCTGCAATAGCCAGATGGGAGAAGGGAAGAGAGGCCATCACGCGCTGTACTGTGTGATGGCCGACCAAAATGCTCTCTGATCGAAACCGCTGGAAAGAGAGTTAAATATACAAAGGAGGGACTTTAATAGAAGTGCACCAGTAAGAAACCAGCATTTTTAAATGCTGCTGCTAACAGCCAATAGCAATGGGTGGGTTTGCCAAAGCCACTCAGAGAGATACAACAGGTCACTGATGCTCGATTTAAAAAGGGCTGAGCTATTGCTGCTGAATGCCCTTATTGTTCAAATTACTTTAGAATAGATGGGATTTGCATGATAGTGGCATGTACTTTGCATGTGTGTCACAATCATGCTGTCTGGCCAGGGGGTGAAGGGGGAAGTACAGGAATCTCTGGCCATTAGGGTTCAGTGTGTCTGTAAGTAAGTAGACATGAGTTAAAATACAGCAAAGCCATGCGAACACCTTGAGCGAAAGTACAGGCCAAGTAAAGGAAAACATGGCTTTTGTAGGGGAACTTTTATCTTGACTAATTGCTATTACAATGGATTTTTACCAGTTGCTGGAGATTGGCAATTGTGAACAGCAGTTTGTGTTAGAAACAACTAATCAGGCTGAGGTGACAATTATGTTGGCTTGGTCTCGCAGTCAACAAAATTAGACACTAAGAGATTTCTCATCTCCAGTTTTGAATTCTATGAACAGTTGCGTTCTCTTGTAAGTGATGTTTACATCTTAGGAGTTATCCAAAGCTGTGGTAGTAGTAAAAAGAATAGTAGTTTATTGTATTGTAATTTTTCATGAAATATCATCCCCAGATAGTTATACCAGGTGGCTGCTTCCATAACCTTGTCCCCCGGTAACCATGTAAATGACTTGGACTTCCTTCCAAATGTAACAATTTTAATTTTTTTCATATTGATGGTTAAATCATTTGAAATACAATAATTACTAAAGACCTGCGTCAGATTTGTCAAATCATTTGCATATAGGAGACACAATACGTTTCTACCCTTCTTTTTTGGTGGGAAGGCGTTTGCCTCCATCAGAGCCTTTGTCAGGTCTGCAAGGAATAAGGAGAATAACTTTGGAATCAACAAGCACCCTTATCTAAGGCAATTATCCAATGCAATCCTTCTTGATGCCGACCCCTTCGTGTTCGGTTCCACCAGGGGCAAATTCTCCAGTTCGAGTTATTTTAGGTTCACCAGAAGACAATTGGGCACACCCATATTGCACATCATAAACTCTTAGAATTAATGAGGTCAAACACTGAGCAGAAATCTACCACGCAACATAATAGATTACCTTCTGCCCCATTGCCCACAAACGAAAGCAGTGATCAATCATGTAATGACCCTGTCTGATGCCTCCTTGTTCAATGTGGACCAAACTATTGCTCTCCATCCACTCCTTCATATACCTCAAGATTCCGTTCGTGTAAAGCTTGCCTCCCACATCTGTGAGGCTAATCAAATGGAAGTCACTAAAGTCTGATGGGTCCCTTTTCTTGAGGATTGGTTTATTTACTGCACGTTTCCAACTAGACATAAATATTCCAGTTCTGGTTACAGAAATAAACACCTTCTACAAAAAGCTTGCCCACCAGATGGAGTATGATTAAACAATATCTCCTATCTGGTTCCGCCTCCTTTGCCAAATTGAGGGAAGATATTATCTTTTTCAATGAATGTTCATTCAGATAATTAACAAGCCCTCTTTTGGGCAGACAGAAATGTACTGTTGATGCTTTTAACGTTGCTGGAACAACACTTATTATGTGGTGTGAACGTCTCTTGCAGGGAAACGCTGCTGGCTTGCATTGCTGCGTGAGCACAGTGCAGCGTTGCAAGGAATTGATGCTACCTGGGAGGACATCTTTAGTCCATTATTAGTCCAGCTATGGGCCTGAGGCCTGCACTTCGAGAAATACAATCGAAAATACTTAAGTAGGATGATGTTTTTGTTCTTGATATTCTGATATACAGCCTTAAGGACTTCTGTGAGCAGAAATGTTATGGCAAACAAACATGGTCGTTGTTAGATTACTGTCACATTGTCAGGTGAAAAAATACCCTCCTGAAATATTATCGTATCCAGAATCTCGACTACTGCAATATATAAACGGCCTCATTTATGAAAAATGACGCATCGTGCGTGAAAACAGCGATGCGTCACTTTTCATTGCGCCCTCCTTGCAACACCAATGATGCGTCATATTTACAGTATGACGCATCATGTCGCAAGGAGTTACAGATACGTCAGTATTTCTGACGTATCTGTAGGCGCAAAAGTGACGCATTGCTGGAGTGTGTGACAAAAGTGAAGCAACTCCAGCAATGTGTCCTTTCACATGGGGCAAGCCCCATGTGAAAGGGCCTGCGTCAGTCTTACGCCTGCTGTGAGGCAGGCACAAGATTTTGACGCATTTGACTCCTAGAAGTGCCGAAGTGGCGAAGTGGCGAAGTGAAATCTCATCGATTGCACTGCGTCACTTCCATGACCCTTTCTTGCGTTAATACGCCCCCCTTGCATACATTATACCTGGCGCAGGTATAATGTGGCGCAGGGGTTTACAAAGTGACGCATCTACCTATCTGTCCTTTCTGGACAGACCGAAAGGCAGAGGAGGTGGAATTGCGATCGCCTTTAAACAACATTGGGCTTGTAAACTTGAACCAATCTGCTTGACAAGTTGTGAGGCGGGCTTTTTCACCATAACAATTGACGGTAACATGACTCTAAAAGGCTTGCTAGTTTACCGCCAACCAGGTCCTATGTCCAGATTTAAAGGTAATCTTCTAGAGTGTATCACTGAAACAGCGTTAAGAAGTGATACGTTTCTGCTGTTAGGTGACTTAAACACCCATCTAGAGGATCCACTAGACAAAGGAGCGATGGAGCTCCGGGAGGAATTGCATACCCTACAGTTAGAGCTCAAGGGACAGCTTCCCACACATAACCGTGGGCATCTGTTAGATCCCATATTTGCCACCTGGGAGGATGTCCTGGTTGCACCCCCAGAGCCCCTGCCCTGGACAGATCACTTCTTTGTCCCATTTGTTATTCACCTGCCTAAGCACAAAGCTTATGCCTCCGCCCCTCTTAATTACCCTCGTCGAAGGTGGGCAACATTTTCCCTGCCAGAGTTTAATAAGGCTCTCATTGAGGAAGGGCCCCCAGGAGGCGAGGATGTGGCAACGGCAAACAAATTGCTTAATGACCGCATCATAGCCGCTCTGGACCGCACAGCCCCTTTGGGTCGGCCAAAAAAAGGTACCCACAGACAGATAACTGCTCCCTGGTTTGGCGAGGCATTGCGCCGCGCCAAAAGGGACTGTAAACGGGCAGAGAGACAATGGAGAGTGGCATATGATGATTCGATGAAAGAAGCCTATCATATCAAGAGACGTCTCTATCATAATAAAATGCGTATAGAGAAAGCTACATACTATGCAGACAGAATCCAGAGGGCAGAGAATTCTGCCAAGGAACTGTTCAGCATATATAAGTCTCTAGCCACCCCAAAAACTGTAAGTTTAGACAAAGATCATTCAGTAGCAGCATGCAATCGCATCGCTACTTATTACGGAGATAAAGTGTCTAAAATCTACGCGGCCTTCCCCGAAATACCTCATGCAGCGGAAGAACCGATAGACCTAGTAGCAGAGGAAGATGATCGAAATCAGCTGCTTAACTTTATCACCCCCTTGCCGGAAGAGCTAATTAAAATTTGCAGATCTGTTAAATCCGGCTCTCCCCGAGATCCTGCACCCCCTAAAAGATTGAGTGACAGTTTGGAGACCCTGGAACCCTATATCAGGCATGTGCTAGATGTCTCCTTCCGATCCAGTTTAATACCTGAGGATTGGAAACAGGCTGTGGTGCTTCCCCTCCGCAAGAAGCCCAGCATTAGCTTTGAGAACCTGGACAATCTACGCCCCATCTCCTTGCTGCCTTATCTCTCTAAGGTAGCGGAGAAGGTGGTAAATAAACAGCTAATGACATATGTGGAGGAAGGCAACCATCTTCATCCTACCCAATTTGGGTTTCGTCCCCGTCACTCTATGGAGTCCGCCCTTCTGAGGGCCACCGAAGCTCTCAGACAGGGTGCCGACGAGGGACAAACAATGGCGCTAATTTTATTAGATCTCAGCTCCGCGTTCGACACTGTAGCACATTCCATCCTGCTACAGTGTCTGAACAAGGTTGGGGTGAGAGGGGCAGCGCTGAAATGGATTTATTCATTTCTTACTGGCCGGGGTTTCCAAGTGAGGCAGGGTGACCACTACTCGGAGCGAATTCCTTTGGACCAGGGGGTACCGGAGGGTTCGTCCCTGAGTCCAACACTTTTCAATCTTTATGTCGCTCCGATTGCCACCTTAGTAGAGAGCCACGGCCTCAGCTTGGTGTCGTATGCCGACGACACGCAGTTGGTTATCTCCCTATCGCGCGCACCCGGTCTTTCGGCGGACATCTTCAGAGCATGCATGCAAGATCTTGCTGCCTGGATGTCCGCCAATTGCCTCAAGCTCAACGGAGGCAAGACCGAGGTGCTGGTCGTGGGGGGTTGCCAGTCTGCGTGGACGTCGGCATGGTGGCCATCTTCTCTGGGCCCAACACCCATTCCGTGCCAAAAAGCGAGGAATCTGGGCATATGGTTTGATGTCGCCCTTACCTTTGGCCCTCAGATCAACCAGGTGGTCGGACTATGCTTTGGGACCCTTAAAAGCCTCAGGAAGACTCTGAAGTTCTTGCCTGTGAGAGCCCGACAAACCTTGGTACATGCACTAGTCACATCAAGGATGGACTATGGCAACCTTCTCTATTTAGGTACCTTGGAGAAGAATCTCAGTCGCTTACAGGTCCTACAGAATGCCGCTGCCCGATTAGTGCTCAGACTACCCAGAAGAGCTGCTTCTGCAGCGGCCCTCTGGTCTCTGCACTGGCTTCCGGTCAGAAGCAGGGTAGAATTTAAAGCACTCTGTACGTGCCATCGGATCATCAATGGGAGATCCCCCCTCCCCCTGCAAGAACTTCTGACATCTTATGAGCCCCCCCGATCCTTGAGATCTTCCGGCTCTGGACTCCTGGTTGTCCCTAAGGTGTCCAGAGCACGAATGGGTGGAAGATCTTTCAGATGCCTTGCAGCTGCTAGATGGAACAAGTTGCCCATGACACTGCGATTAGAGCCATCTGAATCAATTTTTAGAGCTAAGCTGAAAACTGCTCTATTCGCTCAGTAGGTTTGCCGCTTCTGTAAGTCCAGTAATAAAAGTTTCTCCTCAGCGCGGGGACACGCCGTTGTTGCGTCACCATGCGCTTTATAAAACTCCCTAAATAGAAATAGAAATAGAATAGATGTGTCACTTTGAAAATATGGCGCAACAAGGCGCATTTTTTATGCCACTGGTGCGTCACAAAACGTGACGCACCCGCACAGTAAATCTGACGCACAGCCTCATAAATGAGGCCCAAAAGGTTTACGCCATTGTTGCATTTTTATGGAGTAGATGCAGTCTTTTCGCCATACTGCTGAATAATAGGCTCCATTCACATACATCTCCTGGAGTAAGGGGACAACGCGCAAAGGCCTTCAAGAGGCAGCGACTCCAGCACTCTTTCATATGGTGAAAAAAAAAATGCAGATATAAAAGTTTACACTAGTTAGTTACTTTGCTTGCTATTCATGCATCCTTATTTAAACTGGAAAAAACCAAAGAGCTTTTCCGTAAATGGTGTAGGCACACAATGTCCAAGTCCCTTATTAAATATGCACGTATTTGTTTGCGTTGCTAGGAGTGCTGTTTGAACAAAAGGGAGCAGGAAAGGTCATATGATATGAACATTTTTGTCTACGCATACTACAATCTTATATAGGACTGAGATCCTCGACCTTATGCTTTCCACAGAGCAGGCTATTTATTCTGGTGATCGGACTGATTGAATCAAGCAGGAACTGACAGATTAGAATAATAGCCCTAAAATGAGTGTTTGTTATTTGCTGATGATAATCGTCTGATAATAATGCACACTATATATTTTCAGTCAAGCTTCCTTATTGCTTTTTCAACAATCAGCACATTGGGTGCTCTAAAGGTCAAGTGAGCAGACCAGGCACTTTGCATAATTATAAATGTGGAAATGCACTTTTGGTGTGGAAGCTATTGGTAATTGTGTCTCAGCACATCCTTGCAGTAATTGTTCAGCTTCATCATTTGTGCTTGCATAAACTCAGTCATTAAATACTAGCCGTCTAATTACGCCGCAGAAGATGGGCTGCTCAGTGTAAAATGAAATCAATTGCCCACGGTCATTCGTGATGGAAGAATGCAGGAGGTTTTGACACCGCCATATTCATGATAAGGAAGAATGCAGTCTTAAAGTACAACAGCCATTCCATTGGCATGAGTTTTAACTCTTACAGTCACCCGAGAAGAACTTTTGGGGCCGTGTATGCTAGCATGCACTAGAGGACTGGATCACATACACCCACACATTGGATTTCCGCGGTTCTGTAAGAAACATACTTGTAAATGAAGTAGCAGTAGGTGGGACATCTTGTCACAGCGAACCTGGGACAGTCAATGTATGTACCTATGTCTTTAGTGTGGCCACTGCATAGGGACTGCCTTGGACATAGGGGCAAATTATCAAGAAAGAAAACTGCCGCTAATGCGGTGATTAGGGGCTTGATAATACGCCCTTGTGAATTCCCATAGAAGCCCATGTTCTGGTGTGAACATGGGATTCTATTGGAATTCTCCAGGGCATATTATCAAGCCCATTATCGCCGCTTTAGCTGCAGTTTTCTGCCGCTAAACAGGCAATAATTTTAATGTCGTCCTTGATAATATGCCTGTTTATTTCTAAAATACACTGGGGCATATTAGCAAGAACCTCGTTAAATGTATCGCCGTTTTAGCGGCAGGAAACTGCCGCTAAAACAACGATAATGGGCTTGCTAATATGCGTTATAGAATTCCAATAGAAGCCCAAGTTAGATGTGCAGGACATCTAACCTGGGCTTCTATTGGAATTCTATAACTCGTATTAGCAAGCCCATAATCGCTGTTTTAGTGGCAGTTTCCTGCCGCTAAAATGGCGATAATTTTAACAAGGTTCTTACTAATATGCCCCACTGTGTTTTAATGGCTACTTCAACATAATGAGCACATCCTGTTCATAGTAAGAATTCTAAACATTTGACCTAGTCGGTAAACAGCAAAAGGAAGCCAATATCACTGCACCAAATACACAAACGTATTTAACAGGATGCAGCATTTCCTAAATTAAAGGGGGATGAACGAATAAAAGGGAGACCTAAATAAATAAGCAAAATAGTTTGACAATATGGTAACCTGTCAACGACCATAGACCCATCCCCAAAAAATAAAATAACACTTCGGAATATACAATGCATATTATCTGACTAGTAAATAAATCACGCATGCATGTACTTTGACAAAATATGGAAATTCATGTAAAATCATGTTACCATGCAGTGTTGGTCACCCCACTTTGAGCAGAAATAGACAAGTATGCCCCCATTTTCAAATCTACCCTTCAAATAATTGCATTTACATGCTGGAGGGATGCCATAATCCCCATGAGTTTTTATGTGAACTCAGTTTGGAGGTCTGGTCACATTTGAAACACTACGTTTAATGAATAAGCACGGCCTACAACTGCAGTTATTTTGAAATGTATTTTGATAAAAAAGAGAAAGAAACCTGCCCAATGCCCACCTGCAAAGCCGTGACACCTCCTGCCCACTAAGGGACATATTCTCAAGGACTTATCGCCGAATTATCGGCACTTTAGCGCAGCAAAAGTGGCGAAAGAATTATCGCCCCATTCTCAAGCTGGTGCCAACTGCCAATATCGCCAGTTTTTCAGCGAAAGCTTCAGCAAAAAACAACACCACAGATGAGAGCGACAACTAATGCTTATGATATGCAGAGTAGGCATTCCCATGCAAAAAAACTTGAAAACACCACTTTGCGATATTCTCAACGACCAGCCAGATCTGCGATGCAATCCAAAAACAGGCAATAAGGCGCGTTAGCAGCAGGGATCTAACACCTGCCTTTCACTGGTGTTAAGCAGGAGGACTATTTGCAGTATGAAAGGGAGCCCAGCCCAGAGTCACATCTGAAGACCAACACATGTCATGGAGACACTGATCATGCAGCTCGGAGACCCAAGAGGGCCACAACACCCACCACAACCACCCCCATGCCCTCCCCCCGGACAACACCCCCCCAACTACCATCAGAGCAGCACAGGACAGGACTGCGGATGTTCTGAAAATGGCATGGCCCCTTAACCTCAAAATAGAATGCGGGGAGAGGTGGGAACCAAGTATGTGTGAAGGAGGCAAGTCACCCATGAATAGGAATGCACAAAATGACAAGTGTGGTGGTGATATGTTGGACAGACTTAGTATGCAGAGCACAGACCTGTCGATGTGGACATATACTGCTGGTGCTTGTAGTGTTGTGGACAGTGGACGCAACTATGTTACCTCAGGCAGTGGGGAAAGCATCAGTCATGTAGCTCTGTCCCCCCCCCCCCTGTAAGCGTAAGCGAAGTGGGCTGGTCCGGCGTATGCCAGTGCAGCCTAGGAGTGTCAACGCCACTGGGCCTGATTGAGGAGTAATTCATTAGGCAAACAACATTGCTCCAAGTGTGGCCCGCCCTGATGATGCATCATCGCTGGCTGCGCACCACCTGAGCGCCACAGGTGCCACTAACTCTGTGCACCACAACCCATAGACCCTTTATGATTGAGTTACGTACTGCAGATACAACAATGTCACCTCAGGCAGTGTGGAAGACCTGGGACAATGATGATGAAGATGAGGCAGGTGTAACACACCCCACTGCAGCTGCAGCAGGAATATCCCAAAAGGACACAAGCATTGACAATTTCCTCACATGAGCATGTTCAGCTCTGGTGCCCCTACCTCAGTGCACCACAAGTCAAGACCCCTTCTGATTGAATTTTGGTGACCTCTGTACTTGCTCCGGCTACCTCCATGATGCTTCGCTGTTGTTTGTGTTCTGTTGGTGTTTTATGTTTCCGCCTTAATAGTGATCACTGTTCAAGTTATTGCCAGCGCCAACCACTCCCTGAGGGCTGGCTCACACTCACCACACATCCATCCAGCACAAGCGTCACTGGATATCCATGTGCCCGTTGCCAGTTCCACTACCTATCCAAGTGTGTCTGGGTGGTCATTATGTATAACTGATTAAATTGTGCTGTGGACAAAGGATGCAACCATGTCACCTCAGGCAGTGGGTAAGAGCTTGGACATGTAGCTAAGTTGTCCACCCTGTAAGCAACAATGTTGCAATGTAGCATGCACCCGGAGGGCAGGCTCATATGAACAGAGTAATGAAGGGGCGCAAGACCGCTCGGGGTCCAGGATCATACATGCCAAGTGTTGTGTGTATCTATATTGCTGCAGCATGAGCCAAATGCCTAGCCACATTAGTAGCGCCAGTTCAGCCAGGCATGTACTCTACATCTGTGTCCGCCCTATCCTTACCATAGGCCTACACTTACATGGCCCACCATCTACAACTGCCAACATCACAATGTCGTTTTCAGGCTTGTGGACATGCGCAGACAAGCATAACAATACTGTGCCGTAGGAGTGCCAATTATGCAATTGTATAGCGCACATAAGTAAATGGGAGGAGCAGCTGTGAGGCAACATAACACACTGTGATGCAGATCATATGCCACATGCAAGACTTGTCAAACATGAATCCCGAAGTCGCACACATCCCAAACCCCACCCCCAACCCCAACAAGCCACATTACATTTCCTGAATGCAAGCAGATGACAAACTAACATTAGGGATGAAAGCTCCTTTGTTTGAACTATCAGGCGGGAGCACATCTGCACCTCCGACCTCGGAATTGCATGTGCCCGGCACCACCTGACAGATACCATAGCAGCTGATGACGACGTCCACACTATGCACAGCCCAACGAAAGGACAATGTATTAACACCCCACAGACAGATGTACTTGCTCAAAGTTATCTTGCATGGAATGGCTTTCACACTTACTCCCACACCATCCCAGGTGTACAACTGTCGCACACTAAAACAACTCATTGATCTGAGCTGTGGCATTTCATCCACAGAACAGGTGCAGGTCAGAACAGTGCCTCTTCAACCAGAGCCACTGACGCAATGGCAGAACATCCCGGACACATGCACAACCCCTGTCCCATGGAACTGTACCGTATGCTGCACTTACTGGGGGCACTGCCATTGGCAGTGATGTGGATCAGTTACCAGCTAAGCTTCTACCTTGCCAACGTCACCAGCGTTCAGCCTGTGTTGCATTGTAGTTCGTGCATATTCGAGTGGTGCATGGATGTCTGCCTATCCAACAGGACAGTAGCTGAACTGTATTTTGACATGTGTGTGCACCCCCTGTTGGCTCACGACCAGGAGTGTCACCGTGATACCCGTTTATGGAATGCCTTGATACTTGGCATACATGCTGGCAGCTGGACCTGGGAGATTGCACAAATCCTCGTGTGCTGTGACCACATTGAACTGCTCCCCTATTAAGCTGTAGTGCAAATTGGTTAAAGAGGGTGGGTGCAGCACATCTACCGGACCTGCTAATGGATGGATTCGCTGTCCTGTTTGATGAAGCCGACAACTACCTCATGTTGAAAATATTAGCCTACGAAGCTGTAATCGCTTACATGGATGAGTAATTACGTTCCTGCAGCCACAACAGATTGGAACACATTGCACATGTCCGGACACCTTGTTGCATCTTGGAGATCTGGTCACATATCCCACAACAACAGTGGACATGGCCGCATTCACCTGGACTCCGAATACATGAGCGGACAACAACGCGGCTTAACACACATCTGTGAAAGTTGAGGCACTCGCCCGGAGTGGACAGCGGCACTTGGCAACATTCCTCATTCTGACGTACTGCTGCATTGGTCTGAATGTTGGGGCACTTTTCTTGCCCGTACTGACACGCATATGCTAATAAAGTCTACACACCTTCACTTGTATTCAACTGTGATGAGTGCTGATTTGAATGACAATGTGTGTCTCAATGCCTATCTGGGTCACATTCATACATCCGCACTGATAGCATTAGCCAGGGAGTACTTTTTTGTGGAATCACTGTCCCTACATTCATCCATACTTTCATTCTTGATTGATCATGGTCATGACACATCTGTGTGAATTGGAATGTTTTATTCACATTCAGTGGAGTGTTGAAGTTGGACCCATGCACGGCCAGCCAGTGTCCTTTCGGGATTGACAAGTTCATCAGGAGTGGAAGACTACAGTCTGCAGTGAGATTGCTGTGTCATTGGTAACCAAACGAAATATGGCAGTCCATGTAAAGGTCCAAGTTGAATGTCGCTCAGTATATAGGGGGCCAGTGGGAGGTGTTATTCCAGGGGATGATGCAGAGGGCAGAACCAAGCTGAAACCTGCAATATGGCGGAGATGAATGCTACCACTTCATTCTTACCACAAAGCCAGATTCATCATCATCTTCATCTTCTGATGTGTCAGGTGCCTCACATGGGTGTGGTGGTGTTTTGTTTACATCACTGTGTGGCAGTGACACATCAGATGCCGGAGGTGGAATGTCTGCCACACAGTGTGGCACTGAAACTTCAGAGGGAGGAAATGTGGATGTAGAAGTTGCACCAGCATCCATCCACCCCAGGCCTTGTGGTGGCAATGTCATGACAAGGATCTGCAGGGCATGGAAGACCACAGCTACATCCTGCTGGTATGCAGCCATGGCAAACATTCTTTCCGCCTGTATCCGCTCCATGTTCTCCATGATCCTCTGCATGTGTCCCAACTCCAGGGTGACATCGCTGGAGCCACTCTGACTAGACAGTTGTTCTGGCACAGGGTCATGACTCCAGCGATGTCAGCCATGGCTTGTTGTAGAGCAAGGAGTGGACAGTGGGTGTCCGTAAGGGACTGTGAGTGGTCCCTGATGGGACTTAGACACCCACGTATGGCATTTACTTTGGCTGCCATGAGGTCAAAACCACCAGCAGCTGGTCAGACATCTCCTCCTGGCACCCTAACACACGGAGTTGGAAGGCCATGTGTTGGTCGTGGGGGACCTGGGAGACAGCCATGGTGGTTGGTGCTCCCTACTGTGTGGTCTGTGCAGGGTGTAGGGCCTCATGGGATGCAGCTGGGCTGCCTTGCTCCTGGAGGTGGGTGCCGGAGCTATCCCTGAGCTGTTGGAGTGCGTCGGTGTAGATTCACCTTCTGCAATGTGAAGGGGAAACGCAGATTGGCATTGTGTTCACATGTATGTTCACGCTTTGTACAAGTTTACTGTCAGACTGCAGGGCAATGTACATTGTGACTGTTTATGAGGAGACGCCTATTTAATGCGGGACACTTGGCATTTCTACACCATCAGGCATGTGAGGTTGTACTTGTACATTGTCATCTCACAGTTTCCTGCTATGCCAAATGTGCATGGCCATTTTCTACACACATGCGGCAGAAGTTGCGTCCTCTGTTCTGTTGTGAAAGTGTTTCAGTGTGTATCACATTGTAGTCAATGTTGGGGTGCGCTGCATCTTATGTGTGTGCGCTCCATTGTGGGTGAGTTGCCCCTTCGGCTCTGATTTGGCTGGCCCTTGTCCCTTTCAGGCAGTGTGCCTTTCACTTCTGTGCTCATACAGTGCTGAGAAGTTGCAAACTTGCGTAAATTGGGCTCTTGGTCGGAGTTGTGACTCTTGGGCATGGTTTGTCAGTAGATCTGCTATAATTACTTGTACATGTGTGCCATTGTGCCCATATCCCCCGTCCCCTCAGTCCCTGTTCGTTACTCACCCTGTCTCTGTTGGCTCAGGTCATGTTGTGCAGTGTCCGGTCCCCCAAATCCTGCCACCGTCTCCTCAATGATGGTCCCTGGCTGGTCCTCCATGGGGCTTGTGGGGTTCTGGTTGTCCTCTGTACTTGCTCCGGCTACCACCATGGTGCTTCACAGTTGTTTGGTTCTTGTTTGTGTTTTTGATTGCCGCTTTTATAGTGATTTTGGCCACCTGACTTGCAGGCTGGCGCTGCTTCTCGTAGGATCTGTTATCGCACTTGTGCCCATTGCAATTTTTTCATGTTGGGGTTTAGATTTTTGATTGCCGTCCAGGGACTTTATCCTGGACATTTGACTTGTTGTCGGGATACTATTGCATGTTACCGCCGCTTTGAGAATACGACGTTGACACAGTGTTATTTTCCAGCGATATAAAACATTGCGTTAACTGATTTTGGTGATGATTATTGCAAGTTCTTGGGAATATCCCCCTAAGTTGTTAGGTCTAGTAGGTAAAAGCTAACGTCTGCTCTTGATCACTATAAGCATAATGGCAAAATGGCTGATGCTATTTTTCTTTACAGTTTCTTAATATGCTCTAAAATGTGTTATCATGTACTCCGAATGTCCCTTCTAGCTGTTTCCATTTTCAAACAAAGCACTCCATGATTGTTGTGGGTGACTTCTCCTTTCGAATAGGCTTAAAAACGCTAATGTTTTTATTTTTTATTTTCAAATCTTATCACCTACGCTAGTCTCCATACACCACCTTGAGAGGGTCTCACTCTATGGCATGCATTCTTACTCCCACAGTTCCTGGAAATACCTCTTATGGGACTTACCAGGCAGCTATGCAAGGATCCAGGACCCAGCACACATTTCTACTTCCACCAGGGGTGGATATTGTTTTATACATTTCTCCTGTTTGCTTAGTTTGATGCTCCCTTCCACATCCAATTTGCATAGAGCAGGAGAGACCATCAAGATGAAAGACAAGAATGCCATAGAGCAGCTTTCTTTGGTGACTCATCTAGAAGCAGATGTAGTAAGTATTGATAGAAAAGGAACTTTGGATATCAAGTCCAAATTTTTCTTCGATGCTACCTGCATGAATCTCCAACATGGAGATGAATACCTTACTCGATAACACCTTTACTGAACCCTACACCAACTGCACTTAGACTGATTCAATGAGATACATAGGTGATACATGCATCATGGGTGTTAGACCCTGCACTCGTGGCATGGTTTCCCCAGTCTTTTTGCCTCTACCTCTTGTATTTTTGATTCTGTGCTGGACTTTGTTTTTTTGGTTTGTGTACTCTAGGCACTGTGCCACTCCTGATCAGTGCTAAAGTGCAATTGCACCCTGTGTAAATCGTGATTGTGATTGGTTATCCATGAATGGTATATTTGTTTTACTGTTAAGTTCCTAGTAAAGTGCACTGTGGGTGCCCAGGGTCTGTGAATCAAATGCTACTAGTTAACATGCGGCAATGGTTGTGCCACCACTTGAGTAGCCCAGTAAACTTGTCTCTGACCTGCCATTGCAGTGTCTGTGAGTTATGTTTAAAACTCCTATGTCGACCTGGCAAGAGCAACCACATGCCAGGCCCATTCCTTGCATTTTATAACATATAAGACACCCCTAGGTTATTCCCAAGGTATTCCCATAGGAGTGTGTAGTGTATGTGGAAGGACAGACATGGACTGGTGTGTTGTACATGTCCTGAAAGTGAATTGCTGCCAATTTCATTTGTCACTATTGCAAGGGCCATCTCTCCAATAGACGATCATTGGAGCTGACTTGTAACATCTTACAAGTGTAACTTTCAATTGGGAAGAGATAGAGAATAGAGTTGGCGGGCTGAGAGAATTGATGCATCACCAGCTTGCCGCTGTAAGAATTGAGCCAGTGCCTGTTTTGCCGCCACTGCATTGACTCCAGTGCACCCAGATTTTGATGTATAAAAGGTACTTCACTGCCGCCGCATCAACTCCAGTGATGGAGCAAGGCTTCACACATAAAGTGACTTGCTCGTACTCAACCCTCTCAATAATAATATTAATGTACTAACTAACATGTTTTGTCTTATTAATATTGCATTACACAACATATTAGGCATCTAGGGGAAGCTTGCCAATGTGCTTTTATTAACCATAATCCGCTTGCACTAAAATGGCTGCTACTACGCGGAATTTTCTACAGCGCATGCGTCTGTCATGCCCACGTGACATGCTTCGTGGGAAAACTTCTGCTTCTGCGCAATAGAACTAAGATGGCTGTTATGTGTCCTAACGTGCAAGAAGCTTGCATCGCTGCTTTGCTAAGCTGTTTGTTTTCACTTAATATTTAATGCAATAGTATAAAATAAAATAATGGGAATAGAGTAGAAAGAAGTGGTATACAGTGCATTCATTTATTCTGTGTCTCTAAAACTGTTACTTTTCCATTTTTACATGTTACAACATTACGGGCCTAAATGCTTTGCTGAACTCCATCTTTGGAGAACCTGCGCCTGTGTGACAAATGTCCTGAAGCCACTGAAGCTGCAGCCTTGAAATCAAGCCAATTAGACATGGATGGCAGAGAAGAATGAACTCCTTGCCTTGCTAGAGGAAGCTGAATTTAACAATGTTGTTTATGTTTATTGTTCCATTTCACTACCGGGCGGAATAAAAGTACATGGGTAGATAAAGTTATGGGAGAGAATAATTTGAATACATGATTGACAAGTTGCTTCAGATGAAAATGGTGTGATGGCTACTCCTCGTTCTTGTCCAATAAAATTGTGGGATTCACAAATTTGCAACATTTGGGGGTGGTATACTGACCTGAAAAATAGTATAACTAGGGTAGGCTTAGCTAGTTAGATTGTCCGACTTGTCTGAATAGCTGACCTGTCACTGACCCAACGCACTGAATAGGTGATGGGGAGCAGAGTTGCTGGCAGAGCACTCTGTAAGAAGATTCGATAACCCAATCGGGGTTCTGGGGAGGAGATCGATGACCCAATCGGGGTTTGACTGTTTGCTGCAGAGAGGGTTTACAATGCTGGCATTTTGAACTTTAACTGTGGTGCTGGTCTTAGTCTGTGGTGGTCCTATCTTGATCCAATTTGGTAAGTAACCTGTCCTGATTCTGGCTTGCACCTGTTATTTCCTGCTGGCATCTATACTTTGGGATTCTTATTCTGTGACTCAGCCTATGACCAGGGTTGGTCATCACACAGTTCTAGGTAACTATAAACTGTGACTTTGTCATTGTACTGTTTTTCCTTTTCTCTTACCCACCCTCTGTTTAAATGCTTAATGACATTTTTTCTCCAAATCATTTTGAAATGTTTATTGTTTAAAATTTGCATTAGTCTAAACAGAATAAGAAATTAATTTGAGTTTCATGTTTTATAAGTTTTCAAAGATTTCATTTAGATTAAGATTTTAAACCTTTCCCGAGTTTGTGGTCATTTATGAAATGCTAAATGTTAATATTGCCAACTACTTTCTCTAACTCCCTTGATCCTTTAGGATTATAGGTATCGGTAACTTGGATTGGTAAGATAAATGGTATAAAAACCAAACGGTAAAAAACCCCAATTGATTGAGTGTAGGTTTACCTGTTTTAATGTATACATAAACATATGGGCCCAGGTGAGTATGTTGAGCAGGTGAGCCTGCACTCTATCAGTTATTTTGGTAGCAGAGGCAAGGTTAGGGATTAGTGTAGATAGGTAGTTAGTAAATATTGATTATTGATTTTATTGATTTTTAATGTATTAACCAAAACTGTTTGTACCTGTTTTTATGTTTTGTCTGGAAACCCCGGGGGCAGAATAACAGGTGGTAAATGGAAACCATTCTGTAGTGAGGTCACTTGTCAGTGAAAGTGCATGGTTAGGTAAAGCCGGAAGCACTGTTTTAGGGATTTTTCTGTATAAATATGTGAATAATTGATAGCAAAGAGTTCGCTAGTAAAACTTTGGTGTGATATCACCTAGGAAGGGTCACACTGGAGGAGTAGCAGGTTCTTCTAAGGTTGATTGACAGCAAAGGTGTTCGTTGGTAAAACTTTGGCCTTGCATAAAAAAAGAAAGGGTTAGCCCGAGTGAGTAACAGGTTCTCTGATGCTTGTGCGAAAGTTAGATGGAAGGGATCTACTTGTAGTGAATTAAGAGTAAACAGAAGGGAGTTACTCGCAGTGAATAAAGTAATTTCTTTCCTTTAAATTAGTTACGCAGACACAGTGGCGAATGTTTTTACGTTGTAGATTAATAAAATGAACATTTAAAAGTGAATCGAAGTAAACTCTCATATTACCTTGCAAAGAGGGAGTCAGTTGCGGAACGGCGCTGACGTCACTCAGACGCTGGTATTGGTTAATACAGCGGGTGTGTAGCTGAGGTACTTTTGTGAAGGAGGGGTGAGTACAGGAGCGTGAGAACTCGTCTCACGGGAAAAGCCGCGCAACCATTGGTTGAATATATTTTGGATTATAATTGTTAATTGGTTATTAAAAATAAGAAAAATTTTGGTATTGGATGTTTTTTGTAAACAAACTGAGTGTCATTACGAAGTAAAGCAGCATAAAATATATGTGGCATTTAGATCCATATCGCCTGAGGCTTGAGCCGGGCGGTCATGCTTTCTCTCTTGCTATCTTTTTAAAATACATTTGTTCATTGTTTTTTACTTGCCCTTTGTGTCCTCTCCCCCCTCTCCCCCCTGCACCAGCGCGCTGAGTTAGCGCGACGCTGTGGTGTTTCGGCCGATTTTCGGGCAGAAACATTATTTTAAAACTCTGACCTTCTAAATTGACTGGGTGCACTCTTCCTGCAGAGCGCTGCCTCCCCCAGACACTACAGCCGATTTCAGGGCTGTTTTTACCTGCTGGCAAGGGTAGAAGTATTGCGGCGGCCATCTTAGGTAGGGCGAGCCTTCCTTAGGGGCGAGAGTCACCGCTATAAAGAGGAAAGAAGGACTTTGGCTTACCATTACTGCTAATATCGCCTGAGGCTTGAGCCGGGCGGTCATGCTTTCTCTCTTGCTATCTTTTTAAAATACATTTGTTCATTGTTTTTTACTTGCCCTTTGTGTCCTCTCCCCCCTCTCCCCCCTGCACCAGCGCGCTGAGTTAGCGCGACGCTGTGGTGTTTCGGCCGATTTTCGGGCAGAAACATTATTTTAAAACTCTGACCTTCTAAATTGACTGGGTGCACTCTTCCTGCAGAGCGCTGCCTCCCCCAGACACTACAGCCGATTTCAGGGCTGTTTTTACCTGCTGGCAAGGGTAGAAGTATTGCGGCGGCCATCTTAGGTAGGGCGAGCCTTCCTTAGGGGCGAGAGTCACCGCTATAAAGAGGAAAGAAGGACTTTGGCTTACCATTACTGCTAATATCGCCTGAGGCTTGAGCCGGGCGGTCATGCTTTCTCTCTTGCTATCTTTTTAAAATACATTTGTTCATTGTTTTTTACTTGCCCTTTGTGTCCTCTCCCCCCTCTCCCCCCTGCACCAGCGCGCTGAGTTAGCGCGACGCTGTGGTGTTTCGGCCGATTTTCGGGCAGAAACATTATTTTAAAACTCTGACCTTCTAAATTGACTGGGTGCACTCTTCCTGCAGAGCGCTGCCTCCCCCAGACACTACAGCCGATTTCAGGGCTGTTTTTACCTGCTGGCAAGGGTAGAAGTATTGCGGCGGCCATCTTAGGTAGGGCGAGCCTTCCTTAGGGGCGAGAGTCACCGCTATAAAAATAGACAGCCATGACTTCGCGCAGCGGACGCGATCAGCGGACGCGCCGGACTCGCGCCGGAGTCAAGCCAGAGTCCTGCCCGTCTGCGCCCGTCCGCGCACGGGCCGGGCAAAGGGCTAAGGACTCTGCTGGGATCAGTAAAGACACTTACAGTAGGCAACAACTATTAACCCTACAACCAGACCACGACTGTGACTACCACAACCTAGACCCTTCGGACTGGATAGGTCCGGTGAGCTGCCATAAATGCCATGTCGCATTTTCATGGTCTCAGGTATCCGCCCTTACAACACATACCCCCCCCACCCATTCCTTAAAAGCGGGCTTAATAAACGCTAGATCTTTACCAAGACACGCCCAGCACATATATGACCTCCTCATAGACGACAACCTAGATTGTCTTTTTATTACAGAGACTTGGCTCAAACCCTGGTGCACTCCTGATCTGGTACATGCCCTACCTTTAGGGTATGGTATCCAGAGGGTTGACAGAGGCAACGAGCAACGGGGAGGGGGAGTGGCTATCATACACAGAGATATCTTTGGGTGTGTCATGACGGAACTCCATGATTTAAAAGGGGCGGAAGGGATGGCCTTTAGTATTAAAATTCATGACAACTTCTCTTTCTCTGGGGCATTAATTTATCGCCCTCCCGGTACTAGCACTGACTTTTTAGGAAGTGTGGGAGAAGCGCTAAGCCCACTGATACTCAGATATTCAAACTTCACCTTGTTGGGGGATGTGAATATTCATCTTGAGTCTATAATTGAGGCACCTACTGCCTCCTTCAGAGAAACCTTGGAAGTATTGGGTCTTAAAATACGTGATACTCCAGCCACTCACGAGGCGGGACACACGATTGATTGTATTGCTACCAACTTAGACACCTTAACAATAGACCAGCTGAAACCCCAAATATGGACTGATCATGTATTAATGCCTTTTTCGATTACACCAGAGACTAATGCCAACAAAAAGAATACTTGCAAAAGCAACCAGGCCAGACACGAGGATTGGAAGGCCACCATGAAGCATCCAGAATTAATACCAATAGCCAGAGAGTGTAGAACTAAGTTACCCGGACCCCCAAACCTAAATACCTTTAGGGAATGGATGACAGAACTAAAAAATATGACCGGACAGGGAAGACGCAAGCCCAAACCCGGGAATAAGAAGAGATCTGCCCCTTGGTTTGACCTAGAGCTCAAAAATAAACAGGGGGAACTAAGACGGGCTGAACGTAGATGGCGTAAGAACTATCTCAGCACAGAACGCAGCAAATACAAAAAGACCAAGAAAGCGTATCATGCCTTAATCAAACAGGCAAAAACAAAGTATTTCACGTCAGCCATAGCAACAGCCAATTGTAAACAGAAGGCGATTTTTAATATTGTAAAAGATTTTAGTAAACCCAAATGTCTAACACAGGACATCCCCCCCTCTCAAATGCTTTGCAACTCCATCGCAGACTTTTTTGAGGAAAAGGTTAAGGGTCTGACGAAAGACTTTGAGGCTCCCAGCTTTGATCAAATATGTGAGGACGAAACTACTAGGCAGGAAGTCATCCAGCTTACAGCTTTCCGCACAATCAGTCTGGAAGAGACAAAAAAGGCCATCATGGCAACCAAATCAGGATCACCATTTGATCCATGTCCTATAGCACTCCTACATCTTATTGCGGATATTGTCAACCCGGACATAAATGTTATCGTTAACAACTCTCTGTCCACCGCCTATGTCCCCCCCGAGTGGAAACTGGCAGCTGTAAAACCCCTACAAAAAAAACAACTTCCTGACCCCTCCACACTATCCAATCTACGTCCGATTTCATTACTTCCAGCTCTGTGTAAAATCACTGAGTCCACAGTTAACAAACAGCTGACACTTTTCTTGGAAAATAATGAAGTATGGCACCCCAATCAGGCTGGCTTCAGAACTCAGCATTCCACCGAATCGGCTCTCCTGTTCACTACGGAAACTATCCGCTCAGCTCTAGACCAAGGCAAGAAGGCCGTCCTGATACTATTAGATCTGTCGGCGGCCTTCGACACGGTCTCACATGCCATCTTAATAGACCGGCTAATAACATCTGGCATTAACGGTATTGCCTTAGAGTGGATAAAAAACTTTCTTAGTGACAGGAGACAAGTGGTGACTCTGGGGGAATTCCGTTCCAGCGAGAAGCCACTGTCAACGGGAGTACCTCAGGGCTCCAGTCTGAGTCCGACATTGTTCAATGTTTACACCGCACCCCTGATTCAGCTGATATCGTCCTACGGCATAGATGTAATAGCATATGCGGACGATACCCAACTAATCCTGGTCATGGACAAAGACAACCAGGCCTGGGAGGAAAAGCTTAAGTGCTGCTTAACGGCCACCTTTGAGTGGATGCGGAAAAACCACCTAAAATGTAACACAGGAAAGACCGAGATCATGCCCATAGGCTCAAATAATGATTTCATCCCCAGACTGTGGTGGCCTGAGAAGGCAGAAATTCCACCCCACACTACCTCCTCGGCCCGCAACCTTGGGGTACAGTTTGACGCCGATCTATCCTTCAAACATCAAGCGTCAAAAGTGGCAGGCACTTGTTTCGGGGTAATAAAAATGCTTAGAAAGTTCTTCGACTTGCTGCCCCTCGAAGCAAGGAAAACTGTTACGATTGCATTAGTCACCTCCCGCATTGACTATTGCAATAGCCTGTACGCTGGCACCAATAAGATGGTTACTCATAAACTCCAGATGGTGCAGCATGCAGCTGCAAGGCTGGTTCTGAAATGGCCAAGAAGATCCTCAGCAACCAAAGCCCTCAATGCACTACACTGGCTGCCTATAACTAAAAGGGTCCTCCACAAAGTTTTAACTATCACTTTTCGCGCTGTGCATAATTCAGGCCCCACTTACCTAAGAAATAAATTTGTAAAATACTGTCCAAATCGCGCACTAAGATCCTCCAATGCCAATCTTTTGACCATCCCTAGATTCAGACTCAAAACCCGCGGGGGCAAATCCCTAGCGGTGTTGGGTGCCAAAGCATGGAATGCCCTACCCCCTCTATTAAGAGCACTGGACAAGGAGTCTGAGTTCCGCAAGCAATTGAAAACCTGGATTTACAATCTTCCAGACCCAATGGCCAGAGCGCTAGTGTGATCCCGGTTATGGTCTCCTTAGCAGTAAGGCAACTTTTTCATCTGGTTGTCCTTATATTGGCGCCGAGATGCTCCTTGGAGCGATTGCTAGCGCGTTATAAATGGACTCTACATCTACATCAAAGGAAATCGACCAGATAGAAAATATCTAGGTTTTGCTAAAGAACAGATGATAAGAGTTCAGGAACATTGCAGAGAGTCTTTGCCATAGGTGTTTGGTGTGCCAACAAATAAATCCTGGGAAAAGAACTGTTGTAATGTCAGGAAAAATTGGAATGGCAGAAGGTCCATTTGTTCGACTTCAGATTGATTTCATTCAGTTACCCCATTGCAGAGGAATGAAGTACGTTCTTGTCATTTTCTGCCTATTTTCAAAATGGGTGGAAGCTTACCCTCCATGTAGGAATGATGGCATCACAGTAGCCAAACTATTACTTAGAGAGCTCATACCACGTTTCGGTTTTCCAGGAACGATTGAATCAGACCGAGGAAGACATTTCCATAATGAAATAATTGGTCTAATCTGTGAAGCATTTAAAATTGAGCAAAAGCTGCACTGTGCATTCCACCCAGAGGCTTCTGGAGTGGCAGAACAACTGAATGGCACAATTAAATCAAGATTGGGAAAGATTTATGAATCAACTCTATTAGAATGGCCAGATGCTTTACCTCTTGTTCTAATGGGACTCAGAAGCATTCCAGACAGAAAAACAGGCGTGAGTCCTCATGAAATACTCATGGGAAGAGCAATGAGACAGGCATGGGTGCCAGGACATAAGTTGATAAATATATCTGATGACTTAGTATTTAGAGTACTGCAAAGAACTGGCTGACCAAGTGCGTTCTATCTCTCACCAGGCAGGAGAAGACGCTGTCACCAGGCAAACAACTCCAGTACACAATCTGATTCCAGGTGACTGGGTTGTAATAAAAGAACATACACGAGAATCTTGTCTAGCTCCGCGGTGGGGAAAACCAACACAAGTGATATTGGTTACCACTACAGCAGTAAAATATAAAGGAGTTCCGAATTGAATCCACGCGAGCCATACAAGAAGAGTGGCTGAACCTGATGAAACTGAAGCTGAAGGTTGTGCAGCTGAGGGATCTCGAGGAAGTGATTCTGAAGTTGTTGATGAGGAACAACCGAGCACCAGTCCGGGTGAATGGATTCCAGTGATTGACATTCCTGCAGATGTTGTGAGAACCAAAAGCCAGACTTATTTAGATAGACAGAGTGATAGTGAAGATGAGTCAGGAATAGAAGAACGTACTCAGATTACACAAATCAAAGCCAAAAGTAATTCTGAAGAGGAACAGATAAGGAAAAATCAATATTCTCAGACATTCCAAATACCTGTCACAGTTTCAGAGTCTGAGAAGGAACAGATAGGTAAAAGGGCGAAGGCTCAGGAAGAAGAAGAGCAAGTGATCGAGATACCTGAGCAGGATCAGATAGATGTAGATAAATGTGTTCAGGAAGTAGAAAACAAACCAAATCAAAATCAATTACAGCACACACCTGAACAAGGTCAGATTAGAATCCAGGCAGAAGAAACAGAAGAAAGACCTGGACTAAGTCAGATCGAGAGGGATACAGATAACAAAGATATAAAAATTGTGCCACAACTGAATGACTACAAAAGAACAATTGAGGAAAAACAAAGCATAGTGCCAGCTAAAAGTCTCAGAAAAGGAGATAATTGGCCTGGTTTTGTCAAGAAATTTAAATGTTGTCTTAAATCAATAAATGAAGAACCAGAGCAAGTAAATGAAATATCAAGTCAAACTGGGTTTTCTGCAGAACAACTAAAAAGAAAAAGTCCGCGATTGAAAAAACTGAATAATAAGGTCAGAGGCCCTGAATGGATTTATGTCATCTTTGAAGATCTTGACAAAGTAGAACTGAGCGATGAAGATGATGATGAATTAATTGATGAACTAACAGGTGAAAAAGTAAGACCAACTTGAAAACTTCACAGGCTGAAATTCTGTAAAAAAGTCTCAAAGAGGGGCTAAGTCTCCCTAATCGAAAAATGGGTGATCATACTGTTAATGGTAAACCGAAAAGAAATTGCTTAAAAACATGCTGTAGAATATGCACATGTAGGATAGTAATAATATTCATAATATGGTTATGATTGACAGTAGCTATTCCTTATCTAATGAGTAAAAGTGAAAAGAATGATACTAAAAATCATGAGAAAGTAGATGCACTTGAAAAATTAGATACACATGAAAATATAGAGAATGTTAGGCAGCAAAGAATAGAAGTAGAAGCATCAAATGAAGAAGGATTGCATTATGATAAAGTTAGAAATAGAACACATTTGAATGTATTCGCAAATCTATTAGTACACTATGTAGACGCAATGGAAATAAGCGATTGCTACGTACGTATGAAGCTACCATTGTCTGTAGCGAAAGGCGTCACTTATCATCATTAGCCCCAGATTTATGGTATTTCATGTAGTATTTTAGCTAGTTTATTTTTCAAGAAAGGACCCTTACAATATTATTATTCTAATTTAGATGTGATTTTCTCTGAACTTCCCATTCATAGTAACCTGAATCCCGTACATAGTAAAGGTAACATAGCTCGTTATATGGGAGAATATTTTCTAATAATAGGTACAATAGATATAGCTGAAGCAGACAAGAATAATTTAACATGCATTTTACATGAAGAAAAGAAGATATTTTTGAATTTAGTTGAGAAAAGGATAGAGGATTTCCAAAGAAAAGCTACAGGACAGAAACTAAAGATTCCTAAATGGGCAGAAAATAAAGAATACACCTTGAAAGGCAAAACTAATGCTGCTATGTTGTTGGACTTTGAAAAGAAAGGGAAACTCAGTCTCCACAGGGAGAGAACAAGTTATTATAACAATATATTCATTGGCTCCCATGATTGTGAACTTAATTATAAAATAATTGGGGGTTGGGGTTTCAAAGATTGAACTGAGCCGGTATTTCCTGGAATTTATTATATATGTGGGAACAAAGCGTATTACAAATTGCCTGATCATTGGTATGGGAGTTGCTATTTTGGAATAGTATTCCCAAAAGTATACCATATAAATAGAATCACTGGAAGTATCAATCAATCAATCAATCAGGAGTTTGTTAAAGCGCGACTACTCACCCGTAAGGGTCTCAAGGCGCTAGGGGTGGGGGGGTGGGGAGGTGCAGGTTCCATTCCATCAAGGAGGGGGTCTGTCGAAGAGCCAGGTTTTGAAGTTTCTTGCGAAGATGGGGAGCGATGGGGAGTAATGAAGATACTAATGGACTAATACGTAGTAAAAGAGCTAGTATAGCAGGAATTGTAGGTGACACATTTAGTGCATTGATACCTTCAGTGGGAGTCCTTTTAAATACTCAAAGAATTTGCAAATTATCGACAGTGGTAGATCGTTTATTGACGCACACTGCTGGAGGTCTTTTAATGATTAATACAGAACTAGTTGCGGTAAGATCAATGGTTTTACAAAATTGACTTGCTCTTGATACATTGTTGGCAAAAGAGGGTGGAGTCTGCAGAATATATATATATTTTTTATTTATTTTATTTTGAATGTTTTATATAGCGCTAGCTCCACTCGAGGGTATCAGAGCGCTTTAAATCAGCAATGGAAGTACACAATAAAACAATGTGGTAGTTGGTCGAAACGGGTTATACAGGTGTTCAAACCAATAAAAAATACAGGGAATAATTTAGGGAAAACAATAGTGATAAAAGGTACATATAGGGAGAGATAGAGAAGCAAGTTGCAGGAACCAGAATGTTATTGTAAATAGTAAATGTAATAGTATGTCAAGGAGGATTCAAAGGACATAGTAGGTAGTGAGTGGTATAGAGAAGAGGGGAGAGGGAGGTGACAAGAGAAAAATGGGGGGGTGAATAGGGAAAGGGGGGGTAGTCTAAGGAAGGAGGAGGAGAGGTAGACAGAAAGGAGATCCGGGATTTAGTTTCCCCAAAATTTAGTGAGCAAATGAGTTTTAAGGTCTTTTTTGAATCTGGAGTAAGAGGGGTTGTATCGAAGATCTTTGGGTAGGGCATTCCAAATGGTAGGGGCCTTACCAGAGAAGGAGCGGGATTTCGAAGCAGCTTTTTTGAGTAGGGTTTATGAGAACAAGAGTGTTGGTGCTTCTCAGTGTTCGGGCACAGCCAGGTTTTTTAAGTTTAGTTGAGAGGTAGGATGGGGTCTTCTGGTAAAGGGCTTTGTGAGTAATACAGGCAATTTTATATGAGGATCTGCCTTCAATGAAGAGCCACTTGAGGGACTTGAGGGCAGGGGAAAGCTGAAAGCACAACATTGTTGCACTTACATACCTGACAAAAGAGTAGAACTGAAAGGGTATGTAAGGAATATTACATATTTAGAAAAAGAGCTTAAACCACTGGAGGTTGATAGTGATTGGAAGAGACTAACAGATGGTCTTTTCTCTATAGGTAGTTGGTTTCCTAATGTAGGGAAGAGTTTTGTAGGTAAAATGCTGATGCCAATGGTGGGAATAGCCTTAATGATTTTAGGGATAATAATTTGTTGCAGATGTCGTAAACATGAAAAGACATATGCAATAAATAAAAAAGGAAAGAAAATAAATATCAATGAAATATAATTAGAAGAATATAATAGACATTTATACAAAAAGGTGAAAGACCTCCATATGAAGAATGAAAAGAATATTAATAGAAAGTTTGAAGAAATTGAGATGGGTGAAGTGTAAAAGTTGGCATCTTTTTCATTAAATAGTGATGATATGAAATATCATCAAAGAGGGGATTGATGGAGTAAGGTTTCACCCGTAAAGTGACTTGCTCGTACTCAACCCTCTCGATAATAATATTAATGTACTAACTAACATGTTTTGTCTTATTAATATTGCATTACACAACATATTAGGCATCTAGGGGAAGCTTGCCAATGTGCTTTTACTAACCATAATCCGCTTGCACTAAAATGGCTGCTGCTACTCGGTATTTTCTACTGCGCATGCGTCTGTCATGCCCACATGACATGCTTGGTGGGAAAACTTCTGCTTCTGCGCAATAGAACTAAGATGGTTGTTATATGTCCTAACGTGCAAAAAGCATAATATTTAATGCAATAGTATAAAATAAAATAATGGGAATAAAGTAGAAAGAAGTGGTATACAGTGCATTCATTTATTCTGTGTCTCTGAAACTGTTTCTTTTTTATTTTTACATGTTACAAAGTTACGGACCTAAATGCTTTGCTGAACTCCATCTTTGGAGAAACTGCGCCTGTGCGACAAATGTCCTGAAGACACTGAAGCTGTAGCCTTGAAATCAAGCCAATCAGACGTGGATGGCAGAGAAGAATGAACTCCATGTCTTGCTAGAGGAAGCTGAATTTAACAATGTTGTTTATGTTTATTGTTACATTTCACGACAGGGCGGAATAAAAGTACATGGGTGGATAAAGGTATGGGAGGGAATAATTTGAATACATGATTGACAAGATGCTTCAGAAGAAAATGGTGTGATGGCTACTCCTCTTTCTTGTCCAATAAAATTGTGGGATTCACACATTTGCAACATTTGGGGGTCGTACACTGACCTGAAAAATAATATAACTAGGGTAGGCTTAGCTAGTTAGTTTGTCTGACTAGTCCGAATAGCTGACCTGTCACTGACCCAACAGACTCAATAGGTGATCGGGAGCAGAATTGCTGGTGGAGCACTCTGTCAGAGTATTCGATAACCCAATCGGGGTTCTGGGGAGGAGATCGATGACCCATTCGGGGTTTGACTGTTAGCTGCAGAGAGGGTTTACAACGCTCGCATTTTGAACTTTAACTGTGGTGCTGGTCTTAGTCTGTTGTGGTCCTATCCTCAATTTGGTCCGTAACCTGTCCTGATTCTGGCTTGCACCTGTTCTTTCCTGCTGGTACCTATACTTTGGGATTCTTATTCTTTGACTCAGCCTATGACCAGGGTTGGTCATCACACAGTTCTAGGTGACTATAAAGTGTGAGTTTGTCATTGTACTGTTTTTCAATTTCTCTTACCCACCCTCTGTTTAAATGCTTAATGACATTTTTTCTCCAAATCACTTTGAAATGTTTATTGTTTAAAATTTGCATTAGTCTAAACAGAATAAGAAATTAATTTGAGTTTCATGTTTTATAAGTTTTCAAAGATTTTACTCAGATAAAGATTGTAAACCTTTCCCGAGTTTGTGGTCATTTATGAAATGCTAAATGTTATTATTGCTACCTATTTTCTCTCTAACTCCCTTGATCCTTTAGGACTTTAGGTATCGGTGACTTGGATTGGTAAGATAAATGGTATAAAACCCAAACGGTAAAAAACCCCAATTGATTGAGTGTAGGTTTACCTGTTTTAATGTATACATAAACATATGGACCCAGGTGAGTATGTTGAGCAGGTGAGCCTGCGCTCTATCACCAGCATGCCCGGATTTTCATGCATCGCACCTGTATGCCAAGCTTGCCACTGCATCATCTGCAGACCAGAACCATCTTCGGATTTCGATGCATCGCTTCTCCTTACATTCAGAAGCAACGCAACACTTCTCCTGAATGCATCAGAACGTACGCATCGCTTCTCCAGGGACTCAAGAATGGATGTATCACCGTGTTTTCAATTGCTTCTCTCCTCTATGAATGTTTTTCCTTGTGAATTTTCATGCATCAAATATACATTGTGCTAAAATCACTGTATCCATACAGCTCTATGGAAAGAATCGCTTAAACTTTTTTAAAGTGATATTTGGATTTCTGTTGGATTTATTTCATTTTGTTCTTGCTTGGTTTAGCTATAGATTGTTTATCTTTCTAAACTGGTGTGGGGTTCATTTGTAGTGTTTTCACTGTGTGTACTGTGTGTGTTATGTGCAAATGCTTTACACATTGCCTCTGAGATAAGCCTGACTAGTAAGTAATATTGTTCCAAAGTGTGTGAATACCAAGATGGCTTAGTGCTAATGAATATTATCACTAACCGAGAGACATAATTTAGACAGTAGAAACAAAGAGCCAAGTCTCCAAGGATTTTCTAAAGACCAGCATGCTTGTTTGAGACCTCAATGAGAATGGCATTGAATTCCAGAGCTTACAGGCCAAATGAAAAATACTTCTGTCCCCCACCCACCCATTTGCCTTCTTTACCTTGCTCATGCTAAGCTACCAAGGGGGTGAGCAGGGGTTATCTTGGGTGTGTAACTCCCTTACCCTGACTAGAAGGAAGGGTCCATACCAGGACAGGGTGCATACCACTGCCAATTAGAACATCCCCATTTATAAATAAGGTTTATTTGGCAGGAAAAAAACATTGAAAAAGTACACGATACAGGCACTAAAGATGTGACCCATGCCCTCATACTTGGGAAACTTTTGTGCAAAATAATGACCTTGTGATACAGAATAAACTGACCCTTGAACAGAGGCACTTATAAAGGGACAGGAAGAACACATAAAGGTCAAAGGGAGTACTAGTACTGAGACACAATTAGATAGGATAGTCAGCATTCTTTTATTCAAACGGGGGAACTTATTAAAAATGTGCTGTGTTAACATTATTTATGGATTTTTATTGTTGTGCATTATTAAGAATGTGAAGTGTGCATTTAAACTCACAAAATCCCACTTGAAAACTAATAAAATGATTGGTTTTGAAATAAATTTCCTACAATGTGTAGAAGTGTGCTTTTCTAATGACTATTAACTATGTCACATATCTGCGTACACAGCATCGTGTTAAAGATGGAAGTCATCTCTGCCACTCATTCAGTGTTTCCCCATATGCACATCCTCTCCCCACAAGCTACACAGAACCCAGTCAGCTGCAATGTATCGAGTTATTTTCCACAGTAATTGTTTTGCTCACAATGAACCTCCCATAGTTCAGCTGTAAGTTCTAATATTTACTTTTGCTTCCCGTGGATCACAGGGACCAATGTATTAAAATAGGACTTTATTGTTGATGTATCATTTTCTATTCTAGCATTTCTGGATGATATTAGCATAGATAATGTTGAATAAGTATTTATGGAATTGGATAGTGCTTTGATGTTAAGGCAATATGACATTTTGTTTTCATGTGCTCTGATTTGCTAGAAACATTATACATTTGATGGAAGAAATTGGGTTGTTGGTTGACTGGGGTATGAGCCCTGGTCAAGCAGCAACTACTATCCTTGTAAGGGTGAGGCACATGCCAACCCTAAATTAACCTGTGCTCAACCCTCTGGTATCCTAGCACAGAGCAGTCAGGCTTAACATAGAGACAATGTGTAAAGTATTTGTGCAACACTTCAAACAGTAATACAGTGAAAACACCATTACAAAAAGATTACACACAAAGTTAGAACAATAGAGCATCCCTAACTGAATAAATCAATATCAAAACAACAAAAAGCCAATTAATAGAACCTGAGATATGCAATTTTAGATATTTTAGTGAAAATAGTGTAACAAAACACAACTCGCCAAATGTGGATAACTGGTCGTGGTGGATGAGGACAGAGTCACAAGTTCAGACTGACCACAATGTAGTGCAGTCTAGCAACAGGAACCCAGTTAGGCCCGCTTAACAAAGTACCTTCAAGCCTTGTTTGCATAGAGTTGCGAGGATCTGCATAGAAGATATAATGTGCAGCCAAAGCTATCCATCAGTTCCATGTTGGAGCGAGCTGTAATGCGAGGTCCTGCATCATCGTTGAGGATCCTGTTGATGACTGTTTGTGATGCGTTGTCCCAGGCTGATTATGCAGTGCACAGTCGGGGTGATGTGTCAGTTCTGAGGGGCTATAATGCACAGCTCGGTGTTCTTGTCAAGGCTGCCATTGATGCGGGAGCAAGGGTCTGCGCCGAGAATGCGTTGCACAGTGGCAGTTCCAATGGGATGCGATGCAGGACTTTGCGATGGGTCCAGTCCTCGCAGCAGCGGTTATGCATTAGTTCTGCTCAGGTTGCGCCTTGCAGCTGAGGAGATGCATCAGTTCTGCTGAATCCGCAGGCTGCCAGAGCCTCTTAAGCCTACTTTCAAGGGAGCAGGCCTCGGATGGCTCCTTTAGACAGGATAGGCTCGCACATGAGTCCAGGTGCAGTTGGAAGGTTGTTATAAGCCTGTTGTGACTCTGAGGCTTCAGAGGCTGTAGGCTAGCCAACTAGCCCTTGGAGACACTCTGGGTTCTGGGTTCAAGAGATGCAGGTCCAGTCCTTCCCACCCAGGCAAGAGGACCGCAGGTCAGTACAGCAGGGCAGCAGATCTTCAGAGCAGTAGTCCAGCAGAGTGGCAGTCCTTTTAAGAGCCTCCCAGTCCTTCTTCCTGGCAAAGAATGTACAGGTCCACAAGTGTACTGAAGAGCTGGTGTCTGATGTGCAGTATTTATACCCAGTTGAGCTGTAGAAAGATGCTTCCAGAGGCATGCCTTTGAAGTGTTCAAGTGCCCTCCCTTTCTGGCTCCAAACTAACTGTACGTTATATGCAGCCCTTTGTGTGGAGATGGGAAACAGCCAATTCAAGTGTGAGTAGGACTGTGCCTGGCTTCTCCCTCCAAACCTGCCAGTGGTGGCCCATCCAGTCACACTTATGCACCCCATTTTGTGTGGGTGTTGAGGAGGAATATACAAAGGATAACTGTCGACTTGTGGAAAAGTAAATTTTGCCATGTTCTGTGTCCCTACGTGTCATCCATCATATGTTATGTGTGCATGATTAAATATGCATATGCATTCCCCATGTTCGATTAATGACGCAATTACAGTTGTGTCCACCTCTAGTATGCCAGTTTCCAGTCCTTGTGAATACTACGTATATCAGGCCTATGTAAAGCTACGTTGCCACGTTTCTCAGTGTGCACGTTATTCTATTATAAAGTCCCCGTTTCTAGGCCTCAAAAGGGCCCGGACACCAGATTCAGCTCCTGTCTCCTGAAACTTCGCTGAGGAGCGATACAGCCCCCACCTGTATCCTCGACCCTTCACTTACTTCCTGCCTCGCAGTGCCCGGCCCAGCCTGGCTCAGTCTCTGAGTCTGCCAAGAATATGTTATGATTCCAGTTATCAGTTCAGTCCTCCTTCTCTGCATTCCTAAGCTACTGAACTGCATCAATAGTTTCCGTCATTGTCTAGCCTTCACGTCTCCACGTTAGAGAAATACTGCATTTAATGGTCATTTAATATTCTTCATCACGCACTACATGTAGAATAATGCATGGTCCAGTCTTAGAATCAAGTCAGCCTTTCCCCTCCTAACTTCTAGTTTATATCAACATGTTCTCTAAACATCAGATACTAGATACTGTTTAGGTACATGTCGCCCTGACTCTCCAGACTTCAGTCTCTGCTCCTAGCACAGAGTTCATAGCCCCCAGCTTCTCCTAGTAACACGTCACTGCTAGTTTGCGCGCACCATCAGGTTAGAGGTCCCGGCTCCTTAGGTAGCCCCCTCCATGGTTTCCGCCCTATTCATGACATATTCTATTACGTTTGCATCACATGTCCATGTATACGCCCAGTTACACCTACTTTCGCCCTTATCTTTCGCGACTGCTACGCGTCACGCCTTCTGCTCCACCCACTGCTACGCCTACTGCAATGTAATGCTATGTGTTTGCGTTATGTATATATGCTCATGTATTGTTATTAAAAGCCAGCGCGCTCATCCCAGACCCAGCCCCAGCAGCTGCTGGGCCCTGTCATCCTATTCCTATGCAGGTTGTCCTGTTCCTGTCCTTATGCTGTATTAAACCTGCAAAACTCCTACTACCTCGAATCTTGACTCTTATTTATTGAGCTATCTGTTATGATATATGTCTAGTCAAAAAGAGAGGTATTATTTATTTATTTACCACATAATGGCGCCCGAATAGGGACTTGCCCTTTCCCCACGCGTCGGTGAAGCCACGCCGACCCCCTGACCCTCTGCAGTCGTGACGGAACTCTTCTGTGCACCGGCAGATATTTCTGCTTCAAGTATCCCTCAGGCCCACGGAGGAGACGGAGGAGGCGGTCCAGCATCCAAACGAGACGGTGGAGGAACGCGGCGAGTCCCGACCAGAGCCCAAGCCAAGAGTCCAAGGTCCGAGGTATCCGGAGGCCCACCCGTAACTGAAGTCCGAAGTTCGTCGTCCGTCGTCGTAACAGTCCAGTCCAGTCCGAGGCTTTCCGTTCTTGCTGCCCGGTGAGTACCATTACTGGGGTAGTATCTAGACAGGGTCAATCTAAATTGACTCTGGTCCGTGGGTTGGTGGTACACAGACTCACAAACGAAGTGTTCACCTAGGTGGATACGGGTCTTGATGCGTCCCTTTATGGGACCGGTATGTTCCGTACTGTTTCAGCAGTGCATCCAATAACTCTAGTCTGTTCCGTTCTCGAGAAATTCTTGTGTTTCTGTTCTCAGTATTCCAGGTAATATTCTGTCCGAACTGTTATGTTATGATGTTGTTCAATGTATTTCCAATGTCGTGGTATGCCTGAATTGTTTTCTCCAAATTGTTATTGTTCCTCGTGTATTGTATTGTGTTCCGATTCAAGTTTACAATGTCTCTCTTTTCGAGATTACGTCAGCTAAAAACTAGAAAGGGTTTGTTAGAAGAAGCAGTTCCTGTTCCGCCGAGGGACAGTCCAGGTCACTTTATGTATCAGAAGCATGGCATAAGCGCCATATTGTATCTAGATTTATGGGTAGAGTATACCAAACAGTTAGAAGAAAAGTATAGATGGCCCGTATCGGGTACATGGGATGCCGAGTGCATCATGCGAGTAGAAGAGGCATTATGGAAAAAGAAAGCCAGACAGTCACAGAAAGATGCCATCGAGTTATGGCGTAAAGAATCTCATAAAAGAACTGAAAAGGAAATCAGAAAGTCAGAACTAAGTAGAGAATCCTTAGAACGAGCACAAGAAAAAGAACTAATCGAGATAGGTGAACAAGTCAAAGCCGAACAGTCAGACAGACAGAGGCATGCCCTTATTAGGGGTATGTATCCTCTCCTTGCCGAGGGCTTGCCAAAAGCGACCCCAGAGGCATCCAGTAATTTCCCGCCACCATTAGTTCCGACCAAGCTACGTCACAAACAGACCGCAGCTGATATTTTTATTTCGTCCTATTTGGACGACACAGTCCCAGAATATGCAAATCCTGTTCGCGCTCCACAGGTCCCTGTAAATCAGGCACTTCCCGCTCCTCTAGACACCGGAGTACCTGTTACGGTACCCCCGGTCCAGTCCGTCATACAAGTCCAGCCTACATTTCCATTTCCCACTCTGCCAGGACGAAGAGCCTCAGTAGACGACTCTAGTTTAGGGGCCGCAGGGGGAGGTACTCCTCAAACCCCGCCGCCACACAAGCGTTTAACGTTATCCGAATTACATGCACAAGCGTCACAGCGTACGCCTAGACATCAGACTGTAGCAGAAATAAGAAAATCCCTTGCCGAATGCGGCTATGATCCAGTCCCAGGCGAGGATAATATGGTTTTATATTCATTCCGCGTAAGAAAGGTGGCCGAGTATCTAGTCACCTTACCGAATATGAAAGAAGATCTAGACAGAATATATCGTTTCATCTGTACAGGAGATGATCCAGAAAGTATTAGCGAGGCCATGTCTCAAAGGAAAGCCGAGATCCAGCTCATGATATTAAAGTTTCTGATCAATTGTCTAATAAGAGAACAAGATTACCCGTCTAAAGATCCGGCCGAAATGAAAACCCTGACAAGGTGGAGTGATAATATAGCCGAGGGTAAACACAAGACCGTCGGTGCTATGGAGAGTATGTACAAGAAAATCCGTAGAGAAATAATAAAGATACACGAACAGCGTAAAGCAGCACAAGTAAGCGAGAAAGAAAGTAACTCTGATACTGAAGAGGTAGAGGACGAGAATCCCGCCAGAATAGCGTATGTAGGAAAATCTAGATTTCCAGATCGCCATTTACGCCTAGAACACAAGTCTACTCTCCATCATCCAGCACCAGAACAAGGTTCACTAGAACAAGTATTCCAAGCTACCGATCACATTCTGAAATCACGAATCGGTTACAGTGAGTTAAGTACCATGCATGAACAAGAACTAGCCCGATCAGCAGTCCGATGGATTACTGATTCTACCACTTTTCCAGACGAAATAGTGGCACAAATGTTTCTGAAAATGTCCCCAGCCGAACAACGACTGGTGGGTATGTATATGATTCAGCACCTCATTACTTTGTATGAGGGTCAACACTCTGATCCAGGTCCGTTGCATGATATCCTGAACGAGTTACTCCAGTATAGATGGAAAGGTCTAGGTACCGATTTAATTAGTGTCATTCTAGAACAGCGTCACAAATATAGAACGTTTCTGAACCCGCATTTTGTTCATGCCTCACCCCCAGAAAGTAAACCATTTTACATGGAGAGACAGAATCCGTTACGAGAAGTCCACCCAGTTAAAGGAACGGGTGGCGAAATGCAGCGAGTGTTTGTATACACTCCGATTACAAAGATGGAACTCCTCGAGATGAAGAAATTAATTCCCTGTCATGACAAAGATCCAGCAGGGTTCCATAGAGAACTAAAAGACATGCTCCGTATGGGAGAATACACTTACCCAGATATCATTAAAATGTTAAAGGTTCTGCTGCCCGCAGGGGTGTATGAAAAGCTCAAGGAAAAAGAATGGGAGGTGGGAGAGAAAAAGATCGATTGGGCAGTTCTAGAAGCCGAAGACAAGGCACGAGTACCAGGTACCGGCCTTGGAGATAAATGTAAAGAATTACCAGAATTATTGATACAAGTTTTACCCAGATTATTGACAACTAGAAAAGAAGACTGGGATGCAATCTCAGCCTGTAAACAGAAGCAAGATGAGGATATTAGTGATTTTTATTCTAGATTTGAAAAATGCTTTAGTATCAACAGTGGCCTCAAGACAAGTAGTGAGTCATACCCTCACCTTTTTGTTACCAAATTAGTCGAGAATTCAAGTCCACAAATTAAAAATCGAGTTCTGAAAGTCGAAAGTACCTGGCAAGCTAATACCCCGTCCCAGATGTTGCAGATGCTTCAATACCACCAGAATAGAATCAGAGAAGAGCAAGAACACGAAAGAAAACGTATGAAAGACACGAAAATGAAAGTACTAGTTGCACAATCTGTTCCTCAAGACAGTCAGAAGAGGGGTCCGAATCAAGCCAGTCATCCTGCAGCTCCCGTTAAAGGGAACTGCAATTATTGTAAACAGCCAGGTCATTTTATAAATGAGTGTGCAGTTCTGAAACACAACATAGCTACTGGTAAGACTAAAGAAAGACCACGTCCGCCTAGACAAGGACAAGTTTCACAGATTCCTCAGCCACAGAATGCACCACAGACAGTTACCGCACCGCAGCCTATTGCTGCAACACAGCATGTTACATCGCAGATGTACCAGTATGCACAGTCTGAGTATCCAGAGTACCAGCAGTATTCATGAAACAGCCTAGAGAGGGAGGTAGGCTTGCCTCTCATCGAGATACCTGTAGATCAAGAAGGTCCCTATGTTCACACTCAAGTATTAGGGAAAGACAGAAAGTTTTTGATCGATACAGGGGCAAGTAGGACCACAATTAGTCACGCCGAAGTTCCAGGGGCTCCGCTCTCAGGCTCAAGAAATGTTTCCCTTGGATTTTCAGGAAAACCTATCGTAAATGAGATTTCAAAGCCAGTTACTCTAGAAGTAGGTCCATTGTCCCGCACTACTGATCTGTTACTTACTAAGTCATGTCCAGAAAACCTATTAGGCATTAAAACACTGAAAGAGTTAGGTGCAGTTATATGCTGTTCCCCAGAGGGAATACGATTGTTCCTACGTGACTTCAAGGGTCACTATGTATTACGAGATTTTGATTCAAGACTGTCTAATGTTCCGCAGCACTTATGGGCGCAAGGTCCAACTGATGTAGGTTACATGCAAATCACACCCTATCGTGTGACTCTCAAGCCAGGTGTAGTGTTACCACGAATCAGACAGTACAGATTGCCACCTGAGGCTGTAGCAGCCTTATCCAAAATTATTGACGAGCTCATGGCTCAAGGAGTGGTTGTAGAAACTGACTCCAATGTATGTAATTCTCCGATCATTCCAGTCATGAAACGTACTGATCCAAATGCACCCCCAGTATATCGATTAGTGATTGACCTACGAGAGCTTAATAAATGTATTATTCCGCAGTACCCAGTTGTCCCAGACATCTCTTCCCTATTGACAGCCATTGATTCCGAAGCCACGTTCTTTACTGTAATAGACCTCAAGAATGCATTTTTCAGTGTTCCTATTCATCCAGACAGCCAGTTTCTTTTCGGATTTTGTTTAAATGGAAGGAGCTATATGTTTACACGAGCTCCTCAAGGTTTCACAGAAAGTCCTAGTATTTACAGTCAAGCACTCAAGAGACAACTAGACAACATTCACATGCCAACTGACACTGCCCTGCTCCAGTATGTCGATGATCTACTGACCACAGCCCGTTCTGAACGTGCTTGCGAGCGAGCATCACTTACAGTTTTGTATTTCCTAGCCGAGATGGGGCACAAGGTGTCCCCTTCTAAGCTTCAATTCTGTGTCCAGCAAGTGGTCTACTTAGGACACTTACTGTCCAAGAGGGGTAGGCAGTTGACACCAGACCGTATCCAGTTAATAGCGAGTCTTCCTCAGCCCAAGACCCAGAAGGAGGTACGTGCTTTTATCGGCCTCACTTCTTACTGCAGACAATGGATTCCCCAGTATGCATTTCTAGCCAAACCACTGATACAGTTAACGACACAGGAGGCAGCCGTATCGACTGTCCTCCCTTGGACATCTGAACATACACTTAGTTTCAATGAGTTAAAGAAAGCCCTATGCCAAGCTCCAGTTCTAGCAACACCGAACTACAGTAAGCCTTTTACACTTTTCGTTACTGAACGTGAAGGTACAGCTTTATCTGTTCTCACACAAGATCAAGCAGGACAATACAAGCCCTGTGCTTATTTTTCGAGCACATTAGATCCTGTAGCCCAGGCTCTGCCTGCGTGCCTCAAGTCAGTTGCAGCCACAGCCCTAGCTATCAGACAAAGTGATTCCATAGTCTTAGGACATACCTTGACAGTACAAGTTCCACACTCTGTGGAAGTTCTTTTAAACCGAACACAAACTCAGCACTTGACAATTGCACGTTTAACAGGTTATGAATTGACACTGTTCCAGCCACACATAGAAATCAGACGCTGCAACGTTTTAAATCCTGCTACACTGTTACCATCAGTTAATTCAAATTCTGCCACACATGACTGTGTGGAAGTAGTTAACATTACGACAAAGCCAAGACAAGATCTGACAGATACTCCGTTACCAGACCCCGACCTGACACTTTATGTGGATGGTTCATGTATGAGAACTAGTACAGGAGAACTAGTCGCGCCGCGTATGCAGTGACTACTGACACTGAAGTTATTGAAACACACCGTATTGATACCCTGTCCGCTCAAGCAGCAGAGCTAGTTGCTCTGACACAAGCCTGTATACATGCCAAGAACCAGAGAGTTAATGTTTACACAGATTCACGCTACGCATTCGGAGTCGTACACGACTTCGGAGTGCTCTGGCAGGAGAGAGGTTTCATGACTTCTCATGGAACCAAGATTCAGCATGGTCTCCTTATTCAAGCTCTGTTAGATGCCATACACTTGCCGACATCTATTGCTATCATGAAGTGCAAAGCACATACGAAAGTTACTGACATTATTTCCCAAGGTAATGATCTAGCAGATCGCACAGCCAAGCTTACAGCACAGACTCCAGACATTCAAGTTAATCCGACACAGACACATGCTCCAGATCCGACTACATGTATGACAGTTAAGGACCCTACACAAGATGTCATAGATATCCAGTTACATGCTACTCCTGAAGAAATCAAGAAATGGTTCGAACAAGGAGGGGTCCAGACAGATCAAGGATGGTTAACGAAGGGTAGAGCCACATGGTTTCTCCCCGACTCTATGGTTCAAGTCATTATCAATACCGCACATAGTCCAGCACATTTAGGAGAAAAAGCTATGTTAGACAGTATCCAGAACATTTGGTTCAACAAGCATTTACGAGCTGCAGCCAAGCAGAAAGTCCGTACCTGTATGATATGTTGTCAGTTTAATCCAGGTAAAAGTGTCCCGGTGGAACAAGGTGGATTCCAGCCCCCTGACCACCCTTTTGAAGTCCTCCAGATGGATTATATTCAGATGGAGCGATGTCGAGGTTTCAAGTATGTCCTTGTAGTTGTATGCGCTTTGTCCAGGTGGACAGAAGCATATCCAGTCCCAGATTACACAGCCGCGACCACTGCCAAGCAGTTGGTTCGTGAGTTCTTCCCCCGTTATGGACTCCCTAGAGTCGTATATTCTGACAACGGCCAGCCATTCTCATCTGAACTCATGAAGCATGTTTCCCTTTTGCTAGGGTACCAGTGGAAGTTTCATTGTGTACGCCATCCTGAAGCAGCCGGTCTCGTAGAGAGACATAACCAGACCCTGAAAATCCGTATTGCAAAAGTGTGTAAAGAAAAAGGTGTGGACTGGCTAGTAGCTCTGCCAGTCGCTTTGTTTTATATGCGCATGGTCGCACATTCCAGATCAGGTCTGTCCCCGTATGAGGTCGTATTCGGCCGCCCCCCTAATATGTGGGGTACTCCTAGACCCCGAAGTATTACCGATGTTTCAAGTAATATGCTGACAGATTACCTAGCTTCCTTGATGTCTGCCCTCAACTCATGTCGTTCACAGGTTGCTGCCGCATTTCCAGACAATACCGAGGTGGCACCGCATGAAATCGTTCCAGGATCCATGGTGATGGTCCGCAACTTTGACAGATCAAGTCTGCTGGAGCCTCGTTGGAAAGAGCCCCGACAGGTCCTCCTCACCACCCGTACAGCCGTGAAGTTGGAAGGACGCAAAGGCTGGGTGCACCTTTCTCATGTCAAACTTTTTAATGGACTGAAACCCGTCTTAAAGAACATTTCCCAGGATTTGAAGGATTGCCAAAATATTGTTCTCAAGGACTGTCCCGCAAAAGACATTGCTACAACCCCTCCCCTGTTAGAGAAAACTCCGCAACAGGAGTACAAGCTAAAACTCCGGTCTAGTAAAATAAGTCAGTCAGTTTGATTGTCTAAGTCCTCCCCTAGGTGAAACGGTTAGACTGTTTCTGACATGTATAAAATAGACCCCCATAGTGAGAGAGTTAGTCAAAACTCAATCCGATGTATCGTTTTTCTATGTTTCATATTGTTTTCCAGCCTTATGATTTCCTGCACCAGTTATGCATTTTACCTATGTTTCCCAGTTTCACATGTAAATAAGTCTGCTAATGCTACAGTAGAGCACACGTTTAGTGACCTGCCCCCTCATGAACTCTCTTACCGCCTCGCTATGCGAAATAACTCATTTATCCGCATGTTACATTACTCACACCAGTCCAGCAATACCACTAATTGTTGGGTGTGTGGTCGACTCCCCCCTTTCCAGACACCGAAGGGAGTTCTGCCACTTTTTCCTTATCCATTTTCACATAATGGTTCGTGTGGAGCATGGTCCACGTTAACGTCATCCTCAACAGATATGTCTTTTCTTAACAGTACATGTTTTCCAGACAAGCAAGGTCTCCCCCACAGAACAGGGTTAGATCTAGAAAATGAAGTGTATAATCTAGGTAATTATTCTTCGAATTTCATGGTCTTGAATGTTCAGTCTGATACTACTCCAGACTTACCTGCTATTTTAGTACTACCAGTCAAAGGCGAATTATGTGTCCGTAATTATGGTTCCATACACGTAGGACATAGTGATTGTACTACTATTGTCAAGTATAGTGACAGTGGGAAATCTATTTTCAAAGCTTCACGTCATTCTTATTTTATTTGTGGTCAAACCGCATATGTTCGTCTGCCCCTCGATTGGGAGGGAACCTGTTACATTGCCTTCCTACTGCCACCTGTTTTTCTAGCCCCACCTGATTATCATAGAAATACACATCTAGTACACATTAGACATAAAAGGGAGTCCCCAATTGTCGATTATACTGAAACTGCTCTAGAACAGTATACAGATTTCAACAGAGGTTTCTTTTTCTTTATAGGACCTATCCAGAATAGTAAACTGATCCGTAGGTTAACCAGAACCCTCGAAGCTGTAGTAAATGAGACTGCCTCTGCTCTAGGTAACTTAACTGAAGAGCAATCTGCTATGAGATTTGTCGTTTTACAGAATCGTCTCGTCCTTGACGTCATACTGGCCGATAGGGGCGGGGCCTGTAGAGTCATCGGATCTAGTTGCTGCATTTTCATTCCAAATAACGCGCCGTCTGTTTATTCAGCTATAACCAGACTCCATAAAATTGCCCATCTGATACACCAAGATCCAGGCACCTGGACATGGTCCGGTTGGTTCTGGAATATAATTTCCGCATGGGGATGGAAAATATTGTCCTTTCTAGGTATTGCAGTAGCGATCATATTCAGCTGCTGTCTCTGTATACAATGTGGCCCTGCGATTTGCGGCATTTGTGCTACCTCTTGTATTCCTAGTCCCAAGCCCCGTTCTAAATCCCGTTCCAGGATAATTCGAGACGAGCAAATGATACTGTATGAAATGATAGACGGTATCATGAATATTGATGTTTCCTGATGGAAACGTAGTGACAAGGAGGGAATGTGGAAAAGTAAATTTTGCCATGTTCTGTGTCCCTACGTGTCATCCATCATATGTTATGTGTGCATGATTAAATATGCATATGCATTCCCCATGTTCGATTAATGACGCAATTACAGTTGTGTCCACCTCTAGTATGCCAGTTTCCAGTCCTCGTGAATACTACGTATATCAGGCCTATGTAAAGCTACGTTGCCACGTTTCTCAGTGTGCACGTTATTCTATTATAAAGTCCCCGTTTCTAGGCCTCAAAAGGGCCCGGACACCAGATTCAGCTCCTGTCTCCTGAAACTTCGCTGAGGAGCGATACAGCCCCCACCTGTATCCTCGACCCTTCACTTACTTCCTGCCTCGCAGTGCCCGGCCCAGCCTGGCTCAGTCTCTGAGTCTGCCAAGAATATGTTATGATTCCAGTTATCAGTTCAGTCCTCCTTCTCTGCATTCCTAAGCTACTGAACTGCATCAATAGTTTCCGTCATTGTCTAGCCTTCACGTCTCCACGTTAGAGAAATACTGCATTTAATGGTCATTTAATATTCTTCATCACGCACTACATGTAGAATAATGCATGGTCCAGTCTTAGAATCAAGTCAGCCTTTCCCCTCCTAACTTCTAGTTTATATCAACATGTTCTCTAAACATCAGATACTAGATACTGTTTAGGTACATGTCGCCCTGACTCTCCAGACTTCAGTCTCTGGTCCTAGCACAGAGTTCATAGCCCCCAGCTTCTCCTAGTAACACGTCACTGCTAGTTTGCGCGCACCATCAGGTTAGAGGTCCCGGCTCCTTAGGTAGCCCCCTCCATGGTTTCCGCCCTATTCATGACATATTCTATTACGTTTGCATCACATGTCCATGTATACGCCCAGTTACACCTACTTTCGCCCTTATCTTTCGCGACTGCTACGCGTCACGCCTTCTGCTCCACCCACTGCTACGCCTACTGCAATGTAATGCTATGTGTTTGCGTTATGTATATATGCTCATGTATTTTTATTAAAAGCCAGCGCGCTCATCCCAGACCCAGCCCCAGCAGCTGCTGGGCCCTGTCATCCTATTCCTATGCAGGTTGTCCTGTTCCTGTCCTTATGCTGTATTAAACCTGCAAAACTCCTACTACCTCGAATCTTGACTCTTATTTATTGAGCTATCTGTTATGATATATGTCTAGTCAAAAAGAGAGGTATTATTTATTTATTTACCACAGACTACACCCATACATGTGGCCCAGAGTCAGGCTGCAGGCACCAAATGGCTACGGCAGGGACTTTCTAAAAGTGGCATTTTTAAAATTGGAATTTAAAATCTGACTACACCATCAGTTAGGATATTTCATTACAATTCCAGAGACACTAAACATAAACAGGTTACCTGTTCCCATTTGTACATTACACTTATTTTAATGTAATTCCAATAGTATCCTATTAGGGAGTTAGGCCTTGAAGTAGAGAAACATGAATTTAAGAGTTTTTTCACTGCCCGGACATGTACAACTGAAAAGAAGATCCTACTTTTTAAATACACTGCACCCTGCCCTCTGAGCTGTCCAGGGCCTTCCGTAGGGGTGACATATATATCAAAAAGGAAGGTTTGGGCCAGGTGAAAAGATGTATTTTGCCATGTTGACATAACAGTTTAAAATTTCACACATAGGTTGCAATGGCTGGCTGAGACATGTATAAAAAACTACTTAAGTGGGTGGACTATTCAATGCTGCAGGACCACTAGTAGCATTTAACTTACAGGCCCTGGGAACAGGTAGTGCCACGTTACTAGGGACTTACAAGTAAATTAAATCTATAAATCGGGTATAAGCCAATCTTAGCATGTTTTAGGAAGCGAGCACACAATGCCGTTAGCACTAATTATCATTGGTAAACTCCTAAAGTCAGCAGGAGGTCTGAAGGCCAACATTTAGGGGGTAAACTAAACCAGGAAATGCCTAGTCTAACATTTGCTCACACCAAGAGGAATTCACAGAAAATATATTTAATATGCAAGAATAATGTATTTAAAAACCCTTGATTTTGGGGTGAGTGAGATTATTTTTTAGGAATTTTTTATGGAACTGATTCTCTACCACATCATTTTTAATTTCTTAATAAAAACCCTTTAATTTGTCATTGTTCTAAAACATAGTTTTTGAGTGTGCCCGACCAGTTTCAGTTTCAATGTATTCTAATGAATTGTATTTCTCATGATTTGCATAAATTATAAATTGAGGAGCACCTTAACAAGGGGATACATTGCCTCTTGAAAATGAGGTTTAACATTATCTCAAATCTAATTAAATGTGGTAGTACAGTTAGAGGTACATTTTGAGGTGTCCTAATTTCAGGGTACAGTGCTGGGCTTCCACATCAGTAGAAGACATGAATGTTAAGTCCGGCACCATACTTGTGTAGTAATCCCTCTGCTCTTCGTGAGAGTCGGATGAACGATTTTGCTTTCTGCCTCTCCCATGAAGCAGACAAGCTGATTACGATAGTTTTGACAATGATGTGTGATATATGTGATATATATGAGCAATAAGGAGACTTGAGGTATTCAAGTAGATACATTGACTTATATGTTTGCTGGTACCAGCATTTGCTGTTAAGCTGCCTGTTAGAATTGGGGGTCTCTGGTTGGCACAGGTAGGTACTTGTGGCAAGAAGGGACCCTCTCCTCTAGTCAGGGCAAGGGAATTACTCTCCCAAAATAACCCCTGCTCACACTACAGGTGGCGTGGCGCGAGCAGTCAAGGCTTATTTCAGAGGCGATGTAAGTTAAGCAATTGTGACCACATACAGTAACCCAGTGACAACACTACAAATGGACACCACACAGGTTTTATATACAAAATAAGTATACTTTATATAGAGTTATCACATGACCAATAAATGACAAAAAGAATCCACAGTACTATCAAATTTGAAGAATTCAGGTTTAAAAAGCTTAGTTAAAGGTTCTGTGCAAGACGGTAGCCTCTCAGGCAACAGCGTTGCTGAAAAGAACACAGAGTCTAACAAATCCAGCGGACCGCGGTGGTCCGGGCCCACTCAAATGTCGACAGACTCAGTCACAGTACCTTTTGCTTGAGGCGGCCGGCACGGATGTGCGAGCCAGTTCCGGGGTTCGTTGCGGTGTAGACAAAGAAAGCGTTGCAAGTCACGGTGTCCTTCCAGTCGCGGTGCAGGCTACGGCTCGTGGACAGCATTGAGATGGAGTTGGTGAGCTCAGAGCTTGCCTTGTTCGAGGCAGACATTGCTCGTTGCGGTGCTTCCAGCTTTACGGTGCGATGAACGAGCCGGAGTTCGGGAGCTACCGTCGGTCAGTCCAGACATCGGTGCGAGTTGGGCGGTGCGTCACAAAGCGTGCAAGGCGGTGCCCAACTCTGGTGCGGTCACAGGACTCGAAGTCAGCAGCAGTGACAGCGTCGGTCAGACCAGTTCGATACGGTGTAGCGAGGCGTTGCACGTCGCGGTGTCCTTCCAGTCGCGGTGCAGGCTACGGCTTGTTGACGGCATCGGGACTGCATTGCTCGAGGTGGACGTTGCTTGGTGCGGTGCCTACAGGACACCGGGCCGGTCGTGAGAGTCGGTCACAGCTCCCTGCCTCTGTAGCCGCTTGTTTCCAGCAGCAATTCACAAAGGCTGGTGAAGCCCATTGGTCCTGGGACTTCGGTCAGGAGACAAGCTCTCTTCCAAGCCCTTGGAGATCCTTGCACAAATTGAAAATTAAAGGTAAAGTCCACAAAGTCCTTTCTCCAAACCAGTTCTGAAGCACTCTGTTTACCAGACTTCTCCTTCCCTTTCACAGCACATGGCAGGCACATCAGATGCCCCACAGGAGGTGGAGCCAGCATTGTGGTAAGCAAGTACAGTCCGGGAGCACTTTGTTGACAGTCTTCCTTCTCTTCTTTCAGTGAGCAGGGCAGAGACATCAGACACACCACAGGGGTGGAGCCAGCATTGTAGAGGGAAGGCCCAGCCCTATTCAAGTCCCAGGTGCAACTCCTCCCTCCCATCTGGTTGCAGATCTCCCTATTTCCACAGGGCTGCCCCTGCCTGTCTCCTGGAATTCCCCAGTCCTGTCACACACAAACCCAGACAAGGAATACACAACCTAGCAAATGGTTAGGCAAGCAAATACCTACTTTCTAAAAGTGGTATTTGCAAACACAGAATATTAAAATAAACTTTACTAAAAGATGTATTTTATTATTCTGAGTCTAGGCGTACTAAACTCGAATTTCTACCATGTTCTCTGAGTCTGCTAGGATTATATAGTGTAAAAATTCTAACAGCCATTCTGGCCTATGGAGAACAGGTACCCTTGCAATAGTGAAAAACGAAAATGGCTGTAATTCACTATTAGGACATGCCACACACATCAGGGCTTGTCCTACCTTATACTTACAATGCACCCTGCCCTTGGGCCTACCATAGAGGTTACTAATATGAAGAAAAGGGAAGGTTTAGGGACTGGCAAGTGGGTACACTTGCCCTGTCAGCATGACAGTACCAGACTGCACGCAGGCTCTGCAATGGCAGACCTTAGACACATTTTACAAAGCCGCTTCTGTGGGTGGCACAACCAGTGCTGCAAGCCCACTAGCAGCATTTGGGTTTACACGCCCTGGGCACACTCAGTGCACTGTACTAGGGTCTGACAATTAAACCAAATATCCAATCATGGAACCACTAATCAATACATACACTAATTTACAGTAGGGAGAGCATATGCACTTTAGCACTGATCAGCAGTGGTAAAGTGCCCAGAGTCATAAAATAGCCAAAAAACAGGTCAGAAAATAATATAGGAGGAAGGCAAAAAGTTCAGGGATGACCCTGCAAAAAAGGGCAAGTCCAACACAACACCCTTACAGCCAAAACGCAGGGTAGACCAATCACTACCTTGATGGGCTTCCCTGCTTTGGGTGGTAGAACATGGACCTGGCCCACAACAGCAGGGACACATTCCAGTTCTACGCCAATCTGGTGTATGTTAACCCCCTCCACAACAGGTGCCTCATCTATGTGTGTGTGTACTACTTCCTCAGCACTAGAAAATTCAATTTGGCTGCTTCCATCTGAGCTGGACTCCACCTCCAACTCAGCAAATCTCATTCTTTGAGCTACACACATTTCTTGTTGCTGGGCTGAGACACTCCTGGCCTCAAGCCCCTCGAACTTTAAATCAAGCTTCTTCATTATCAACTCATGATCCATTTGAATTCTCTTTTCTTCCAGAACCAATTTCTTGCTCTCTAGCTCCACTTCTAGAGCCATGTTCTTGCTTTCTAGCTCAAGTTACTCATTCAATTTGAGCTTGGCCATCTCCATTTCGTGCATCCTGTTTTCTCTCCTGTTTGTCAACTATTCTGGGGACAGGCCTCGGGCAGAAACACTGCTACTCAATGGGGAGGTTGCACCCCTCCCTTCTCGACCCAGTGGTCCCTCCAGCTGCTGTTCTACATGCTCATATTCAATCTCCTTTCCAGGGGCATTCCTTGCCTCGACCCAGGCCCTCATCGCCTTTTGGAACTGCTCACTTCTGGAGAGTCCGGTCATGGAAATTAAAAATGTTTTGCAGAGCTCCTGAGCTGTTTATTGGTGTAGCTTTCTATTTTCTCTTCCTCCCAGTCACAATCAACAGATGCAATGGATGCTGCCTTTTCCATTCTGTCTGAGCCAGGCATTACTTAGCTAGAAATGGAGATCCCTGGCAAAAACAAGTATCCGAAGTACGTGGCTGCGTTATGGTCTGCACTCACTAAGTAGTGTTCACCAATCACTACACATGAGTCATGAATGCAAATTCGGAATCCTTTCCGCTTGACTTCCACTGTAAGAATTGGGGTCTCTGGTTGGCACGGGTAGGTACTTGTGACGAACAGGGACCCTCTCCTCTAGTTAGGCCAAGGGAATTACTCTCCCAAAATAACCCCTGCTCACCCTCTGGGCGGCGTGGCGCGAGCTGTCAAGGCTTATTTCAGACGTGATGTAGGTTAAGCAGTTGTGACCACATACAGTAACCCAGTGACAACACTACAAATGGACACCAAACAGGTTTTATATTAAAAATAAGTATACTTTATATAGAGTTATCACAAGACCAATAAACAACAAAAAGAATCCACAGTACTATCAAATTTCACAAGTTCAGGTTTAAAAAGCTTAGTTCAAGGTTCTGTGCAAGACGGTAGCCTTGTCCGGCTACAGCGTTGATGAAAAGAACACAGAGTCTAACAAATCCAGCGGACCGCGGTGGTCTGGGCCCACTCAAATGTCGACAGACTCAGTCACAGTACCTTTCCCTTGAGGCGGTTCTGGGGTTCGTCGCGGTGTAGAAAAAGAAAGCGTTGCAGGTCACGGTGTACTTCCAGTCGCGTTGCAGGCTATTGCTCATTGACGGCGTTTAGACGGAGTCGGTGAGCTCAGAGCTTGCGTTGTTCGAGGCGGACGTTGCTCGTTGCGGTGCTTCCAGTTTTACGGTGTGGTGAATGAGCCAGAGTTCGGGAGCTGGCGTCGGTCAGTCCAGACAGCAGTGCGAGTCGGGCGGTGCGTTGCAAAGCGTGCGAGGCAGTGCCCAACTCCGGTGCGGTCACTGGACTCGAAGTCAGCAGCAGTAACCGCGTCGGTCAGACCAGTTCGATTCGGTGTAGCGAGGCATTGCACGTCGCGGTGTCCTTACCGTCGCGGTGCAGGCTATGGCTCTTTGACGGCATCGCGACGGAGTCGGTGAGCGCAGAGCTTTCGTTGTTCGAGGCAGACGTTGCTTGGTGCGGTGCCTACAGGACACTGGGCCGGTCGTAAGAGTCGGTCACAGATCCCTGCCTCTGTAGCCACCTATTTCCAGCAGCAATTCCTCAAAGGCTGGTGACGTCCACTGATCCTGGGACTTCGGTCAGGGGGCAAGCTCTCTTCCAAGCCCTTGGAGATCTTTGCACAAGTTGAAAATTAAAGGTAAAGTCCACAAAGTCCTTTCTCCTCTCTTTGGCAGTCAGGCAACCACTGCAGGCCAATCCACCAAGCAGCACTTCAGCTTGGGAATAGTCTCTCCTCAGTTTCTTTAGGTTCCTTCTCCTCAGCAGAGGTTGTGTCTTGTCAGTTCCAGGAGTGATCTAATTTCATGGGATCAGGGTCCCAATACTTATACCCCAAAATCCTTTGTTCTCTGAGGGGAGAGGGGCCTGTGCCTAGTCAAAACCAGTTCTGAAGCACTCTGTTTACCAGACTTCTCCTTCCTTTTCACAGCACAGTCAGGCACATTAGACACCCCACAGGAGGTGGAGCCAGCATTGTGGAAGGCAAGTACAGTCCAGGAGCACTTTGTTGACAGTCGTCCTTTTCTCCGCTTTCAGTGTGCAGGGCAGAGACTCTTTCCCCTCTCACCCCTCCATCTGGACCTCTGCACCCTCCCAACTGGAGCGGTACTGCCAGATGCCAGAACTACTGGAGCTCTAGTTACAGAGGCTCCATGTTCTCTAGACACTGGGAGATCCTCCTCAAATGGCCTACAAGTACAGCCTAGGACCCAGACCTGATGTTCCCTTAAGAAACCTTCCAGGCCTTGAGACTGGGTTTCGAATTACCTTGGGACAGAACCCACACTCACTCCTCCTCCTCTAAGACAGGACGTGAGCCCCTACACCCCTCCCGCTACACTGGGACCTAACCGGGCTACACTGAACCTCTTCCACCACACAGAACTGAAAAATACCTGAGCCACTCTTGTTGGACTCACTCCTCAGTGCTTTGCTTCTTCAGACCCTCTGGAATCCACCAAAAGGTCTGCCTCCAAAGTGAGTTCCCTTGGGTCAGAGAACTCACTCTCCAACAGGTGTTGGCATAGCTCTGGAAAACAGGGACTTACAATATGCTCTCCCACAATTGGATCACACACCCCCCTACAAGGGTTAATCAAACTATCCTTCACCTCACCATCCAGTGCCTCACACACGTACTCCACCCCATTCTCATGAGATTGGCAAGACAGTATCTGACTGTCTCTGTCACACAACCCACACTCTTCTGGGCTGTCTCCACACTCACATACCAGGACTTCAACTTTGGGGAACCCCTGTCCCTGCACCTCTCATCTAGATTCAGTAGAGTGTCCCTCCCACTACTAGGACCATGAACCCCTACGCCAGTTACCCTATTCCACACAGGGACACTGCACACTACTGGAGCTACCTCACGTCCTTGAACCTCCTGGTGTATGTTAACCCCCTCCAAGTCAGATGCCTCATCTCTGTATGTGTGTACTACTCCCTCAGCACTAGAAAATTCAACTTGGCTGCTTCCATCTGAGCCGGACTCCACCTCCAACTCAGCAAATCTCAATCTCTGAGCTACACACATTTCTTGTTGCTGGGCTGAGACACTCTTGGCCTCAAGCCCCTCGAACTTGAAATCAAGCTTCGTCATTATCAACTCATGCTCCATTTGCATTCTGTTTTCTTCCAGAGCCAATTTATTGCTCTCTAGGTCCACTTCTAGAGCCATTTTCTTGTTTTCTAGCTTCAGTTGCTCATTCAATTTGAGCTTGGCCGTCTCCATTTCGTGCATCCTGTTTTCTCTCCTATCTGCCAACTCCTCTGGGGACAGGTCTCGGGCAAAAACACTGCTACCCAACGGGGAGGTTGCACCCCGCCCTTCTGGACCCAGTGGTCCCTCCAGCTGCTGTTCTACATCCTCAAATTCAATCTCCTTTCCAGGGGCATTCCTTGCCTCGACCCAGGCCCTCAGAGCCTTTTGGAACTGCTCCCTTCTGGAGAATCCAGTCACGGAAATTTTAACATTTTTACAGAAGCTCCTGAGCTGTTTGTTGGTGTAGCTTTCTATTTTGTCTTCCTCCCAATCACAGTCAACAGGTACAATGGATGCTGCCTTTTCCATTCTGACTGAACCAGGCATTATTTTGCAAAAATGGAGATCCCTCGCAAAAACAGGTATCAGAAGTACGTGGCTGTGTTATGGTCTGCACTCACTAAGTAGTGTTCACCAATCACTGTACATGATTCATAAATGCAAATTTCGGAACCATTTCCACGTGACTTCCAAATTTAGAATTGGGGGTCTCTGGTTGGCACAGGTAGGTACTTGTGAAAAGCAGGGACCCTCTTCTCTAGATAGGGCAAGGGAATGACTCTCCCAAAATAACCCCTGCTCACCCTCTAGGAGGAGTGGCACAAGCGGTCAAGGATTATTTCAGAGGCGATGTAAGTTAGGCAGTTGTGACAACATAAAGTAACCCAGTGACAACACTACAAATGGACACCACACAGGTTTTATATAAAAAATAAGTATAATTTATATAGAGTTATCACAAGACCAATGAACGACAAAAAGAATCCACAGTACTATCAAATTTCAAGAGTTCAGGTTTAAAAAGCTTAGTTCAAGGTTCTGTGCGACTCTGTAGCCTTGTCCGGCTACAGCGTTGCTGAAAAGAACACAGAGTCTAACAAATCCAGTGGACCGCGGCGGTCCGTGCCCACTCAAATGTCGACAGGCTCAGTCACAGTACCTTTTCCTTGAGGCGGCCGGCACGGATGTGCGAGCCGGTTCCGGGGTTCGTCGCGGTGTAGAAAAAGAAAACATTGCTGGTCATGGTGTCCTTTCAGTCGCGGTGCAGGCTACGACTCGTTGACGGCGTTGAGACAGAGTCGGTGAGCTCAAAGCTTGCGTTGTTCGAGGCGGACGTTGCTCGTTTAGGTGCTTCCAGCTTAATGGTGCGGTGAACAAGCCGGAGTTCGGGAGCTGGCGTCCGTCAGTCCAGACAGCGGTGCGAGTCGAGCGGTGCATCACAAAGCGTGCAAGGCGGTGCCCAACTCCGGTGCGGTCACATGACTCGAAGTCAGCAGCAGTGACCGCGTCGGTCAGCACTTCGATTCGGTGTAGCGAGACGTTGCATGTCGCGGTGTCCTTCCAGTCGCGGTGCAGGCTACGGCTCGTTGACGGCATCGGGACGGAGTCGGTGAGCGCAGAGCTTGCGTTGTTCGAGGCAGACGTTGCTTGGTGCGATGCCTACAGGACACCGGGATGGTCCTGAGAGTCGGTCACAGCTCCCTGCCTCTGTAGCCACTTGTTTCCAGCAGCAATTCACAAAGGCTGGTGAAGTCCACTGGTCCTGGGACTTCGGTCAGGGGACAAGCTCTCTTCCAAGCCCTTAGAAATCTTTGCACAAGTTGAAAATTAAAGGTGAAGTACACAAAGTCCTTTCTCCTCTTTTTGACAGTCAGACAACCACTGCAGGCCAATCCCCCAAGCAGCACTTCAGCTTGGGAATAGTCTCTCCTCAGTTTCTTTAGGTTCCTTCTCCTCAGCAGAGGTTGTGTCTTGTCAGTTCCAGGAGTGATCTAATTTCATGGGATCAGGGTCCCAATACTTATACCCCAAAATCTTTTGTTCTCTGAGGGGAGAGGGGCCTGTGCCTAGTCCAAACCAGTTCTGAAGCACTCTGTTTACCGGACTTCTCCTTCCCTTTCACAGCACAGGGCAGCCACATCAGACGCCACACAGGAGGTGGAGCCAGCATTGTGGAGGGCAAGTACAGTCCAGGAGCACTTTGTTGACAGTCTTCCTTCTCTTTTTTTAGTGTGCAGGGCAGAGACATCAGACACACCACAGGGGGTGGAGCCAGCATTGTAGAGGGAAGGCCCAGCCCTATTCAGGTCCCAGGTGCACCTCCTCCCTCCCATCTGGTTGCAGATCTCCCTATTCACCACGGGCTGCCCCAGCCTCTCTCCTGGAATTCGCCAGTCCTCTAACACAAACGCAGACAAGGAATGCACAACCTAACAGAGGCGTGCTCAAATGGTTAGGCAAGCAAATACCTACTTTCTAAAAGTGGTATTTGCAAACACAGAATATTAAAATAAACTTTACTAAAAGATGTATTTTATTATTCCAGGCATACTAAACTCGAATTTCTACCATGTTCTCTGAGTCTGCTAGGATTATAAAGTGTAAAAATTCTAACAGCCCATTCTGGCCTATGGAGAACAGGTAGCAATGCAATAGTGAAAAATTAAAATGGCTGTAATTCACTATTAGGACATGCCACACACATCAGGGCTTGTCCTACCTTATACTTACAATGTACCCTGCCCTTGGGCCTACCATAGGGGTGATTAATATGAAGAAAAGGGAAGGTTTAGGGACCTGCAAGTGGGTGCACTTGCCCAGTCAGCATGACAGTACCAGACTGCACGCAGGCTCTGCAATGGCAGACCTTAGACACATTTTACAAGGCAACTTCTGTGGGTGGCACAACCAGTGCTGCAAGCTCACTAGCAGCATTCAGATTTACACGCCCTGGGCACCCTCAGTGCACTGTACTAGGGTCTGACAAGTAAACCAAATATCCAATCATGGAACCACTAATCAATACATACACTAATTTACAGAGTCATAAAATAGCTACCAACAGGTCAGAAAGAATATAGGAGGAAGGCAAAATGTTCAGGGATGACCCTGCAAAAAGGGCCAAGTCCAACACTGCCAGTTTACCATCTCGCACTATGCTGGTTGGCGTACGGCAGATCAGTTGTTGCAGCAGCAGCCTTATTGCTGGAGACGATAGTTGGGGAGGAGACTAGTCACCGCCTGTCTGATTTGCCTCTCGACATTCGGTGGTGTCTTACTCTGTGCTCTAGTCCACGCTTCCTTTCGGAGTGGTGAGGCTGAAAAAAAAAGATGCTGGGCCCTCATGGGGGTCATCAAGCCACCTCAGGGATGGGAAGAGCCTCCATCGACCCCAGACGTAGCAACTCTTGACAAGTATAGGGACAGGATAAGCGACCAGCAGAGCAGATGTTGTGGCTTCTGTTGCTGTTGATCCTGATGACGTGGTAGAGGGAGAACCCAACAAGCCCAAGTACATCAAGCAGCCACCGAAGGAGTGCTTTGAGTGCCCAGAGCACCACACAAAGAGCCCAAAGTAGCCCACTGGAGTTGCAGAGGCCTTGCAGAAGCCAGATGCTCGAATGCACTGCTTAGCTGGGTAGACTGCAGGTTGTACAGGATAAATTATACCCGTTAGTGGGATTGGTGCCTGCCCCTCTACACTTGTACGTTATCTACATATAAGACTCTTTTGGTAGGTGAACAACTACTTATTTTGCAATTTTTCAACAATTCTTACAGTTCCCTCAGCATGCAATCTTCTTTTCAAAACCTTGTGCAAAAACTGATGGCAGATTTTTTTGGCCCTCAGGGTTCAAGCGGGCAAGATTCTATTAACCCCTCACATGCCTCTGCCTACACGCCCTGCTCTCATGAGGCTCCTTTGGGGGTCAATACTGTGTCTAGTGGGCTTTTGACTGTTGCGGCCGCAGCACTTGCTATAGGAAATAGGAAATACTAGTCTGCTGACTTCTGGGGCTCTGGTTGCAGGAGATGTTGTTGGGAAGGCCATAGCTAAGGCAGAGTATAAGATATGTTATGTGGCTCATGCTATGAATGAATTCCATGAGATCCAGAAAGCTTTAGAAGCCTTTTTTTCAATGTCAGATATTTTGGTGACTGGCAATCTGTCTACGTCATGCCCAAGCTCTGACTTCTAGAGTGAACTGGTGAACACACAGATTCACCAGCTCTTGCTCCAATATACTGCAGTTACACAGGGAGAAATATAACTGTGACATTGATTGTTTAATAGAGATGGCACAAAGGTTCTCCTTTTGTAAGGAAAATAAGGGCAGTGCAGCCCCTAACCCCTGGATCATTTTAATCTTTGTTGGCAGTTTTATGCTAAGACAACATATATTTCAGTGGTCTCAATCTAGTAAACCAGTCAAAGCTTGTGGTGTTGAGTTTTTCATTAGGTCTGACTTTTGCAGAGAGATTGTGGAATGCCAATAGTGACTGCGTGAAACATTTCCATCCTATCAGAAACCTGAGGATACAGTTTTCTTATTAGAGCCTGTTAACTTGAAGCTGTGCCTCAATGTTCAAGCAATTTATTACCAAGATCCTGCGAAAGGATGTGCTTAAGCAATGGGGGAACCTAACATTGAATGATGCTAAAGAATTTGCCTATCAGCTGTCGTATATTTATGTTTGCCTGTCACAGGTGGTTCTTGTGGGTTGACGGGTATGTATTTATTTATTTATTAGTTGTTATGGATCGTATTCTTTTGTTTGCTGCTTTTGAGGAAAGATTTGTGTTATTCTGCTTATTGAGATATCCTTGAAGTGGGATTTCTGCCATCAGCCATGCTGTAATCTAACACAATGTGGGACATTGGTGTGGGATCACATCAAATTCTACAAAGCCCTGCTTGGCAAAGAAGGAAATGAATGGGAAAGGGTGGCTGGGATGGGTGCAAGTGGGAGATGCAGGTGGGCATTTTGAGTTGACAAGACAGGTTTGAGTGGGTTATAAGAGGTCACTTAAGGTGTTAGTTCGAAGGATAGCAACTTGGGAGAGATGTCAAGGGTCTTCATGGATGAAAAGAAAAGGTACGGTGTGCTAACTTTATTAAACGGCAGCATCATGCGTGGGAGAAGGTTTCTGCATTTCAATGGATATTCCTTCTGTGGGACGTAACCAGGATATGCACATCCTTTATGTGAACATTAATGGGATGCACTCTATTGCTAAGGTATATTTGTTGAATGTTGAAGCCCATATTCTCAGTATACAGTGGACTCGCCATACCATCAGTGAACTCCATAAGTTGATTAGTTCAGGTTATCATATGTTCGCTGGAATTAGGATATATGTCCTCAAGATGGGATTAATGTTACTCTCAAGGGAGAAGGATTGGGCTGTTCAGCAGGTTTAGCTGGACAGGGCATAGGTTGATTGGCCATATCGAAAACAGTAGCTTACAATTTATGCATGGTCTACAATGCAAATAACCCTACTATATCTAACTTCTTACGACATGAGTTCAGTATGTGGCAGGACCAAATTCTTATATGCAGGGATTTTAACCTGACTATTCAGCCAGTGCTTGATTCAACTATAACTCTAATAGCAAGTTAGTGGTCCATGAGAAAGTCAAGGGCTGCTTTAAAGCAAATTTTGGAAACACATGCCCTTTGCGTAGTCTGGCGGGCTTGCCAGAGAGATTAACCTGATTTCTCTTATTCTTCTGCCTTACATGGTATGTCTTCCTGTATTTATATGATCCTTGTTAGCCATAGCTTTTTTATCTTTCGTTCTATCAAATTAAACCCTAAGATTGTATCTGATCATAACCTATTGCCTTTCTTTGCTAAATGAAGTAAATTGGTCTCTAGTACATCGCCACAACGATGGACCTTTTGAGCTCCAGATATTTTTGGATTGAGTATATGTCAGTTTTATGTGCTCTGATTTCAGCTAATTAATCACTGTTAATAAAGGTACTGCTAATCCAATCATGGTCTGGGATGCCTTAAAGGTTTTTGTTCACAGTCATTATATTAGCTATCTCACTCAATAGGGCAAAGATGAACACAATGCTGAGTCAAGACTGCAAGTCTCACTCCTCCAATTGGAAATTGAGTGCTCAATTTGTCTTAGTTACCCAAATTGCCCAGACAGAGCTTCTGATGTTTTCGAACACTTGATTACACTACGGATACAAACTGTGGTCAAGCTCTATCCCAAAAAATGATTTGGGATGGGCGTGTGCGAAGTACCATGCAAAATGCTTACTATGCTTTGAGAACAGTGAGGAGATGGGCCAAGTACTAGCTTTTCCAGTTAGGGACAAGACTAACAAACATCTTGTGGCACATTTTAGAGATGCTACTAGCAAAATCATCACCAGTTGTTCTGATATATTGGCAACATTTCATAAATTTTACTCTAGTCTTTATACGGATAATTTATGTGCAACACAGTATATGATCAAAGCTCTCTTCAAACTGTTAGACCTAATCAATTTTTGGTAGGGCAGAAAGCTGGGTTAGACGTTTTCATTACCAGAGATGATATTGAAACTGTAATTGTACAATTAGCAATGAGTAAAACAGCAGGCCCCAATTCTAGTCCCCAAGAATTCAATAAGCAGTTCAAACAAATCATCACATCTCTTCTACTTGATATTGTGAATTCTCCAGAATTTCTTGAAACAATACTGCCATCTTGGGAGGAAACCTTTGTATCGGTATTTATCAAAAAGAATAAAGATTCACTTAATTGCTTTTGATAATGCCCCTATGATTAATTAACTTAATCTCTAAGATCTTAATTGACTAGCTGTAGATATAACGCCTCTAATTGATCAAATGCAACATGGGTTCATCTCTTCACAGGATACCACATCTTACATAAATCTAACTCTATCAGGGCTAGAAGTTGCAGGAAAATTGAAGAGTCAGATCCAGACAAATGCTGAAAAAGCTTTCAACAGGATCTGCTAGCAGTATCTGTGGGCCATTATGTCTGCGATAAGGGTTTTGGCTCTGGTTTCTTAACACATTGGAAGTCACTTTACTTTTCTCTAACTGCTAGGATCATCTGTGTTGGTGCACTTTCTCAGCTGATTAGCGTTAGTCGTGGTACAAGGCAGGTATGCCCTTATCTCCACTTCATTTTTCTCACTACTTAGATCCATGTATTTGAGTGCTTAAATCATCTGCTACATAATTCAGAGGATAAGCTTTTAGCATATGCCGATGAAAATGCAGTTCAACCATCTTCCTCTATGAAGGCATTAAAAGCTATTGAGGATGCAGCTATTGTATTCAGAGGATTTTCGGGATAAGACCGAAATTGTGTTTAATGTTGATCCGCAAAAACCTGATGTAGGGTATGTCTCCTACTTTTACTTGGGTGTGAGTGTTTCTTTTAACATGGAAAATGTCAGCCCTTAACCATGAAACATTATACATGGAATCTCTTTCTGTATTTAGAAAATGGGATGGATTAAATCTAGATAAATTTGGCAGATGTCATAATATTAAAATGATTATCCTTCCACAGTAACTTTATCAATTTTGGTCCATCCCATTGGCTCTTCATCAGATATTTTCAAGAAAGGCAAAAGCAGCTGGTAGGAATTCATATGGCAATTCGAAAAGCAACACTGCACTATAAGGTATCTGCAGCTCACAGGAGGGTGAGCTGGCAATTCCATCTCTCTGGCATAACTATATTTCATCATTTGTTTTCATACTTCCAGAGTGTCAGATCTTTCCGCCTTGTAAAGGCTTGATTGATACTGTGTACTTCAAACATATGTGGTTTAAGACGTTCCTAGAATTCCATAAGGTCTGGCAGGATATTTGAACCATCTGTCATTCCATCAATTTACCTCTTGGAGGTACAACCCAAATCTTCTGCAATGTATTCAGGATAGCTTTTTATATTGTTGACGTGGATCTAAAATTTGGAATTTGGGTCAGCTCACTCACAGTAGGGTCTTTGTATCTTTCTCAGATGTAAATAACACACAACGCCTCTCAAGAATTGTATTTCATTGTTATTTCCAATTAGGAGAGATTTTGACATGACTTTCCTCCAATAAAATTAGTATGGCATTTAGTTAAAGTTCAAGGGGTGGCTCAGAGCATTTCAAATGTCTCTCAGGTTAAGAAACATTCCTTTGAAATGTTGTGAGATTTATACTAAATACCCTATGAGTTATATAAATGGGGTTCAAGGGATTTCTCAAACTGCTTTCATTATAACATGCCTGCGGCAGCCACTGTTCACAACTTGCAAGGCTATCGCTATATATTGGCACACAGATTTTTTTATGAATTCATGGACTCTTTTAGACAGACCCTAGATCTGACTCCAAAACTATCATACTAGGTTATGCACTTAGAGGTAGATTTACTAAGATTTGAGGTCGTGTTTGCATCACAAAAGTGACGCAAATGGGTGCAAAAACATTCTTTTCCACTTTACTTTCCAGTGCTAAACTTGCCTAGGTCTGGAAATAATGTGAAAGTAACACAAAGCAGTGCATAGCACTGCTTTGCATTACTTAGCGCCAAGGGGGCTTACTATGTGTGGCGCATGAGCATTACCAGGCAACCACCCAAAGTTTCTGAAGCTAAACCCAATTTACTAAATAAAGTAGATAGTGTTTAGCATCAGAAAAAGACGCCCTTTTGAAGTAGGCACAAGGAAGGAGAATTGGATTAATTTCTCTTTCCCTTTTTGACTTTGTGAGTATGCTGCACTGTACAGCACACATACAAAGAGGGAAAATGGTTTAAGTCAGTCTCTGTTGAGTATTTTGTACAGGACAAAACCTAGGCTAAACTCATGGACATACCCTTGTACCATGGCAAAAGGTGTTTTCACCATGTACGGCAGCTGATTTCAGCAGTGGCGCTAGGCAAAGGGGAGGAGAGTGCCATATTTCAGTAAGTCTAGTCAGCCACGGTCTGTGCAGGTAACATCGGTGGTGCCGGGTACGGAGGGATTCCGACAGATAATAAAGAGGGAATATGTATTATTTATTTAATTTTCCCTCGGCATTGTCCCATGAAATTAAACCCCCACCCGTCCTCACCACCCCACCGTTCTTACCTGCATGGACCGCGGCTGACTCTAGTGCTCTCCTCCTTTCTCCTTTTCAAGCAGCACAACATTTGCGGCTGCTGCACTGTGTTGCATGAAAAAGTGGCAAACCTGCCACTTAATGTTCCATCTGAAGTCCAAGGGGGCTTTTTTTTTTCAATAACAACCGCAAGACTGGCGATTGCCGGGACATGGCTCCAGAAAGTGGCCCAACCCCTTATCCTGGTGGCAGGAGTTTGTTTTTCTTTGTGGTATGGAATTGGCAGTCATACAGATTCATCATAAATCCAGCAAGCTGCAAAAAAATCTAGGGTCTGCTTAGGAGGGGACTTTCGGATGTAATACCTGTTTATGGATTGGTAATCTGAAGGCGTATGATATTCAAGTGAACTTATTACATACTTTATGATCAATAAATAATGCTGTTTGAGTTCTCCTACACATAGCTTTGGGTTTTGAAATTGGGATGTATTCATGGCGTTGTTGCTCCCTACATCTCTTTTAATTTATAAATGCTCTCTTGTAAAGATTAATATGTTATCAATGAAAAAAAAGAATTACATTTTTCTTCAATTTTATTTCCCCTGGAGGCTGAATTTACGTGGGGACACATTGCCTCATGAAATGGAGATGTAACACCATCTCTGATCCAATTAAACGTGGGAGTACTGTTTGAGGTAAAATGTGGTGTATACTGATCTTTGGGTACCGTCTTGGGCTACCACAGAAGTAGAAGACACTGATGTTAAATCTGGAACCACACTTAGTCCTCAATTTTGGTAATATGCTGATATTGGAGATCATTCCCACTTGGAAAGGGGACAATAATTTGAAAATAGAGACATACAGAGAATTGCACTGCCAATTCCACACTCGGCATAGCCACTTAGAGGGCCCTTAATATTGGGATTGAGAGACAAGTACACTAGAACAGAATAACATGTGTAATGACGCAGGAACAATCATATATTTAAATAGAGAGAGACATACCCCGTGAGGTAGCACACTGACACACTAGAATGAGTACATCTTCTGGAGACCCTAATGTATCTATTCACTCACAATTAAATATACACTGTGTCAAACCTGTAATTCTTATATGTGCTTTTATTAATCTACAAAAAAGTAGCCATCATATGCTGCATCCCTTACAGCCCAGAACGTCTTCAAAGCTACAGTTATACAGAGTATATCCATATTGGAATATAATCTTCAAGGAGTCTATTATGTTGGAATAAACCGTCTTAAAACCAAGAGCTTGCACAACTTATATTAATGCATCTTTCACAGGGTATAAAGGTGAGTATCCCATGGCATAACTGAGGTTACCCCTGTGGTGGGTAAGATCAAGGATTAGCCTGTTACTTGATAAAGGTTCTTGCTCAGAAATCTTAGTGAACTACGCATACTAATCTTAATACTCTCAAGAATTAAAGTAAGGTTGCATGAGAAAATCTTTAAAACTTCGCCCATCACATTCTGCAACTCCTTAGTAAGATGGCTCTTGTGCAGGCCACAAACATTGGAGTCATCTCTTTGACTGCACAGATAGTTAAATAAAGGTCAATAGAGCGGTGCTAGTTTCTTTACTGGGGTGTATGGGCATGGGGGTATTGCCCCCCTGTTTGTTTTGGTGTCCCAAGGCTATATAGTAAATGTTTTGATTCCAGTTATTTCCCTAGCTACAGTGCATTGCTTTTATTTTGGCTCAGTTAAGGCAGAGTTTGCTTTTCTGCTTGAGTGAGGGCTGACATTGAGCTTAATGGGGGACCCTTGACCCTGCTCTTAGGCAGGTCGCTCCTCACGCCATGCAGCTCCACCTGACTGCACCCGTGTCCCAAGCTCTGCTGCTGCCTGGTTTGCAGCCCGCCGTAGGTCCCGCTCGCTTTTTCCATTTTTTATTGTGCACTGTGATTGTCTCGCATATTGTTCAAATTGTACTGTGCTACAGTTGGTTTTGTGTCCTCCGTTTTTTCTCTTGCCCCGGTACCCATTGTGCCCCCCGCCTTTTTTGCCTTCTGTTTCCCTGCCTTTCCTCAGCCCCGATTCCCATCGCCCCCTGTGGCCCCGCCCCCTCGCCATCCACTCGCCTCCTGCCACCCAGCTGCTCCTCCCTCCCACCTCCCCTTATATGGCTTCACCTAAGGCAAGCCCGTCTGCACCCGCCCGTGCCTGGACCGGGCCCAGTGCCAGGACCCCTGGCCACTCTGATCGCCACAACACCCACCTCTGCTACGACTCCAGCACCCTCCATGCACTCAACACTGGACGATCATGCAGCTGCCGCCTGGCCACCCCGAAGCGCACCAAATGTTCCTTCTCTGGCCAAAACTGCAGCTTCACCAGCATCCGGCCCACCAACCCGACCAACAAGGAACCCAACTTCCTCAGATGCATCCTGCTCAACAGCCGCTCCGCCAGCAAACACGCCGTCGAACTCTGGGACCTACTCGACACCAATTCCCTAGACGTCGCCTTCCTGACAGAGACCTGGCTGACCCCCTCCTCTGCACCTGACATCACCATAGCCATCCCAGAAGGGTACAAGATCTCCCGCAAGGACCGCCCCAACAGAATAGGAGGAGGAATTGCCATCGTCCACAGAAACACTCTCAAAATCTTGACACATGCCGACGACACCCTCAGCACCGCCGAACACCTACACTTCCAGATCCACACCGACCCCAACACCACCCTCAGAGGCACCCTCATCTACAGACCCCCCGGACCCTGACCGCAGTTAAGCGACTCCATCACCGACTTCATCAGCACACACGCCCTCGCCTCCACGGACTACATCCTCCTCGGGGACCTGAACTTCCACCTCGAGAACAACAACAACGTCAACTCCTCCACCCTGATTGACAACCTCGGCAACCTCGGACTCAGAAACTCATCATTACACCCACTCACTCCGCTGGCCACATGCTTGATCCCATCTTCTCAGCAAGCACCCACGTCTTCTTCGACCGCACCACTGAACTCCACTGGACCAACCACCGCTGCATCCACTTCACCTTCCAGAAACTCACCATACACCACTGCACCCAGCAGATGCCGCATCGCAGCTGGGGCAAGATCACCGAGGACCAGCTAACCGCCGCCCTCGCCCAGAGCCCACCCGTGGGCCCGACCAACCTCGACGCCGCAGCCCTCAGCCTCAGACAATGGATCAACTACGGCGCCAACACCCTCGCCCCGCTCAAGAAGCCCCATAACACCCACACCAGCAAGAGAGCCAGCTGGTTCACCGAAGACCTCCAGGCCTCCAGGCAAACCTGCCGAAAACAAGAAAAAAAATAGACGCGCGAAAGAACACCGGAAAGCTACACACCCCACAGGAACGCCACCCGCTGACACGACAAACTCATCAGATCCGCCAAAAGGACCGCCTTCAAAGACTGCATAGACAAGAACGCACTTAACAGCAAAGAACTCTTTAGCTTCGTGAAAGAACTCTCCAAACCCAGCTCCAACACCAACAACATCCCACCGTCATAAGACATGTGCGACTCATTGGCCACCTTCATCCATCGCAAGATAGCAGACATTCATGACAGCTTCGATGCCACCACCACCCCGCCAACCACCAACACCCCCGCTCCCACGACCACCGCCCGCACCAACCGCCTGGTTGCCTGGACCAACATCAATGACAACGACACCATCCAGATCATGAACACCTTCCACTCCGGATCCCCGGAAGACCCCTGCCCACACCACTTCTTCAACAAAGCCAGCAGCACCATCGCACCCGACTCCGGAAAACCATCAACATCTCCTTCGAGACATTGACCTTCCCGGAGAGCTGGTAGCACGCAGAGATCAACGCCCTACTAAACAAACCCAAGGAGGACCCCAAGGACCTCAAGAACTTCCGACCCATCTCTCTGCTCCCTTTCCAAGTGAAGGTCATCGAAAAGGCCGCCAACAAACAATTGACCAGCTTCCTCGAAGAGAACAACATCCTGGACCCATCCCAGTCCGGGTTTCGCAGCAACTACTGCACCGAAACTGCCTTCATTGCTGCCACCAACGGCAACAGGATCCTGCTCGACAATGGAGAAACCGCGGCCCTCATCCTCCTGGACCTGTCATCCGCTTTCGACACAGTCTGCCACCGCACACTAAGAGCACGCCTCCACGACACCGGAAAGCAAGAGAAGGCCCTGGACTGGACAATCTCCTTCCTCACCGGGGGAAACTAGAGCGTGCGCCTCCCCCCCTTCCACTCCAAAGCCACCGAGATCATCTGCGGCGTACCCCAAGGCTCATCCCTCAGCCCAACGTTGTTTAAAGTCTACATGGAACCGCTCGCCCACGTCACCCGACAGCATGACCTAAACAACATCTCCTACGCCTACGACACCCAACTGATCCTCTCGCTCACCAAGGACCCCCACACCACCAAAACCAACCTCCACAAAGGACTGAAGGCAGTCGCCGACTGGATGAGGAACATCCAACTGAAGCTGAACTCAGATAAGATGGAGGTCCTCATCCTCGGTTCCTCCCCCTTGGCCTGGGACGACTCCTGGTGGTGGACGGTACTAGGAGCGCCCCCCACACCCACCAACCACTCACGAAACCTAGGGGTCATCCTCGACTCCATACTCTCCATGACAAAGTAGGTGAACGCCGTCTCCTCCTCCTGCCTCAACACCCTTCACATGCTTCGCATGATCTTCAAGTGGATCCTCAACGAAACTGGAAGGACGGTCACCCAGGCCCTCATCAGCAGTAGACTGGACTACGGCAACGCACTCTACGCAGGAGCCCCAGCCAAACTCCTGAAACGACTCCAACGCATCCAGAACGCCTCCGCACACCTAATCCTCAACATCCCATGCCACAGCGACATCACACCCCACCTGAAGGAGCTGCACTGGCTCCCCATCACCAAGAGGATAACCTTCACGCTCCTCACCCACGCACACAAGGCACTCCACGACACCAGAGCAGTGCACCTCAACAGCCGACTCAGCCACTATACCCCGCCCGCCAGCTCTGCTCCGCAGACCACCCCCTCGCCTCCGTCCCCCACATCTGAAGAGTGACCGCCGGCAGCAGATCATTCTCCCACCTCGCCACCAAGACGTGGAACACCCTCCCCATCCGCCTACGGCAGACCGAAGACCTCCTGACCTTCAGGAGACTCCTCAAGACCTGGCTCTTCGAACAGTAGCAGCGTCCCCCCTTAGGGCCTTGAGACCCTCACGGGTATGTAGTGCACTTTAAAAATGCTATGATTGATTGATTGATTGATATATCTAGGTCTTGAGGAGAAGTGCACATGTTGGGTTGGATGGGTGCCTTGCTATCTTCAGCTCCTCTCCTACTTGCACAATGTTAGGAGCCCAGTGGATTGCTGCCACAGGCCCAAGTCTCCTAAGGAGCGCTGAGTTTGACTGACTGAACAAATCTTCACTCTGCTCTCATGCTGTTTACTAACATAAACAGGAAGGGAGCAATGTCTAGATGGGCTTTGGAGACAAGGGTGGGACTGGAGGGCCGCGCTCTGGCTGCAATGGTCACAAATTCCATGAATGCCCAGAGGCACCTCAAAGTCACAGGTGTACTTCTGACTGAGCAAATGTGTTCAGGTAAGATTGATTGTGCCACAATGCCCCTACTTGTTTGTGTTTTTACTTTTTTTTCAGATCAGTGCTTAATGACGTTGTCAACATTGTTTGTATAGCACAGCAGCCCTCCACACGCTGTCTGTGGAGAGCGCCTGTCGAAGAAGACTCAGTGCTGCCTGAGGGTGGGACTCTGTCATCCACCTTGGCTAAGAGGCAGAGAACAGTTTATTATCCCCTCAGAAGCAGTCGCCCCAAAGTACCTCGCAGAGCTCTGGGGCCTGAGCCTAATATGAATGAGTTAAATTGTTATCCTCTCTCTCTACCTTTCCCAAGCTCTGCCAAAGCATTCTGCAAAGTTCTAGCTTTTCGCCCACTCTCGTCCCTCTTAATATGCGATTGCTTGCCTACATTCCCCACAAATACAAGGACAATGAATACATAGAACCGTTTTTAGCTGACATTCATTCTTGGATAATGCTACATCATCTTAACCTCAACCTCCTAGAAACAGAATTCCTAATTGCCGATCTAAACTGCCCATGCCTGTTAAACTTTGTTAAACTGACAAACCAACCATACAGGATTGTCTAACTGCTATTGATTCTGCTTGAACAAGAGTTGGTATTACAAGCAAACCAACTAATTTACCAAAGGGTTGCAGTATCTCCTAACCTGGAGGCGGCTGATGCAATGATAATGACTTGTTTTTATATAACTCTGAACTCCACACTACTGCTAATTCTAATGACTGTGAATAGCAAGTGATAGTTTCCAATGTATTGTGTTCAGTGTATCTACCTCAGAAGAATGAAAGGCTGAGTTTGCATTTCCATAGTTAATGTGTGGGCTGCAGGTCTTAGCAGATACCAGGAGAAAACGTAGCTAACTGTGCCATATTACTTATTGAGGTTATTAATATTTTTGTAAACCCCTGCTACACCTGGTAAAGGACAGCAACTTTTGCGCCCAGAGTACATCAGGTAAATACCCAAATACAATCCAATGCATATTTGTATAGCTTCACATTTTGCACAAATAATACATATTGTTAAAAATGTTATTCCATTTCTATTGTCTTAAAAAGGGTATCATTCATAACGTTGGACTTTTTTTAGTATTGGTTTCATTCTTTCTATGAAAATATGTTGAGGGTACCACTCATTGCAGGAACAAGTATGAGTAGACTACCTCCATAACTTAGGGGAGTTTGTAAAGTATTTATGCAGTACCAAAGTAGTAATAAAAGCAAAATGCCAAACAATACAAATCTGAAACCACATGAGAAAACTAGAGTAAAATGTGATAAATACAATGGCACTAATATGACAAAAATCCAATGAGGGGAACAGGAGATATGCATTTTTAAACTTCTAACTACAAACACCACTGAAAAGTATTGGTTATATCCACTAATCAGGTTCATCCCAGTCAAATATTTTATCTTCTGACTTAGTACCTGATTTAGATTTCGGTGGATGGGTTACTCCATCACAACAGTGATGGACATCCAGTCAACTGAAATATAAATCCCATTATATTCTATGGGATTTATTTATTTCTGCTGACGGGATATCCATCACCATTGTGACACAGTAACCCGTCCGCAAAGATCTAAATCCGCCCCTAGTCATTTAAGCCCCAACCCACCACAGCAGTACACTTCTAAAGCCCATAGGACCTCAAGTAATGCACTGACAGACTCACAGGGTGCCATGCAGAGGCCACCTGCAGGACTAAATCCAGGTCCACTTGCCACTGGTCAGCTAGGTACTTCCAGGAAAAGGCCTCTTGCAGCTTGTTATCTCCCGATAATCACATAGTAGGTCAGCCAGCTTACACTTGGAGTCCCCGACTTTGTCCTGGGTACAAGAGCAGGTCCAGTCCTTCAGGTCTCTCAGGTCACAAACATCAGCTTCAGTACTCTTCTGATCTTTGCCAGGTCCATAAAATGTACTGAGGGGGGTTCTTGGATATGCCACATGTATGCCTGGCATGACCTAGTGGGTCAGGGTTGCTCCTTGCCCCCTCCCTAATCAATGGGGCAAATGTTCTCAGACCTACCTTCTTTTGCAGAGGTTCCTGCTGGTCTAACTGCAAGCAGGCCACAAAGCTGTATGGCACGGCATTTTCAAGATGACAAAGTATCAAGCCACTCTAAACTTGGATTCTGAGGGCTGAGTGTGTTAGTAGGAGATGTAGTATGATAATCCTACGATCCTCCCACAATTTACACCAAAAGACATTTTAAGGCTGGCATTGCACTCACAACAAACTCACATACAGATGTAGGGAAGGATAAAACCAGGTTTTTCAGTAACCAGACAGTGGTTCAACATCAATTGTCTTCACATCCTGATCTCTTTCAAGTGTGCCCCAATTATTATTTGTGGGTCAATAGACCTATCAAGCAGAATTTAGAACTTTAATGTAAAAAAGGATGCCAACAGCCCCCACTCTGCATATTCAGTGGCGTTGAGAGGAGTCATCTCTGTCCATTCTGGTCAGCCAATTGTTTTTTCCTTGGATGCATTTCACACCATTTATGCACCTATTCAAGGCTGAGCACAACCTGGGATCTGACAGAGGCTTATCCAAATTAGTCATCGGACAGTTTAGGCAGGTGAAGAGTAACTTTCTAAAAGTTCGTTTTTCATATTAGTTATTAAAACCCGACTTCACCACTAGGTTGGATTTTTTATAAATATTAAATAAGTGAATTCATTATATTTTTTAGCTTATCCTATTCCAAAGATATATATTTAGTATTTGAATCTTTTTATTGATTTTCTACATAAAACAGCTAGACCTGCAAACGTGAAAATAGCTTTTATGGCCTTTTCATTGTTGGAACTTGGCCATATTAAGTTTCTAAGAGTCCCATTTTACACTACCATGCACCCTGCCTTGTGGTCGATAAGGATTACATGGGGGTGACTTACTAATAATTAAAATTCAAATGTTACCTGTGAAAATGTGTTATTTAAGCAGGTCACTCTGCAACTCTCAGGCTAAAAAGGGTAGGTCTGAAGCCATGTTTACATTTTCCCTATAGTGGATGGCACAATAGGTGCTGCAGTCCACTGATGGCAATTAACTTCCAGTCCCTCAGAATATTTTGTACACCATATACCAAGGACTCATCAGCAAGTTAAATATACCATTTAGAAATAGGCCTATTAATCCATGTTTAAAAGAGCCCACAGCGACTTCATACTGGTTGCAAAGTGGTCTAAAACCAGAAAACAAAAATTGGGTCCAGCAACGGTGACATATCAGGGGTGACCATGCGGAAAGGGCAGATTTCCTACTATGAGTTTTTGAAATAATTGATTTTTATCCTAGGCAGCAGCTGGCTTATATTTTTCTTCGTAATATCTAGAAGCATACAGTCCATACCCCTTATCAATACTGCATTCTATTATACTTGATGACATCCCTTTATTAGGCCTTCCAATGTTCCCTTTGGATAGTCTGTCATTTGATCTACTCACCTACTAGCCACAGAAAGTGCAGATAAATGTTACTGGATCAAGCAAATAGCAAACATTTGCTGACAATAAAATATCACCAATGTATAATGAGCTGCATGTTCTGCTTCTGCAAGTACAGATGCAAGATTTATAGATGGCTCTGAAAACACTTGAAAGAATAGTCTGGTTCAGAAATTCGATATCTCAAACATATCGAATCCGGAGTTGTTTGTCCAGAGTCTACCTGAAGCTCCATCCCACAAAAACAGAATTCCTGTAATTCGACAAGTATTCTAATAAGAAACAGTACAAACCAGCTCAATGTCTTGAACTTTGATGGCTTCTAACCCTCATTTAAACTGAACGCAAGTCACTTCGATTTACCCTGGACACCAACTTCATCATTGAGTAACACACTGGCAAAAATGCAAAGGTGGCATGGTACCAGCACTCTTGTTAAAGAAATTGTAACCACTTCTTCCAGAATTCGATTTCAGAACAATAGTTCAAGCTATCACACTCTTGCTTCTAGATGGCACACAAGCGCAGCTTCATGGCCTCCATGACTACATATTGGCACTTCTTCAGGGCACCCTACATGCCACAGAACATCACATTCAGAAACTGAATAAATATGATCACATCCTGAAAGAAATCCAGTGTCTCCCCTTGTACCGTGCATCATCTTCAAAACCAGTTACATCATTTAAACAGCCATCATGACCAGCATTTTCACTTATCTTTCTCAAGTGTCTCAAGAATCACCATATCTGTTTTTCCCAGCACACCAGCAGCCAGGATACCATCAAACTGTGGAGTGAGAAATTGAAATAAGAAGACAAAACAAGGCAGAAGATCTTTTCACATCCCAATATACATCAGAACAACCCCAGTGCGGCTCCAATTTAGGAAAGTATTGTAAACACACATCTTTAAAGAACATTACAAAAACACTCAACCACAGACCAGCTACCTCTCCTATCACTCGTTGAGGTTATGCTTGTCTTTGGCCCCTATGGTGCTTTTGGCTAGATCTGTGTTATAAAAATATCAAATACATACTGTACAAAATTGTGTTTTTGATTGGGAGGTAAAGACCCTTCTCAAGCAGCAGCGACAATTCCTGTCAGGGTAAACCGCAAAAGTTCCCTAAATTAACCTGCGTTTAATCCTGTGGTAAATTTGCACATAGGCTGTCAGGCTTAACTTAGAAGCAATGTGCAGAGTATTTTTGCAGCACTCAAACAGTAATAATGTGAAAATAAAACACAAGAAAAATCCCACACCGGAAAAATAGAGAAAATCTAATAAATAATTTGACGCCAGAGCGCCAAAATATTATTCGTAGAGCAAGATTTATGATTTTTTGTTTGTAAAAATGAGCATCTAAAAGATCAAAGTGGCAAATGTGGGAATCTAATTGCATAAGACCAGGACAAAGTCAAAAGTTATGGGCAACCGTGTTGGAATGTAGTTTGGATATACAGTGTGGAATAGGGCTGGGCTTGGATTACCTTCGGACTTAGAAGAAATTTGAAGAAAAAGTTGCTGAGAAGATAAACTTCAGCAGGGCAAGGCATCTGGCAGTGTCCGAGGAGGAGACATGGTCGTCGGGAAGCCACCTGATGAAGTTGCAGTGTTCTTCTTCCAGACTTTGTCACTTTTTTGGAAGTCAAAAAAACTCCAGCGGGATGAAGCTGCAAGCAGTAGTCAATGAGAGTTTCACATGGCCGGATACCTCTTCTGAGAGAATCAGCTGAACAGGATTTACTGCGGCAGAGAAGAACGTAGTGTGAGCTACCACTAAGTCAGGCCAACCGGCAATAAGCTTTGATCTCCTGTGGGATTCTCTGGCAATTTTTTGTGGCATTTTTCTAAACCTCCAACATTTAGGGATTGGCAGGAGCATCACCTTTAACACCACTTCCAATGGTCCAGGACATGGGGAATACCTATTTGGGGGTTAAGATTCAATCCAGCCGAGGTCAGGTACAAGAAGCAAGGTCTCTGGAGAGCTTGTATGTCCCTGTAGCTCACACAGGAAGCCAGCCAACTAGCCCTTGGAGTCAGCCTGGGATCAAGCAACAAAATAGGCCTCAAGCAACAGGGCAGTCTTATGGGGAGCAAGGCAGGCCTCAAGCAGAAGGGAAGTACCTTGGTGGTACCAGGACAGTTCTCTAGGGAGCAAGACAGACGTGAAGAAGTAGGGCAGTCCTCTGTGGGTTCAGGTAGTCCTTCTGAAGTCTTCCACTGGTCCAGGATTTTACTTAAGAATTGCTCTCAGGATCCAATATGTATACCTGGTGACATCCTTTGAGGTGGTGGTCACTTCTAGAGCTACATCTACTTCTGGTTCTGGAAAGTTCTTCATTTCCCCCCTCAAGGCTTCAAGAAGTCTGGGGCGACAAAACACTAGAGTCAGTTTCCTATGTGTGTGGGCTGGAGGCAGTCCTTTGAAATATAAGTGAGGTGGGGAACAGCTCTAACTTAGAATTTCAGGAAGGATGACCCGCCCTTCTTACACTCAGTCCCCTATGTCTCACTGCCTGGCAGGAATACATTAACTCCAACAGACGAGTAATTCATAAGCATGTGACCAAGGACACTGGCAGAGGCACATAAATAGTTACGACAGGAAAATGGCAACTTTTTAAAAGTGGCATTTTCAACACTGTGACTTAAAAACTGACTTTACCATCAAAGGAGGTTTTGAATTGCAATTCATTTAAATCTAAAAATGACATTTCTACCTGTTTCAAATCAAACGTTAGTACTTATTAAACATAGGAAGGTAATCCAATGTTATTCTATGGGAGAGGTAGGCCTTACAGTAGTGAAAACCGAATTTAGGGGTTCACTGCTAGGACATGTCAAACTTAAAAACATGTCATAATTTCTAAATACAATTAAGCCTGCCAAATGGATTTTTAAGGCCTACCTTAGGGGTGACTTATATGTATTAAAAAGGAAGGTTTAGGCCTGGCAAAAGAGTTACTTTTATTAAGGCAGTTTGGCTTAGCCTGATAAATTGTGACCATTCAGAAGATGCTGTTGTAGGGCTGATTTGAGGTAACTTTAGGAAAGCAGTTCTAAAACTATTTTCTTGGAATAGTTATATGAAATGAACCTTGTCAAGTTACCAAATTTCTTGTAATTAACATTACCATACTTTGAATGAATATTTTAGTTCACTCCTGTGAAAGGATAGGCTTTATTAAAGTATAATAAAGCCTTCCCATGTTAGGATATTCTATCCAATGTTATGCTAAGGATTTATAAAGCACATGGCTACCCGACGGGCCTCCCAACACTGAGGGTCAAGTCTGTCACACAGTGCCTGAAACAAAAGCAGCTTATTTAAAAAAGTATGTTTTGAGTGATTTCCTGAATTTGGATTTTTCTTTAATCGAAGCCAGTGCTGGGGGTAGCGAGTTCCAGAGTTTCAGAGCAAGGTAGGCAAATGAGCGACTCAAAAAAAGCCAACTCAGAACTTCCTTAGTGTTGTAAGTAGGCCAATTCCAGGCAGCAGGTAATTTCATGGCTTTAACCTCCATGGTGATGTGGCAGTCAATCCAGAAGCCCAGACATTTTATTTCCTTTTAAGGAGTGGGTAGGTCACCTAAGTAGTTGAGACACTGTAGTTCCGTCCATAGGGAGGTATTCTTACCGACCACCAGAACCCTTAATTTTATTATTGTTGAGTTTTGGATTATTACTGGACATCCTGTCAGTGACATCTCTAATGCAGGCACTGCTTCATTGTACGGGAGTTCTTTTGGTGTGATGGTGGTGCATGCGTGCGGTGAGGTGTATATTTGGAATTTGCCAGACCTCCCACTGTGAGGAAATTTCAAGGGGGCTTATTTTTTCTCTCTGGCTGCATGGCCTGGGTTCTCTTACCTCTACCCTGCTCTTGAGGTAGTCCTCAGTGTGTTATCTTCTGTTACATTCTTAAGCTGTGTAAGGGACACTAGCTATTGAAAGAGATGCTTAACAGTGCTCACTTTGTTATTGATACAAACCTGATAACATTTGGAAACTGATGCCACACAATGCATTGGAGGCAATTTTGTTGGATTGGGATGCCCAAATGTATTTTAATGGCTTGCATGGTATTTGAGGTTTTAACCAGAGTGAAGTGAGTAAATTGATTAAACAGTTGCTCGATCTTTACACCAGACTTACCTCAGCGTGAAGAAGAAACTAGTAAACCTCCCTGTGAGGGTAATGATTTTGATCAATTCTTCAGCTGTAGAGCATACTATGGTGATAATCAAACACCTGTGAATCCAGTGCCTAAATACATGCTGTAAGAGGCACTGTGCAGTACTATAATTATTAATGGCTCAGGCACACTTTGTGACTGATTTATATGATGATTAGATTTTGTTACTGTAGTAAAAGATACATATTGGGAGAACTTCTGCTACTTTATTTTCTATTTATCCCGACTAGCACTCTTGTTTGCAGAAACTATGGAATCTGAAGCAGCTAGTTCCAGCACCAAAAATGCTGATATTAACTTATACACCAAAATAGGTTTTGACTAATCCTGGGAAGCCTATGGTTAAGTGGGCATAGCGGAAAGAGTACTTTTAAATCACATTGCCACACTAGAAGACAATGGGAGTATACTGTCACCAGAAAGAATTGAGAGAATTGTGATGCATTGCCTGACTTCTCAAGGACTCAGTGTGTACAACCAAATGAGTTAAGTCAAAAAAACTGATGATGTGTATGTATTCAATCTCGCCTGTTTCCGGGGGCGCTAGTGAGCGTTAGTGAGCGTGAGCAGCACTGTGAGGGGTGGCGAGAGGCGAGTCCGAGCAGGGGTCATAGTCCACAGCCTCGCCTGCCCCGTCTTGTCAGTGTTTCATGCCTTGTTAGTGCAGCGGCAGTTCTCAGCGACACCCAGTGTTTGTTTTCTTCAGTTCTTCATCTGCTTCATTCATCGCCTGCTAGCCTGCCAGCCTGACGCCACTCCAAGGTCGAGGGAGACCAGCGCTGTAGGCGCTCTTTAGTCGTCGGCGGCGAGAGAGGTCCTGCTTGCTCTTTCCCCTGTATCGGGCCCACGTGTTTTCCAGTGAGCAAGTGAGCAGAGGTGCTTACCTGCTCAAGACCATAAGTGAGACCTCACACATTACAGTTTTGAGCAGCACAGAGCGTTGCAGAAGACGCTTTGGACTAGGGACAAGACAGAGAGGTCAGGCGAGTCCTGCCTTTGTCCTACGGCCCGCCCCTCCCTCTACAGAGGCGGCAGCAGCACCTGAGTCACAAGCCTGAGTCACGGCGCAGGAACTTGGATCATCGACTCCACCTGCACACGGAGGTGAGGCGGGGAGAGGGGGTGAGGGGGGAGTGGAAGTGAGAGCTGTTCTACCTATTCAGCGTGGTTGTGGTCCCCTGTTCAGCTCCAGCTTGTGTCCCCGCTTGTCTCGCTTCTTTCCACTCGGAGAACGGATTGTAAGGACCCGCCCGGTCATCTACTGGCCATCTACTGGCCACCTGGTCATGTACTGGCCAACCACGGTAACTGCCCCACGGTCTGAACTTTATTATACAATGCCAATAAAGTGTTAAGTGGAATTTCGGGCCAAGAGCGGGCCCGGAGTGGTGAAACAGTGAGGCAGCGAGGGAAAAGGCTGGTGGGTAGGTGAGCCTTGAACACTGATATACAGAAGACGAGCGATCTATAAGCACTGTTGCCAGAGTTTGTATTCTTCCTTCCCTTCCTCCCTTCTTTTCTCCCTCCCCATTTAAGTGATCAAGTGCTCAACTGTTCAACTGTTTAACTGTGTGGTGGCAGTAATAAACCAGACAAACTCGAAACCCAGAGGGTGATGGCTTCTAGGAAGTTGCGCTCAGGGCATGTGCTCTCCTCCTCACCAAGGGCCATATGTATCAAGCCAAATTGACTTCGCAAACGCCGAAATTCGAATTGCGAATGCAATTTGGACTAATGGTATGTATCAAGCAAATATGCTTGAAAAATAAGGAATCGCAGAAATTGCGATTCCTTATCTTGCGATTGCATTTAAGGAATCGCAAATTTTGCGATTCCTTAAATGCAATGTAAGAAGCCCAAAAAAATCGCTAATTGGCCTTAAGGATTCGCAAATTACCGCCAACTTCTAGTTGGTGGTAAGTTGCGAATTCCTTTCAAAATGCATATTTTTTCATTTTTCAAAGTGCCATGTGACGCACATATATGCCCTTAGGCAATGAATGTGCGCCACATGTGCACCCATGCAGATTTCAGGGGTGCAACAGGGTGTCCTTTGGACACCCCTGCACCCTTGAAAATATTCTCAATTTGCGATTAGCAAATTGCGAATCGCAAATTACCCCTTCATGCCTATGGGCCTCCTGGCCCATAGAAATGAATGGGAAATTATTCCTTAATTGCGATTAGCAATTTGCTAATCGCAATTAAGGAATTTTAAGGAATCGCAAAAAAAAGCGATTTTCTGCATACATACCATTTTGAGATTTCCCTTGGGCTACAGAAAAAAACGGTATAATCTTGATTATGCTGTCATTCGCTATTTAGAAATCGCAAAACGGAATGTTGATACATATGGCCCCATGTCACAAACTGAAAAGATCGTTTAGCGGCACTAGACACCTACAGCATCTCTTCTATAAATCCCACCCTGTTATAACTGGCTTCCGTAAATTGCCCTGGATTCACCCAGAGGTGGTAGCTGTAGTCCAAGAAGGCCAGACTTTTAATTTTTATTCTGTAAAGCGTTCAACTTCCTCAACCTCCTCTTCATTGCCCCTCGCGGGTTCGCTGGAACTCCAAGGGAGTTATGCGGGGTGTCAGGTGCAGTCTAGTAGAGGGCCCTGGCCTCTGGACCAGATTACCGAAAGACTGGAGGATGGCTCCAGTGAGCAACTGTTTTTCGTACCCTCCGGCCCTCCTCTGCATTCTGACCTTCTTGCTAGTCAGCAGAATCAGCTAATAACTAGCCAGCAGAGTCAGTCAGTCATTTTATCAAACAGGACAAAGCAGTCAAGGAATGACAGCATAATCAAGATTATACCGTGATCAGGCAGGGTCGGCGAATCGGATGCTCGCCTTGGCGCTCCTATGGTGGAGAAGGCAAATCTATGTGAAGAGTCACCGCAAGGGGAAGATTTTACACTGCCGGACATTGACATTGAAGCTCAAAAAGGGGCTAGGATGACCATTTTGACTGTAGGTATTAGGACAATCGGTTAATGAATGGTTACAGGGGAGAAAACACTCCAATCGTAAGCTCCTCTCCTAGGTGTCTCTCTTTGCCTCTCTTATACTGTAGTACAATGCACCTGATTGGTAACTCTATGGAGTCTGCACATGATGTATTTTTGCCTGATTCTCAACAGAAATGGGGAAATGAGAGAGAGGGTGCGCCCTCAGAATATCTTGTTTGTATTGAAAAAAAATTAAACTCCATATTGTCCTTATTAGAAAAGTCTGTACTGAGTTCTGATGACATACTGGAAATGATTCCCGTAATGTTATTTGAAGTGCATAAGATGAAAAAGTCGGTCACCAATAAACCCTTCCTCACGATTCCCTCCCAGATGGGAGAATGGCCACGTCGAGTCCTGAGAGAGAGATACAAGACCTCCTGCTTTCTAATACCCAGGTACGGAGCTGACTAAATCCTTAAAGAGAATTCTTGATTCAGATTCTTGGCAAAAACAAACTTAACTTAAACTGCTACTTACTTACTCCTTCCCACGTATTAGGCTTAGGTCAGGTACACCGGGGTAGGCGTATTTAGAAGCACCAGTTGAGTACGTTAGTCAATGTATATAAGTATGTATATATTCTATCTATTTTAAAGTATCTTATGGCTAAGAAACCATATCAATGCTTTTACAGTATTATTTTATAATCCTCCTTTTAGTGTACGCACTTTACTTTACTATGAGTATTGCAATTGTGGAAATTCATTTCTCTTGTATGAGGAAGAAGACTGCTCAATAAATTACACCTTTTATTGAAAACGCCCGTCTCTCTTTTCTCTGCACTCTGGTGAAACTAAGTATGCACACTTGACTGAGTGAAATAGCTGTCTATTGTTTGCACACGACTCTAGAGATACACTCTTATTCTGAGGGAGCAAAGTTGTCATGTTATATGGTTGTCAGAAGCTAATCCCTTCTTGTCTATCCAGGGAGGTTAAACTCCTCCTCGTTTATTCGAGAAAGTTTCTAGTGACCTCTGAGCTAGCTGGCAAAAACTTAAGTCTAATATAATCAGTAGAGACCTAGATAACCTCAGTCCTACGTCTACACTGCTGAATATATTATTCCAATGCGCAGAGCCTATTGGGACTATAGGAACTACACTACATGGCGCCCAACGTTTGGTAAGGCGATAAATCTAACGCAAGACGTTAGAGTAACTCAGTCGTGCTTTTTCACACAGACCCTTTTTCCCGTAAATACTCCAAAAGACGTCTGGAGTGGGTAAAAGGTTAAAATCCGCTGGAACTTAGTAGAAAGAGATTTCTATGTATAGTTTTTGGTATAGTCAACGTTGAAGGATACCAAAATATTGTGCACCTAATCTTTGTTTCCTTGAAACCTGATCTGCAACCAAAAAACCTTCTGTCAGTAAGATGCCTGATGGAGACGAAGGAAGAGATGCTACAGCGTCTCAACTGTTGTTGGAAGACACAGCTCTCCAACAGAATGACCCGAATGTTATACTCATTCCGGTCAACATAAGAAGAACTATAACTCTTAAACTGATAGAAAATGGACTAACACCAAGAGGTGGAATAGTCGTATTCGTAATTGAGGCCCATGAATATCGTCAGACAGAGGTATTCTATTCATGGATAACCTTTCCAGCAGCAAACGCTGTCACACACGGCTTCCACTATTACAAAATAGAGGAACTTCCGGATGAATATACTCCTTTCGAGGAGGTTGAAATCCCATTAAAATACCAAGAGCACCTGCTCTGGTTTAAAGGCACCCTAAAACATAATAATCACATCACCAGGCTCGGTCCACTAGGTAGACCAGGAGCAACGTGGCCGGTTCTAGCCAGCTACACACCACATCCCGACATCGAAAAAATGTCAGTACCAGAACTTTTAGCACAGCTAAAACAACTGATTAAAATACATAGACAATTAGTCCAATATGTAATGCGGACTTCAACAGTCCAACCAGCTATTAACATTCCACAGCTGACCCCTCATCAGGGGAACACAAACAAAATTACACCACAGAACATACAATCATGTCTGGGCAAAGTACCCGCAAAACGGGAACAAATTCCATTCTGGTTAGCACAAAAAATCACTCAAATAGAGGCAGTATTTCCGGATACTACCCCTACTGAGAAACACAGAATTCTGACTATCTGTCTTCCCATGGGGATCGCACCACATGTGGAGGACTGTGACCCTTGGGGCACAGTCTTTGCTACTATTTACACAAAAACACATGGTGTTCCGTCCATGGCGGTAATACCAGATGTACTAAGACAGATTCAAAATGAATACGGTCCAGAACCTGCTTTAACTCTGGGTATGAAACTACTGAAAGACTTCAAGCAGGTCTCAGCTATATTATTAGCAAACATAAAAGGAGAAGCAGCATCTGTGGCGATCCGCCAGAAATTGAAAGAAACAGATATAGCAGACCAACCAATTGAACTTGCCAGAATCATAGAAAAATCCTATGAAGAACTAGGTGGCGATAGTTTGGGTGGGAAACCAGTAAAACCCCAACTAATTGAAAATCCAGAAAAGATATTTATTCAAAATAATCTAAACACTCCAAAAGAGCTAGGATAGAAATAAACAATCCACTCCAAAAGAAAAAAGATTCCAGTCCAGAGGAAGGTCTCCTCGGCGGAGAGAAAGATCTCCGGACCAAGGACACAAGTCTCCCCAGAGGGAGCCCTCTGAGAAAAGATACAACCTTAGAAATAGGGATACTCTAAAGAAACCTGATAGATATCAAGATATTGAAACACGTCCCTCTCGATCTTTTCAGACTTCCTCGCAGAAATCGGAAAGAAGAGGACGGTCAGAACACAGGGAAGAGCACGTCAAGTCCAAAGACATGGAACCTGCTCATCAAAGTAAAAAATTACAATTTCCAAAAAAGAAGGTAGCCAGTATTAAAATAATCAAACATGCCGAGGATACTGAGGACACAACTGAAAAACGGAGAGTGGGCCCAGACAATGCTAGACAGTGCAGCAGAAGTGACCATAGCTCGCAAGATCCTGATGAATCATCTGGAGACAGTGAACACGAATGAATACATTCAGGTGGAAACTGCAGATACCAGAGTTAGCAAACCTCATAAAATATACGAAATAACATTACGTATAGAGGGAGATAAGACTAGAAAAGTAAGAGGTCTATTTTGGGATAACCTTTCCAAAGGCTATGACATCCTTTTAGCTGAGAAAGACTGGCCACCAGAGTTTGTCAGGGAGTGCCCTCATGGCGAAGAAATGATTATGCCTGCCTTCTCAAATCATATTCCAATTCATAGAAAATATACATATGCAAGAAAATGGGCAGTAGCCCAAGCTCCTGCATTATATAAAAATCATGTAGGATGGGATGAGGACTCTCCTCCTCAAAAAATCAAGTTAAAATGTCAACCAACTGCACAAAGGCAGTACCCAATAAAACAAGAAGCTAAAAAGCAAGTCAGGGAGATCTTAGATCAACTTGAATACCAAGGGGTGATTGAAACATGCACCTCTCAAATGAACAATCCTTTGTTTCCTGTCTCCAAGCCAGATGATTCATATCGTCTAGTTTTGGACTACAGACACCTTAACTCGTTTTGCAAAACATTTGCAGTACAAAACTCACACAGTGCAGCACTAATGAATAACATCGTGCGCAAAAAATACAAAACAACATTAGACATCTCTAATGGATTCTTTTGTCAAAACATTGCACCTGAAAGCAGGTATTTGACCGCTTTCTCAATAATGGGGTCGCGGTAAAATTTCTGTCGACTCCCACAGGGATTCAAGAATAGCCCAGGATTATTCTCAGCAAGAGTAACAGAGTTACTACAAATATATGACGATGAGGCATTATCATATGTCGATGACATCTATCTGACAGATGATGACTTGGATACTCCCTTGAAAAGAGTGAACACCATAATACTTGGGTTCGCAGCAGAGGGTTACAAATTCAAATTTAAAAAGTCACGAATTGCCCATCTAACTGTCCTGTTTTTAGGATATGAATTATCAAGTGAAGGCAAAAGCCTAGTGGACAATTTCTTAGAGAAATGTGCTGTACTCCAAGCACCAAAAACGCTGAAGAACTTACAATCAATACTAGGTTTCCTGAATTTCGGAAGAACTTACATTCTAAATTATGCAGAGAGGGTTAAACCTCTCTATGATTTAATAAAACCAGATTTTAACCCAATCAATTGGACTCAAAAACACACAGAAATTTTGAGATCATTACAAACAGACATGTTAGCTAAAACAAAATTGCAAACTCGCGATAACACACGCTACCTTGTAATCCGAGTCATCCCAGGAAGATGCGGATTCACGTACCTGACCTCTAATGAGGGAGAAACGGTACCAACAGCTTACAAATCACATTTGTACACAAAAGCTGAAATGAAATTCAGTTCAACTGAAATAATTCTAACTGCGGTTCAGACTGCTGTAGCAAAAGAAAGAGCCCTAGCACAAGGTAAATGAATAATAATCGTTACACCAATACCAGCCCTAGAAGCGGTAACCAAAGCAAGCATTCCAAATGCTAAAGCACTACATCCTAGATGGATACAATGGGTTAATTCTCTTGCTGCAACAGACGTAGTATACGAATTTGATCCTAATTTGAAAACACAAGAATTTCTACAATATGAATATGAATGTCCTCTGCCGACCGAAATCCTGCCTCTAGAACACTACGGCTGTATAATATATACAGACGGATCAGCACAACCCGAAGTTGGGAGTAAACAAGCTTACAGTGCTGCGTGCGCGATTGTTAAAGGTCGTTGGCACGAAGGAAAATTTAGACCATTGGTCACTAAAACCCAATCTCTAGGAGATTGTACAGCTCAGCGAGCTGAACTACTAGCATTTAAGATGGCGCTTGAAAATACCGATCGCGAATTCCCCATACTAATAGTGTGCGATTCATATTACTGCGTTCAGTCTTATAATGAATACTTGCAGAACTGGGTTCAAAACGGTTTCAAAGATGCAAAAGGTGGCACAATCAAGCATAAAGCGCTTTGGGAACAAGTAGTTCTTTTACAGAAAGAACTACAAAAGACTGACGTGATACATACACTGAGTCATCAACGTGATGGCGTTCATGTTGCGGGGAATTCATTGGCTGATGAGGCCGCGAAGGCAGCTGTGCAAACGGCTTCCGTAGCTGCTATCACCCGGTCAAAAACGAAAATAGACAGCGATATAATGCAAGCTGTCAGTGCTACGGTAAAAGATGATATAAAATCACTCCCGAAAGGCTTTCCAGTAAAGTACTCATACATAACTGATGCGAATAAGGTTCCATTTGCTCGAATCCCTGGAGTGGGGGATAGGGCAATTCCAAACATGGAACACAGGTTAGGACTAATTACAGCGGCACACGATGGGCTGGCTTCTGCACATGCTGGCGTTTCTGCCACAATATCGCTATTAAAACAGAGATATTGGTGGCCACGTATGAGAAAACAGACTAGGAACTATGTTCTAGAATGCGAGATATGCCAAAGAATGAAAGTATCAACAGTGAAACTACCAGCGCAAACGCCCCTTCTAATCTCAGATAAACCATTAGCATTTGTTTACCTGGACCACTGTGGTCCCTTACAAAGGGATGGCAACTATAAATATATCATGGTCACAGTGGATTCCTGCACGAGATTCATTTGGATGTGGCCCCAGCGCTCGGCTGACGCCAGAACTGTTATAAAAGATTTGCGAGTCTTTATCGGCACATACGCAATTGGCATGCTACATTCTGACCATGGTCCTGCTTTCAGCTCTCGAGCTTATAAGGAGGCCATGACCAGCATGGGCATTGTGTTGCGGTACTCTTGTCCCTTCCATCCTGAGGGAAATGGGATTGTGGAAAGAAAAAACCGAGACATAAAGCAATCTATAACGGCGAGGGTATTAGGTTCGGGTGATGGGTGGGTCCAACATTTAACAAGTGTCCAACGTAGTCTTAATAATCTGCCAAGAAATTCTCTGAAAAGTTTCAGCCCGTATGAACTATTGTTCGGGACTAGAATGCATATTCAGGACTTAGATAGTCAGACTTCAGTGGTAGAAGAAAAATGCTTTGATATCAAAGATCGTTTGGCTATTTTACAGGACTTAAATGAAACAAGAAAAGGCCTGAGCAACGTAAAGTTAAAACAATAGCCAACAGCCACTGAAGATAAACCACCTGTCCCAGCAAGGCCTGTCTGGATTCCAAAAATTGGGGATCTGGTCAGAGAGAAGATCGCGGTGAAGAAGGAATTTGGGCCTTCTTACAGAAAAGCAGTACCTGTCTTAGCTGTCAGCGAAACAAGATCAGTTGTACTACCGCCCCTTGCTGGTAAAAAGGAGAACAGAGTTGTATCCATCGACCTGGTAAAACCACAATCATGTGGCCAATAATAAGTAGTAGGCCCAGTGGACTCCCAAGCTGTAGCAGAACATCAAAACTTGCTACAATACAAGACGTTCAAACTGAGAGACTAATCACATTTGATAAACCTGCAGTGAATAAAAAAGGACTATGCAACAATGCCAAGGAACTTGTGCCACTTGAAAGCCAAATTACAACAGTTCGTCAAGAAACACCTGTCTACAACGATGTAGCCTCAGACTATGCTAATGAAACAAAAGATGCAAAAGCAAATAAAAATCCTGAAGCGATTCCAACAATTTACAGAACTGCATCCGGCTACTTCATCAATTTCGATGACTTTTCTGAGGATCCAAGCGAGCCTGAAGAACAGCCAACAACAAAAACATTTAAAGACAAAGTAACAGAACTCTTTCATCAACTCAAAGAAACCTATCTGATTTCTCCATGGATTGAATTTTGGATTGTGTTAGGTGTACTTTTCCTCCTGCTTTGGCTCATCATGGTTCTTTGTTTGGGAATTTTTTTTGAAGGAAAATACAGTAAAATGGACACAGCAAGTCAGAACATCAACTTGGTCCTAAAGCCTCACAAGTCATCTCACATCGAGAAAAAAAAACAATCATCAGTGAATGTCACAGCCAATCCAATACCCGGTGGGGTAGCATGGGACAAAACGGATTACGAAATCTATGGCCCGGTCGAGCTCTTGAAATATCCACACCAATTTAAGGTTTCATTAAGTGACTTTGTAAAACCGAGTACATTCTCTGATGATTGGGACTTTGAAAGTATTAATGATATGATGTCAGATTTAGTAATGTCAGCAAAATTTACAGAACATGATTATTTACAGGGTTCATCAAATTATGAAGAAATGTACTTCTACAACCACTTTGCACATCATTACTTGCATAAATCTGCTCAACCTAGAAATGTTTTTAATTATAATCAATGGGAACATTGTGCAACTCCACCAAAGGGCAGTTCGAAAACATTTTATGAGAAATTCCCATACTTCTCAGGGTTTAATACAAGTGACGCAGGAACGTTTTACTTTAAAATGTTAAATAAGACAGGAATGAAAACAATGCTGACAAACACTAAATTAATCTATTCAGGAACATTTTATGAAAAAATTATTACATTTGGTTTTGATTTTTGGAAAAACAACATTGAAACAAAAACCATCTGAGGTACCAAAGATTGGCAGGTCCAAGGTCTAGAAGCATTATTTAGAGCCTGCATGATCCCAGAACAAATTATATTCTTGAATGACACAATTCAACAGACAACCTGTCTTGGCCTAGCCAAAATTAAAGACTTAAACAAGCCGTCTATTCCAAAGCCAACACCTGACAGTAATAGCACTACAGATGTTGAGATAGACGTATCCCATATTTTTAACCAAAATAGAACACATCCTGATTGGAAAAAATGGTTGATCTGGCCCACAGACACAAATAACTGTCAAGATAGATTCCTGAACAAAATACAGGGGTTCAAAATGACCAGGCCAGACCCTAGATACTCCCAGAGACAACATCCAGGGATAGTTACAACATACAGTGTAGGAAAACTCTGCCTCGAATGGCTACAGAAATCCACACTGACAGAAATTAAGCAACGCTTGACTTTACTTAAAGACGGTGCGGACTTGCGTGATTTCATAATGGGACCACGCAAACAGCGTCAAAAACGTTTCATAGCGGCCGGTATATACGCAGCTTACAATGAAGCTTGGAAAGAAAAGCAAATTGAAACAGCAGAAAAAATATGGGAAATTGACCGTATTAATTTGGAAAAATCACTTTCTGTTGTGGACAATGGGTTAATGACTCTGTTCTCCAGAATATATTCACTGGACAGTATTGTATCATCTGCTATTGATATAAAAGAGAAAGACTTACTAATGTTACAACACGGTCAGTCCCAATTACGTTCTATTGTACAGCTTGGCTGGACGTTGCAAAATCTTCGTTCAGGCTACGCGCCCTGGCGTTTAATCAACACAACGTCATTATTCTCTATCTTTAACCTTACTGATACACAAATCAGTTTGGCACAAAAAAAGAGCAGAGTATACAATTCTGAGCATTGAAAAACTTGAGAGATTACCGTTGACAATGTCAGAAAGACCTGTCATTGAATGGATAATACATGGAATAATAACAATTCCGATAACAACTTTCCAATTTAAATACTGTCAAGAGTATATACCAGCAGGCCAGTATGAAAGGTTGGGTAACGGGTACATTAAGTCATCATGGAAATTGCCTTACACACAGACATGTTATAGTGAAAAGAAACAGAATGTATTTCTTAGTGGTAACAATTGTAAACAATCACTAAGCGGTATACTTCTGTGTCATGGTATTAACCTGCATGGGGCCTGTGAGGGGAATTCAAATAACCTTTCATGTCACCAGCATGGCACACCTGCAACACAAATAGAACCATTCTTTAGACGGCTTTCTAACAGGAGTTATATTCTAATAGTGGACCACAGCTGTTGTGGCATGGTAGCAGGAAAAGCTTATCTTGTGAGCGTTAGTTCCATGGTCATTTGCTGTATGCAAGTATTGTATCCAAACAGCACTCCAGACACGGAGGCGAAAATTTGGCCTTTTTTTAATATCTCTTCTATTCAAATTGATACTTTAAGCAGAATGAAGTCTGTTCTTTTACAGACAACTGTGCCCTTGACATCATCAAAAGAAACGTATGATCTGCAAGTTGCAAGGACAACGGCGGAGATACATACCCTTTTATCATCAAATTGCCCAGTGCATTTCGCAGAAATGCTAAGGCAAATCCTAAATATGTCTGATACCAGTGGTATCCCACATATATATTCGGGACTGTTAACACCCTTCGAAACAGTTCTGGGCATTTTTCCTAATTTTGTCCATTCTGTCTTTGGCGGCCTACCACTTCTGTTGGGACTCATAGCAGGCATTTTATTTTTGCTACTTCTGCTTCGATATGGCAAGCCAAGTCGCAGACAAGACTCCAGCAACGATGGAAGAAACAATCCTAGCTATACGCTATCGGGACCGCATAACTAAAGTCCTTGGATTAGCCCGGCTAAGGGATCTTAATATGACCTGGTTTCTTTCATTCAGACCCATCTGGCAGAATTGCATCTTACCTGTGCTTCGATGTATGCTATGCGGAGAATAATGCGTGTTGGACGTCTGTTTTACACTACCATCAGCAGTACCATTGGATACAGATACTTTGCTAAGTCCTGTAACGGCTCATGCATCGTGTTGTCCCCAGCGGCTACCCATTCTGATGACGGCATTCGTTGAGACTTCACCACTACGATTAGGGGGTAGTGAAGTACGAGATGAGAGCAACATCACCCAGGTACGACCTTCTGTGAGCATTGCTGATCCTGACATCGACGATAGCAATCATGCTCGAGACTGCACAGATGCAGCATTTTCCAACTTGGTCGAACTTTCACCTGAAGCGGTAGATCACTTTTTTGCAAGTCTGTCTGAAATGATGTTCTCCCCTGAACAAAAAGAATAACTTTTAAGCAAACGAGCACACAGCGTTCCCTGAACTCTGAATTCGGCCTTCAGCTTTGATAAACAAAAGCTACTGAAAATATTTGGAACTATTTTTTCCCACTGAAAGCAAAAATATTTTTTCTTCGATTCCAAAATATTTACCTTTTTTCTGGCACTTGTACTCTGCTTAAAGTAGAACTATTGTTAGAGAACAGAGCTTCTATTTTTAGGAACTCTAGAGACAATATATTACCTCAGCCCCTAGCACATTTACAGCGACTGTATTTATATGTGATGGAATGGTCTCGACCTTCTTTTCTGTATTAAGAGCCATTTCATGTGTAAATTTCGCAAATCGTTCAGCTAATCATATATATGCATTGTTTTAACTGAATGATTACACTGCTTGAAAAGCGTACAGTACCAATATCATTTTCATGTATTTCGCATACACCATTTCAAATGCAAAAAAATTATTTTGGGGTGGGTTGGAATACACATGCACCTATAAATGTTTACTATTGCTTAGTTTTAGTAATGATGGACATTAGATCGTGGAGTGGGTATTGTGTTTTATCCAGGAGCCTAAACCGATATTCCCATTTTATGCCCTTGTCCGGTTATAATCAATAATATCCATACAACGGCATAATAATCATATCCATATTCAGTCGTAGCACATGCTGTCACATTAAGCAAGGCTACTTCCCCGGCCCCCTAGAAAGCACAACGAGTTCTCTAAACAATCCAAACCTCCAGCAACCTGGGAAATCCCCCTTGCTTTTGTTTTGATATCATCCTAGAACTCCTGTAAAGCACTGTAAGAACGGCCAGTTCTTAGTGACATCTTTATTGACGTCTTATGTCCAACCTTACATCAAAACCGGCACCTTTCAGGTATGAATATACCAACGTTGCCTTAAGCAAAGAGACGGTGGTGGTTTTGGAGCAGAGCAGCTATCTACTTGCCCGAGAGCCCAGCTGATGCGAGAGCCCACGGACGCTGCCCCTCCTCTTTTGACGCACTGAGAGAGACGCTGTCTTTTCTCCTGCCGAGAAATCCAGCTCCGGTGTTTCCAGATACCTTCGCGGGTTACTGGGATATCGAGTCCTGAGAGAGAGATACAAGACCTCCTGCTTTCTAATACCCAGGTACGGAGCTGACTAAACCCTTAAAGAGAATTCTTGATTCAGATTCTTGGCAAAAACAAACTTAACTTAAACTGCTACTTACTTACTCCTTCCCACGTATTAGGCTTAGGTCAGGTACACCGGGGTAGGCGTATTTAGAAGCACCAGTTGAGTATGTTAGTCAATGTATATAAGTATGTATATATTCTATCTATTTTAAAGTATCTTATGGCTAAGAAACCATATCAATGCTTTTACAGTATTATTTTATAATCCTCCTTTTACTGTACGCACTTTACTTTACTATGACTATTGCAATTGTGGCAATTCATTTCTCTTGTATGAGGAAGAAGACTGCTCAATAAATTACACCTTTTATTGAAAACGCCCGTCTCTCTTTTCTCTGCACTCTGGGTAAACTAAGTATGCACACTTGACTGAGTGAAATAGCTGTCTATTGTTTTCACACGACTCTAGAGATACACTCTTATTCTGAGGGAGCAAAGTTGTCATGTTATATGGTTGTCAGAAGCTAATCCCTTCTTGTCTATCCAGGGAGGTTAAACTCCTCCTCGTTTATTGGAGAAAGTTTCTAGTGACCTCTGAGCTAGCTGGCAAAAACTTAAGTCTAATATAATCAGTAGAGACTTATATAACCCCAGTCCTACGTCTACACTGCTGAATATATTATTCCAATGCGCCGAGCCTATTGGGAATATAGGAACTACACTACATGCCCACATATGGGTCTGTCGTTTGGGGTTACAAAGACGTGAGGGCCATCCAGGGGGCAGAAAATAAATTCATACACAAACTTCGTGCCATCCCCCCACTATTCTGGCATACATTCTACATGAGGAACTGGGCGTAGCGTATATCTATATTCCCGCTGTTGCACTGGCTGGGAATCTGGGCTTGTCCCACCCCCACTTTAAATCAACTTATCACCACGGACTGCATTGCACACAAGGGAGCCTCATGTGTCCCCTGGCTAAAGTATATTATGGAGCAAATGAAATGGTTAGGCAGCCCGGACTTGTATGTTAATCCTAGGGCCCTAGGCCCGGTAGCTATTAAAGACATTAAACAACAGTTTCTAGCCAAAAGGCAGGGGCTTAGGGACGGTAATGAGCCAGCTAAGCCCACTTTGAGAAGGGGTGTTGCACTGAGTCTGAGCCCACAGGTACAGCCAAACTTGTTGCTTGTCACTAAAGCACACCATCACTTTGTGTTAACCAGATTCCAATTGACTCTCGTACCCTGGTTATTAGCCTTTCCCAAAGGCTATATAAAACCTGGTGCTCCAAAACCCTGCCCTTGTGACAATTGTTCTGAGCAGGATACTCCACATTTGATCTTTTTCTGTGATTTTCATGACCCCCAAAGCAAAAGGTTTATACTTCCACTGCTCAGAAACTATCAATTTGCTAAAGTAAGACCTGCATTACTATATCTTCAAATACTTTCTTCTCTGGTTTGTTTTGGGGTCACAACCTTTTTAAAAGGGGCCACAAAGTATAGGAAGAAGTTGTCTCTGCAGTAGCCAGGTTGTATCTGTTAACTGTGTTCTGTGAACTATATGTGCTGCCCTGTGCCCATTATGTCAACTCCCTAGTCTATCTACTGAGTTAAAGTTTTCTTACTCTTGCACTTTACCCGTTGTATTTTATGTTTATTATAATGTTTAGTGCTGGCTTTTAAAAATTAGCTTTTCATTTTACTTGTTTGTACTGTTGGTTTAAGCCTATTTACCTGCGTGATTTGGATTTTTAAATGTACATGTGGGATCTTTTATTCACTGTTCTCTTACAAAATGCTCTTATGGCTTTTAGTGTCCCAATAAAGTATCTCTTGACTTTACTTGTTGGATAAAATACTTGACCCAAACTGTTCTGAAAAAGTTTCAGTAGCGTGTGATGGTGAGGACAGCTAGAAAGGTGTTTAGTAGCAAAATATGAAAACTTAAAGTTTTAACCCAAAATATTCGAGTGAAATTGACTGCCACACCAAAAATTCACATAGTATGTATTGTTCCTATTATAGTCATGGAGGAAGTTAAATTGAACTAGATAAGTTACAAAAGGATGTTCCTATTGATCCCATTGAAGCGTCTGAGCGATTTCACAGTTGGTTGTGGCAACATGATCCAATAGAACAGCAGTAAAATCCAATTATGTGTGGAATTCAGGTGCCTCAATAACAGCACAGTCGTTGATCAATTTCCACTTCCCAGGTTTGACGGGACTCTTTCCCTCATGAGAGGGGCCAAATCGTTTTCCATCATGTGCTTATCACCACATGTTGATGCATCCCTCTAGTAGGAGTATCACTGCATTCTGTACTCCTTTTGGATGCATTCTATTTCGCCGTATGCCCTTTGGTTTAGCCACTGCGGCATTCCAGAGATTGTTGTCTCAACTGTTTGGTTATTCATCTGGCATTGTGTTTTTCCAAGATGATATCCTCACTGTGGGATGCAACAGAATCAGAACATGAATAAATATTACGAATGGTTCTTCAAGTTCTAAATCGGAAAGACCTTACTGCTGAAGTGTCTAAGTGAAAATTCGCAGGAAAAAAGTTACATGCTTAGGGCATGAATTAGTGGTCATGGGCTAAAACCTACAGAAAAGTTTGTGAAGGCAAATGTCAGTGCTCCGTCACCCAAAACCAAGGATGACCCTAAGGTCATTCTTGGGTTCGGCTGAATTTTATTCAAAGTTTGTTGACAGGTGTTCAGACAAAATACATGTAATGAGAGCATTATTGAAAAATAAGGCTAGATTTGTTTAGTCTGAGGAATGTGAAGACTGATTTGCATATGGCTGGGTCCAAACTGGGGTGGCGTAGTGAGCAAAATAATGATGTTTTAACCTAGATCTCTTTACTGGGCTGAATGTTTGATTTTTTCAGCTGCAGCAACATGTACTTAGGGGCACGGGCAGCTTATTCCTTAGGGTATGTGTAATGTCATTCTATGTTCATGGCATATAGAGGCGGTGATGAAATATGCAGGATGCATGCGAGACAGGAACTGGTAATGAACGGTATGTGCTTTGCCTTTACAATAAGTAGCTTTCTTCTTAATGTGTTTTGCAACTCATTACTTGGATACGGCGTGGGATGCGACAAGGACATAGAGGTAATGGGAGTTTTTCTCTGATTCTTACCAAAATGCACACATCAGCATTGAAAGAACGTTTGACACACGCATCAGAAACAACAGCAACTAGCATTAATCCGATTTCTCATGCAGCGTGAAGTTCTGAGTTTGTCAAATTCAGTACACAAGCCCATCACAGAAACAGAACATCCTTGAAACTGCGGATCTCGGAAGAAGCTTAATTAAATTTAATGTCAAATTAAAAGTGAAGCAGTTACTGAGCTGTGTGTTACTTCAAATGATGAATGGCCATGTTGGCTTTGTAAGTGTACATGACTACTGAATGAAAACTGTAACCTTAACAAAAACTGCATGTGGACAGAGCATGCAGAGAATTTACAATTACAAACAAAAAAAAACACTCCAAGCACACACAGATTGGTTTTGCCACCATCGATAAGGAAGCTGTTAAGTGCTTCTGCTCACGAAACGGAACCTCTCTGGTGCCAGGCTCTCTTTTATCATTTATCATTCCAAATCCAAAGTGAAATCTTTCAAACCCTGCTCTGAGGATGAGTCATCACGAGTAAACAAGGTCACATTTACAAGGAGAATAATTTTAGTCTTGTTCTGGAAGGGTCAATCCAGGCAAAATGAAAACTCTGGAGCGTGTGGTTCAGACCTAGTGACATTTTTGTGGGGCCACATCAGTAAACATTAGGATTGTGCTGCAGGAAAGAAGGAAGGCTCTTTTTGCAGACAGTACATTCTAAGGATAAGAAGATGTAAGTTCAAATAAAGTGAAAAGGATCTAATTCCTATACTGATATTGTACACATATGTATGCTATATCGAGGTAGGAATAATTGTGATTCGGTTAAATATGATTGTCAGAAATAAACACAAGTATGCAACATTACTTGAAGTAAATACACTAATACATGTGCATTAGCTTTGTTTTAACCTAATACACGTGGGCAGAAGAAAACTGCGACAGAAAGTGAAACCAGCTCTCTTTACTCCCTTTGAAGATCCCACAAAATAATAAACATGTTTTCTATTTTCAAAAGGTTTTTCTTCTTGACGATTTCTTCTAATGAATGTTAGGTGTCCTTCCTTTGCGAAGTATTTAAATAAGTGACTCTCAGATCTTTAGTTCAGTATATTTGACTCGGAGGAAGAAAGATGCTTGAGGAAGTGGGGTTTGAAGCACACTTTCTCTATGTACAAACACTGGCAAATCAGAATAATTACCGAGTCTTTCATTCTAAACATAACTATGGACAAAAACAGGGTTCTAGAATGTTCTGGATTACCTATCAGTAATCCTCATTACTCTCATTTTTGGCAACCTCGTACCAGTCTATATTTATAAGCTTGTAACCTCCTCCAGACACGAAAAACAAACCAGGAAATGTCTAAATGTCTAGCCTTACCCTTTCCCCGATGGTCACCACATATTACTTGTTTTACTCAGAATCCTACTGTCCTTTCAAGTATAAAAAAACAGAGCATGGGAAGGAATGCCGGTGACGTAATGACCGGTATGAGGATGCTAGGACTAAAGGTATCTGTAGATAATCCTAAACAATACCTCTACGTTCTGTAAGCTCGCCCAAGTCATTGCTTACAAGGAATACCAAGACAATATTAGGCGTTAGTTTCATTTTGGACTTCAAGAAATACATAAGATACTGAGGTGACACATTAAAAAAAAACTGATTTCAGAACCTCTTCACCAAAATGCTTATCCGCAATAATCCCCCTTAGTCTGTAGTAATGTACAAAGGTATTAGGAAAAGTCCAAATTGCTGCTCTACAATTTTCTGCAAATGAAATCCTACTGACCTCTGTCCATGAGAGAGCAAGACTTCTCATTGACCTTCCATGATTAGCGTCTGAAAGAGGTTGATCCGTGATAGGATAAACCAGAAAATTATAGGTCTAATCCAGCTAATCATAGTCAATGTGGAAACTTATTTTCTCTCAACGAGTCCCCAAAGGTTACGAACTGAGAATCACTCTTACAGAACGAAGATAATCAACCAGAACGTTCATGCTTTTTTTTTACATCAAATAAGTGCATTCTTTCTGTCTGAAGAATGGAAGGAGACAGAACAAATTCAGGCAGAATCACTTCCTGAGTTCTGCTAACAGCTGAAGGTTCCTTGGGGAGAAATGCCTAATCCAGCCTTAACACGACCTTGTCTTTCAAAATTTACAAATGGCACAAATACAATAACCTCTTTGAATGCAAGCAAATGGGTAAAGGGTTTATAGTAGTTTGTGTGGCAATGCGACTAGCAAAGGATCAAACCTTGATCCCTTCTCTGGAAACCTGGAACAACATTTCAGCATGGTTTTGTTCTTATTAATTACAAAGTGATCTAGGTATGGAACCCTGAACCTCCTGCATATATCCTGAAATACTGAATGAAACAGTTTGATTCACTGGGATGGAAACTGCTGCTAAAAGAATTCTCTTCCACATTGTCCACCCCGTCTCTTAAGTAGATCACACTCAATTACAGTACATGATTTTCAGCCCACTGCCTAGACCCCCATGCTATGTCCTTGTTCCGCACTGGTTATTCACATAAGATACAGTCACTAAGTTGTTCAATTGTATTAATTCATTTCCCTAGTAGGATCTGTTGGAAATTGCTTAATGCTTTCTCCACCACCTTCAATTCCCTTTGAACTAGGGACTATTGAGCCTGAATTGAATAGTCCTTCAATGTCGCTCCTCTCTAGCCAAAATAAGTTGCATCTGTTATGATGAAGCACTAATACCCCAGCAGAACATGCATTCCAAATCTTAAGTTCTTCAAGTTTAAACCCCAACCCAGCCACTGTTTCACATGAGAGGAAATTGAAATTAACTTGTTGAAGTCGTGAAATTCTCACCTACAATGAATGTTCAAATAAATGACAAGAGGGCACAAATGGAGATGGACCATAGCGCCAAACCTTGAAGCCTCAATCAAAGTCTTACTGGCAGTTCTAGCTTCTGAAGGAACATTCTTAACATCTAGGTTTGGTAAGCAACATCATCCCCTTCAAGGTGTTAAACTTTGTTCACTGACAGAATATCGACACTAAAAGTACCCCCATACTACAATATTGAGTTATAAATATTGATGTCAAAAATATCAACATCCTATGTTTATAAAGGTCAGTACAAAAATATCCCAAAAAATAGCGATGTCATTAATATAGTTGTACAAAAAATAGTTTTTTATATGTATATATAAAATAAAATAATATATTAAATATATTAAATAATAACATGAATTAAAAAAATTACATGTAGGGGCTGATTCCGATCTGGGTCGGAAAGCTCTCCGACCGATCCAGATCCGGAGTGTTTTCTGACCCGAGCGGGACTCCTGCAGTCCAACCGAGCAAGTACGATGCGGCCGCATGCTACCGGACTCGGTTCGGTCAGACTCCCATAGAAGTCAATGGAAGCCGGTCGTACGAAGCTTAAATGGGATCGCATTGACTAAATGGATTCGTCACTCACAAGGGCGCCCCCTACAGTGGGTTGGCGTCGGTGTCATCCACACCGTACATGCCTGTGTTGGGGAGACCCTTGGGTCTCTGCCTGTGTCTGAGTCAAAAGGCTGCGGGTGATGGGGGTGTCTGACACGGACACCCACAGGCAGCTTCCCGGACGTTTTGCAAGCCGGAAACTTTGGCTTGATTCGACTGTCTGACACATGCATCGTACTGGCTCAGTCGGAATTCGCCTCCATTGCACGGCGCGGTTTGCTTACGGACGAGGTGTACGGAGTGGTTCGGACCCGGAAACGATTCGGTCGGTGATTTTGCGTATCTCGAATCATACTTGCTTGCTCGTACAGCTGTACGAATCGGGCGGAGAAGACGCGTACGGCTTGTACTTTTTACGGCCGATCGCTTTCAGGGACCTTCCGAGCGAGATCGGAATCGGCCCCAAAATATACATTTAAACAAATACACATAATTTAAAAAAGTTAAACACACATATATAATAATTAATATATATATATATTTACTTCAAAACAAGTATTAATTCAATCATCTTAATGTATTTTATAATTTAACATTATAAAAAATATACCAAATATATATATATATATATATATATATATATATATATATATATATATATATATATATATATATATATATATATTACCTACTGGCGGTCGCCAGTAGGTATATATAGTTAGGATTTTTTCTCTATGGGATTTTTGAAAATTCTATGTCTAATAACTTTGGCGTTTGTGGACGGAATTGGCTGAAATTTTCAGGAAAATGGCACATTTCGTTTCTGAGCAGCCCCTGAAAATTTTGGGGGGGTTCGTCAAGGGGGGGCCGAGAAAAAAGGGGGGTCCCAAAACGCGTTTTTCCCATGTTAATTTCCATAGGGCGGTTGGCCTCACTTTTAGCCCGAACGGCTGAATGGATTTGCACGAAACTTGGCAAAATTGTAGGGACTGGTAGCCCGATGTGCCTTTTGTAGGTCTCAATATATGTGCTGCAGTGGATTTTGAGAAATTAACGTTTAAAAAAAGATATATATCTGTAACAGCGGACTGGGCAGCGGCCCAGGACGCGGACTTTTCGCGCAACGGAGCTTTGTGAAGCGAAGCTGATTGGTTCTCCGGCGTCTGTCAACATTCCAAACAGTCCGTAGCGGCCGCCATCTTGTCTCTCGGTAGGATCGAGAGACAAGAGGAGGTCAAAACAAAGGGGGAAATAACTATAAGGGGGCATAGTAGATCCTCGCTGACCCCCTAGGTTTGATGTGGAGGTTTTAAAAGGGCCCCGCGGGGCAAAAAAAATAATAATAATAATAATCGAACGGCTGAATGGATTTGCACGAAACTTGGCAAAATATTAGGGACTGGTAGCCCGATGTGCCTTTGCTAGGTCTCAATATATGTGCTCCAGTGGATTTTGAGAAATTAACGTTCAAAAAAAGATATATATCTGTAACAGCGCTCCGCTTCGCGTAACGGAGGTTTGCGAAGCTGATTGGTCATTCTGTCACTGGGCTATAGTTGGGCTACATCTGGCTGATATTTGGGCTACATTTGTTTTTTTGTGTGTCTGGCGGCCATCTTTGGGCTACATTGGGCTACATTGGGCTTCATTGGGCTACATTCGGCTAATTAGCAAATAGCTCATCGCAAACTAGGAATGGTAAAGAATCGCTATTTATTCCTTAAAGTTCGCTGTTTAGGAAATGCAAAAAACTTTGATGATACATATGGCGGTTCATCTCTAACAAGATAAGAAGCATAGGGATACATTTATGATGACTGGCGCATCACCAGGGATGTGTTAGTCATTCTGTGCCGCTGTTCCGTCACCTATGGTGTGCTGCATTTACAATGCGGCGCATCATGGGGCAAAAACAGCACAGATGCGTGATGTATCTGTGCCGTAAAGGTGGCGCATTGCTGGAGTTGTATCGCAAGTGTGATGAAGCTCCAGCAAGGGTCGGGGGTGCCCCTGTCGCAGGGTTTCTGTTCTCACACAGAACTGTGGACAGAGGATTGGAACCTCGGCGAATGCATTGCTGGAGTTGTATCGCAAGTGTGATGAAGCTCCAGCAAGGGTCGGGGGTGCCCCTGTCGCAGGGTTTCTGTTCTCACACAGAACTGTGGACAGAGGATTGGAACCTCGGCGAATTAGGGTGTCCCAAAACTCACGTTAGTAATCAAAAACTCCTTAGCAAGCTAGGTACAGTGTCACATTGGATATAACAAACTCTCAATGTTTAGACAATCCAGAATATGAACTTATAGTACCTCAGGATACGTGGAACTCATGAACAGTCGGTAGTTATAGATTTCTTAGAAACCAGAACATGGAGTTAAGAAGAACAGATGTGTATTTGAAATGTTTATTTACTAATGCCGTCTTCTCAGGCGTAGTACCTTAGATAATAAAAGTACACATATTATCAGTAGCAAAATTACCAGCATAGTTACTAGTACATAAAAAGTGAATGGTGATAGTATGTTAACATGCTGTAAATGAATAAGAGTTAGCAACACTTATAAGCAGCCGCGGGCCGTGGAGGGAGTTACGGTGAGGCAGGGAGGCGGGGAGGGGGAGAAGCAGGGTGGAGAATACAAGTACACATATTATCAGTAGCAAAATTACCAGCATAGTTACTAGTACATAAAAAGCGAATGGTGACAGTATGTTAACATGCTGTAAATGAATAAGAGTTAGCAACACTTATAAGCAGCCGCGGGCCGTGGAGGGAGTTACGGTGGGGCAGGGAGGCGGGGAGGGGGAGGGGCAAGGTAGAGAGGGCTCCACCCTGCTTCTCCCCCTCCCCGCCTCCCTGCCCCATCGTAACTCCCTCCACGGCCCGCGGCTGCTTATATCTCACCCTCCCTAATACACATATTATATTATTTGCTAAGAAGGTCTCTTTGTGTTGGTTTAGGGCGTGCCCATACTTTAGTGTCTTAGATTTGAAGGAATCACATCAGCATACACCAGCTCTCTCTTCATGTGAACCGCATCAACTGTTGTGTATGTGTGTTCGGCAAAGCAATATAAAACCCGCCTCATGCCCAGAATTGGCAGAAGTTGCACTTATGTTATGAGTATGAAGTCGTGGAGATCAGACCTCATAACAATTCTGTATCGTGTTGTTCTTGAAACTTTAGCACTCGCTGTACAGATATAGTTTAACAAGTAAAGCAGATAGTAGACCAATAACATATTATTCTCATGTAAACCACGATGAACTACTAGGTGGAAAGCTAAAGCAACAACTAAGTGTCTTGTGCAGAAGTTGCAAAAAAGGAAAAATGGCGTTTAAACCGGTAATGAGCCCATGCTAACTTAACACGGTGTAAAGATATCCAGGACCTAGATGACACCTCCCCATGATCCGGAAACGAACTGAATAAGATAATAGAAGTGCCATCTCATGAGAGCAGATTGCAAGTTTATATGTGGACGGTCCGCAAGGTAAAGCATTAAAAACTAGGAAAATTTAATGCTAAAGAAAAATAAAACAGCCAAGTACTTTATCGAGTCTTAAGCCAATAAGCAAGGTAAATAATAAAAACTTGACAAATAAGTCAATGAATTGTCAATGAAATGCTAGTACTCAGCATATCAAACATGAAAAAGGTCTATGACATAACTGTGTATGCAAAATAAGCTGCAACAGCCTCCAATAGGAAGTCACCGTCTTCATCCGAAAACAGTTCAGCCATCCAATTTAAAAGCGGAAAAGAACATACGTGCTCTCCCAGCACCGGATCCTCTATCACCATCAGAGGACAGCTCGGTGGGTTTTCAAGAAAGCTCTGTTCCAAGAAAGACTGTGCTGCCGCCAGTAAATTCCAGGGACCAAGTAGTCCATGCATCAATGCCACAGCCATAATCCTTTCGCCAGGACAAACCAACTCGTGAGTAATGATAGGAGTCATCAGCTGATTAAAGTCGACGTCAGGAGAAACCGGTCCGCAGAGACACAAATCAATGGCCCAATCGAAATCACAGGTCAGGCAGTGAAATACAGGCTGGACACAGGTGAAGTAGGAGAATCGAAAAGATAATCCATATGCCGTGCTTAATATCGCCAACGGCATTGTTCCATAATATTCTAGCATGCGATTGCGGAACAGTGTCAGCAGCTGCAGGGTGGGAGGTTGCATAGGAGGGACATCCATATTTAAAAATGTAAAAAAGCACAAGAGCGTCCGCTGGTAATGCAAGTAAAAATGCCAATCCACGAACCAGAGTGGAGAAAATGGAATGAAAGGAAGCAGGGATGACTCCAAAGATTTTCTCAAATGAAGTCACGAGACCACTGGTAACAACTTTAAAAAAGTGCGCCAGGGACTTTGTGGAGGATGCGTTAAAGATAGTCGGAAACATGTTGCTGAAATTGAAAGGCAAATCTTAATTGAAAAGGGTGTGCACCTCTGTACGGGTGTTCGCTATGTGAAGTACGAAAGTTTCACGGGCCGAACTCAAGGCCACCTCTCTCTGAGACAAAAGAGCTCTTATTCTTGCCATGCCGTTGAAACGTGTCCCAAGGTTGGTATTTGTGGCCAGATCGAAAACTCCCTATGTTCATGTGTGGGAGGAAATAGAACATTTCTGCAGCAAATAACCTGTTCACTTACTGTTACGATAAAAGGAATACTTTTAATTAACTCAGAACAATCTTCATTATTGAGCATCAAATAACTGCCATTTTCCAACAACTTGAACGTGGGGATGATAGCAGGAACTGGCGTGCCTTGCAACACGCAAGCCATATTTGGTCGGTGTTTGTTGCATGAACCGTGTAACTGTATGTGCCTACACATTAGTGAATGATCTGGCGTCTCAGTGCATTCCTCTCCATTCAGATAAACTTCTTGATCATCTTTGAAACATCTGTATGTGTATGGAAGCGACCAGACCTCATGAAGAAAAGCACTACCTAAAGGTTCATAACGACCTATTGGTATATATTTCATACAATTTGAAAACTTATATAAAGCAAAAGGCAGCGTTATTAAACCGTGGATAAGGCATGTTGCCAAAAAACCCGCAATCCTCTGCTGATGATGTCACTGAGCATGTCATGAATGATGTAATATGTGACATCATCAGCAGTGGATTACGGGTAATAGTATCTCTAGTTTACTCCCCTATAGCTGTCTTTCTTTTAACATAAGTGTCTGTTTCCTTCCCTTATACTTACTGTTTTTGGTTCGCTTCCGGTTCGCGTACCGGCGAGCGAACTGGGAAGCGAACTAAGAGAAATAGAGGTTGGCACAGTTCCAAATATTGTACCAATTTTTTAATAACGGGGAGGTAGTTCTGAAAAGAACTTTTTTTTTTATTTTTCTGAACATTTTTTTACTGTTTTTGAATTTTTCGGAACAGTTTTATATTTTTTTGGGTTTTTCTTGGAGGGGGCAATGAAAACGATTCATTGTAAAGGGCTCAACAGGAGCAACAAAACAAAAAAAAGAAGTATTTATTATTTTGGGCGTTTCGTACAAACTTGCATATGATAGTCAATAGCTCTGTTGATCAGAGTGATGCTTTTTTCTCCGTAGGAAATGAATCCATCGCAAAATACGCAGATGTGTTTTACATCACCAAATCTCATTTGTATATTTGGCACCATCTCCCTGCCCTCTGGTCCCGTTACTTCCGGTACAACAGATCTTCTGGCCATAATAGGGAGATTATCTAGGTCGTTCCGAAACTGTGCAGCACTGTAGTTGTTAGGATGCCACCTAGTCATATGGCGATGCATTGTGTAGTTTCCGAAACTGTATTTTTTGTCGGTCCCTCTGGACAGTCTATCTTGACATATAAGGCAAGTTACGTATCTTGCATTTACTTTTTTCTGACCTTTGGGAATTTTAAAAAATTGCCAAATGAAGTTTTCTTTCCGGTGAGACGTCCTGGGCTGCTCAGGCAAAAACTGCCTCTCTTCGTGCTCGTCCTCCTGTTCCTCTTCTTCTTCTTCTTGTTGAATTATAACTTGAGCAGGTGGTCCACTCTTCCTTGGATGTGGTGGAGGTGGTGGGGAAGCACCAGCTGAAGCTACTAAAGAAGCCATTGCTCAGTGATCACAAAGGGTCTTTCTCTCACAATGATGAAAGTCAGAGTGAGGAAAGAAGGAGGGATTTTCATCATTTGGGAAAAACAAGAGTTCTCAACCAATCAAAAGTGTTCATTTTAGATTATATGACCTAGTCTTACATCATTAGGAAACCAAAAGTGAAATGAACCAATGAAAAGTGTTATTACCAAGTCACATGACTTGCTGTGTTTACGTTAAGCGCTTTGCAGGGCCTCCCGGTTTGCTTCCAGAAACCTGCGCTTTGCGACTCGCTTCGCGTACCAGTTCGCTAACGTAGTACGTCATATGACGTATCACGCGACAACGTGAAACGTCATGCGGACGGGAGGCGTCACGATGTTGTTTTGTAACGCGGCACTTGCGGTAAAGAAACGTTTACCGGCTCGCGGTCTATTTCGCGGCATCAAGGTCAGCTAACGGGAAGCTTCCCGATTTGCGAAGCGGGAACGAAGAAAAAAAAATATTTAAAAAAAAAATTATTCATAAACATATAAAATATATTTTTGGATTTAAAGAAGAATACATTTTACAGCTACAGATATTAGCTGTTAAAAAACCAATGAAATTCACAGAAAAAACCATAGGTTATGGACCATATATAGTTAGGAATTAGCATTTACAAAACCTTGAAAATTCACTGAAAAAACCATAGGTTATAGACCATATATAGTTAGGAATTAGCATTTACAAAACCTTGAAAATTCACTGAAAAAACCATAGGTTATAGACCATATATAGTTAGGAATTAGCATTTAAAAAACCTTATTTTACTCACACAAAACCATTGAAATTCCATATATAGTTAGTTGCACTAACTATATATCGCGCACCCGCAATCCACTGCTGATCATGTCACATATTACATCATTCATGACATGGTCAGTGACATCACTGATGACATCACTGATGACATCTCAAATGACATCACGGATGACATCACTGATGACATCTCAAATGACATCACTGATGACATCACTGATGACATCTCAAATGACATCACTGATGACATCACTGATGATATCTCATTTGACATTACTGATCACATCACTGATGACATCATTCATGTGATAATACGATAAACCTCTTCAGACTCTAATATAACCTTAGATACACTCAGTGTAAACAGACACTCATAGACTGTCACTCATCCATGGAGTTACTCAGACACTTAGTCAGTCATGCAAAGAATCAATCACACCTCCATTTCCTCAACTATACAGTTATACACACCTTACTTATTCTAACATATACTAAAACATATTTACTCACTTATACAATCCTGGATACAAGTTCACAATGATCCATACAGCCACTCACACATTCACTGGCTCTTATGCACAGTTATTTATATATGGTAACTCTCACATGTACTGTGTTTTACATATGTACTTACTTTGACATGTAGCACTGAGATATCCATTCACTCACCAATACACTCATGCACACAGTCAACCGCCCATACAGCTGTTTCCACATGCACTTTTGAACCCATACATCCAGTCAATCAACTGCTCACACATCTATGCAGAGAGTCATACACCTCCCAGCCACCCACACACACACTCAGTCTCCCATATAAATGCTTGGGCAACCAATCAATAACCCATACAGTTAATCATATAGCTAATGATCAACACATGCAGCAGTTTACAGAACAACAGACATAATGATGCACAAATTAAGACAGTTTAGTCACTAACCCATGCACTCAGTGAGACACATTTAATCAGTCACTCATACAGTCAGCCATGCCCCTACTAAATCCTTCATCAAGACACTTATACATCCATTCATTCTTCAATATGTAAGACATATTTTAACTTTACAGAATTATACAGTCACTGGATGACGTCATCAGTGATCTCATCAGTGATGTCATTTGAGATGTCATCAGTGATGTCATCAGTGATGTCACTGACCATGTCATGAATGATGTAATATGTGACATGATCAGCAGTGGATTGCGGGTGCGCGATATATAGTTAGTGCAACTAACTATATATGCAATTTCAATGGTTTTGTGTGAGTAAAATAAGGTTTTTTAAATGCTAATTCCTAACTATATATGGTCTATAACCTATGGTTTTTTCAGTGAATATATATATATATATATATATATATATATATATATATATATATATATATATATATATATATATATATATATATATATTCACTGAAAAAACCATAGGTTTAACACTCGTTGTAGTTAGGAATTAGCATTTAAAAAACTTTTGAAATTCACTGAATAAACCATAGGTTTCACACCAGTTATAGTTAGCTGAACATTTTACTCATACAAAACCATTGAAATTCCCACGTTATAGTTAGTTGGACTCACTATAACTTGCTCGCCCGCAATCCACTGCTGATGATGTCACATATTACATCATTCATGACATGGTCAGTGACATCACTGATGACATCACTGATGACATCTCAAATGACATCACTGATGACATCTCAAATGACATCACTGATGACACCATCCAGTGTCTGTGTGTTTCTGTAAAGTTTAAATATGTCTTACATATTGAAGAATGAGTGGATGTATAAGTGTCTGGATGAAGGATTTAGTAGGTGCGTGACTGACTGTATGAGTGAGTGATTAAATGTGTCTTACTGAATGCATGGGTTAGTGACTAAACTGTCTGAATGTGTGCCTCATTATGTCTGTTGTTGTGTAAGCTGCTGCATGTGTTGATCAGTAGCAATATGAGTGGCTATATGAGTTATTGATTGGTTGCCCAAGTATGTGTATGTGAGGCTGCGTGTGTGTGTGGGTGGCTAGAAGGTGTATGACTCTGTGCATACATGTGTGAGCAGTTGATTCACTTGGTGTATGGGTTCAAGAGTCCATGTGAAAACAGCTGTATGGGCGGTTGACTGTGTGCATGGGTGTGTTGGTGAGTGAATGGATATCTCAGTGCTACATGTCCAAGTAAGTACATATGTAAAATACAGTGCATATGAGAGTTGGCATATATAAATGACTATATATGAGAGCCTGTGATTGCATAAGTGACTGTATGGATCAATGTGTACTTGTATCAGTGATTGTAAAAGAGAGTAAGTATGTGTTAGTCTATGTTTGAATAAGTAAGGTTTCGTGTGTATAACTGTATAGATGAGGAAATGGGAGTGTGATTGATTCTTTGCATGACTGACTAGGTGTGTGAGTAACTCCATGGATGAGTGGCAGTGTGTGAGTGTCTGTATAGGTGTATGAGTGCATATGATAGTGTTGTATTGATGAGTCACTGTATGTATGAGTGATTGTATGGATGAATGAGTGGATGTGTGTGTAGACTTAGGAATCAGTGAGTGTGTATGTAGTAACTGGTATTGGTGTGTCAATGGTTTCAGGAATGGTAGTCTATATTCAACACTGGATGTATCAAAGGTTAGATTAGAGTGTAAGGAGGTTAATCATATTATCACATGGATGATGTCATCAGTGATGTCATTTGAGATGTCATCAGTGATGTCATCAGTGATGTCATTTGAGATGTCATCAGTGGTGTCATCAGTGATGTCACTGACCATGTCATGAATGATGTAATATGTGACATCATCAGCAGTGGATTGCGGGCGCGCAAGTTATAGTGAGTCCAACTAACTATAACGTGGGAATTTCAATGGTTTTGTATGAGTAAAATGTTCAGCTAACTATAACTGGTGTGAAACCTATGATTTTTTCAGTGAATTTCAAAGGTTTTTTAAATGCTAATTCCTAACTATAACGAGTGTTAAACCTATGGTTTTTTCAGTGAATTTCAAAGGTTTTTTAAAAGCTAATTCCTTACTATAACGAGTTTGTAACCTACGATTTTTAAAGTGAATTATTACGTTTTTTTAATAGCTGTTTTTTATAACTATTAATTTTTATATTTTTTATAAAATTATTTAAATAATGTATTTTTTTCTAAAATTAATTTTTCAATGTATTTTTCCTGTGTTTTTTTTTTTTAATTATTTTACCTCAGAGCGCTCAGGGTACGCGCACCCGTAAACGCACCCGTAAACGTAGCGTAAGCGCTATTCCCGCGTGCGAAAAAATATATAAATATGTATTTAAAATAAACAATAATGCAAGACATTCAGTGGCATACTTATAAAAGTAGTATTTTTGATATTAAATAACCGTATTTTAACTTTAAACGCATTTCCGTAAATCTAGCAAAACGTCATTCAGACACGCCGCGTAAGCACCCCCCGGAAGCACCTACATACGTGCCGCGTAAGCGCACCCGGAAGCGCTCCAGAGCGCGTAGCGTAAGCGCGTCAAGTCATGTGACTTTAAAATACCACTTTTCATTGGTTAACAGTTTTTTTTACAACTAATTAAAACCCCACCCATTTCCTTCACTACCTCATTCACTTTGGAGAGAGCAAGACCTGTTCCCTGTTTCTCCCCTTGAATTCTTTTAAAAGAATGGCTGGAAGAGCACCAAGCAGCAGTGACTCTGATGAGTTTCTACATGAGGAACCTCCTCAGCCAAAAATTAAGGAGCACTTCATTTGAAAGTCTTTCACCATTCCAGAAGGTGAGAAAAAAGTCAATGCACCAAAGGTGGAATGCAAAATATGTCACACAATTCTATCACGTGGTAACCCAAGAAAGAAATACAGTTTTGGCAACGCCACTATGATTCGACATGTACAAAGAAGGCACCCCCAGAACTATGCCCGGGAGAGTGTCAGGGACCTGGCACGCAATCCCCCAAGAGATGGCGGCAGTACCTCAACTGGTGGTCCAACACCTTCTTGAAGTCAAACTGGAAGATTAATACCTGTTGTGCAGCCGGACTTTGCAGACCTAAAATTTGTCTGCAAGTACTGTGATGAATTGCTTTGTTATGGGGAGCAAATCATAGAATAAATTATTAGGAAGAAAAAGGATCACCGCTGCGCCCCTCATCCCTAATTTTTCCCTTTTTTTTGCTCCTGTTGAGAAATTTTGCATTCCCTAGTTTTGTTTTTGTTCTGTAAAAAAAACAAAAAAATATAAAAACGTTCAGAAAATTTACAAAAAAAAATTAAAAACAAAAAAAGAAGAAAAAAAAGAGTTCTTTTCAGAACTACCTCCAATTCTCCAAAAAGACCTATATTCCTTACATATTGTGTCGTTCTTTTTTTCAATGAATGTGTACTGCATAATTGTTTGGATGAAATGACTAAATGAAGGGGAGAAAGTGACTCATGGAACAAATGATAGAGGGGAGTGAGTAAAGGTGAGTTGATGACAGTAAGGAATGCAAGGTGAGTGAGGGTGAGTGAAGGGGGAGTGAGAGAGTGAGGGGGTGGAGAGAGTGAGGGTACGACAGAGGGAGTGAGGGAAGGAGAGTGAGGAAGTGAAAGGACAGAGAGAGTGAGAGAAGGAGTGAGTGAAGTGGAGTAAGGTGAGTAATGGAAGGGGAATTACTGAGGGAGCAAAATATAGAAAGAAGGGGAAGGGGACTGAAATCGAGTGACTGAGAGCTGGTAAGTGGTGGAGGGGAGAGAGGTTAAGGGGAGTGAAGGAATGGGGAATGAGAGGTAGTGACGGAAGTGGAGTAAGGAAACAGGGGTGAAGGAGAGTGAGAGAAGGGCAGTGAGGGTGAGTAAAGAGGGGTGATAGAGGGTGGATAAAGGCAAGTGAGCATGAGCCAAGGGGAGTGAGGGAGTGAGGAGACAGAGGGACTGAAGGAAAGAGTAAGAGAAGGGGACTGAGTGAGGGAGCATAGAAAGGTAGGTGAGGGAGTGTAGGAGAGTTATAGGGAGTGAGCGTGACGGAAGAGGAGTGACAGAGTGAGGGGACGGAGGTAGTAAAGCTAAGAGAGAGGGAGTGAGGGAAGGAGAATGAGGATGTGACAGGACAGATGGAGTGAGAGAAAGAGTGAGTAAAATGGAATAAGGTGAGTGAGGGAAGGGGAATGAGTGAGTGAGCGAAGGAAGAGAATAGAGGGGAAGAGGACTGAAGCATAGGTACTGAGAGAAGGTGAGTGGGGGATGAAAGTAAAGGGAAAGGGAGAGAAAGATAGTGAATAAGGGGTAGTGAGGGAACCAGACTAAGGGAACGGGGGTGAAAGAACGGCAGAGAGTATGAGTAAAGAGGGATGAAAGAGGGTGAATAAAAGTGAGTGAGGGTAAGGCAAGGGGAGTGAGGAAGTGAGGGGATAGATGTAGTGAAGGAAAGAGTGACAGAAAGGGACTGAGTGAGGGAGCAAAGAAAGATAAGTGAGGGAGTGTGGCTGAGTTATAGGGAGTGAGCATGACAGAAGAGGAGTGAGAGAAGGAGTTAGTGAAGTGGAGTAAGGAGAGTAAGGGAAGAGAAAAGAGTGAAGGAGCGAAGGAAGGGAAGAGAGAGGAAAGGAAGTAAAGCAGGAGGTCTGAAAGAAGGTGAGTGTGGGAGGGGAGTGAGGGAAAGGGGAGTAAACATGCAGATTGAGAATAAGTGAGGGAAGCGCAGTAAGGGAACAGGGGTGTAGGTGGGTGAGAAAAGAGTAGTGAGGTTAAGGAAAAGAGTGATGAGAAAGTACATTTAGTATGTCAAACTTACCTTATAAGTAATGTAAACTTAATTACATATTTTTACTAAATTTAATATCTGTGGAAGAGAAAAAAAAGTAAGTTATAATATTTACAATATATATTTCACAAAACAAGAGACTAGGCAGAAGATTAAAAGTCATAAAAGGGTAGTAAGAGATACAGTACGAGTGAAGGACACAGACAGGAAAACAAAGGAATGGTGAAGGTTAGAGAGAGTGAAAAAGAAATAGAGGGAGAGCTCATTACTAAGAGGATAATCAGATGGATACATTCAGTAACAGAGAGGAAGAGAAGGAGAGTGAAATGAAGTGAAGGTGAGTAAGATACTCTAGGAATGTGAGTCAGGAAAACTAAAGGAAGAAAGGGGACTAAGGAAAGGGGAGTGAGTGACATGGAAGGAGGAGCGAGTGAGGGTAGATTCATGACAATGAGGGATGGAAGGTGAGTGAGGGTGAATGTAGGGGCGTAAGACAGTGAGGGGACAATGGGAGTGAGGGTAACAGAGAGGGAGTGAGGGAAGAGGAGTGAGAATATGAGAGAATAGAGGGAGTGAGAGTAGGAGTGAGTAAAGAGGAGTAAGGTGAGTGAGGGAAGGGGAATGACTGAGGGAGCAAAGGAAGGAAAGAAGGGGAAGGGGAGTGAAGCAAAGGGACTGGGAAAAGGTGAGTGCGTGGGGAGGGAAAGGGGAAGGGGAGTTAAGGATGGGGAATGAGGATAAGTGAGGAAACCGGAGTAAGGGAAAAGGAGTAAAGGAGGGTGATAGAAGGGCAGTGAGGTTGAGGAAAGAGAGATGATAGAGGGTGGATAAAGGCGAGTGAGTGTAAGACAAGGGGACTGAAGGAGTGAGGACATAGAGGTAGTGAAGGAAAGAGTGAGAGAAAAGGACTGAATAAGAGAGCAAAGAAAGGTAAGTGAAAGAGTGTGGGTGAGATATAGGGAGTGAGTGTTACAGAAGAGGAGTGAGAGACTGAAGGGACGGAGAGAGTAAGGCTAAGAGAAAAGGAGTGAGGGAAGGGGACTGACAAAATAAGAGGACAGAGGGAGTGAGAGAAGGAGTTAGTGAAGTGGAGTAAGGTGAGTAAAGGAAGAGAAAAGAGTAAAGGAGCGAAGGAAGGGAAGAGAGAGGAAGGGAAGTAAAGCAGGAGGTCTGAAAGAAGGTGAGTGTGGGAGGGGAGTGAGGGAAAGGGGAGTAAACATGCTGATTGAGAATAAGTGAGGGAAGCGCAGTAAAGGAACTGGGGTGTGGGTGGGTGAGAGAAGAGTAGTGAGGATAAGAAAAAGAGTGATGAGAAAGTAAATTGTGTATGTCAAACTTACCTTATAAGTAATGTAAACTTAATTACATATTTTTACAAAATGTAATATCTGTGGAAGAGAAAAAAAAGTAAGTTATCATATTTACAATATATATTTCACAATACAAGAGACAAGGCAGGAGATTAAAAGTCATAAAAGGGTAGTACGAGATAAAGTAGGAGTGAAGGACACAGAAAGGGTAACAAAGGAATGGAGAAGGTTAGAGAGAGTGAAAAAGAAATAGAGGGAGAGCAAATTACTAAGAGGATAATGAGATGGATACATTCAGTGATAGAGAGGAAGTGAAGGAGAGAGACATGAAGTGAAGGTGAGTAAGATACTAAAGGAATGTGAGTTAGGAAAACTAAAGGAAGAAAGGGGAGTAAGGAAAGGGGAGTGAGTGACAGGGAAGGAGGAGTGAGTGAGGGTGGGTTCATGACAATGCGGGATGGAAGGTGAGTGAGTGTAGAGGCGTAAGACAGTGAGGGGACAATGGGAGTGAGGGTAACAGAGAGGGAGTGAGGGAAGAGGAGTGAAAATATGAGAGAACAGAGGGAGTGAGAGAAGGAGTGAGTAAAGAGGAGTAAGGTGAGTGAGGGAAGGGGAATGACTGAGGGAGCAAAGGAAGGAAAGAAGGGGAAGGAGAGTGAAGCAAAGGGACTGTGAAAAGGTGACTGCGGAGCAGAGTGAGGGGAAGGGCATTTTAGGATGTGGAATGAGGATAAGTGAGGGAAGTGGAGTAACGGAATGGGGGTGAGGGAGGGTGAGAGAAGGGCAGTGAGGGTGAGTTAAGAGGGGTGAAAGAGGGTGGAAAAAGGTGAGTGAGTGTGAGACAAGGGGAGTATAATATATATTTCATAATACAAAAAACAAAATAACTTGTACAACATGTTATATGGTTTATTTTAGCTGTTCTCAGAATTTATTGAATTTAACTTAAAACAGTTCGTTCAATACTACTCATCATATGACAGCGGGCAAAAAAAAACACAATCAAAAAGATTGTGTTTAAAAAACCCATACAACGTTTCAATAAATATTGTAACATTTAGAAAAAACATATCTTAACTCACTTTTGATCCACGTACTTTTCCACAAGGCCAAATAGTATATGGAAAGTCCTTTTCTTTGGAAATAACTCAATAGTATTCTTAAACTTCCATTAACCCGAGTTTCTGAAAGAAAAGCTTCAACATCTTTTACATCATGAAACAATAGTTATATTTCTATCTCTGATTCACTCATGATTAACATTTCCTATAATACTGATATCACTCACTATGTCATACACTTACACTACCTCTATGACAACTACAAGTTTTTTAATATCATAATCAATCTCCCTCACAAAGTAATTTTGAACAGCAGACTAAGTTTTATTAACTGCTCCAATCTTCAAAGGCCAATTACCTTTCCTAAAATTTCGGTTGTAAGAATACTAGGTAAGAATTTGGTAAGTCAAAAGGCAAACGTTGTTTGAAAGTCAATTGAGTATCATTACAATTAGTCCAGCCTTTTTGACATTTTAAATAAGCTGTGTAATGTCCTGATGTTGTCGAAGGACCATCATGGAAAATAATTGCTGCAGTTGCAAAGGTTCTTCCTGAAATTGATAATTGAGAAGCCACAAAATTTTTAATTAAAGTTGTCAATTTAGTTCCATCAGGTCTACATCGTTGGAACATTAACCCTTTAACCGCGGCGAAATAAAAGGTGGGTGTGGTTAGGATGGCCCCCGGCTGTCCTCCGCACACGCCCACCGTAACGTCGGACGGCCCCCGGCTGGCCGACGCATCCAAGGGGTTAAAATTATATACTGTCCATATCTTTGTATAAATAATGTTGATAGCATTGCAGATTTACATTGAATACAGACCATGTTTTGATTTGCTTCTCTAACTAGATTATTAAAAGACACTGATTTGCAGTCTGGTAAAGTCAAATATATAAATCTTTCAGTGTCTATTGTATTAGTACTTGAAAAGGAGCGACTGTCGCAGTTATGCTGCCATTTATAAGAAAAGCCAAAAAGATTTTCTACATCTACACCTTCATCTTGCAATACAACAAGCCTATGCATTAGAAATTACTAACAATCTTGCTGAATATTCTGTGAAAATTGATTTAGACCAGAAAATATGTCTAAAACATTTCGAATTTCAGAAACACTTTGTATTTTTGTTTTATCACTGCTACATTTCTCAAACACAGAATTCAACAAACAACAAAATCTTTGATCACGATTTTAACAATCTGTTCATGTACAGTTTGGAGAAAAAAAACAACATTAACCACTACATTAGCATAGCAGTTGACACCAGAACTGTTTTCAAAATGAAATCCAACAACATCTTTAACTGAATCCTTTTCCTTTCTGCTTACAATTACTGGTTCATCTACTTTTTTTCTTTTTGCAACAACTTCACTACAATTTTTCTCATTTCTTCTTTTTCGGCCTACTACACACTTTTCAAATAGAGGATATTGAGGTAAATTTGGAGCAGACACTCTTCTTAACCTATTATATTCTTTTGAACAATTTAGATCTGCACTAATCTTTGTCTCATCAAAATCAATCAAGTACAATCCAGATAAAGTTCTGACTCGAGTTAAAGCAACGTATGCCATACCCTCCTTGAACACAGAACTTCCAATATTTACCAAAGCACTACCTACACTTAAACCTTGAGATTTATGAATAGTCACTGCATATGCCAAAGAAACAGGAAACTGTTTTCGGCGGACATATAAATCTTTCACAAGCAAAAATCGAGCAGAACAACGACTGATTTGTTGCACTTCTTCAATACCATCAAATTTAATTTTTAGAAATTCAGGGGCATATTATCAAGGGGGTTTATCTCTGCTTTTTTGGCTTTAAAAGCCAAGAAAGCGGAGATAAAATTATCTCCCTATTACCTAGCTGTCGCTAACACCAGTTAGCGACAGCTAGTAGGAGATAGCGACCATCTTGGGCCCCACTTTGCATGTCAGTGATATTTATCACTAATGACATGCAAAGTGGGCGTGCCAAGATGTTAGCGACTGGAAACAGTCGCTAACATCGCTATCTCCTATTACCAACTTTTGGAGATATTCGCGCTAAGCGCGAATATCTCCAAAAGCTAACACCTGCCCTGAGCAGTTCTTAGCCATGTTATCCAATGGGAGGTGGATAACATGGCTCAGAGCATTAGCTCGGTAATGCATGAATATCGCTGACTTTTCAGCGATATTCATGCATTGCGGCCGTTTTTTATCGCATTTGCGATAAACCTTGGTAATACCAAGGTTTATCTGCGATAAAAACCGCCGCAGCTCAGCGGTAAATTTTTGTCTCTAACCAAGCAATAGCGATAATTATCGCTATTGCTTGGTAATATGCCCCATCTCTATTTCGGTAATTCACAAAATCGACAACATGACCCATTGCTCCATTTACTAAACATCTTTCCACATGTAAATTACGTCGTAAAAATTATATGACAATTTAAAGATGTATACAGAGTCTTTTCCAAACCAGCAGTTTTAGATATTGTCTTCTCTAAAGAATCCAATTTTGATTTCAGCTTTTCTGACAAAATAATAGTTGCTCCTTCATGCTCTATTTTATCAATAGCTTCCAGTTTCACAATCTCTTGATTTTCTAACTTTTTCCTAAAAATATTCTCTGGGAGAATGTTTTCGTTTGGAAACAAATTTAAAATTAGTCGTGCATGTAAAGCTTCTTTGCCATGCTCACTTACTTTTCCAATTCTTATAACTTGTAGAATATTTTTATAATCTTCATCCTTTACCTGTCGCATATTTTGAAGCAGTTGTGCATATTTGAAATTTAACCATATTTTAACATTTCCAATGCTTCCTAGGCACTTCCTGGTATCTTCATGTGTAAGCATTTTAAACACTGGTTGTCCTTTCACCGGAGTTAGCTGCAGTAGATCTCCCAAAAAAATGATGTGTTTGCCTCCAAATAAAACATCATAGTCTGTTCTAAGAATTTCTTGCATTCTTAAATGCACAAAAGCATGCATTACATTAAATACCATGCTTACCTCATCAATGATAAGAAGTTTCATTTTCTTTAGGACTCTTGAAACTTCACAACAAGCTTCTCCAGATAGATAGTGGTATTGTAATTTATTATCATGCTCTACTGGCAGCATCAATAAGCGATGTAAAGTAATCCCTTTATTGTTATGTGCTGCCAACCCAGTTGGAGCGGTAACAACACAAGACAGCGATGACTCCGTTGTTTTCTGCAGATAAGTTGCAGTTGCTTTAATCAGAAAACGTTTTCCAGGTCCTGCTTCTCCACTCACGTTCAGTCGGACAGGTATAAATGATGAACATGAGCACTCTTTTTTCTCATGAGATAAACCATGCTCAATCTGTTCTGTGACTTCGTCATATATTTGTCTCAGCTCAACGTTTAGTTCTTTTTCCAAATCTTCTAAGTTAACTACATCATCCTGAGCTTGTTACATGGCTCTTTCCACTTCATTCATGGCAGTGGCAGCTTCATTTTGGATAATTGGTCCTCCTAGTGGATCCTGACTCAATGAAGCAGAACTCTGACTGTCTTGAGAACTGTGTCTAGCAATCTCTGCTGCAATTGTAGCTTCTTGCTGTATTTCCTTGTTCAACATTTGCAGATAATTTGAAAAACAGGGCATTCTATGGTATCCTTGGTTGCATTGAACGAATATTCATAACTGAGAAAATCTCCAAGTAGTTCTTCTTCTGTACGCCATGGCTTAAAGAGTTGCAAAAGAGCTAAATAGTAAAATTCCCGTTTGGCTGGTGTTGTGGACGGTAACCAGGCTGAACACCACCTTGCCAACAGACATCACCATAGACCTACCTGAAGGAAATGACAAATCCCGCTAACACCACACTGACAGAGTGGTAGGAGGAATTCCCATCATCCACATCAAACATCCCATTGTCATTACCAACAACAACGACACCCACCGCATTGCCTAAAACATGAATTTAATGATCCACACAAACAACACCCTCTGAGGAACACTCATCTACAGACCACCTGGAGTCCCAACACTATTCACCAACTCCATCGCTCACCTCATCAGCACGCATGCTCTCGCCTACACGGAATACATCCTCCTTGGGGTAATTTACTAGGACCGTAATAACAACAATGACATAAACTCCACCACCCTGATGGACAACCTTGCCAACCTTGGATTGCACCAACCAGTGACAACCCACACCCACAACGCTAGACACACACAGGATCCCATCTTTGCAGTAACTCAACACATCTCATCCAACAACAACACCTCACAACACTGAAAAAACCACAGAAGCCTACACGTCACCTTCAGGAAAGCAAACACAATCCCCCTGCACACAGACCATGCCATGCAGCTGCTGGTGCAAGTTCAACAAGGACTAACTGACAGCCACCCTTACCCTGGACCCACTAGCCAACAACACCAACCCCCACACCGCTGCCATCTTCCTCATACAGTGGAGCACCGACTGTGCATACACCTTCATCCCAATCAAGTCCTCCGCCACCTCACACAACAACCACATTGCCACATGCTTCAACAGAGATCCCCGGGCGTCCAAATCCACCTCTTTTAAGCTGTAGAGGAGCACGCACTGCAAACAGTCACAAAAAACATTCAACGTACACCTGAGTGCCCCCGCATACACCACCAACACTTCATTACCAACAACAGGACACACATCAAGGACCGGCTATACACCAACGCATACAACAGCAAATAGCACATCAACATTGCCAAACAACTCTCTACAGCCAAATATAGCGCCTACAACATTCCACCATCACAAGACCTGTGTGACTCACTGGCCAACTTTGCTCACGGTAAGATCAACCACATCCACAAAAGAATCTACTGCTCCAGCCCCACATCCACTATCGAAACAACCCCCCCTGCGACAAACATCCACAAAATTGACCTTATTGGCTGCTACAACGTCCGCACTGAAGACACCATCATGAGCAAGGAAAACATTCACTCTGGATCCCCATCTGACCCATGGAATATCCACTCTTCCTAACAAGGCAGAAAAGCAATCTCACCACTTCTCCATTAAAATATCCTACTTCTCCTTGAAGATGACAACCTTCACAGAGAGTATTGACAAAGGTGTGTTCACTGCCTTACTGAATAAACCTAAGGTGGACCACAAACACATCTTGAACATCCAGAACATCTCCCTGCTCCCCTTCCCAGAACAAGTCATGTTGAATATAATCAACAGACAGCTGACCTACAACCTCAAACACATAAACATCATAGAACCAACACAGTCTGGATCCTACAACAAACAGAGCACGGACCCCGCCTTCATAGCCAACACCAACAACATCTGCATACTCATGGACAAAGGAGAAACAGACGCCCACATCCATCAGGATCTATCAGCAGACTATCACACGGTCGCACACGGCACCCTAAAAGTACACATCCATGACATAGTAAGCAAGGCGTGTGCCCTGGTTGACCCACATCCTTTCCCACCGGCACAACCTCGGGCATCTGCCTCCCACAGTACTGTTACAATACCACTGACACCATCCACAGCGTCAGACATGGATCATCCCACAGCCCAACTTACTTAATTATCCACATGGCAAAACTCACCCATGTGGCACAACAACCAAGCCTCAATATCATCTACTATGCCAATTACACACATTTGATAATATCCCTCACCAAGGCCCCACACACTGGCAACATCTACCTCTACAGAGGAATCACGGCTGTAGCGGAATGGAGTAAGTACAGCAGGTTGATGCAGAATCCTGAAATTTCTGAGGAACACATCCTCGGCCCACCCAGCTCAACCTGTGACGACTCCTGGTGGGCAACTTTGCTAGGAACAGCACCATAAGCCATTAAACACGCACACTACCTGTGGGCCATCCTGGACCACTCACTCCCCATGACCAAGCAGGACTACCCCATCTCTGCTTTCTGCTCCAACATCCTCTGAATGGGCCTCAGGGTCTTATAATGGATCAGCTGTAATATACAAAATACTGTCACCCTGCCCCTCTCCAACAGCTGACTTGAGTAAGTGAACGCCATCTACGCAGCTACAACAACCACACTCCTGAGAGTGCTGCAACACATCTGTAACACATCGGCACGTATGATCCTCATTTACCACAACCCGGCCACATCACACAACACCCCAGAGGCCTGCACTGACTCCCTGTCAACAACAGAATAAGCTTCCAAATCCACATCCACGCACACAAATCTCTATACCATGCAGGACCAGCATACCACAACAACAAACTCAACTTCTACACACCCACCCGCAGCCTCTGCTCTAACAACCATGCTCTCGCCACTGTCCCTCACATCCCAAATGACACGGACAGTGACAGATCCATCTCCTACCTCGACTCCAAGATATGGTACACCCTCCCTAAAAGTCAACTGCAGAACCAGGACCTGCAGCCCTTCACAATAATTCTCAAGGCCAGTGTGTTTAGATCAGTGCCAGCACCCCCCAGCGCTTTGAGACCGTCACGGGTAGGTAGTGCATCAAAATAACGAATCAACTGATTGGAGATGGCTTTGGCAAAATCTGTGTGTAGTGTAGGAGAGCTGTAGATTATAGTTACAATTATGCTGCTCAGGATGCTAGTGTGAAACAGGCTCTGCAGATGTTTGACAATGCAGAGTGTGTCCATGGTGTTGGATGTGATTCAGAGGGTGTAGGCCGTCAAGTCTGACCAATCATAATCCTGGATTGGGTGTGTGATCCCTTTGGTTGTTGGAAATCCGTCTGTGATCTCCCGGCATTAGTGGCGTTCTCAGGTTGCGTACTACCACGTTACAGCATTTGAGGCGATTTGTGGTGGTGTTGTGTCAACGAGGTAATACACCACAATGTGGTGCTGCTGGAAGTAGTGTGTGTGCAGTACGAGGCACATGACCTGGTTGTACGTACACACACTGTTAAGTGTGTCTGCGTTGAGTTGTCAGTATGCACACACAGCCTGAGAGCCTGTCATGTGTGTGTACGTGGTAGCGTGTTACCAGGTGGATTACTGTCAGCTGTTCACTGTGTGGAGGTTGTCTGGGGCATGAGTCTGTTGTATCACATCTGCAATTTAATACTAAGGAGTCTAAGTGGATTCCATTGGCAAAAGACGCACCCCATTCAGACACTGTTCAACCACAAAAAGGACAAACCCAACTCTCAAGAAAATCATAACAACCAATGTCAGAGTTACATGGCCAATCTAAAATACTGCCTCAGAGGTGTACCTTTACAATAATCCATAGGGTCATGTCGTGTTTTACGTTTACACAACATTGACACCAAGGTCTGATCCCACTCACTAAAGTAAAAATGAAGAGAGCTAAGAGAGAGTGCCTTACGGTAGCAACACCCGAGGGGGTTCCTGACAGACAATTGCCAGTTTACCCACTTCTCATCTTCGGCCACTCTGTCTTCGTCTGAGTAAGGAACAAAGAGGAAAATACAAACACTGAATCACTAACTAATAATAATATGGTGATAAAATATTCTACCACTATGTCCCCTCATGTTAATTATGGCGAAATTCATGTGTGTCTGCACCTGGTACCCCAATGAGAGCCAAGGACAATTGACCACCACTATTGAAAAGGGGAGGGACTTGCTATCTAAAGAACTTCCTACTGATGTGGTCACATGTGTCATCAAATGAGCTGAGTGTCTAGCAGTGTGCATGTTAAAGGTGCTGACGAACCGGCCTTTGTCATGGCGGTTGTGCAACAGTGGCACTGGCAAGATGCTGCATGCTACAATGATGGATTGATGGAGGTATGGATGAGTATCTTATAGGTGTGTGTGGCTTGATTGGGGCATGCGGTGCAACGTTGTAGCTGTGGATGCTGCAGCCAGGAGGAGTGAAAACATGAGGGCATAGGGGGCAAGTGAACATGCTAAACTGCCACACAACCCAAGGATTCGTGCTAGGCAAAAATTGACATGTGTATGTGAGCCTGGAGTGGATGGTTACCCATGGGTCAGTCACAGAAAATGTGTGAACATTGAATACACATCAAGGCCACAGGACCAGTCAGCATAATGCCAATAAGGGCACACTACACACTGCGTCAGCAGCAGTAGCCTGCACGTTGTGTGTATCAAGCAACAGAACACATACGCAACCATGTACATCATGCACAATATGGTCCATTAGCCATTAAGAACTGCATGCTTGTTGTGAGTGTACACATAACCACATATGATCACTCACTGTAAAGAATGACATATAGAATACATGCAGACTGGCAAGATACTGGCGGTGACAGCAATGAGGCACAATGTACAGTGTGAAACACAGTTCCTACACAATAGTATGAACTTACTTGCAAGGACATGCTGCATCAGCCAATTTACATGTCCAGTGGCTTGCTCAGACGACTATAACACTCATGCAATGATGTTACCTGTTATGCTGGTGATACACTCTCCACACAACTTCCAGGGACTGTGTGTACCTGTGACCATCAGAGTAGTGTGATGCTGGAAGGTTTCCATCTCCCAATATCCCCTTGGTCTCACTACTAATGACAGACACATTAGGGCGATCAGGCAAGGGAAGGTGAGGATGGGAACTGCAGGGAGGGAGATCTGGAAAACAGCAAAACATGCATGAGGATTCCATACTTTCAGTTACAGATTCTCAAAGTATCTTTGCATCTACACTGTACCACTCACACCTGTGTAGTGCAACTACTGCCACTGTCTCCTATTAGTGATCACAGATCTTGGCATGAGCCAAGATCAGATCCTTCTACAGGGACACATGAGAGTTGTTAGGGGTTCTCACCAAAATGGAGCATGTATGACGCTCACTAGGCTGCTACAATGGAATTAGTTCCATGCAGTCACGAACGACGTCACAGTGTAAGATTGATGCTCACGATCTCAGGAATTGTAACAGATAGCAGTGCAAATGACACAAAGCCAACTATACGTACTCAGCCCTGTGAATAAGTGAGGGTCATGATGGGTAAGTTGGCATCACCCGCAAGAGCAGTAAGCAGCTCCTCAAATGAGAAAGGAAATAACCAAAACAACATTAAGCCCCATAGGGCCCACTCATTACCTCTTGCAACTGTGCCTTACAATGCTAGACAGGAAAAGCATGTGTAAACAAAATCAACTGTGAGTACATAGGCACAATGCTAAAAGATACAACCCTACCGTGACCATGATATTCTGCATGGCAGGAGAGATTTCAGAAATTTACCTCAACGGACTGTTGCCACGTAAGTGTGAACATTAGCTCCTGGCCAACGTGGTGATGTAATCAGTGCAAAATACCTGGCATCATGGGAAAGTAAAGTTAACATCAACTTACTGAGAAGGGTAGCGTAGCAGTGTGGTCCACCGGCACTGAGGTAACGATGTGACAGTGACATGACATACTGCCACAAGGGGGAATGCATCCATGCAAACAGACTCACAGGCCAATTGACAGAAAATTTGGGACATACACTGGCCCACACCGCCACAACATGGTTCACAGGAAAACAAACTGTACTGGCCAACAAGGTTGAGTGGATGATTTGTACACATCCTGCTGCACACAGTGAGGCAGCAATTCTCCACAGTGCCTGTGTTTGTGATGTCACACACAATGGCAAGCCGTGGCATCCACAATGTGTCAGGGTCAATGTTAACACACATTGATGCATTCACCAAATTCTAAACTCAACTACAGATGACTGTCAGGTTAGGTGACTGTCTTGGCATGGGAGTGGCGCTACATGCAATTTGATACATGGCAATGGGACATCTATGTCTGGCCCTACAACATGCGCAGGAACAGTTTCTACCCAAAAACAAATCATTACAACAATGAACTGCCCGTTTGGAATCCTTACCCAAAAAGAGATTTTGACATGTCTCTGCAGGCTACGCAGATTCACCCAACGTTGCTATCATCAAGAGGAATTGCAGGAGGACCAAAATGACACAAACAGACAACAGCCCGGGCAACCTGGAAAGGACAGGCACACAAGGGGTCACCTACTGTATAGATTCATGTAGACATGGTCACGTACAATACACTGACAACGTAGTACACTTGTACATTCGAACTGCAATCATTGTGCTCATGTGTGTGGCATGACATCTTTACTTGTGTGACACAGCAACACCAACATCAAAGTGATATTGTGTACAGTCTGCTGGATACACATTAAGCTACACATGTCACTCTAAGGTGGAAGATTGCACACTATCTTACAGGTGCTCACTGTTATGAGAAGAAGTTGCGTATGAGTTGACTCCGGATATCACCATCCACCTCCTCATCGCTAGCATCCTGGCCAAGGCCTTCATCCTCAACGGGCGGATGGTCCTCTTCATCAGGATCCAGTATGAGTGGCACCTCCCCCTCCACTGCCATGTTGTGCAGCATGCAGCACACGGTGAAGATGTCACACACCTTGAGCGGGGAGTATGGTAGTGATCCGCCTGTCTTGTCGAGACACCTGAACCGGCTCTTCAGGAGTCCAAACGTCCGCTCGATCACACGCCGTGTCTGACCATGTGCATTATTGTAACGCTGGTCTGCGGCAGTTCGGGGGTTGCGTAGTGGAGTCATGAGCCACGGCATGCATCTCCTACAACAATACATCATGTCAATGAGTGTGCAATGAGAGCCATGAGGGAGATGATTGACATTGAGACATACATGAGTAACAGTGTATACCCATCAACTAGACATGCCTGATGGTTGCAGCAGCATCATCTGTGGTACCCTGCTCCGCCTCATGATGAATGCATTGTGGCATGATCCTGGAAAACGTGCACAAACATGGGAAATCATCATGATAGCAAGACACACCACCAGGGCATTTATGGAGTGGTAATGTTTCCGGTTGCGGAAGGCCTGCTCCTGAGCCTGTGGTGGCACCAGTCCAACATGTATCCTATCAATGGGCCCAATTACATGTGGCATGCCTCCCAGGGCATAGAATGCACTCTTGACATTGTTCAACTCTTGTAGAGTTGGGAACTTAATGAAATCATCTATGTGCTGCAACATAGCAGCTAAGACATCACGGAGGACACGACTAAACATGGTTTGGGACATCCCCCCCACATCACCTATGGTGAATTGGAATGTACCTGTGGCAAAGAAATGTAGGGCAGCCATCACCTTTACCTTGGGTGTCAGCGCAGTTGGATACCTGTGTTGCGGTTGTAGGTGTGGTTCCAGCCTGTCAGTCAAATACTCTATCATTTTCTGGGGGAATCTGTACCGCCGGATGCAATCCCGTTCCCTCATGGCATCCGAGTCAGGCAACGGCCTTGGCAGAGGGGGTGCCCTGCACGACATGTGTGGGGGAAAAAGTGTACCACAATCAGCCAATACATTTAACAATGCACATATCACAATCACCACTGATTACACACATGAAATCACTTATGAACCTGCCATGGGCTATACATCCTGGACAGTTAAGCAAGCTACTTGGCTCTCTTGACACATAACTGATTTCCCTGTTGTCTCCACAGCCCATCACTCATCAACAATGCCACTAGTTCACATGCCCTCTGCTATTTGACTGTGTGCCACACCGGGGGCCTGATAATGTAGGTCAGCCATGTGAATAAATACATGGATATCCTCATGATGAACTCACACCCACATCCCTGCCATGTGTTGTCCTGTTGTCACTACAGTAATGGTGCCATCCGTGAGCCTGTGGAAGGCACTGTACACATGAATTGACTGGAGCATGTGATAGCACACTACCCCACTGGTGCGTGCGGGTGTACGGGTCGTCTCACCAATGCATTTTGCCTATACGCGATGCAAGTGAGGAGCATACCCCATCGGTGCGTGCGGGTGTACGGGTCATCTCACCAATGCATTGTGCCTATACGCGTGTGTATCGTACCCCACTGGTGCGTGCAGGTGTACAGGTCGTCTCACCAATGCATTGTGCCTATACACGTGTGTATCGTACCCCACTGGTGCGTGCGGGTGTACGGGTCGTCTCACCAATGCACTGTGCCTATACGTGTGTGTAGCGTACCCCACTGGTGCGTGCGGGTGTACGGGTCATATCACCAATGCATTGTGCCTATACGTGTGTGTAGCGTAACCCACTGGTGTGTGCGGGTGTACGGGTCGTCCCACCAATGCATTGTGCCTATACGCGATACAAGTGAGGAGCGTACCCCACTGGTGCGTGCGGGTGTACAGGTCGTCCTACCAATGCATTGTGCCTATACGCGATACAAGTGAGGAGCGTACCCCACTGGTGCGTGCGCGTGTACGGGTCGTCTCACCAATGCATTGTGCCTATACGCGTGTGTAGCGTGCCCCACTGGTGCGTGCGGGTGTACGGGTCGTCTCACCAATGCATTGTGCCTATACGCGCGTGTAGGGTACCCCACTGGTGCGTGCGGGTGTACGGGTCCTCTCACGAATGCATTGTGCCTATACACGTGTGTAGCGTACCCCACTGGTGCGTGCGGGTGTACGGGTCGTATCACTATCGAAACATGGCGTTAGCAACGATTCACGCACCGTACTTGTGTGTGGATGCCTAAAAATACATAGGGAACACCTAGGGGACAAGTTGGATGCACTGAATGCAGGCTGGTTGTCATGGAAACTGATATTTGAATGTGCTACAGGTGTCCTGCAAAATTCAGTTGGCCAAAAGTATACAATGTTGCTATGTTTTTGTGTAGCTGGAGCTAAAATTTCAAACCATGCAAATGTGTGTCAGGGCCTTATGTGTAATGGGATTGGATGAAACATAGGATATAAAATGATGTGCCCTATCACACTGTCTTCCTGAGAATGACAGCCCCTCAGCAGCAGAGATTTAAGGCTGCATGTGGCTGTGAGAGGGCACTTGCCTGCACAATATTTGAGTGGACAACACTGCTGCTGTCTTTGCATTCCCTGGACCCTGATTTTGCTGGACATGGAGAGGGCACCTGCATTCAGTGAGGGGACAACCAGGCACTGCTGGATGCCCTCCTACCCAACTACAGCAAGCTGTATGGGAAACCAGGGGATCAGGTGAGTGCTTAATGTGTGAGTGTGACTACAGCCATTGTGTATTTATGGGACAGAGAGAGATGCAATGTACGTCAGAGTGAGTGCCTGGTGTGTACATTAAAATATCTACCATGCAGTGAATGATGTATCTAAATCTTGTGTACTGCACACCGCCATTGTGCTAAGTACATTCACTTGAGAGTGTGTGGTCTGCATAGAGTTCTTAGGTGTCGTGGGATATGTGCCAGCATGTCACGTGCTGGACACCACCATGAAAAAGCATAGCTTGTTCAGTGTTAGCCATGCTCAGTGAGTGTTTAGAAAGCCCTAGGGCATCATTTGGCTTTCACAGCCAAGGTGTTTGCTCACAGGCCACATTCACATGAACAATGATACTAGTCCTGTCTGCATCCTCTGCCCTGTTGTTATTATCATGGGACATGGAGCATGTATACTGATGTACTTTCAGTTTTTATTTGTGACAGGTATCTGCCTATGAGAAGGGTGAAATCTGGCTGGACATCGCCAGGGCTGTCAGAAGTGAGGGGGCCTCGCAGAAAGCTCAGTAACATCAGGAAGAGGTGGCAGGACATCCGGTGCTGGAGCCGCCGCATCGCCAGGGTTCAGCTCAAGCTGGAAGCTCCACGCCGGCATGGCGGCAGCCACAACCTCACCCCCCACATGCTCCGGGTCCTGGAAGTGGTGTTCCCAGACCTCGATAGGCAGTTGCAGGAGGGACAGCAGCAAGAAGGGGGTAGGTACATGTTTGTTTGTTGTCATGTGTGTCACATGCTACCTACAGTGCTCCGAGGCATGCTAACACCCCCACAGTTGGAGTGGTGTGGTCAGACAGGCACTTTATGCATTGGCATTAGAATGGCCCAGTTTCAGCAGATGCTTGTTTACATGCCTTGCCCTACTCCACATTTGAGCAGTGAATTGCCTATTGATATTTTTTGACATGTACTCCAATGGTGCAATGTCTTAGTATGCATATTCCTTTGCACATCATCATGTTGGAGGGGGGTTTGGGGCACCTGTTGTTACCTTACATGTAGCACCACATGTGCACTGTGTCTGGCCTTCTTCATATTTTGGCACTGATCTTGAGTCTCAACATGTGTTCATTGCACAATTCTACCTCAGTGGCCTTTGTCCATGGTACACTTTATAATTGTCATGTGTTAGCTACAGGTGCGCACTGTACATGTGCACTAATTTGTGCTTGTGCATACTCACACTGGGCAATTCGTGTGTTCATATTTTCAAAGTATGTGACATGTTCTTTGTAAATGATATTGATGGTGAGCCACACAATGTTAGTTTGGGTGTAGACAGCTGTGTTGGCAGTGTGAGGTGATGGAACAATAGTTTCAGGTCCCAGGATGGCATCACATGGTACTTTGGCCTGGACGTTTCCCATGTGGCACAGGGTGAAAGCAAAACAAACATGACCAGGTCTGGATTTGGGTGGCAGGGTGGGCTAATGAACCGTGATTCATCATCAGCTATCCTGTTGTCAGGCAGTGGCTCATGATTGTGTCTCTCTATCAAGTTTTTGCCTTGCCTGTTACTTGTATCCTACTATAAATTTTGCGTTGTGTCTCTTACAATTGCCAAAGACTAGACTTAGCATTGTGCATAGTTCCATGGCATGTGACTCATGATGCATGCCATGTTTAGAAATGTGGCCTAATGATTTGTATGTGGTATGTCTGATGTGTACAGGTGACTGATATGTTTTTCTTCTTCTCCTTGCCAGCAGCATCATCATCACAATCTGGAGGAGACACAGGCGCGGACCAGGCAGAGGGACCCAGCGACAGTGCCACCTGCTTTGAGGAGTCAGAGGGAGGCAGTGGCACGGAGGGTGAGGAGAGTCAGACGGCCGTCCATCATGTGCATGACACCTCCTACCATGCGGACGGCTCGGAATCAGACTCTCCGGCGGAGGGGGAATATGGAGCTATGCCATCTTCAACATCTTTGGCTGTCCCCTCCTCCTCCACTACCATCTCCACCCTCCCAGTTGTTAGTGTCCCTAAGGTCCGTGCTAGCCCCGTGTCTCCTTTGTTCCCGGCACCGCAGCCCCTGCCCCTGTCTCCCCTGCTGCCCTCAGTGCTGAGTCTGTGGACTTACTCCGGCAGATTCAAGTAGGTCAGACATCCATGTTGACTGTCCTCCATGAACATACACGAATAATCCATGTGGTGTACGCATAAGCAATGCAAATACATCCTCCAATGAGGCACTCCGTGTGGGGTCAAATAAATTGATTCCAAAGTTCTTTGAAGATTTAAAGAATTTATTATTCCAAAATAGTCATTTCAGAAATCTCGTGGATATTCAAATCATATCGACGATAAATGATTCAATGCATATATAATCACTGGTAAATGTAGGCTCCAATGCATTTCGGGCGGAACGCCCTTTATCAAGGAGAGCTAAAACGAGAGAAGAAATGTGCCCGTATTAGAATGGAAAATCTAAAAGTGAAATTAAAAAAGGAACGGAGTTAAATAATTATCATAACAGTTTTTAAGTGCCGATCAAATCAATGTGGTGGGCAGGCGTTTATAAAAGAAGATGTGAGAGGTGAATCGGGTCTATAGTGGAATGAACGTGATAGCAGGACGAACAAAAGTGTGAAAAGTGCACGGAAACCATAAAAGTTCCGGTGTTCGCTTTGGTTGTTGGACTTACTTCGTAAGATGGGCGCGAAGACTCGCCACGACTGTCACAGGGTTTGGAGATCCCAGTGGGTTTACCGTTCGTTTGTGTAGGTTAATAAAAAGATAGGGTGTGGCGGAAGACGGAGGAAGGGCTGACAAAGTGAAAACAGGCGAGTGAACGAAAGACGTTTCCATGGCGGCCATCTTGAAGTGGTGTGAAACTAAAAGAGAGAGCTCAAGTTGGGTGCAAGGAGTGAAGGTGAAAAAACTAAAAAATGAAAAATAAAATGCAGTTAGGTACAATAAAGATAGATAAAATAAAGAGCAATGAGCTGTACAGTAAGAATGAAGTGATTACAGATAACAACTATATTCAACACGATCATTAAGACCATGTGGTTTTAATGTCTGTAAACGAAAAATCCATTCAAGTTCTCTTTTTAGCAATAGCTTGCGATTGTCTGTGCCTTCTGTTGGAGAAATGAGTTCAAGTACGATAAACTGAAGTTGTGCAATGGTGTGATGAAATTCCTGAAAGTGCATAGCAACATTGGATTTCTCCTGTTTTGTACGAATGTTTGATTTGTGTTCATTCATGCGTGTCTTTATTTTTCTCTCGGTTTTCCCGATATACATTTTACCGCAGGGACACTTCAACACGTAAATCAGATTTTTGGAGTCACAGGTGGCATTGACTTGTAATTTGATGAGGTTGCCTTTCATGGGGTGTCTGATCGTATTACCCTTGATGACACAATTACAATTATTGCAGTTTAAGCATGGTTGTGTGCCTTTGTAATTTTTGATGGTGGGTGTAGGTTTTGCTAAAATTTCCTTTAGGTTCTTACTGCGGGTATATGCGAACAATGGGGGATTTTTGAAAATGTCCCGAAAATCAGGTTCCATTTGTAGCATAGGCCAATGTCTAAGGATGATTTTCTTGTATTTCGTACTAGCTGTTGAGAATTTGGATACCAAGACCATGCGTTCATCTGATTGTTTGTGTTTTTTAGAAAGGCTTTCCTGTCTGGTGATGTTTGTCACTCGAATTTGAGCTTCCTTAAGGATTCTTTCAGGGTATCCTCTTTCAAGAAATCGGTTGTGCATTTCCTGCACTCTAGTGCTGAAAGTTTCTTCATCTGATGCAATACGTCTAATGCGTAGCATTTGGGAGAATGGTAAGTGTTTCTTGAGCGATCCCTGGTGAAAACTGGTAAAATGTAGTGTGTTGTTACGATCGGTGGTTTTCCTATGTAAATCTGTGCTGAATCCTTTTTCAGTGATCTTGATCTGAACGTCAAGGAATGCAATCTCTTTCTCACTAATTGCCCATGAGAGTTTGATGCGTTCATCTTTCGTGTTGAGTTCCACTAAGGCATTAGTGAGTGATTCTTTCGTATCAGTCCATACACCTCCATACCCCATCTAGGAGGAATAGAAGCCATCGAACAAGCCTTACTCAATAGTGACATTGATCTAGCTATGCAGTCTTTCATCATGGAACTCATGGTGTACACACTGTATCACAGTTATTTTCAAGTGGACAAGAAATGGTACCTTCAACTATCCGGAATGGCAATGCGAAACTGTGCTGCTCCGACATATGCCAACATTTACATGGAGAATTTTGAAAACAAACACATATACGCCAACAACACCTTCAGTGACAAAATCAAAATGTATGTTAGATACATCGATGATTTGTTTTTTGTATGGACTGATACCCGCAGTAAGAACCTAAAGGAAATTTTAGCAAAACCTACACCCACCATCAAAAATTACACAGGCACACAACCATGCTTAAACTGCAATAATTGTAATTGTGTCATCAAGGGTAATACGATCAGACACCCCATGAAAGGCAACCTCATCAAATTACAAGTCAATGCCACCTGTGACTCCAAAAATCTGATTTACGCGTTGAAGTGTCCCTGCGGTAAAATATATATCGGGAAAACCGAGAGAATAATAAAGACACGCATGAATGAAAACAAATCAAACATTCGTACAAAACAGGAGAAATCCAATGTTGCTATGCACTTTCAGGAATTTCATCACACCATTGCACAACTTCAGTTTATCGTACTTGAACTCATTTCTCCAACAGAAGGCACGGACAATCGCAAGCTATTGCTAAAAAGAGAACTTGAATGGATTTTTCATTTACAGACATTAAAACCACATGGTCTTAATGATCGTGTTGAATATAGTTGTTATCTGTAATCACTTCATTCTTACTGTACAGGTCATTGCTCTTTATTTTATTTATCTTTATTGTACCTAACTGCATTTTATTTTTCATTTTTTAGTTTTTTCACCTTCACTCCTTGCACCCAACTTGAGCACTCTCTTTTAGTTTCACACCACTTCAAGATGGCCGCCATGGAAATGTCTTTCGTTCACTCGCCTGTTTCCACTTTATCAGCCCTTCCTCCCTCTTCCGCCACACCCTATCTTTTTATTAACCTACACAAACGAACGGTAAACCCACTGGGATCTCCAAACCCTGTGACAGTCGTGGCGAGTCTTCTCGCCCATCTTACGAAGTAAGTCCAGCAACCGAAGCAAACACCGGAACTTTTATGGTTTCCGCGCACTTTTCACACTTTTGTTCGTCCTGCTATCACGTTCATTCCACTATAGACCCGATTCACCTCTCACATCTTCTTTTATAAACGCCTGCCCACCACATTGATTTGATCGGCACTTAAAAACTGTTATGATAATTATTTAACTCTGTTCCTTTTTTAATTTAACTTTTTGATTTTCCATTCTAATACGGACACATTTCTTCTCTCGTTTTAGCTCTCCTTGATAAAGGGCGTTCCGCCCGAAATGCATTGGAGCCTACATTTACCAGTGATTATATATGCATTGAATCATTTATCGTCGATATGATTTGAATATCCATGAGATTTCTGAAATGACTATTTTGGAATAATAAATTCTTTAAATCTTCAAAGAACTTTGGAATCAATTTATTTGACCCCACATGGAGTGCCTCATTGGAGGATGTATTTGCATTGCTTATGCGTACACCACATGGGTTATTAAGTTAGGCGTTTGACGGTAATGCCACTCCAGAGAGCACCCATACCAGTTACCTACATTTAAGCAACCTACGTAATTCGGGCTGTGCACCACCGATATACTTTTCATACACGAATAGTGACACAGTTGTTGTCGTTCATGGAGGGCATGTCATCTGCCATGTCTGATCTACGTCGGAGGGTGGCTAACATAGAGTCATCACTGATGGCAGCACTGTCCACCCAGCAGCATCTCCCCCCCCCCCTCATTCAGATCCATCCACCTCCGCCTCTCCCATACCTACCAAACATACACGCAGATGCCACAGATCAGGCACAACATCAGACACACCCAGCACACCCACAAGCCAGAAGAAGCGCAAATCTCCACGCACCCAATCTCAAGGGGATGTAGGCACAACCACAGGGAGAGGGGACACATGTCACACACGCATCCACAAACCCATGAGAACAGACTCACAGCCCTCTACCTCCACCCCCAATGTGTCCCCGGGTTCAGGTGGTAGTTTATGTGAACTGGCTGCAGTGTGCAGCCAAGTCTATGTAGACACATTCGGCGAGGCAACGGCCAGTGTGGAGGGATCCACACCACCTGCACCCACTACACCTGTCCTTCCCTCTCCTGTCCCTGCGGTACCAGAGGATTCCGCAGATGATGCCCCCACTGTTTCCACAGACATTTGAACTGTATGTGCAGGCAAGTGTGGGTGTGATGACATCCAGGATGCCACAGCCTTGTTAGAACTTTATTCGGACTGGCCATTGGCCTTCTATGAGCATGGACTTATTTTGACTTTTACGGTTTAGATGCAGCTGAATAAAGCTATTTCTTTTTTGGTTCAGTACTTTTGGCTTTCTGATAATGGCTTTGACTGCTGTGTGCCTGGGAGCTGGTGTGATGTTCACATTTGGGTATTTGTTACATGTGTCTATTTCCTGATAGTAATGAGGTCAAGCATGGTATGTTTCTGCTTTTACTGGTGGGCACTGCTGGGGGTCTTAGCCACACACACTGTAATGCTGGCCACTGCTGGGCACTGCTGGGGGTCTTAGCCACACAGACTGTAATGCTGGCCACTGCTGGGCACTGCTGGGGGTCTTAGCCACACACACTTTAATGCTGGCCACTGCTGGGAACTGCTGGGGGTCTTAGCCACACACACTGTAATGCTGGTGGGCACTGCTGGGGGTCTTAGCCACACACACTGTGATGCTGGTGGGCACTGCTGGGGGTCTTAGCTACACACACTGTGATGTTGGTGGGCACTGCTGGGGGTCTTAGCCACACACACTGTAATGCTGGTGGGCACTGCTGGGGGTCATAGCCACACACACCCTATGCTGGTGGTCACTGCTGGGCACTGCTGGGGGTCTTAGCCACACACACTGTAATGCTGGTGGGCACTGCTGGGGGTCTTAGCCACTCACACCCTATGCTGGTGGGCACTGCTGGGCACTGCTGGGGGTCTTAGCCACACACACGCTATGCTGGTGGTCACTGCTGGGCACTGCTGGTGGTCTTAGCCACACACACTGTGATGCTGGTGGGCACTGCTGGGGGTCATAGCCACACACACCCTATGCTGGTGGGCACTGCTGGGGGTCTTAGCCACACACATTGTAATGCAGGTGGGCACTGCTGGGGGTCTTAGCCACACACACTGTAATGCTGGTGGGCACTGCTGGGGGTCTTAGCCACACACACCCTATGCTGGTGGTCACTGCTGGGCACTGCTGGGGGTCTTAGCCACACACACTGGGATGCTGGTGGGGACTGCTGGGGGTCTTAGCCACACACACCCTATGCTGGTGGGCACTGCTGGGGGTCTTAGCCACACACACTGTAATGCTGGTGGGCACTGCTGGGGGTCTTAGCCACACACACTGCAATGCTGGTGGGCACTGCTGGGGGTCTTAGCCACACACACCCTATGCTGGTGGTCACTGCTGGGCACTGCTGGGGGTCTTAGCCACACATACCCTATGCTGGTGGTCACTGCTGGGGTCTTAGCCACACACACTGTAATGCTGGGGGGCACTGCTGGGGGTCTTAGCCACACACACCCTATGCTGGTGGGCACTGCTGGGGGTCTTAGCCACACACACCCTATGCTGGTGGGCACTGCTGGGGGTTGTAGCCACACACACCCTATGCTGATGGGCACTGCTGGGGGTCTTAGCCACACACACTGTAATGCTGGTGGGCACTGCTGGGGGTCTTAGCCACACACACCCTATGCTGGTGGGCACTGCTGGGGGTCTTAGCCACACACACTGTAATGCTGGGCACTGCTGGGCACTGCTGGGGGTAGTCTGCACCCACCCCCTCTACTGTTGGGCACTGCTAGGGTTCTTTTCCAACCACACCTCAGATGTGACGCACCATACCCCGGGCTTTCTGAGGTGTGTGTGGCGCGTATCACTATTGCAATGGTGATATGCGCTAGCGTGTAACGCACCGTACCCCGTGATTTGTGACATGTGTGCGGCACGTATCACAATTGCAATGGTGATATGCGCTAGCGTTTGACGCACCGTACCCCAAGATTTGTGACGTGTGTGCGGCACGTATCACTATTGCAATGGTGATGTGCGCTAGCGTGTGGCGCACCGTACCCCGAGATTTGTGACGTGTGTGCGGCACGTATCACTATTGCAATGGTGATATGCGCTAGCGTGTGACGCACCGTTCCCTGAGATTTGTGACGTGTGTGCAGTGCGTATTCCTATTGGGATGGTGATAAGCGCTGGCGTGTGGCGCACCGTACCCCGAGATTTGTGACCTGTGTGCGGCATGTATTCCTATTGGGATGGTGATAAGCGCTGGCGTGTGGCGCACCGTACAGGTATACTTCCGTTGTTGCGATGGGTTGTACTCACCGTCTGCGTCGTCGTTGGTTTCTATGTACGAGGTCGTAGGCGTACAGGGCTCGTATGACACGGTCGATTGGGTTCATGTCGTGTATGTCGCGTACCGGGGAGCAGTTCGTGGCGGCAGTGTACAGCTCTCGTAGGAAAAGGGCCGTACGGAGTGTCGTCAACACGGATCGTACTTCCTGATTCGGAAATGGCTGGCGATTTACGTACGGACGTGGCGTGCAGCGTCGGACGGAATGAATCCGTAAGTAGTTTGTATTTGTACGGTGTTTTGTACAAGTCGTACGGGGTGGCGCTTTGGGTTAGGATCATACTTGCTCGTACGGGGACGTTGTTTGTGTACGATTCATGTGGGAAAAACGCTCCGTACTGCTAATCGGAGCGCTTTTTACCAGATCGGAATCGACCCCAGAGTGTCTGTGAAACAGTTTTACTTTTGGACAGTCAACATTAAGGTGGCTTAACATACTTACATGTTTTAGTCATTGCAAAGTTTACAAGATGGTTACAGTTGATATTTTGTGTGTTATGTGAAGTGTCTCTCTTTTGTGTTGTGTATTTTATTTGCTTCTTCCCACAGATCATTCATGAATTGTTGTGGGTGGTTTTAAGGCTGACAAGATACGTGAGTTGGTTTGACAAAAACGTCATAGTTGTTGAGAGGAAAAAAGGTGAAATATGCGCCCTGAATGACTATAGGTAGGAAATTAGGGTAAGAGAAGATTAGAACGGACCGAGAATGCTACAGTAGGTGCAGGGAAATAGTAGAAAAGCAGAGGTCAATAGCAAACGCATCAGTGATGGTCCATTCCACGAGGTGGTGGAACGAGTGTTCCATATGTACCTGTGGGTCCTAATCATCGTGCAAATTGCAAAAATAAGGGTGCTGTCAGCAGTATGTTAAAACAAGATATGTTTTTTGTATAACTCCTTTGAAAAGAAATGTTCGTGTGTTTTTCATGTTTGTGCATTTTGTCCTTTTATGAATTGTTCCTGCTGGTCCTGTGTGTCAGAAGCGACATAGTAAGTTGTATTTGACAGTCGATCACCACAAAAGTGACCTGCTGTCAAAGGGGGGTGAGGAGAGTAATTGAATATTAATTTTAAGACTGACAAATTAAGAAGGCCAGAATATTGGGTTTTGGGCTGCAGGTTCACAGTGCATAAAGTGCATGACATGGTGTTGTGCGTCACCATTCATTTACATATGCTATTGTAATTTGTCTATGCTTTCTGTGCTTGGTATACAGCAAGTATACCTGATGGCTTGGCATGTGTGTTTTTCTGTAATGCATGTTTTGTGTCTATGCTTTTGTTGTTTAATACTATTAGAAGCTTCTCTGTGTTGTGAGGGGATGGTCATGACGATGCCTATTGCTACGCAACAGTTGGTTGGACTTGTTCTGGTTACTAAATTTCACAGATATGATACTTCATGCTGTGAACATGACAGACAACACTTCATCAGTGTATGTCTATTTGGCTACAATGGCATTGAAGAAAAGAAAAAGAGATATACAGGATTAAAAGTGTGTCACCTGCAGTGCCTAGTTATTGGGCATTTTAGCTATGTCCTAGTCCCATTTCCCTATTTCCGTATTCCTTTCACCAGTCAGCCCTTTTATTATTGTTGGTGTATTGTTCAGGTTCACACTTCCAGACTGCAGTGATGTACCAGGGACCCCCATATTATGTGTAATTCCCTTTTGTATGACCAGACTGGTTTTCAAGAATTTTCTTTAGGCTCACTTTTATGTTTTCCAGTCTGACTGTCAGGGTAGTGATGGACTTGTTAACTGACTCAATACTATACTAAGAGAAGTGTTCCACCTCCATAGGATATACCTTCTGTTTATTTTTTGAACATGATACATTTTCAATGCCTATTTTAATTTGGTTTTTACCCTTTTGTTCCTGCTGCTTTAAATTTTGGTGGGATCAGATGTGTTCTAATCATGGAAATACCAGGACTCTCTAGTTCTTGTCTTTTGTTTCCACATTTTGATCATTAGCCTGTGTGTTGCATAGTGCACCTGATGCACAATTATTAAAGGGAGGTATCCCTGGTAATCTGTATCATGTGATTTCCCTTTTGAGGTGTTCTAGATAAGGAATTTAGGAACACCTAGATGTAATCATTGAAAAAAAAGTGTACCCCATTAGACAATGCCACTATGTGTGAGGACACACATTTAGATAGAATTCCCATGTAGCTACCTACCCTTTGCCTTTGAGAGTGACAGTGCATTCTAGACCAGAGTTGTCCCATGGCGTATGGCTACACCCTCGCAGATTGCAGGCCACCTGCTTGCAGTCCCATTGTTAAATACAATGAACTGTTTGTGTACTAAATTGAAGGAAACTAACAACTGTGTCACATTTCCTACATCACTAGGTTCTGCGGGATCTTCCAGAGTAAAAGGAAGAGTCATAATAACCTGCAGAACACTGATTTAAGCTGATTGAGTCCTAATTCCCATCAGTGACAGCTACAGATGAAGGGCAGACATCTTGGGCCAACAGTCCCAGCACCCAGAAAGGAGCAAGGAGCAAGGCTGGACAGCGATTGCCAGCGCTTCATCAATGGCATCTCCGAAGCATCGTGCTTGCTCCATCAGACGGCATTGGACATCAGACAAGAAGGAGGAGCTGGTTCCCTGTTTGCCACAGAACCAGAGTTTCAGTGCAAAAGAGCAAAAGAGAAGGATCCCTGTTGTTGATGGCAGGGCTGGTTTGAGGCTTCAGTTTTCTACCTGTCATGTGCTGGTAACCTCTGACAGCACGCGGTCCCTTGAGCCCCTTGCCCTGAGTTTTGGCCACCCCCCTTTTCTTTGCTCCAACGAAAGGGCAGTGCACCAGAGGATCCAAGATTGGCAAAAGGCACTACATTGTGTTACCCATGATGAAAGGAAAAATAAAATGAAAGAGCAGCCCGAGCGTCCTCTGACACTGAATAATGAGTGTTGGAGCCTGAGAATGTAGACCCGGGACTGCACAAGATGATCTGTGCCCACAACCAACAAAGAGCACAATATCTGTAGTGCCTGCCGCAGAGGAGAGACACTGGTGCACTGCATTGAGACATTGTGACTTTCGAGTGAGCTGTGAGTGTTTGCCAGGAGGGCACTCCAACAGATACTGAGAAGCATTATTTTCATGGATGGCCTGAATCAAAGAGACCCAATGTGGAAGAAGACAACGGAAGCAGATTTGATGGACGATAGAAGCCTACCAAAGAGACTTAGAACGGACTTTGGCATAGTTGCATAAGTGTTTCCAGTGCCACTGTATGAAGTGGGTGTTGAATATGTTCCCATTTGACTGAACTGCCATGGAAGAGAAATAGCCTCGAGTGGCTCCGCCCCTAGCATCCAAAAGGGTCCACCATAAGTAAATTTGTGAGACTGTTCTTACTGTCCTGCTGGCATCGTTTTAAAGTAGTGTTCTGTCTGTACTCCGACAAAGGGTATTCCCATTTAACCTGAGAGCATTGATAAGGATCGCCACTGTCTCACCTGAGTATATAATAGTCACGGAAATACCTAGGAGCCCTGAAGGTGTTTACTAGATGATTTTAGGATTTGCTTTTGCTTAGGACTAGAAAAATGATAATTCTAAAGTGGTCATTACTTTCTACTGCTATCTGAAAGTTAATGATGACTAAATGCTCTGTTCCCCTTGTATTCCTGCTCAAACAAACTTAATGGAAAATGCCTACCTAGCAATGAATTAGGAAATTGATAAATTTATGAAAAATGTATGTACAAATATATTCTACGTTCCTACTGGATCATAGGAATGCCTTTAGCTCATGCTAAAAGGACCATCTGTTAAATATTGGACAGATTTGTTAGCATGAGCTGAAAGCCATTTTGTATTTCTGGCAGCCATTTTGTCTGCCATGTGCTCTGTCCTACCTTTCTGCTAACTGCTCTTGTAGTCTGCCTAGAGACAAACTATATTCAGCATCCTCCACTTCGCAAATGCCCAGAAGGGCCTAGCTAGTAGAATGGACCTGCTTCTCTAGTATAACTGTCAGGCTATTTTTGCTGCTGTATGGAGAAGTAACTCTCCTCTCACTTTGTTGAGCAAGTACATCTTGTATGCCCAACTTAGTCATTTTGCATGCTTACATGAGCCAGGACTGCCCCTTGCATTTATGCTTACTATGTAACTCTAAAGCATATATAAAGCCCCAGTTTTCTGTACGCCTGAGACTGCTTCATTCAGTTGCTAAGGCTTCTGTGTGACGTAGTCTCACCTCATTTGAGTTTAAAAAAAATTATCTTTTATAGTTCAGCTTCTGTGCCAAATTCTTCTTTGTTGGTTTAAAAGGACCAAGTATCAGTGAGAACCCTCAGAAGGATTTTTGATTACTTCACGCCAGTAGGTAATATATAGGCACACACACATATGGCAATAACATAACATCTATAAAAACATCCTTATAATTAAATTATTACATTAAACTATTTAAAAATCTTTCAACTTTCAAATATTATTATTTCAAATAAACAAAACATAATAATTTATATTATAACAACACAAAATGTATTAAAACATTTAAAATGCATACTATTCTCACTACAAATTCAACAAAACTACGCAAAATATTAAAATATATATATATAAACAATTTACCACTCCCATTTAGCACAACACATAAATAGTAACACTGGATAAAAAAATTCATTTAGTAATCTATCTCCAATCAATGCAACAGTAGTGAAAGTGATAAATTACACATGGAAAATATTTACAGCACCCATTCCAGCCATTACAACACCAAGGAAACTACTAAAGAGCAGAGGATGTAAAATGTAATACTCCCACTCCAGTCAGTGCAACAGTAGGGAAAGTGTTGGATTGCAGAGGGGTAATCATTACTATTCCCACTCCAATGAGTGCAACAGTAGGGAAAGTGTTGGATTGTGGAGGGATAGAAATTACTAGACTCACTCCAATGAGTTCAACAGTAGGGAAAGTGTTGGATAGTGGAGAGGTAAAAAATGACTATTCCCACTCCAGTGAGTGCAACAGTAGGAAAAATGTTTGATAGTGGAGACATCAAATTTACTATTCCCACTCCACTCTGTGCAACAGTAGGGAAAGTTATGGATAGCGTAGGGGTAGAAATTACTATCCCCACTACAGTGAGTGCAACAGTAGGGAAATTGTTGGGTAGCGAAGGGATACAAATTACAATTCCTACTCCAATGAGTGCGTTAGTAAGGAAAGAGTTGGGTAGCGGAGGGTTAAAAATTATTATTCTCACTCCAATGAGTGCAACATTGAGAAAGTGTTGCATAGCGGAGGGATAACATTTACTATCCCCTCTCCAGTCAGTGCAACATTAGGGAAAGTATTGGATTGCGTAGGGGTAAAATTTACTATTCCCTCTCTAGTCAGTTCAAAATTAAAAACAAACAAACTATCATCAACAAAATACAAATCTTTAAAACACTAAATAAATAAAAACTTATATAAATATGTTAAAAATTCAACAAACAAATATATTTAATATAAAAAACATAATGTAATGTTAAATACATATTGCAAGCACCAACAAATATTATGGTAAATACAATAAAAAATAATTTGAAAACAAGTAAATTTTTTATTTAGAAATTAGTAAATAGCAAAAACATGAATTATTACATACAGTTAGTTTCTTTACTTCCTACCCTATAACATCACACAATTCACAATCCACATCTAAAATAACAAAATGTACTTGCATTATTACCATAGTAATGAATTATCAATTAAACACATATTATTAATTACAAATCAAATGAAAACACATACAAATTAATTAACTTCCCACCCTTTACACCTATATTCTCCACAATACACACCTAAAATTAAACAGTAAAAAAAATCATTACACATTTAACTTTTATTTTCAATAAAATAACTAATAGTATTTAACAACTAATTACAATGTAAGTAAAATTAACTTACTTTCTACCCTTTACCACTATATACACAAAATCCACACACATAAAAAAAATTAAACAATTACCCTACATAATTATCAATTAATTAAATAATGGTAATTATCAACTAAAAATTAATTATTTAGGAATACATTACATCCCACCATTTAGCTTTATAAACCCAAAATGCACCCCCCCCAAAAATATAATAAAACAATTAACACAATTAATTATCAATAATTTATTATTATCAGCTAATAATTACTTAATTAAAAATAAATTACTTCCCACCCTTTACCCCTATAAACCCCACAGCCAGCACCTAAAAACAAGTTACACAATTACCATAATTAAGTATCAATACATTAATTAATATTTATTAACAACCAATTAATAATTAATAAAAAATAAATTACTTCCCATCTTATAACTCAGAAACCCCACAACCCACACATAGAATTTACCCCCCCAAAAATGAAAAACTGAATTAACACTATCAAATCACAATTAAATAAAAAAGAATAAATAAAAATAAATCATTAATTTATTATAAATAAATTACTTCCCACACAATTCGCCTGTTAACTCACAACCCGCTACGGAACTAAAACATTATAAATGTAATTAAATAAAATAAATAACTACAAAAAATGTAACACATATATTAAAAAACATAAACTATAGTTAAACAAAAAATACATCACATAGATTTAAATATATACTAAAATACATAACACCAATTAAAAAATCGATATTTTAAACAACTATATTTTTGCAATTTATATTAATGACTTCTATATTTTTGAAAACGATATTTCTTAAGTTTGATATTCTTGACCACGATATTCTTGCTGTTGATATTTCTGTAAGAAGCAAAAACAACAGGTGATGGACAGAATGCATAACAATGTCATACATTCACCCCAGTACAGAGATCTGGGCCTAAATCCATCGTTTTTTTGCTCACCATGCCTTTCCAGTTTGAACCCAGCCATATGCAAATCAGTCTTGACCCTGTGCCCCATGGGAACAGTCCAGCCCGAAATGCCAAGCCAGGTCCTCCCTGGACTGGAAACAAGCATTCAAGGACCGGTTTTGGGCTTTCAGCCCTCATCAGCCTGGATAGCTTGATTCCAGTGGCATGGAGAGCACGGGACTCACGTCTGAGCATACCCGTCCCACTCGGGGTGGCAAAAGCAAAAACAACAGGTGATGGACAGAATGCAGAACAATGTCATACATTCACCCCAGTACAGAGATCTGGGCCTAAAGCCATCGTTTTTTTGCTCACCATGCCTTTCCAGTTTGAACCCAGCCATATGCAAATCAGTCTTGACCCTGTGCCCCATGGGAACAGTCCAGCCCGAACTGCCAAGCCAGGTCCTCCCTGGACTGGAAACAAGCATCCAAGGACCGGTTTCGGGCTTTCAGCCCGCATCAGCCTGGATAGCTTGATTCCAGTGGCATGGAGAGCACTGGACTCACGTCTGAGCATACCCGTCCCACTCGGGGTGACAAAAGCAAAAACAACAGGTGATGGACAGAATGCAGAACAATGTCATACATTCACCCCAGTACAGAGATCTGGGCCTAAATCCATCGTTTTTTTGCTCATCATGCCTTTCCAGTTTGAACCCAGCCATATGCAAATCAGTCTTGACCCTGTGCCCCATGGGAACAGTCCAGCCCGAACTGCCAAGCCAGGTCTTCCCTGGACTGGAAACAAGCATCCAAGGACCGGTTTCGGGCTTTCAGCCCTCATCAGCCTGGGGTGGTGTGGAGTGCAAAAAAACGATGGATTTAGGCCCAGATCTCTGTACTGGGGTGAATGTATGACATTGTTCTGCATTCCGTCCATCAACTGTTGTTTTGCATGTGTCACCCCGAGTGGGATGTGTATGCTCAGACGTGAGTTCCATGCTCTCCACACCACTGGAGTCAAGCTATCCTGGCTGAAGACGGCCGACAGCCAGAAACCGGTCCTAGGATGCTTGATTCCGGTCCAGGAAAGACATGGCTTGGCAGTTCGGGCTGGACTGTGCCCATGAGGCACAGGGTCAAGGCTGATTTGCATATGGCCATGTCTGAACTGGGGTGGTGTGGAGTGCAAAAAAACGATGGATTTAGGCCCAGATCTCTGTACTGGGGTGAATGTATGACATTGTTCTGCATTCCGTCCATCAACTGTTGTTTTGCATGTGTCACCCCGAGTGGGATGGGTATGCTCAGACGTGAGTCCCATGCTCTCCACACCACTGGAGTCAAGCTATCCTGGCTGAAGACGGCTGTTAGCCAGAAACCGGTCCTAGGATGCTTGATTCCGGTCCAGGAAAGACATGGCTTGGCAGTTCGGGCTGGACTGTTCCCATGAGGCACAGGGTCAAGGCTGATTTGCATATGGCCATGTCTGAACTTGGGTGGTGTGGAGTGCAAAAAAACAATGGATTTAGGCCCAGATCTCTGTACTGGCGTGAATGTATGACATTGTTCTGCATTCCGTCCATCAACTGTTGTTTTGCATGTGTCACCCCGAGTGGGATGGGTATGCTCAGACGTGAGTCCCATGCTCTCCACACCACTGGAGTCAAGCTATCCTGGCTGAAGACAGCTGATAACCACAAACCGGTCCTAGGATGCTTGATTCCGGTCCAGGAAAGACATGGCTTGGCAGTATGGGCTGGACTGTTCTCATGAGGCACAGGGTCAAGGCTGATTTGCATATGGCCATGTCTGAACTGGGGTGGTGTGGAGTGCAAAAAAACGATGGATTTAGGCCCAGATCTCTGTACTGGGGTGAATGTATGACATTGTTCTGCATTCGGTCCATCAACTGTTGTTTTGCATGTGTCACCCCGAGTGGGATGGGTGTGCTCAGACGTGAGTCCCATGCTCTCCACACCACTGGAGTCAAGCTATCCTGGCTGAAGACGGCTGATAGCCAGAAACCGGTCCTAAGATGCTTGATTCCGGTCCAGGAAAGACATGGCTTGGCAGTTCGGGCTGGACTGTTCCCATGAGGCACAGGGTCAAGGCTGATTTGCATATGGCCATGTCTGAACTGGGGTGGTGTGGAGTGCAGCAAAAAAACGATGGATTTAGGCCCAGATCTCTGTACTGGGGTGAATGTATGACATTCTGCATTCTGTCCATCAACTGTTGTTCTGCATGTGTCACCCCGAGTGGGATGGGTATGCTCAGACGTGAGTCTCATGCTCTCCACACAATTGGAGTCAAGCTATCCTGGCTGAAGACGGCTGATAGCCAGAAACCGGTCCTAGGATGCTTGATTCCGGTCCAGGAAAGACATGGCTTGGCAGTTCGGGCTGGACTGTTCCCATGAGGCACAGGGTCAAGGCTGATTTGCATATGGCCATGTGTGAACTGGGGTGGTGTGGAGTGCAATCAAATGATGGATTTAGGCCCAGATCTCTGTACTGTGGTGAATGTATGACATTGTTCTGCATTCCGTCCATCAACTGTTGTTTTGCATGTGTCACCCCGAGTGGGATGGGTATGCTCAGATGTGAGTCCCATGCTCTCCACCCCACTGGAGTCAAGCTATCCTGGCTGAAGACGGCTGATAGCCAGAAACCGGTCCTAGAATGCTTGATTCCGGTCCAGGAAAGACATGGCTTGGCAGTTCGGGTGGACTGTTCCCATGAGGCACAGGGTCAAGGCTGATTTGCATATGGCCATGTCTGAACTGGGGTGGTGTGGAGTGCACAAAAACGATGGATTTAGGCCCAGATCTCTGTACCTGGGTGAATGTACGACATTGTTCTGCATTCCGTTCATCAACTGTTGATTTGCATGTGTCACCTCGAGTGGGATGAGTATGCTCAGACGTGAGTCCCATGCTCTCCACACCGCTGGAGTCAAGCTATCCTGGCTGAAGATGGCTGATAGCCAGAAACCGGTCCTAGGATGCTTGATTCCGGTCCAGGAAAGACATGGCTTGGCAGTTCGGGCTGGACTGTTCCCATGAGGCACAGGGTCAACGCTGATTTGCATATGGCCATGTCTGAACTGGGGTGGTGTGGAGTGCAAAAAAACGATGGATTTAGGCCCAGATCTCGGTACTGGGGTGAATGTATGACATTGTTCTGCATTCCGTCCATCAACTGTTGTTTTGCATGTGTCACCCAGAGTGGGATGGGTATGCTCAGACGTGAGTCCCATGCTCTCCACACCACTGGAGTCAAGCTATCCTGGCTAAAGACGGCTGCTAGCCAGAAACCGGTTCTAGGATGCTTTATTCCGGTCCAGGAAAGACATGGCTTGGCAGTTCGGGCTGGACTGTTCCCATGAGGCACAGGGTCGAGGCTGATTTGCATATGGCCATGTCTGAACTGGGGTGGTGTGGAGTGCAAAAAAACGATGGATTTAGGCCCAGATCTCTGTACTGGGGTGAATGTATGACATTGTTCTGAATTCCGTCCATCAACTGTTGTTTTGCCTGTGTCACCCCGAGTGGGATGGGTATGCTCAGACGTGAGTCCCATGCTCTCCACAGCACTGGAGTCAAGCTATCCTGGCTGTAGATGGCTCATAGCCAGAAACCAGTCCTAGGATGCTGGATTCCGGTCCAGAAAAGACATGGCTTGGCAGTTCAGGCTGGACTGTTCCCATGAGGCACAGGGTCAAGGCTGATTTGCATATGGCCATGTCTGAACTGGGGTGGTGTGGAGTGCAAAAAAACGATGGATTTAGGCCCAGATCTCTGTACTGGGGTGAATGTATGACATTGCTCTGCATTCCGTCAATCAACTGTTGTTCTGCATGTGTCACCCCGAGTGGGATGGGTATGCTCAGACGTGAGTCCCATGCTCTCCAAACAACTGGAGTCAAGCTATCCTGGCTGAAGACGGCTGATAGCCAGAAACCGGTCCTAGGATGCTTGATTCCGGTCCAGGAAAGACATGGCTTGGCAGTTCGGGCTGGACTGTTCCCATGAGGCACAGGGTCAAGGCTGATTTGCATATGGCCATGTCTGAACTGGGGTGGTGTGGACTGAAAAAAACCGATGGATTTAGGCCCAGATCTCTGTACTGGGGTGAATGTATGACATTGTTGTGCCATTTACCATTTACGTTGTGCCTCCCATTATCCTTCTTTCCGCAAAGATCTTAAAACTTTTTTGTTTAAACAAGCATTTTCCCTTTAAATCGTTCCCATGCTATTTTTAGGGTCAGTTTGCCACAACTCCGTTTTTGCCGAAACTTTGTCTTTACAGCGCCAAGAAACCGCAGGGTATATGTTGCGCTTTACAAATGTTTTAAATTCAAATTCAAATTCAAATTCAATTGTTCTGCATTCCGTCCATCAACTGTTGTTCTGCATGTGTCACCCCGAGTGGGATGGGTATGCTCAGACGTGAGTCTCATGCTCTCCACACAATTGGAGTCAAGCTATCCTGGCTGAAGACGGCTGATAGCCAGAAACCGGTCCTAGGATGCTTGATTCCGGTCCAGGAAAGACATGGCTTGGCAGTTCGGGCTGGACTGTTCCCATGAGGCACAGGGTCAAGGCTGATTTGCATATGGCCATGTGTGAACTGGGGTGGTGTGGAGTGCAATCAAATGATGGATTTAGGCCCAGATCTCTGTACTGTGGTGAATGTATGACATTGTTCTGCATTCCGTCCATCAACTGTTGTTTTGCATGTGTCACCCCGAGTGGGATGGGTATGCTCAGATGTGAGTCCCATGCTCTCCACCCCACTGGAGTCAAGCTATCCTGGCTGAAGACGGCTGATAGCCAGAAACCGGTCCTAGAATGCTTGATTCCGGTCCAGGAAAGACATGGCTTGGCAGTTCGGGTGGACTGTTCCCATGAGGCACAGGGTCAAGGCTGATTTGCATATGGCCATGTCTGAACTGGGGTGGTGTGGAGTGCACAAAAACGATGGATTTAGGCCCAGATCTCTGTACCGGGGTGAATGTACGACATTGTTCTGCATTCCGTTCATCAACTGTTGATTTGCATGTGTCACCTCGAGTGGGATGAGTATGCTCAGACGTGAGTCCCATGCTCTCCACACCGCTGGAGTCAAGCTATCCTGGCTGAAGATGGCTGATAGCCAGAAACCGGTCCTAGGATGCTTGATTCCGGTCCAGGAAAGACATGGCTTGGCAGTTCGGGCTGGACTGTTCCCATGAGGCACAGGGTCAACGCTGATTTGCATATGGCCATGTCTGAACTGGGGTGGTGTGGAGTGCAAAAAAACGATGGATTTAGGCCCAGATCTCTGTACTGGGGTGAATGTATGACATTGCTCTGCATTCCGTCCATCAACTGTTGTTTTGCATGTATCACCCCGAGTGGAATGGGTATGCTCAGACGTGAGTTCCATGCTCTCCACACCACAGGAGTCAAGCTATCCTGGCTGAAGACGGCTGATAGCCAGAAACCGCTCCTAGGATGCTTGATTCCGGTCCAGGAAAGACATGGCTTGGCAGTTCGGGCTGGACTGTTCCCATGAGGCACAGGGTCAAGGCTGATTTGCATATGGCCATCTCTGAACTGGGGTGGTGTGGAGTGCAAAAAAACGATGGATTTAGGCCCAGATCTCGGTACTGGGGTGAATGTATGACATTGTTCTGCATTCCGTCCATCAACTGTTGTTTTGCATGTGTCACCCAGAGTGGGATGGGTATGCTCAGACGTGAGTCCCATGCTCTCCACACCACTGGAGTCAAGCTATCCTGGCTAAAGACGGCTGCTAGCCAGAAACCGGTTCTAGGATGCTTTATTCCGGTCCAGGAAAGACATAGCTTGGCAGTTCGGGCTGGACTGTTCCCATGAGGCACAGGGTCGAGGCTGATTTGCATATGGCCATGTCTGAACTGGGGTGGTGTGGAGTACAAAAAAACGATGGATTTAGGCCCAGATCTCTGTACTTGGGTGAATGTATGACATTGTTCTGAATTCCGTCCATCAACTGTTGTTTTGCCTGTGTCACCCCGAGTGGGATGGGTATGCTCAGACGTGAGTCCCATGCTCTCCACAGCACTGGAGTCAAGCTATCCTGGCTGAAGATGGCTCATAGCCAGAAACCGGTCCTAGGATGCTTGATTCCGGTCCAGAAAAGACATGGCTTGGCAGTTCGGGCTGGACTGTTCCCATGAGGCACAGGGTCAAGGCTGATTTGCATATGGCCATGTCTGAACTGGGGTGGTGTGGAGTGAAAAAAACCGATGGATTTAGGCCCAGATCTCTGTACTGGGGTGAATGTATGACATTGTTGTGCCATTTACCATTTACGTTGTGCCTCCCATTATCCTTCTTTCCGCAAAGATCTTAAAACTTTTTTGTTTAAACAAGCATTTTCCCTTTAAATCGTTCCCATGCTATTTTTAGGGTCAGTTTGCCACAACTCCGTTTTTGCCGAAACTTTGTCTTTACAGCGCCAAGAAACCGCAGGGTATATGTTGCGCTTTACAAATGTTTTAAATTCAAATTCAAATTCAAATTCAATTGTTCTGCATTCCGTCCATCAACTGTTGTTTTGCAGTTGATATTTCTGTGTCACAATATTTACAACTCGATATTTGTGAAAGTCAACATTTCCAACTTGATATTCTGTCTGAATACTGTTAAACTTTGATCCCATAAACACTAACATCTGTGCTGGAAATATTTGCATTGTTTCACATTCAGGGGCCGATTTCGATCTCGGTTGGAAAGCACTCCGAGCGGGCCGGATCCCGGGTGTTTTCTGACCGATCCGGACTCCTGTAGTCCGATCATGCGAGTACGATGCGGCCGTATGCGGTCGGACTCGGTTCGGTCGGACTCCCATAGAAGTCAATGGAAGCCGATCGTACAATGCATACATAGGCTCCCATTGACTTAATGGGTACGTTGAGGACAAGTACCTGCCTGTGTGTCTCCCCCTGTGTCTGAGTCGTAAGGCTGTGGGTAACAGGAGGTCTAATGCGGACCCCCAAAGCCAATCTCGGGGAGCTATTGCGAGCCGAAAGCTCCGACTCGCACCGGCTATCCGAATCGAGCATCCTACTGGCTCTGTCAGAATATGCCTCCATTGCGCGCCTCGGTTAGCTTACGGCCGAGACGTAGGAAGCGTTTTGGACCCAGAAACAATTCGGCTGGAGATTTCACGCTTGTTCGCATCGTACTTCGATGTCCGGACCTGTGTATGAACCAGACGGAAATTCAGCCTCCGAATCCGATCCGCTAATGCCGAACCCGATTCGGTGCCCTTCCGACTGAGATCGGAATCGGCCCCTCAGAAGGAAGACATGTTCTTCAAGACATTCCTGACAGTTAGTAACCCCTTACAGTGCTTTCCTCTCCCTTAGAGCATGGTAGAACCAGTCTTTTAAATACAGGAAAACACTACACCTATGTATGCCACCATCTTTTAAACAACCAACGGGCATATTTCAGTCTGTAGGGAAGTACCCTGAGCTGGAAATTCTGATGATTGACACAGAACCTCAGGTATTTTGATGTGATGCAATTGGCTACCACCAAGTAAATCCACTGTCAAAGAATATAGAAGCTTCCTTTTCATTAGCTTCAGCTGATACAACTCAGACATAAATCTAGACACCATTATTTTTTAAGGATTCTTCCATTCATGAAAAGCAACACACATGATGTTGGTGAATGGACATATTCAAGTGCAATGATTTTTCAAATTGCCCTAGTAGATCCGATGAAGTAGCAGGTAGCTCCTGAGAGGGAACCCTTAAATTCTCCTGTTAAAAACCAGGACCTGTTTGCAGTGTCTCACCACACACTTTTTGTCCCCATTTTGACTATCAGATGTTGGTTTTCTGACTCTGGGCTCTGCTAACCAGACCCATAGCCTGTGCTCTGATTAAAAGTACATGGTAATTATGCATAGTTGCAATTGGTACTGACTACCTAGTATATGGTAGGAAATGTAGATGTAGAGGCCCAATAGACTTAATGTACTTAAGTGTGCACTACTGTGGTGTTTGCTGTCATTTTAAAAGCCATCCCTGCCCTGCAGGCTGATTTTAAAGCAGAAGTGTGTGCAAATTTGACTTTGGAATTAAAGGTACTTCCAAAGTAGTAAATGTGCTTGTTTTTACATATGTCACCCCTGAGGTCTCCCCTGGGTGCCCCGGGCTGGGGTGCCTTGTAACTATGAGCTGGGGCATTGTAAAATATGTTTTATTAACCATGGTTAGGAAAAAACTGCCAATTTAGTTTTGACCTATTATAGCAAACTAGCTCCACAGGCTAACATGGGAATAGTTTATTTAAGTATACATATTGCTAGGGCCATGCTAGACATATCATTCAATCATTCAAAATGATAGTTATGATAAATCCAACAACTTGCCACTGTTAGATTTATGATAACTATCACAGAAAATACGTTTTAGAACTTTCTTTTCTGTAAGCAAAATCCAGCCTTCCAACTGCCCTCGTCTGATTGGCCAGCCTCTGACAATCTGAGCCAAACTGTCTTGATCAGGTGTGAAGTGGCCTGCTAGAGAGACAAAGGATTTCTTGTGGGTGGAGCACAAGTCAGGATGGGGGTGAAGTAGCTAATCTGGTCTTCAAAGGGAGAATGACACTTTAGATCAGCATAGGCTCACCTCAACATCCTGCACCCCCAGCCACACAGGAGCCGCTGGAATGAGATTAATGAAGGGCCTGGAAAGGGAGTGTTAGAGAATTTTATCCACGCCAATGGGTTGACTTAGCCAGATCTAGCCCTCCAGGATAGAGTTTATCCATTTTGGATAAATAGTTCACATATGCTCATAACATTTGTATTCACATGTATGCTTGAGTCTGCAAACACAGTTTCTAGACTGAATGGTGGATGCTATACCGCAGTTCGTCTTCGTCCAAAATCCAAGTAAGAGGGAAACCATAAATATTATGGCTGCCAGCATTCCATCGATTTAAAAAACTTCAGGCCTTACAAGAAGGGATAAATGTGTTACTCAATCCCCATTAATCTAATCCTAGCAAGACTTCATTTTGAGGAGATTTCAATCACGATTAGGTAAATAATTGATTTACAGAGCTTAGCAGGAACAATCTGCAAACCTCCTTCAAACTAAAAACATTTTCTGTAAGAGAGCTAAGCTCAGCCAGACTCTTATATCTACATTTTCTACAATTTGTTTTCTAAGTAAGGGACAGGATAAACTAAACTAAAGAATGCCCTGCAAATCAAGTAATATGTAATGGCCAGGGAGAAATGGACCGGGCTTGGCATTCAAGCATTTCCTGGTTTGTTTTTGATGTCTGGAGGAGGTTACAACCTCATCTATAATAACTAGACGTAGGATACAGGATATAGCTGTAATGGTCCCTCTCATCCTCCATAACAAGTATCACACAATGGAATATCTAAGAGTAAAAACATGTAAATTAGAGTACACAATACACTATTTTCATTTAGGCTGTATCAGAAGATATACAGATAATTATAGACTGGCTTTGCAGCCTGTTCATAGCACTTTGAAGAGAACTGTCTTCTGGTAACTTTTCTTCAGGACTATACATGTATATAACAGGTGGAGGGAATATGAAAATGCTGAAGAAAAAGGACTTTTGAAGAGAAGGTTCAAAGAACATGATATTTTTGAGACCCTCATCTGCTAAACGTATTGTAATGATTCAGTTTTTAAATTGCTCAATCATTTATCTTATAGCACTGATTCAATTTAAACTGCTTTATTAACTGCAGTGATTCATGTAACTAGCAATGTTTCAATCAGATGTGATATTGTGATCAATGTAAATATTCCTGCTTGTATGAACAAAAAAGTTTCAGTAGCTCAAATTTCTTTCTTTGATTTGGCTTACAGTTCCCTCATACAATGCGTATCTTCGGAGGCAACTATAATGCTCAAGTGATCAAGCCTGAAAATTAAAAAATTGCAGTGTAAGGATAAAAAGGTTTGTGTTCCTCCTGCAGGTTTTTCATTGAAAGAGACGCTTGTGCTTTAGAGGAAAATCTTTAAATGTTATATTTATTATCAATATTTAGGTTAGCTGAATCATCACTTTCTAAAATACTCTTAAGCTAAGCAGACCTTTTCATTGGGTCAATAATTACACATATCATTTCACTGATGAAGACTTCAGAAAATTGGAACCATTCAAGGAATTCAAGGACCTGCTTTTGACCAGATGTCATCATTCTGTAACATATTTTTAAAACATTACTCCCTTAATATTATTACATTATCTATTGAAAGAAGACCCATCTCTGGATACACAAATGAGTCAGATAAAAATCAGTTATAATGAAACTGCACAATAAATATGCTTGGGTTGTGATCATCTGTAGCAAGATCTGGATGTAGGTCTTGTTCTAGCCCTTATGACACTAAACCAGCTGCCTGTGACTTTCGGGAGTGCACACCTCACAGTGACCACAGGGCCTGGCCAGGTTTCAGACTCTCTGAAAGGTTCTGTGCCCATAAATGAGCTGTGCATAGTGGGTTTTAGAAGAAGGGTTTAACATAAAATTAGGCCCTGCACTATCACTATGGCCTTGTAACAGTAATTCACAACCTTTGGCTGTGCATTAGAGGCTCTGAGAAAAGGGTGCAAAAAATGAGCAGGTCCAAGCCTGCTTCCACAGTACTCACAGTTACCAGACATTGCCATTATATTTGTACGGGAATTATTTAAAAATATTGTTTTAGGATAAAAAAACTTTGGGGCATATGTAGGTAATTTCCAATTTGCAATTCTCAAATAGCGATTTTTAAGGAATCCCTATTTAAGAATTGCAAAATGGAATGTAGGTAAAAAATCGAATTTTTTTTGCGAATCTCTAACATTCCTTAATTGCGATTAGCAAATTGTGAATCGCAATTAAGGAATGAGTGTCCCATTCATTCCAATGGGCTAAGAGGCCCATAGGAATGAATGGGGATACATTCTCAAATTGAGATTTTCTCTGAGAAAATCGCAATTTGAGAATGGCAATTCCAAGGGTGCCAGGGTGTCCAAAGGACACCTGTTGCACCCCTGAAATGTGCCTGTAACTACATGCGGCACTTAGAATTTTAAAAAAAAATGCATTTTGACAGGAAATCGCAAAATATCATCTACTTGAAGTAGGTGGTTTTTTGCGATTCCTTAAGCAAAAATCATAATTTTAAAGGCACCCCTACATAGCATTTAAGGAATCGCAAAATTGTGATTCCTTATATGCTTGAGCAAAATAAGTAATCGCAATTTTTGCGATTCCTTATTTTGCTAAGGGGCACCTACATACCAAAACGCTGTTTGCGATTAGCAAACGTCTTCCTACATATGCCCCAATAATACATATTTCAAAACAAACTGCACATCTACCATAAAATATTTGGATCTAGAGGTATGAAATTGCATCTGAAAATCCCATAAGATAAAAATGTTTTTCCTATCCTTGAAGGTGGTTGATGTCCCACAGGAATGACCTCATTAGTCTTCTGTCGCTTATTTTTGGTATGCAGGCTTGGGTGCTTGGAATCTTGTGATGGCCATGCCACAAATATTTTCAGTTGCTGTCAACCAATCAGATCACCTAGATGAATGAATCCCACAGGATCTGAAGGCTTTCCATTGAAAGAAAAGAAAACAGGCTCACTTTTCCAATTTTTTGTTTGTTTATCTATCAAATGTTTTATATCCTGAAGGATCCAGATCCTTGAAGGAGTCAAAAATGAATGGCCAAGATATGCAAATGTTCCTCTCACATTAAAACTTAATAGCACGACAGCACATTTTTGCTAACACCTTAAAAATGATACAACATGTCATGTTTACACAAAACCTAGCAAAGTCACTCATAAGAATAAATGTATAGTTTTTTTAAAGTATGTTTGTTGGCATTTATTATCATACATTCTTACGTTTTCATAACAACACAAGATTTATGAAGTATTGCATATGTATATATCATTTTTATTCGCTTGGACAATGGAAATACATCCGGCACCACTGTAACATTCAATCTACATTGACCCTATTTCTCACATTTCCCATCCCCCTAAGAACTACGTCACATGTATCAATGTATCTAATATTTGGGTTGTGTCTCCATTTTAACCTCATCCTTATGTGCCTTATAGTCGAAGTTCCTCAGTCCTGGGGCCTCCATGCAATTAGTTCTTACATGCTTTCTAGTGTTACGTTCACTTACTAGCACAGTCTATACGCCAACAAAGAATTAAACTCAAACAATTAAAATGGTGTCAGTCTTAGCGTGCGGGCATGGTCTCCTTTCCCTCCTCCCGCACTGGAATGTATCATCTTGGTGTGTGTCCTCGTGGGGGACTGCAGCGGGAGGCCACGACAGGGAAGGAAGGAGAGAGCAAAAAATGAAAAGGAAGGGCTGCTATCCGTCACTCATTGATATTAAGTATTTCTCAAGGTTCTGGCAAGCATCAGTGGTGTCGGTGGGTGGGTGGATGGGGGAAAGTACACACACAGTGGGAAAGGGGGAAACTCCCAATGTGGAGAGTTATCCTGTACACAGGCCTATCCATCTGAGCTAGTCGATGTATCTCCCTCTCTCTCTTCTCCACTATTAGAGCAGCTAGAGTGTTCCCAATTATATAGTACCTCCCTCCACCCGTCTGCAATGGGGCGCTTGCGGATGCCCTTCAGCTCTTTTTTATGCAAGGCTCTGCCCTTTGCTGCCACCCAATAAACCCTGATTCCAAACGCTTATCTGCGGTCCGCCATTGACTTCCATGCTTTCGCAATTTGTCTCTTGGCCAGGGCCAAGGACAAATCGATAAATCATTTGCCTACTTGGCGTACAATCCCGGAAGACAGACTTCAGGGGAATGGGCTAGTGAATGACCTAGAGTATTATTAATTTTAATAACAAAATGTATTATCCCTTGGCTCATGCACTTCTAATTACATACTGATCCCAAATCAATCCTATACACACAATGTTTACATTACAATCTTATCCACACACTTGTATAGTTTTGGACCATTTATTAAAAAGAAAAATCAATTTTTTCACAGTTGATTTAAAATCACAAAGCAATATCACAATGTTGCATAAACACATTTACAAAAAACATACACTACAATAATTAAAAAGGGCAGTGCTAATCAGTTGCTCTGAATTAATAAAAAAAGGAGAAAAATCACAACAAAGGAGAGACATATACAAGACACCAACAGTTTGTCATTGAAAGTTACACATCAGAGATTCAAATGATTGTCACCAACTAAACCTAGGCCCGTTATTTTCTGGACTCCAGGGAAGTTATTTATCTCGCGATTGTGTTTCAGCGGCGTCGACGCGTTTCGATGGCTTAAATTTGATACTCTGCCATCTTTATCAAGACTCTAAGATCCAGTCTCTCCTATATTCTGGGCACTGGATGGTTGCCAATTTCAGTGATACTCCTGTTTACATATTACTTCAGGTCCTGAGCGATTTGATCATACTGCTAGAGCTTCAGGCGTTGTTTTTTTCGTGTTCTTCTAGTCTTTAGACACGTGGTTAGTTGCCTTGAGTCCGTCTATCTATTTGTTGTCCGTCTATCTGTTCATTATAAATTTGATGCCTTTATTCCGTGTAGGTGGCAGTTTACGCTGTTGTTTTGACGGACTCTAGATGTTGTAATTATTTTTCGTTCTGAACATATGCCCCAGCTATGTTCCGTTTTCTGCTATTTTAAAGCCTCCTAATGGGGAGTGGGTTCGTTCGTGCTCTTCTTAGTGTGGGTAATCTTGCAGGCTTTCTTTTCCCACATTAGGCTCCCCTCCCTCTGGCTTTGGATTTCCCTACTCGTGTGCCTCTTTGTCTATTGCAGTGCGAGTTATCTCAAAAGCGACCCCCGGCCGAATCCACACCAACGCCCCTCGGGCAAACGCCGAATAACCAGTTGGCTAAAGCTGGCCTCTCCAGTGCCTACTCAGCCTCTCCAGAGCCCCCCGGTCAAGTGCGTCTCCTGCAACAATGCAATTTGCACACCCCGTCGTTTCAGATACTTATAAATCTTATAGCGTTTGCCCATGGTACCCATGTCCCTTATGTTTCAGGTTAGCAATTTCACTTCTTGTTGCGCTATCACACACCTGTAAGGTTACACAAACCCCCATCCCTCCAAGACATCAAACAGCATCAGTGTGCCACCCCCAGATGCAACAGAATCCTGACTGACCAACTGTAATGAACCTTAACTGGAAACAACTCCCTGGCCCCAGAGCATGTTGGCAACGGCCATCTGCCCAAACATGCCTGTATCAAAACTACAAATCAATGAAGGCCCAAACCATATGCAGTAAGACCCTTAGGGGAGTTTGCAGCTATGCTACCTAATCAGCTCTATCACAACCTGCAATAGATCAAGTCCTGTGTGTATCACTACGTGGACTTCAGCATCGGCCCAAGTCCAAAAACATTCAAAGTGATTGCAGCCAATTAAATAATGTCATCTGCCATGCGTGGGGTCACCACAGGAGCTCCTGGCTACCTTTGCCAGACGAGTCCAATTCCATGTCAACAGACTCCTTTGTGGATCTAGAGCCTTGTTCTGACAGGGGGGGGGGTCCCTCCCTGGGCTATCTCCTGAGGTTTTGGTGCCACAACCAGCTTTTCGGTCCGATATGATTCGATCAAATCCCAAGCCATTTGGGGAAGTCACAGAAGTGAGTCTTTGCATCAACTGTAATGCGGAGTTTGGCCAGGAACATAAGCAAATACTTAACCCCCTCCTCTCTGAGTGCCTTTTTGACTTCATAGTAGAAAGCCAGTTTCCATTGAACATCCAATGTGGAGTTCAGGAACATGGAGACCTTAACGTTATCAATTTTAAATGGGCCTTCCACACAAGCTTTCTGTAAGATAATGTCTCTATCTTTGTATTGTAGTAACTTAGCCACTACTGGACTTGAGGGTCGACCCAGTGCAGCTGGGCGGGCCGGCACACGGTGCACCCTTTCTAATGTGAAGAACTGGATCAATGCTCCAGGGGCCACCATTTCTTTGAGCCACAGCTCCAGGTAAGCCACCATGTCCCCTTTTTCAATTCCTTCCGGCAGCCCCAGAATTCTTATATTATTGGGGCAACTATGACATTCTCCATCCTTCGCCCATCGCTCCAGTATCCGCACCTTGTCTGTGAGCGCTGGGAGAGGTACTTATGTGCTGGTGTTAATTCTTTGAGTCCTATTTCCACTCCTTTTACCCGCTCACTCAATGTCTGGTTTTCTGCATGGAGGAGGCCCAGGCCCACTGACACCGTACTTATTACCTAGTGGAGCGTGGCCTTCATGTCCGAGATGACGTCTAATATTTTGTCAAACTGCTGCTGGATGGGGTCTGATTACGTTTGAGGTTAAGGGCTACCCTTCTGTCACTCAGAAGGCTCTTCTTCATGTTCAAGGGCGGCGCTGGTTTGTTTCCCCCATGGTTTACCCATCATTACAGGCTTAAGAGGTGATGGGAAACTTTTGCAACGCCTTAGCGAGGCCTCTAGCTGTGCCCTGTTGGGTCTCAGAATGCTCAGCTGGCCTGCAACACACAGTCTTCATGCCCCTAGCGGAAATCAGTGTCCAAAAGCTGCCCTCGTAGTATAGCCCACTTGGGGTCCCACTCAGTCTGGCTCCTACACAGTTCCAACACCACAGGGAAGTTCTCGGGCCAGATCCCCAGTTAGTTATTTTGTGTCCCCCAGGTTAGGCCAGTCGTGCCAGAGTACAGACTACCCCACGCAGGCCTGATGTGTTCTGCTATCCCCTCAGTGCCTCTAGGCTCCCAGGCCCTTCCCAGGCCAGCACTTCATAGGGCTTCCACAGCACAGCAGTGTCCCTCCCACAATGTGGCTTGCTGCCGGTCCGCCACCTCTGGACAGGCTCCTCTGTTGTTCGGGGTTAGCGTGTGCCTCACCTCAATTTAGTGGTGCAGCAACATCACGTTCAAAAAGTTAGGGGCTCCAGATTAGGCCTCCAAGGCCACAATGGTGTGAGGGGAGTCCGTCCCATCAGACCTGTCACTCCGATGCTGGGTCGCACTCCAAAACCTCTCCCTTGCTGAGTGGCAATATTGACATTTCCAACAATTCAGCCCCCAGTGCAGTGCTCCTTTACCTACCTCCCGGCCCAATCACTCAGCACCAGAAGGGTTGTGCTGGTCCGGGGTATGAGACACCAGCCTCCCGGTACCATATGCCGCTTTCCGCCAAAGCAGGGTCGGCAAGGTCATTTTCAGCGTGTTAGACTTCACATCCACTCCGCAGTGAATACCTACCAATTCCGGCTTCCTGGCTTCAGTCTGACGTTCGCAGTCGAGGTTTTAGACACTGCCCCCACCCCAGTCTGACACATGAGACTGGGGCTTCAGATTTGCGGCCGCACTCGAGGGTCTCTTGCCAGCAGGTTGTGTTGCACCTCTGTACCCTCGATCGGGGCTGCACCTTGGCTCCTCATATCAGGACCACCACTCTTAGGTAGAGAAATGGGTTTGTGCCTCTCTGTTAAGCCGGATAAATTTAGGGCCATGCAGAGCACTGTGCTCATGCATCCGCCATCTTTGGCAGCACGCCAAACCCACCACTCTGAATATATGTATATTTCTATGCCAAGTTATGAGTAATTTTATTCAGCATTTCTACTGTGGTGGAGAGCAAAGCTCCCCATGTGTCCTGAAGGTGTTAACACTGGAAACACATCTCTTTTTTTTAAATTTTCCTTTATTCTACCCCTGAACAGGTGAATTAGAAAATTGACATGAACTATTTGATTATAAGGTTTCACCAAGATGGTGTCAAAGTTATAAGTGAACCAAAAAACATACATTGAATGGAAACTGACAGAGACATTAAGACCATGGTGAGCAGCCCACTGGTCTATCATGTCAGTGGAGGCTCTGGTCATCATGTCTCTGGCAGAGGACTGACCTTCTTATTAGGAAGTATTTGCATTTCCTGGTGGAGAATTCTCTGCCTTGAGCACAGCCGCCAATTGCTCTGAAGACAAAGCACTTTGCCAAGTAATAACCAAGGTCTTTTGGCCCCGCTGATAATAGTATTTTTGTTTCAAAGGCAATTTAGTAAAGCAGAAGCTTGTTTTTGAAAAACAAGGAGACAATTGCCCCTTTGTGCCTGGGTAATTATTTCCTTGCCAAGTACCACAATGTTTTGAACGAAAATCTTATAATGACCTTATGGCCAAGGAGTGGCCATCAAAGTCAGTGATTATTCCTTTCTTATCCAGATGAGGGTCTGCCGACAGAAACCCATAGGTTCTCAAATCTCTAAATGAGGTAAGAAACTACAAACTTGGCAGGTGGGGGCAGCACTGTGCGAAAGTGTCTCCATTTGCAAAAACTACAAAAAACCTAATAATAATAATTTGCGTGGTCACCCTGTTTTTTGTGGACTGACGCTGATGTTTTTTTTAACTGCATTCCCAGCTTCCTGTATATGCTTTGACTCCTAAAATATGTTAAAATTGGCTAACTCCCAAAAAGTGTCTTTAACTTTCACAAATGGCCATGGTATATATTACCAAAAATACACCCATGGAATGGAAAAATATATGTCCCCTATGGACCCCAGCACTAATGTGCCAACTACTAGTGTGACCAAGCAAGTATGTTAATGTTAATGTTAATGTTATATGCGCTTGTATAGCGCACGGCTGCACCAGCCAAGGGCGTCTTGGCGCTTTCTGTATGAGAGCTAGAAAATGACAGAGGTGGGGGAAGCTTGCTGAGAAAATACGGATTTAACCGAAGAGATGTGTTTTAATGGCTCTTCTGAAGGATAGCAGATCATTCAGACCTCGTATCTGGTCCGGGAGGCCGAACCAGAGTTTTGCGGCCAGGTATCTGAATGAACGGCCACCCATCCTAGCTAGTTTGATGCGAGGAATGACCGCTAAGTTCTGTCCTTCAGATCGCAAAGCGCGTCGGGGAACGTAAGTTGAAAGGAGTGGGCATAGCATTGGGGGGAGGCAGTTTTTAAAATTTTGAATGCTAGGCAAAGCGGTTTAAAATGGATCCTTTTCTCCATTGGGAGCCAGTGGAGTTTTGTGATGACGCTCGCCACTGACGTACGGCGGGAAAGTCCGGTCAGGGCCCTGGCGGCGGCATTCTGGACTCGCTGGAGTCTGGTTTTCTCTGCTACGTTAGCCCCTAACAGAAGGGAGCTGGCATAGTCCAGCCGCGAGAGGATGGCAGACTGAACTATCAGCTGGCAGGTTTGATGGTCAAAGAACTTTAATACTGGCCTAATATTTCGTAAAATGCCAAAGCAAGTGGCCGACACTTTTTTGGTATGGTGGGCGAAGTTCAGGGCAGAGTCTATCCGGACTCCCAGATTTTTTACAGTCTTTCGGCTCTGGGGGTTGGCCGAGGATTTCTGGCCACCAGCTGTTTCCCCAGGCAGCTGTCTTTTTTCCCACCAACAGAACTTCAGTTTTTCCTGCATTAAGCTAGAGGTAGTTCGCCGTCATCCAGCTAGTGATGTCGACGAGAGTCTGTTTGAAGTTATGAGCACCAAGACCATTTTCGTCACTCAGTGCCACCACTAGCTGGGTGTCATCAGCATAGGACACGAGTGACATTCCATGTCTCCTGGCTACTTCTGCCAGAGGTTGAATGTACACATTGAACAGGGTGGGGCTGAGGGCCGACCCCTGGGGCACTCCCTGCTCAATGGGCCATTCTTTTGAGAGAAAAGGGGGAGTGGAGACTCGGAACGATCTGCCTGATAGGAAGTCCTTGAACCAGTCCAGGCGGACCCTGATATCCCCGCCTCCTAGAGCCTGAACAACAGCACCTCGTGTGACACCGTATCGAAGGCAGCACTGAGATCTAAAAGAATCAGTGCTGCCGTTCCACCAGCGTCTAAGATGGTCCGAAGGTGTTCTGTCACACTGAGGAGTGCTGTCTCGGTGCTATGGCCAGCCCGGAATCCATGTTGCGACCTGTCCAAGATGGAATTGGACGTCAGAAACTTGGTCAAGATGGTATTTACATGGGATTCTGCTACTTTGGCTGGCCACGGGAGGAGAGATATCGGTCTGAAATTTTTAGGCAGGGTCGGGTTCAGACTGGGCTTTTTTATTATGGGTGAGACCCAGGCTTGCTTCCATCTAGTGGGGATGATGGCTGTCGAGAAGGACAGGTTTATAATGTCTCTGAGGGGGCCGAGGACTGTCCAATCTGCCTCTCTAAAAGTTTCAGGTTTAAGGGGATCTGCAGGTGAGTCAGATTTGATTTTATTGCAGATATTGAGGAAGTCTTCTTTACTGAGTGCCGGGATGCTAGGTAGATTGGGTTTATTTGGGTCGGTAGAGGGCGTGAGGTGGGGGAGGCGGGAAAGGCACTATAGATTTTCTGGATTTTCTCCATGAAGAATGATGCCATCCTGTCACACAGAGTAGATGAGGTGTTAGGGTTATCCACTGTTTTTTGGGCGCTGAGTTCTTTGAGAACTCTAAAGATGGTTTTAGAAGCATTCTGGCTGTTTTTAATCTCAGCTGCGTAGTGTGCTGCTCTAGTCCTACATATGTTACGATGGTATTTTTTTTGTGACTGGACATAATGAATTTTGGGAGCAGGATCGTAATCTTTTCTCCATCTTCTTTCGGCTATTTTACAGTCCTTTTTTTGCGCAGAGAGTTCTTTATTGTACCAGGGGCTAGATTCGTGGGAACGCGCCTTGATCCATTTAGCTGGAATCAGGGCGTCAAGGGCTAGGTTGATCCAATCACAGAATTGGTCATACCCTAGGTCGGGGGTCATTGCTGGGGTGGGGACGATTGGTTGTAAGAAGTGCGTGGAAATCTTCCAGGCGGAGCTTCCTCCAGGGTCTTTTCCGGACCTGCTGGACGGGTTTTGTGATAGGGACTTCCTTACAGAGTACTGCCATAACCACTAAGTAGTGATCGGTCCAGGTCATAGGGATAGGTGTTTCTATGAGTACATTGGTCAAATTCGAAAGGATGGGGTCTAAAAGATGACCACCACTGTGGGTGGGGCCGCTCACCAGTTGGCCTAGCTGAAAGGCAGCAAGGTTGGCTAACAAGGTATTGATCTTAATGTCTGCAGTAAAATCAAAGTGGATGTTGAGATCACCGATGATGGTAAAGTTCGTGGTTTCGGTGATCAGCGAGCATAAGTTCTCCAAGAGCGAGGTTGTGAAGCTTGCGACTGCTCCCGGGGGTCTAAAAATCAAAAAGCCCACGAGGTTGAACTGAGGGTTGATTTTAATATTGAAGCGTGTACATTCGCAGTCTTTAACTTCCAGTTTTGTTAGCTGACAGGTGAAGTGAGATTTGGCCATGATCGCAATCCCACCTCCCCTGGAGTTTCTATTCAGGGTGTAAGTGGTGAACCCTGTGGGGGTGGCCAGGTTTATCACAGCGTCCATGTCACCCCGGAGCCATGTTTCTGTAAGAAAAAGGATATCGAGGGAGTGGTTGGACAGTAGGTCGTGGATTTCCAAATAGTGTTTTTGAATCGATCTGCCTTTAGGGCTACCACTTTAGCCTGGCTGATGCCTTTGTAAATGACTCATTTTGACTGGAGAGAATCTTACTTTTATATATTAATATGTTATCCCTATATAGGCCCTGAGGCTCACAAAATATGGTGCATGGTATTTAAATGCAGGACATGCATATAATTAAAGTTAACAATGTAAATTCATTGGCTAGCACCCAAAAACTATTTTTACTGTAGGAAGAAACACTGGGAAGCAATAAATGTAAATGTAAATGTGTGTGTCTTGTAAAGCGCACTGCTACCCGTAGGCGTCCTGGCGCTATAGACCGCTGGGGAACCCGTCCTGGCTTTCCCTGTGAGATGTTCCCTCCTGGGTATCTCCAAGGTGAAACCAGGCATCCCCGGCGTTTGTGGGGGGCCGTTGTGGAGATAAGGCAAGCTAATGCCCAGAGTTGCCGAGTTCGATGCCTGGTTAGATTAGGCACCGAGGCGAGAATTATCGAGTCCGCTGACCCTGGTTCACGACCCTGCCGCGTCGGGAATTGAACCCTGGTCCCGGGCCGTCCTCTGCTTCCGGGTCTGCCGCCTCTAACCAGTGAGCCACACCACTCCACTTGTCATGTATGTATTCTGCTATCTTTGGCTAGGGACCAGCTAACAAAAATAACTAAACATCAATGTATTATTTATTAAAGCACTTCTTAATGGAGCAGATTAATATTCCCTGCCTTCAGCTCTGAGAGGTTAATTTGCATTAGCTTTCCAACTGTCACTCATCTGTTGAATGGCTCTGATGAGGGGTGAAATTGCTGTCAAAGCAAAGACAATAGCTTTGGTGTGAAGATGCATTTGTATTCCTCTTGCAGAAAACCTTCTGGGCTGTTCCTCAAACTTAATTTGCTCCAGTGAGGTCTTTTCTGTCACATGTTCATGCAAGATGATACCTGCACAGACCCCTTCCTTTGTACTCTCAATCAAGCTGGCACCAAACACACTGAGAGGAAAGCTTTCACCAGGACTGGTTAGGAATGACCACAGAGGGGAGGAGAGATAATTATGACTGTGGGTGAGCATGTGGGTAGACACACAGCATCTGCCCAAGGGGATAAGGTGTTCTCTATCTTGGATTTAGTGAGTGAGGGGCACTGTGAAATTATTTGCAGAAGGGCATACAGGAACAGCTGGAAAAGTGGGCAGGGTTATCCAAGGGAACACTAATGGCTAGGGAGGGGACAGAAGATACCCCACCCACAATGTTGTGTCAGGCATTAATTTGACATTGCAGGACACCTTCCTAAGAACACTGTTGGGCCTGAAGAAGACCAGAAGAGGACAGGATGTGTTGTCTGTGACCTAAGAGGAGCCCAGAAGGACTAGACTTGCTTTTGTTTTTGAACCAGGACAAAGAAGTGGACTCCAAGAGTCTGTTGGTGACCCTTGTTTGGCTACAGGGATATACAAAACTACAAGAGGCCTTTAACTGCAACTTCCAGTTGACCAATTCCAACTGGACATGAGCCTTGAGAAGAGCCCTGACGGATTGGACCTGCTTCTTCTTCTGCTCTTCTACCAGGGCAAATAAGTGAACTCAAAGAGTCAGTTGGCTGGCCCCCTGTTTTGCTACAAGGATACAAAAACTACATTGAGCCTTTTCCTGCAGCTCCCAGTTGCCCAGTTCCAAATAGAGCTGACTTGGTTTCTGCTTGTGGCCTCTTCTGGACTGAGTCTTGACCCCCCCAAATGCTGTTTTTGAGGTCCTGGTTCTCTTGAATGTGTCTAACTGGATTTCTCCTACCACTCCTGAAAACCTGAGACTTAGAAAATCTTTAGACTTCAAGACATCTGGAGAATTGGCACAAATCTGCCAAGCCAAATTGGCCAAGGCTGGACCTCGCTAGGCTGAAGAAACAGGTCTTCAGCCTTCAGCTTTTCAGCACTAGGAAATCCATTTCAGCAAGACCTCGGTGAGAAGGTATTCACCCGTGTGGAGCCCTTGTCAGATGCAGCCGCCAGTCTTGCCTCGCTGGAAGATTTAGAGTTCCTGTACAGATATAAAGTTTGAAGGCAGAAATCAAGACTGGGAAAGTCGCTAAAAGTGTGGCGATAGGACATACCTGGGCCCAAAATATAAAATGTTTCCTTCTGAGCTTCTCATGCCGAAACCAGCAGCTTCACTTGGACCTTGTCTAATGCCTATCTGACATTGTGTAGCCCTTCTAAGATTCAGCATACTGCCTTGCACCGTTGAAGGATTTTGACTTCCATTTTTTAGTTGATATATCTTCCAATACAGAAGATGTCACTATACAACAGATAGAATAGTTATATACAACCAGGGGAGGGAGGGAGAAATAAGTGGTTCTCTTGACTTTCTCTGGTAATGAGGTAAATGTTCACCATTTAGCTCTCTAAATTTAGTTGGAACTATGGAAGATGAACCCCTTAATCTATATATATAAAAACGAATGTATGTCTGTCTGTCTGTCTGTCTGTTTGTCCTTTATGCATCACTACACCATTCATCCGATCGCCATGAAACTTAGGGAAGTTGTTGAGTACACTCCTACGAAGGTTTCTGGCATATGCATTACTACACATTCATCCGATCGCCATGAAACTTTGGGAAGTTGTTTAGTACACTCCCGCGAAGGTTTCTGGCATATGCATTACTACACCATTCATCCAATCACCATGAAACTTTGGGAAGTTGTTGAGTACACTCCCGCAAAGGTTTCTGGCATAAAAATCTTTTTTTTTAATATCGGCCCCCCCAGGGCCTTCATAATCTTTCGAATTCTGATGTTCGCACCAGACAGAAAAACAACAAATCGTGTATCCACAAGCACTCCAATAAATAAATAGAATTAAAACACCATTCATCTGATCGCCATTAAACTTTGGGAAGTTGCTGAGTACACTCCCGCAAAGGTTTCTGCAATATAAAAATTTTAAACATTGGCCCCTCAGGGCCCTCATAATCTTTCGAATACTGATGTACGCACAAGACGGAAAAACAAAAAATCATGTATCCACAAGCACTCAAATAAATAAATAGAATTAAAACACCATTCATCCGATCGCCTGGAAACTTTGAGAAGTTGTTGAGTACACTCCCGTGAAGGTTTCTGGCACAACATTTTTTAAAATATCGGCCCCCCCCAGGGCCCTTATAATCTTTCAAATACTGATGTATGCGCCAGACGGAAAAACAAAAAATCGTGTATCCACAAGCACTCGAATAAATAAATAGAATTAAAACAACACCTTGAAATGTTTTCTATATTAAAATGAATACGTTTCAATAAAAATTACACAATGTAAATTGAATGTTATCATGACGAGTTTCCTTGAATTTCCTTTCTTCGGAGATCGCAGCAACGCGCGACGGGTAAGCTAGTTCAACAATAAAGTCTTATTAGTTCTAAAACCAAGTCATAATCCAGATGACAAATTAGCTTTATTCTGAAAAGAAATCCTCTCCTGTCGTTCATTATTTTTCGGTAATAGGCAGGCAAGCTTTTCTATTTTAAAGGAAGAAATGTCTATACGGATAGGCTTTATCTAAATGGTCACTTTGGTGGTGTGTTCTTTCATCATCCAAATGAATGATTTAAAAATGGTACGTTCCTTCATGAGAGAGTCTAAAGTCACAGTAGCCATTATTTTAGTTGACACTGTTGGGACTATTACGATGTCAGTCGTAAGGCCTCCAATCAACATCGTCGGTTTCAAATCCGACTGGCTTATTTTGATTCAGCCAGTCAGAATTTAAACTGGTCAGTTATTCTGGCTGGCTTCCAACAGTCTTAAGGAGCCCGTCCACCAGTCCGAACTGGCCCGTAATCCAAATGGACCGTGGTTTACACCATCCGGTATACAATGCACGGTTTCCGGCAGGGTTTCCATGCCAGCCTTTCAGACATGGAAACCCTATCAGAGAGCATATTTGGGGGTCCCCTAGCAGGGCCCCATTTACTTTGCAGCCCCTGGTTGGTAGCCAAGGGGGCACCTATGGTGCGGCACCTTGAGGTGCCTGCCCTGGCTTGCAGGGATTAACACCACCTCACATTTCCCTATGGAAGCATGTACTACAGCCGGTTCATGGCTGTAACACAAACTCTCATAGGGAAATGTCAGTATGTGATCTCATAATGAGGCAGTGAGTACCGCCGGCCGGAAGTCAGTTGGTCCCAATTCCAAGACATTGTTGACATTGTAATAGCCCCATGTCTGTGTTTTCAATTTCCCTGCAAGTGCTTCAGTAAAGGAAAGTCACTGGGGTGGTCAGCCTCTTGACGTAGGTATCTTTATTCAGGAATCTTTCTTCTGCCTCCTATGTGTCTGCATGAGAAGAGATGTACAGCTTTTTGCAGAGTGAAGGAAATAATGTGCTGTGTTACGAAGGCGAGTTAGCCGTTTGCCCTCATTTAACCAGAGTGCTGGTATAGTAGACATGTTTTCTAGTTGTCGTAATATTTGTGCTATCAATCACCCATAATTCTCTCTGTGTTTATGATGATGTCATTTTAAACAAGAAAAAGCTCTGGGATATATAATTTGAGGCTGCATTTTGACTTTTCTGAATTATGTTTGCTTATGTAAAGTTTTTAAGCCTCGTGATCACAAGTTGAGTTGTGTCTCTGTGTGTTTTTTCATTTGGACTTCTGATTCTATCCTCATTGCACCAAGATAAACGTTTCCTGTTCCCCACAGTGTTTGATCAGAAGTTACTGGTCCAGTAATTTTCCAACAGTAATTTTTTTCTCCTGATACTTGCATATCATAATCTTTATCCTCCATGTCTTCAACGTAGGGAAAACCAATTTGAAATTGGACCAGAGAATGGTAAGATCAGTACACTTTTTCAAGGCCTTCTTTTTTGGTGTGCCCAGCTGACCAGTAGCAACAGGGTCTGCCCTTGACCCTGCTGTAGGAATCTGCTGACACTCTGAGAGTCTCTAAGTGAGTGACCTGAGGTCTTGGGGCCTTAATAGTGCACTTCTATTGTTTGTGTACCAAATAAAACTTTGAAAATTTCAGAAACCTTTCCACTTGAGCCCTGGAGCTTCCACATGCGCTAAAGAAAAAGTATTCAAATTGAGATTCCACAGAATTAAACTGGATTTCAGCTTCATATCACACAGAGACCTCCATACCTCTGAAAAAGTGACAAAGTCTGCGCTGGGATTTAGAACATTTTCTGTGAGAAATCTTCAAAGCTCTTGAGTGCCAGTGGCATCAACTTATTTCAGGTCTCCTACTTTCTTTTGGTTTTTCTCCTCAAAAAGTGACCACGCCCATTTCTGCTTTGGAGATTTTAGGAAATGTCAGTGTTTTATATGGCTTGATCAATAGAAGAATGTAAGTGTGAATAGCATCTATTAGGGGTATGAAGAAATAAATTTAGAAGATGTTCTGAACAGGTATAGTCTGCTCCAGTAAGACACAATGATTTAGTGTGTGACAAGTATGAAGTAATGTATGAAGTAATGTGTCTTGGGAAAAAAGTAACGTTATCCGGAGAGACACCTTTCTTGAAGCATAGGGGTTGGGCAACATGCATTGAAGCTTTGGTACTGGGACAGGAAAGGAATAATGGGACCAGTTCTGTCAAGTGTCAGCCATGTTGTATTTATGATGGGATCTAGATTCATCTCTGGTGGTTTCTGAGAACAAGATGGGATATTAATTCTATTTCTCAGCCCCCTATCTCTATCTACAACCCCTCTCTTGCACCTTAAAGTTGCAAGCTCCTTCATTTTCTCAGCGGGCTCATTTTGATAAAGGATTTCATATAAAATATCCCCTCTTGCTAGGTTGAAGAATTCTTTTGACTTTCATCCAGTGATGAACATTGTTGCCACTTCTAAAAGGCCCAAGTGAATATCCTATTTGTGATGGTTTGAAATGGGGGTCTCTAATTGGCCATGGTTTGTACCTTTGCCCAAATAGGGAACCTTGCTTCTAGTTAGGGAAAGGGGGATACACTCCTAAAATAAACCCTGAACATCCCCTTGGTAGCTTGGCATGAGCAGACAGGCTTATCTCAGAGGCAGTGTGTAAAGAATATGTGAACACATACAGTAATACAGTGAAAATACTACAATGCGTAACGCAAAACAAACAAAAGGGTCGCAGGGAAGGTTATGCGTTGGTTCCTTGCTTTGGGGGAGGTGATGCGTTGGTTCCTTACTGCAGCGCTGGGGAGGTGATGCATCGGTTCCTTACCGGAGAGGAAGTGATGAGTTGGTTTCTTCCCGTTACAATGCGACAAGATGGTGCCATGATGCTATGCGACGATCCGGTGCGATGCAACAAAATGTCGTCTTTGATGTGATGTGACAACTTGGATGTGATGCGTGCGAACTTGGTAAACTCTTGAGCCGTAACAGGCCCTAGAACATGCTTCTCCAGTGATGCAATGGCAACCTCTGCAGCGGCGACACGCTTCTCCGGGGATGTGACACGCTTATTCGGTGATGCAACACGTTTCTTCGGCGCTGCGTCAGCAGTGGCACGCTTCTTGGATGCGACGGCAAGAGTTGCGGTGGCGACACGCTTCTTCCTCATTGTAGTCTCTAGAGGTCCCACAAAAAGCAGCAGGCACCTCTCTGCAGGTAGAATTCCCAGCAAGGAAATTCAGGGGAGCTGGTGGTGAAGTCTTTGTGTCCCTGAGACTTCAGAACAGGAGGCAAGCTCAGCTTCAAGCCCTTGGAGATCTTCCTCAAGAAGGCAAAGTGCACACAAAGTTCATTTTCTCCTTTCCATGGCAATAAGTAACCACTGCAGGCCAACCCCAAACAGCACCCAGCACAGGGGAAGTCTCCTCCTTCAGCTTCCTTGGTTTCTCTCCTTGGCAAAGGTTCCTCTTGATTCCCAGAAGTAAACTAAAGTTCTGGGGTCTGGGCCCCAATATTTAAACTACTAAAGCCTGTGTTCTCTGAAGGCAGAGAGGGTCTGTACTTATTCAAAGCCAGTTCTGTCCTCCTTGGTGCAGCTTCCTGGCGGGAGGTGGAGACAGCTTTGTTGAAAGCAGACCTGGCCCAGGAAGCTGAAAGGAAATCTCCTCCCCCTACTCTCTATTCTATGAAGGCTCAGGCAAGTGAAAGGAAATCTCCTCCCCCTACTCTCTATTCAATGCAGGTCCTATTCAGCCCAGCCGTGACCCATCAGACTCCTGGAGCCAAGGCCTTCTCCAGCCCCCTGTCACTCACAAACCAGACATGGAATACACAAACCTAGCAGAAGCATACTGGATGGTTAGGCAAGAAAAGACCTACTCTCTAAAAGTGGTATTTTCAAACACAGAATGTAAAAATCACCAACACTAAAAGATGTATTTTAACATTCTGAGTTTAGGCATACTAACCTCATTTTTCTACCTTGTTCCCTGTGTCAGTTAGGATAATAAGATGTTATAATCAAACTGCCCATTCTGGCCCATGGGAACAGGTAGCCTTGCAATAGTGAAAAACAAAATTGGCTGTAATTGACTTTCAGAACATGCCACACAAACTAGGGCATGTCCTACCTTTCACATACAAAGCACCATGCCCATAGGGGTGACTAACATGTAGAAAAGGGAAGGTTTAAGGACTGGAAAGTGGGTGCATTTGCCAAGTCGACATGGCAGTCCCAGACTGCACACAGGCTCTGCAATGGCAGGCCTGAGCCACACTTTACAAGCTGCTCCTGTGGGTGGCACAACCAGTGCTGCCAGCTCACCAGCAGCATTTGATTTACAGGCCCTGGGCACACATGGTTCACTGTACTAGGGTCTGACAAGTAAATCAAATAAGCCAATCATGGAGTCACTAATCCATTATAACAATTCACAAAAGCGAGCACTTGCACTTTGGCACTGAATAGCAGTGGCAAAGTGCCCAAAGCATCTAGACCAGCAAAAACATAGCAAAGACACAAGAGGCAACAGCAAAACAATGGAAGGGATACCCACGCCAATGGTGCCAGATCTAACAGTGATGCTGAGGTATGAAAGCTAAGACTTTAGTATCATATAAGAAATCAGCTGGCATGCTTATTGGAACTCCATAGTGAGGGGAGAGACTATGTGTATTGCTACCTAGATCAACTAACAGGTGGTTATTGTATAGGAGTATTCAACTTGTCTGTATGCCATGGTCTTACTCTGTGGGCTCAATGAAAGTACAAGGGTGGAGAGAATAGAGTGACCAAATGTAAGGATTTGGGTGTATTCTATAATATAGTTTGGTAGCCTTATCATGGGATAAACTCGCAAAAACTGTCTTGGGCCCAGTCAGGCTTGTTTGAACAACCTTAAGATCAAACCTGGGTAGCTATGGCTTTTGAGCAGTAAGGCTTGCAAAAACTAACTTTGTGTAAAGCATTTAACAGTACAAAACAACAAAATAAGAAAGCTACACAACACAAAAGAACCGTTGCACCAATTTATAAAATTAGATTACATATTTATGAATTTTTAGATAACTGATAAGCACAATAAATCAAAGGGTGCAGGAAATTCAGATTTTTAAAGGTTTACCCACAAACAAGCATCGGTCAACAAAGCATTTGGAAACTTTTCAAAAGTTTGTAAAAGTTAGTTCAGCTTCTCTGCCTGACCTGAGCAACCAAATGCAACATGATGGAGGTCTAGGGGGGTCCAATGAAGTAGATTCTGACAGTTACCTGGCCACCACAGCATTCTCTAGTCCAGTTACAGCCTCTGCAGCACAACCACCTTAAACAATATTGGAGTGGTCCTGATGCTGGTTATGCAGGACGAAAAGCTACTCAAAGGATGCTCCAGTTGCAGTGCGGTTGACGGGGGAGCCTTTGTGGAGATTTCTTCTTCCACTGGTGATGTTGGGAGACTTTGGCCACATAGGTCGGAATCCAACGACGTCCTCTTCAAGACAGTAGAAGGTCTGCTGTTGCCGGGCTACTGGTCTCCGTACACAGCGTTTGGGTCAAATTCCTTTGCTGGGGGTAGTGTCCCTCTTGGGCAACCAATCCAGACTCTGATGGCACTCCCAAGTCCAGCTGACTAAAGTTCAACTCTTGGCCATAGAGGGTTGATCAATTGGGAGCCCAGCTAGCGGTGAATCTTCTCTGGTGGCCAGCAGTTTGCCGGTTTGGTGTTCTTCAGCTCTTTTGTGCCTGTAGCTGGTTCCAGGACATCAGCAGTCGGCTCCTTTCAGTCACTTCTTTGGTCTGGGGATCAACTTTTCCATTAGCTGGGAGCCACAGGCACATTCAAAACTTTGATAGCCCAAAGTGCAGCAGCTGCAGTCCAGCAGACGGTGCAGCCTCTCTTTATGCACTTCCAGGGGCAGCATAGCATTTTTCTTTGGTCCTCTTTCCAAGTCCCACATGATCTGAGGTTCAGGTTGCGAGTGGTGCCATATTTATCCCAGGATTTTGCCATAAGGGGCCCACGCAGTCACTAATAATGAGCAATAGGTTCCCTACCTTCTGGCGATGACGGTTTGGCAATTTGTGGCCCCTAACAAACCCAGTGGACACTATTCTGCCCACTCCCAAGATGTTGGCACCCTTCCTTGGCTGTTAAACGTTTGGTAGCCCACCTTAGTGTTGTGGCTACCAGTGGGCTGCACAACCATGGAAAGAACTGGTTTGGGCCCTTGTTAGACTTGGAATTCTTGGCATGGTTTCCCCAGACTTTTTGCCTCTACTTCCTGCATTTCTGACTGTGTGCTGGATTTTGTTTTTGCTGACTTAGATGCTTTGGGCACTTTGACACTGCTAATCAGTGTCAAAGTGCAAGTGCTCCATGTGCATATTGTGATTATGATGGGTTATCCATGATTAGCATATTTGATTTACTAGTAAGTCCCTAGTAAAGTGCACTGTGTGTGCCCAGTGCATGTAAAACAACTGCTACTAGTGGGTTGCAGCACTGGTTGTGCCAGCCACACCAGTAACCTTTCAAATATGTCTCAGAACTGCCACTGCAGTGTCTTCACACAGTTTTAAACTGCCATGGTGATCTGGCAAGTGCACCCACTTGGCAGGCCCTAACCTTCGCTTTTCCTACATGTAAGGCACCGCTCAGGTAGCCCCACGGCAGCCCCATGGGCATGGTGCAGTGTATGTGAAAGGTAGGACGTGTGATGATGTGTTTTACATGTCCTGATAGTGAAATACTGTGTATATCGTTTTTCATTATTGAAATGCTGTCTGTCCCATAGGTTAACTTGGGAGCTGCCTTGTTACATCTTACAAGTGTAACTTTCCATTGGGTAGAGATGGAGAAATTTAGTTTAGGCTCTCTGAAATCAGAAATTAATAACACATTTTAGTAATGGTGGTTTTTAAATTGTGTGTTTGAAAATGTCACTTTTAGAAAGTGGACATTTTCTTGTTTAATCATCCTATGTGCCTCTGCCTGTTTGTGTATTCATTGTCTGGTTATGGAGTGAGTAAAGCGGGGGATGAGCATTCACTCTAGACAGTCAGGGGGGGTTGAAGTGTTTCATGCCTTTTCTGGGTGACTCCTAGCCAGGCTGAATAGACCTTTCTCCATTTAGAGTGGAGTGAGGAGTTTTCACTAGCTTCTGAATAGGCTATGCCTGCTTTGCACAATGCTGCCTCCACCTCATGTAGTGAAGCTGGACCAGGGAGGACAGAACTGGTTTTACTGAGCTCAGAGACTCTTGAAACAAAGACTACAAAGAGAAAAAGTCATATAAGTAGTAGACCTTAAAACCCAAAACTTTAGATAACTCCTTGACTAAGAGGACCCTGCCAAGAAGCAGCAGAGCTGAAGAGCTGTCAGGGGAAGTACTGCCCCTTTGCTCATAGTTGCTTTGCTGGGTTGGCCTGCAGTTGCTGTCTGTGGGCAGTAGAAAGGACTAGACTTTTGCCTTGCTGTGGTATCCTGCCTAAGATGATTCTCCAAGGGCTTGAAGTAGACCGTGTCTGTTCTGAAGTCTCAGGGACCCAAAGCCTTACATGCAACTTGCCAAAACAGCACCTGGATTACTCTGCTGGACACCTGATTGCCAAAGCGAGCCAATTCCAGTTCTTGGGCCTGTGGAATCATGTGGTTTGTGCTGCAACCCAAGAAAAACAATGCTGATGCTCTTAGCACTGCCGCCTGCAAGTTATCGCTCTCTCCAACTCCAGCGCTCACACTGCTGCTTGCCACTGCAAGAGCCTGCATCTCATCATCGCAGAGCCGATAACAATCATGGATAGCTTCCCGAATGCATCAACACCACACGGCTGAATGGAACCGAGCCTCACTGCCGATGATGCCTCACCTCGCCTGCAAGCCCAGACTTGATGCCTCGTCTCTTGCTGACTCATCGCTTTGCCTCCCCTGTTGTAGTAAGAAGCTGGCCTTGAATTGGCCATCAATCTTCACCTCCATGATGCTGTGCACCGTCTGTTGACTTTGTTTTCAAAAGTACTGTTACTTGGGAGTCCATGTGACTCTGCCGCTGACGCGCGCACCTCGCGGTTTGCGGCGTACTTTGGATTTGGCTCAATGGTTAGAACGGCAGACCCTGATACAGAGGTCTAGCCCGGGACCAGGGTTCAATTCCCCACCTCGGCGGGTCTTGGGCTCAAAATTCCACGGACCTGAAAATTTTTGCCTCGGTGCCTATTCCAATCATGGAGTCCCACTCTGCAACTCTGGGCAATAGCTTGCTTAATCTCCACAACGGCCCCCACAACGCTAAGGATGCCTGGCCTCCACCTTGGGGGTGCCCAGGAGTGGACACCTCACAGGGAAAGCCAGGATGGGTTCCACAGCGGTATTCGTACAAGCGCCTTGAGACCCTTGCGGGTGAGTAGTGCCCTATACAGGTATCAATTTACATTTACATTTAGGTGCTTTATTTTTGCAGTAATCGTTCTAAATTAGATATTTTGATATGTGCATGTCGAATTTTTGTCATTTTGGTCTTCTTTGGTTTAGATAAAGATACTTTATTTCTAGACTGCTGTGGTGTCCATTTGAAGTAATTTTACTGTGTTACTGTGTGTTATGCACAATATTTTACACATTGCTTTGAGATAAGCCTGTCTGCTTGTACCACCACGATACCAAGGGGGTGAACTACCATATCCTGACTCGAAGGAAGGGTCTCTACCAGGACATGGTGCATATCTCTGCCAACAAGAGTCCTCACATTCTAACAGGCCTGGTCTTCCCTTTCTGGTCCTGTCTCCAGCTAGTCCACAGGAACAAAGGTCCTCAAGAGTGTTAACATCATTTGCGCATCAAAGGCGTCATTCCTGTTGAAGCTCGCCTTTTGGGCTAGCTCCCTGAGTGGTTTCCTGCAAAGGGGAGGTAGCACCCCACCCTGTGGCAGACTGTGTTAGATCCTAGGTCTGGGAGTCATTTATGCCACTCTTCAGGTAGGCAGAAAGCTGTCTGTGGAGCGTAGCTGGTGTGAGGCTATTGGACCACTGGGACATAGAATGTCAACTTTATAAAAGTTATCTCACGGTAATAGTGACATGATATTCGACCTGGGCATCTGGTTGAGTTCAATGCCATGATTAATTTGATACCTTACAGTATCCAATTAGATAGGCCCATCATGACTTTAGACACACTAGGGTGCCACTTGCAACCTGTAATAGCCAATGGGGCTACTAACTTTTCCATTTCAAAACAACAATTTGAGGGGTTTTGCTGCAAGGATATATATACATATACATTTCCCACTTACCAATATACTCCTCCCTGCCTTAGTGCTCTCTAGGGCTACGTTAGGGAAAATTTACATATTTTGTTAAGGGAAGTGGAGCATCACCATTGATTTGAATGGTAAATTCGAACTACCAGTGTAAACACTGTCCTTCCAGTCTACAATGGCAGGTTGGGAGACATCTTGTACATTGTCACACACAGGGTGGCACAATCAGTGCTGCAGCCTTGGGTGGCCTTAAATGCCCTTGGTACCATATACTAGAGACTTATACATAAGTCAGCACTTGCCAATTGTTCATAGCTAATTCAACATAAACTTTGTAAGGGGTTAGAACACTGGCACTGAGGTCTGATTAGCAGGTTCAGAGTAAAAAAACAGCAGCTTAAGTCCAAAAATCTGGGTGAAACATGCAGAAAGAGGCATTTGCTTATGCCAATCGTCTGGCTAACAAGCTGACCAAGCTGCTAAAGATATTGGGCATATTCTCATGGACATATCGCCGAGTTAACGGCACTTTATCGCAGCCAAAGTGGCGATAAATGTATCGCCCCATTCACAAGCTGGTGCTAACAGATGATATCACCAGTTTACCCGCGATAGCAGCCGCAAAAAACATCACCACAGATGACCCCGGTAACTATCGCTAATGAGATGCAGAGTAGACGTTTCTGTGCAAAAAGCTGCAACAACACCATTCAGCACCATTCTCAACGACCAGCCAGATAGGCAATAAGATCCCAAAACAAGTGATAAGGTGCATTAGCAGCAGGAATTTAATACCTGCTCTGACCTGGTGTAAAGACGGACGACAACATGCACCAGAAAAGGAAGCACAGGCCAGAACCACACCTGAAGAACAATAGATGCCATGGAGCTACTGTTTTTGCAGGCAGAAGCCCCAAGAGGGCAACAACACCCACCACCCCCAGGTCCACCACCCCCCGGATCGCCCCCGCCCCCCCCCAGACAACCACAGAGGCAGCGCAAAGCAAGACAGCGGACCTTCAGAAAATGCATCAGCCTCACAGACCCAACACAAGAGGATGTCATTGGCCAATACAGGCTCAAAAGGACAACCATCCTCTGCATCCTGAACATCATTGCCTAAAGGCTGACGGTACCCACACAGCAGACAACCAGCATCTCTCTGCAGTGAATGCTGCTGGCTGTGCTGCTTCTGTTGGCCTCTGGGACCTTCCAACCAACAGCTGCCAGAGTCGGAGGAGTCTCACAAGCAGTCCTATCAAAGTTCATCACAACTGTCATGGATGCCATCATCAGCTTGGTACCCCAGTATTTTCACTTCCCCCACACTGCGCAGGAACAGCTGGAGACCAAGCAAGGCTCCTACGCCATAGCGGACTTTCCGCACGTCTTGGGGGCAATTGACTGTACACATGTCCTACTTGTGCCCCCTGCTGACACAACACACAATTACTGCTACAGAAAGCACACACATTCCATCAATGTGCAGGCAACCATGGACCACTGGGGACTCTTCACCAATGTCTTCTCCAACTACCCAGGCAGTGTGCATGAGTCCTACATCTTCCGACAGTCCATCATCAACCAGCACTTCCAGGATGGCACCTACGGAAATGCTCTGCTCGTCGGTAAGTACCAAATGAACACACCACACACCCCAACTCCACAATCATGCAACTCACAACTCTGGTAATGCACACGTTACAAACTCACATACAACATGCCAAACAAACATGCCCACCTACCAGACACAACAGCACAACTTACTGTGGTAACCTGGGCTAGCGATGTACATAAGCCATCAACGGCATGGCACCTCAGCCACACAATAGCAGATTGTGGGGAGAGGTGGGAACCAGGCATGTGCAAAGGAGGCAATTGACCCATAAATGAGAATGTACACAATGCCAAGTGAGGCGTGGATGTGCTGGCCAGACTGCAGTATGCAGACCACAGACATATCCATGTCTACATAACCCGCTGGTGTTTGGAGTGTAGTGGACAGTGGGCGCAACCATGTCATCCTAGCCAGTGGGGAAGATTGCGGAAATGTAGCTTGTTACGTCCCCCCTGTAAGCATGTCCGCGGTGGGCTAGCCCGGCGTACCCCAGGCTAGCGTAGGGGTGTGAATAAAAAGCATGTAGCTCTGGGCATAGTTCTCTTCCGGAATGGCCAACGTGTCTACCAGGGCAGTGCCTCTCACCCCGCCACAAGGCCGTAGCTGTGAGCCTTGTTACCTTTGAACCTGTTCACCTGCTGCACCCCAGGCTGCTGGTCTCCAGACCCGTCTTGCCTGCCCCTGCGCACTCAGGTCTCACTGCTCACCTGCTAACACTGGTGTGTGTCAAAGAGGGACCACCATGTGCCGGTGCAAGCTCCTATCCCGAGGCCTGCGACCTTTGCAGCCTCCTCCGACCATCATGGTCTCTGCAACACAGTCCTGAAGTACTCCTTTCTCGTTGATGTACTCCACCGCTGCCTCCTGGCTACACTACTGTCAAGTAGGTCACATATTTGGAGTCTTGATATCCTGATGGCTGAGTTCATATGTTCATGGGATGTTTTATATCACTGTATTCCCTTCGATGTGGTGCCACCAACTCTGTGTATAGCTTTCTAACTTCACGTGTCTGTGGTCCCTCGCTGACTACCGACTTCGGCTCACACTGCGGTCGAGTAGGTCAGAGTTTATATCATTGTACACGTCTCATCGCAGACTGTATCCCCTTTTAGGTCTGGTGCCACTAACTTTGTGCCCCAACATTTATGGACACTCTCTGGTTGAACTTTGGTGGCATCGGAGTCTATGGCCTGGGGATTGTCTTCCTCATCATGTAGGTGATACTGGCTTGGTGGTAAAAATGAGGCTGTAGCTTTCCACTCCTCCATTTGCCTGTTTCTGTCGGCTTCTGCCCTCTGCATCATGCCCAGGAGGGCATCTTCCACTGTCCCCCGCAACCCTACGTGACATTCTCCTTGGACATCAACGAGGACCCGCTCAGCTTGCGTGGCTTACCTCAGTGCATCCCAAGTCACCGTCCCGTGGTGGTGTGCCTATGCTGGCCCCAGTCCATCTGGGGCCACTAACTCTGTGCAGCTCAAGTCATGGACCCTGTCGGATTGAATATTAGATGGCCTCTGGGTCGATGGACTGGGGGTCATCAACGCCATGAGTCTGGGGCACTGCGCTGTCCGCTCTCTCCGGCCTCAACTGCGGTCAACCTGGGCTCACACATCAAATCGAGTCCTGACCTGCAAGGACGTCGCATCACTGCAGGATGCACACACCACCACCCCCAGGACCACCTCCAACCAACAACCGCCAGAGTTAGAAGAGTCTTACTGCCAGACTATCAGATTTGCACTCACCTGTCATGGATGCCATCATCAGCTTGATCCCTGCTCAGCTCCTCAGGTGCCACTAACTCAGTGCACCACAACTCATGCCCATTTCTGATTGAGGTTTGTGCTGTGGACAGCTCACACAGCAATATCACCTCGGGCAGTGTGGAAGATCTGGGACGATGATGAGGGAGATGATGCAGGGGTAACACACCCCACTGCAGCTGCAGCAGGAATTTCCCAAGGGACACAATCCTAGACAATTTATTCACATGAGCACACTCAGCTCTGGTGCCCCAACCTCAGTTCACTGCAACTCACAGACCCTTCTGGTTGCATATTGGGTGACCTTTGTACTTGCTCTGGCTACCACCATGATGCTTCGCAGTTGTTTCTGTTATGCCGGTGTTTTCTGTTTCCACTTTAATTGTGATCACTGTACTAATTGTTGCGAGCACCAACCACTCCATTAGGGCTGCCTTACACTCACCCCACACACATCCAGCACAGGCGTCACTGTACATGTGACCATGGCAATAAAGGTGCCGGGAGCACGTACCCGTAGCAAGTTGCACAAACTATCTGAGTGTGTCCATGTGGTCATAATGTATGCATGAGGGCCCCGGGCCCTACAACATTACATTGTGATGTGTACAGCAGACGCAACCATGTCACCACAGGAAGCGGGTAAGACCTTGGACATGTAGCTTTGTCGACCCCAATAAATATGTAAGAGGAGTGGACTGGGCCGGCGTATGCAAGTCCAGTGTGGGGGTGTGAGTAATTGTCCCAGGGCTCTGGGCGTGGTTCAGTACTGGAAATGTGCAAATGCATGTGTCTCTGTCACAGTGTGGGTCTCCGTTGGGGAGTGTAATTGGTCCCTGATGGGACTTAGATACCCACATCTGTGATCTAGTTCAGCTTCCATGAGGTCGAACCCCACCGGCCCTTGTCCAGCCACCTCCTTCTGGCAGTCTGGCCTTGAATGCGATGTGTGCTTCCGTGAGGTGCTGGGAGCCAGCTGTGGTGGTGGGTGCTTCCTGCTGTATGGCCGGTGCGGGTGGGGTCTCCTCGAGGCAGCTGGGCTACCCTGCTACTGGAGGTGGGTTGCCTAGAATGTTCATGAGCTGTTGTAGGGCATCATTGTCTCAGGCGTGGAGGTCTTCCTTAGCATCACTGATGAGTTGTCTGGTCTGCCCTACTGGAGGTGTTGTTTGTCCCTCTGCAATGTGAAGGGGAGATGCATTTTGACATTGTGTTGACATGTATGTTGGCACATTGGTCAAGTTTACATACAGACTGTATGACAATGTACATTGTGAATGTTTGGGAGGAGCTGACTATTTGATGCGGACATTTGGAGTACATCACGGATGTGAAGTTGTACATGTGCATTTTCATCTCACAGTTTCCTGCTATGCCAGATGTGATTGGCCAGTTTTTACGCACAATCTTACCTAGTTGTGTCCCCTGTTCTGCAGTGTACGTATTGCACTTTGTACCACATTGTCGTCAATCTGGATGTGCTGTTATTGCTATATGTGTGTGCTACATTGTGGAAGAGTTGCCCCTGCAGCTGTGATTTTGCTGCCCCTTATCTCTTTGAAGCAGTATGCCTTTGACTTTTGTGCTTTTACGGTGCTGAGATGTTTGTGACTTGGGTCATTGGTGCTCTTGGACAGTGTTTGTACTCTAGTGCATTGTTTGTCTGCAGATGTATTGTTGACGTCAGGGGTTGTTTGTGCATGTGGATGTGTCAAAGTGTGACCTGCTCCTTTCCGGATGTGGTCCACACTCAGCCACCTCAGTGTTGTTGCGTGCACAATGTCATGATGATTGTACTGCTGCCATGCTGATCGTCATGTAGTGTCACTTGCATTGTCAGTGTGGCTCACAAATACGCATCTTTGGTGTGTTTTGCACATGTGTATGTGTTGGTTGTGAGATTGGTGATGTGTGGGGTGGGACCCATTTGGGCACATGGTGGACGGGGGCCTACTTGGTGTCTGTATCTGTGCTGCAGTGTGCCACGGGGATAAGGGACATGATCCAGGGTCATTGTGGGTGTGCAGTGTGCTACACCTGATTGTGCATGTGTGCCATTGTGTCCATCTCACCCCGTCCCCCCAGTTCCTGGTTGTTACTCACCCTGTTGATGTTGTGTCAGGTCATGTTGAGCAGTATCCCGCACCCTAACTCCTGACTGATGACTGTGGCCACCATTTCCTCCAGATCCTCCTGTGCCGCAGGACTCCCACCTCCAGTCGCCGTGGCTGCCTTCCTTTAGGCAGCGGGTTTCTGCTTTGTTTAGCTTTTCACATCATGACAGCGCCTCCTCCAATCACCTCCTCGACACTCCGACTGCATTCACGTTGTGCACGATGGACTGGCATGTTTCCGTTTGTGTTGCCAATGACACAGTCAAGGTGACGAGCAGTTGATGTTAGTGTTCTATAACCTCCGTGACGAATATCCGGTTATCCTGCGGACTGAACCTCGTCTTCCTCTTCCTTTTCTCCTTGGCCTTCCCCCACCCTGAGTTTCCTTGCTGGTGGACTGTGGGGCTTGTGGGATTCGCATTGGCCTCTGCACTCGGTCCGGGTGCATCCATGGTGCTACGCAGTTTATTTTTTTTCTCTTTTTTTGTTCTGCTTTTGTGGTGCATTTTCCCGCATGCAGCTTGGGAATTACAGGCCTGTTGCTGGTTATCGCTGAAGTTTGTTTCGCAATTGGCCTCATCGTTACTATTTTCACGTTATTTAACACGGTCATTTGACGCATTATGGTGAGACTATCGCATGGTACGGCTGTGTTGAGAATACACAGCGTTATTTTCCTGTGATGTGAAGAGTTGTGTTAAGCTAATTTTGCGATAATCAGCACCCATTCTTGAGAATATCCCCCTTTGTTGTCTTCCAATTTCTCCACTACACCTTAGAAGCAGCCATTATCACATCTGTTTCTGTCCTCCAGGTCTATGTTCTTTCTGAACAAGTCCCAGATCACTTAACACCAGTCGGTTTGTTGAAGTCGTTGTTCGTCTTTGACCTCTAGCCATTTTTTACAGCATGCAGGCGGTTATTAAAAGAAGCCATGTCTGGTGGTTTGGTGGTGTGTTCATTAACCATCCAAATGAATGATTTCATAGCTGTATGTTCCTTTATGTGGAATTCTAATGTCACAGTAGTGATTATTTCAGCTGGCCCAGTCTGTATTTTTGATTTCCCTGCTGGAGCTTTGGTAAAGAAAAGTTGTCTGCAGGTTGACATATGTATATAAGTTGGAGACAATGTGAATTTGGTACTCAAGGTGCAGTTTAGAACCATTTACACCCTAGTGTGTGTCAAAGATTTGTAATAACTCATTCATTTTTTTTATACAGTCACATTGCTGTCATTGTTACCTGTATCAGCCCCCATGGGCACCTACAGATTTGAAATGGTAATTCATGATCTTATAGTCTTGTAGCTGAGGGCGAGATAGCGTAACATAGCAACAGTAATCATATCTTTGTAGTAATGAGGTCTTCTCTGGCACTGGATTCAAGCCAGCCTGGCTGATGAGGGGTGATTCCCCAAATCCGGTCCTAGGTTGCTTGTTTTCCAGTCCAGGAGGGAACAGACCTCGGAGTTCGGTCTGGACTGTTCCCATGGGGCGCAGGGTCCAGGCTGATTTGCATATGGCTGGATCCAAACTGGGGTTAAATGATGGACTTAATCCATATCTGTGCCTGGGGGTGAAAGACTTGGTTCAAACTGAGGTGACATGGTGAGCAAAATAATTATGGATTTAACCCAGATCTCTAAATGGGGGGGTGTTTTGGCAATGATCAGCATGTCCTCCATCATCTTTTTATGTTGCTGTCTTCTCTGGCACAAACAATGCACTGCTGTTGCTGCACAATGATACAGGGTGTTTCCCAATAGGATATTTAAATTTAAAATTGCAGTATAGAAAGTTTATCGCTCTGGGATGTCTTCATGTATAGTGAAAGGCGTATTTTTTATAGCACTGCTCTTTACAGCCTATATGTTTTCATCACGTGCTGGAGTAAAGAGGTTCAATCCAATAGAGGGACACATTTCCTGAGACCCTCTGGCCACAAGCATTTAGGGAGGACAGAAGGTCTTGAGGCATTGCAGGATCTCATCTGTAAGTATTTGTGAAGTATGGTCAAATTTAATTATTCTCTGCAGCAGTTCACATTACAGTCTTATTGTTGGGGTCTATCTCAACATTGTTAGAAATATTTGATATTGTTTAAAGAGATTTGACTCGGCATACTATCACTTGGTTTAATTCAATAGGCTTTCAGCACAAAAAAGGGTCCTATTTAAATCAACCTGCATAATGCTCAACATTTTTTTATGAGCAAAGCCCAACATTTTTAAAAAACAAATAAATTCCAGTCCTTAATATTAGATGATCTATTTTTGCCCTTGTGTTGAACACTTCTTCCAATAAATACAAGAAATGGGGAGGCAGAGCTTTCGGGTTTGAAGGAGTTCAGCTTTGGAATAATAAATCTGTGGACATTAGGACCGAATCAATCCACCGGAAATTCCATAAAAAGCTTACTACCTACTTATTCTCTATTTAGCTTTCACTCTGTGACAGCTGCATTTTAGCAGTCACTCTGTTTTACTTTGTTCTGGGACAAGATACATGTTTAAGTATACCACTATCTCGCTCAGTTATGGGCATATTACACTACTGTAAACACATCTCAGCATGTCGGTTGTTGCTTTCTACTGTTGTTTATATTTTATCTTTGAAATTTGTTGACAGGGCCATGATACTGGAAAAAGGGATTGCTTTTCAGCACTATCCCCCAGATTCATCAATGCAACATTCTGCGAATTCCAAATTGCGATAATTACCGAATCGCAATTTAGAATTCGCAGAATGGCATTCATGAAGAAATGTGATAAAAAAAAGCGAATCGCAATCGGCTGCAATTGCCGATTGTGGTTTTGCCACAATCGCATAAAATTCGTAGAATCAGCCATTTTCCATGTTGAAATTGCGGTCTCGCAATTACCGAAATCTCAATTTGCGATCTCGCTAACTGCGAGATCGCAAAAACGGGAAGTCACATTTCGAGCCCATTGATGACATCACAACCAGGAAGTAGGCTGTTCCCTCCCTCATTCAGATCACTGAGCCTGAAAGTGGAAGCAGTACTGTACAGAGCTCCACTACAGTCAACTTGCAGCACCACAGCAGGACATTAACAACCATCAAAATGTCCCAGGAAGCAGCAGGGAGCAGTGCCCCAGGGAGGAAGAGGAAGATAAAGTTTTCGGAGCAAGAACTTGAGCTCCTCATTAAGGGAGTCTGTAAAGACCATGCCCGCCTTTTTGGCAAGGACTCCCGGAGGGTACCGGAGGCTGACAAGCACCGCATCTGACTGCGCATCCGCGCCAAGGTCAATTCTGTCGGGGTGACCCAGCTGTCAATAGACGATTTAAAAAAGAGGTGGTACGACCTCAGAGGGCGTGCCAAAGAGTGAATCGCGGAGAGGCTGAGGGAGCAACTTGCCGCCGGTGGAGGAGAGCCCACAGCCACACCCAACACTCCACTGGAAGACCTCGTGGAGGACACTCTGACTCCTGAAGCCTGCATGGGGGTTACCCAGCTTGACTTGTCCCGACCCACCCAACCATCCCAAGGTAAGTGCCATGCGACTGCTACCTTGTGCCCTAACAATGCCCATGACTTCTGAGCTAGCTATTAGACAACCGCAGTAATGCAGGCCATGCACACCTGAAATGCCCTATTGCATTGTGGTAGTTGTAGTGTAACCAAAATTCCCAGATAGCCCAAGACAGCCAGACCTGTCAATTAAAGGTAATTCCAAACGCCAGTCAGGGAAAGCAAGCCTGCATGCATGTAGCAACATCTCATGTGCAAGATACATATCATTAATCATGCACCTATTTACATCACAGGTGCATATGACCATCCCAGCACCGACAGTGAGGCCCTACATATAGAGGAGATCCCGGAGGACACCGAGGGAGAGGGCCAACCTGCACCACAACCAGGCTCATCTCAGCCACCTGCAGCAGTACCACCACCACCCCATGTGGACAGGGCCACCCCTGCAGCCACAGGTGCCCAGCAACCACCCCAACTGACACCCACGGCAGTGGTACAGGCCACACCACCAGCAGCCAGGAGGAAGACAAGGCGCACAGCCGCAGCAAGATCGCAGTCCAGTGGACTGATGCGCCAGGAGCGTGACGCCTCAACACGCGCCGGCAGGGCTGTCCATGTAAGGGATCCTGGCCTGGCCATTAAACGCCACATGCTCGCGGTACATCAGAAGCAGGCGCGGCACTTGGCAGCCATTCACCTGCAGCTGCATAAGACCGCGCAAAATGTTGGACAGCTCACGGAATGCATGCAGGGCATGACCGCAGCTGTTCATGAGAACAGCCAGATCCTGGTATCCCAGCAGGATATCTCCCGCCGCCGCCACCGCCAGCTGCTGACCCGCCTGTCAGCCTACACTAGGTCAAATCACATCATTGGCAATGCCACCTCGCAACTTTCCCGCCGGTCACTTGCAATGCAGGTGCAAATGGTCCAGTGTTGCCAGGACGTTGCCAGGGCACTAGAACAGGTGACAGCAGCAGTGCATAGTCTGCAGCCAACTGCCCATGATGAACCAGGAGGGGCGATGATGCCAGCGAGGGAACATCAAGCCACAGCAGCATGTCCTTGCCCCCGGTGACTGAACGCTGCCTCAGCAGCAGGCCCACTGCAGCATCACGGGCCAACACTGTTATTGAGGAGCCGGAGAGGTGACTGTGTGCGTCTGGACGGAGGCGCCAGTGACACTTTTCAGTCTGCCTGCAGGGCCATGCTGATTCTAGAAGCAAGCCCTCTACCCATGCATGGGGATGTATGACGCAATACTGTTCTCATGTGAAATCATGGACAACAAAGGCCACATTATTGTGAATAAACAATAAGATTTTATGGTCTCACGTAAATCCGACTCATGTCATTTTTACATTTGTCATGCATGAGTGCAGTGTTGTGTGGGGGAATGGGTGCACTAGAAACAGCTTATTGTGATATGGTTGCGTCGCCTGTGTCCTTCTGCAGGATTCTCCCCGCGTGCATGACACACATGTGCAGGTGGGTGGTTGTCCCCTTCCCACTCACTGCCAGAAATCTCTACAGGTATCCTGCGCTTGGTAGCAATGTTGTGGAGTATTGCACGCACGGCCACGATGCGGCAGCAGACCTCAGGCTCGTATTTGAGGGCCCCACCAGTCTTGTGAATTATGCGGAATCGGCTTTTCAAAAGCCCAAATGTCCTCTAAATGCAATTTCTTGTGCGTATGTGTGCAGCACTGTAACACCGTTGCTGTGGTGTTGCAGGGTTGAGGTATGGGGTGAGGAGGTACTCACGGAGACCGTAGGCGCTGTCACCTGAATGAAAGAAGCACAGGGTGAGTGCCTGTTATGCGCTGCTACATGGTCACAGTGTACTATTTGGTGGCATGTGTACTTACCTAGTAGGTGTCCTTCGCCAAAGTCTCCCCTGGCCAGTCGTGTGTGCATGCCGCTGTGCCGGAATATGAAGGAGTCATGTGTGCTCCCCGGGTATTGTGACACTATGTCCGTGATGAATGTCTTAGCGATGCACACCATCTGGCTGGATATTCAGGGAGTGGTAGGACTTGCGGTTCCGGTACATGTATTCTGTATTTGCAGGTGGGCAGATGTGGATGTGGGTATAATCAATGCATCATATTACATGTGGGAATTGCACAATGTTGTAGAAATGAAGCTTGGTTTCATTCAAGTCCTGTTGGGTGGTCGAGAATGAGATGTAATGGTGTAGCCGGGTCAGCATTGCCTCCAGGAAACTCCTTTGGCAGCGGGACATGGTGCTCTAGGATATCCCCCCTGCAACAGCGACTATCCCCTGGAAGTTTCCGGAGGCCAGTAGGTGCAGGCTGCACAAGACCTGGACATGGGTGGGCATGGCATTGGTCCTCCTTGTTGGGTGCTGCATCAGGGGGTCTAGGTCCCGGATCAACTTCATGATCATTGCCCCATTCAGGCGGTACTTGGAGTAAATTTGCTCCGCAGTTTGTCCCAGTAGGGTGATCCGCTGGCGGAATATTCGTTCCTGGATCCTGCGTCTGTTCCGTGCTGCAGTCTGGAGCCTTCGCCGCCTCACCACCATGTAGAGTCCTGGCATTGTGAGAGTCCTCATGCTCCTACGGTGTCTACTTAAGTATGTTTGGTCAGGCCTGCACCTGTGGCTAGTTAATTTATTTATTTTTTTCCTTGGTCACCACCTGGTTTGGGTTCTCCTTAAATTGCGCGTCCCAAATAGCGATTTTCAGATTTTTTCGCAATCTGCAAGTTTTCATGAATTGCGTTAGCCATCGTTTAGCGAGTTCGCAATATATTTCGCAGAATCAAAGGATCCTCGCTAAATCCGAATCGCTATACGGGTTGCTCCTACATTCTGCAAATTATTTTGCAATTTCGCAATTTTATTTTTGCGATTTTGCATTTTCTGTCATTTTCTTATCTTGAATTGCTTTTCTTTTAATTGCGATCGCAATAGCTAATTTGCAGCTATTGCAATCACAATTTTGTTTGATGAATCTGGCTGTTAGAGCATGAATCTTTCAAGTTGCGACTTGCAAATTGCGATTTTACACTTCTCAGTCACCAAATTAAATGGGCTAACCAGTGGTGTAGCTATCCCCATGGCTGCCTATGGCTGTCCCTGTGTTTGCGGCCCTGTGGTGGCCACTTTAAAGAGCGGAAGGGGGCTGGTGCTGGCGAGATTCTGCACTATTTGCTGCCCCTCAACAGCCGCAATATAGAGAAGGGGTGATTGCCGCCCCCGAGATTACAGATAACAGCGGGAGGAGGTCGCCGCTCCCAAAACACGTGTTGCCCTGCCTGGGGAAGACCCCCCTAACCTCACTTACTATGCCACTGGTACTAACGTGTCTGAGATACATTAGGTGATCCCCAATGGGGCCAAAAATTACCTACCTCATTAATCTTCATGAGAAAGGTAGAAATTTGCTACCCATTGCGAATAGCCTGTTACCACAGGGATGATGGCCTGCTGGGAACAGCAGGCTATCATGTCTGTGATTGCTTTCTGAATAAAGCAATTTTTTTTCTAATGCAGATCGTTTTCCTAATACTGACTCGCAAACCCTTTTTTGCGAGTCGGTAATAGGTTACCGTATGACAAAATAGGGTTAGTATAGAAGCTGTTTCAACTGTTGCAAACAGTCCAATTCTCCATTTGCGATCGCTACAAATGGTCGTACATCTGTCCCTTACTGTATTAAATATGGAATAATTGATTTTGCCGTAATAGGCAAATAGTAATATATTTATTGCATTTCCCATTTTTGTAGAGAGAATACTATCAGTCGACACTTTAAATCATTGGACACTGTACACGATCTACCTAAGTGGAATTTTTTATTTTTACTTATTTAAAAATTGTTGTTGTGTGTTTGTTTTTAAAACTTTACGTTTATCTGTTAAAATACTATATGATTATTGCATGTTTAAAGGAATTAGGTGCTACCCGACTGAACTATTTGGTAGACTATAACGTCAATACCCAGTTTCCCAGGCACACTGGGTTACCCCATTGACTTCAATTGTCTACCTAGATGTTAGACTTCCTGAAAACGTCCATCGTGACGCAGGCAGAAACTATCATACTGATGGACACTCCAGTATTCTTTAACTATCGTATCCAATATACCATTTCAATAATTTTATATAAGTAACAAAACAATATCTCAATTTACATGAGCAACAAAGAAGCCAAGAATCTCACAAAAATGTCTTCAGAGGTTCACTGGTGGAGTCAACTTTGCACATTTTGGATTTTAATTTAAAGCCTAGAAGATCCTGATTACGAGAATCCTTGTTATTATGTTAAATTGATTTGTAGACCACAACCTATCACCAGTGAGGGTATCGAGGCACTGGAGCAGGAGCGAAAGTCAGTAGAACTCCTAGCTGAACAGCCAGGTCTTAGGACTTTCTTGTGGAAGTTGAATAAAGATGAGGAGGTCCTGATGTGTTGCCGAGGTCATTCCAGATCTTGGAGGCGATGTAGGAGAAGGAGCACCTCCTGACTTGCTTCTGTGGAAGTAAGGGGCTTGTGCATGGGCGAATGAAGCTCTGCATATATGTCTGGTTTGACGGTAGAGCTGAAGGTGATCATTGAAGGAGAATGTTCTTATTTTTCCACTTGAAGTAAAATATATCTATATTATCTTTGTATGGGAAACAAGCGCTGATGAAACCTTGCTTCGGCATACATGTTGAGTCGCTCTTAGGAATTTAGTTTATGAAAGTTTACTTGACTTCCATAGGTATAAGGCAAACATCCGGAAAAAATGTCATTGTAAAAATGAAGGGAATGTATCCCCAGCTCTGAAACATCCCAGTTAGAATATGAAATGAAATTATTTTAAGCGCTTCAGGTAAAGAAAAAACAGTTTAAGGTAGACTTAAACCACGGAGCAAATGGTCTTGCTGACATACATTTAGATATTTTCTTTAGGTGGATAGTTAAAAAACAGCCGCTATATGGTTAGCATCTGGAATACATACACATTATACAGTACTTAAAAATAAGAAAGCCAAGTTCTTTTCCAAGTGAGCAGCAACGGAGCTTTGCCTGATTTTCGGAAGGCGAGCGGAGTGCTGGGTAGTGTATCCCAGCTGGCCCCTCTCGGGTAATAGTCAAACAGCAATTTTGGGCCCCATCAGGAAAACTGTTGCGGGGCTCACCGTCGGTATCTCCGCTTCTGGTGGGAACATTTCAGTGCACAGGAAACAGCTCGAGTGTGGGGAGCAAGACGGGATGCAACCGCCGATAACTGTTCCGGTGACCCCAGTTCAGAGCATGTTGCCTTCCTGCTTGGTGTTCGGCGGGGCGGATGGTACACAGTGATAACAGCTTGGAGTGCCAGAGCAGCAGCGGAGCCCCTGCCTGACTCAGGCAAGTTTGACAGGTGTAAAGTTTTGCAGATGGATTTAAGGCAGATAGCAGTATTTTAAGAATCCTGGGATGTGTGTGTGGATTGAGAAGCTTTAACTTTTCTTGCGCCCAGCCCAGGCCTTGAGGCGTTGTGCTGAGCTTTGCCTGGGGGTTTGGCTGAGGCCATGAGGCCGTGTGGCAGGCCAAGTGGACCAAGCAGTTCAAGGGAGTAAATTACAGCTTTGTGACCCCAGGACTCTCGGCTCCCAGCCCCGGTTTGAGGCGTTTTGCTGCGCTGTGCTTTGCCTGGTGTAGCAAGCCAAGGTAGAGTGAAGGCAGCGAGGCTGCATGGTGAGGTAGAGTTTTGGACTGCAACGGCGTGAGTTGGTGCACCACTGTAGCTGATGCAACCATTTTTCACCCCCTCATCCTCAATGCCCCCTTATACCCTGAGACTGCAGCCACCCACTATAGTCTATGATCTACAACCTACTGAGCACCACATTGACTACCACGGCAGACACAACTTTGTGCACTGGTTGAGACTGTGGACAGACTGCCAAGGTGCTCATTGTTTGAGCCACTCTTTGAAACCACTCTTTGAAACCACTCTTTTAACGCGGCAGAGATCACCTCAAGGCGGCAGGAACCGGGAGTGTATCCCCAACAAGGCGGGGGCCATCAGTGATTGTCAGTGATTGCCTTGATGCAGCAGGAGCCCCGAGTGCTCTATAACGCGGCAGGAGCCGCAGGAGCCGCCAGCAACTACCCTAACGCGGCAGGGGTCAGTGTGCGCTATCTAGTTACTGACCACAAGTGCGATTGTCAGACATTTCACTTTTCACCTCCCTCAGAGAAACGCTTGAAAAGCGCGTCGGGAGCCATCTGCCATCTGCCGTCTGCCTCAGGTGTCTGTGGGTGTGCTGTAGGGGTTCGGAGTTTTTTTTGCGTCCTTCAGAAAACGGCCAGCGGAACGCTAGGAAAACGTTTGCAGCATGACAGCAAGTAAGTGAATAAGAGGAGTGGGGTGGGAGCAGTCGTGGCCCGACATCTGGCTAGGCACGGGACCAGTAGCATTTCCACTCTTAATATCAGGCGTTAGCCTTTGGAGTTTGGAGTTTGGAGCTCGTGCTGCTATTCGTGGACTTCTAAAAATCAACTAAAAATCAAACAAATAATCACAATAACTAACCAATAAAATAACCAATAAAAGGACAACAAAAATGTGAAAAGCCGAACAATAAATACAATAAATAACATAAAATATGAGGTCAGGAAGAGACAGAATGCCCTGCCCTGCAACAAAAAGGAAAAGAAAAATGCAAGGAATGTCAGCTATCAACAACAAAGCAAAACTTGAGGGGGAAGTGCAAACATTAATATCGACAATCTTTTGCATCTTTACAAGAACAAATATTGGACTATGTAAGACTGACTTTTTATAAGATCCAGCAGGGACAATGCTCACTAAACAAGAGGGAGATAACCACTTACCCCCACCAATCACACCAACAAACAGGGGACATACAAGCAAAGGACACAAAAGGGGCATATGACATAAATGCCTTTAACAACTCAAATGACCCAAGAATATCCATGGGTTCAACCAAGTGTATGTCAAAGACAGTACCAACGAAACAACAAGATAACTCATGGGGGATCCATAACAGATCTGGAGCTAATTACATCTAGAGAACAATCCCTGCAGGCGATAGAATGTCTACAAGAGGAGCCGATAGTTCACTTTTGCAAAAAAAACAAGAGCAATTTATAAGCACTGAGGCTCTACAACCAATTGAGGTCCAGGTAAAAATTCTCGATCAAACACCAAAGCAAGCACATTATGAGAAAGCAGATCCGACTATCCAGGTACAAGAAAAAAACACACAATCTGTAATATCATCACCATTATAAAAACCGTCTAAAGGCATGAATCTGAGCCAAAGCCTCGAGACTCATGCTCCAGTACTAACAACCAAAACAGTGCCAGCAGCCGACTCAGGGACAAAATGGGACATCTTCTTCAAAACATCACAACTCACTCTGGAGGCACTAAACTACCAGTCAAACAAGTTGGATGTTCAAGTAGACCTGCTAAACATCATGGCAAATGCAATTACAGGGATTGACCAAAAATTGGCTGACCTCAACTCTTTAATCATGCAAGCACAGGCCTACGCGACCACATTAAATACGGAATGTGCCTGTTGCCCAACAATTGATGAAATCGCAACAATTCCGAAAGTCCTGACTACCCTCATTGAGAACTTAAAGACCAGGGTAACCAACGATAACAACCCTAATAATACGCGTGTGCGACCTCAGCATACCGACAAAAAAGCGGAACCAACCAAGCCCCGCGAATACACAATCAATCGATAGCTACCACAGAAAATACAAATTTTGAGCAAAAGCAAGGAGTTTTAACCCAACCGACACAGCTGAACATGACTAGAAGTATGAAGAAAAAACTAAAAAAACAAAAAAAGGCCGAAAAGACAACACAACATAGAAGAAGCTGGGGACAGCCAACATACAGCTCAAATGAACCAGTAATAACACCAAACCAGAAACAGGACCTGCAATTAAATAAAAAACTATATCCAATTTTTACAAACAGACAAAAGTAAACAAACAGTTAAGAGATGGTACTGTTACAGTGAAAAGTCAATTTGAATTAGCTACTAGAGAATAACTGATGAAAGTTGAACAATTGGCCATCAGACAAACTCAGAAGAAATCTGAACAAGAGGAGGTAGCAAAGAGGGACGCAACAGACACAATTACAATCTGCTTGGACAAAATATTTAATGAGCACCCCAAAAATAAAACTGGGGAAGGAAAGATGCAACCTCATGTGGTTATATCTAAGATTTCTGGGGAGACAATGTCCGATGCAACTAAATCACTGCATAACGCAACTCACAACAATTGCTATATGGCTGAAAGAAGAGACTGAAGACTAAGCGCCTTCCAGCCATTTTATAAATCAAAGGGCAGACATGACATCATAAATAGGGGCAACCTATTAAGGCTCCTCCAACATGTTCCATCATTGTCTAATATAACAAGTGCAGACATGGAGGGTGTTCACTTTGAGACTTTGAAACAAGGGACAAAGGGGCATATTATCAAGGGGGTTTATCTCCACTTTTTTGGCTTTAAAAGCCAAGAAAGCGGAGATAAAATTATCGCCCTATTACCTAGCTGTCGCTAACACCAGTTAGCGACAGCTAGTAGGAGATAGCGACCCTCTTGGGCCCCACTTTGCATGTCAGTGATATTTATCACTAATGACATGCAAAGTGGGCGTGCCAAGATGTTAGCGACTGGAAACAGTCGCTAACATCGCTATCTCCTATTACCAACTTTTGGAGATATTCACGCTAAGCGCGAATATCTCCAAAAGCTAACACCTGCCCTGAGCAGTTCTTAGCCATGTTATCCAATGGGAGGTGGATAACATGGCTAAGAGCATTAGCTCAGTAATGCATGAATATCGCTGACTTTTCAGCGATATTCATGCATTGCGCCCGTTTTTTATCGCATTTGCGATAAACCTTGGTAATACCAAGGTTTATCTGCGATAAAAATCACCGCAGCTCAGCGGTAAAATTTTGTCTCTAACCAAGCAATAGCGATAATTATCGCTATTGCTTGCTAATATGCCCCAAGACCCCAACAAGGAAAACACCGTAGTGACCTAGATAAATCATCACGTCGCAGAAGCTGTGCTCTTGGAAACAGAAACCTTCAAAATATCCACAACTTTTGCTTGAATTATCAAACACGATCAATGATACAAAGAAAGTAAAGGAACACCCTCGTAGCATATTGAAAGGTACCTCAAATAAACAACCAGATCAGAACTATAATAATCTAAGTATCATTGTAAGAACCCAGGAGGAAGCAACCGCACATAGAATAATAAAAGAAGAGGCACCCCAAAAACCCAATGGAGGGAGAATCTCAAGGGGAATTACAGTGATACACAGAGCTCCATTCGTCATACCTGACGTAAAAGAGTACACTGCAGACTTTTCGGGAGACCTTCGAGCAAAGTCCAGAACAAATCAGTCAATAGAGGCAAACACTGGCATACCAGGTCAAGCTAAAAAAACATACCAAAGCCTCAAACTTGCCTCTTGGAACGTGGCTGGCTTACAAAAAGCCTTTAGACAAGCAACAGCAAGAAATACATTGCTAGAGGGTGATATCTTATGCCTACAAGAAACCTGGGCAACAGAGCCGGTACACCTGAAGGGTATGCGGGATTCCATCAACTTGCTACTAAATACAACCATTACGGAAGACCATCAGGCGGGACGGCGGTTTTTTGAAACTGCGGAACGCCGTGTTGTTGATTCATCGTGATCAACACTTTAGGTTATTACCGGTCTGATATATATCATTTGGGACTACGAAAATATATACATTTCCCAGAACAGGACAAACTCGTATCCTAAGACCTTTGTATCTACATAAATAATTGCTTTTGAGCTAACGGTGTCGAGGCACACTGAGGTCTTAACGAAAGCCCAACGATTCGAGCAAAGCAATTACTTTCCTCTTAATATGAAGCGCTGTTTGGGGATTTTGGACTAACAAAGAATAAAAAGGATTGACAGAATTTTAAAACACTTTCCCCTCCCCGTGTTGGATAACATCGTGTTTGAGAACAACCATTTCGCCCTGAAGAAGTTCTGTTTTCAGAACGAAACGCGTTGGCTGGCTTTTCTTTTCCCAAAATGGAATATTAAACAAGCATTGAAAATTTACATCAAGACTCAGCATCTGTATACAAAGACAATAAGAGAGTTATCCAGTATTTCCATTTGGATTGGATTGATTTATAAAGCGGTGCTCTTCTAAAATTGGACAAAAAATTGACATTTTACCCCAGGTTTGTGTGGTGCTCTTACGACAGAGGGCATTTAGAAATAGCACGCTAAAGGTTGAAGACTAATTTGATTGGTAAACATAGGATTGGTTTTAAAGATGGTGCGTGATAACACTATCACGACCCTACCTTGCGCACAGCTGTATTCCGTATTTCCTCCTTTTCTTTATGTTTATATAAAATTAATCAGTTATTCCATGGTTGCAAGAATTACTTCATTGTTACATTTATTTTGAAACAATATTAATCAATTGTAAATCATCACTTATTAAATGCAGTTCGATTTCATTATGACGTTTATATGCATTTTAAAGTACATAAGTTGTATTCAATCATCATACAAACACTATATACATTAATCATGATTTCGACGATCGTTGATTTGATTGGCCCGATGCATTTCGGGACATTGTCCCTTCCTCAGGGGCCTCTGTAAAGAAATCATATATTCCTGTTAATCTAACATTTCGATTATCAGCAATTTATACTTTTTTATATACACGTGCCACTACTAAGTTTTGAGTTCACCTTGCTCATGTCTGTCATTGTTTAACATATTACATTCATTTGGATAGATTTTATTAGAGTCAACGTGACAATGGTTATAAATGTAGCTATGGTATTTGGCATATATACCTAACAATCAGTTAAAGAAGATCACTATGTTGTGAAATTATCTTGCACAGATTTATCCCTGGATGTACTGCGGACAAAATTGCTAGAATCTCACTCTAAAACAAGATTCTGATTTCATAAATAGTACTCATAAAGTTTGTTAAACCTATAGGAAATCGGTATTGCGCAAAAAACTCACTTGTTTAGATGAGCTACGAAAATGTGATGCTCTATATAAGGGAGTCTTCATTAAAATTCGCTCTCTGTACGAAAAGTGAGGGAGGAATAATTAGAAAACCGCTAGAGTGCCTATGGAGCACCTTGCTGCATTCACTCAATGAGACCGAGTGGTTACCTGTGCTTTGTGATGTAAAACGGCGTTTCTGTAAAAAACGAAGTTTCTGTAAAAAACGAAGAATGGGGGTGATGTAATCAAAGACCGCCAAGGTGCAAAAGAGTACTGTGCGTAATGAACTTAAATAGAGCAAAAAGCGTTTACCTGCTCTTCGTGCTGTAGAAACGATGTTTCTGTGAAAAAACGGGGAAACCCGTATTAAAATAATATATCACGCGTAAAACTCTGCCAATAATTACTGAAAGTGACTAGCCTACACAGCGTCTCGCGACATATTGGACTTACCGAAAATGCAAAGTACTCGGGCGGTAAACCTTTCCGTTGTTCAAATCTTTCCGCTCTTTACCGGAGGTGAAGTGGCTGCTAAAAGTTATCGCGAGTGTTAATGTGTGTAGAAATGCTGGCGGAATGAATGCTGGAACATAGGCATAAAAACGGGACTAAGTCCTGTTAGCAGATTGTGTCAGCCATATTGGTAATACGGCTGGAAGGTACAAAAGATATGTTTATACAAATGATGGAGTTGAATGTGTAGATATACCGACGATGTGGATACTAGAGCAATAACTAGAAGACTATCCTGAATCCTGTTTGGAAGATTAAATCAGCCATCATGAAATAGCGGCTGGAGAGTGCATGTGGAAACTGGGAATTAGACATGGAAATAGAACTAAATCCTGTTGGGAAGTTGCCTCGGCCATCTTGACGTTACAGCAGAATGGTGAAAAAATAATGAGGTTACACTCATTTTACAAAGATAACAAATGAAACAGAGTGATAATGGGATATAACTGAAATAAGAGGCTGTCTGTGTACATTTTTCTCATTGTAATTGCGAAAAACTGTTGTTAAATTTCTATGTTTAAAAAACTTAAGGAATCTTCTGCTTATGAAATTGTACATACATATTTAACAATGCTAAACTGTTTTACAGAAAACATGCAAGGTCCAGTTTGTCATTTAACCCAAAAGGTTCCATCGTTTGAAATTTCCTAATCAACATGACTTCTCTTTGAGATAACAGTATACGGCTATCTGTCCCTTCTCGTGGTTCTATCTTTTCTACAGCCATAAATCGTACTTGAGAGATATTATGTTTATTGGTTATCCAGTGGGCAGCCAAGTTTGATTTCACATTTTTGTTGCGTATCATGCTTTTGTGCTCACCTATTCTGATTTTGAGTTTTCTTTCTGTTTTGCCTATATACATTAATCCGCATGGGCATTTTATACAGTATAATACAAAATTAGAATTGCAGTCAGCTGTGAATCTCAGATTTATTTTTTCTCCTGTTCTCGGATGGGTAACAAAGTTTTGTTGCATCACATTGTTACAATGTACACAATTGTTACATTTGCGCATCCCTTTATGGTGAGCGTCGCCTGAATTTATAGAAGGTTTTAAGTGTTCTTGAAGATTGCGACTTCTCGTTTATGCAAAGATAGGTTTAGATTGAAATATATTACGGAAATCCTCGTCGTTTTGTAACAATTCCCATCTCTTTGTGATTATTTTTCTGATATTTATTGCTCTAGTGGAAAATTTAGATACAAATACACTGCGGTTAGTTGTGATTGGTTTGTTTTTGCTGATAAGTAAACTTTCTCTATTGATTGAGGAAACTCGAGTCACTGCTTTTTCTATACATGTCGAGGGATAGCCTCGCTCCTTGAATCTCTTTCTCAGTCTTTGTAAATCTTCTTCATGGGTTGCTGTTGTGGAGCAGATCCTTTTGCTTCTTAACATTTGAGAAAAAGGTAGATTTTCTTTTAGTTTAGGAGAATGAAAGCTTTGATAGAGTAGAGTATTGTTTCTATCTGTAGGTTTTACATATGTTTTGGTTGATAACTCCGTGATGTTCTTGGTTATTTTTACGTCAAGAAACGCTATTTCTGTGGTGCTGATTGCGTGCGTGAATTTGATTCTTGGATTTCTCTCATTGAGTTCTGCAATATTTTGTTCTAAAGCTGTTTGGGAATCATTAACAGGAATATATGATTTCTTTACAGAGGGAAATGCATCGGGCCAATCAAATCAACGATCATCGAAATCATGATTAATGTATATAGTGTTTGTATGATGATTGAATACAACTTATGTACTTTAAAATGCATATAAACGTCATAATGAAATCGAACTGCATTTAATATGTGATGATTTACAATTGATTAATATTGTTTCAAAATAAATGTAACAATGAAGTAATTCTTGCAACCATGGAATAACTGATTAATTTTATATAGACATAAAGAAAAGGAGGAAATACGTAATACAGCTGTGCGCAAGGTAGGGTCGTGATAGTGTTATCACGCACCATCTTTAAAATAATCTATGCACAAAGGGACTGGCAGTCCTTGATTACCGAGCAGCACGCCATAGGAGGACTATTAAGATAAAGATTTGAGTACAGAGCAAACCTAGAATAAAAGGAGTGCCAACGGCCTAACCTTATCGTAAACATAGGATTGGTGCCTTGCTTTTTGCTGATAGGTCCACTGTCCAAGGCGTTGTTGTATAAATAATCAGGCGGGATCTAGATCTATGTCAAACACGCAAAACAACTAACTGTTAGGAATATGAATACCAATTCAAACATGCTACAAGCGCTGCTAATGGAAGGAAAAAGCGACAAGGAAAACACCGTCTTGTTGCTTAAAATTAATGTATATTTAAACACACCAGGCCAATCGAAATTAAAGGTCACAAAATCCATGATTACAAAAATACAGGAAATGCTATGTACATACCGGTCACCGGCGAAAATGCTTGTGGGCGACTTCAATTTGCATCACTTAGGAACAAAACAGTGCGAAAGGAATTAACTAACTTGCGCCGAAAGAATTTTCAATAATTGTTTACTACATTATGATCTTAACTAAGCTGAGTATTTACAAAAAAGCCCAGACTCAAATAACCAAGGGAGAACCACTTCTAAGTACTGTTCCACAATTCACTATATTTTTTTATGCAACCAGCTTGCTTTCAAAATTGAAAATTTTGAAATTAAAATGGATGATACAAGTGATCATGCAATACTTTAGGTAGAACTTAACACTACTATCAAATAACAAGAAAGAATTATAACGGTCGCCCAATCAATAGGCATCGAAGAACATGACCTGGTGAGAAGAATAAAATGGAACACCCACCAGCTGACGGCTCTAAAGCATTTAAAAGAAAAACATGAACACACAGGGAACAACCCGGGTGTTGGACCTAATAGGGAAAATTGGTTAGAGTGGACAAATGACCTGAAAACATGCCTGAAGAAAGCTGAGCCCATTCCTAAGGAGAAGACCATTACAGAATCCATGGATAATAACAAAAAACTGATTGACATAACTCGTAACTTAAAAAGGGCAAAAAAGAGCGCACAAGATCGCAGGTTCGAAAAACACACGGGACAAGTGCAATGAATTGCACAAAGAACAGAAACCATTGCTTTGGAAAATGACTGACTGACTGAAGTATTTTTAAAGCGCTCGAATGCCGCGGCGTCTTGGCGCTATATTACAGAAAACAGGGTAGAGACAGTTAAGGGAGGGAGAAAAGCCAGGTCTTCAGTGATTTCCTGAAGCTCATTTTAGATTTTTGTGAACGAAGCATGAGGGGCAACGTATTCCAAAGCTTAGAGGCTTGATGGGAAAAGGATTTCCCTCCCCATCGCGCTCTCCGTATCCTGGACATGTAGACTAGGTCCTGGTTGGCAGATCTTAGAGTGCGTTGTGGCACATAACGGGGTAAGAGTTTAGCAAGGTCATCTGGTCCTTTCCCATACAGGGATTTATGTACCAGACATAGGGCCTTAAACTGGACTCTCCGTCTAACTGGGAGCCAGTGTAGTTCACGTATGGCTTTGGATGTAGGGTGGCGCTTAGGCAGATTCAGTAGAACCCTTGCTGCCGCGTTCTGAATTGCCTGTAATTTGGCCAGTTGTTTTTCTCCCATACCCAAATAAAGAGAATTACAGTAGTCCACACGGGACATCACGAGGGCTCCCATCACTGTCTTCTTTAGAGTGGGCGGTATGTAGGGTAAGATTTTTCTAAGCACCTTAATAGTATGAAAGCAGGCAGAGGTCACCTGATTAATTTATGCTGTGCAAGAGAGAGTTTTATCTAGCAGGAATCCGAAATTTCTGACCTTCTCAGCTGGGATAGGGCAGGAACCAGCCTCCGGAGGCCACCACAGTTGACTCCAGACAGATGGTTTCTGGCCGAATTTTTTCACTTCGGTCTTTTCTGTATTTAATTTTAGAAAATTCCGGCTCATCCAGTTTTTAACGTCCAGGAGGCAGTTTCTAAAACGCCCTGCAGTTGCTTCTATAGATTCGGAGATGGACACAATAATTTGAGTGTTGTCAGCGTACGACACTAACCCATGCCATGAGATTTGATTAGGGCAGCCAATGGTGTTACGTATAAATTAAACAGTGTAGGTGATAAGGCAGAGCCCTGAGGTGCACCTCCTGGGAGAGTAAACTCGTCGGATTTAAAACCATCCAGTTGCACTTGTTGTATTCTGTCAGTCAGAAAAGATGTTAGAAGGGCCAGCGCAACATCTGTAATGCCTAATGTTTTCAGTCTATTTAACAAGACCAGGTGATTAATGGTGTCGAACGCCACTGTTAGATCTAATAATATCAGGGTTGTTCTACCACCTTCATCCATAGTCCTGCGTATGTCCTCTGTTGCCATAATTAGCGCCGACTCCGTCGAGTGGCAGGGCCGAAAGCCATGCTGGGAAGAATCTAATAGGTTGTTTTGTGCTATGAATTTCATTATTTCTTGATTCATGGCTTTCTCCAGAATCTTGGCAAGTAGAGGCAGGCGTGAAATTGGTCGATAGTGTTTTGGTTCGGTCGGATCCAGAGTTTCCTTCTTAAGGATTGGGGGACCCTGATTTCATCTGCACAAGTAGGTCAGTGACCTGTGGCTCGTCCAGTAAAGGGAAATTGGAATAGGAGAGGGAAGTCGGAGGGGCAGGTTCATCCTTATCCACAGTTGTCGATGTCATAGAGATATCAGAGACATTATGACTAATGGTTATGCCTGTTGCCTGAGTATTCAGATCATCATAGACTGCCTGGACCTTGTGTTGAAAAAAGGAGGCAATATTCGTGACAAAATTTTGATCAGGGTTAAAAACTGTGTCATGGGGGTCTTTGCCAGATCAGTGACTATTTTAACCCCTTCAGTGCTGCGCGAATTTCGCTGCAGTGCTGAAGGGTCATAAATCAAATTGACTCATGACGGAAATGTTCCGTCATCAGCACCGGAGCACCGACGCTGATGACGGAACCGTTCCGTCATGAGCATGCAAGGGGTTAAATAGTTCCCTAGCATGTTAGGGGCTTCTTGGATCCTTTTTGTGAAAAAGGCTGATGTAGCCTGTGTTTTATATTCGTATAGGACCTTAGTATATTCTCGTTTATTATGTTGACTGTAGTCTGTGCGCCAAATGTGCTCGAATTTCTGACATTTAAGTTTTATTATTTTCACCTCTGCAGTGTACCATAGAGCAGTAGCGGACCGTCTTCTAGGCACTCTAGATACCACTGGGGCTAGTTCATCAACAGCATGACTAATCCAGTTGTCAAACTTCGTTGCCCCAGTATCAATGTTGCAGGAGTCGAACATTGGTGGGTCCTTAGCAAGTGAGCTCGCTAGTAAATTAGAGTCAAGCTTGTTCCAAGGACGAGTTTTTTCGGGCAGTGTAAGGCATCTTCTGTGGTTGATCAAGTTGTTAAGTTTTAGGTTGAAGAGAACAAACTTATGGTCAGACCAGGGGACTGGTTGAGACAAGATGATTTTTAGGGGGTTGTTATTTGTAAAAATTCCATCAAGGGTATGCCCTGCTGTATGTGTGGGAGTCAGAATTAGTTGATTCATGTCGAAACTAAGAAAGTTATCGATTAATGCAGTAGAGTCAGGATCATTATTAGCTTCGAGATGAAAGTTAAAATCCCCCAAAATTGTGAAGGTAGGTGAGTCCAAGGTGGATTCTAGATAAGTGTGAATAGCTTTGATAAAAGGTCCTTTTTGGCCTGGAGGTCTGTATAAGAGCAGGCCAGAGAATACCATAAGGTTATTATATTTTACTTTAAAACTCAGAGCTTCAGCCTCCAGATCGGGCTGGGAAAGACAGAATACCTTTAAGTGGGATTTGTGGATTATCTCAATTCCTCCTCCTGTTTGACCTGCTCTATTTAGGTATTCTACAGAGTAGCCATGTGGCACTGCTGCATTCCAATCAGGGCCAGAGGCGTCAGTTGCCCAGGTTTCTGTAAGGAACATTAGATCCGCGGCATGATCAATGATCAATGCCTCGATCTCATGTTTATGTTTGGGCAAAGATCTGGTATTTAGCAGGATACATTTAAGGATGCCATTTCTGATGGTGGGAGAAGGTACCATGTGCTGATAGGTATTACTGTTTGTCCAGAGCTTGTGATTTTGTGTGGGGCGACCGTTTTTGGGCGGGGTCGAGGCCTGCAGCAGGCGTGGAATAAAGAAAAGGTTTTTTTGGATTTGAAGGCCACAGACCGCGCAGCTAGGGGCCACGGAGATGTTTTCAGGGTGGAACTTTTCTGGGTGTTTACAGATGTTCCGTTCTAGATTTAACAGCTCCAGTCTGGAGTAGTGAAGTTTAGGAAATTCAGCAGGGTTTTTGGCGCTGTGCGCAGGCCCGGCGCGGATGGGCGCAGACGGGCTTGCCTTAGGCGCGCCTTTGGCGCGCCGCCGATGTGCCCGTGGCGCCCACCCGCTGCGCCGTCGGGGAGAAGTGTTCATTATATAGGATTTAGAGGAGGGTGGGAGGCAGCCAGCAACTAGAGCGCTGCCCTGGCGTCCCCCCAAGACGGCGACCGTCCCTGTTCGCAGCAGCACCTAATCGGCTGTGTGAGGGCTTAAGAGCGGCGTGGCCAGGTAAGATAAAGTGCTCAAGTGCCTAGGCAATAGTTGATGCCAAAAACAAGTATATCACACAAACTATTAAAAATTTTTAAATCGGTCATTTAAAATCAGAAACACAATATCATAAGTATTTTCTCCCTACTAACTGGTCAGACCCCGGTTTTGCGCCAATACAGGGTGACTAGCTCACTAAATCTCCATATGGACTAAATCTCCAATGGTCCATATTGCGCAACTGGCAAATTCCACACAGCCTCCTTAACGCCATTATCTCAATATATAGCAATACCTGGATCAAAGTCAAATTGGTAAACAACATTACAACAAAAGAGTGTTTTACAAATCAGGGACTAAAACAGGGATGCGTACTTGCCCCAACACTTTTTAACTTATATACAGCGGACCTGGGCAAGACGATCCAAAATGCTAACCTAGCAGTTCCAAAAAATTGTGTCAACAAAATTCAAATTCTACAATACGGCGATGACCTAGTGGTGATGGATCACACTAAAACAGGTTTACAAAGGGGCCTCAATGCTCTATGAATAATGAATTAATGATAAATCCAGAAAAGACCAAAGTATTGATTTTCGGGAGCTGTATAAAAAACACTCCTTAAATGGCATGTGGGTAAAGAGACAATAACCATCTCAAAGTTTTACAATTACCTTGGGTGTTGGTTGAACGACTCAGGCAAAGCAACTACGCATTTACATACAATGAAATCTAAGAAGGAGTCCACAATATATGCTTTGTACAAGCTACAAGAGAAAATGCAGAGCCCTACCACCATCCCAATTAGAAAGGTGTTACAATCCAAAAATAAGGGTAGTCGCGGGTTATGCCCAGCAGGCTTTCCAAGGCAAAATGAGTACAATGATGGAAAAGGCATAGTGTCTGGCGTATAAACACATATTCAAACTACCGAAATAAACCTGCAACAGCGGGATACGCCTGGAATTCAGCTTGGTGCACCAGAGTAAAGAATGCCTAAGTGTGCATGCAAAATACCACTATTTAGTACTCAAAGCGCTGGACGGGAGCTTTAAGAGCATGTTGAAACCCATTCATGATGGCTCACCCAACCCACGGCAGGCTTATCTGCAAGAAGCAGTAGAAGTTTTGGATTTGGTAATACAAAATTGGAGCCAGGCAGGCATAACCTACACTACTATTAAAAAGGCAATTAACAAACAATGTTATCAACTGTCAAGAGAGATCGATTTAGCACATTTTGAAAAGGAAGAGGCCAATCTGGGCTGATAGCAACATACATGGACCATAAATCCCAGCCTTATCTTGATCAAGCACTGGGGAGAAAGGCCCTAAAAAGCATTCAATGGGCCAAGCTTGTATCTCTCCCAATAAAAACAAAATCTGGGCTGGAAAACCTTGGAACATAAAATCAGCTGCAGAATCTGCAATTTCAAAACAGAATCATTGACACAGCTGATGTGTTGCTGCGTCAGAAGCTACTAAAGCCAAAATGGCTACATAAAAGTGTTCGAACAGCAAAAGAAGCAGTTACAGCTCTATTCTCATGCACATTACCAACTGACCTGGCCAGAATCGGGAGAAATATGGAGGATGTTCGCTCCAGACTTGACAAAGATAATGATCAAGTTAATTACATTAAAATAGACTCGCTGTGCACAAAGGAAGGGACACTTCTGTGATAATGTCTTTTTTAAACATAACTAATTTCTTAACTTTTATACTATGTCCATATTTTTTTATATGTTCTCCTATGGAAAGAAAATGGTCATAATTGTTATTGAAACACTTCCTTTCTTGTTTGTACCTTACTATATTGCAAATGGTTTTAAGTAACTGTGCAATAAATACATTTTGACTGACTGATTTTGACTGACAGGTATCAAGAAGTTTTTTCTCTTTTAGACGCAACCTGTTTTTCTTTAAGGAAAACAGGCTGCGTTCAAAAAATGATTGCTTTATTTAAAAACAATCACGGACATGGTGGTCTGCTGACCCCAGCAAGCCACCATCCCCATGATTTTAGCGATTCCCAATGGGTTGCAATTTGCAACCTATTTTATTAATATTGATGAGATAGGTTGAAATGAATTTCATACATTAGGAATAGCAATTACCTTTTTGTGATTCGCAGAAAATCACAATTAGGTAATCGCTATTTCCAGTATTGATACAAGTGGCCCAAAGGCGTTTAAAAGTATGCGAAGTCCTACTTCACATACTCATAAATGCCTGTTTGAATCAGCCCTATGTTCCTCTGGTTTTTACTGCTTCTTCGTCACTCATCTTTACTATTTTGCCTTTCCTATCCCTCAAAAAATTGAATTTCAGTAATTTTACGGCCATGTGTATAGTTTTAATTGCACAGTTGTAATGCCAGGAACCTTGGAGTTCCTTAAATCGTCAAGTGTATTTTTCTTGTTCTGTCGTTCATTACGAATGGCCCATTAATTCGGATTGGTCCAGTAAAACCGGATATTGAGTCGTTTAAAATTATCGGTCACATGCATCATTGTATGATTTTGCGATTCCTAAATTGCGAAAATTAAGGAATCGCAATTTAGGAATTGCAAAATCCTATGCATCAACAAATCCTAAAATTTTTTGGGATTTCTTATTTTTCGGTATTTGCGATTCCTTAATTGCAAATCGCAATTAAGGAATGGCATTACATTGATTCCTATGGGCCTAGAGGTCCATAGGAATCAATGCCTTTTTGCAATTAGTTTTTTTACGAATCGCAATTTGTTGATGCATTTCAAGGGTGCTGAGGGGGGTCCAAAGGACCCCCCCTGCTCCCTTGAAATGTTTTTTTATGTGCAAGTTTCACACACACATGTCCAAGGGACATGTGTGTGTGTAACATGACACTTTCAAAAATGCTTATTTGAGCATTTTTTAAAGATTTCGCAAATTAACACGAGGGTCAACCTCGTGTTAATTTGCACCTCCTATTTCAGAATTCACAATTTTGAAAACATTCATGCATTGCATTTAAGGAATCACACAAATGTGATTCCTTAAATGCAATCGCATTTTTAGGAAATGCAAAAAATTGCGTTTTTAGAAAAAATGTTTCATGCATACCAAAAAGTGATTTTGGAATCGCAAACGGCTGAATTTTCCGATTCGCACCGTTTGCGACTCCAAAATCGTTTGATGCATGTGGCCGTATGAGTTCAGTGGAAACACCACAGCTCATTGGAATTCTTGCAGGGGACCCCATCTGCTTTAAGCATGCGAAGTCTTCAGGTGGGATTCCAGGGCAAAGATACAGAGGATGCCATTATATCCATTCACTAAACAGAACTGTAACTTGGAGTGAGGGCAGAAAATAGCAGGGATTTGTACGAGTCTCTCATAATCAGGGCCCCGCTCATCTTTGATCAAGTAACAAACTTTGGTCTGTGATCAGTGCAGTGGACTTGTGATGGATTTGGTCCTTTTCGTGCCAATGTTTACTTTCAAAACACCACTTACCAGTTTCTTTTCTCTTTCAAACCTCCCGAGTTGGCCTCGTTTAAGCCAATATCAGGGACGTTTCTGAACAAGATGGTTTTATTCTGAAAGATGCGCACTCAAGTTAGAAAATAGGGCATTCCTTGCAGACTTTTGGAAAGGGAAAATTGCTTCTTTCCTCTCATTTCCTTACTTCCTTTGCTGTATGAAATGTTTTACCGTGTCTCGCTGCGGTCAGCCGAACGCTCAAGACGCCTTAAAAAGAATGGTCATTCTAAAATATATGGTTTAATTCTTACTACAAGTGTTTCTCAAAAATCACAAAATGGGCTCGTGAGTAGAAAACAATCGCGATTCAAAAGGTGTCGATTGTCTTCACCAACGTCTATAATAATAAAGACGTCTGTATTATAGATGCATTGTGTCACTTGTCACAAAAAAAATCGCTTTTACCATGTCTGTTCGAGAACTAGCAGAGAATATCAATGCCAAACGCAGAGTGGCTCTCCCAGGCTAACCGCGGTCTCCTGAGAAATCATGCAGAAATGACAGAAGGTTGTGCAAATTGATTTCAACCTCTTGTTATTTCAGAAAATTGTAAATTGTAATGAGAAAGCAATGTCGTAAAACATATTTATTCCTAAGTAATCATTTTGTTATAATGCAATGATATAATATGGGGCAGCTACTCTCTGATGGAACATGCAATATTGCTTTAATGAACATATTAACATGAGCTCGTACAATACGTGTCAGCAATCAAAAATACATTGGGTGCATTATTGAAACGTCCTCTTGAGCAATGACAGTGTGACGAGTGTCGCTTATTCTGATCGTCACACTGTCTTTTTTCTTCTGGGTGCTGTGCAGGAGAAACTGTTGTGACTGTGCTCACTAGGGGCAACTGACCCAAACAAACGAAAAATGATCCGAGTCCAGCAGCAGTAGGGTGATAAAAAAAATCGTGCCTGCAGATACGAATTTGATGGTTTCAGAGTGCGGACAGGGAAAGAAGCCTGCGCCTGGTTTGATTTAAATTGACCTGAAGCAAGAGAGTTGTGGCTAGCGCTTGGATTGATAAACCGGTGCGATGCTTTGTACGAACCTGCTCCTTTCCTAAGGAACATATACGAAGGCCTTAAATTCATAAACAAGTGGAACAATGGAGATCTTGCTGAGCCAAAATAGAGCAGATGCATCCTGGATTACCTAGAGTGCAGATTAATGGATGAAAAAGACACCCTGCTGCAATAGACAAAGCAAGAGGTACAAAAAGTACATCAAATGTGTATTTAATCGCCAAGCCGCCCTCAAGTTCCTTCATCACTGTTCTGCAGTCCTTATGGAATACATTCGAATACCCGGAGAAATTGAGGATGTCTATCCTAGTCCTTAAGTGCAAATGGGATAGTTTAAAATAAGATATTTGAGCAACATCTAGCTAGGAAGGCAAAGACCAACCTGTACCCACCCAATGGCTAATCACTTGCCAAATGTTAAGTTCATCAACACTTTGAATGATTTGTTGTGCTGAAGTGGTCCCGCCGTTATAGCTGTAACAGAATGATAATGCAAAGTCATCCACCATGTCTTGACAAGTCAGTCAGCATTATATTTATTTGTATTCATTTTATTTCATTGATAGGGGACTTGTAAAGCGCATGGCTACCATAGGCTTCCCTGTGCTAGCGGTCAGATGCTAAGTACGGGCAGGCCAGGACTTAAAGATATTGCTTGTACCTCCAGGTTGTAATCAAAAACAAGTGCTCTACGCAGGGAATGTTTCAATTTAAATGCAATTCAAAAATCTTTATTCGGATACAAGAATATATCCATAAAAGTACAGTCAAATAAAGACATGTTACATAAGAACAATCCGGTAACAGAGGGAACAAAAATAAATAGAAAAACAGCTTTAAAAAAGTTTCCAATTTAGATAGATCCTCCAATAATTCAATACATACTAAAAGATACAGGTGCAAGGCAAAGTTCATCAAAATGTTTTTTATCAAAGTTAAAATACAATTAAAAAGCCAAAGTAAAAGTAAACAGACTTCAAGAAGTGCACATTGAGTTACGAGTGCGCACTGCAACTTTCCAAAAGGATCCGACCCGAAAGGTTAACTCTTCATCTTCCAAGGCCTTCCCATATACTACCTTATAATCAATCGTAGTTATGACCCTGATACATGGTATCAAAAACCTTTTGGTATATTTTAAGTATTAACTACACATTCTTTTTAAAAATGCAGCATAAATTGCTTAAATTGGGTATTACAGGGGCATGGCAAAAGATCAAGGATGGAGTTGTACACCACAGGAAAACAAAGTGAAAATTTAATTGTATCGATCCTCAGCCGAAAAAGCAAACCCCTTTCCCAGCAACCAATGGGTTTTGGGAGATAGCTAGATAGAGCGTGGGAAGAGTTCTCAATAAGCATGTATCTAGCAACAGATGTTTTCTGGATCTCATTGTCATGTCTAGCTTTTCTATATAATGAGTATAAAGCCTTCTGGAGGGTTTTCTTACTGCCAAAATCAATGGGATTTAAAAATAAATACTCATAGTTCACTCTAGTTAAGCTTTTACAAACAGCGCCTAGCCAAGGTATTTCCATACTCCTATCACATTTTAAGCAGTCTGATATAATCTCCCTGGTAAGTTGGGCCGCAGGATTTTTCCAGACTGTGAGCCAAAATAGAGCGGGACGAGCCGTGATGTAATCTTCAATATATGGCAAATTAAGTTCACTGTGGCATGCGTACTGTGAAGAGGAGATAGGAGCTCCCAAGATTTTACGGCAAAATTTGTTCTCTTCTCCCTGGATGCTACCACAGTTAGTAAAGCCCCAAGCTTCTGGGTGGCAGTTGTAATGCATTGAAGTTTAAAGATCTTAACGATGGCTGATACGACCTCAAAATTCCTAGACTGGGGCAAGCCAGGTATTATATTAGTGGAGTTGGAAATCTTTCTCCTACCGTACGCCACATGGTCAGCCCACAGTCCGTTAGAAGCAAATACCAACCCTAAATAGGAGAAAGTGCAAGTGCTTTGTAAACAGTCTGAGTCAAAAAGAATTGAAGTGTGGCGTGGCTTAAGCGCCGAGGAGAATGGCGGCGTAGTCCCGGAGCTCCGGAGCCCAGCCTCGGTTTCTGGATGATTTTCGCAGTTTTTTTTAAGCCGGAATCCCCTCAGCTCGCACCAGCAGCCATCGGAATGTGAGGGGCACATGGTGTGTATCTTTTTCTGCACTCAGGCGGCTTCTCCACGAAGTTCGTCTGCCTTACTCGGACTTTCGCGGTAACGGCCGCCATTTTGTGCGCGCTGCGCACCTTCTCACCCGAGGAACTTTGATGCTCGTTTCTTGCTGGACACCTCGCCCGTGCCTCAGAACTTGCTCTTCCCATTGAGCGGTGAGTCTGCCACTATGTGCCTTCACGTTTTAACCCTTTCATGCCTGTTTTTCTGAAGCGCCTGTGCCTACACTCATGACCGCCATTTTGTGCAACTACCAATGACTTTCTACATGCGGTTACCTTCTGGCTGACTTCTAACATTGTTTTCACCGGTTCTGCTATGCCTGTGTCACCTAAAGGAGTTTCCCGTATCTTTTTTACTGGCACGTCTCTGAATGCTCGTTTTATGTTTTATATGCTATGCGCCATTTGTCTTCTCTGCCTGCCAACGCCAGAGACTGCCTTTCTTCTCATCACACTCGCGCTCAGCCGCGGATGTATGACGTTACAACGCATACTTTTACATCGCATGCCTTTACAACGCGGTTTTTACATCGCATACCATTACAACGCATAATGCTTTTAGGCGCTGGATAGTGATTTATTTAATTTACTATTCCAACTCCAGTCCCCGTGGATAGTAGGGAAGGTGTTGGATAGTATATTAAATACATTCCCTATCCTAGAGCGCCCCCCAGCGCTATGCGTTGTAATGGTTTGCGTTGTAAAAGTTGCGTCGTAATGGTAGTGCGTTGTAAAAGTTTCGTTGTAATGGATGTTTCCCCTCAGCCGCCTATGGAGGTTCATCACCTGCTTCTCATGGATCTGCATCGCATATCTGCTATATCTACGAGAAAGATGCTTCTTTGAAGCTCATGCTGCCGTGCACCTTTATATGAGTTATACAGCTTCCGCCTCTTGCTTTGCAATGGTGTGAGATATCCTTCTAGCGACTTCTTTTCATTTGCTCTCTCTGCATTGGTTGGTCGTGCTTGCTTCTCTACTGTATATTTCTGTCCGGCCTTGGTCGCACCACTTGCTGTATAGTGACTCTTTATGGGGAAACTCCGCAATTTAAAGCTTGCCGCGACTACCAAACTTCCTCCTGGCTCTGACTCCAACTCGCCTCTTCAGGACACTGATATATCCAACATGTCAAAGCCGGACGCCACATCTGGTGCAATCCCTAAAGCTCAAAATGGAGGGAAGATCTCCTCAACGTTGCCTACTATCAAGAGCCTCAAAAAAGATCCCCTTCACCTGACAATAGTGTCTCCCCTTCATCTTTAGACACTATTCTGGAGGAAATTCGGGCCCTTAAACCATTTATAGAGGCCACCACGAGCAACATGCAGGCTATGCAAGACAAATGGTCGACTCTGGACTCTCGGGTCTCACTACTGGAACAATCTTCAGAGGCTCTCCATTCTACCTGTTCACGATTTCCTTCTTTGGAGGCTGAGGTTCTTCTGCTCAAGAAACAAACAGAGGATTTGGAAAATAGGAACCGCAGGAATAACCTTCGCCTTTACGGACTTCCGGAACTGTCAGAAGGGTCCAATCCAACGGTCTTCTTCCCAACTTTTCTCTCAAAAATCCTTGATGTTCCTGCCCTGGCCTCCATCAACATACAGAGAGCTCACCGTCTGGGCCCTAGAGTTTCTTCCAAACCTCGAGGTGTCATCATGTTGTTCCTCCAATTTACTGACCTTCTGCAGGTGCTCTCAGCTTCCAAGGCTAAGAAACAAATCGTGTGGGAGGGCCATCGTCTTTACCTGTCGCAGGATGTTTCCAAGGCCACCGCAGACAGAAGAAAGCAATTCCTGGACCTCCGCCCTCAACTCAGACTTCTTGGTGCACGATATGGTCTCCTTCACCCTTGTCTTTTTAAGGTCACCTATAAGGACAGAACCACCACATACGAAGATCCTGCCATTCTTCGGGAGTTCCTACGTCAACAAGGCTCTGATGTTATGGACGTTTCCAGACCCCCTTGAATGGCTTTTTGTAATTCCTCCTGTTCTGTTTGCAATTGTTTCTCTCTTGTTGCCACTTGTGACGATGCTTTTTTAGTCTTCTTTCATGGTTGTCTGCACATATTGTTCTTGTGTTAACTTTTCCTCATGTTTTTATCGAGTTTTTATTCCTATTATGTACTCATCGCGTCTTCTCCTTTGTCTCTGCAGGTCCTATTGTCCCTCACCCTCTCCTGATGTACTCGTTTCTGTTTTGTACAGTATTCCCTGGATTCCCTGTTTCCCGAGTTTCGGTTCCAGCTCTGGATGGTGTCGTCGTTCCCCCTTCGGTGCTACCCCCCCCCCCCGCTTGTGTTTTTCATTTTTCGTAAGTATGATACATGATACTCAGTCGTCCGTTTTGGATGTGTACTGTCTTCTTGATCTTATCTGTCTTTGTTCTCCCTCTCTCCTTTCTCTTTCTTTCTCTCTCTTTTCTCTCTCCCTCCTTTCTGTCTCATATCTTCTTTTCTATTTATCTGATCTCCCTGTTATCTCTTGCAACTCTCTTATCTCCATTTTCTCATTTCTCTCTTTTCCTGGATTTAGTAAGCAGTTTTAAGCATTGTTGTATATTTTTCCTGTTGTCATTTCATTCCGTGTCGTTACTTGGAATGTCAAGGGTTTAAATAACCCTATCAAGTGACAACGAGTACTGACTCATCTAGCTAGACTAAACACTGATATAGCCTTTATTCAAGAATCTCATCTCACTGAGGCAGAGGCCTTAAAGGTGAAACGTTGTTGGGTGGGTCATGTTCTCTTCTCCCCTACTGACTCTAAGAAGGGTGGGACTTTAATTTTACTACACAAAAAGTTGAATGTTTCTATTGTTTCACAAGAATGTGATGACCAAGGTCGTTGGGTTTTAGTTCACTTGCTTATTGATAAGATACCGATTGTTTTATTCAATGTTTATGCCCCTCTGGTACTGATAAGCTGTTTTGGCCCTCGATTTCTACTAAGCTTTCTTCCCTTACTGAAGAATATATTATTTTTGGGAGGACTGTAATTTGGTGTTCGACCCCTTCCTCGATCGTCATTCTAAAGTCAGGTTCTCCCCTTCCAAGATGCATGCTCAATTCACTAATACTGTTTGTAATAATGCTTTGGTGGACATTTGGAGATTGTGTAACCCCGACCTTTGAGAATATAGCTTCTACTCTCCCGCTCACAACTCACAATCACGAATAGACTATCTCTTCCTCAGTAAATCCCTCACTCAACATGCTATACACTCCGACATAGGGTCTATCCTAATCTCTGATCACGCCCCGGTACTCGTAGACATTGACCTCCTTCCATTCTCGCCTCACTCTGGCAGGTGGAGGTTCAATAATTCCCTTCTTCTCGACCCTCTCTTTAGCAAAGAATTCTCTATTTTTACCACTGAATTTTTCTCACTCAACGCCATTCCTCCTACCTCTGATGTTTCAGTTTGGGACTCTTATAAGGCAGCCCCTAGAGGTTTTATCATTAATTTTGTCTCCCGTAAGAATCGTGCCAATGAGGCTAAATCCTCTTCCATACTCGCTAATATCAAAAAGTTGGAACTTGCCTTTCACTCCACGAACTCGGAATCTTCTCTTAAAGAACTTACTGCGGCCAAGGTTTCTTTTAATAAATTTACCACTGAAGCTGGTTCTAATTCACTCTTAAAATGCAATGCCCGTTACTATGGCGGCCAAAACAAGATGGGGAAACTACTCGCTAACTACCTTAAAGTCCGGAAGGAACGCATTAAAATCGAACAAATTAAATCCTCCTCTGGCGGTACTCTCTTTAAGGATAAAGACATTCTTCATGAACCTTTGACTGCTGATATTACCCTTTCTGAGGTCTTCAATGCAGTTTCTAAACTTCGAAGTGGTAAAGCTCCAGGCCCCGATGGTTTCACCATTGAATTTTATTCCCATTTTGCTTCCCTTCTTCTCCCGAAACTGCTTTCTCTCTATCACACCTTTCTGGCCTCTGGTTCCTCTAGCGGATCCTTTCAACAAGCTCTCATCTGCCTTATTCCTAAAGACGGTAAGGATCATTCTCTGTGCAAAAAATTTAGGCCTATATCATTAGTTAACACGGACTATAAAATCCTGGCCAAAATTCTAGCTCTACGACTGGACCCTATCTTGCCAGCCCTGATCGGCCCTGAACAATCCGGTTTTGTGAAGGGTCGTCTCGCTTCAGACAATTCAAGAGTATTTTTTAACATCATCAGCAAAGCTTCATCGTTAGACCTTCCGTTTGCCGCTATCTCCCTTGATGCGGAGAAGGCTTTTGACGGGATTGGGTGGGACTTCATGTTTCGCGCTCTTTCTTGGTCCGGTATACCACCTAAGTTTATCTCTCTTATCTCACTGCTGTACTCTTGCCCTCAAGCGTCGATTTTTGTCAATGGCGCAGTTTCTGATTATTTCACGCTCAGTAGGGGGGTTCGTCAGGGATGTCCTCTCTCTCCTTTATTATTTGTTCTCACCTTAGAACCCTTCCTTACCAAAATCCGACAAGATAGTTCAATCTCTGGCTTCCCCTTCGGTCCTCAACAGATTAAACTTTCGGTATACACTGACGACATTCTTCTGTACTGTTCAAACCCACTCTCTTCTCTTCCCGCCTTTCTACAACAGGTTTCCTCCTTCTCAGCCGTTTCACGTTATCGTCTCAATGTCGACAAATGTGAAATTCTCCCCTTAAACTCGTCCTGTCAGAAGCATCTCTTTGATGTCTCTGGTTTCTCTTGGCAGCCATCCAAAATTAAGTACTTGGGTGTGTGGTTTGCCCCCCTTTTACCTGACACTTTGAAATTTAACTTCGATTATATCTCCAAAAAGCTGGATTCCGCTATCACTCGCTGGCATCCACTTTTCTTATCCTGGTGGGGTCGCCTGAACTCCATCAAAATGATGCTCTCTCCCCTTCTCCTCTACACTCTCTCAATGATACCAATTCATATACCCGATTACTACTTTAAAAAAGTTGACTCTCTCCTGTTGAAATTCCTCTGGAAGGGTAAGAAGTCCCGTATTGCTCTATCCTCTTTGCGTAAAGATAAATCTCAATCAGGGTTCCGCTTCCCTGACTTCAGAACCTACCATCGGGCTTTTTCTCTCAAACAGTCGGCTGGGTGGCTCTCTACAGACCTACCTTTTTATCCTCCCCTCTGGCTTTCACTTGAGGCTTCCTTTCTTTCTCCCTTTGAGTTTCGTGACTATCTCTCTTTTACTTCCTCTTTGACTCGTTTTCGGTTTCCCGTTCTCTCTCACTCTCGCAAGCTTCTGTTTCCATTTCTCTCCTCCTCTTATCCATTCTCTTCCTCGACGCATGATCAACCTATCTGGCATAACAAATCACTCTTGCTACACAACTGTACTTTCTTCTGGAAGTCCTGGCATTCCCGCGGTATCCGCTGGATCTCTCAACTACTTTCTCACAATGTCCCTCTACCTTTCTCAGCTCTCAAGTCTCAATTTTCCTTGCCTGCTAGCTCACGATCTCAATATGATGCTCTTTATCCCATCCTCGTCTCATACCTTGCATCTCTGCCAGATTCTCAATCCATCCCCCTTTCTCACCGTCCCATAGCCTCAGTTCTGGACTCTTCCCCCTCGGCTTCCTTTTTATACCGCTCACTTCAAGTTCCCATAGACAGAACCAAGACGAAGGTCGAATTGGCCTGGGAGCAGGACTTTTCCTCAGTTTGGCCTCTTGCCCTTTGGGACAAAATCTGGACTAAGATATATAGGACCTCTAGAGCTGCCAACACGACCCAAACTCTTTTCTTTCTCTATAATCTCTCTCTCTTTACTCCCACAACGCTGTCCTCTTTCTCAGTGGATACCCCTTCCACTTGCTGGTCTTGCCCATGCCCTGTAGCAACTCTTTTTCATATGCTTTTCGAATGTCCCTCCACTCTCCATTTTTGGAATCTGGTTTGGTTACATCTTCAAAAGATTTTCCATTTCTCCACTCCCTTCTCACCTACTCACGTTTTTCTGGGCTCCCTATCTCCCGCACTTCCCCAAGGACCCTCTCACTACCATCTCATGGATCTCTTTCTGGCTGTTGCCTTCCACCACATCACTTCTAACTGGAAGCAGGCCTCCTCCATTTCCTTTAAGTCGTGGTGGAATGCAATCTGTTTTCATCATAGACTAGATACTAACTTTGTCTCCCCTATCTCGCTGGCCATAAAAAGAGACCTTCTCTGGCTTCCATTGTCTGACTACCTCTCCTCCACCTCCCCCTCTTCCATTACCTTTGATGCTCATTCTCTCGAGGTCCGCAAACCACCCTGAATTATATAGTCCCTTACAGTGTCCGAATATTGATTTATGCGATTTATGTTTTCTTTTTTCTGCTTACTTTTCATATTTTTGAGATAATGCTTGTTTTATTGCTTTGCTTTTTTATCCAATGTTATGATTCCCCTTTTTCTCCCTCCCCCCCTCCCCCTCTTTTTGATGATATTTGATTGCCTCTCCTTTGATTGTTCTTTTCATTTTCCTGTTTCTTCATGGTCCCCCGATTCCATGATTTCTTCCTTTGTACTTCATATATTTCAATAAACTCAAACTTTAAAAAAAAAAACAATTGAAGTGTTAAAATACTTCTTCAACCCACACGCCATTAAAAAGGATTTTTTAAAATTGGTGCATAGGTCCAAATTAGCCATAAAATCAACAAAGCTCCACACCAAAATGAGTAGAACCTTTGGGGTGCGGCCCATTAGCACCGCATCATCAGCATACAGTAGGGAGGGGAGTTTGTTGCCATTAATGCTAGGGACATCATGGGTGAGTGTTACCAATGTCTCATACAGATCGTTAATGTAAAGGATAAAAAGAAGAGGAGCCAGGACAGAACCCTGCCTGACCCCTCTACAGACCTTAGAATCTTTTGATACCTCACCACCCCTAATAATATGCACCTGGGCATGCAGGTCTTTATGTAAATAAGCTAAAAAGTGTACAAGGGACTCGTCCAAGCCATAATTTAAAAGGATAGTCCAAAGCCATGACCTGTTGACAAATTCGAAGGCCGAGGTAAAATCCATGAAAGTATATAGATGATTTTTTAGCTAACGTGTATTTACCAATGATCAGATTGAGGTTGAGACACTGCTAAATGGTGATAATTCACTTCTAAACTCCAACTGACAAGGATGTAGAATCTGGTCTTCCTCGTCCCACAACCTAATCTTATTGTACAGGACCCTCCCCAAGTTTTTCAGCGTATTGTCGATCAGGGAGATCGGCCTATAACAGCTTGGATTGGAATGATCACCCTTTTTATAAATTGGCACAATAATACTGGTGGACCATGTGTTAGGTATGGTGGAAACTGTTAAATGATTAAAAACATTCAGTAGTAAGGGCACCCAAAAATCTGATTGGTTTTTAAGAAGGTCGATGGGCAAACTGTCAGGGCCTGGGGCTTTGCAGCCCAGACTCTGTTTGATAGCCTCCTCTACTTCTGACAAATTAATCGAAACCCTAGTGGTAACTGCATACTCATAAGGGGCTATAGCTGAGACTGGTGCTGAATAAATCTTAGAAAAATGCCCTTCCCATGTCTCGCTGGTAATATTACAGCTGATTGGAGTCAGAGCGGGTCCTAAAGACCCCATATCTTTAACGGCCAACCAGAAATCCTTCCCATTTTTATTGTAACCGCGCGGGCGAGATTGTTCCAATACATCCTAACTATTTCCTCCATTCTGATCGAAATAGCTACTTTATAGCATTGTCTGAGTGTTTTAATAAGGGTTATATTATTAGGTTTTTTAACAAATGCCCTTCGAAGAGCTCTGTTGGCTGCGGAACACTCAGTATTGAACCAACTAGGGCCAAGATATGTTTCCTTGATGGGCCTAGATAACAAGGTTTTAATGCCCACACATAGCTGCGTAAAAGCAGCGACTGCCGCAGAATTAAGTTACTTAAAAGACAGACAGGTGTTAATTAATTCCGGATATGTTCTTACCATCTTACCAAATAAGACTTTATTATCTATACCACACCAGACCAGTCCAAGGTTGTCAGTGGAGAGGGACATATCCCTTGCACCACACTCTTTGCCATAGATCAGCCTGGGGGCAAGACTCAAAGTTAGGTTAATGGGGTTATGATCCACATGGACAATACGAACAACCTCATCTTGTAGCACACATTTTTCTAACAAGGAGGAGATATAAATACAATTGACGGTGGAGGCCAAACCCCTGCCTCTGTACGTAGGTTCTATATTGTTAGCTCTTTTAGATACTGTAGCAAGCTGCCTCACGTCCAAAAGATTATTAGTGCTTATATAATGTAATAGTTGGGCCCCCCTATTAAATATTAGAACCTACTGGTAGGGTAAATAGCAGAATAAATTCCGCTGAGTAGCTTAACATTGAAGACACCCCCTAGACAAATTCCTATAGAGATAGTGACACTATCTGAAACTGAAACCCCCGGTTTATAAATTATGGCCTGGAATTTATAATTTTTCGTGTCAAGGACCCTTGCACTACCACCTGCTGTGATGTTAATCCAAATTGAAAGACCTCCTGTCAGTCGACCAGAATTTGGGATAGGGACGACAGTATTAAAACATTCAAACACCTCCAGGAATAACTCCTGTATGGCCTATGTCTCCTGAAACATTAAAATATCCTGTTTTTGGACTAGCTCCAACCAATCAGGTAAGTTCATTTTGAAAGGCATACCCGCAACATTTCAGCTTAATATTTTCAAGCTGGGATCAGCATCGAGCACAATTGGAGTACCAAGTTCACAAGGTGGGGACAAAGTTGTTAAGGGAGCTGACTCAGGAGATACTAATGGTACTAGTGGTGGAGACAGTCAATCTTGACTATCCAAACCAGACAGTGGCAAGAACCTATTGTGTAGAAAGACGGAGGGGGCGGCAGGCTGCTGGGGGTAAATGTAACACCTTCCTACTCCTGTTAGGGCTTAACATGCGTGTATTGTCAGGACAACCCTCACATAATATACTACCTCCTGGGATAACACTGGTCTGGGCTACCATAGATGTGCTGGTAGTGGAAATAAGCTGGGGCACGTTTTTAACAAATAAACTTTCTACACCACCATTGTTAAAGGTGCTATTTTCTGTGCCACTAAACTCAAACATGAAACACTCCTTAACTTTGTTACAAACACCACAAGAATCCAAAGATGGAATAGGTTTGGGTACAAAGGAGAGAGAGTTAGGATTAGAATTGTGCACATTGTTAAATGGCGCATTTAGGGCTGTCCTCCTAGGTTCAGGAAGCTCGGTAGAATTATCCTAGGTGCTTGAATTCGTACCTAGTAACTCAGCCTTGGCCAGTCGTTCCCTCAAAGAAGCAAAGTGGCTATCAAGTAGATTTTTTACACACTCAAAGACAGTATCGACTATGCGATTGATTGTGACTTCTCCGTAACTACAACTCTTACCGGAAAACAGGCCGGTTTCAGTCTGAGTACTAATAGAATGACAAAGTTCGATAGTTGGAGGGTGCACAGAAGCAGCGACAGTCTTGGGGGTTGGAGAAGCGCGTATCCATGAACTCAAGGCAGTGCAAGATGCACTAGGATGATTAGGTTGCTACCTCTTGACGCTAATGAGTTTAGCAGGCTTTCTTTTGCATTTCGCCCCAATAGTAGCCTCAGGCGCCGCCGGGGGTCCCAGAGGGATCGAGTTTTGCGAGGGAGCGTCAATTATAACACCATTGCTGGGAGCATCGAGGGAAGCCTCATAATTAATGCTAGTGCCATTGGATAAAGAAACATTTGAATTGGTACCCATCAAGCTACTGGGAGGAGGGAGTGCCCCATGAGGGAGAGACGCCTCTCGTCAATTAGATCTCGTTGGACACAATACTAACAGCCCTTTCCAGCATGCTATCAATGCTTGTAGCGACAGGCCTCGGTGGTGGCTGCCCCCCTCACTTTTCCATGATTACGTCACAGCTGTTAAGCCAATAAATGCGCTCTCACTTCAAAAGTTTTGCAGAACACCAGCGAAAGAGGAGTGGCCCAGCCCAGTCTCCTCCGGGCTCTGACGGGCACAGACGGGCCCACCTGCGCATGTCCCATGCTGCGGGAGGTGGGCGGAGCTTAAATTGCAACTCCGGGCGCAAATGCCGTGTCACGGTTGCGTCAGGGCAGCTGCGAGGTGAAGTACAGCGAGTGGCAACCTGTGGAGCCGTCCCCCTCACGACATTTTGGCTGCAGGCAGTAGGTAGAAGCCGTTCCCCTCATGGCAGTGATCCCGGTCTTGTTATGCCTCCAAGCTAGATGTTTCAAAGCAAGGAAAATAAATGACCCTGCTGTGCAAGGAGTGTAAAGAAGAGTCGTCCCATGTAGGAAAATGTGTGTGGGAAGGCTTGCTCTTCATACGATGGGTCTCCTGGGTCACAGTTCTGGAAGCGCAGTGCTGAGCGGGCCATTGTTCAAAGATTTCTGACTGCGGAGCCAGTTGAAGTTCCACTACTGGAAATCTGTTAGTTCCCTTGAATCTAAATGACATGGGAAACCATGCTTTGTTATACATTTTATAAAGTACATCGAATTCCAGGAACGGTGCCTGGAACCATGACAATCTTTAATGGATAACCAAATTGGTCAGCTTCTCTCTGGCACCATACAAAGGCTCATGCATTAGACATAACTTTGTATCCTCAAAGTTAAAATTACACTTGTGATGAATGCTTCTTTCCAAAATGGAGCTCTCCTTTATACTTAATACCTGTCAACATCACAACTCTTAGAAACTCATTGTAAGTCCCATTGATTTGGGTTATTTATGGGACAATCTACCTTGTCTCAGTAGATTCTTGGATTAAGAGGTTATGAAAAAGTTTCAACAATATGATAAATTGAACTATAACATTCAGATTCATATATTAATCCACTTAGGAGTACTAATTACACCATGGGTAACACATAGAGTAATCCATCCAACCCTGTATGAACACATCAATGACATCCAAATATCTCCTGAACTCTCCACAGTCTATGGAAAATCTGGGGAAAAACTTGCTAGGGTGGAAAGTTTGGAGTCACTTTAGATTGGATCTGATTCTCTCTGATTTCCTCAAGTGGAGTACAGTAGTTCCAATTGGTGTAGTGGAGTCTTGCACATGATGATGCCATGTGGAGCACTAAATGCGTTGTTCCTTTCCTGTCTCACTAAAGGCGTTGTTCCTTTCCTGTCTCCTCTCTTCTGCATTCTGTAATGTTGTACATGGTGAACTGAATGTAGGCTTCCCTGTTTTCAGTTTCTATTTCTGTTGAATTGTGGTGATGTTATTTAAGTGCTGTCCAATGTTTTAAAGCATTTTGAAAATCAATGGCCATCAGTCTTTATTCTTTTTTGCTCCATATATAATCATGAGGGTTGTGATTCCAGGGCTTATAAAATTCATTTTCACTTCCTACCCTCGTTTATTTCTAATGTAAATTATGTCTACATTCTTTCATGCTCCCATCGCCCTTTGGTATAGCCGTTCATTGAATTTGCTTTTTCTAGTAACTTTACATTATTTCTTTTAACTTCCCAGTACATAAATCCCTCATCGAGTTTTCAAGGTATTAATATTCAAGTATACCAGAAAACAAGTAAATCTTGGGTATCTAGCTAAGCCGGGTAAAATATAAATTATGATGGCATAATTCAAGTAATTTTTGGAATTCCACTTTATGTTTGTTATGAAAAATTCCTGAAATTACACCATTTTGGCAGTTTGTGTAATTATGCAACATTCACAGTTAAATTTTGCTCTGAACTCCCCATTTTCAGTAACATTTTTACCACAAATACACAGGAACAACAGAATGTGAGCAATTGTTGTTCACAGTGCTTTTGTATATTGCACTATATTTTTATAGCAAAATGCATTTTGGTATCAAAACTTACCATGAGTAGGCATTTTTCATTAAAACATATCACTAAATGATGGATTTGCATTTTGCGTAATTTAGCCTTCATTTCATGTACTTATGCAAAAGCAATTACCCACATTTTGGAGCCACTATATATAAAACACCTTCTTGCAGCTCTGTTCTTCTGACAACAGACAAATATGATATACATACATACATACATACATACATACATACATACATACATGTATATATATATATCCACAGCAACTCCTCCACCCACGAAGAAGCAGAGGCCACAACGGGGAAACTGTTGAAAGCTCTTTATTGATGTAAGGCATGATGCATTTCGGCCAGGGATTGGCCTTCTTCAGATGCTATCAGGTGTTTCAGGAGACCAAATCGGCAGAAAAGAATGAACAAACAGAACGCTGCCAATATTATATACTAAGGTCCTACAAGAGGATCCTTGGATTCAAAAGTGGGTGACAACAATTAGCATCAGAGCCAGATACACATAAGAACTTTTTGGATTTCTTTATTTATCAACCATTTTATCCCCAAAAAAATTGAATTTCAAGATTATTTGTTTGGAATGAAAAGACATTACATATATTAAAATATATACAATTTCAATGAAAATTAAGGTCCCACACACACCGCACACATCAGAACTCAATTCACAGCCATATCCTTTCCACTATCTATCATTCAAACTTTCTTTCACAGATCCACAAACCACAATCACAATGGTACATCAATGCCTATAAGTGCAATCAAGATGGACAATACTACATTGACAAAAGGGAAAAACGGGGCAGGAAAAGGATGGAAAAAGTCATCTAAAACAGATGGAATCCTGCCACCAGCAGGAACTACGCCAACGCGCGTTTCGGTGTAAGGCCCAGGCAGGCCGCACCTTCGTCAGGGCGAAGTACGGCTTAGTTCACAGAAGATAGAAGGCAAGGAAAATAAAATTTCACTTACCCAATACACAACTTTATAAGCACCACCGACTGGTGGAAGGTGGGATAGGCTTAAACACTGGGTCCTGTTTCAAACATTCAATAGGGGGCCAGGGATGCCAAGGTTTCCAGGGTTTCTTTAAAACAAACTCATATCATCTGCATATTTGAAAAAGAGGAAACAGGAAAAGAAAGCTGTCATAAGACTTTTGTGCTCCCTACTAAGGAGGGTCAGAAGGATGAACACAACCACACTGAATTCAGGATATACCTGTCGGCGATCTAGATGAGAACGGGGCCTAAATGGGCCTCCAGAGTTTCAAGGAAGTGCCCGCAGGTAGTTTTAAAAGTCAACAAAGTTATCTCATAAAAACGGACCTAGGAGGAATGAAACAAAGATGAACAATTACATTTCACCATTGCGTTCTAAACTTCACCAACCCCTGGTGTTTAGGATACAGGGGAATTCATTCCCAAGCTAGGAGGCCAAATTTCATAGTTCTGTAGGCGTCAGGTTCAAGACGAACATTGTGACTAGCACAGGCGTCACGCTCAAGTCTAGCAGTGAAGCGGGCATTTATACCATGGGAAATGGATACAGTATCTGTCGGGGCTTAATCAATGGTCTGGTTCCTGGATCAAGAGCTACAGCGGGCGGGAAACAATACTCCAAACATTAGATAAACAGAGTTGTTGTAAGCAGGGGGAATATACACGGCGTACACTCTACCTTAAAAGCGGCAGCTATCAAGAATAGGATATGTAGTAGCGGTTCAGAGCAGCTTAGCATATGAATACAATTGATGTAATCAATAAGAAGCTGGATCTTCCTTGTTTATTAAGCAAGTTACTTTATTAAATTAAGATGATAGATAATAAGATATAGTGATAACCCCATCAGGAGCAGCTGTCCTGCTGCTCAGCCCTCACCCAACTGACATTCACAACACACTAACATTCCATTCATCCAACATTCCACATCACATGCAATCAAGCTGAGCAGCAGGAAGATATAAGATACAACAACAATCTTCTCAAAGTCAGGACCGGGTGATCTAGAGACAAGACAAAAAAGGCTTTAACAAAATGGAGGGGAACATCCTTTACAACGCAACTTTTACAACGCACTACCATTACAACGCATGCCATTACAACGCAGATATTATTACAACGCATGCTATTACATCGTAAGTATGTTTTAAGGTAAGTTTAAATGTATATAATTTTAATTAATACTCTTGTATTTAATAATAATGTGTAATGAGAATATTTTAAAATATTTATATTAATAATATTTTATTTTATAAATACTCAAATATTACATTGACAAAGAGTATTAAAATATAAATTATTAATATTTTATGAAAAATTAATACTCCAGTATTTAATATAAAAAAGAAAATTTTAATTATAATAAAATTGTAATTAGTAATATTTATTTAACATTAATACTGATTTTAATTTAAATTGAAAAGGAAATTTTTAATAAAAAAATATTATCAATTAATAAACAATTACTAATTAAATTATAAATATAAATTAATAATATTTAAAAAAAAATAATACTCAAGTATTAAATTTAAAAATAAAAATTGTAATTATAATTAATTTATAATTGGTAATATTTATTTTACATTAATACTGATTTTAATTTAAAAAAAGGTTTAGATTTTTATTAAAAAAATAATATAAATTAAAAAACAATTAATAATTAAATTATGAGTAATGAGAAAATGTATAATTTTAAAATGAAAGATTTATGTTTAAATATAGAAATTTAAATCAGAAATAATACTTTAGTAAAGATTAAATTAGGAGTAATGACTAAAAGAAAAAATAATTATTTATTTAAAGTAAATAAAAAAATTTAAAATGTTATAATTTATTATATTTAGTAATATTATGGATTTAGAAAACGAATTATTAAAAAATATTTATAAATATTATAACATATGTAAAATGTATAATATATTAAAAAATAATAATTTAATTCTGATGAGTGAAATATATTTATAAAAAATAGTAGAAATAATATTATATGAAAATTACAAGTATGAGAATTAAGTATAATAGAAAATAACCATTTCTATATTGTTGTGTTGTTACTATTATATGTTTTAATATTAATGAAAGAAATTTTCCCACGCTTTTCCATTGTATTCAATTGAGAGTTTTGTCCTTTATTTATTTCCATAGTTGAACTTTAGAGACCCGCGGAACTACTTTGCAAGCTCTAAAAAAAGGTACCTGGAACAAGTTTTGGAAGGAAATGGCATTAGTACAGATGTAAGTAGCATTTCTCATTTATTTATATATATTAATATTTTTTTTATTTTTTTTAATAATAATTACATTAAAGAAAACATTGACTTGATATTTTTTGTATATAATTTTTAATTGAAAAAATAATGTACATAAACAATATATTTATTTAACATTGATCTATTTTTAAAAAAAATGTTAATCTTGTAAATTAATATTATAAAATAAATTTAATTAAAATATACATAAATAAATAACAGTAGTCCTTTTTTCATCTTTGTAGCTCTAGATGACGTCATCGCGTAAACGTGTATTCAAGCGGCCATTTTGAAGAGCGTCGAAGCTGGAAGCAGCAGGAAGCTGATCTGCGCTAAGGTAGGAAACTTTTTTAACTTATTTTAAAAGAAAATAATGTAAAATAAAATATATATATTGTAAAGAAAGCATAAGGAGAGGTTGCAAATGTAAATATATTGTTTACGATGTTATTTCAGCATGTCGCCTGTCATTAAAATATAGTATGCCTATGTCAGGACGCTGTAAATATTAGTAAATGTAAAAAATAGATGTAATTATGTTTTGAATAATTAATAGAAAATGGTACATCATAAAAGTAGACTTTTAATTCTTTAGTAAAATTAATATTGTGAAATGCATTGGAAATATAAATCTGAAAGTGCAGGAAACACATGTACTGTGAAAAACGGAAGATCGCTTTTCACATTTGGCGAGTTTTGTGAAATTTTGGATTACTTTGGTGGGAATGTTGATAGAATTTTAATATATTTGAAAAATAAATCGTATTGCTTTTTTGAATCTAGAAGATATTGCTGTAAGGTCAGATCCGAAAAAGTACTAAGTTGTTTCTCATAATGATAGGAGGTCATAATAAAAAATAATATGTTTAGAAAATATTATTCTTTATAAGATAGAGTGACAATGCTTTAAGATATTGTGCATGTTGTTTTACTTTTTGAACGCATCCGGAAAAAGAAAAACGTTGAAAAATGATTTTAACGGATTATGGATTTTTGGGACTTTGGATTGCTATCTCGAAACATATGGTCAAAAGGAATAGCCATATGTAAAACGTGATTTTTGAATTGTTTCCAGGATGCAGTGGTGAAAGTAATGGATTTTGTGGTCTATGGTTTACAATTAGGATGTTTATGGAATTTAGAAATGTTTGCAAATGATTTTGGAAAGAATATGGAAATTGTGGAGTATGGATGATTTCCGAAATGTTCTTTAATTTTGTAAACCAGAGAACATTGGTTTCAATAGATTGTTGATTTCGTTGACTTTGAAATAATTTCAGACAGGAGAAAAAAAAATGTGTATTTCGTGCACTTTTGATTTTATAAAAGATGCATCTGGTTCTTTGCAAATTTTTAGGATTATTTTCGTATAATTATGATTTTTTGGGATTTTAGATTTGAAAAAATTTAGGTTTGATATTTGGGTTTGGCCTCCAAATGGGTAACTATTGGAGAAACAAGAGGAAGAAAAAAAAATAGAAGATAACTAAAGTTAAGGTGACCCGACTTTAAAAATGTTAAAAAATAATTTGGAAAAATATAAAAGCCAATTGAATGTAAACTTTAATTTAATTTATGTAAAAGCAGGAAAGTTAGGTTTAGATTAAAGTTAGAAATGTAGTATGTTAGCAACATTATCAAGGTAGTCTAAAGCCACACACAACGAAAACTGTTGTAGAATAGCCAATAGTCTCTCAGACATTTCCTTAGATTTTGTGGGAAATGCGTGGGTTTAGACTACCAGTTAATGTTTGTGAAATTCTCAATTCTTGAAAACTTTGCTCCTTCTTCAAAGTTTCAAAAATAATAGCTGAGTAGTACTCGTCTACACTTTCAGGAGGGACAAAACAAAGAGCAGTTCGTTTTTTTAATTCAAACTGTAATTTGCTATCAGATGAGTACTCTGCAACCAGGGATGTTTTTTGTAATTTACGCCAGAATGCCTGGGAAAAATGGTAAAAACATCCCTGAATTTGGGTATCCGTGTACGTTTTAGTGATCACATTGATCATAGCCAATTCAAAATCAATAATTATCTTCCTAGGACTTTTATTGGATGTTTTGCTTTTAATCACTGATAAAAACTCAGTGTAGGTTGCAATTTCACTATTTTCTAACTTAACAAGGTTGCGGGGTGTACTAAAGATAAGAATACGTTTATGAGGGTTTTGGTTGTCGTGCAAGAGGAAAGGTTCATTAGAAAAAGAAATAGTGAGTTCATAAGGAATTTGAAGGTCAGAAAAAGTATGTGGAGTTGAAGTTTGAGTATTACTTGCCTGCTTTTGTCTCTGTATAATTCTTCTCAAATTAGGTATAATAGGCATATTACTAGCAACTTGACTGGGGACATGCTGTGCAACCTCTCTTAATATTGATCCAGTAGTCTCATTGGAGGTGCATGCAATTTCTTTCATTTCGTTTAAAGTTTTCCTTACTTCAATCTCCATTGCAGAGGCAGAGTGGTTATGTTCTGTTGTTTTAATAATGATATCATCATGAGTAACCGCTCTGCGCTGCAATGGGATGAGTAGTATTGCACGCACCTCCAATGTCTACGTGGTTCACTTATCCTTTCTTTACAATATATATATATCCAGAATGTTTTAATAAACAGTTTCCTTTTCTGGATTTAATATATGTTGCAGTTTCCTGAGTTGACATTTTCTGTAAAAAAAAGAGATTTTTCTTAGTATGTGTATTTTAAAAAGTTATAAAATTACTACACTATTCAACACTTTCTCTACTGCTGCACCTTCCAGGAGTTAGAATAGTAAATCTTGCCCCAACACTATCCCACTCTTTCCCTACTGCATCACCTTCCTGGAGTTAGAATATTAAATCCTGCTGCTACACTATCCTACACTTTCCCTACTGCAGCATCTTCCTGAAGTTAGAATTCTAAATATTGCCCCTACACTATCCCACAATTTCCATACTGCAGCACCTTTCTGGAGTTAGATTAGTAAATCTTGTCCCAACACTATCACAGTCTTTCCCTACTGCATCACCTTCCTGGAGTTAGAATAGTAAATTTTGCCACCACACTATCCTACTCTTTTCCTACTGCATCACCTTCCTGGAGTTAGAACAGAAAATCCTGCCCCTACACTATCCCACACTTTCAGTACTGCATCACCCTCCTGGAGTTAGAATAGAAAATCCTGCCTCTACACTATCCCACACTTTCCCTACTGCTTCACCTTCCTGGAGTTAAAATACTACATTCTGTCCCATCTGTATCTCACACACTCCCTAAAGCAGCATCTTTTAAGAGTAATAATACTAAAGTACTGTCATTTTATCAGTTTTATTGCTTGGAATTTTCATTTGAATTACCTTTAGAGTCTGGTGTGTTTTCCTTGTTTGGTTCTGAGATTCCCTTGGATTTGATTTTCTTTTGTTCTTTGAAGAGTTCTTAGAGATTCTGCAAACAGAGAAAAGTATAAATATGTATTGTTTTGTTTAAATGTTTTATGAAAAATGGAAAATGTATACATTTCTGTTCAAAAGCTGCATTTTTCTAAAATTCAGCCCCTTCACTATCCAACACTTTCCATACTGCCACACTTTCATGGAGTTACAATAGTAAATCCTGCCCCTACACTATCCCACAGTTTCCCTACTGCAGCACCTTCCAGGAGTTAGAATAGTAAATCTTGCCCCTACACTATCCAACACTTTCCCTACTGCAGCACCTTTCTGGAGATAGAATAGTAAATCTTGCCCCTACACTATCCCATAATTTCCCTACTGCAGCACCTTCCTGGAGATAGAATAGTAAATGTTGTTCCTACACTATCCCACACTTTCCCTACTGCATCACCTTCCTGGAGTTAGAATAGAAAATCCTGCCCCTACACTATCCCACACTTTCCCTACTGCATCACCTTCCTGGAGTTAGAATAGGAAATCCTGCCCCTACACTATCCCACACTTTCCATACAGCAGCATCTTTTTAGAGTAATAATACTAAAGTACTGTCATTTTTTCAGTCTCATTGCTTGGAATTTTCATTTCAATTACCTTCAGAGTCTGGTGTGTTTTTCTGGTTTGGTTTTGAGACTCCTTTGGTTTTGACTTTGTTTTGTTCTTTGACGAGATTTTTCAGATTCTGCAAAGAGAGAGAAAAGTATGTTTATGTTTATGTTTATGTAAATATGTTTTTTAATATATGTTTTCTAAAAAAAGGAAAATGTCTGCATTTTTGTGCAAAAGCTTTAATTGTGTTAAATCCTGCCCCTTCACTATCCCACATTTTCCATACTGCAGTAGCTTCCTGGAGTTAGCATAGTAAATTCTGCCATTACACTATCCCACACTTTCCCTACTGCCATACCTTCCTGGATATAGAATAGTAATTCTTGCCCCTACACTATCCTACACTTTCCCTACTGCAGAACCTTCCTGGAGTTAGAATAGTAAATCCTGCCCTTACACTATCCCACATTTTCCCTACTGCTTCAGCTTTCTGGAGTTAGAATAGTAAATCTTGCCCCTACACTATCCTACACTTTCCCTACTGCATCACCTTCCTGGAGTTAGAATAGAAAATCCTGCCCCTACACTACCCCACACTTTCCCTACTGCATCACCTTCCTGGAGTTACAATAGTGATTCCAGCCCCTACACTATCCCACACTTTCCCTTCCGCAGCATCTTTTTTGAGTAATAATACTGAAGTACTGTTATTTTGAAATAATTTACCTCTTTAAAAAGTTGTGCTTTTTTACACAGACGAAAGTCCTCGTTATTTTCTTACTTGATTATTTTTCTGTTAAAATGATAATAAATGTGTGTATTAGAAGTAGTTCTCGTTTTTTAGGTAATTTGCGAATTGACCCCAAAAACATTTACAAACAGTACCTTTTCATTTTATTTTAAAAGGAGTGTCGTTCCTTTCTCAAAATCCAGTTTATGATTGTTATCCTCGCTAATCTTTCAGTTGTGCTGTTTTAAAAAATAATTTATATTTATTAAATTTGTTAAAAAATATTTATATATTGGTTTACATCACACTCTATTCGTTTCTATTTTAATATCTTTAAAAAAAGTAGTAAGGTAAAATATATTTTGGATTTTAAAAGGTTTACTTTCTGTGACCATTATTTTACTAATAGCTTTATGCTGTAAATTAAATAAATGTCGAAAAATATAGATAAATATGTATATGTACTTACATATTTTATGTACGTTTTTTTAGCCCTTTTGAAAATCGTTTGTCTATTCCGGAAAGTTAGTAATATCTGTAAAATATATTTTAAAAAGTATTACTAATAATACTGATTTTTATTCCTTTTATTTTGCAATTGCTGTTATTTGTTTCTACACTTACTTGTGGGTCGGAAAATATTTCTGTTTGAATCAATTCAGGTTGCAGCTTGGTGAGTCGGTCAGAGGGACAGATTTTGGCGTCTGGTCACTCTGGGAGTTGATAATCAACTGTTTTCAAAATGGTGTCTTGCTCGTATTTATAACTTTTTCTTAGTGACATTATAATTTTTGAGAAATACAGCGTTTTTATGTGCATTTTAAATCATTTAATTTTCTGTGGAAACTTACAATTTAAAATGTTGTTATAAAAAAGTGTTATTTTAACTTTCACGTTCCGTTTTGGCATCCACTTTGTAAATCGTGTTGTGGTGTTATTTTCATGAAAACAGTAGTAGGACAATTACTTCTTGTAGACTTTTTAAAATGGCGACTTTTCGAATGAAATCTGTTTGTAATTACCAATAGTTATGTTAATAATCTGCTACTTGTATTGGTTATGTTTTTTTTAATTAATATAATTTTGCTTAAAAAGAATTTTGTTTGTAATTCCGCAAGTACTTTTTTAAAATACGCGAGTATTAATTTAAATACTCGAGTATTAATTTGAAAAACTTTGCCTTTCGTTATATTTGCGTTCAGTTTCTACCCACATTTTAATACACTTCCCCACCCAAAACCCCTATTTTCCCTGCATCCCGTGCCAGGGTTTATTTTACAAATGGAAAAAAAAAAATTCTTTTTTTATGCGTTGTAAAAAAAATGCGTTGTAAAGTTTGGCGTTGTAAAGGTACCTGCGTTGTAAAAAATGCGTTGTAAAAGCATGCCTTGTAATAGTATGCGTTGTAACGTCATACATCCCAAAATGGAGCATACCGCTGGCGGCTCCAGAAAGGAGTTTTAAAGCAATAGGGGCAAATGATCTAACTGGGTCTAAGCGTTATCGAGGCGGTACAGATTCACTTACCAGGATAGAATAAAATGACGCGGTCAATATGGGTTCTGTCACAAGCTTCGACAGCTCTCTTTTCAGGCAAGCCAGTGAACAGCCGTTCTCCCCGCATCATTTTTAAATCTCCAGTCTGTGGAGAACACCCATCAAATAGCGTATGGGAATCAGACTAACGATAGAAAACGGACTGACTCAAAAATAGCTAGAATTCTAAACTGGCGGCCATCTTAAGAAGGTGTTTGTCTCAGTAACAATAGGTCAGGGCCAATGAATAGCAATGATAGTTCCGTTCCGTTCCAAACCGCAGGATGCGATTGGGAAAAAGGAAACAAATCTTTACAGATCACGGTTACAAATAGACTGACCGGATCATTCGTATCTCGATAGCTAACAGGCCAAAGGCAAAAGCCATTTATCTGGGTACAAACTCCAGAGACCTAGTCCCACAGAAATGGAGGCCACAAGGTCGAAGGTGGTGTCGCACCGTACTCAAAGGCCCAGGTCATAGCGTTCACTGGGGGTAAACAGTTACTACAGATCGTTTTACACATGTTAAGATGGTCCACATGTGGCACATCTGCCCCGAGGATTATACGAAGGCATAAGATCGGGGGCATTCCCCAAAGGAAACCAGAGGAACGGGCCCTATTAGGATTGTCCAGAAGGGGCACATTAGTCCAAGGTGTTATAAGATGGCATTGGACCAAGGGCACTCCTCATTGAGGCCTTTTTTGACTGAATTAAAAAAAAAGATCCAAAAGACCACTCTCTTTTTGCGGAGGGTCGTGGTGTCCACTCCTTGTTTGGCCTGGATTTTTTCGAGAATGAACCAACAGAAGTCATCTGCGGCGTACCACAAGGATCTTCTCTCAGCCCGACCCTCTTCAACGTCTACATGAGCCCCCTCGCAGCCATCGCACGCCAACACAACCTCAACATCATCTCCTACGCCGACGACACCCAGCTGATCCTCTCCCTCACCAACGATCCCACCACCGCCAGAGCCAACCTACACGAAGGGATGAATGACGTCGCCGACTGGATGAGAAACAGCCGTCTCAAACTGAACTCAGACAAGACGGAAGTCCTCATCCTGGGATCATCACCCTCCACCTGGGACGACTCCTGGTAGCCCCCGGCCCTGGACACCGCCCCCAAGCCTACAGACCACGCACGCAACCTGGGCTTCATCCTGGACTCCTCCCTCTCCATGACCAGACAAGTCAACGCCGTCTCCTCATCGTGCTTCAACACCCTGCGCATGCTCCGTAAGATCTTCAGATGGATCCCCACTGAAACCAGGAAGACCGTCACCCAGGCACTCGTCACCAGCCGACTGGACTACGGGAACGCCCTCTATGCCGGAACTACAGTCAAACTCCAGAGAAGACTCCAACGAATCCAGAATGCCTCCGCACGACTCATCCTGGACATCCCCCGACACAGCCACATCACCGGACACCTGAGAAAACTGCACTGGCTCCCCGTCAGCAAGAGAATCACGTTCAGACTCCTCACCCATGCACACAAGGCCCTACACGACCTGGGACCCAAGTACCTCAACGACCGAATGACCTTCTACACGCCCACGCGCCAGCTACGATCTACCAGCCACGCACTCGCCACCGTACCTCGCATCCGCAGAACCACCGCCGGAGGAAGATCCTTCTCCTACCTGGCAGCCAAGACTTGGAACTCCCTCCCCACTCACCTTCGACGCACCCAAGACCATCTCTCCTTCAGGAAGCAACTCAAGACCTGGCTGTTCGAGCAGTAACACACCCCATCCCCCAGCGCCTTGAGACCCTCCCGGGTGAGTAGCGCGCTATATAAATGCAGTGATTGATTGATTGATTGACCTTAGTCCCATTTCAGAGTGTTTGTTCTCTAGCCAGTGTGACACAATGGGAGCAGAGACTTTCTTATTTCTGATGTTAGACTTATGCTCTCCAACCCTCAGGCGACATTCTCGTCCTGTTTCTCCCACGTACGGTAAATTGCACGGACATAGAATCACATAGATTAAATTGCCTGTACGGCAATTAGTCAGTCTCTTATTCCGTGCCACAGAGATGGTACGATCAGTAGTGGTGACGGTGTTGCCGACAACCGCATGGGGACATGCCTGACAATTACCACATCGGTGGTTTCCAAAGATGGGATTCATATTAGTAATAGCCGTTTGCGGACTTGTAGGTAAATCCTGCATCTTGCCTCTCACAAGATGGTTTTTAAGTTTTTATTTCTTTTGAAGGCAAAGATGGGCCTACGTAGGGGGGTTCGGTCATCTTCCAAATTAAGGAGGTGCCAGCTAGAGTTAATAATTTGTCTGACCTTGTGATCCAGGTTTGAATGTCGGGTAATGCATACTAGTTGGTCTAAGGATTCTTTTTCTTTTTGTTGGAACATGCACTTCTGATTCAAGTATCTCGCTCGTTTGAACGAATCAGTTTGGTGGGGTATCCTCGGTGTATAAGGTTTTCTTTCAAGATATCCGATTGTGTTAGAAAATCTCTAATGTCAGTGCAGTTTCTCCTAATTCGGAGAACCTGGCTGTAGGGTATACTGTCCCTTTGACATCGTGGGTGGAAACTACCATATTGTAACAGCGTATTCCTCGCTGTTGGATTTGTGTATAAAGATACCTTCAGTTCTTGGTCCCGGTGTTCCACCCAGATGTCAAGAAACTCGATTTTGACATTACTCGCGTGAAGGGTGAAATGGATATTAGGATCGGCTGCGTTGAGCCACAAGACAAACTCATTTATAGAGTCATGGTCCCCCTTCCATATAAAGAAAATGTTGTCGATAAAGCGAGACAATATTTTGACATTTTCATGGAAGGGGGCCATTTCGTTGTAGATGTTGATTCTCTCAAACTCTCCCACATATAGGCAGGCAAAACTGGGGGCACAACTGGCCCCCATGCTGACTCCTCGTGTCTGTTTGAACAGGGTGTTATTAAATTCAAAATAATTTTTGTACAAAACCACCTCCAGACATTGAAGAATGAACTCGGCATTGACGATTTCAGGTCTCGATGCCAGAACTTTCTCTATGGTTTTGTATGCTACACTGTGAGGGATGTTGGAATATAAAGATTCCACATCCAAGGTTACTAGTAGCTCTCGATATTCAAGATAAGTGGTACCCTCAATTTTGCCGATAAAGTGGCCAATATCCTTAACATAGGATTCTAATTCACTCACCAGGGGTTTGAGAAACCGGTCTATATATTTAGACAGGGGCTCAGTAGCTGCCCCAATGGTGGAAACTATGGGCCTAAGGGGGGGGGGGGGTCCGTGCTGTTTTTATGCGTTTTAGGAACCCCATAGATTATAGGCATTCGAGTGAAGCTGGGAGTTAAGAATTCTGCCTCTTTTTCACAGATGAGGCCCATTCCACATGCTATTTTGACACGAGAAAGAATAACGTTGTTTGAGAGTATTCTCAGGATTATGAATGATTTTCTGGTAATGACCAGAGGAGGAGAGTAAGCTGTTCATTTTATCCGTGTAATTGGAGGTATCGAAGATGACAATTCCTCCTCCTTTATCATATGGTTTAATCGTAAGGCTTTTATCTTCCTTCAAATTTTTGAGGACATTTTCTTCTTGTCTGGGTAGGTTGGGGAGTGGTACGGGGACATATTTGATCAATTTATCAATTTTCCTGGTAACTACCTTCTCAAAAATGTTCACCTCCGGGCCCACCATCTCTATAGTGGGATTAAACAAAGAGGGAGGTCTTAGTCCTGATCTATTCTCATGATCTGGGATGGAAGTGCGATCAGAGAAAAAAAATGTAAACACATTTTTCTGAAAAACAAGTGTAGATCCTTGGTGAATTCAAACTTGTCAAAATTAGCAGATGGAACGAACGATAGACCTCTAGTCAAGAGATTGGAGGAACTAGGGTCAATCTCTTTTTGATACAAGTTAAAAACTGGTATACCCTTTATGTTCTCCAATACTGGTGATGTCGTGTTTGTACATACATCTGAGGTTGGCCTTGACCCGGATGGTAATTCCTCGCTTGAGGGGTCCGCGTTCTTGGGTGGGGATTGCTCCGGCGGTTCCCTAAAAAAACGGTTTTGAGAAGTATTTATCTTGAATGATCAAGGTCTATTTGGGCGACTGGAATTGTATTCTTGGTCAAAATGGGGATCATACTCCTCCTGCCCGTCCCCCTCCGAGTCGGTAGTATGGGAGAAGGTGGTTACCCTCTTGCTGCCCCATCTGGGGGCTTGATTACGTTGATTAACTTCATCCGAATTAGTATATAAAATCCAGTGGAGAGGTAAGGGTAGGCTCGCTCCTTGCAGAAAATTCTCCCGTTTTTAAATAGACCTGCCACTGTCCCATTGAATAAGGACTGCCACACCCCCTCCTTAGATGTCTGCACACTATTTGCTGCTCGTGGGAACTGCAAATCCCAGAGTTCAGTGTCCAGATAAGTGCTGCATGGGGTGAAACCATGTGGATCGGCAAAGTGCAGGAAAAACCGGCATGATTAAAATTCAATATCCTGTGAATTAAAATCTCAGCACTTCCTCCAGTCCCCTAACGTTTCAGCCCCCCAGAACCAAAAGTCCACCGGGCAGGGGTCGAAGGGACAATGCAATTCGATCCTCCGTGCAGTCACGGACCGCACTGCAGCCACCCTGGTTTACTAGGCGTTGAGAGGCGGGCACCGGGCTAATCCAATACCTTGGAAATGACGAACAGACTGCCGAGACAGAACCCAGAACAGCCCAGGCCAACTTGATGAAACGGGGCATCATTAGCGTGACTCTGGGTGACGCGCAAAATATCCACATCATCTCCTCCACCCACGAAGAAGCAGAAGCCACAACTGAGAAACTGTTGGAAGCTCTTTATTGATGTAAGGCACGATGCATTTCGGTCAGGGATTGGCCTTCTTCAGATGCCATCAGGTGTTTCAGAAGACCAATTCACCCATTTTTAAATAGACCTGCCACTGTCCCATTAAATAAGGACTGCCACACCCCCTCCTTAGATGTCTGCTCACTATTTGCTGCTCATGGGAACTGCGAATCCCAGAGTTCAGTGTCCAGGTAAGTGCTGCATGGGGTGAAACCATGTGGATCGGCAAAGTGCAGGAAAAACCGGCGTGATTAAAATTCAATATCCCGTGAATTAAAATCTCAGCGCTTCCTCCAGTCCCCTAACGTTTCAACCCCCAGAACCAAAAGTCCACCGGGCAGGGGTCGAAGGGACAATGCAATTCGATCCTCTGTGCAGTCACGGACCACACTGCAGCCGCCCTGGTTTCCTAGGCATTGAGAGGCTGGCACCGGGCTAATCCAATACCTTGGAAATGACGAACAGACTGTCGAGACAGAGCCCAGAACAGCCCGGGCCAACTTGATGAAACGGGGCTTCTGTAGCGCGACTCTGGGTGACGCGCAAAATATCCACATCAACTCCTCCACCCACGAAAAAGCAGAAGCCACAACCGGGAAACTGTTGGAAGCTCTTTATTGATGTAAGGCATGATGCATTTCGGCCAGGGATTGGCCTTCTTCAGATGCCATCAGGTGTTTCAGGAGACCAATTCACCCTTTTTTAAATAGACCTGCCACTGGCCCATTGAATAAGGACTTCCAAACCCCCTCCTTAGATGTCTGCTCACTATTTGCTGCTCGTGGGAACTGCAAATTCCAGAGTTCCGTGTCCAGGTAGGTGCTGCATGGGGTGAAACCATGTGGATCGGCAAAGTGCAGGAAAAACCGACGTGATTAAAAGTCAATATCCCGTGTATTAAAATCTCAGCGCTTCCTCTGGTCCCCTAACGTTTCAGCCCCCCAGAACAAAAAGTCCACCAGGCAGGGGTCGAAGGGACAATGCAATTCGATCCTCCATGCAGTCACGGACTGCACTGCAGCCGTCCTGGTTTCCTAGGCGTTGAGAGGCGGGCATCGGGCTAATCCAATACCTTGGAAATGACGAACAGACTGCCGAGACAGAACCCAGAACAGCCCGGGCCAACTTGATGAAACGGGGCTTCTGTAGCGCGGCTCTCGGTGACGCGCAAAATATCCACAGCAACTCCTCCACCCACGAAGAAGCAGAAGCCACAACAGGGAAACTGTTGGAAGCTCTTTATTGATGTAAGGCATGATGCATTTCGGCTATATATATATATATATATATATATATATATATATATATATATATATACACTGTAAAAACCGAAGGTTACAGGTATGTTATAGTTAGGGTCAGATTTCACTTGTAGAAAACCAAAGAAATTCAGCAGTTATAGTTAGCTAAGCTAACTATAACGTATGCCCCCGCAATGCACTGCTTATGACCTCACATATTACATCACTCATGACATGGTCAGTGACAAGACTGAGGACATCTCAAATGACATCACTAATGCGATCACTGATGAAACCATCCAGTAAGTGTAAGTATTTTGTAAGAGTTTAAGTTTGTTAAACATATATACTGAGCAACAACCAAAGATAAGAAGTATACTAGGTGTACTACTAATGAGTGACACTATGGTCAGGGTCTGGTGGCTCAGTGGACTAACACATCCCCTGCAGTGGTCTGTGTTCGACCTCATGGTTACAGGTTAAAATCATGGCAGGTTCACTCAGCCTTTAATCCATCTGAAGTTAATGAAATGAGTACCATTGAGATAGGTAACAATAAACATCTGTTATTTAGCACCAAGAGATCTGACGGGGTAAAAGTGCCCTTTACAAACACAGATGTTATGTTAAGTTACTTTTAAAATATATCATGTGAGTGGCTGTGTGATTGTATGTATCCTTAAGCATATCAGTGTGGGAGTGGCTGTATAGGTCTTTAAGTGGTTGTGTAGGCAGCTGTGTGAAAGAGTGAGATGCTGTGTGAGTGGCTTTATTGGTAAGTGAGTGGGTGTGTCAGTGGATGTCTGGGTGGGTGAGGGATGGTGTAAGTGGCTCTATCAGTGTGTATGGTGTGTATAGTGACTGTATGGGTGAGTAAGTGGGTGTCTGCATGAGTAAGTGACTGGGTGTGTAAATGGTTGTGTGGGTGAGTGTGTGGCTGTTTGAATAGATCTGTGTCATGTAACTTTGTGTATAAGTGACTGTATGGGATAGTGAGTATCTGCGTGAATGGCTGCATTGGTGTGTACAGGAATGTGTGAGTGTTTGTATGGATGGGTGAATGAGTATCTTAGTAGTTGTGTGAGTGAGTGTATGAGGGCTTCAACAGGAGAGTAAGCAGCTGTTTTGAGACGCTGATTTGATGAGTGAGTGGGTATGTGACTTTATACGTAAATAAGTGGATGTGTACGTAGCTGTATTTGTGAGGTACGTGTCTGGTTGGATGGGTGAGTAGCTGGTTGTGTGAGTGGCTATATGGGTGAGTGAATGGTTGTGTAAGGGGGTGTATGAGTGAGGGAGTGGATGTGTGAGTGGCTCTATAAAGGCCTGAGTGGGTGTGTGAGTAATGTATCGGTCTGTGAAGGGGTCTCTTAGTGGTTGTACGGGTGTGTGATTGGGCATGCAAGAGATTATATAAGGTTTTATAAGGGTGTGAGAAGGTGTGTGAGTGGCTCTGTGGATGATGCCATCAGTGATGTAATCAGTCATGTCAATGACCATGTCATGAGTCATGTTTTATGTGAGGTCATAAGCAGAGCATTGCGAGGGCGTAAGTTATATGGCATCAGTGATGTAATTTGAGATGTCATCAGTGATGCCCTGACCATGTCCTTAGTGATCTAATATGTGAGGTCATAAGCAGTGCATTGTGGGGCGCCAGTTTTAGTTAGCTCAGCTATCTATAATTGCTGAATTTCTCTGGTTTTGTATGAGTGAAATCTGATCCTAACTATAATGACCCTGTAACCGTTGTTTTTTTCAATGAATTTCTAAGTTCTTTGAAAATTCTATTTGCTAACTATAACTTCTCTGTAACATTTGTTTTTTTCAATGAATTTCTAAGGTTTTTAAATGCTAATTCCTATCTATAATGTCCCTGTAACCTTTGTTTTTTTCAGTGAATTTCAATGGTTTTTTAATTAGTAGTCGTGTTTGCAGAGTGGTGGAGAAAGTGGGCTGGGCCTCCGATCAGCTCTCAGGAATCCCACTGCATTCGACTTACAGGATGTACCAGGAGGACTTCTTGGCCCCCAAGGTCCCACAGGAGTAAAGTGGACTTCATCCCCCAACCAGAAGTCTACCAAAAGCCGCATTTGCAGAGTGGTGGAGAAAAGGGACGTGGTCTGTGAGGGCCACTTTACAATCCCTCTGTGTTGGACGTATTGGAGATAAAAATAAGGGTAGCGTCCCCCCAACGACATGCTTGGGGGGCAACTACCCCTCCTGTTAACTCCAGTAAGTACAACACAGTGGGTTTTCTGATAGATGTATGGTAGCCACACTTCATTTCTCCACCACTCTGCAAACGCACCTCCTGGTGCACTAGTAATTGAGGAAAAAGTCCCTTTGGCGCTTGGGGGTCCTTGGGGGCTTCCTGCCACCTCCAGTAACACCCACACAGCTGGATTGCTGAGAGGTTGTCAGAGGCCACACCCTCTTTTTCCACCACTCTGGAAATGTGATCCAGCAGCGTACCAACAACAGATACTCCAATACCATATACTCACCTGGGACCATAAACATGCTTACAATTGAGTAAACCGCTGGAGTCAAAGTTTATGATTTTCAACACTTCCTGATTGATTATTTCTTACTGTATACCAATCTTTCACTGATCAAAAAGTTCTTTCATTCGGTCGATGGACCATTAGTTGAACTGGTTTATGGTGAAAATGTACTTACTGCTAACTTTTATACCTTAAAGTGAATACCCACAGACTCAGGTAAGTTTTAATTCTTTATCTAAATTAATTGCATGTGAACCACAACCACTGTCACCCATAGGAGAGAAGGTTCAATTAATCAAATCATCAACACATACTTCAGACTTGCTATGACTTATGTTTAGAAAGGAGAGGACAGAAAGAAAGAACATCTGCAAATTCATGAATTTATAGTTACCCAGGATAGTGTCAAGACCAACCCCCTGGCCAAACTGCTGGTAGGGGTCCCCTGGGATAGTTCAGGTGACAAAGATTTCAGGACAGGATTCAGGACAGGATAGATGACCTCTAACACCGACAAACACTTCTCACCCCTCTCTGACACTCTCTCCTTCCTCAAGATTCTTCCACTATATTCTTTCTAACCTAAGATTAGAAGTTAAGATAATAGGTTCTGCATTTGATTCTTCATTCGCATCTCTCACTACTCTGACAGCATCCCGAGCTCCTCAGGATTCAGCAAAATCTCCTTTTTAAGTAACTAAAAAAACCATTAATTATACCTTTTCTTTCCTCATGTACCACCCACTAATGTTTAGCCTTGGCTTGTATTCAGGTTTGTAGTCATCGTTCCGAGTTCACTCTCAATAGGCATGCCCAGATGAACAATTCAATCACATGGCTCTGCTTACTTCTGTCATACTCGAGTGGCCCAAATGCGCACTAATAATAAAGTCGTAAAGACAGATGTTACTTTAAAAAATAAATGATTTCACGGTATACCAACCATCTCTACTCTAACCCCTTCTACTTATTAATACTTTCCCCACATTAGTATTAGTTATATAGCTCGATTTTGTTTCAGCTACGCAGGTGCCATGCATGCAAGACTTCAAGACTCCATATTAGTGGCTTTTGCTCAATGCCAAGAATTTCCCTCTAAGCAACAGCTCGTCATATTACGTAGATGCAGTTGACGCATGCACAATAAAGATTTCCCTGTTAAAGTGGTTTTATTAGGTTGTTCAAAGGGTTATCGTTAGGAAACACATACGCATGCTTCTCAAACTCTCGGTTTTATGTGGTGTGCATTCGTTTTACACAATAAGTTATTAATAACATGTTAGGGAGTTAAATGAGAGGATTGCTTCCGAGCAAGTCTCTTTCCACGAGTCCTTTCTACATCAAAATGCTCCTCCTGACGCACTACTAGTTGGGGGATATAGTCCACTTTAGTCCTGAGGCCCTCATGAGTAAAGTGGAATTCATTCCCCAACCAGAAGCACACCGGGAGGTATGTTTGTTGAGTGATGGAGAAAGGGGGCATGGCCTTCAAGTCTTCTCAGCAATACCGCTCTCTGGGACTACCTGGAGGTAACAAGAGGGCTTGCTGGCCTCCAAAGACCCTCAGCATTTAGGGGTTTCATTCCCCAACCACCATTGCACCAGGAGGTGCATTTGCAGAGTGGTGGGGAAGGGGGCGTGGAACCCGGCAACTTGCGGAGTCTTTGTTTTTTCAGAAACCTTTTTTTAGGAAAGGGGGTTGCATAGCCCCCCTTCCCTCAGCTAATTTCAGCCCTGGCGACCCCATTTCCGGGATCTGGCTGTTTCCTTTAAAAAAAAAAATAATTAACATAAAGGAAGGGAGGCCACGGGCCCCCCTTCCCGGGGAAAACTTTGGCCCCTGGGACCCCATCTCCTTTTTTTGTTTATTCAGCTTGAAATAGACATCACCATATACACAAACAAACACGACATTTCTTAACAAAGATAATAAGAACAAAATAAATTAGGCCAACAAAGAAGAGGGGGAAGAAAAAACAGCACAATCGAAATCAAAGCATTGTAGAAGGAATAAGAGTAAAACATAAGGTACAGTTAGGCCCAGCCCATGATTAACTAGTCTCGGAGCCAGTCCACCAAAGGAGCCCAAATCTCCTGGCCCAGCTCCCGCCGCCTTCTTCCCCTCCTCTGAAAGACGGCAGATTCTAAATTATAATGTGCCAAAATCCTCGCTCTCCAATTTATAAATGTAGGGGAATCCTGACTAATCCACTCTGATGTTGTGCAAAGCAGCACTAATGACATAGCAATAAACAGAAGAGCAGATGCATGTCTTGTTCTATGGCAAAAACCATCACTGTCTCAGCCAAATATAACTAGCTCTAGAGATAATACAGTAGAAATATTAAAACTAGAGTTGAGAAACAGTTTCACATCATGTAAAAATAAAGCAAGTTTAGGGCAAGAAAAGAACATATGTACATCATTGGCAGCCACCAGGCCACATCTCGGACAACAGTTGCCCCCTCTACTTCCCCATTTAGCAATTTTGGCCGGGGTGGAGTAAAGACGAAATAATGCCATGTAACATTGGGATCATAAGCTACCTGATATTAACACGCTACTTGATAATTCACCAGGCCACCAGGCCACATCTCGCACAACAGTTGCCCCCTCTACTTCCCCATTTAGCAATTTTGGCCGGGGTGTAGTAAAGACCAAATAATGCCATGTAACATTGGGATCATAAGCTCCCTGATATTAACACGCTACTTGATAATTCTAGAGCCTGAGAGATGTCCAACCCGGTCTTACCCAGCTTTAACTTCCACTTAGCATTCTGGGAGGAGAGGTCGTCAGGAAGACCAGAAAGCAAATGCTGATAAATTGACCCTATTTTTGACCGCTTCAAAATCAATTCCATTAACGTATTCATATTAAACAAAATTGTAGCTTGAACCTTCATACGGGAGGTGCAGCCACTTGGCCGCTCTTCGTGGTTGGTGATATCTCCAAAGAAACCTATTGCAACACCTTTCCGCCCTAGCAAGACTGTATTGGGAAAATTCTAACGGAATAGTTCTAAACAAATATAAGAACTTTGGCAAGACCAGCATTTTAAGGACATACCCCCTGCCATACAAGGACAGATGCAGATTATCTAGTCTTACCAAAGTAGAGTTAACAGAGTCAATAATGGGCAGGATGTTCAGATCTGCAATGTTATCGACAGCAGCGGTAATTTTAACCCCAAGGTATACCGCACTTGACACAACTGGCACTTCAGAGGGACCCATAGCTGTTGATTGGATAACCTGCGTCTTGGTAACTTTAAGTTTATAGCCAGAGAGCTGACCATATTGTTTTTCTAGGTATTCAATAGCCGGAAAAGCTGAGGCTACATTGCTAGTCAAGACTATGATGTCGTCGGCATACGCCAACAACTTATACTCTGATGTATTGACCCTAACTGGAAGTATGTCCCTAGAGCTTCCGATTTTGCTTAAAAAAGGGTCAATATATAGAGCAAACAGCAAGGGGGAGCAGGGGCAGCCCTGCCTTGTGCCCCTACCAATGCTGAAAGGTCTAGATACTAAACCTGAAACTGAAATTGTTGCCTCTGGGGCGATATAGAGTGATTAAACCTCTTTGGAAAACTCAGAACTAAGCCCCTTCCACTGAAGGACTGCCCATAAAAACCCCCAAGTGACCCTGTCAAACGCCTTTTCGGCATCCAACAGGATCGCTCCCAGGGGAGATTTTCTAACTTGGGCCCAGTCCAAGAGTGTGATTACACGGCGAACATGGTCAGCTGTGTCCCGCCCTGGGATGAAGACATGCTGTTGCAATGAGACTAAAGGAGAAATCACCGAGGCCAGTCTGGTTGCTAAGATTTTGGCATAGATCTTACTGTCTGTGTTAATTAAAGATATCGAACGGAACGATGAAGTGTCCAGTTTGCCTTTCTTTTAATGAGAATAATTGTAGTTTGGCGCCATGAGTTAGGTATACAACCATGTTGGGCCTCACGTCGTACATTTAAAAATTCATGCCTAATCACAGATCGGAACCGACTATAAAATTCCAAAGGAATAAGGTCAGGGCCGGCCACTTTGCTGTTAGCCAATGAGTAATCACCAGTTCGACCTCTTCCCATTCTATAGGGGCAGAAAGAGCTTCATTCTGCTCCCCAGTAACACAAGAAGTGTTAAGACCCAGAAGAACGGCCCCAATTTCAAAATCAAAATCCAGATCCCTGACTTCCTATGTATACAGAGAACTATAAAACTGACGAAAAACCTCCATGACCCCCTCCGATGTGTCCTGGATAAAGCCTTGAGGGTCTTCAATCTTAGTAATAGAATTAGCCAGCCCTCTCTATTGGAGTTGCTTGGCCAAGTACCTACCTGATCTCTGCCCAAATTCAAACATCGTGGAGCGGAACTGCAGATATTTTGCGGCACGGTCCTGGCCAAAAAACTCCAACAAAGAGGCCCTAACCTTAGCAACCTGTGCCTGACTTTGAGAAATATTACGGCCCTCCTTAATTGAACATACTAGTTGAACCTCTGCAACTCCCAATTCCTCAATCCGCCAGTTGATTTGATCTCGAATAGATAGCTGCCAAAAGGATGAGAAGCTCTTCGTTTCTCCCCGAACCGCCGCCTTTAGTGTGTCCCAAATGATAGAGCAGGGAGCAGTATCTCTATTAAAGCCCAAGAATTCTAAAATCCAATTACTCATATGATCAATATATGCTTGCTCTAATAGTAACTTCCTCTCGAATGTCCAAGCCCTAGGGGGTTGTGTAATATGTACCAAAGGGCAATCTATAATCAGCGGATTGTGGTCTGACAAAATCCTAGGCGGGACTGAAATGAGAGTGCCATCAACCAATTGCTCTGACACAAAACAATAATCTAGGCAGACCATTTTATTGTGAGGTGCAGAAAAATATGTATAGCCATCAAGATATTTATTATGGTGAAACCTAAGATCCGCCAAGCAATGTTCTTGGACCAGTGCTTGGAGTGCCCTAAAAACTCTAAGTTTCTTACCAACATAATTCTGGCCCCCAGCTAAATTAAAATTAGCAGGCAAGTTAATATTAAGGTCCCCGCAAAAACAAATAGGACGGGGCCAGAGGGCCAATTCTACATTTAGATGATGCAGAGCTGCAGGATCGTCCAAATTTGAGGCATATACAGTACAGAATGTTAAGGATATGCCGTTAATTAACAACTCAGAGATTACCCATCTCCCGCTACTATCTTGGATGGTTTTCCTACACGAGCCTGCTCCAGGTCTTAATAAAATTGCAACCCCTCTGATCATGGAGGTCTGGCGAGAGCACCCAGCCAGATCAAATCCAGGAATTTTCAAACAATTGCGATTGCCCCAGGGAACATGAGTTTCCTGCAAACACAATATATCCAAACAAAAAGCCTGAACAACCCTGGAAAACAATGCACTTTTCTTGCCATTGTTCAGCTCACAAATATTCCAAGAACCTCTACGGATTTTACCCTGCGCCATTGAAAAAAAGGCAAAAGAACCTAAAGAAACCTAGTATGGTTAATGCAGACAAAGCAACAAAAAACAACAGAGCAGCATTATACCCCCCGGAAGCTGAGAGCGTCCTACTGATAGTAATATTGACCAATAAGTCATAATTGCAATGTATATTCAAGCTTTTTTATTGTTTTTTCTTCCCTACTCACCCCCCTCCACCACCACCACCCCCCAGCCCCCCAACCCACCTTCCTGAGCCAAGCCCACCCTAAACCAACCACCCCAAAAACAACTGACCCCACCACCACCTACATAGGGCACCAGTACCTAGGTCCTTATTATGGAGGAGCTTCCCCAAAGCACAAGATCCCCCGATGACCACACCACTATAGTCATTTGGAAGAGTACGTTCTTTAGGAGAAAAGAGGAAGAACAGAAAGGCAAAAAAAATAAAAAAAGAGTATATGGAAAACATTGTACACAATCCTCTAAGCTCCAAAACCGCACCCCCTACCCCTTACCACTTTTGGCCATTAGAAACCTGGGAAAAAAAGGGAAGTCTGAGCATAGCAGGCAATGCACTACCCAAAGTGAATTCAGAAATTCTTTGGCCTGGATCTCAGAGGTAAAAAATCGGGTCTGGTCCTAAGCAATACAATTTAATTTGGATGGAAAGAGTAAAAAAGCCTGGGCCCCTTTTGACTGAAATGGTGCTATTAGCTGGTGGAGCTGCCACCTCCGCTCAACAGTAGCAAGGCACAGGTCAGGCCTTATAAAAAAACTGGCAACCTTTGTCAGACCATTTCCTGTCCTGGCGTGCCAAGTCATAAATCCTTTCTCTGGCCAAAAAATTATTAAAGCTAATGAGGATAGCACGAGGCTTGTCAACAGTATGGTCTTGTCGTTTCTTTACTTTGAACGGAAAGCGATGGGCCCGCTGGATCTCAAACTCCCAATCCCATTGTTTGACCTCTGGGAATGCTTCTGTAAATAGCTTGGTAATAAACTGCCTGACGTCCGATCCCTTGACCCCCTCCGGAACTTCTAGGACTCTCAGGTTATTGCGCCGGGCTCTGTTTTCTAGGTCCGTGAGCTTCCATACAATGTCTTCCCTTTGGGCCTTAATTGAATCTGTAATACCCTTTTGGGTGGCCATATCGTCTTCAAGAGTAGAAATCCTCTCTTCTGCCTCCCCAATTCTAGAGGCGATGTCTGAGCAGGTCTTGGCCAGTCTCCGGATAGCATTCTGCTCCCTACGGCAGGACCCTTGGGTGCGAACACTTTCTTGCCGAGTCTCCTCACGATGGGCCATGATGGTCTCATAAATCACTGCGAGGGTCATTTCACCTGAAGGAGGATGAGGGTGATTAGCCCCGTGCTCATGCCCTATATTGATAGCAGTGACAGCGTTGCTCTCTGGCCCAGGTTGTAGAGAGAATGAATAGTCCCAGGTCAGTGACCCTGCATCGTGGCCAGATGCCCCTTGGTCTGTAACTGCCTTTCGAATTGTGCAGGGCCCAGAATGCGAGCTCAGTGACTTACTTGTACGTCAATCCCGCGTTTCACTATCATCATCTCCAGTCTTTCTCCTCGCCAAGATCTTCCTCAGAGGAACCTGTGTGGTCTGAAAGTGAGTAATATCTATCACCTCTGCCATATCCTCATTGGAGTTTGCGCCTGGCTTCCATAGGGCTTCTGAATCAGTTGCGTCCAAAGTTACTCCATTTGACAATGATGTGAGTCCTGGATCGATGGATGTTAATGTAATCAGTGCGGTAGCCCCTGTGATCTGAGATAGGACTACAGGTCCCAGAATTCCATTGGGTTGTGTAGGATTAACCGTATTTTAATTAGAAGCTGGTAATGCAGGAGTAATGTTTAACCCTCCTGAGTGCGCCACCGTGCTATCTGATGGGACCACTATGTCAGCTGCTGGCAATAATACAGGTGGAGTGGAGGAAGATGAAAGACCAGAATCCATTATTACCATATCCGATGCCTAGATACTTACAGGCTTTTGAGATGTACCCGCTATAGCAGCCAATTGAGAGTTTTTACTTTTGACGGTCTGCTTAGCCTTGTCTAATGGTTTGTGAAACATCATTGGCACAATCCTTTTCGACCGCACCGTGGCCGCAGCGGGGGATGCAGCGGGGGATGCAGACTCTGCCAGGGGCAGCCGATCACTCACGCTCTTCGCATTCCGGCCCCCTGCTGCGGATGCCGGCGCTGGTGCTCGCGCCGCTTGATCTGCCTCAGCAACAGCCCTCACGTGGCCGCCTGCCCGAACGAGTGAGGTTCGGCCATTGATTGCAGGCACGGCGGCTTTTCCCCTAGGCGGCATCTCTTCCGATGAGAAAACACCCCATTTCAAGCACCTTTTTGCACACTAGCACTTTATTCAGCACTTAGCACTTTTATTGGGAACATTCAATACGATGCACTAAGCACTTTGAAGTGGTATAAAGGGACACCAGGGTAAACAGGTTTTTCTTTGATCAGGTTCATGGCTGTAACATCCACTATTGCAAATAATATGCCCTTACCAAATATAACCTATATATTACCGGGAATGAGTTATTTTTTGGGCAACGTTAGCTGACAATATTGCACTAAACCACAACACACTGTAGAGGGTGGACTGGGAGCTAAATGAAAAGGAAAGGTCCAGTACCAGTACCAGTGCTCCCAAAGTTTAATGTAGTAATCACTAGGAGGTAACTGTTCCTAACTGGAAAAGAAAGAGAGAAACAGACTAGTTTGGTAGCTAAAAGAGACTTGTGAGTGAATGTTACTCACAATGGAGGTTGTATACCGATGAAGGTGGGGGGAATTCCTCCTGTAGGAAAAAGTGCCCTTACACACCCATGCGGGTGTCATGCTTTGTCATCGGGTGTTTTGCTCCTCATGGGAGTGGCGCTGCTGAACCCCATGGGGCCCGCAAGAGGGCTCTTTGTCGGAGATCTTTTCAGGAGTAATGCGCAGTTGTGAGTGTAGATTTGTGGGAAAAAAAAACTGAGTGAGTGATTTATAATTACCCCCTCATTATCCAGAAACAGAACATTATTCAAGGGTCCGTGTGGTAAGATTAAAAAGAGTGGACAAGGAAGACCTCTTTGAAAATATTGCAGAGGCGTGAGTATTTTCTTGCTGCTCTCTTCCACAGTTTAGTCACTAACCCATGCATTCAGTAACTCATATACCCACTCATTCTTCAATACACCTTGGCATTTATATATATAAAACATATTTAATCTTTATAGAAACATTGGATGATGTCATCAGTAATGTCATTTGAGATCTCTTCAGTGATGTCATCAGTGATATCACTGACCATGTCATGAGTGATATATTATGTGACGTCATCAGCAATGCATTGCGGGGGCACGATTTATACTTAGCTCAACTAACTATAATGGCTGGATTTCTCTGGTTTTGTATGAGTGAAATGTCCAACTAACTATAACTTCCCTGAAACCTGTGGTTTTTTCAGTGAATTTCACAGGTTTTTTAAATGCTAATTTCTAACTATAATGTCGCTGAAACCTATGGTTTTTTCAGTGAATTTCAAAGTTTTTTTTTAATGCTAACTTCTAACTATAACGTCCCTGAAACCTATGGTTGTTTCGGTGAATTTCAAAGGTTTTTTAAAATGCTAATTTCTAACTATGCCTACAGAGGAAGGACATGTGATGAATGAGGAAAAAAGTCAAGAAAGACTACAAAAAGTGCAGGAAGAAGCACGAGAAATGCAGAAAGAACCAACAGAGGTGCAGAAAGAGTCCTTGTTGCAAAGTCATGCCCCCAACGTTTTTCTGATTAGTACTGGTGGTAACTGACACTGACTAACCAGGCCCGGAGCCAGTGCTATGCTGAAAGACACTTAGAATAAAGTGAACACACCAACATACACTAGGGGACACTATGGGTTAGGGTACCCCTTTGATTGGCATGACCTCCCCTGTAAGGCCCTAGTACATAACAGTGCATGGGCATTACAACCACCTCTATCTCAGAGGTGCAGAAAGAAGCAAGTGAAGTGCAGAACGAGGCAAGAGAGGTGGAGAAAGAGGCAAGTCAGGTACAGAAAGAGGCGGGAGGGGTACAAACAGAAGGAAGAGAAGTGCAGAAAGAGACAAGATAATTGTTAAAAGAAACAACAGAGGTGTAAAAAGAAGCAAGAGAAGCACAGAAAGTGGCAAGTAAGGTACTGAAAGAAGCAAGAGCAGTGCAAAAAGAACCAACAGAGGTGCAAAAAGAGGAAAGAGGGGTGCAGAAAAAGGCAATGCGGGTCCATAAAGAGACAAGAGAGGTACAGAAACAGGCAGGAGGGGTGCAGAAAGAAGAGAGAAGTGCAGAAAGAAATAAGAGAAGTGCTGAAAAAGACAACAAGGGTGCAGAAAGAGCAAGAGACGTAAAGAAAGAGACAACAGAAGAACAGAGAGAGGCAAGAGAGGTGCAGAAACAGGCAGGAAAGGTGCAGAAAGAGGGAACAGGGCGATGATGGAGACAAGAGGGGACAGAATGAGGTAGGAAAGGTACACATAGAGGCAAGAGAGGTGCAGAAACAGAAATGTGGGGTGCAGAAAGAGGTAAGAGATCTGCAGAAGAAAGCAACAGAGATGCTGAAAGAAGCAAGAGAGGTACAGAAAGAAGGAAGAGAAGTGCAGAAAGAGGCAACAGAGGTGCATAAAGAGACAAAAGAGGTGCAGAAAGAGAAAAGAGGCATGCAGAAAGAGGCAAGAAATTTGCAGAAAAAACAAGAGGTGCTGAAAGAAGCAAGAGAGGTGCAGAAAGAAGGAAGAGAGGTGCAGAAAGAGCAAGATACGTGTAGAAAGAGGCAATAGAGGAACAGAAAGAGGCAGGAGAGGTTCAGAAAGAGGGAAGGTGTGCTGAAGGAGGCAGGTCGGGTACAGAAAAAGGCAATAGAAGTGCAGAAAGAAGCATCAGATGTGCACAAAGAGGAAAAAGGGGTGCAGAAAGTAGAGAAGGACGTGCAGAAAGAAGCCAAATAGGTGCTAAAAGAGGCAAGAGGGATGTACAAAGAGGCAACAGCAGTGTAGACAAAAACAAGAGAAGTGTAGAAAGAAGCAACAGAGGTGCCGAAAGAGGACCGAAGGGTGCGGAAAGAGACAAGAGTAGTGCAGAAAGAAACAACAGAGGTACACAAAAAGGCAAGAGTGGTGCAGAAAGAGGGAAAAGAAGTGTAAAAAGAGGCAAGAGAGTTGCACAAAGATGAAAGAGGTAGGAGGGGAGCAGAAAGAAGCAACAGAGGTGCCGAAAGAGGCAACAGAGGTGCAAAAATACACAAGAGAGGTGCAGAAACAAGCCCGAGAAGTACAGAAAGAGGCAAGAGAGTGGCTGAAAGAAGCAAGAGAGGTATAGAAAGAAGCAAGAGAAGTGCAGAAAGAGGCAGTAGAGGTACAGAAGGAGGCAGGAGAGTTGCAGAAAGAGTGAAGGGGTGCTGAAGGAATCAGGTCAGCTGCAGTAATAAGCAAGCAGGTACAGAAAAAGGCAATAGAAGTGCAGAAAGAAGCATCAGATGTGCACAAAGAGGAAAAAGGGGTGCAGAAAGTGGAGAAGGATGTGCAGAAAAAAGTCAAAGAGGTGCTAAAAGAGGCAAGAGGGATATAGAAAGAGGCAACAGCAGTGCAGGCAAAAACAAGAAAAGTGCAGAAAAAAGCAACAAAGGTGCTGAAAGAGGACCGAAGGGTGCGGAAAGAGACAAGAGAAGTGCAGAAAGAAGCAACAGAGGTACACAAAAAGGCAAGAGTGATGCAGAAAGAGGGAAGAGAGGTGTAAAAAGAGGCAAGAGAGTTGCACAAAGAGGAAAGAGGGGTGAAGAAAGAGTCAGGATGGGTGCAGAAAGAAGCAACAGAGGTGCCGAAAGAGGCAACAGAGGTGCCGAAAGAGGCAAAAGAAGGGCAGAAACAATCAAGAGAAGTGCAGAAAAAGGCAAGAGAATTGCTGAAAGAAGCAACAGAGGTGTAGAAAGAAGCACGAGAAGTACAGAAAGAAAGAACCAACAGCGGTGCAAAAAGAGGCAAGAGGGGTGCAGAAAAAGTTTAGAGGGGTGAACAAAAAGGCAAGAGAGGTACAGAAAGAGGCAGGAGGGTGCAAAAAGAAGGGAGAGAAGTGCAGAAAGAAGTAACAGAGGTGCTGAAAGAGGCGCAAGGGGTGCAAAAGGAGCACAATAAGAATAGAAAGAGGCAACAGAGGAACATAAAGAGGTAAAAGAGATACAGAAACAGGCAGGAAAAGTGCAGAAAGAGGGAACAGGGGAAGAGAAAGAGGCAAGAAAGGTACAAAAAGAGAAATGAGGGCTGCAGAAAGAGGAAAGAGGGGTGCAGAAAAAGGCAATACGGGTAGATAAAGAGACAAGAGAGGTACAGAAAGAGGCAGGGGGTGAAGAAAGAAGAAAGAGAAATGCAGAAAGAAGTAAGAGAAATGCTGAAAATGATACTAAGGGTGCCGAAAGAGCAAGAGAAGTAAAGAAAGAGGCAACAGTAGAACAGAAAGAGGGAAGAAACAGGTAGGAAAGGTGCAGAAAGAGTCAACAGAGGTGCAGATAGAGGCAAGAGATCTACAAAACAACAAAGAGAGGTGGTGAAAGAGGCAAGTGATTTGCAGAAAGAAGTAAGAGAGGTACAGAAAGAGGCAATAGAAGTACAGAAAGAAGCAACAGAGGTGCAGAAAGAGGCAAAAGGTGTGAAAAACGAGGCAAGGAAAGTGCAGAAAGAGGCAACAGAGGTACAGCAAGCAGCAATAGAGGTGCAGAAACAGGCAGGAAAGGTACAGAAAGATGGAACAGGGGAAAAGTAAGAGGCAAGAGAGGTACAGAAAGAGAAATGAGGGATGCATAAAGAGGCAAGAGATCTGTAGAAAAAAGCAACAGAGGTGCTGAAAGAAGAAAGAGAGGTACGGAAAGAAGGAAGAGAAGTGCAGAAAGAAGTAACAGAGGTGCTGAAAGAGGTGCGAAGGGTGTAGAAAGAGCAAGAGAAGTGAAAAAAGAGGCAATAGAGGTACAGAAAGAGGCAAGAGAGGTCCAGAAAGAGGGAACAGGGGTGCAGCAAGAAGCAAGAGAGGTACAGAAAAAGAAAAGAGGGGTGCAGAAAGAGGCAAGAGATCTGCAGAAAAAAGCAACAGCGGTGCTGAAAGAAGCAAGTCAGCTGCAGAAAGAAGCAAAGCAGGTGCAAAAAGAGGCAATAGAAGTGCAGAAAAAGCACCATAGGTACACAAAGAGCGAAAAGTGCTGCAGAAAAGGGATAGAGACGTGTAGGTAGAAGCAAAAGAGTGCTCAAAGAGGCAGGAGAGATACAGAAAGAGGCAACAGCAGTGCAAATAGAACCAAAAGAAGTACATCAAGTAGCAACAGAGGTGCTGAAAGAGGGATGACAGGTGCAGAAAGAAGCAAGAGAAGTGCAGAAAGTAGCAACAGAGGTACAGAAAGAAGCAACTGAGGTGCAGAAAGAGGCAAAAGGGGTGCAGAAAGAGGAAACAGAGGTACAGAAAGCAGTGAGAGGTGCAGAAATAGGCAGGAAAGGTGCAGAAAGAGAAAACAAGGGTGGAGATAGAGGCAAGAGGGGTACACAAAGAGAACAGAGGCGTACAGAAAGAGACAAAAGATCTGCAGAAAAAAGCAGGAGAGGTGTTGAAAAAGAGGCAAGTGATGTGCAGAAAAAAGCAAGAAAGGTGCCGAAAGAGGCAATAGAAGTGCAGAAAGGAGCAACAGATGTGCAGAAAGAAGCAACTGAGGAGTAGAAATAGGTAAAAGGGGCACAGAAAGAGGCAACAGTGCTACATAAAGCAGAAACAGACAGGAAAGGTGCAGAAAGAGGGAACAGGGGTGCAGAAAGAGATAAGAGAAGTGCATCAGGAGAAATGAAGGGGGCAGAAAGAGGTAAGAGATCTGCAGGAAAAAGCAGCAGGTGCTGAAAGAGGCAGGTGAGGTGCAGAAAGAGGCAAGAGATCTGCAGAAAAAAAGCAACAGAGGTGATAAAACAGGCAAGTGAGGTACAGAAAGAGGCAAGAGATGTACAGAAAGAGGGAACAGGGGTGCAGAAAGAAGCAAGAGAGGTACAGAAAAAAAGAGGGGTGCAGAAAGAGGCAAGGGATCTGCAGAAAAAAAGCAACAGAGGTGTTGAAAGAAGCAAGTCATCTGCAGAAAGAAGCAAAGCAGGTGCAGGAAGAGGCAATAGAAGTGCAGAAAAAGCACCATAGGTACACAAAGAGCCACAAGTGATGCAGAAAAATGATAGAGACGTGTAGCTAGAAGCAAAAGAGTGCTCAAAGAGGCAAGAGGGATACAGAAAGAGGCAACAGCAGTGCAGAAAGAACCAAAAGAAGTACAGCAAGTAGCAACAGAGGTGCTGAAAGAGGATGACAGGTGCAGAAAGAGGCAAGAGAAGTGCAGAAAGAAGCAACAGAGGTACAAAAAGAAGCAACTGAGGTGCAGAAAGAGGCAAAAGGGGTGCAGAAAGAGGAAACAGAGGTACAGAAAGCAGTGAGAGGTGCAGAAATAGGCAGGAAAGGTGCAGAAAGAGGAAACAATGGTGGAGATAAAGGCAAGAGGGGTACAAAAAGAGAACAGAGGTGTACAGAAAGAGACAAAAGATCTGCAGAAAAAAGCAAGAGAGGTGTTGAAAAAGAGGCAAGTGATATGCAGAAAAAAGCAAGAAAGGTGCAGAAAGAGACAATAGAAGTACAGAAAGAGAAATGAAGGGGGGCAGAAAGAAGTAAGAGATCTGCAGGAAAAAGCAGCAGGTGCTGAAAGAGGCAGGTGAGGTGCAGAAAGAGGCGTGAGATCTGCAGAAAAAAGCAACAGAGGTGATGAAAGGAGCAAGAGGGGTACATAAATAAGGAAGGGAAGTACAGAAAGAGGCAACAGAGGTGCAGAAAGAGGCAAAATAGGTACAGAAAGAGACAAGAGGCACACAGAGAGAGGCAACAGATTTACAGAAAACAGCAACAGAGGTGCAGAAAGAAGCAAGAGAGGTGCAGAAAGAAGGAAAAGAAGTGCAAAACGAAGTAATAGAGATGCTGAAAGAGGCGCAAAGGGTGAAGAAAGAGCCAGAGAAGTAGAGAAAGAGGCAGTAGAGGTACAGATAGAGGCAGGAGATGTACAGAAAGAGGGAAGGGGTGCTGAAGGAGGCAGGTCAGCTGCATAAATAAGCAAGGAGGTGCAGAAAAAGGCAATGGAAGTGCAGAAAGTGGAGAAGGAAGTACAGAAAGAAGCAAAAGAGGTGCTAAAAGAGGCAAGAGGGATATAGAAAGAGGTAACAGCAGTGCAGAAAAAACAAGAGAAGTGCAGACAGAAGCAACAAAGTTACACAAAAAGGCAAGAGCGATGCAGAAAGAGGGAAGAGAGGTGTAAAAAGAGGCAAGAGAGTTGCACAAAGAGGAAAGAGTGATGCAGAAAGAGGAAGGAGCAGAGCAGAGAGAAGCAACAGAGGTGCCGAAAGAGGCAACAGAAGTACAGAAAGACACAAGAGAGGTGCAGAAACAAGCAAGAGAATTGCTGAAGGAAGTAACAGAGGAGTAGGAAGAAGCAAGAAAAGTGCAGAAAGAGGCAAGTAAGGTACAGAAAGAAGAAAGAACAGTGCAGAAAGAAAGAACCAACAGAGGTGCAAAAACAGACAAGAGAGGTACAGAAAGAGGCAGGAGGGTGCAGAAAGAAGGGAGAGAAGTATAGAAAGGAGAAACAGAGGTGCTGAAAGAGGCAAAAAGGGTGCAGAAAGAGCAAGATAAGTACACACAGAGGCAACAGAAGAACAGAATGAGATAAAGAAGGTGCAGAAACAGGCAGGAAAGGTACAGAAAGAGGGAACATGGGAACAGAAAGAGGCAGGAGAGGTACAGAAAGAGAAATGAGGGGTGCATAAAGAAGCAAAAGATTTGTAGAAAAAACAGCAAAGTTGCTGAAACAGGCAAGTGAGGTGCAGAAAGAGGCAAGAGATCTGCAGACAAAAGCGACAGAGGTGCTGAATGAAGAAAGAGAGGTACAGAAAGAAGGAAGAGAAGTGCAGAAAGAAGTAACAGAGGTGCTGAGAGAGGTGCGAAGGGTGTAGAAAGAGCAAGAGAAGTGAGAAAGAATCTTTCACGACTCTGCTGCTCCCAGACAAACTCACCTACGCTGTTGACCAACCCCTTTGCTGACCCCCGACCCAGCGCGGACCCGCCCGCCTGTCTCCCGCTGCCCGGCTGCTCTTTGTAACCCAGAGCGGGGCCGCCGAGTGGAGACCAGCGAGGGGCGGACTTCACTGTCCAGAGGCCCTTGCGGTAAACCGCGTCACCGGGGAGCGCCAGGAGGCGCTTAAAAACAACATCAGCCCCATTGAGTGGGCGAATCTTTCACGACTCTGCTGCTCCCAGACAAACTCACCTATGCTGTTGACCAACCCCTTTGCTGACCCCCGACCCAGCGCGGACCCGCCCGCCTGTCTCCCACTGCCCGGCTACTCTTTGTCACCCAGAGCGGGGCCGCCGAGTGGAGACCGGCGAGGGGCGGACTTCACTGTCCAGAGGCCCTTGCGGTAAACCGCGTCACCGGGGAGCGCCAGGAGGCGCTTAAAAACAACATCAGCCCCGTCTCGCGGGACGCGAGCGGGATGCCGGGCGAAGCCCGGGCCAAGGGCGGGCCCGTCCTATCCCGTCACAGACCGGAGGAGACTGGACTGGGCCCCCCTCCAACAGTGAATATAAGGTAACTTTATCACGTCATCTGACATCATTATAGTTTGTCTTCATAACACAAAATTACACATTATTGGAGTTGGCCAATCCCTCGTCATTTGCTATAGTTCGATTACTATCCTCCCCTACAAAACAATAAAAATGTCACGAGGGGCTCTAGAAGTAAAACGCTTCAAAACACGGCTAAATCCGTTGGGCCTATTGATCAATTTATTACTAAAGTCAACCAAACCATTGATCAAACTGTAATGCTGCTAGATCGTCGAGTATCCTATGAACTGGAACACGCAAGACGCTCGTCACTGGGACCCTTGACATTAGCGCAAACACCAATAACCCATTTAGAGAAAGCACCCGCCCCGGAAACATGCGCGGACATCCACGGCATCCCAAATCTAGTTGACCTCTCAGCGTCTTTGTCATTGCTGGACTCACAACTGACTCAGGCGCTTGAACAAACACCTGACATCTTTGCAAGTCCACATTTGCAGGACAACGATCCTATCCAGAACGAACAAAGGGGGCTAAGGGAAGGAGCAATCCCGAAACAGAAGAATATAGTAAAAAAAAAAGCCAAAGACTCTAAAACTTCTAATACAAATAAGTTACAACACAAGCCACGCCCTAAGAACCAGAGAGAGAGAAATAAATCAAACGAGCAAAGCCAGGAAAATAGCAACTTAAATGAAGTAACAGCAGACAACATTACTGCTAATCCTCATCTCATTGTGGTGGATAACAATACGAATGAAAGAAATAAAAACAATGCTTATAAGGAAAATCTAGATCCGAATTTAGAAAAAAGAAATAAAACAAGCAAGACAGACCAGCATCTGATGACACGGATAGCTGACATAATAAAACACCAGCTACAACCCATTCAAAAAAGTCTGGAAGTTATAGAGAAACAAATAGCAGTATTAGTTGCTATTTCGAAAAACCCCGCAAACTTAAGAAATCAAGGGGTGACAAATACGGGAGGACTAAAATCCATAACTGGTATCACTAAGTCAGGACAATCATCTAATAATGTCATGATTGCAACCAATAGCCTTACCGCCAGGGGTGGAGAAATTGTCAACAACTCAACTAACTCTTCTGCTACCTTAAAAACTAAGTCCCCCCAAAAACCCCCTAAGAAAGTCTCAGACCTACAGATAAACCCTCCCCCAACAAACATTCCCCCTAGGCCACTTTTAACAAATACTCCTCATCATGAACAGCCACAGAGGCATAACACTCAGGTAGAACGGACAAAGAAGAGATGGACCAAACCTATAAACCTCCCACCGGAGGCAACCCCATTTGTAGCTATTCTAACAGGGGTCCCCGAATTAAGTCACGATACAGATGAACCAACCTGGTCCTTATTAAACAAAGTCCGTCACTGGTTGAATATCAACAGACCAAACCCACAAAATCAAGTCACCAGAATCACCACAGCAAGAAGGGTTTCATGGATAGGACACCAACAAAAAACGATCCCGAGCGATTGTGTAATAGTTCACTTTGAAAACCCTCGAGCAGTGGACTACATCTGTTCCTGGGAGACAGCAGATAGGAACGGAGGTATAAACATCAAACGTCTATCCTTTTTCTATCCCCCGTTATACCATTATTCTGAAGGCCCAAACTGGTCCTCAAATTGGTCTTGGAACCAGCCAGAAAATGATCAAAGAGGCTGGAACCAGGGAGAATGGGGGCATGAAAATAAACAAAGGGGCTGGAATCAGGGGGAATGGGGGCTTGAAAACAAAGACTGGGGCGAATGGAAAACCAATGGTAGGAGAGTACAGCAACAATTACATAGGGAACCCTGGGGTGGAATACCAACTTTTAACAGCTACAGCTGTCTAGAGATGGTTGATTGACCACCATCACAAAGGGAGCATGACATGATTAGCTCAATAAACATCAGAGACACAGTTACAAAAATATTAGAGCACCCCACAAACACTAGTTCCAATAAGGGTCCCCTCATATCAGTTAAACGGCCAAATGGACCAAACAAGACAATTGCACACCTAACCATGGCAGACGCAATACAAGAGCTCCTTTACTCCCCTGAGGACTCCACCGGTATTCTCTCTTCCTTACAAACTAGCATAGAGGCTTGGGGAAGCGCTCCGAATTCGACTTGCGAATTACAGCCAGGTTATCCTGAAGAAAACAGCATTCAGAGTAAGATATTAATCGCCACACGTCTTAACTCTGAACTAAGGCTATTATTTTGGAATGTGGCAGGTCTAGCTACTAAATACTCTGAAAATAGTTTTCTTCACTTGGCAAATTCAAGCAATATAATATGCCTTCAGGAAACTTGGCTCAACGACCCAATCCACCTCCTGGGCTATAAAACATTCTTCTCAGCAGCTACAAGATCTAATGCAGGCAGGATTAAAGGAGGCCTAATAACATATGTCTCGAATCTCTGGCCCTGTTGTGAAATAACCCCTGTAAAATTAGAGCAGAATTACCAGCTTAGTAATCTGCGTGGAATTAGACAAGAGGTCTATACCATCATTAACTTCTATAACAACATGACTTCACTTGAATCAACCAGGGTTTTAAGTGAAATTTTTCATCTAGTACCTGACCTCGTAATAAAATATGTAAAGGATTCCCACACAGTAATTTGGGGTGGAGATTTTAATCTCCACTTATGTAACAAAAGCGATACCCCCAACTGCGGGATCATGGATGAAGACGGAAATTGTCTAACCCACTTCACTCATACATTCGAGGGTAACAACATACAGACAATGATGATTGGATTGGACATGGGGTTTGCCAATAAGATAAAAACACCTACAACCGAATTTGTTCCGACCTTTCATGGCAGAGGCCTTAAAAGCTTGATAGACTACGTCTTAGTGTCTACCAATAAAGCTTCAAATATTAAGACTTTTAAAGTACATAACAATGCACTGAGTGACCATTCACCCATCAGTATGACACTCCAGGAACCTAAATCGCAGAATAGGGGAGATATGGTACTGTTAAGTTTGTTACACCAGCAGTCACTAACACTGGATAGGCTGAACGGCTTTGCATTAAAATGGGGCAAAATAGACCAGGACGCCACAACCACAAAGATAGTAAAATCATGTAGAAAGGAGTTAGAAAGATGCTTAGATCCCTCCACCACTCCAACTGAGATCTTGATTAGCTACGGTGACATTGTGGAAAATATCAGGAAAGAATTAACCAGGTCCCGTAAACAAAATAAGACTACTAGAAAGGGATGGTTCAGTACAGAATGTACGAAAGCTTATACCAACTTAAAGAAGGCTTTAGCTAAGCCAGAAAGAGATAGAGAGGAGGTGATAAAATTAAGGAAGGTCTACGCGCTTGCACTCCGAAAGCGAAAAAAGGATCTACAAGATAATCTATGGGTTCAACTACAGAGAAGCAGCATTCTAAAGGACAGTACTGCCTTTTGGCAGATAGTGAAATCTCCTTTTTTAACAGAAAAAGCAGACGTACCATCTCTAGACATCGCAATAAACGCAGGGGAATGGGTCCAACACTTTTCAGGGGTTTTTAGCGGGAAGAAAGGCCCAGAATTAGAACATCTGGATTCGCTCATGCCGGTGAAATACCCATTAGACCTCCATTTCACATTGAATGAAATGGAGAAGGCTATAAAAACTGCAAAATCAGGAAAAGCACCAGGTCCGGACTCAGTTCCCATGGACCTTTTTAAATACATCCCAGATCTATGGTCCCCATTACTTACCAACGTACTGAATGCGGCAAAGGAGATCGGTCTCCTTGATTCCTGGTCGACCTCGATACTGGTCCCCATATTCAAGAAGGGAGACAGAGACAGTCCCGCCTGTTACCGTCCCATTTCACTCCTGGACTCGCTCGGTAAGATGGCAGGGCGCATTCTTCTCGACCGTCTCCAGGAGTGGTCGATCAATCATGGGGCAATCTCGGATCTGCAATACGGGTTCAGGGCGGGACTGAGTACGGTGGACCAGGCTCTAAACCTGACTTTACTGGCCGGAAAGTACGTAGACGCAAAACGCTCTTCCCTACACATGGTATACGTGGACCTTACAGCAGCATTCAACTGTATTGAACACTCAAGATTATGGACAATCATGCTGCAAATGGGAATTGACCCACCAATAGTTGACTTCCTTCGTGAATTGTATACAGGGGCAACGGGAAGAGTGAGATTTGGGACTGGTGGCCAGCTAACTGATAGCTTTCTAATAGAGAAGGGGGTCAGACAAGGGTGTGTGCTGGCCCCTTTCTTATTTACTTTGTACACCAACGGGTTAGAGGCTACAATGTTAGAGGGTGCAGAAGATCTTCCAGCAGCCGGTCGTCGGCAGATACCAGCTCTACTATATGCCGACGACACAGTGATTCTTGCCCGAACCCCAGTCCAGCTCCAACGGGTTTTGAATAAGTATTGTTCATTTATGGCCAGCTTGAGCCTCAGAGTAAATATAAAAAAGACGTATGTGATGCATGCTGGCATAAAGCGAAAAAAAACAAGAAAATGTACGTGGATAATTCACCCCTTGAAAGAACGGAGACATATCCCTATTTAGGGATCTTAATTGATGAGGCATTCAAGAGGAGGGAAGCCGTTAATTCTCGCAAACTGGCTTTCCTAAGAGCCGTTGGCGCACTGAAGGCTTTTGCACTCCGGTTAGGTAAAAGACCTCCGACTGAAATGCTAAAAATATACAATGCAAAATGTCTCAGTATTGCGACCTATGGAGCAGGGGTTTGGGGTGGGGCAAATGTAGATCAGCTCCAAAAAATTGAAAACTCTTTCCTAAGGTTCTTGCTGGCAGTCCCAAACAGTACCACAACATATGGCTGTCACCTTGAACTTGGTTTGGATTATGTTTCATACATTATTAAAATCCAACCAGTCATGCTGTGGCGAAGGATCTGGGCAATTGGAGCAATGTCATCTCACGAGAACAATTGTCCAAGATTGCATGAAACTCGACAACATGAGAAAGATTAGATGGCTGGTTTACGTCAAAACATTTCTTAAGGACATTGGATATGCAAGATTCTTTGACGACCCCTCCTCAGTAACAGACCTCTCAAAAAAAGACCTAAAACAGTTTATTTGTCTCATTTGTCCCAAATGCGATTGGTGAGTGAAATAGGGAAAACAACTGTGCAGCAATGTTTATTAATACAATTTGTCCCTACCATCCAACAGTACCTACAGTTTAGTTTAAGTCACTATGGAACATTTTTGTTGACACGTTTTAGGTTCAACATGTCTCACCGTATGATTTCTTTCCCCGACCAAAATGACTGGTCTCCTAACCTTTTCCCTTGCCCTTGTGATTTAGCGTCTGCGCAATCCACTATTCATGTTCTTTTTTTCTGCAAATTCTATGTGTTACCACGTAGGCGGTGGATAGTACCACTTTTGAAGGTTCTGAAGATGCATCAACGCCGTCCAGCTTATCTGGCCTTGCATTTCCTGGAAAATGAACTCATGGCAAAATCTATAGCACATTTTCTTAAATTTTGTGTTAGGCATCGAACAAACCTGTGAAAAGTGGATCGAATTGTTTTTATGTAAAAGAATACTGGTAAAATTAGTTTTTAAATATTTGTATACTTTTTAACTCTACATGTCATGAAGTGGTCCTTTTTCTGAAATGAAATTTGCTAATCATGTCTAGATGAAAAATGCTTTAATTTTTAATCAAATGTTTTTATCACTGAACTTTTATGGTTTTTATTTTCTAAAAATCAAATAAAGTATATTTGAATTTGAATTTGAGAAAGAGGCAACAGAGGTACATAAAGAGGCAAGAGAGGTACAGAAAGAGGGAACATGGGTGCAGAAATAGGCAAGTGAGGTGCAGAAAGAGAAAAGAGGGGTTCAGAAGAGGCAAGAGATCTACAGAAAAAAGCAACAGAGGTGATAAAACAGGCAAGTGAGGTACGGAAACAGACACGAGAGGTACAGAAAGAGGGAACAGGGGTACAGAAAAAAGCAAGAGAGGTGCGGAAAGATGCAAAGCAGGTGCAGAAAGAGGCAATAGATGTGCAGAAAAAGCATCATAGGTACACAAAGAGGCAAAGGTGATGCAGAAAAAGGAGAGAGAAGTGTAGCTAGAAGCAAAAGAGTGCTCAAAGAGGCACGAGGGATACAGAAAGAGGCAACAGCAGTGCAGAAAGAACCAAGAGAAGTACAGCAAAGTAGCAACAGAGGTGCTGAAAGAGGGATGAAGGGTGCAGAAAGAGGCAAGAGAAGTGCAGAAAGAAGCAACAGAGGTATAGAAAGAAGCAACTGAGGTGCAGAATGAGGGAAAATGGGTGCAGAAAGAGGAAACAGAGGTACAGAGAGCAGTGAGAGGTGCAGAAACAGGCAGGAAAGGTGCAGAAAGAGGGAACAAGGGTACATGTAGAGGCAAGAGAGGTACAACAAGAGAACAGATGGGTACAGAAAGAGACAAAATATCTGCAGAAAAAAGCAAGAGAGGTGCTGAAAGAGGCAAGTGATATGCAGAAAGAAGCAAGAGAGGTGCAGAAAGAGGCAATAGAAGTGCAGAAAGAAGCAACAGATGTGCAGAAAGAAACCACTGAGGTACAGAAAGAGGCAAAAGGAGCACAGAAAGAGGCAACAGAGGTACAGAAAGCAGAAACAGACAGGAAAGGTGCAGAAAGAGGAGACAGGGGTGCAGAAAGAGACAAGAGAGGTACAGAAAGAGAAATGATGGGGGGCAGAAAGAGGTAAGAGATCTGCAGAAAAAAGCAACATGTTCTGAAAGAGGCAAGTGGGGTGCAGAAAGAGGCAAGAGATCTGTAGAAAAAAGCAACAGAGTTGCTGAAAGAAGCAAGAGAGATACAGAAATAAGGAAGGGATGTGCAGAAAGAGGCAATAGAGGTGCATAAAGAGGCAAAAGAGTAGACGAAAGAGAAAAGAGGCATACAGAAAGAGGCAAGGGATTTACAGAAAAAAGTAAGAGAGGTGCAGAAACAAGCAAGAGAGGTGCAGAAAGAAGGAAGAGAAGTGCAAAAAGAAGTATCGGAGGTGCTGAAATAGGCGCAAAGGGTGCAGAAAGAGCAAGAGAAGTGTAGAAAGAGGCAGTAGAGGTACAGAAAGAGGCAGGAGAGGTGCAGAAAGAGGGAAGGGGTGCTGAAGGAGGCAGGAGAGGTGCAGAAAGAAGGAAGGGGTGCTGAAGGAGGCAGGTCAGAAATAAGCAAGCAGGTGCCGAAAAGGGTAATAGAAGTGCAGAAAGAAGCATCAAATGTGCACAAAGAGGCAAAAGAGGTGCAGAAAGTGGAGAAGGAAGTGCAGAAAAAAGCAAAAGAGGTGCTAACAGAGGCAAGAGGGATATAGAAAGAGGCAATGGCAGTGCAGAAAAAACAAGAGAAGTGCAGAAAGAAGCAACAGAAGTGCTGAAAGAGGGCCGATGGGTGCAGAAAGAGGCAAGAGAAGTACAGAAAGAAACAACAGAGGTACACGAAGAGGAAAGAGTGATGCAGAAAGAGGGAAAAGAGGTGTAAAAAGATGCAAGAGAGTTGCACAAAGAGGAAAGAGGCAGGAGGGGAGCAGAAATAAACAATAAAGGTGCCAAAAGAGGCAACAGAGGTGCAAAAAGACACAAGAGAGGTGCAGAAACAAGCAGGAGAAGTGCAGAAAGAGGCTAGAGAATTGCTGTAAGAAGCAAGAGAGGTGTAGAAAGAAGCAAGAGAAGTGCAGAAAGAGGCAAGTAAGGTGCAGAAAGAAGAAAGAACACTAGAAAAAGAAAGAAAAAACAGAGGTGCAAAAAGAGACAAGAGAGGTACAGAAAGAGAAAAGAGGCATAAAGAAAAAGGCAAGAGATTTACAGAGAAAAGCAACAAAGGTGCAGAAAGAAGAAAGAGAGGTGCAGAAAGAAGGAAGAGAAGTGCAAAAAGAAGTAACAGAGGTGCTGAAAGAGGCGCAAAGGATGCAGAAAGAGCAATAGAAGTGTAGAAAGAGGCAGTAGAGATACAGAAAGAGTCAGGAGAGTTGCAGAAAGAGGGAAGGGGTACTGAAGGAGGCAGGTCAGATGCAGAAATAGGCAAGCAGGTACAGAAAAGGGCAATAGAAGTGCAGTGAGAAGCATCAGATGTGCACAAAGAAGAAAAAGGGGTGCAGAAAGTAGAGAAGGACATGCAGAAAGAAGCCAAAGAGGTGCTAAAAGAGGCAAGAGGGACATAGAAAGAGGCAACAGCAGTGCAGACAAAAACAAGAGAAGTGCATAAAGAAGCAAGAAAGGTGCTGAAAGAGGACCGAATGGTGCGGAAAGAGGCAAGAGAAGTGCAGAAAGAAGCAACAGAGGTACACAAAAAGGCAAAAGTGATGTAGAAAGAGGGAAGAGAGGTGTAAAAAGAGGCAAGAGAGTTGCACAAAGAGGAAAGAGGGGTGAAGAAAGAGGCAGGAGGGGTGCAGAAAGAAGCAACAGAGAAAGACACAAAAAAGGGCAGACACAAGCAAGAGAAGTGCAGAAAGAGGCAAGAGAATTGCTGAAAGAAGCAACCGAGGTGTAGAAAGAAGCAAGAGAAGTGCAGAAAGAAAGAACAAACAACGGTGCAAGAAGAAGCAAGAGGGGTGCAGAAAAAGTTTAGAGGGGTGAACAAAAAGGCAAGAGGCAAGAGGCAGGAGGATGCAGAAAGAAGGGAGAGAAGTGCAGAAAGAAGTAACAGAGGTGCTGAAAGAGGTGCAAAGGGTGCAAAAAGAGCACACGAAGTACAGAAAGAGGCAACAGAGGAACAGAAAGAGGTAAAAGAGATACAGAAACAGGCAGGAAAAGTGCAGAAAGAGGGAACAGGGGTACAGATAGAGGCAGGAGATCTGCAAAACAAGCAAGAGAGGTGGTGAAAGAGGCAAGTGATTTGCAGAAAGAAGTAAGAGAGGTACAGAAAGAGGCAATAGAAGTACGGATAGAAGCAACGGAGGTGCAAAAAGAGGCAAAAGGGGTGAAAAACGAGGCAAGGAAAGTGCAGAAAGAGGCAACAGAGGTACAGCAAGCGGCAAGAGAGGTGCAGAAACAGGCATGAAAGGTACAGAAAGATGGAACAGGGTAACAGAAAGAGGCAAGCGAGGTACAGAAAGAGAAATGAGGGGTGCATAAAGAGACAAGAGATCTGTAGAAAAAAGCAACAGAGGTGCTGAAACAGTCAAGTGAGGTGCAGAAAGAGGCAAGAGATCTGCAGACAAAAGCAACAGAGGTGCTGAAAGAAGGAAGAGAGGTGCAGAAAGAAGGAAGAGAAGTGCAGAAAGAAGTAAAAGAGGTGCTGAAAGAGGTGCGAAGAGTGTAGAAAGAGCAAGAGAAGTGAAGAAAGAGGCAACAGAGGTACAGAAAGAGGCATGCGAGATACAAAAAGAGGGAACATGGGTGCAGAAAGAGGCAAGAGAGGTGCAGAAAGAGAAAAGCAGGGTGCAGAAGAGGCAATAGATCTGCAGAAAAAAGCAACAGAGGTGATAAAACAGGCAAGTGAGGTACAGAAAGAGGCAAGAGGTACAGAAAGAGGGAACAGGGGTGCAGAAAGAAGCAAGAGAGGTACAGAAAAAGAAAAGAGGGGTGCAGAAAGAGGCAAGGGATCTGCAGAAAAAAGCAACAGAGGTGCTGAAAGAAGCAAGTCAGCTGCAGAAAGAAGCAAAGCAGGTGCAGAAAGAGGCAATAGAAGTGCAGAAAAAGCATCATAGGTACACAAAGAGCCACAAGTGATGCGTAAAAAGGAGAGAGACGTGTAGCTATAAGCAAAATACTGCTCAAATAGGCAAGAGGGATACAGAAAGAGGCAACAGCAGTGCAGAAAGAACCAAAAGAAGTACAGCAAGTAGCAACAGAGGTGCTGAAAGAGGGATGACAGGTGCAGAAAGAGGCAAGAGAAGTACAGAAAGAAGCAACAGAGGTACAGAAAGAAGCAACTGAGGTGCAGAAAGAGGCAAAAGGGGTGCAGAAAGAGGAAACAGGGGTACAGAAAGCAGTGAGAGGTGCAGAAATAGGCAGGAAAGGTGCAGATAGAGGCAAGGGGGTACAAAAAGAGAACAGAGGCGTACAGAAGGAGACAAAAGATCTGCAGAAAAAAGAAAGAGAGGTGCTGAAAAAGAGGCAAGTGATATGCAGAAAAAAGCAAGAAAGGTGCTGAAAGAGGCAATAGAAGTGCAGAAAGAAGCAACAGATGTGCAGAAAGGAGCAACTGAAGTGTAGAAAGAGGCAAAAGGGGCACAGAAAGAGGCAACAGTGGTACAAAAAGCAGAAACAGACAGGAAAGGCGCAGAAAAAGGGAACAGGGGTGCATAAAGAGACAAGAGAAGTGCAGAAAGAGAAATGAAGGGGGCATAAAGAGGTGAGAGATCTGCAGGAAAAAGCATCAGGTGCTGAAAGAGGCAGGTGAGGTGTAGAAAGAGGCAAGAGCTCTGCAGAAAAAAGCCACAAAGGTGCTGACAGAAGCAAGAGAGGTACATAAATAAGGAAGGGAAGTACAGAAAGAGGCAACAAAGGTGCAAAAAGAGGCAAAAGAGGTACAGAAAGAGACAAGAGGCACACAGAGAGAGGCAAGAGATTTACAGAAAAAAGCAACAGATGTTCAGAAAGAAGCAAGAGAGATGTAGAAAGAAGAAAAAGAAGTGCAAAAAGAAGTAACAGAGGTGCTGAAAGAGGCACAAAGGGTGCAGAAAGAGCCAGAGAAGTAGAGAAAGAGGCAGTAGAGGTACAGATAGAGGAAGGAGAGATACAGAAAGAGTGAAGGGGTGCTGAAGGAGGCAGGTTAGCTGCAGAAATAGGCAAGCAGGTGCAGAAAAAGGCAATAGAAGTGCAGAAAGATGCATCAGATGTGCACAAAGAGGCAAAAGGGGAGTAGAAAGTGGAAAAGGAAGTGCAGAGAGAAGCAAAGGAGGTGCTAAAAGAGGCAAGAGGGATATAGAAAGAGGCAACAGCAGTGCAGACAAAAACAAGAGAAGTGCAGAAAGAAGCAACAGAGGTGCTGAAAGAGGACTGAGGGGTGCAGAAAGAGGCAAGAGAAGTGCAGAAAGAAGCAACAGAGGTACACAAAGAGGCAAGAGTGATGCAGAAAGAGGGAAGAGAGGTGTAAAAAGAGGCAAGAGAGGTACAGAAATAGAAAAGAGGGATACAGAAAGAGACAAGAGATCTGCAGAAAAAAGCAAGAGAGGTGCTGAAAGAGGCAAGAAACGTACAGAAAGAGGGAACGGGGTGCTGAAAGAGGCAAGTGAGGTGCAGAAAGAGGCAATAGATCTGCAGATAAAAGCAACAGAGGTGCTGAAAGAAGAAAAAGGGGTACAGAAAGAGGCAAGAGATCTGCAGAAAGAACCAACAGAGGTGCACAAAGAGGCCTTGATGCAAACTCATGCCCCTAACATTTTTCTGATTAATACTGAGGCCCGGAGCCAGTGCTATGCTGAAAGACACTTAGAATACAGTGAAAACACCTACTAGGGGACACTATGGGTTCGGGTACCCCTGTGATTGGCATGACCTCCCCTGTAAGGCCCTAGTACATAACAGTGCACAGGCATTAATACTACCTCTAACTCAGAGAACAGAAAGAAGCAAGTGAAGTGCAGAAAGAGGCAAGAGAGGTGCAGAAAGAGGCAAGAAAGGTACATAAAGAGGAAGGAGGGGTACAGAAAGAGGGAAGAGAAATGCAGAAAGAGACAGGAAAATTGCTAAAAGAAACAACAGAAGTGTGGAAAGAAGCAAGAGAAGCACGGAAAGTGGCAAGTAAGGTGCAGAAAGAAGCGACAGCAGTGCAGAAAGAACCAACAGAGGTGCAATAAGAGGAAAGAGGGGTGCAGAAAAAGGCAATACGTTGCATGAAGAGACAAGAGAGGTACAGAAAGAGGCAGGAGGGGTGCAGAAAGAAGAAAGAGAAGTGCAGAACGAAGTAAGAGAAGTGCTGAAAAAGACATAAAAGGGTGCAGAAAGAGCAAGAGAAGTGAAGAAAGAGGCAACAGAGGAACAGAAAGAGGCAAGAGAGGTGCAGAAACAGGTAGGAAAGGTGCAGAAACAGCAAACAGGGGCGTAGATAAAGGCAAGAGGTGACAGAAAGAGGTAGGAATGGTACACAAAGAGGCAAGAGAGGTACAGAAAGAGGCAGGAGTGGAGCAGAAAGAAGGAAGAGAAGTGCAGTAAGAGGAAAAAGAAAAATTTCTAAGTGTAGCAACAGAGGTGTAGAAAGAAGCAAGAGAAGCACAGAAAGCAGCAACTAAGGTGCAGAAAGAAGCAAAAGCAGTGCAGAAATTGGGAAAAATTGGATATTGCAAAGTTCAATCAGCTACTGTCTAGCAATGCACCATCTTATAACTCCATATCATTGGCCTCACTGAATAGTATTTATAGTTGGATTACCTCCGCCTCTAATACTTGCCTGCCAGCCATGGCAAAAAAACTTAATAATCATCGGCCTCCTGCTCCTTGGTTTATAGAGCAGTTAAGAGCGGAAAAGACCAAATGCAAAGCTTTGGAAAGAAGCTGGAGAAGGAAATATACCTCCGAGTCCAAAAACATCTATAAAGCCTCATTGAAAAAATATCATGCTCTATGTAAGAAGGCACGAGCTGACTATGTGTCCTCTACTATTCTGGGAGCAAAAAACTGTCCCCGTACTTTATTTTCTATGGAGAAGAAGTTAGCAGGTTCAGAGACTCAACCTAGTCCACCTGTTCTTGATGAATCACAGTGTGACTCTCTTGTTGACTTCTTTATAAATAAAGTTAAACAAATTCATCAGACATTAGGTGGAGTTTGTGTGTCAAACACGGCTCAGCTCGAGAGTGAGCGGGTTGATACTATGGTAGAAGACTCTTGGTTAAAATTGGAGCAGTGGTCTTTATTGGACACTGAAGCCTATACATTTTTTTTAGCAAGCATTAAATCAGGCTCGCCATGTGAGTTGATTCCTTCCACAGTACTTCTACGGAAGAACCCGCTTTAAGAGTGGTCATGGAGCTCTTAAATGCTTTTCTCAGGGAGGCAGTAATGCCAATGGCTTGGAAACACACTATGGTCCTGCCATTGTTAAAAAAGCCAAATGCAGATTCGGCCATGCCGGCTAATTTTAGGCCTATCTCCCTGCTCCCAACTTTCTCTAAAGTTTTGGAGAAGCATGTGAATGGCCAATTAACCACGTTCGTGGAATCTTCAGAATTTTTGCATACATCACAATCAGGTTTTAGACCAGGGTTTTCTACTGAGACCACACTGCTGGGCGTCACTGAGGTGTTACGTGGGCGCCTGGATGATGGTAATACAGTGGCTCTTATATTATTAGATTTAAGTGCCGCTTTCGATACGGTTTCACATACCGTATTAATAAAATCTTTACAGGCACTGGGCATTGCTGGTTCGGCTCTTGGCTGGTTGTGCTCTTTTCTATCGGAGCGTACCTTCCAGGTGTTCTCTTCTAGGGCCACTTCAAAGTCCTTTACATCCCAGTATGGAGTACCTCAGGGCTCTATTTTGAGCCCTCTCTTTTTTAACATTTATGTGCAGCCCTTAGCAGAGATCACTGAAGCGGCAGGGCTTACACTGTTTTCATACGCCGATGATACTCAAATCAGCTTTCCTTTGTCGGCTGATAGGAAACAGGACCCGTCTACTCTGCAATTGGGCTTGCATAACATTGCAGCATAGATGCAGCTCAATTTGCTCAAGTTAAACAGAGATAAGACAGAAGTGCTTATCTTCGGAAAAAATTCTGAACATTGGGGTCCTCAACATGGGCCTGACGAAATGGGACCCTTACCCAAGCCCTCCTCTCAGGTACGCAATCTAGGCGTTATTATTGACAATAAATTGTCAATGAAACAACAGGCAGTACAAATTGCAGCCACCTGTTTTACCATCTTAAAATGGCTAAGAAAAATAATCTGGATGCTTCCTGGGGACAACAAAAAGGCGGTGGTCCAGGCACTTGTAACATCTCGCCTGGATTACGGCAACGTCCTTTTTTTGGGGTCTAACAAAGATGTACTTCGCAAGCTTCAGGTGGTGCAAATTCTGCAGCCCGTTTGCTCTGTGGACTTCCCAGAATGTCCAACATGGGCAACGCTCTGAGAGAACTACATTGGCTGAAAGTAGAACATCGTATACAATTTAAGGCCCTGTGTTACATCTTCAGAATTAAGATTGGTTCTGCGCCTAAATACTTACAAGATCTGGTACGCCCTTACCATCCCTCTCGACTACTTTGCTCTTCTGCGGATGAACTTTTTGTGATTCCTAAGATTAAGCATTCGAGAATGGGTGGTCGTTCCTTCTCCCTACTGAGACCCACCATGTGGAATTCCTTGCCTGCTGTAATGAGGAGGGAGAAGCTGCTTCCCAACTTTAATCAATATTGCTAATGCTAGAACACTGTTTTGCTTCTGTTGGCTTGCGCTGGGAAACCCTTGTTGGGTAGCTGTGCGCATTATAAAAATAAATTAACAGAACAGAACAGAAAGAACCAACAGAGGTGTAAAAAGAGGAAAGAAGGGTGCAGAAAAAGGCAATACGGGTGCATAAAGAGACAAGAGAGGTACAGAAAGGGCAGGAGGGGTGCAGAAAGAAGAAAGAGAAGTGCAGAAAGAAGTAAGAGAAGTGCTGAAAAAGAAACGAAGGGTGCAGAAAGAGCAATAGAAGTAAAGAAAGAGGCAACAGAAGAACAGAAAGAGGCAAGAGAGATGCAGAAACAGGCAGGAGAGATGCAGAAAGAGGGAACAAGGTGCACATAGAGGCAAGAGAGGTACAGAAATAGAAAAGAGGGATACAGAAAGAGACAAGAGATCTGCAGAAAAAAGCAAGTGAGGTGCTGAAAGAGGCAAGTGATATGCAGAAAGAAGCAAGAGAGGTGCAGAAAGAGGCAATAGAAGAACAGAAAGAAGCAACAGATGTGCAGAAAGAAGCAACTGAGGTGCAGAAAGAGGCAAAAGGGGTGCAGAAGAGGCAGCAGAGGTACAGAAAATAGTGAGAGGTACAGAAACAGACAGGAAAGGTACAGAAAGAGGGAACAGGGGTGCAGAAAAGACAAGAGAGGTGCAGAAAGAGAAATGAGGGGTGAAGAAAGAGGTAAGAGATCTGCAGAAAAAAGCAACAGTTACTGAAAGAAGTAAGAGAGGTACAGAAAGAAATAAGGAAGGGAAGTACAGAAAGAATGATGTAATATGTGACATCATCAGCAGTGGAGTGCAGGCGCGTGAGTTATACTTAGTACAAATAACTATAACGGAGGAATTTCAATGGTTTGGTATATGAGTGAAATGTCCAGCTAACTATAACACCCCTGAAACCTATTTTGTTTTCAGTGAATTTCTAAAGTTTTTTGAATGATAATTCATAACTATAACCTGCCTGAAACCTTTGGTTTTTTCAGTGAATTTCTAAGATGTTTAAATGATAATTCTTAACTATAACTTACCTGAAACCTATGTTTTTTTCAGTGAATTTCAAAGGTTTTTCAAATGCTAATTTCTAACTACAATATCCCTATAACCTATAGTGTTTGTTAAGTAAAATTTAAAAACACGTGTATACTTTTTATAGTAAAAAGAAACTTAACAGTAGTGTTTTATAAAGTATAATTATACCTCCTGGTTTTATGGTATTTATGTTTGGGATATTTCCATCTGTATTTATCCATATTTGTTTTAAAATATTTGAATGTATATTTACCCATATATATTTCGGGTTTTGTAAAAAAAGGAATCTGAAATTAGTATATGTCCACATTTATTTTACTGATAAATATGCACTCGTGGCTGAAAGACGGACCGGTTTCACTCATGTAAACACTCTTAGATGATAAACTATACACAACCTTCATATTAAAATGTGCAAGTTTTCTTATACGAAAATATATATTGCTCTTTAAGGCTCTTTTCTAAAAGTCTTTTATTGTTTTTACCCTTTCACTTTTAGAACGACAGAGCTATTGGCTTACTTACTACTCATCATTGACAGCATTTACAAACGCTAAAAAAATAACCCAATTTCCGTATTTATCCACACTTTAAAATAAAGACAGAGAGGAAAATAAATACTTTTCTGTCTGTATTTATCTGTAAAAATCAGTAAAAACATAAATCAAGGAGTCCTACCTATAATTTAAGAATATTTTCAACTTAATTAGCAGTAAGTAACATATAAGTGGGGTAAAAGTATGACGCAGCACCTATAATACCTCAGCGTTCACAGTTCGATTCCAAAGTACATCAGCCTCTTAGCCCACCACTATCTCACTGTAGGTAACACCTTGCTTAATCTTCCCAACGCCCCAAGCGCCGGCACACCTTTCCGGGGGTAGCTTTACGCATCACAAATGCTGGCATTTTTTTACTTTTTTGCAAAAGTAAAACAGTTAAAACGTGAGCACGTGTAAACTGTAAAACGTGACAACTACATAGGCGGAGCCGAATCTTCCTTCCATAGACTACTAAACAACCAAAAACTATATAAACCACCCCTATTGTGCAATTAGTTTTGTTTTCGCATGTTATTTCTGCTTCGCCAATCTGTGATGCAGGCTCCCTTTTCTAGCATCGAAGCCTTGTTTTGCGTCAACAAACATATTCCGGAGTTGTAAGTTGTTTCATTATGGCATAGTAGTTAGTTATAATTTGTGGCTATGTGTCAATCTTTAAAAATGTATAACTAAAAAAAAGTGTTATTGCATGTTTTTCTGGCTCCATTCCGCTTATATATTGTGACTTTCTATATTATAATTTTGACACAGTACTTCGCTTCAGAGGTGTTGGTGACACGTTGGCGCAAACCGTAAACATTTACAATCAACGTCACCACCTTACAACTGTTAGTGTGTTTTCCCCTAGGGATTATATACTGTTAATATGTATATTATAATTTAACAGTTATGATAATGTCAGTGAAGTTCATGACCCATCGTCACAAAGAGAAAAGATGTATAAGCAACGTCACCAGCTTCTGGTTTTTAGTCTGCTCCCCCCTTTTGATCATATACTGTGAATATATATATTATAATTTTCACACTCATGATCTCAGAGGAGTTTATGACCCGTCGCCACGAAGATCAAAATTTTTGCCCACCGTAGAAAAGAAGCTCAGAAAATAATTACCGCTCGAAAATATTTTGGTATGGATGTTCTGTTAAATAGATAACTTTATTTTCCTTTTCTTTTTACTGTAACAATGGTATTAATCGTTACATTGTAATAGATTGTCCTATTGTTACAGAAGAGGAATAGGAGATTTTTCGTCACCATCTGTAATACAGCTTAGGAAATATTAGAACGTACTTGATCAGATATTTTTTCAGGGGGCATATTTTATGAAATTGCAGAATAACAAATATAGCTTTCCTACATACTTTGTTACTTTAAAATATTTGATAAACCCTACATTTCTGAATGTTATTTTCTAATTTCTATTCTTCTCATTTGCGGTTCCTATTCAACTTCTCCCTAAAGAATATATAGGACCAGTTCTGTATATTATAATAGTACTATCCTATCTATTCTTAAGTGAGTATGTGATTTGTTAGCGGAACAGTGTGCGACCTCTAAGCACTACGACAGAACGTTCCTGAATTCTTCAGAATACACATTTGAAAAATAATAATGTATACATTTCTATGTAATATGAAGTCACCTACATTTAACTGTTTTTTTACTTGTTCTTCTGACCTCAGATAATGTAGTGCGGGAGTGTTTGTTGTATCACTTCTATTCTACTTTATCTAAAAGTAACTGATGCCCTCTTACATTATCAAGAATATGGGGCAACACTTTTACAAACTGTAGCAGAAAAAAGGAGGGTATGGCCATGCTCAAATGATATTTTATGAAATTACATTTTTAATTGTCACCCCTTTCAAATATACAGCAACAGTTTCTGAAGAAAGTTTATTTGTATTTGCTAAATAAAAACTGTTTCAAACCTAGACTGAAAATTTTGCTGCGCAACCACACCTCCCCATCAGAAAAGTAAACACCACATTATAAGTAAATAGTGCTGCTGGGAAGTACCCCACCGGCAAACTTGATAAAAAAAAGATCGCAAGACACGGTCATTTTTCCTCCGTGATTTGTACACCACACGGCAATTATATAAATGGCCCTTAAAACATATAAAAATATGTTTAACCTTCATAATCCCTGTCCACCACCTTGTGACCACTGTACAGAGTTAATAGTGTTCCTAACCTCCCCTCTACTACTTTCTTTTCCCATACTCCTTTGGAAGTGTGTCACAAAATCACAAAATCACTGACAACAGTGAACCATTCCCTCCCAATAAGGAGCAAACTTGTGCTCAAAACACTTTAGCCAATAAAATGTCCATGTTGTTACGCAGAGAAGGAAGGAATGACTGCCATAACTTCTACTTTAAATGCTTCATAGCCAATGAACATTAAGCTTTGTAAGGTCCCACTTGGAACACGTTACCCAATGAAATGTCCCTAATACTCCACGAAGAGGGAAGAAATCGCTGACAACACTTCTACTTTCAACAGTTTACAGCCAATCAACATTAAGCTTGGGAAAGTTCTCTTTGGAGCACGTCAGCAAATCAGATGTCCCTCCTACTCTGCAGAGCAGAAGTGAAGGGCTGGCAACACTTCTACTTTCAGTAGTTCACAACCAACCAACATAAAGCTCAGGAAAGTCCTCCTTACAACATGTAAGCCAATTAGATGTCCTTGCTAGTCTCCGGAGCAGAAGTGATTGCAGAAAACACTTCTACTTTCAATAGTTCGCACCCAATGAACATTAAGCTTGTTGTTGGAACACCTTAGCCTATTAAACATTAAATTTGTTCCACGCTTACATACAGAATATGCCGTCCTACATATTAATACAGTTTAATAATATTCCATATATATATATATCTATATCTATATCTATCTATATATATATTCACTGAAAAAACCATAGGTTATAGACCATATATAGTTAGGAATTAGCATTTACAAAACCTTGAAAATTCACTGAAAAAACCATAGGTTATAGACCATATATAGTTAGGAATTAGCATTTAAAAAACCTTATTTTACTCACACAAAACCATTGAAATTCCATATATAGTTAGTTGCACTAACTATATATGGCGCACCCGCAATCCACTGCTGATCATGTCACATATTACATCATTCATGACATGGTCAGTGACATCACTGATGACATCACTGATGACATCTCAAATGACATCACTGATGACAACATCCAGTGACTGTATTTTTCTGTAAAGTTAAAATATGTCTTGAGTGGATGTATAAGTGTCTGGATGAAGGATTTAGTAGGTGCATGACTGACTGTATGAGTGAGTGATTAAATGTGTCTCACTGAATGCATGGGTTAGTGACTAAACTGTCTTAATTTGTGCATCATTATGTCTGTTGTTCTGTAAACTGCTGCATGTGTTGATCATTAGCTATACGAGAGGCTATATGTGTTATTAATTGGTTGCCCAAGTATTTCTATGGGAGATTGAGTTTGTGTGGGGGTGGCTGGAAGGTGTGAGACTCTATGCATAGATGTGTGAGCAGTTTATTCACTAGGTGTATGAGTTCAAGAGTGCATGTGGAAACAGCTACATGGGCAGTTGACTGTGTGCATGAGTGTATTGATGAGTGAATGGATATCTCAATGCTACATGTCATAGTAAGTACATATGTAAAACACAGTACATGTGAGAGTTGGCATATATAAATAACTGTGCATGAGAGCCACTGAATGAGTGAGTGGTTGTATCGATCATTGTGAACTTGTATCAGGGATTGTATAAGAGAGTAAATATGTGTTAGTATATGTTTCAATAAGTAAGGTGTGTTTAACTGTATAGTTGAAGAAATGGAGGTGAGATTGTTTCTTTGCATGACTGACTGGGTGTGTGAGTAACTCCATGGATGAGTGGCAGTGTGTGAGTGTCTGTATACACTGAGTGTATCTAAGGTTATATTAGAGTCTGAAGAGGTTTATCGTATTAGCACAAGAATGATGTCAAATGAGATGTCATCAGTGATGTCATTTGAGATGTCATCAGTGATGTCATCAGTGATGTCACTGACCATGTCATGAATGATGTAATATGTGACATGATCAGCAGTGGATTGCGGGTGCGCCATATATAGTTAGTGCAACTAACTATATATGGAATTTCAATGGTTTTGTGTGAGTAAAATAAGGTTTTTTAAATGCTAATTCCTAACTATATATGGTCTATAACCTATGGTTTTTTCAGTGAATTTTCAAGGTTTTGTAAATGCTAATTCCTAACTATATATGGTCTATAACCTATGGTTTTTTCAGTGAATTTCAATGGTTTTTTAATAGCAAATATCATAAGCTGTCGAATGTCAAGTACGTGGTAAGTAAAAACATTTTCGTGTTTATGCACACTGATCTGCTTTGAATGCTGCCCCCCACCCCTCATTTCTATTAGGAGTACTCTCTCTTTGCAGATAGTGAAGGGTAGTTAACGCAGCCCTTTGCCCCCTTTGTAATCCGTCGTGCCTGCTTCTCTCTCCATTTGATTGATTGTTCTCTTTGGTTCATTCTCTATTTACAAACAAGCACAGAGTCGCAATACTCTGTTTAGTCTTTGCAGATAGCGAAAAATCGTGTAAAAAAACAAAAGGAATCGAGCAAAATCAGTAGGCCACTAATGGGATCTCTTTTTGACCTCGCTAAAATAGAAACATTAGGAACAACCTGTTGAAAATAGCAATGCGTATGTACATAAGCGGCGTTCATTTGTGTTCACAGTACCCCTTGTTGATTGTTTCAATCGAGCATTGAATTGTTCGATGTTAATTCTCTTAAGGATCTTCTCTACCTGCAAACGAGGAAGAATAGGAATATTCTCTCTCCCTTTGCAGATAGTGAAGGGTAGGTAACGCAAGCCTTTAACACGTCGTACCTATTTCATTCCTCATTGATTGATTGATTGTCCGAACATTGACTGTTTGGGAATTAGTTCTTTTTGGAGGTATTCCCTGTTTGCAAATAAACGTAGGAAAATCTTTGCAAGTAGTGAAAGGGTACGTAATGCGGACCTTTCTCCCCCGTTGTAATCTGTCATGCCTATCTACTCCCCACTGATTGATGCACCTGTTTCACCCGGACCATTTACTAGACATACGTCATCTGGCCCGACCAGAGAGCACCCCTAGTGAAAAGGACATATGCAATAATAACGAAGTGATCACTGTATCCTGTTAACAGAAACTTTAGCATGAAACAACCTGGAAAGAAAAGAATAGGAAAACGAAAATCAGTAGGCCACTGATGAACATGAACTTTTATTAAACAACGAACAAAGAAACGATAACATAACGTAATGATAAAACCTATTAATGTCCTAGAAACAAGAAAACGTTAAAATATGCCAGTGGTGAGAGACCAGAAAAACAGTAAGAGAAACCAAATCACCCCTCGCTGTCCCACCGCCTGCCACGCCAAAAAAATCGATAGACTAGGGAAAATGCAAGTCAGTAGAACATCCGCCCCCACTCTGGAAACTTCCAAGGTGGGGCAGGGTTCCGGCTACGCCCAGCCGGGAGCAGCCCATATAAGGCAGGTCCTGCTGCCACGCCTCGGAGATCCTAACGTAGGGTGTAGCCGGAGGAGAGGCCGAGACCAACGGGACCCGGCCAGGGAATTGCCTTTACAACGCTGAACAGTTGCAGGGGGGGGGAATGTCTCCTCGACCCTCCCCTCTCTCTCCCAGTCCGGCCGCGGTGGCCCTTGAGAGTTGCAGGTAGTCCCGCCACATGCTCTTCCGGTCCGGCCACCAACAGTCGGGGGGCCGAGACCGACGGAATCCGGCTGCAGCCGATAAACCAAGAAACCCGTTCATGGGGCCAGAGCCAGGGGCGTCCGGCCGACATCTACCGGAAGCCCGGCCCGAAGACGGACGGGACACTTCTTCTTTCTTGTATAATTGCTGCAACAACCCTGGGGGGGGATGTCTTGCACATGCCTTCGACCCCCCCCCCTCGTCCTCATCGCCTGGTCCGGCCATAACAAATCTCAAGCGAGACGCCGTGGGGTGCACTGGGAGGGAGAGACGGTGCGAACAGGCCTCTCCCGCCTCCCCAGTGGAGGCTTCCCAGCTGCACCCTCAGCGCTCCAGGCGCCCGGAAAAGAGTTCTTCCACTGTGGCCATGCTGCAACGTCTCGCCCGGCAGGGTGGAGCCCGTCCGCTCATTTGACCCCGCGATCGCCAGTAGCTACCGAACTCTCAAAATGGCGGTCGACCTGGCAAGAGCGGGCCCAGCATAAAGAAATGGCCCGGTCACTGGTTGACTCCACCACCGTAGTCCTCCACGACCTTGAAGATTCTAGAGGAGCCGCGGGAGTCTCCGACCCCCGATGGGGAATGACTGCCATGATCACCCGTGGAGTGACGAAACTGTATCCGCGGGACGTCGGCGCCAGCCTCACTTTGAATTACTAGAATCCTGCAGACCTCACTTCCGGTGAAAGCACAGTGTGACCCGGTAGGAAAAATTGTTGCACCCCCTCCCCTTTTTGACTGATAGTTCAAACCACCGATCCTTTCCTTTGCCCTTTTAACGGAACTTTGGACTGCCTCCCCCTCTTTTACATTTTCTAGAGAAAACAAAACATTAACCACTACATTAGCATAGCAGTTGACACCAGAACTGTTTTCAAATTGAAAACCAACAACATCTTCAACAGAATCCTTTTTGTTTCTGCTGTGACCCTGCTCCAGCACAGGCATTGTCCCCAGCAGTAATTCTGCAATGCCGGTAAGAATAGCTGTGGTGCCTACTGGACTCACTCACCCCCGCGGCGCCCCACGCCGTTATTTGCTGGGCGGCAACTTGCTAGACATCACCTTCGTGACATCCAGATTTCAGCGCGTTCTGCTGCCTTGGAACTATTCGCACAACAGACCGCTACTGACAAGAATATTTCATTATTGGTGCTGTCAATTTCAATAAATCTATTACTGTTTTTGTTTTGTTGTATATATTTATATGTTATTAAAGTTTTATATTCCTACTACTTTGTTGGAGTGCTATATATTTTTTATGTGACACATAATTGTAAAAACTTTGATGTACAAAGAGTCATTCCTGGAATCTTCCGCTTCAGGCTCGGTCCCCTCCCCAATCACAATACAGGATAGTTTTCAGATAGTAGGAACACGTGTGGTGTGACGGATCTCATCGGGTGTGGGCCTTGATCTACTATAACTCCTTTGAAGAGGGGTGATTCTTTACAGCTGGGGCCATAAACTACATCTGCAGGGCTAGCTGATAGCCTGGACAATCGGACACAGAGGAAGAGGAGTGTCACAGGGTGCGGTAGTGAATAGGGCGAAAGGGAGGTGTCGGGCGGGCACAGTGTGATTCTCAGGGAAGAGCAGCGCAGATGGGGGGAGGTTTATTGCCCATGCATAAGACAGAGAGCGGGGGTGACCAGTGCCTGGGGAAGATGCTTGCGAGGGTGAGGAGCCATGCTACGAATCGACAGCGTGCAGAGAGTGGGTCTGGTCAAGACATCTAAAATGGCTGCCGTGCACGACAAAAGTGTGGCATTTCAAAAAAGGCAAGATGGCGCAGACAATGTTTTTCAACACTTCCTCATTTCCTTCGAATCGAACGTTAACAGACGTTGGGGCATATTACCAAAGTTAAGCGATATTTATCGCTAACGATGCTTACCAACCAATTTTTTACCACTAAGCATCGTCAGAAATTATCGAAGATAAACCTTACTATTATCAAGGTTTATCGCAAATGCGATAATAAACGGCCGCAATGCATGAATATCGCTAAAAACTCAGCGATATTCATGCATTACCGAGCTAATACTCTTAGCCATGTTATCCACCTCCCATTGGATAACATGGCTAAGAACTGCTCAGGGCAGGTGTTACTTTTTGGAGATATTCGCGCTTAGCGCGAATATCTCCAAAAGTTGGTAATAGGAGATAGATATCTTGCATGTTGTAATGCAAGTTATTGTGGTATATGGAACTCATACCATAATCTCTCAGGAAAGCAGAAACTGATCCTTTTGGGACCGCCTAAAAAGGCCTAGGGGGTGAGGAGTACTCTACTTTGCCCCCTTTTCACGTTCCGAACTATTTTATTTTACTCTCTTCTGTAATTACACAAAATACCAGCGATAAGATGCATCGGAGACACACAGTGAGAGAAAGGAGGCCGGAGATGAAGAAGACATGTCAAATACACATTGGAGATAATATAGTGGCAGAAGGGAAGTAAATATGAGTAAACTTACCATGTAACATAAAAATGTTGCACTCTATACTATAAGTCTCATTTTATACTACAATCACTTCGCTACAACCTCATAAATTAAAAATAAAAATAAATAATGTCTCAAACAATTTTTGATTTCTAAATATAAATTTATTCTTCAGAATTTTCTAAATTTGAAACAACTAGTAACATGTCCTCATCAGTAATTTCCTCTTCAATCATCTCATCTGGAATCTCCTCATTAAAAGTCTGCAATGATGATTCTTGTAACTCTATGGTCTCCAAACACTCGATAAATTCGCCATCAAGAGATTGATCAAAAAAATCATTCAAGTCATCTCCTCCTTCTGACAATATTTCATTATTGGTGCTGTCCATTTCAATCAATGTAGTGGAATCATTCAAGTCATCTCCTCGTGACAATATTTCATTATTGGTGCTCTCAATTTCAATCAATGTAGTGGAATCATTCAAGTCATCTCCTCCTTGTGACAATATTTCATTATTGGTGCTGTCCATTTCAATCAATCTAATGGAATCATACAAGCCATCTCCTCCTTGTGACAATATTTCATTATTGGTGCTCTCAATTTCAATCAATGTAGTGGAATCATTCAAGTCATCTCCTTGTGACAATATTTCATTCTTGGTGCTGTCCATTTCAATCAATCTAATGGAATCATACAAGTCATGTCCTCCTTGTGACAATATTTCATTATTGGTGCTCTCAATTTCAATCAATGTAGTGGACAATTCAAAAGAAATTGCCACGGTCTCTTCATTGTGAGCCATTTTATTTTGAAATTGCTTGCTGTAAATTGCAGAAAAAAATAATCACTTTCATTTATCGTTTTTAGTAATACATAATATAAAACTAACTTCATCAAGTATTTAGTATAACAGAAGGACTGCAAATAAATAACAGAAAACATTTTTCAAATTATCTTCAAGTGTACAACATAGTTCCCCTTACAAATTAACAACTCACCTTTTTAAAAGTAGCAGAAGTGTTAGTACTGTGTAAATCAAACACCAGAAATTCACCACCAAAAATTCCTCACAAATGTACCTCAGACAGTAGTATCGCAAAATGGCTGTGGTTTCCTCTCATTTGACATATATACATAACCAATTAACTTTCATCACACACAAATACAAAACCAAAGTAACATTTTAATTGGTTCTAAATTTCAACACTTTCAAATGTGTTTTCCCCATGCAATTTTCCATAGGACATTTACATACGTCTACAGCCTGAATGGCTGAACGGAATTACACCAAACTTGGCAAAATGGTACATCAAACCTAAGAGGTCAGGAAGGATCTACTATGCCCCCTTATGGTCATTTCCCCCTTCACTTTGGCCTCCTCTTGTCTCTCAATCCTACCGAGAGACAAGATGGCGGCCGCTACGGACTGTTTGGAATGTTGACAGACGCCGGAGAACCAATCAGCTTCGCAAAGCTCCGTAACGCGAAAAGTACGCGAAGCGGAGCGCTGTTACAGATATATATCTTTTTTTGAACGTTAATTTCTCAAAATCCACTGGAGCACATATATTGAGACCTAGCAAAGGCACATCGGGCTACCAGTCCCTAATATTTTACCAAGTTTCGTGCAAATCCATTCAGCCGTTCGATTATTATTATTATTATTTTTTTTTGCCCCGCGGGGCCCTTTTAAAACCTCCACATCAAACCTAGGGGGTCAGCGAGGATCTACTATTCCCCCTTATGGTCATTTGCCCCTTCGCTTTCGCCTCCTCTTGTCTCTCGATCCTACCGAGAGACAAGATGGCGGCCGCTACGGACTGTTTGGAATGTTGACAGACGCCGGAGAACCAATCAGCTTCGCTTCACAAAGCTCCGTTGCGCGAAAAGTCCGCGAACCAGAGCGCTAACCGGTCCGCTGTTACAGATATATATCTTTTTTTAAACGTTAATTTCTCAAAATCCACTGGAGCACATATATTGAGACCTACAAAAGGCACATCGGGCTACCAGTCCCTACAATTTTGCCAAGTTTCGTGCAAATCCATTCAGCCGTTCGGGCTAAAAGTGAGGCCAACCGCCCTATGGAAAACTCAATGTTAAAAACACGTTTTGGGACCCCCCTTTTTTCTCGGCCCCCACTGGACGAACCCCCCCCAAATTTTCAAGGGCTGCTCAGAAACAAAATGTGCCATTTTCCTGAAAATTTCAGCCAATTCCGTCCACAAACGCCAAAGTTATTAGACATAGAATTTTCAAAAAACCCATAGAGAAAAAATCCTAACTATATATACCTACTGGCGACCGCCAGTAGGTAATATATATATATATTCTCGTACTTCACCCAGACCTTTCTCATGCAAGTAGAAAAAGGATGAACACGCGGACCCAAAGTTCTTCGTGCCGTTTATTTCAAAACACCCTGCATCAAAGTCGCCATGACGCGTTTCGGTCCCACCTGGACCTTGATCACATGACGCGTTACGTGCAATTGAAAGCCTTTTTTTTATTTATTTTTTTAAAGTGCTAGTGCAACTCAAATTACATTCAGCTGTGCTGTGCCAGGATTGTAATAGAAGAAAGACTATACATGTGCAATATCGGCTTAAATGCTCCATAATATTACATTTGATTTCATGTATACAAATAGATATGACAGAATTAATAAATGTTTGTTGAAAATGCAGTATATCCGGCAAAAAACATGGTAGATAAATATAAAACAGGAATATATGTCTGTGTTTAAAATTATAAATATTATTGAGAATATTTATAAAATTATTAGTTAAATAAACACGTTTTCCCACCATTAAAATATATAGGCGGTAAAAGTAGGCGGAGTTCAATTTGAAAATTCTCAAAATTGTATATATAATTTGCATGAGAAATATCAATGGTTAAGATGCCTAGAGTCAAAGACACCAACCAACATCCCGCCACTTATTCACATTATACCACGTTTTAATTTTGCCAAGCATTCATTTGTAATTGCAGTCTTTCAAAGATTGGAATTTACCATATCCTTTCAAGAGTTCTCAATAGTTCCCAAGTGGGCAAGCACAGCGTGCCAAGTCTGGCTTTTCAAAAGAAACTGGCCGAACATTTTTCAAATACAACCCTTAACCAAAGGCAAGGGGAGAATTTACTAAAAGTGAATAAAATGAAATGAAATTAAATTAAAGTGACACCCTAGTGAAAAGGAGAAACTAACTGACAAGTTACAATCTTATAAGTTCATAGTGCACAGTTGTTAACAAAATTTCATAAGCGGAGAACACAGTTATAAATCGGTCAAAGGATTTGGTCAAAAAAATCATCAGAGCTAGAATTGCAGAACATCCTTAAAAAAATCAATTCATAAGCAAGTGTATAAATCCTCAGTTGCATTCAATCCAAATGGGGACTTAGTGTTGAGCTCTAATATGTACTTGGTCTCAAGTATACGGAGTGCACTCTCCCGATTGCCACCTCTACGGACAACGGTATGCAATCTATGGCAAAATAAGTTAAATGGGTCGGATCACTATTATGGACTGCCTCAAAATGCCTTGCAACAGGATATGCTTGATCTTTGTTGGCGATTGCCCGTATATGTTGAAGGACTCTTCTGTGCACGGGCAGTTTTGTGCTGCCCACATATCGCAGTGCACAGGGACATTCTAAAACATATACTACATATTCTGTTTTACAGGTAATTCTTTTCTTCATTTTCACTGGATGAGGTAAAAATGGAGTGCTGTAAATTTTTACATTTTTTGCATGTTTACATGCTTTGCAAATAAGGCATTTGAAAAATCCCTTTTGCTTAGACAACCAATTGGAAGGCAGTTTAATCTCAGGATTACTTCTCACAAGACAATTTCCCATGGACCTAGCTTTTCTAAAGGTCAATTGGGGCAATCGATTATGCTTTGTTAGGTCCTCACCGATTATTGGATCCCTTAGGAGCAAATTCCAATGTTGTTTAAAGATCTTTCCGATAGCCCCATGTTGTTTGTTAAAGGTCAGGATGACTCTAACTTTAGATGCCTCTAATTTAGCCTTGTCTGGATTTGATTCCTTTGGGATCAACGGCTGTTCTCTGGTAAGGGATCTAGTCTTATTTATAGCCTCATCAATAATTGATGCTTTATAACCCCTCAGAAGGATTCTCTTTTTGCAAGCTTCCTGAGCTAGCTTACATTCATTGTCACTGCTGCAAATGCGCTTTACCCTTAGCATCTCTCCATAGGGGATGCTTTGGATCAAATGCTGTGGATGGTGACTAAGTGCATGCAGCAAACAATTCCCAGCAGTGGGCTTGCGATAAAGTCTAGTAGATAGGGCACCATTGGATATGAAGACCTCTGTCTCTAGAAAAACAACTGATTCCTTATTCATATGAGTGGTAAATTCAAGATTCAAATGGTTAACATTTAACTTTTCGATAAATTGTTTGGCTAGCTCTTCCGACCCCCTCCAAATAATAAAAAGGTCGTCTATGTACCTTAGCCATAGGGGAACATGCCTATTTAAGATGTCCTCATGTTGCCGTTTGAGGACCAGCTCTTCCCACAACCCCATATGCAAGCAAGCATAGCTGGGGGAAAAACAGGCCCCCATAGCAACTCCCCTTATCTGTTGGTAAATAGTGTTATCGAAATAAAAATAATTGTGTTCTAGACACATTTTAACCATATCAATAAGCATCTTATTGTGCAAAGAAAAACATGCTGGTCTACGATTTAGATAGTGTTCCACTGCTTTGACCCCGTCAAGATGTCCAATAGAAGTATAAAGGGAGGTAACATCCATGGTGATAAGGATTAAGTCACTCCCCCACGATATGTCCTGAATTTTATGTAAAAAATCTGAGGTATCCCTTAAATAGGACGGTAAAGTTGTAACCCATTCCTGCAGAAAGTCGTCCACATATTTTGATGTATTTTCTGTGATGCTACCTATTGCAGAAATGATCGGCCGTCTGGGTGGCCTCTGATTATTTTTATGGACCTTTGGCAGAAGGTATAGGGATGGAATTATCGGATGGTCATTTCTTAAAAAAAGATATTCATCATTACTAAGTAACCCACCATTCTTCCTTGCCACCAATCTACCATAGTAATTCAACCAGGAGGCTTTTACAATTTGCAAGTTGCTTTGTTTATAACTTGAGACATTATTCAATTGTAAATAGGCCTCTTCCATATATAACAATCGTGGCCACAAGACAATATCCCCCCCCCTTATCATATTGTTTTATAATGAGGTTTTCATTGTCTTGCAGTTTTTTCATCAGTTCGATGTAACAACGCTGATGCCGACTCATTTGGACACTTTCAAGGTGTGTTGACTTATATAGTTTTTTCAAGTCAGAGGTCACTCATGAGGCAATATAGGTTGAAACACTGATTTGGATTTAAAATGTGTTCTGATTGTCCCACCTAAATCCACGCCCTCCAATCCCAAATCACTCATGCTGGCACTTTGTTCATTTTGTAGATGTTGTAAGTCCTGAAAAAGATACACATCCCCAGCTGAAAGTAAAGGAGGACTTGTTATAATATTGGGGACATTCACAGGAACTTTTTTTGCCTTGAGTTTCTGCAGTTTTAGTTTTCGAATAAATCTGTAGACATCCATCCGAGTCTCAGAATAGTTAAAGTTGCTCTCAGGGCTAAATGATAGACCAAGTGCAAGAATTTATGTCTCTGCCTTGTTTAAGGTTACGTCGGACAATTTGATCACCGTATTGGCTGCTGTATCAAAATCTATTTGCGATTCCACCTCCCTCTCATCGCTTTTTTCGGAGGCTTGTTCACGCCTGCGCCGGTTGCTGCACCTCCTCCTGGCGCTACGTTTTGCGTTTGCCCGCTTGTTTTTTGTGGTAGTTGACGGTTCCGGGATCTCAGGGTATCTCTTCCGTCCTGGCACAGACAGTCCACCTCCTGTGTCAGGTATAATTTTAAAGCCCCTGCTTTTGCCCCTCGTAGTACTCTACCACCTTCCCCATCCGTTTCACTTCCCGTAGCGGTGCTTATATCTGAACTAGATGTGGAAGCAATGATGTTATCACTTGAAACACTAGTGTTTGTTGATTTAACCACACCAGCTTTGGCTCTTACACCCTCGTATTTCCGAGCGAAGGTGAAAACATTTCCATTTTGGTAGTCCAACTTTTCACGATTGAATTTGTACGCTTTGCGTCTTTTTATAACCTCCTCATCTTTTTGTAATTTAAAGAGCATGTCTTTCCTCATTTTTATAATACTTTCAATCTCCTCCATTTTCGCGATCTCCAAATTTAATTCATCAATCTTAATTTGCAGTTTGAGCCTATCACTCTCAGCGTATTTGACCAGAATATGAAGCAGTCGAGCAGAGTTGTCCAAATTGCCGCCCGCCTATTCTGCCAACATCTCCGGGTCAGGGTTCTCATAGCTGGGGACCAGAGTAATCCGCAAGCCCCTTGGGACCCTGCCCACCTCCAAGTACCGAGCGAGCGACCTCTGCTCCCACCATTTCGCTTGCTCGGACCGCATTAATTTCTCCAAACTTTTGAAAAAGTCGCGCGCACTAGAATTCACCTGGGGAGCAACAATCTGTTGATCCACTATTAACGACTCCCCAGCCGGGGGTTCATCAAAAAGTTCGACTGCAGCCGCCTCGTGGCTCCGTAATGCCTCCACGGCCATGATGATGATGATTATCTATATATATATATATATATATATATATATATATATATATATATATGCATATATATATATCTTACCTACTGGCGGTCGCCAGTAGGTAGTTATAGTTAGGACCTACTTTCCATAGGAAATCCACAACATTCTATTTGGAATAACTTTGGCGTCGGTGGACGAATCTTTGTGAATCTCTCCAAGAAAATGGCCTGCTCCTTCCCTGAAACTTTGGGGTTGATTTGTGGTATATAAATAAATAATACCGGATCTATTTTTGAATGAATGAATGAATAACAGATAGCTCAATAAAATAAGAGTCAAGATTCGAGGTAGTAGGAGTTTCTGCAGGTTTATTACAGCATAAGGACGGGATCAGGACAACCTGCATAGGATGACCCAGCAGCTGCTGGGGCTTGGTCTGGGATGAGCGCGCTAACTTTTAATAACAATACATCAACTTATATACATAGCGCAAACACATAGCATTACATTGCAGTAGGCGTAGCAGTGGGTGGAGCAGAAGGCGTGACGCGTAGCAGTCGCGAGAGATAACAGTAAAAGTAGGTGTAACTGGGAGTATACATAGACATGTGATGCAAACGTAACAGAATATGTCATGAATGGGCGGAAACATTGGAGGGGGCTACCTAAGGAGCCGGGACCTCTAACCTAATGGTGCGCGTAAACTGGCAATGACGTATCACTAAAAGAAGCTGGGGGCTATGAACTCTGTGCTAGGAGCAGAAACTAGAGTCTGGAGGGTCGGAGCGACATGTACCTAAACCCTATCTGGTATCTGGTGTTTAGGGAACATGTTGATATAAACTAGAAGTCATGAGGGGAAAAGCTAACTTGACTCTAAGACTGGACCATGCATTATTCTACATGTAGTGCGTGATGAAGAATACTAAATGACCATTAAATACAGTATTTCTCTAACGTGGAGACGAGAAGGCTAGACAATGACGGAAACTATTGATGCAGTTCAGTAGCTTAGGAATGCAGAAGAGGAGGACTGAACTGATAGCTGGAACTATAACATACTTTTGGCAGACTCAGAGACAGAGCCGAGCTGCACCGGGCACTGCGAGGCAGGAAGTAAGTGAAGGGTCGAGGATACAGGTGGGGGCTGTATCGCTCCTCAGCGAGGCTTTCAGGAGACAGGAGCTGAATCTGATGTCCGGGCCCTGTTGAGGCCTGGAAACGGGGACTTTATAATGGAATAACGTGCACACTGAGAAACGTGGCAACGTAACTTTACATAGGCCTGATATTCGTAGTATTCACGAGGACTGGAAACTAACATACTAAAGGTGGACACAACTGGAATTGCGTCATTAATCGGACATGGGGAATAACATATGCATATTAGTCATGCACACATAACATATGATGGATGAGGCGTAGGGACACAGAACATGGCAAAATTTACTTTTCCACATTCCCTCCTTGTCACTACGTTTCCATCAGGAAACATCAATATTCATGATACCATCTATCATTTCATACAGTACCATTTGCTCGTCTCGAATTGTCTTGGAACGGGATTTAGAACGGGGCTTGGGACTAGGAATACAAGAGGTAGCACACATGCTGCAAATCGCAGGGCCACATTGTATACAGAGGCAGCAGCTAAATATGATCGCTACTGCAATACCCAAAAAGGACAGGACTTTCCATCCCCAGGCGGAAATTATATTCCAGAACCAACCGGACCATGTCCAGGTGCCTGGATCTTGGTGTAACAGATGGGCAATTTTATGGAGTCTGGTTATAGCTGAATAGACAGACGGCGCGTTATTTGGAATGAAAATGCAGCAACTAGATCCGATGACTCTACAGGCCCCGCCCCTATCGGCCAGTATGACGTCAAGGACGAGACGATTTTGCAAAACGACAAATCTCATAGCAGATTGTTCTTCGGTTAGGTTACCTAGAGCAGAGGCAGTCTCATTTACTACTGCTTCAAGGGTTCTTGTTAACCTACGGATCAGTTTACTATTCTGGACAGGTCCTACAAAGAAAAAGAAACCTTTATTGAAATCTGTATACTGTTCTAGAGTAGTTTCAGTATAATCGACAATTGGGGACTCCCTTCTATGTCTAATGTGTACTAGATGTGTGTTTCTGTGATAATCAGATGGGGCTAGGAAAACAGGTGGCAGTAGGAAGGCAATGTAACAAGTTCCCTCCCAATCGAGGGGCAGACGGACATATGCAGTTTGACCACAAAATAAAATAAGAATGACGTGAAGCTTTGAAAACAGATTTCCCACTGTCACTATACTGGATAACAGTAGTACATTCACTATGACCTACATGTATGGAACCATAACTACGGACACATAATTCGCCTTTGACAGGTAGTACTGAAATAGCAGGTAAGTCTGGAGTAGTATCAGACTGAACATTCAGAACCATGAAATTCGACGAATAATTACCTAAATTATATACTTCATTTTCTAGATCTAAACCTGTTCTGTGGGGGAGACCTTTCTTGTCTGGAAAACATGTACTGTTAAGAAAAGACATATCTGTTGCGGATGACGTTAACGTGGACCATGCTCCACATGAACCATTATGAGAAAATGGATAAGGAAAGAGTGGCAGAACTCCCTTCGGTGTCTGGAAAGGGGGGAGTCGACCACACACCCAACAATTAGTGGCATTGCTGGTCTGGTGTGAGTAATGTAACATACGGATAAATGTGTTGTTACGCATAGCGAGGCGGTAAGAATATTCGTGAGGAGGCAGATCACTAAACGTGTGCTCTACTATAGCATTAGCAGACATATTTACATGAGGAACTGGAAAATACAGATAGAACGCATAGCTGATGCAGGAAATCATAATGCTGATGAATAATATGAAACTCAGAAAAACGATACATTGAATTGAACTTCGACTGACTCTCTCACTATGGGGGTCTATGTTATACATGTCAGAAACAGTCTAACCGTTTCACCTAGGGGAGGACTTATACAATCAAACTGACTGACTTATTTTGCTAGACCTGAGCTTTAACTTATACTCCTGTTGCGGAGTTTTCTCTAACAAGGGAGGGGTTGTAGTAATGTCTTTTGCGGGACAGTCCTTTAAAACAATGTTTTGGCAGTCTTTAGAATCTTGGGAATCCTTGGAAATGTTCTTGGAGACTGGTTTCAATCCATTGAAAAGTTTTACATGAGAAAGATGGACCCACCCCTTCCTGCCTTCCAACTTGACGGCAGTACGGGTGGTCAAGAGGACCTGACGTGGCTCCTTCCAACGAGGCTCCAGCGGACTTGATCTGTCAAAATTTCGGACCATCACAAGGGAACCTGGAACGATTTCATGCGGTGCCACCTCGGTATTGTCTGGAAATGCGGCGGCAACCTGTGAACGACATGAGTTGAGGGCAGACATCAAGGAAGCTAGGTAATCTGTCAGCATATTACATGAAACATCGGTAATACTTCGGGGTCTAGGAGTACCCCACATGTTAGGGGGGCGGCCGAATACGACCTCATACGGGGACAGACCTGATCTGGAATGTGCGACCATGCGCATATAAAACAAAGCGACTGGCAGAGCTACTAGCCAGTCCACACCTTTTTCTTTACAAACTTTGGCAATACGGATTTTCAGGGTCTGATTATGTCTCTCGACTAGACCGGCTGCTTCAGGATGGCGTACACAATGGAACTTCCACCGGTACCCTAACAACAGGGAAACGTGCTTCATGAGTTCAGATGAGAATGGCTGGCCGTTATCAGAATATACGACTCTAGGGAGTCCATATCTAGGGAAGAATTCACGAACCAACTGCTTGGCAGTGGTCGCGGCTGTGTAATCTGGAACTGGATATGCTTCTGTCCACCTGGACAAAGCGCATACAACTACAAGGACATACTTGAAACCTCGACATCGCTCCATCTGAATATAATCCATCTGGAGGACCTCAAAAGGGTGGTCAGGGGGCTGGAAACCACCTTGTTCCACCGGAACACTTTTACCTGGATTAAACTGACAACATATCATACAGGTGCGGACTTTCTGCTTGGCTGCAGCTCGTAAATGCTTGTTGAACCAAATGTTCTGGATACTGTCTAACATAGCTTTTTCTCCTAAATGTGCTGGACTATGTGCGGTATTGATAATGACTTGAACCATAGAGTCGGGGAGAAACTATGTGGCTCTACCCTTCGTTAACCATCCTTGATCTGTCTGGACCCCTCCTTGTTCAGACCATTTCTTGATTTCATCGGGAGTAGCATGTAACTGGATATTTATGACATCTTGTGTAGGGTCCTTAACTGTCATGCATGTAATCGGATCTGGAATATGTGTCAGGTTAACTGGAATGTCTGGAGTCTGTGCTGTAAGCTTGGCTGTGCGGTCTGCTAGATCATTACCTTGGGAAATAATGTCAGTAACTTTCGTATGTGCTTTGCATTTCATGATAGCAATAGATGTCGGTAAATGTATGGCATCTAACAGGGCTTGAATAAGGAGACCATGCTGAATCTTGGTTCCATGAGAAGTCATGAAACCTCTCTCCTGCCAGAGCACTCCGAAGTCGTGTACAACTCCGAATGCGTAACGTGAATCTGTGTAAACATTAACTTTCAGGTTCTTGGCATGTATACAGGCTTGTGTCAGAGCGACTAGCTCTGCTGCTTGAGCGGACAGGGTATCAATACGGTGTGTTTCAATAACTTCAGTGTCAGTAGTCACTGCATACGCGGCGACTAGTTCTCCTGTACTAGTTCTCATACATGAACCATCCACATAAAGTGTCAGGTCAGGATCTGGTAACGAAATGTCTGTCAGGTCTTGTCTTGGCTTTGTCGTAATATTAACTACTTCCACACAGTCATGTGGGTCAGAATTTGAACTAACTGATGGTAACAGTGTAGCAGGATTCAGGACGTTGCAGCGTCTAATTTCTATGTGTGGCTGGAACAGTGTCAACTCATAACCTGTTAAACGTGCAATTGTCAAGTGCTGTGTTTGTGTTCGGTTTAAAAGAACTTCTACTGAATGTGGAACTTGTACTGTCAGGGAATGTCCTAAAACTATGGAATCACTTTGTCTGATAGCTAGTGCTGTGGCTGCAACTGACTTGAGGCACGCAGGCAACGCCTGGGCGACTGGATCTAATGTGCTCGAAAAATAAGCACAGGGCTTGTATTGTCCTGCTTGATCTTGTGTAAGAACAGATAATGCTGTACCTTCGCGTTCAGTAACGAAAAGTGTAAAAGGCTTACTGTAGTTCGGTGTAGCTAGAACTGGAGCTTGACATAGGGCTTTCTTTAACTCATTGAAACTAAGTGTATGTTCAGATGTCCAAGGGAGGACAGTCGATACGGCTGCCTCCTGTGTCGTTAACTGTATCAGTGGCTTGGCTAGAAATGCATACTGGGGAATCCATTGTCTACAATAAGAAGTAAGGCCGATAAAGGCACGTACCTCCTTCTGGGTTCTGGGCTGGGGAAGACTCGCTATTAACTGGATACGGTCTGGTGTCAACTGCCTACCCCTCTTGGACAGCAAGTGTCCTAAGTATACCACTTGCTGGACACAGAATTGAAGCTTCGAAGGTGACACCTTGTGCCCCATCTCGGCTAGAAAATACAGGACTGTAAGTGATGCTCGCTCGCAAGCACGTTCAGAACGGGCTGTGATCAGTAGATCATCGACATACTGAAGCAGGGCAGTGTCAGTTGGCATGTGAATATTGTCTAGTTGTCTCTTAAGTGCTTGACTGTAAATACTAGGACTTTCTGTGAAACCTTGAGGAGCGCGTGTAAACATATAGCTCCTTCCATTTAAACAAAATCCGAAAAGAAACTGGCTGTCTGGATGAATGGGAACACTGAAAAATGCATTCTTGAGGTCTATGACAGTGAAAAACATGGCTTCGGAATCAATGGCTGTTAACAGGGAAGAGATGTCTGGAACAACTGGGTACTGAGGAATAATACATTTATTAAGCTCTCGTAAATCAATCACTAATCGATATACTGGGGGTGCATTCGGATCAGTACGTTTCATGACTGGAATGATCGGAGAATTCCATACATTGGAGTCAGTTTCTACAACTACTCCTTGAACAATGAGCTCGTCAATAATTTTGGATAAGGCTGCTACAGCCTCAGATGGCAATCTGTACTGTCTGATTCGGGGTAACACTACACCTGGTTTGAGAGTCACACGATGGGGTGTGATTTGCATGTAACCTACATCAGTTGGACCTTGCGCCCATAGATGCTGCGGAACATTAGACAATCTTGAATCAAAATCTCGTAATACATAGTGACCCTTAAAGTCACGTAGGAACAGACGTATTCCCTCTGGGGATCAGCAAATAACTGCACCTAACTCTTTCAGTGTCTTAATGCCTAATAGGTTTTCTGGACATGACTTAGTAAGTAACAGATCAGTAGTGCGGGACAATGGACCTACTTCTAGAGTAACTGGCTTTGATATCTCATTAACTATTGGCTTTCCTGAAAATCCAAGGGAAACATTTCTTGAGCCTGAGAGCGGAGCCCCTGGAACTTCGGCATGACTAATTGTGGTCCTACTTGCCCCTGTATCGATCAAAAACTTTCTGTCTTTCCCTAATACTTGACTGTGAACATAGGGACCTTCTTGATCTACAGGTATCTCGATGAGAGGCAAGCCTACCTCCCTCTCTAGGCTGTTTCATGAATATGGCTGGTACTCTGGATACTCGGACTGTGCATACTGGTACATCTGTGATGTGACATGCTGTGTGGCAGCAATAGGCTGCGGTGCGGAAACTGTCTGTTGTGCATTCTGAGACTGAGGAATCTGTGAAACTTGTTCTTGTCTAGGCGGACGTGGTCTTTCTTTAGTCTTACCAGTAGCTATATTATGTTTCAGAACTGCACACTCGTTTATAAAATGACCTGGCTGTTTACAATAATTGCAGTTCCCTTTAACGGGAGCTGCAGGATGACTGGCTTGATTTGGTCCCCTCTTCTGACTGTCTTGAGGAACAGATTGTGCAACTAGCACTTTCATTTTCGTGTCTTTCATACGTTTTCTTTCGTGTTCTTGCTCTTCTCTGATTCTATTCTGGTGATACTGGAGCATCTGGAGCATTTGGGACGGAGTATTTGCTTGCCAGGTGCTTTCGACTTTCAAAACTCGGTTTTTAATTTGTGGACTTGAATTCTCGACTAATTTAGTAACGAAAAGGTGAGGGTATGACTCACTACTTGTCTTGAGACCACTGTTAATACTAAAACATTTTTCAAATCTAGAATAAAAATCACTAATATCTTCATCTTGTTTCTGTTTACAGGCTGAGATTGCATCCCAGTCTTCCTTCCTAGTTGTCAATAATCTGGGTAAAACTTGAATCAATAATTCTGGTAATTCTTTACATCTATCTCCAAGACCGGTACCTGGTACTCGTGCCTTGTCTTCAGCTTCTAGAGCTGTCCAATCGATCTTTTTCTCTCCCACCTCCCATTCTTTTTCCTTTAACTTTTCATACACCCCTGCGGGTAACAGGACCTTTAACATTTTAATGATATCTGGGTAAGTGTATTCTCCCATACGGAGCATGTCTTTTAATTCTCTATGGAACCCTGCTGGATCTTTGTCATGACAGGGAATTAATTTCTTCATTTCAAGAAGTTCCATCTTTGAAATCGGAGTGTATACAAACACTCGTTGCATTACGCCACCCGCCCCTTGGACTGGGTGGACTTCTCGTAACGGATTCTGTCTGTCTATGTAGAATGATTTACTTTCTGGGGGTGAGACATGAACAAAATGCGGGTTCAGGAACGTTCTATATTTGTGGCGCTGTTCTAGAATGACACTAATTAAATCGGTACCTAGACCTCTCCATTTGTACTGGAGTAACTCGTTCAGAACATCATGTAACGGACCTGGATCAGAATGTTGACCCTCGTACAGAGTAATGAGGTGCTGGATCATATACATACCCACCAGTCGTTGCTCGGCTGGGGGCAATTTCAGGAACATTTGTGCCACTATTTCGTCTGGAAAAGTGGTAGAATCAGTAATCCATCGGACTGCTGATCGGGCTAGTTCTTGTTCATGCATGGTACTTAACTCACTATAACCGATTCGTGATTTCAGAATGTGATCGGTAACTTGAAATACTTGTTCTAGGGAACCTTGTTCTGGCGCTGAATGATGAAAAATAGACTTGGGTTCTAGGCGTAAATGGTGATCTGGAAATCTGGATTTTCCTACATACGCTATTCTGGCGGAATTCTCGTCCTCTTCTTCAGGATCAGAGATACTTTCTTTCTCGCTTACTTGTGCTGCTTTACGCTGTTCGTGTATCTTTATTATCTCTTTACGGATTTTCTTGTACATACTTTCCATAGCACTAATGGTCTTGTGCTTACCCTCGGCTATATTATCACTCCACCTTGTCAGGATTCTCATTTCGGCGGGATCTTTAGACGGGTAATCTTGTTCTCTTATTAGACAATTGATCAGGAACTTTAATATCATGAGCTGGATCTCGGCTTTCCTTTGAGACATAATCTCGCCAATACTTTCTGGATCATCCCCTGTACGGATGAAACGATATATTCTGTCTAGATCTTCTTTCATATTCGGCAAGGTGACTAGATACTCGGTCACTCTCCTTACACGTAAAGAATATAAAACCATATTATATTCGCCTGGAACTGGATCATAGACACATTCGTTAAGGGTTTGCCTGATTTCTGTAACAGACTGATGTTTGGGCGTGCGCTGTAACGCTTGAGCATGTAATTCGAGTAATGTTAAACGCTTGTGTGGCGGCGGGGTTTGAGGAAGACCTCCTCCTGTGGCCCCTAAACCGGAATCGTCGACTGATGCCTTTCGTGCTGGCAAGGTCGGTAATTGTAACGTGGGCTGGACTTGTATGGCGGGCTGACCCGGGGGGACTGTTAAGGGCACCCCGGTGTCTGGAGGAGCATGAATTACCTGATTTACAGGGACTGGCGGAGCGCGAACAGGATTTGCATATTCGGGGACTGTGTCGTCCAGATAGGACGAAATAAAAATATCAGCTGCGGTTGGTTTGTGACGTAGCTTGGTCGGAACTAATGGTGGCGGGAAATTACTAGATGCCTCTGGGGTCGCCTTTGGCACACCTTCGGCACGAAGAGGATACATACCCTTAATGAGGGCATGCCTCTGTCTGTCTGACTGTTCGGTTTTGACTTGTTCACCTATCTCGATTAATTCTCTTTCTTGGGCTCGTTCTTGGGATTCTCTACTTAACTCTGACTTTCTGACTTCCTTTTCAGTTCTTCTATGAGCTTCCTTACGCCATAACTCGATGGCATCTTTCTGTGACTGTCTGGCTTTCTTTTTCCATAATGCTTCTTCTACTCGCATGATACATTCGGCATCCCATGTACCCGATACGGGCCATCTATACTTTTCTTCTAACTGTTTGGTATACTCTACCCATAAATCTAGATACATTATGGCGCTTATGCCATGTTTCTGATACATAAAGTGACCTGGACTGTCCCTGGGCGGGACAGGAACAACTTCCTCTAACAGACCCTTTCTAGTTTTTATCTGACGTAACTTGGAAAATATAGGCATGACTGAACTGTAATTTGGACACAATACAATACACAATAAAAACACGAAATCACATCACACTCATACCACAACATTAAAATACATAAAGAACATTATAAATAACAGTTCGAACAGAATATTACCTGAAATACTGAGAACAGAAATAGAACAGAATTTCTCGAGAACGGAACAGACTAGAGTTACTGGATGCACTGCTGTAACAGTACGGAACATACCGGTCCCATAAAGGGACGCATCAAGACCCGTATCCACCTAGGTGAGCACTTCGTATGTGAGTCTGGGTACCACCAACCCACGGACCAGGAGTCAATTTAGATTGGTCCTGTCTAGATACTACCCCAGCAATGGTACTCACCGGGCAGTACGGAACGGAAGGCCTCGGACTGGACTGGACGACGGACGACGAACTTCGGACTTCAGTTACAGGTGGGCCTCCGGATACCTCGGACCTTGGACTCTCGGCTTGGGCTCTGGTCGGGACTCGCCGCGTTCCTCCACCGTCTCGTTCGGATGCTGGACCGCCTCCTCCGTCTCCTCCGTGGGCCTGAGGGATACTTGGAGCAGAAATATCTGCCAGTGCACGGTATGGTTCCGTCACGACTGCAGAGGGTCAGGGGGTCGGCGTGGCTTCACCGACGCGTGGGGAAAGGGCAAGTCCCTGTTCGGGCGCCATTATGTGGTATATAAATAAATAATACCGGATCTATTTTTGAATGAATGAATGAATAACAGATAGCTCAATAAAATAAGAGTCAAGATTCGAGGTAGTAGGAGTTTCTGCAGGTTTATTACAGCATAAGGACGGGATCAGGACAACCTGCATAGGATGACCCAGCAGCTGCTGGGGCTTGGTCTGGGATGAGCGCGCTAACTTTTAATAACAATACATCAACTTATATACATAGCGCAAACACATAGCATTACATTGCAGTAGGCGTAGCAGTGGGTGGAGCAGAAGGCGTGACGCGTAGCAGTCGCGAGAGATAACAGTAAAAGTAGGTGTAACTGGGAGTATACATAGACATGTGATGCAAACGTAACAGAATATGTCATGAATGGGCGGAAACATTGGAGGGGGCTACCTAAGGAGCCGGGACCTCTAACCTAATGGTGCGCGTAAACTGGCAATGACGTATCACTAAAAGAAGCTGGGGGCTATGAACTCTGTGCTAGGAGCAGAAACTAGAGTCTGGAGGGTCGGAGCGACATGTACCTAAACCCTATCTGGTATCTGGTGTTTAGGGAACATGTTGATATAAACTAGAAGTCATGAGGGGAAAAGCTAACTTGACTCTAAGACTGGACCATGCATTATTCTACATGTAGTGCGTGATGAAGAATACTAAATGACCATTAAATACAGTATTTCTCTAACGTGGAGACGAGAAGGCTAGACAATGACGGAAACTATTGATGCAGTTCAGTAGCTTAGGAATGCAGAAGAGGAGGACTGAACTGATAGCTGGAACTATAACATACTTTTGGCAGACTCAGAGACAGAGCCGAGCTGCACCGGGCACTGCGAGGCAGGAAGTAAGTGAAGGGTCGAGGATACAGGTGGGGGCTGTATCGCTCCTCAGCGAGGCTTTCAGGAGACAGGAGCTGAATCTGATGTCCGGGCCCTGTTGAGGCCTGGAAACGGGGACTTTATAATGGAATAACGTGCACACTGAGAAACGTGGCAACGTAACTTTACATAGGCCTGATATTCGTAGTATTCACGAGGACTGGAAACTAACATACTAAAGGTGGACACAACTGGAATTGCGTCATTAATCGGACATGGGGAATAACATATGCATATTAGTCATGCACACATAACATATGATGGATGAGGCGTAGGGACACAGAACATGGCAAAATTTACTTTTCATTAGTACAAAGGAAGGAACTAGTGTGGACAGTTTTTTACGGGGTCCAGAGTATATGTCCAGATAACTTGTAACCAAAGAAGGATACTGAGTTCCCCGGGGATGCAAAGGGAGGTGTATGGGAGGTTGGAGACAGAACTAAACTATAGTCAGGGAACTGGGAGTTCCCTTGTTGGAACTAAGGGACCTCACACACCCAGTAAACTAGGTGTCAAGCTTCATCACTGGTCCCCTGCTCCTCGACAGACTGGCGCTGCAATGTCTGACGGGCGCCATAGGCGCGCTTTGTTGGAGATCTTTTGTTCCAGCCAAAAGTTTGTATGCGTGTGAGGGGTCTGGTGGTAGTGTAGTCGTGAAGGGAAAGTGAGGTTTAAAAGAAGGTGAGGCAGTCCACAACGGATTTTATTCGGGTGGCTGACTCCCTTATTAAAAGGGTGAGAGGGGAGAAAGGAACTGTATGATTGACAGCGGACTGACTCAACCCTCTAGAAGGTCGACATGTTTCATGCCTGTATGGCAATTCTTCAGGACCTCAAACAAATGTACTACACAGTGCAAAATAATTAGGAAAAATTAAAAAGATACAACCTCACTGGGTCAATCAGGGAGCAAGCCAACAGGTCCTACTCTATGGGGGAACCTGGAAGAAATATATACAGGGATACCACTTTAGCATTAGGTGGATACAGTCCATAATAAACCTAGGATCCAAAGAGGTGCTCCATAACCCATACACCCATGTTCTATGAGGTCTAAATCCCTAAAGCACAAAGGTAGGCATGATTAAATTAGCATGTCCATTCAATGAATTTGTGGCAGTGTGATGAAGGATTAGACCGATCATAATTATACGAAAATTAAGTAAAAAATTCATTAAAAACCGAAGAAGAAGTATTCACAACACTCAGTAATGATTGACTGGTTTAAAAAGCTTACCCTACAAAATAACCCTGGAGGGCCCCGCAGTCTGTTCCCGTGGGGCTGTTCGAGGAGGTTAATACCTGTGACAGGAAGAACAAATACAGGAACCCAAGGGGTTTATTTGTAAAAAGGAATGAAATAGCGTGGTTAAGTGCAGCCAGGCCAGGTTGGTAACCGGACACTGGGCCTGACTGCCAGGACTGTGATTGAGTGACGGGGAGGGCCCGGGAGAGCCATCTCAAACCCCCCTCCCTCACTCTAGACTGGGCGGCCTGTCCTGTCAGTGGGCGGCCAAACATGCAACGCAGCCATAGGTCACGGAGACCGCCCAATCCCCGCCTCTACATACGGGGCCGGCGTGGGACCGGACCGGTGGTCCCCGCCCGCACCCCACAACAGAGGCCCGGGAGGGCCATGCCCCCGTCGATCCCAATGCCTGTCGTCCCCGTCGGGCAACCGACCGCCAAGTCATTAACCATTAGTCATAGAGCGGTGGGGAGACCCGAGATTGCGCTCTCAGAGGTGAGACCAATCACGCAAGCACCATGTCCTAAACATGACGCTCCACAGGATTGCACAAAGACACACAAGCTCTTACCTCGGCGTCGGACAGCAGAGGTGGAAAGACCTACCCCCCACGCACGGCGCTCCGTCCGGTAGCGCGAAACAGCTGGTATCGTCCCAACGGGGACGGCAGGGCTATATGCTGTTGAACCGCGACTTTGCCGCGTCGCGCTCTGATGGTGGGCGTGGCCAAAACATCCTCGGCTGCGCATGCGCAGTGGCTTGGGCGTGCGTCAGGCAACTGAAGAGGGACATGAATACCCTATGGTGGCGGCCATCTTATAGGGGTTAGTAAATAGACAGGGAAGGTCTGTCTCAGGCAAACTGGCAGTCGGGAATAATGCCAAGGCTCGAGGTAGGAGGCTGTGATTGCACCGACCAGTTTGCTTGATGAAGAGATCACTAGCCACTCCTTATTGTAACATGACATTGTTAATCTAATACACAATTAAAATTTTACATTGCATGAAGGTAGGAGGGTGGAAATATACCCCTCTCAACATAGCGATCTCATGGTCTGAAATTCAATGCGTGATGGTATTTAAGATTGTAGACCAGTGACCAATGATGCCCTATAATCAGTGAGGGCTGAGACCTATATGGATGAGGGCACTTGTGTCTTGAAGGAGGATAGGGACAATGGGGTTTCAACCTACAGATGTGTGTTGGATGAAGACGGGGAGATTTGCTGATTAGCCAAAGGCCGCATTACTCAAGGGTGCAAAGATGTGACCTAGTTCACACTGGTGTACTATATTCACCCTACATAGTGACGTAACCCTGTCATGTTCTCATATGTCTGGATGTTATGATGAAGGGCTATGGTCTACTACCCTCTATCGTCACTCAGGCTGACATCTGTAATGACTATCTGTATAGAATAGCTAGCCAACCAAGGTGGCGGTAAATCATTGTCAAGGCAGAGATTGACCAAGTTGGAGGGGGAACATATCTAGTCATGGGAAAACTCATCTCGCCAGTGATGCCCAGGGTACAGAATCGTTAAGCCCCCGGGCATCTAACTGTAGACGATGTATCCAACGTTGTTCAATTCTGAAAAGAGCCTGGGTAGTGATAGAAGAATGGGACTCGAGGACCACCCACTTCATACTATCAGCTTGGTGGCCATGTTGCACGTAGTGTTCATACAATCTGGTATGGGTTTTAGAGCACCGGATGTTGCTCTTATGTTCCATAATTCTAAGTTTTATTTGTCTCATAGTCATGCCTATGTATTGACTGCCGCATGGGCAAGTCAGGAGATAGATGCATCGTGAGCTGTTGCAATTCGTGTGCTTGTTTAAGTGCCAGGTAAATGTCTCAGAAAGTTTGATCTCTTTGCATTGTGTTGTTTGTGGGCATACAACACAGCCGCCACAGGGATAATGACCAACCACCGGTGGAAGTTTCCACAAGGTAGTCTGGCTGGTGGTGGTAGTCTGTTTCTTGGGGCGTGTGTGAATCAAGGAATCTTTTAAATTAGCTGTACGTTTGAATGCAAAACGAGGGCGTGGTATAGCCAGATCCCCTGTGTTTAGCAACCCCCAATGTTGGTTGATTGTTTTCTTCAAGACATTTGAATTCTTTGTAAAGCATGTTACACACGTAATGACATCTTCATGCTCTTTGGGGCGTGTCTCCAACAAGGCCTCTCTGGGATTGTTTAAAGCTCTTTTACGTGAATTGTTAACCAGTCTGGACGGATAGCCTCTATCTTGCAATTTGTGTTGGAGCATCCTAGACTCTTGCTTGTAATCGGAGACTGAGGAACAGTTCCTTCTGATTCTCAGAAACTGTCCGAAAGGGAGGTTTTCTCGTAAGGATCTTGGGTGATTACTCCCAAAGAGCAACAAACTATTTCTATCCGTCTCTTTCCTGTATAGGGAAGTGCTCAGTCCCAGCTGAGTTAGACTGATAGTGAGATCAAGGAAAGGTATCTGATTGTCTGAGATTGTGGCTGTGAATTTGAGGAATTGATTTTGATGGTTGATCCATAAACAGAAAGCTTCACAGCTCTCTCGGTCACCATGCCAGAGGACCAGGATATCGTCAATGTACCTACGCCACAACGTGATGTTTTGGATATAGGGGTTGTTAGCTGAGTAAATATGATTACTCTCAAAGGTGGCCATGTAAATACAGGCTAGGCTGGGAGCAAAGGTCGAACCCATCGAGGTCCCCTGGATCTGATGGTACAGTTGGGGCCCATATTGGAAAAAATTCTCTGTTAATGCAATGCTGGCACATGCCATTATGAAGGAAATGGGTGTTGGTGAACTCCACTCCTCCAGCCGGAGAGTTTGCTCAACTGCTTCAAGGGTGGCCTGTTGTGGAATGTTAGTATATAAGGCCTCCACATCCAAGGTCAGGAGGAGGTCCACATTCCCTCTGCCCTCGATGGATTCGATCAGGCGGAGGACATCCCTAGTGTCCTGGAGGAAAGATGGTATCTTCCTCACTATGGGTTGTAGGAATATGTCGCAGAATTTTGACAGTGGCTCAAGGAGTGATCCTATGCCAGATACTATCGGTCTCCCGGGTGTTGGGGTTATACCCTTGTGTATTTTAGGAAGGGTATAAAAATACGGGATGACCGGGTCTTTTGTGATCAGAAAGTCTGCCTCGTTTTTCGAGATCCATTCATTTGTTTCTCCTTCCATAACCAAACTGGTTATGGCGGTAGTCAGTCTAGGGGTAGGATCTGATGGAAGTGGTCTGTAGTGGTTAGTATTGGCAAGCTGGCGTTTGCATTCAGAATCATAGTCCGTGATGTTTTGGATCACGGTCGCTCCACCCTTGTCTGCTTGTTTGATGACGATGGAGCAGTCATTACCCAGATTCTGTACAGCTGTCCTCTCACTCTTGCTCAGGTTATTGAAGACTGGTGTGTTAGGCTTTTTCTTCATAGATTTGAGGACTGCCTTTTCAAAAACCAGAATCTCAGGGGGGACCATGCCATCAGTGGGGTTGAACGTGGAGGGTTTGCGTAACCCAGTGTCCAATTGGACGTTGTCAGGTCTGTCTCCAAAATAGGCCCGTAAGCGTATTTTTCTAAAAAACTGTTTAATCTCACACATTTCTGTGAAATCATCTGGGGTGGGAGTGGGGACGAATCCCAGGCCTTTTTCCAGGACCACTGTCTCAGTGGAGGTCAATGGTCTATTGGAGAGGTTCACTATCAAACTCTTCTCCCTCGGGTGGCGCTCCTCGTCTCCACTGACGTTGATGCTGTCTGTTGATCTTGGAATTGTACCCCTTTCTGATTGCCTCGCCTTCGCCCTCTTCCTCTGCCCCAGCCTCTGTCGTGAAAAGGGGGGTTCATGGGGAAGAACTGTGGTGGCGGACCCTGGGGGTAGAACGGATATTGCCAGGGAGGTATCATTTGAGACGGCCCTTGGAACATATGGCTTTGGTTGAAACCTTGGTTCCATCTCTGCTGCTGGTGATTCTTTTTATTATTATATGATGTGTTGCCCCCACTGGAATCACTCCCGGAGGAGCCCCTCCGGTTGTTGAATTCAGAGCTTTCGTCAGAGGAGTAGCTAGTCTTTTTATTGGAATATCCTTCTCTTAGGTAGGGATAGACCTTTTCCTTATCAAATTTGGAAACATCCTTTTGGAGTTTAGTCATTTTTTGTTTAAGAAGAAACTCTTGGCTATCAGCAATTTCTTGATTGATTTCTGCCAGTTTCGTAGTAAAAGGAGTTTTAGTTAGTGTGCCCCTGATGGCAGTTTCTAAGGCCGTAATCTTGGCTAGGAGTGCATCCGCCAATCTTTTGGCTGTTTTGACTATTAGGAACAGGAGGTCCTTGGTGCACTTCCAGGAGACCTGGCACCAATCCCCCTTAAATTGACTATCCTCTAAGAAGAGTCTTGGTACGATGGTTACCAGGAGTCCGTGCGGCGCTATCTTAGCCCTAAGGTATTCAGTCATCATAATACCATGTACAGTTATCCTTAACCATTCTTTCTTAAGTCCAGTAAGCGTGGACCAGTCGTCATTAGAAGAGTGTGAGGCAGTAGCCCCATCGACCCCAAAAGGTGGAGCGGCTGATCTTAATGCCTCGGCTATAGCCTCCTCGTCAAAACTCAATCCAGGTACGTCCTCCATATTGGGAGGATCGTCTGCCCGTATGTGAAATTGACTACTGAGTTTTGAGACAGATTACAGAGATACAGTGAATTGTGGGTGGCCAAGGAGGTAACCAAAGTTGGTTCCGCCGGCTGCTGGTCCTCACAGTGAAATTTGTCACTGTAGGTAACCCTTACAGTTCCATGGGTATAGCCCACGCTTAGAATTAGTACAAAGGAAGGAACTAGTGTGGACAGTTTTTTACGGGGTCCAGAGTATATGTCCAGATAACTTGTAACCAAAGAAGGATACTGAGTTCCCCGGGGATGCAAAGGGAGGTGTATGGGAGGTTGGAGACAGAACTAAACTATAGTCAGGGAACTGGGAGTTCCCTTGTTGGAACTAAGGGACCTCACACACCCAGTAAACTAGGTGTCAAGCTTCATCACTGGTCCCCTGCTCCTCGACAGACTGGCGCTGCAATGTCTGACGGGCGCCATAGGCGCGCTTTGTTGGAGATCTTTTGTTCCAGCCAAAAGTTTGTATGCGTGTGAGGGGTCTGGTGGTAGTGTAGTCGTGAAGGGAAAGTGAGGTTTAAAAGAAGGTGAGGCAGTCCACAACGGATTTTATTCGGGTGGCTGACTCCCTTATTAAAAGGGTGAGAGGGGAGAAAGGAACTGTATGATTGACAGCGGACTGACTCAACCCTCTAGAAGGTCGACATGTTTCATGCCTGTATGGCAATTCTTCAGGACCTCAAACAAATGTACTACACAGTGCAAAATAATTAGGAAAAATTAAAAAGATACAACCTCACTGGGTCAATCAGGGAGCAAGCCAACAGGTCCTACTCTATGGGGGAACCTGGAAGAAATATATACAGGGATACCACTTTAGCATTAGGTGGATACAGTCCATAATAAACCTAGGATCCAAAGAGGTGCTCCATAACCCATACACCCATGTTCTATGAGGTCTTAATCCCTAAAGCACAAAGGTAGGCATGATTAAATTAGCATGTCCATTCAATGAATTTGTGGCAGTGTGATGAAGGATTAGACCGATCATAATTATACGAAAATTAAGTAAAAAATTCATTAAAAACCGAAGAAGAAGTATTCACAACACTCAGTAATGATTGACTGGTTTAAAAAGCTTACCCTACAAAATAACCCTGGAGGGCCCCGCAGTCTGTTCCCGTGGGGCTGTTCGAGGAGGTTAATACCTGTGACAGGAAGAACAAATACAGGAACCCAAGGGGTTTATTTGTAAAAAGGAATGAAATAGCGTGGTTAAGTGCAGCCAGGCCAGGTTGGTAACCGGACACTGGGCCTGACTGCCAGGACTGTGATTGAGTGACGGGGAGGGCCCGGGAGAGCCATCTCAAACCCCCCTCCCTCACTCTAGACTGGGCGGCCTGTCCTGTCAGTGGGCGGCCAAACATGCAACGCAGCCATAGGTCACGGAGACCGCCCAATCCCCGCCTCTACATACGGGGCCGGCGTGGGACCGGACCGGTGGTCCCCGCCCGCACCCCACAACAGAGGCCCGGGAGGGCCATGCCCCCGTCGATCCCAATGCCTGTCGTCCCCGTCGGGCAACCGACCGCCAAGTCATTAACCATTAGTCATAGAGCGGTGGGGAGACCCGAGATTGCGCTCTCAGAGGTGAGACCAATCACGCAAGCACCATGTCCTAAACATGACGCTCCACAGGATTGCACAAAGACACACAAGCTCTTACCTCGGCGTCGGACAGCAGAGGTGGAAAGACCTACCCCCCACGCACGGCGCTCCGTCCGGTAGCGCGAAACAGCTGGTATCGTCCCAACGGGGACGGCAGGGCTATATGCTGTTGAACCGCGACTTTGCCGCGTCGCGCTCTGATGGTGGGCGTGGCCAAAACATCCTCGGCTGCGCATGCGCAGTGGCTTGGGCGTGCGTCAGGCAACTGAAGAGGGACATGAATACCCTATGGTGGCGGCCATCTTATAGGGGTTAGTAAATAGACAGGGAAGGTCTGTCTCAGGCAAACTGGCAGTCGGGAATAATGCCAAGGCTCGAGGTAGGAGGCTGTGATTGCACCGACCAGTTTGCTTGATGAAGAGATCACTAGCCACTCCTTATTGTAACATGACATTGTTAATCTAATACACAATTACAATTTTACATTGCATGAAGGTAGGAGGGTGGAAATATACCCCTCTCAACATAGCGATCTCATGGTCTGAAATTCAATGCGTGATGGTATTTAAGATTGTAGACCAGTGACCAATGATGCCCTATAATCAGTGAGGGCTGAGACCTATATGGATGAGGGCACTTGTGTCTTGAAGGAGGATAGGGACAATGGGGTTTCAACCTACAGATGTGTGTTGGATGAAGACGGGGAGATTTGCTGATTAGCCAAAGGCCGCATTACTTTTCCACAGATTCTTCAAGTGGGGTCCTAGAAAAAAGGGGGGTCCCAAAATGTGTTTTCCCCTTGCAATTTTCCATAGGGACCTTTAGTCAGGGCTACAGCCCGGACGGCTGAACGGAATTACACCAAATTTGGCAGAGAGGTAGAGTTCGGTTCGCAGATTGTGCTTTTTGTTAAATGGTGCAAATCCGTTCAGTAGTTTCTGAGAAAATTACAAGTAAAATAACAGCGATATCTAGAGACAGAGTTCTACACGCGGACGGAGATCCGTTCAATTACGAGCGTGAACTGCATGCTGATTGGCTGTGAACTGTCTGTCAACACTCGAAACCAGGAAGTGTTGGCGGCCATGTTGTGCCATGGTAGAACCGAGTCACAAGAAAACAGTAAAACAAAGTTGAGAAATAAGGGAAGGGGGCAGGCTAGAAACATTCTGACCCTTTACGCTTGCTCAGGGGGTCGTACATGGATGTTTAGGCTCTTTTTTATTTTTTATTTTTTAAGAAGAAAAATCTCGGCGTACGCGTACGGAAACATGTACAATTACAAGCAGGAGCTGCATGCTGATTGGTTGTCAATACTCCAAAACAGGAAATGTTGGTAGCCATCTTGTTTGTCGCGAGAGGCGAGTCACAAGAAAACAGTAAAACAAAGTTGAGAAATAAGGAAAGGGGGCAGGGTAGAAACATTCTGACCCTATAGTCTTGTTCAGGGGGGTGGTACACGGATCTTTAGGCTCCATTTTTATTTTGAGCCTAAAGGTGAAAAAAAACTAGAAGTCCGTTTTATTCATTAGGTCCTGGGGGGTCAAATTACGGGGGCAATTTTTAGAGCTATATTTCTATGACAGTATGTAAAACTTTGCGTGTTTTTTTCCTGCATCAGTTGTACTCTCTACACATGCGCAGCCTTGTTTGCAAGTGCACTTTTTTTTCTTTTTCTTCAAGTTCGCCAAGCAAACCTCTCCTGATTTTAGGTATTAAATTTGCCGTTTTCTTTGCCCGGGTGGTGAGTGTCATCCGGTGCTCTACTTTTGTAATATATTAATAAACATATTGTATATTACGAGCACAAGCTGCATGCTGATTGGATGTCAACTGTCTGTGAACACTGCAAACCAGGAAGTGTTGGCAGCCATTTTGTTCGTCGCTAGAAGCGAGTCACAAGAAAAGTATAAAACAAAGTTGAGAAATAAGGAAAGGGGGCAGGGTAGAAATATCCTGACTCTCTAGGCTTGCTCAGGGGGTCGTATATGGATTTTTAGGGTCAATTTTTATTTGTTTTAAAATAAAAAATGACGGTGTACGCGTATAGTACTTGTACGCGGTGGAAAAGGGAAAAGAAACTAGAAGTCCGTTTTATTCATTAGGTCTCGGAGGGCGAATTCCGGGGGCAATTCTTAAAGCTATATTTCCATGACAGTATGTAAAACTTTCCGGGTTTTTTTCCTGCATCAGTTGTACTCTCTACGCATGCGCAGCCTTGTTTGCAAGTACACTTTTTAAAATTATTCTTCAAGTTCGCAAAGCAAACCTCTCCTGATTTTAGGTATTACATTTGCCTCTTTCTTTTCCCGGGTCATGTGTGTCATCCGGTGGTATACTTTTGTAATATATTAATAAACATATTGTATGTATATTTATTTGAAATGTAGTGTTGAGGCGCCAAACCTTGATTACATACTCCGTCCAACTGCCATTTTAGTAGTTTTCCTCCGTTATTTTTATTATACCTGTTACTTTCATTTTACCCTGCGCATATATTCTCTGTGATCGATGAGATTTCGTGCCACAGATACCACGGTGTTTGTCCTTGGCCTCCGATCTTATCAAACTTGGTCACACGTATACCTAGAAACTAATTTGAAGGACGTAAGGCACAGCCATTACAACACATGTTGGTCAACAAAAAAACATTATTAGGATTATGCGTTTATCATGTGTGGTGAATGCATACTAGTTGTAAAAGCATGTGTGGAAAAGCGTTATGCGTGCTAATGATTTTGTGGTGACGATCACGCGTGCTTATGAACCGGGTCTGGGCGTGGTGGAGTCTAGGGTACCAGGCGGAGGGGCACGCAGCTGCACTCATACAATACAGAAGTAATATAGGATTTTTAAAACTTAAAAAAAATTATTCCATAATTATCCTAGATTAAGTCTTCTGTTAGTATGTTTATTAAATACATGAATATATGTTTTTAAACAATTAACAATATTTGTGTCTTTTTTCTTGTACGGGATGCCATACATGACGTCACACGGAAGCTTTGATGCGACGTTAAACGTCAGAGAGTATTCGTAGCGTATGCTGAGAATGATTAGCAGTACAAACTATGGGAATGGTTAGAAGTGGTCACTCATTGGATATCCAATTCAGGTGTGTGGCTTATCCACAGTATCATAACGTTATTTTTTAACATGGTTAAGTTTGAGGTTTGCATGAAATACTATGCTGTAGGCAGATATGGATGTTTAGGGAGCGCTTATCTGCATGAAGCTTGGTTATTACCATTTACATGTAGGTGTCTGAGGGAGGGAAAAGAAGTCTATGTGAATGGTGAGGATTGCACAATAGTACCAGATCACTCCTTAATTTGTAGACACATACAATTGCATGGCTCTTGTATACAAGATGCGCCTAATTTGGACTGAGTTTTGAAAGGTAGTCTGACACCTGCTATCATAACAACGTTCAGTTTACTGGAAACGGGAGTTATTTACTTTGAAATAATGGAGATTGTTGTGCAATGTTAGCAGGCATCGCTTACATGATTACGGTAACTGAGTGTGTGGTTTGATTAAAAAAAGTTGTGTTAACTCCTCTGCATGGGAAGCTAGATGTTTCCATCTGGCTGTCGATTTCGACCTTGAAAACAGAGTCAACCAAATGAGTCATATAAGAGCGCTATTGTCCAAAAAAGAGGTCGCTCTTATATCTGGTACAGAAACATTTGTCCTTCATGTAGCAAACACCCGCACAGAAGTGCATGATTTATTAAATACAGACGTGCCCTTGAATTTTGGGGAGTTAATTTAGAGTATCTTTAATGTGTCCTTGACTACGGGGGTTTCCTTACTTTTTTGAAGTTAGAAGCAGTGGCCTTGTGACTTCTGTAGAAAGTATATTTGGTGTATTTTTGGGATTTTTTCATTCGATTTTTTCCAGCATCTATGGTGGATTGCGCTTAATACTCGCATTAGTTGACGGTGTGCTTTTATTAATTTGTTTACGTAAATATGGATGCACATCCTGCAGCAGACAACAATATGTCCCGGCTGTTGATGGTTCGCAACCGAATGATTAGTTATTACAAAGCGCTGCCTTTGGCTACATTGAGTGCAGCTTATGGATTATCGTTTCGATTTTCCTTTTCACATGCGTTCAACCTGTATTCCATTGCCTCAGCTGCGATGTCGACTGGGCCCTGGATTTGTGTCTCTGCAGTACGGTGTCTCCCAATGCGGATTATGACCAGCTGATGAGCCCCTAAGTGGTTCATGACCTGCTCTGTTCTGGCGGTGGGATTATGGCCTTAGCAGCAACACATGGAATAATGGGACGTTGGAATATTTTTGCAGCGGCGCTTGAGTTCTTGGCACGCAGTAACATTGAAGATGACCCGAGTTTTCCTCCGATGGTGATAGAGTCTCCGGTCGTTGAGGAACATGTATGTTCATTCCCACTATTGAATTGGATGGCTGAAATGTTTTCAGATGAGAACAATGACTTCCTGTTGGAGGCTGTTGCTACATACTGTGCTTACACGCTGTTGGATTAAGACTTTGATTTTTCTACGTATTCTTTATTATTTAGCTACTGCTTTCTATCAAAGAGCGAATAACTTTTTTTTGGAAATGTGAAATTGACTCTGCTTTCTAGGCTTGGACTCTGCGTTCCTAATTCGCCCACGTTTATATCACGTGCTTTGATAAAGAAAGGGTGCCGTGGGGCTGAGCCTTGCACTCACACCCTGTTAAGTTAGCATGGGTTTATTAGAAGCTTACACGCTATTTTTGCTTTCCTGCTCTGCTTTGCACATGACACGTACTTGTGATATTGTTTAGAGAAGGATGAGTATTTTGCTTTATATGAGAATAATTTGGTATGTTAGATTTGTAAACTGCCTCGCTAGTTCTGTGTGTATAGTGAGAGCATAGAACATCAAGGTTATCTTGAATACTGTGTCTGTTATTCAGAATGATCCTCGCACGTTCGAGCCATAATACATATGCAGCAGTGGCCACCTCTGATACTTGCGCGTTTCATAATGCATTGTGGAGGCAAAGTTACACACAGTTGGAGAACATTCGTATCTTGACAGTTCGTGGAGCACTGAATGTGATGCACTACTGCTGAGTACCAGAGGTAAGGGTCTGCCCATGTAATCCTATGAGACTTTCGGTAGTTATAAACTAATCTGCTAGGTAGGGAGGGTGAAATGTAGGTATATTTTTAATTTGTTTACCTTTAGAATTATAGGATGCTTTTTCCGTTTGTATTTCATAGAATAGTAACAATGCTAACAATCTTGTTTCTGATAATATGTTTGGTTGTATTTTCTAAGGTACTGTGCATGAGATTATGGCATTAGAAATAAACATTTCAAAGTTGCACGTGTCTTTATTTACATCTTGTTTTGGACTGGTGTAAGACTATATTGAAAGAGTGTTCTTGTTATCCACTTTACTTCATGTAATCTAAGTCGCATGTTCTGAGTTGACAAGTCATTGGTGTTTTTGCTCTAGGGCGAAGAACCAATGAGTCACTGATTGCTAGTCTGGTAGGGGGTTTGTGTAGTAAGGTGGGTTTTGGTACATCGTAATTCACTGAGGTCCTAAGTCTTTATGCACAGTTCTGTGTATGAGCAGAATTCCTGGAACAGTAGTTACAACAAAAAGGCTCGATAAAGGGCTGCAACTTTGAATATGAATATAAAATAGAAGAATAGTTGATAATCACAGTTCAGGAATGCAGCAATTAGATGTGTGTATGTGTGGATGATGTGTAGATTGAGTGGAAGATGAAAAATATGTGAAAAATAAGAAAGGTTGGAGAGACGCAAACTACCCACTGCATTGTCAGTGAAGTGGATCTTTGGATTTCCAGGTCATTACACAGATAGGGTGTTGGATTCCGCAGAGGGAGAAAGAGAAACTAGTACCTCATCTAAGGAAGAAAGCTAGTGCATAAAGTACACACAGTTGGGCAGATTTACAAGGTCGTGGGAACATTATGCAAAAGTGGCGCAAGGGGCTTGTAAACCTGCCGCAGTGTGTTGTAGAAAATACGCAAGAAAGGACGGAAGTGTGCAAATTACCCACTGCTATTCACGGGTAGGGAGTTACCAAGAAGGCTGAATAAAGGGCCTGCACTTTCAATTCGAATTGAAGAAGAATAATTGATAAGCTCAGGCAAGAATGGTAGCAAGTAGGTGTGTGTATTTGTGGTTGTTGTGTTGATTGAGTAGAAGATGACTAAGGTGAAAAATTAGAGAGGTTGCAGAGATGCAAACTTTCCATTTCTTTGTAAAGGAAGTGGGTGTTTAGTTTTCCAGTGCATATATATATATTCACTGAAAAAACCATAGGTTTCAGGCACGTTATAGTTAGGAATTAGCATTTAAAAAACCTTGGAAATTCACTGAAAAAACCATAGGTTTCAGCCACGTTATAGTTAGGAATTAGCATTTAAAAAACCTTAGGAATTCACTGAAAAAAACCATAGGTTTCACCCATTTTATAGTTAGCTGGACATTTCTCTCATACAAAACCATTGAAATTCCCCCTTTATAGTTAGTTCAGCTAACTATAACTCGCGCGCCCGCAATGCACTTCTGATGACATCACATATTACATCACTCATCACATGGTCAGTGACATCACTGATGACATCACTGATGACATCTCAAATAACATCACTGATGACATCTTCCTTGTGAAAGAGCGGCAGACCTCCTCTCACCCTAATATAACCTTTGATACACACATTCAAAAATAGATACTAAAATTTTCAAAAAATTGAGATACCAATACCAGTTACAACAACCTATTCAGTAATTCCAACATCTACAAACACATCCACTCATCCACCAACAGTTCTATATAGTCACTTAAACATGTACTCACACATCATATGTACTCATACACCTATACATCCTGTTACACACCGATACTCATTCATAGTTACTCACACACATACTCACATATGCAAATAAACTATCAAACATCCATTTGTTTGCATATACAGCTATACACATACCACTACACTTACTTTTACAGAAACGTACACATACTTACTCTCTTAAACAATCAGTTATAAAAACACATACTTATATATACAGGAACTTTTTCAATCTGTCACTGTCATATATCCTTACTTATATACATCAATACTCACATATACTAGTTTAAAACATATGTACTTACTCATAAAGATACTATTGAGGCAGTCATTCACTCACTAGCACACCCATACACATATTCATCCACCCATACAGTCCTGCACACATGCTGTCTTCAAAACACATACAAACAGTGAGTCAGTCATTCATGCATCTGTGCCCTAAGTAATACCCGCCACCAAACCATACAGACACTCAGTCTGATACAAAAAAAACAACTAATAACCCATATAACACTCGTGTAGCTACTCACCAACCCATGCAGTCATTTATACACAAAGTGAGACACTGATACAGATATTAACATATTTAAACATTACTTGCTAATACATGTATTCACTAAGATACACTTAATAAGTCAGTAATCCAATGAAATTTACAAAAAAAACATCCATTTAGACACTTATTTACCCATTTATTCTTCCATCGACCTTACATATACATATATAAAAATATTTATTTTTCAGAAAGACACACATTCAGTGGATGATGTCATCGGTGATGTCATCAGTGATGTCACTGACCATGTGATTAGTGATGTAATATGTGACGTCATCAGCAGTGCATTGCGGGCGCGCGAGTTATAGTTAGCTGAACTAACTATAACGGAAGAATTTCAATGGTTTTGTATGAGAGAAATGTCCAGCTAACTATAACATGGGTGAAACTTATGGTTTTTTCAGTGAATATATATACATACATACATATATATCCAATTACCACTCCTGGTGCATAGAGTCACCATACATCGAGAAACGGACACTTGAAATTCAATTCACTGCAGGCAGAGATAGTTCTTAATTCTTTATTGTTATTTTTCTTCCATCAGCGCAAAAATCGAAGATGACGCGTTTCGGCCAACAGCGTGGCCTTGCTCACATAAATGCGTAGCTGGACTAACTGAATTATATACTCCTGTGTGGTGATCACGTGTTTAACAAAGACTACAAATTTAAATACAAGTGAAAAAACACTACCTTGTACAAACTACAAATAATTATATAGAATGCAAATCAGCAGTCACAAAAAGAAATATTGCATGCTTACTTGAATGTAGTTACATATACTATTTTTTTTTACTTTATGCACTGATCTTAACTCTTTTACATCGCCAAACAAGTATTGTCTGCTCATCAGATGTAATGGTGTTGCGAACGTACAGAATATAATAAAACCACAAATGCGTTAGTGCAAATTAATCCAAAGTACAAATACAAGTACATACGTAAAATGTAAAGACAAGTTTCACACTGGTTCAAATGATCAACCGGTTTTTGTAAATAAAGCCAATTCGCGCCCATTGGTGACTACTTGTAAGCCTTATGGTCATCATTGCACATTTTTTTCTCTCCATGTTCCAGTCATTCTCTTTATCTAATAACCGCTCAAATGCAGAAGAGACTCTAAACTGTGCCCCCCAAGTTGAAATCGTCAAAGCATTTTGGGAAGCAAAGGCGCTAAGCAGCTGGAATTTCATGAATAGTCGATAAACAAAAAATCTGTCAAATATCACATTGTGAAACATACTAGAAAAAGGTGCAAACTTAACTGTACCCTCATCATAGTGCATTTATCACTCGCATTGGTCTATATGGACCTATCAGCAGAGAACCTGTCTCCTACCTAATGTCCGCATTGTTCATTTAGTAATAACCACCTATTGAGCATGTGACTAATGTTGTACCTAAAAAGGTAGTGTTAAAAAAGTGCACGTGCAATTAAAAAAAGTGTCTATCTGACATAGACTGACTCTCCTTAGCGAGAGGGAAAGACGGCATCAGGCCTAATACCGAAAGCTCTTATTATTTTTATTAATACATATGAATACAGGTCTGTGCAATGTTAGCTAATCCTGCATTAAATCATATATATCGCCAAAATCCATACCATATAATTGTACACTTATAAACTTTCCACATGATTTGGAGAAAAAGTGGTTAATAACTGGTAGACATGACTTCGGAATGCTATACGACAAATTTAACTGATCAATGATAGAGCAGAAGGAGACATCAAGGGACAAGGAAATACTAATTACATCATCAAAAGAATGTGCACACTAGTTAGCGTTAGAGGTAATGGTGCAAATCCTATGTGTAAGGAAGAAGGGGTATCCCCGACTAGAGTTCCTAATTCGGGATAAGTGTAATATTTGGAAGAAAAGTAATTAGGAACTGGTTATAAAAGGAGGACAGGGACGGACACGTGACAGACCCCCCGATCGAATAGCGAAGAAAAGACAACCATAAGAAAGTGTTCTCGCACCGCCACTAATATGACGACAACCGCCGGTTAAAAGCCAAAAGCTCATAGACCCCCCAGTGTACACACAGTGGACACGGACCAAAGACAGTCAGCGCCACGAGTAAACGACCAGAGCTCCCGACTTAGAGCACCTATCAACCTCATCGACAGGTTACCTGTACTACACCCCTCCCGTGCTAGGAGCACGCCACCTAGCAATTGTACAAGACCGCCTTTGCAGCTTAAAGTCCGAAGTCCACATTCAGCTAACGGGATACCGACTGAAAGAGAAATAAAATAAGCACAATAAACTACAATACAGGTCCATTTGGATACTCACATGGCTCCCTGATGAAGGCCCCCAGCCGAAACGCGCGTAGATGTCATATTTAGCCATGTTTTTATGTATAGTGTGCTGAAACAATTTTCCACACAACCTCCAAGCGCAAACTCATTATCTTGAAATGTGTACAGGATGCAACAATAAGTGTATATATATGTAGATTGACAGTCACATGTATGTTGGAGGTACACGCACAATAATTACCTGCAATAAATCAATGATGTTTTTTATCAGAACAATATTTGAATAAAGTAAAATAAAAGCTATATTTTTGTATCATACACTCTGTCCCTCAAGAGTTCTTTTCTGTCACGTGTCCGTCCCTGTCCTCCTTTTATAACCAGTTCCTAATTACTTTTCTTCCAAATGGTGCAAATCCTCGCATAAATTCAGCCCCCTTGGTGACTTGGTATCAAGCTTGATTATATACTTCATCTCAAGTTGTCTAAGTTTTTTCTCTCTGTTTCCCCCCCGCTTATTAGGGGGGACACTATCTATGACGAAGTATGTGAGAACATTCAGATTGTTAGCATGCTCTATTTTAACATGTCGGGCCACGGGGTATGTAGGGTCAGAATTAACAACCGCCCGCAGGTGCTGGAGGATTCTTTGGTGCACCGGGAGTTTGGTGCTCCCTACATAAGTTAATCCACAGACACAGTGGAGGATGTAAACAGCATGGTCAGTGCAACAGGTATAGTGGCCATTCAGCTTGATAGGTATATCTGAGAAAGGGCTGATGTATGTTTTCATGTTTTTGCCAAACTTACATGCCCTGCATGTACTACATTTATAAAAGCCTTTACTGGCACTAAGCCATTCACCTTTGACATCAGATTCAGGACTGGTTTTTACTAGTTCACAGCGCATAGAGCGCGCTTTCCTATATATAAAGTTAGGCCTCACAAGTAATGATGGTGATTATACTCTGTCCGTTTGTACTATGGGCCATTGCGAATTGATGATCTGCTGAATTGATTTAGCTTGTCTACTGTATGTTGTGATGAACCTGCATGTCATGGCTGCGCCTGAAGGAAGGACATCATCCTGCGGCTCACTTGTGCTAGAACCAATATGTATGGTCAAATTTGTGGCCTGTGTCTGCAGTAACTCAGATCTATCACGAGCATTAGCTTTGCTGAGTGCGGAGTCCAACAGTTTGGCTCCATATCCTCTTTGCAAAAATCTGCCTCTGGCCATGTTTTGCGCTATTGATAAAGCTTCCAGTGTGCTGCACGCTCTACGAATCCTCAAAAATTCACCATACGGTAAACTCACGATCGTATGTGGAGGATGGAAGCTACTCGCATGTATTAACGTGTTACCCGCTGTGGGCTTACAATACAACTGTGTCTCCACTTTGTTATTTTTGATATACACATTGATATCTAAAAAATTCACCGAGCAGGGATCAATATGTGCTGTGAAATGCAAGTTCAACTGATTTAAATTGATGGTATTGACAAAGTCTAGGGCATGCTGTTCAGTACCCTTCCAGACTATAAAAATATCATCAATATACCTCCAGAAATGCGCCACATGCTGGTCAAACAATGATTTGTGCTCTTCTATGAGTACATGCCTCTCCCACCAGCCCACGTATAAACACGCGTAACTGGGGGAGAAGCATGCACCCATGGCTACACCCTGCAGTTGTCTGAACACCTTCCCTTCAAACAGAAACAAATTGTTATGAAGACACCACCACATCATATCTAAAAGCATAGCATTGTGTTTATACATAGATATGCATCTGTTACATATATATGTGAGCAGGGGTAAGTGGTGCCCAAAATGCATCAGGAGGAAAACAGAGCAAAAATAAATAATTAATTTGCTATAGATTGTGATTTGTGGTTCCTTGGTGGCTGAGTAAACGTGTACGACGCTAGGAAGCAGGCGGAGGTTCCTTGGTGATTTGTATATATATTATATCTATATAAATAAAAATGGAAATGTTCATTTGTTCAAAATCGCAAATCTCCAAAAGTACTTCACCGATTGCTTTGAAATTTTCACACAACATTGGATTTGAATACGCGCGTGTTTTTATACACTAAATGTTGGATTTCAATATGTGCGTGTCGAATACGCGCAGATTTTTAATCAAAGCCCCGGACACATAAAAATTTCAATGTTCGTTTGTTCAAAATCTTAAATCTCCGAAAGTTCTTCACAGATTGCTTTGAAATTTAGACACAACGTTGGATTTGATTAAGCGCGTGTTTATATATACAAAACGTTGGATTTGAATACACGCGTGTCCAATACACGCGCGTTTTTAATCGAAAGGCCGAACAGACCCTATCGATTTGGTTGCTGCGCGAAAAATACAAGGGACGCATAGAGACAATAGTCTACATATATTAGGATAGAAAGTTGTTGTCAGGATGGCTAACCATGAAGTGGGTGGAGGGAGGGGGGAGGAGTTGCTTCACTTAGCACGTGTTGATAGATACACAACGTTGGATTACAATACGCGCATGTAATGAAAATTCAACATTGAAAACTAGGGTGCATGCTACTGTTTTTTAAAAGGAGTAATGCGGGATTGATAGCGCACTTACCTGCCTTGTGTGGACTTCTCCTTCGGACCTCTGTGCTGGGCTGTTTGTCCTCTGTTGCAGTGCCACTACCCTACTCCTCGCCGGACCCTCTGCGCGGGTCCCGCATCGTCGAGGAAGCCAGCGGGGGACTTGTTTTTTGTGTGGCGGCTGGGGAGTCATCGGGCTTCCTTACAGGGCTGCGAGCAGAATTGCAGGGACTCCATATCCCAGGAGTCCCTGCCAGGCCAATTGCTAACACCTGGCCCGCTCTGCCTGCTTGCCCCGCCCCCAGCGCCCAGGTTGCTGAAAAACTGCTCTGTCCCTCGCTATCACGTGATTGATAGCGCCCTGACCTGCCTTGTGTGGACTTCTCCTTCGGACCTCTGTGCTGGGCTGTTTGTCCTCTGTTGCAGTGCCACTACCCTACTCCTCGCCGGACCCGCTTCGCGGGTCCCGCATCGTCGAGGAAGCCAGCGGGGGACTTGTTTTTTGTGTGGCGGCTGGGGAGTCATCGGGCTTCCTTACAGGGCTGCGAGCAGAATTGCAGGGACTCCATATCCCAGGAGTCCCTGCCAGGCCAATTGCTAACACATGGCCCGCTCTGCCTGCTTGCCCTGCCCCCAGCGCCCAGGTTGCTGAAAAACTGCTCTGTCCCTCGCTATCACGGGATTGATAGCGCACTGACCTACCTTGTGTGGACTTCTCCTTCGGACCTCTGTGCTGGGCTGTTTGTCCTCTGTTGCAGTGCCACTACCCTACTCCTCGCCGGACCCGCTTTGCGGGTCCCGCATCGTCGAAGAAGCCAGCGGGGGACTTGTTTTTTGTGTGGCGGCTGGGGAGTCATCGGGCTTCCTTACAGGGCTGCGAGCAGAATTGCAGGGACTCCATATCCCAGGAGTCCCTGCCTGGCCCATTGCTAACACCTGGCCCGCTCTCCCTGCTTGCCCCGCCCCCAGCGCCCAGGTTGCTGAAACACTGCTCTGTCCCTCGCTATCACGGGATTGATAGCAAACTGACCTGCGTTGTGTGGACTTCTCCTTCAACCTCTGTGCTGGGCTGTTTGTCCTCTGTTGCAGTGCCACTACCCTACTCCTCGCCGGACCTGCTTCGCGGGTCCCGCATCGTCGAGGAAGCCAGCGGGGGACTTGTTTTTTGTGTGGCGGCTGGGGAGTCATCGGGCTTCCTTACAGGGCTGCGAGCAGAATTGCAGGGACTCCATATCCCAGGAGTCCCTGCCTTGCCAATTGCTAACACCTGGCCCGCTCTCCCTGCTTGCCCCGCCCTCAGCGCACCACGGTCCTTTATCATCAGCACTATCCACCCCTGCGCGGGAGCGTCCCGGGAGAAGCCCGGGCAAAGGGCGGGCCGTCTGAGGCCGTCCGAGGCCGAAAGAGGTCGGGTTCGGCCACCCCTCTTCAAATGTGTATTGGTTTTTGAGGTTGTAGAATTGTGTGTATTTTAGAGTTTGTTAGAATTCCCCTATAGCTTTTGTTGTTGTACCCCAAACCAGTGTTGACAAGTGTACATTAGAAAAATGACCCTACGATCGGGCAAAGAAAGATTGGTTCAGGTAACGACATCGAATGGGGTGTTTACAGGAACCATCAACCATTTTTTTAAACAAACAACCTGTATTTTGGAGAAAGAAATAGCTCTCGCAGAAAAACGATTATCTATTGACTTGGTCACTGGGAAGCGTTCTTCGTTAGGGAAAATTGGTCAGGCAGTCTCCCCAGTTCCATTAATCCAATTGGACCAAAGTAACATTAATGTAACGACCCCGGATATTGTGCTAGTAGACCAGGAGTTGGATGAGGGCGCTATTGTTCTTGACTCATCATTAAGTAGTTCTCTATATAACAACCTAGTGAACAATGAGACAGATGTCTCCGAAACTTCTGGTACTGTATTGAGCCCCGAGTCCAAAACTCCTTCTTTAGATAAATCCCCCAAACATAAATCTAGTAAAAGGAAACGGAAAGAGATAACTCAGAAGGGGGGCATTGCGAAGGTTTTGAAAAAAAAATATACTGTAACACCGACGAAAGACCCTGTAGCTCTTCAGATCAACCCTCCAACGAATATTATAAGTCATACTCCGATAAATGACGTTGAAGGCACTCTTTTGGGTAAGATAGAATTAGCGGTCAAATCCTTTCTCGTGCCGTTATTAGAACGAACAAGGCTGTTAAATGATAAAATGGATCAGATGGAGGCTTTAGTAAGAGATAACATGGTCACCCTGAAAAAGATATCTAATGTATCTGACCATGTAGGGGTTGCCCCATCCAGTAACCTGCAACAGCCAAATATTAATAGTGGGAGGACAGGGCAATTGGCCAAACCTGTACCATTAATTTCTAAAAATCCACAGCAGAAGCAGGGTAGTGGCAGGCCAGATAATAAACTAGTAAAGGATATACCTCGCAAAGAAGGTCCAGTTACTAAATCCCAGCCTGCCCCTAGTAGATCACCCAAAACCACCCGTCCACTGGATCACGAAAATTTGGTTAGGAAGAATGCCCATCCCAGACAAGAATGTGTTAATCTCCCACCCGAGTCAGTACCATACACCATTATTTTAACGGGAGTGGTACCCTTGGAGGAGGGGAAGGTGGAATCACATTGCGACCAACATAATAAAGTTAATTTCTGGCTCAACAAGAACCGGACACTCCCACCAATGTCTAAAACAGAGATCCTTAACGTTAGGAGAGTAGACTGGGTGGGTCATTGTCAAAAAGATCTAGAGGGGGACTGTATAATTGTTAATTTTAGGGAGCCCTGGGTGGTGGATTTTATTCTTAGGAAACCAAGATATGGAAAGTTGGGAGATGTTCAAACACTATCTCTACATTATTTTTATCCTAAACTAGGTAAATCTAGTGACCATCCTTTTCAAACGCCATCCTATCACAATAGTAGACCCAGAGGAATATATCCCCCAGATCTGGCTACATTTCCAATGTCCTTCCCTCATCTCTCGAATCGATTTGCTCCGCTTAGCGGTCTGGACGGGGTTGATTGACTTGTCCGGGGGGTTGCTGGTGACAAGAGAGGGTCTAAAACTCAAGCAACTTGCAGATCTGTGACTCCCAATTCCCCTGATACTTCGGGGAAGGATAGTTGTACTCTAAGACCTTGTACTGTCGAAGATGGAATAGGAGGGGGAGGAACTGGAGTCGTCCCAATTGGTAGCCATATGGTAGATGGACCTGATACTTTGGGGAAGGATAGTTGTACTCTAAGACCTTGTACTGTCGAAGATGGAATAGGAGGGCGACCAACTGGAGTCGTCCCAATTGGTAGCCATATGGTAGATAAACCCGTAAGCGGGTCCCAGACAGAGGAGAGAAGGAGGGGACTTATAGTTCAAATCTCTAATGAAATATCTGATCAGGTGCAAACCCTCAAGATAGCTTCATGGAATATTGCGGGGTTGAAGGGGAAATTAGATGGGGCAGAATGGGGGGAATTTATAGACCAGTACGATATTTTAATATTTCAAGAAAGTTGGGCAATTGAAGCAGTTTTTCGTATAGGTTATTTTAATTTTTATAAACCTGCAACCAAGGGGAAAAAGGGACGACCGTCTTGTGGGCTGGTTATCTGGATTAGACAATCTTTAGGATACAGGCCATTTGCATTGATCACTCAAAATGTTGATATATTGGGGTTAAAACTTTGTAGAGCAAATCAACAGGATTTATTCTTAATATACATATATGCAAGGGGTCTACCAGGAGGAAGGAGTCCAGCTATTATAGATGACCTAGACCTTTTATTGAATGTAATTGGAAGGGACAAGTGTATAACAGTGGCAGGGGACCTAAACTGTACGTTTGAACCACTGCCTAGCTTGGGTGATGTCTGTTACGGAGAGATTGATCAACTATGGAATATCCCCAATCTTGTCACATCACCCGTCAGAAAGGTCACCGAGGCTGCTTTACAGTGGCTTGGTCTATGTTTGGAGTGGGGCTTAAGGGCAGCTAATGGAAGAACAAAGTCAGATAAGTCTGGTAAGGATACATTTGACAATGGTTCTAGTGTTAGTCGAATCGACTATTTTTGAATTAAAATGGAGTACTGGTCACTTTTAGGGGACATGGAAATTTTAGTAAGGCCAGAGAGCAATCATAATCCCCTGGCCATTACCTTGAAAGTAGATGGAGGGTTGGCTAGACGATATGTAACAAATTGCATTACAGCAGAGGCCATCCTAACAAATGATTGTCGTAGGGGCTGTTGGTGTAGGGTCTTGGACGATCCGGCTACCCTTGATAAAAGCTCCCAAGAAGTGTCAATAGCAGTTAAAAAAGCCAGATCAGTAATTGACGACTTAGGGCCACTAGAGCAAATTAGTGTAATTCACGAGTCTCTGTTTGATAAACTAAAAACGCTTTTCACAAAGCCAGGGATATCAGTGAAAAACGGCGGGGGTTTTTCGAGCACCAAATGGTACGATAAAACCTGCCGCCATGCCCATAGTTCCCTGATTGTTGCTATTAAAACTAGGGTGACATCAGCTATTCAAGCGGAGAGGGCGAGCTATAAGAAGGTTTTAAAGCATGCGAAGCAGTCATGGGATGACCGTCGCTGGCTGGAACTATATGAGGCTAGTTTGTCTTCCAACCAGATCAAATGTTGGCAGGTAGTGAAATGGGGTGGGCCCAGAGACCAGCAAATCCCAGTTAACCATGTTTCCGCCGAGGACTGGGTGGAGTATTTTTCATCCCAGTTCTGTGGCCTGGAGATGGGAACAACAGAAACAGGGGAGAGAGGTCTGCCTTCTATACCCAAAATCACCAGTGTGCCCTTAGTTTTTGATAATAATGAGGCGGTGAAGGCACTAAGTTTGGTCCAAGCCGGTAAAGCGCCCAGAATGGACTGCGTCCCGGCCGATCTTTTCAAACATGATCTGGATAATTGGGCTCCATATATTACTACATTCGCAAATGCCATCGCTAATGGAGCCAGGGTCCCAGACTCATGGAAAGGGGCCGAAATCCTTCAGGTTTTTAAAAAAGGTGACCAGTCACTCCCAGGGAATTATCGTCCGATAAGCCTCATAGACGCCCTGCAGAAAGTTATAGCTAGAATGCTTTTGGGAAGAATCCAGGCTTGGATGAGTGAGGAAAATATCTTATCCCCGATGCAAGCTGGTTTTAGGTCTAGCACTAGCACAGTCGACCAAGTGCTCAGATTTACTCTGATATATTGGAAGACAGTGTTTTTAGGAGAGGGTACCATTTATGCAGCGTTTGTGGACCTCAAATCCGCGTTCGATTTGGTCCCTAGAGAGAAGATGTGGGCTGCTTTGAGAAAAATGGGAATGCCACCTGAACTACTTGAGTTACCCATAAGGCTCCATGATAATAACTTTGCCAGAGTAAGATGGGGCAGACAGGGCCAGGTGACTGAGCCCTTCCCAGTGACTCGTGGTGCTAGGCAGGGGTGCGTGTTGGCACCAACCTTGTTTCTATTATTTATTAACCAAGTAGTGCAGTTCCTGGTAGATACCCCAACAGATGCGCGGTGGGACAAAGTTTCCCCTCCTTATTTTTGCCGATGACACCTTGATCATAGCAAAAACTCAGGTGGGGTTGCAGACTGCAATAAATACATTTGTGGAGTTCTGCAAAATGAATGACCTTGAGATCAATGTATCTAAAACTAAATTCATGGTCTTAACAAAGAACAAACCTTTGCGGAGCCAAGTTACTATGAATGGCACCATTTTAGAACAAGTAGGGGTTATGACCTATTTAGGGGTGGTCATAGACTACAGGCTACGTTGGAAGGAACAGATAGAGGCCCTTTGTCTCAAATCCGCTCGTTTATCGGGATGTCTAGTAAAGGAGCAGCGATGCTCCCAAACTAAAAGGATTTTGCCAGCATTAAAAATGTATAATGCAAAAATAAGTTCGGCTATCCTCTATGGAGCGGATTTATGGGGTACTGTGGACCTTGCACCGTTGGCTAAAATTCAAAACAAGTTCCTACGTGGCCTGGTTGGACTTCCGCAATCAACACCGACACTTCCCCTCCTGTTAGATATGGGCAGTCACTCCATTAGAGACCAGGCACGATATAGGATGGTAGCCTTGCGGAGACGCATCTGGTCCACCCCAGATCTATCTCTGTTTGCTAATGAGATCCTGGACGTGAGATCGATAATAGGGTCAGGTAATTTACCTTGGTTTCGGGATGTGAAATCCATCCTACAAAAATGGGCCTGAATTTACAGTGGTCAGACCCGGGAAACCAGGTGTTCCCGTCAAAGAAAGAATTTAAACTATTATATTGGGCTACTGTAAAAGAAGAACATGTCCTGCTCTCACAGTCCACAAATTTGACTGGTCTCTTCTTGCTTCATAAGGTTGACTTCTTTACCGAGGCTTATTGGGATAATATTACCAAACGTCTTGACAGAAAACTTTACCATCAGTTCAGAGTTGGCACGTTACCTGTACGGGAGTTTACAAACAAGTGGAGTAGCCAAACAACTATACTTTGTCCCTGGTGTAGTGGGCAAAAGGAATCCATTGGCCATCTCTTCTTTGCCTGCCCAGCCTACTCCGCACCCTGTCGCAAGTGGCTAAAGCCCATTTGCAGGAGGATTAATTTAAGGGAGTGTGAGGAAGCTCTTGGAGTTTTAAGATTTAACACTGCAGAGTGGGTATCCATAGGTATGGCTACATTTTTAGGGTGCGCATGAACCATTAGAGCAAGGTACCCACTTGGTATTAAATGAAACTGATAAAGGTTTTTTATCTTACCACCTTGTAATCTTGAAGGAATTTTAAAATTAGATTGAATTTTTTGGAATGTCTTTTCGATACTATTTAATTCAGTTTTATTGTGTAATTAATTGTAATCCTAATGAATTGTATATTTAATGATGAATTCTGTTTGTATTTTATTGTTGTCTTTTATGAAGAATCATTCGAAATAAAGACGTATGAAACTGACAAACTGTAATGCTAATGGTTGTGAAAAAGTCATTGAAAGGAACATTGCACAGGATAAGCTGGTATATTGACTCTAGGACATGTAGTGCTAGAAAGTCCTATGCAGTATGTCTGTCAGGCCTCTTAATTCCCAAATAGTCTCCATGCTGTGTAGTAAAGATCCTAGGTGTGCTGTAGAAATGCCATAGCAACTCTCTCTGTAGCATGTAGTAATCATGCAGACATGGGAATACTTGTACTCATGGAGTGAGTTAAGCTTTAGGACATGCAGTGCTTTATACTCCTAGCCCTTGCATGATACCATACACTGCTCAAACACACCTGTATTGCTCTAAACTCAGAAATATCAATCCCACCATGACCCCCTACACTGCCTGAACACCACTGCACTGTCCTAAACCCTGAAACACCATCCCTAGCAAAACCTGCTAAACTCTTTCAATACTACTGCACTGCTCTAAACGCTGAAACACCATTCTCAGCGAATGCCCCTATAATGTTGAAACACCACTGCACTGCCCTAAACCCTGAAACAGCACTCCCTGCATGATCTCCTACACTGCCCGAACACTGCTGCTGTGCCTTAAACTCTGAAAAAACACCCCCTGCTATATCACCTACACTGGTTGAATACTACTGTAGTTTTCTAAACCCTGAAACAGCACTCCCAGCAAGACCCTCTTTCACTGTAGTAATCATTTTACTGAATTGCAAGGGATACTGTCATTTGTCTAAAATCACAGTGTGAGTGAGTATTAATTTCAGAAAATTGTGGCAGAATAATTTGCTTAGTTGATGTGTTTAAAAATATGGGAATACATGTACTCATGAAATGAGTCAGGCTTTAGGATATACAGTGCTAGAAAGTCCTATGCAGTATGTATGTCAGGCCTCTTAATTCCCAAATAGTCTCCATGCTGTGTAGTAAAGATCCTGGGTGTGCTGTAGAAATGCCATAGCAACTCTCTCTGTAGCATGTAGTAATCATTTCAGTGAATTGCAATGGATATTTTTATTTGTCTAGAATCACAATGTGAGTCAGTGTGTTTTTGGGAATATTGTGACAGAATCACTTGCTCAGTGCATGTGTTTGCAGACATGGGAATACATGTACTCATGGAGTGAGTTAGGCTTTAGGACATGCAGTGCTTTATACTCCTGGCCCTTGCATGATACCATACACTGCCCAAACACAACTGTATTGCTCTAAACTCAGAAATATGAATCCCACCATGACCCCCTACACTGCCTGAACACCACTGCACTATCCTAAACCCTGAAACACCATCCCTAGCAAAACCTGCTAAACTCTTTCAACACTACTGCACTGCTCTAAACCCTGAAACAGCACTCCCAGCAAGATCCCCTTCCACTGTAGTAATCATTTTACTGAATTGCAAGGGATACTGTCATGCGTCTAAGATCACAGTGTGAGTCAGAATTCATTTCAGAAAAATGTGGCAGAATAATTTGCTTAGTTGATGTGTTTAAAAATATGGGAATACATGTACTCATGAAGTGAGTCAGGCTTTAGGACATGTAGTGCTAGAAAGTCCTATGCAGTATGTCTGTCAGGCCTCTTAATTCCCAAATAGTCTCCATGCTGTGTAGTAAAGATCCTGCGTGTGCTGTAGAAATGCCATAGCAACTCTCTCTGTAGCATGTAGTAATCTTTTCAGTAAATTGCAAGGGATATTTTTATTTGTCTAGAATCACAACGTGAGTCAGTGTGTTTTTGGGAATATTGTGACAGAATCATTTGCTCGGTGCATGTGTTTGCAGACATGGGAATACATGTACTCATGGAGTGAGTTAGGCTAGGACATGCAGTGCTTTATACTCCTAGCCCTTGCATGATACCATACACTGCCCAAACACAACTGTATTGCTCTAATCTCAGATATATCAATCCCACCATGACCCCTACACTGCCTGAACACCACTGCACTGTCCTAAACCCTGAAAAACCATCCCTGGCAAAACCTGCTAAACTCTTTCAACACTACTGCACTGCTCTAAACCCTGAAACACCATTCTCAGCGAATGTCCCTATAATGTTGTAAAACCACTGCACTGCCCTAAACCCTGAAGCAGCACTCCCTGCATGATCTCCTACACTGCCCGAACACTGCTGCTGTGCCTTAAACTTACTTATGGAGTGAACCAGACTTTACAACATGTAGTGCTTCTAATTGCTATGTAGTATGCTAGTAGTGGTTTAAAAGTGTAAAAAAAAATGTAACATGTTTTTTTTTCTTCACAACTGATTTGAATTATCTACAGAAAGAAAAACCATCATGCCAACAAAGAGTGAGAAAAGAAAAACATATAAACAGGCTTACTTTTACAAGAAAAAACAAGTACAAGATTTATCTAAACAACAATGTGTGGAGAAAAAGAAGAAAGCTCCTTGTAAGACAACAAAGGATTTTATAAGGAAAATAACACAAACTAACAAAAGTGTGAAGAATCGGAAAAAAATAATATTATCTGTAACTACAAAGAAAAACCAGACAAAAAAAGAAAAATGATGGAAAACTATGTGGTAAAGAAATTGTGTATAGTAAAAGACGAAAACATCAGTTCGTTGAAATTCGCAAGCGAATGTTTTATAACAGAGTTGTTTCAAATGTATTAAAAAATATAAAGAATTGTAAAAGAAAAACAGCTTTTTATAAGAAAAAGAAACATATTGAAAGTATTGTTGGGAAGGCTTTTGAATTAAAAAAGAAGTTGTTTATTTTAGTAATCAATAGAATTCGAACACTAGATAAGCCAATCAATGTTATGAAGGCCTAAAGTAAGTGGAAAAGACTAATTAATAGAACTCATTTTTGTAATGTTTTTTCTGGAGAATGGAAACATAGTTCAAGTTGTGAGCCGTTTTTTAATGAAGAGAGTTACCTTCAGAGTAATGATTTGTTGCATGCAGTTGACACCAGTGGTCAAGCTTATGAGGTTAAGAATGGTTGTCCGATTGAAAAAGAGAAAATTGTCCCTAGAAATACAGAAGAGGTGTTAGCTGATGAAGTTTTAGGGAGACGTCCTAAGGCTCCAGTGTACACTTGGAATTGTAGTAGTATTTGTAGTGTACGACAGGATTCAATTGATTTTTTTTGCAATTTGTTACATAAGTATACTAAGAAAAGTGTTAAACAAAAGATTAAGAAAAAACTGGTTTGCAAGGTCATTCTTTGGCTTGTCTTTCTAAAAAAGTATGTCAGAGTGTTTTTCACCATTTTAGGATGTTAGCAGAGAATCATACTCAAGTGAGGACATTAGTGAGAAGGTTGTATTATGCAAAAAGTCCAGCACTTAAGCTAAAACAGTTAAACAGTGCTCTTTTGCATGGATCTGTATTACATGTAATCAACATTTGCGAAGAAATTGAGGTTAGTTACTTTGGTCCTAAAGAAGACAGTGCAGAAACTGATACATTAAGAGAAGGAAATGTGGAAGAAAATGTACAGAATTTTAGTACAGAGGATTTTGAGCAAGAAATGACAAGGTTTAAGGTCATTCTAGGTGAAAAGCAAAACTTTTCTTGTATTTGTTGTAGATGAATTCATTATAAAAATCAGACCAGGTTAGTTGATCAATAAAAAGTGAAAAGGAGAATAATAATGAGTGGAAGAAATTTGCAACTTATTTGTTGGTAGAGATTTGTTTTGATTTGGGTTCTGATCAACGTATTTGTAAATATTGTTATAATAAATTAAATGAAAACAACATGCCTGCTAGAGCTGTACATAATAATCTTGAGTTGGTAAATATTCCTTCTGAACTGATGGATTTAAATACTTATGAGTCTATTCTTATTCAATGTGTGCATCCATTTCAGGCTATTGTTCTTATGGAGCCTAAGATGGGGAAATTGCCTCCTTCAGATTTACAGAGAGGATTAAAGGGAAGAGTTGTATATTTGCCTCTAGATTTAAAGAAAAATATTGAAACAATTGGTGTAGAAAATGTGGAAGAGGAACCTCTAGTTATTCTGGTTAATGGCGTTCCTACAAAGAGTAAGAAAATCTGGCAAGAATTAGTGGATGTTAGGAAAGTGAAAAAGGCAATGTTGTATTTGGTAAAAAATAATAAATACTATCAAAATGTATATGTAGGAGAAGAGAAAACAACTGTAGAAGAGGACAGTGATTTGCCAACTGGACAAATTGAAAAAGTGGATGTGTCCAGAACTGAAGAAATGTATGAACATTATAGTATGCATCAACTTCACTCTAAAGAAGTGATGGAGAATACTATTGAGTTATTCCAAATGAAAGAATCAAAAGGAAGTCCCATTAGTGAATGGGAAGAAAGCTTGGAAGCTCGTTGTTTCCCTCAGTTATTTCCAACAGGCAAAGGTGGACAATATGATGACCGACCTGTGCAGATTCCTGCATCTGAATACCGGACATCAAGATTATATACAGAAGATCCAAGGTTTCACCAATGTATTCCATATTTGTTTCATCTTCTGTTTGAGAGTGACTTGTCTGGACTTTCTTATGCAGTGAACCATATAATAAAAAGTGGAGTACATCTGCAAAATGTTTCGGCAAAGGACTTTATGGATAAAGTCCAACAGAAAGATACTGTTTTGGAATCTCAGCTAATTAATCTCATGGCATGTCAGCGTGGTACTAATGAGTATTGGTACCGTCTTCATGGGGAATTTAAATGTATGCTAAGAAACTTAGGAACTCCTACATGGTTCCTTACTCTAAGCTGTGCTGAGTATGCTTGGGAAGATTTACTTCAATTTCTTCAAGAGGGAAATGCAAACATAGAAAATATAGAATACAAGACACCTGCAGTACTGTGCTCTTTTGTTCCAGTTAATGTATGCAGGTATTTCAATCATAGATTTGAAGCTATGATCTCTTTTATCACAAACAAAAAAAATCCTCCTCTTGGAGAGGTTCTGGATTTCTTTTGGAGAAAGGAGTATCAAGCAAGAGGTGCTCCTCACATACATATGCTGCTATAGATCAAAGATGCCCCCAAATTTGGAACAGATTCAGATGAAACAGTGATGAGTTTTATTGAACAATATTCTACATGTGCTGTACCAAAAAGTACAGAACAAAAGAATTTAAGACATCAAGTCATACGGTTTCAAACCCATCGTTGTGGAAAATACTGTCGTCGAAAGTATAAATCTAAGGATAAGTTCTACACAAAATGTTGTTTTGGATTTCCACGTTTAGTAATATCAAAAGAAAGAGTGAACACTTTTATGTCATCTTTGCGACATACTGTCACAAGAAAATCACCGAAAAATAACTACAACTTAAGAAGAAATTAAGAGTCAAAATACATAAATGACTATAACCCAGTCATTTTGTCCATGTGGAATGCTAACATGGATATTCAATATTTTGCAGACAACTCCATTGCTGTGGCTCGCTATGTAACGTCTTACATTACTAAATCTGAAAAGACGGAACTAAAGGAAATGTGGGAAGAAATTTCTCATGAAAAGAGCCTAAGTAAGAAATTGTACAGCTACAGTTTGAAGATGTTGTCTCATCGAGAGATCGGAGCATATGAATGTTCAGATCGCTTATCATCTGCAAGTCTATACTCCAAATCTAGAACACTCATTTGGGTGAGTTTAGGTCTTGCAAGAACACGAAACCGAGTTTTGAAATCTGTACAAGAAATTGAGTATTTAGCAGAGAGAGAACCAGACAGTACAGATATTTTGAAGACAAATATGTTGGATACATACTATCCAAATAGAAGTAATCATCTTGAGAACGTTTGTCTCTATGAAGTACTGCAAAGCTATACTTTTAATAGGAATATTACAGAAGATATCAATAAAGGAGTATATGCTGTGATTGGATCTGAAGGATGTTTAGTGAAACAAAGAAAAGGACATTTAATTAATCACCGAAAACTGAGTTGCGAAACTCCTGACAAAAGGGAATTTTACTATTTAGCTCTTTTGAAACTCTTTAAGCCAGTGTTTCCCAAACTGTGGTCCGCGGACCCCCAGGGGTCCGTGACACATTCCCAGGGGGTCCGCAGGCAACAGTCTTAAAAGCACAGAAAAGTTTCTTGTATAATTAGCAGCTTTCCAGTAGCAATAAAAGTGTCAAGATAAAGCCAGTGATTAATGTACCTGCTGGAGCGTGAGGAGAGTTTTGTTTAGTGGCAGCTTTGACTTAACTAATGTAGCACAGAGGGTTAATGTGCCTACTGCAAAGAACGTGTAACATGCATTTTAAAAAGCAGCATTTTATGTGCATAGGTTCGTGGTTACTGCTTTTGTCACAGAGATTCTTTTGTTACTGTGCACTTCATAAGTGACAATCGTAATGTAGCAGAGGGACCTATAAACTGTCATCAAAGAGCTTCTTGCAAACTGCATGGTACCAGTTAGTAACTTTTGTTTTTTCCCAGTTATTCATTATCCTGATGCTGCTAAAAAGATTTATTTGGGTGGAAATACATTTTTTATGTTAAAGTCAGTGCTAGCCACTGTGTTATGTTCTGAATCCTGAGTTTGTGCTTGACCAGACCAAGCACTCTTTAAACATTTTATATACACACTGATTTACATGTACGATTCAATGTCTCTATTGTGAGTGATGTAAAGTGCTCTGACATCCTACAATGGTATGAGAGATGCTATAAAACAAATGAAATACATGTGACAGAGGGGCTATTACTTCAATATAAAATACTAAGGGCCAGATGTACGATCCGTTTTTATATGCGTGAACGGGTTCGTGAACCCGCTTTCACATGCAAAAACGTATTGGGCCATGTACATTGCCTATTTCGCGAGTCACAATTTGTTTGCGACTCGCTAAATAGGTTTTGCAACTTGCTATTTGGAAGGGGCATTCTCTTCCAAATAGCGAGTCTTAAAACCATGTACAAATGTTTTGCGGTCGAAAAACACTCGCAATTACCACTTACTTAAAGTAGATGGTAATGCATTTGCAAATGGGAAGGGGTCCTCAGTGGACCCCTTCCCCTTTGCAAATGCATGCAAAATTATTTTTTAAGGGCAGGCAGTGGTCCCAGGGACCTCTGCCTGCACTTAGAAAATGAAACAAAAACGTTTCATTTTCTTTTTTTTTTTAAATGCATGGTAAATGGGCTGCATTTTTTTTAAACTGCTTTATTTAAAAGCAGTCCCAGACATGGTGGCCTGCAGAGCCCAGCAGGCACCATACCTAGGAGGGCTGGCATTCCCAATAGGCTCAAAAATTGCGAGAGGCTCATTAATATTAATGAACCTAGCAATTTGCGACCCCATTGGGAATCCGAAACAGTGTTAAACACACTGTTGTACATTTCATTTAGCGACTCGCAATTTGCCACTCGCAATGTGTCGCCAATTGCGAGGCGCTAAATAAAATGGTCGTACATCTGGCCCCAAAATCCTTAGGGGCAGATTTACAAGCAAAAGATGCGCCATGGTGCAGGGTATTTACAACGTTACGCATCTGAGAGAGACGCCACGTCGTAAAGCCCTGCGCCAGAAGGAGGCGTTCTGGCACAGGAACGCCTCCTAAAAGTGGCTGAGTGAAATCTACAAGATTTCACTCAGTCGCTTTGGGGCCCATGCTGCGTCAAAACCCTGCGCCTGCTTGAAGCAGGCGTAAGGATTGACGCAGCATTAACAAGATTCGGCCCCCCAGAGCATTGCTGGAGCTGTGTCGCGCTTGCGACGCAACTCCAGCAATGCGCCACCTTTACGGCACAGATGCATCATGCATCTGTGCTTTTTTGCCCCATGAGGCGCAGCATTGTAAATGCGGCGCATCAATGTTGGCGGAGGCATGGAACACAATAAGTGGCTCATCCCGGCTGATATGCATGGATGCGTCACTTATTGTAAATCTGCCCCTAAGTACTTTGAGTCTTTGTTTTGTGTGCACACGTGTGTATTTTTTTTGAATTACTGTTTTAATATTTGAAATTTAACTCATACAAATTGCTTGGGGGTCCCCGGCTTCCAGTGGTGACTCAATGGGGGTCCTCAGGAGTCAAATGTTTGGGAACCACTGCTTTAAGCCATGGCGTACAGAACTGGAACTACTTGGAGATTTTCACAGTTATGAAGATTCATTCAACGCAACAAAAAATACTATAGAATGTCCTGTTTTTACTAATTATCTGAAAATATTGAACGACGAAATACAGCAAGAAGCTACAATTGCAGAGGAGATTGCTAGAGACAGTTCTCATGAAAATCAAAGTTCTGCTTCGTTGAGTCAGGATCCACTAGGAGACCTAATTATCCAAAATGAAGCAGCAACTGCCATGGATGAGGTGGAAACAGCAATGCAAAAGCTCAAGAGGATGTAATAAGCTTAGATGAATTGGAAAAACAACTAAATGTTGAGCAAAAACAAATATATGATCAGGTGACAGAGAAGATTGCGCATGGTTTATATCATGAGAAAAAAGAGTGCTCATGTCCGTAATTTAAACCTGTCCGACTGTACGTGAGTGGAGAAGCAGGAACTGGAAAAAGTTTTCTAATTAAAGGAATTGCAACTTATCTACAGAAAAGAACTGAGTCGTCACTCTCTTGTGTTGTTACTGCTCCAACTGGGTTGGCAGCACATAACATTAAATGGATTACTTTACATTGTTTATTGATGCTGCCAGTAGAGCATGAAAATAAATTAGAATACCACCAGCTATCTGAAGAAGCTTGTTGTGAAGTTTCTAGAGTCTTAAAAAAAATGAAAGTTCTCATTATTGATGAGGTAATCATGGTATTAAATTTAATTCTTGCCTTTGTGCATTTAAGAATGCAACAAATTCTTAAAACAGAGTATGATGTGTTATTTGGAGGCAAACAAGTCATAGTTTTTGGAGATCTACTACAACTAACTCCTATGAAAGGACAACCAGTATTTAAAACAGTTACACATGAAGACACCAGAAAGTGCCTGGGATGCATTGGAAATGATAATATTTGGTCATATTTTGAATATTCAGAACTCATTACAAATATGTGACAGGCAAAGGACGCTGATTATAAAAGTATTCTTGAAGATATAAGAATTGGAAAAGTGAGTGAACATGGCAAAGAAGCTTTACAGGCACGATTACTTACAAATTTGTTTCCAAACTAAAATATTGTTCCAGAAAATATATATAGAAAAATTGCAGAAAAGAAATCAGTGATATGCTTGTTTCCAACTCTGCAAGAATGTTCAATATTCAATGAAAAAATGTTAAAGTTAGAAAATCAAGAAATTATAAAACTGGAAGCTATTGATAGAATAGAGCATGACGGAGCTACTATTATTTTGTCAGAAAAGTTGAAGTCAAAATTGGATTTTTTAGAGAAATCAATATCTAAAACTGCTGCTTTAGAAAATAATCTATATGCATGTATAAATTGTCGGATACTTTTACGACGTAATTTACATGTGGAAAGAGGTTTAGTAAATAGAGCAATGGGTAATGTTGTTCATTTTGTGAATTACCCAAATAGAGATGACATTGAATTTTTGAAAATCAAATTTGATGAAATTGAAGTAGTACAAAAATTGAGTCGTTGTTCAGCTTGATTTTTGCTTGGAAAAGATTTATATGTCCGCCGAAAGCAGTTTCCTGTTTGTTTGGCATATGCGGTGACTATTCATAAATCTCAAGATTTAAGTGTAGATAGTGCTTTGGTGAATATTGGAAGTACTGTGTTTAAAGAGGGTATGGCATATGTTGCTTTATCTCGAGTCAGAACTTTATCTGGATTATACTTGATTGATTTTAATGAGACAAAGATTAGTGCAGATGTAAATTGTGTAAAAGAGTATAATAGGTTAAGAAGAGAACATGCTCCAAATTTACCTCAATATCCTTTATTTGAAAAGTGTGTGGTAGGTCGAAAAAGAAGATATGAGAAAAATAGTAGCAAGGTTGCAGAGAAAAGAAAAAAACTAGATGAACCAGTGATAGTAAGCAAAAAGAAAAAGGATTCTAGTGAAGAGGTTGTTGGTTTTCAGTTTGAAAACAGTTCTGGTGTCAACTGCTATGCTAATGTAGTGGTTAATGTTGTTTTTTTCTTGAAACTTTACAACAACAAATTGTTGAAAATCGGGACAAAAGATTTTGTTGTTTGTTGAATTCTGTGTTTGAGAAATGTAGTAGTGATAAAACTAAAATAGAAAGTGTTTCTGATATTCGAAATGTTTTAGACATATGTTCTGGTTTAAATCAATTTTCACAGAATATTCAGCAAGATTGTCAGGAATTTCTAATGTATATGCTTGTTGTATTGCAAGATGAAGGTATAGATATTGAACATCTTTTTGGCCTTTCTTATAAATGGGAACATGACTGTGACAATTGTTCGTTTTCTAGTAGTACTAAAATAGACACTGAAAGATTTATATATTTGACTTTACCAGACTGCAAATCAGTGTCTTTTAATAATCTAGTTAGAGAAGCAAATCAAAACATGGTCTGTACCCAATGTAATTCACAAATGTTATCAACATTATTTATACAAAGATATGGACAGTATGTAATTTTAATGCTGCAACGATGCAGACCTGATAGAAGAAAACTGACAAATTTAATTAAAAAATTTGTGGCTTCTCAACTATCAATATCAGGAGGAACTTTTGTAACTGTAGCAATTATTTTCCATGATGGTCCTTCTACAACATCAGGACATTACACAGCTTATTTAAAATGTACAAAAGGCTGGATACATTGTAATGATACTCAGTTGATTTTTAAACAACGTTTGCCTTATGACTTACCGAATTCTTACCTAGTGTATTTACAACCCAAATTTTAGGGAAAATAATTGGCCTGGGAAAATTACTGCTGTTAAGAAAGGGAAGGCTGGTGTTGAAAAGCACTTTGTGAGTGAGGGCGATCAGGTTAAAAAAATTCTTGTAGTTGACACGGAGGTAGTGTAAATGTATCAGATAGTGGGTGATGTGGCTATCACAGGAGATGTTGGTCGTCAGGGAGGCAGAGGTGTTTTAGATTTGTTGTAGTTGTTGTAGATGTTGGTGACATTTTTTATTCCCTTGTAGAGGTTTCTTTTAATTTTAATGGTATACAGCTCCTTGCTAAGATAAAGGATGAGCAGAGTGTCATCGGCATACCAGATGATGTTGAGATTCTGATAGCATGCTAGTTGTTTAAGATTCTATGTACATGATAAATAGCATTGGGTGGAGGTATAACCATTGTTAGATGGTACAAAAGATGTTGATGCTTTTGATTCAGAAGGTTGGTAAACGGACGCTTAAGAGTACTATTAAGTAACTTCCAAACTAAGGATTTTACACATACTATTTGGCCATGAGGAATGGTATCTGAAACAAAAAATGACTATTTCGGGTAAATGTTGTTAGCATATGTTTGTACATAACTTTATTGTATAAAGAATAGAAGTAATAATGTTTTGTTACTTTGTGATTGTTGGAGATGTCCCATACTTACGTAAGAAATTGCTGCTCGAAAAAAACATTTAAGATATGTTTTTTTCTAATTTTTACATTATTAATGAAAATGTTGAATGGGTTTTTTAAAGACAATCTTATTGATTGTCTTTTTTTTTGCCCGCTGTTATATGATGAGTACTATTGAATTCAGTGTTTTCAGCGAAATTCAATATATTCTGAGAACAGCAAAATAAGATACATAACATATTGTACAAATTATTTGTATTGTGAAATATATATTATAACTCAATTTGTTTTCTCTTCCACAGATACTATATTTATAAAAATATATTATTAACTTGTCATTACTTATAAGGTAAGTATGACAAACAAAAACAATTTTTTTATCACTCACTTACTTCTCTTTTCCTCTTTCCCTTTCTTCACTCTCTCCCTTACTCCCCTTCCTTTACTCATCTTACTCCCCTTCCCTCACTCTCCTTACTCCCCTTCATTCACCTTTATGCCCCTTCTCTCACCATCAGTATCCTTCCCTCACCCTCACTCATCTTCTCCTGTTCCTTCTTTCTCCTCTCTGTCCCTCACTTCTCTTTCCTTTCTTCTTCCATCACTACCCTTGTCTTGCTCTATCCCTCACTCTCTTCTCACTCCCCCTCACTCTCTTTCCTTCACACCATCCCTCACTCACCTTCACTCAATCCTCCTCTCCTACTCCCTCACTCCCTTTCGCTCAGTCCCCTTCCTTTATTCCCTCCCTCACTCCCCTTTCCTCCATCCGTCTCTAAGTCTCTTCCTCTGTCTCAGTCACTATAACTGCCTCACTCCCTCACAGTCCCTCACTCTCCCTCTCTTTCTCTCTCTGACTGTCTCCGTCTCTCTCCACCACTCTTCCTTTTCTTTCCTCTCTCTTTCCATAAATCCTTCTCTCTCACTCACTCCTTTTTCCTCTCTCTTAATATGCTTCTTTTTCCGTCACTCCCCTTCCTTCACCCTTATATCCCTTCCCTCACTGTCACTGCCCTTCACTCAATCTCACTCCTCTTCCCCACTGCATGTTCTCCTCTCTGTGCCTCACTCCCATTCCCTTTCCCCTCCTCCCATTGCCTCACTCCCCCTCACTCTCTTTCCCTCACTCCATCTGTCAGTCCCCTTTCCTCAGTCCCTTTTGCTTACTCCCCTTCCTTTACTCCCTCACTCCCCTTCACTCCATTTCTCTCTCCCTCTCTCCCTCTGTCTCACTCAGTCTAACCGCCTCACTCCCTCTCAGTCATTTGCTCTCCCTCTCTTTCTCTCTCACTCTCTCCCTCTCTCTCTCTCTCTCTCTCCCTCACCCTTCCTCTCTTTCCCTTTCTGTTTCCTTCACTCCTACTCTATCCCTCAGTCCCCTTTCCTCTTTCTTCATCTCCTTCCTTCTCTCTCATTCCCCTTTCGTCACCCTCATACCCCTTCTCTCACTGTTGCTGCCTTTCACTCACCCTCACTACTTTCCCTCACTCCCCTTCCCTCACTCCCCCCTTCCTTCACTCCTCTTTCCTCACTCCCTCACTCCATCTCACTTATTCCTCTTCGTTCACTCCCTCACTCACTTTTTTTCCTCCATATTTCTCTCCCTGTCTCCCTCTGTCTCACTTAGTCCAACTGCCTCACTCCCTCTCAGTCCCTTGCTCTCCTTCCCTCTCACTCTCTCCCTCTCTCTCCCTTACCCTTAATCTCCTTTCCTCTCTCTTTCTACCACTCCTCCTCTCTCCCTCACTCACTTTCCCTCTCTCTTAATTTTCTTTCTTCTCCCTCATTCCCCTTCCCTCACCCTCATACCCCTTCCCTAACTGTCACTGCCCTTCACTCACCGTCACTCCCCTTCCCCCACTCTACTTCCTCCTGTCTGTATCTCACACCCCTTCCCTTTCCCGCTCCCTTTCCCTCACTCCCTCTTGCTCTCTGTTTCAAGCAGGTGCAGGATTTTGACACAGTATAATTCCAAAAGTGACTGAATAAAATATTATACATTTCACTTATTCACTTTTAGGAGGCTTTCCTGCACCAGAACATTCCGCATGTATGCAGGAAAGTCTCCCTTTGGTGCACGGCTTTACAATATGACGCACCTTCCAAGTACGTCAGATTGTAAAAACCATACTTCGTGGCGCATCTTTTGCACCACCGCTGCATCACAAATGTGATGCAACGGTTGTGTAAAAGAGACACAAGGGGATTATAAAACCTCCCTTAATACATACAAATTAATCCACGCACTTTCACTAATAGTGAAAATTGAAGCATAGAGTTGTAACATATTTGCTTGCTTATTGACATTGTGGGATGGTGCTGTGCTTGGTCTTGGGATTAAGCTTGCTGCTCTTGGGAGGCTTGGAATTCTGCCTTACTGCTTTGTAATGAGCTGGAAATGCTCAGCTCTATAATTGTCTCACTTTCCTTAGTTGAAACTGTGCCACTATGATGCTGATCTGAATGAAAATGTTCCTTTTGAAACTTTTGAGCTGGTCTCACTATTACGTTTCCCTGAGTAATGAGACTGTTGAGTCTATCGAAGTTAGTGGTGACTTGGGCCGTTGCTGTGGCTCCTCAGTGGTGCCCTCTGAGCATTCGTCTGTCATTTTCTTCCTGGTTTCTTTGTACTTTTATTATTTTGATCTTTGGGGTTAGCTATAATGTTTACTTCTTCCAGACTATCACACTGTTCCACCAGATGGTCATCACAAGATGATCACACATGATTTATATTGTGGGTTGAGTACCATAAGTTGGTGTCCCTGCCTTCCGAGCTTACTCTAGTCATATCGTATTTGCTTAGGGAATGGCTCTTTGAAAATGTTCCGCTTAGCTTTTTAAGTAACGGGTGCCTCTTTTGAATGGGTCAAGGACTACCCCCTTATGCCATTCTTTGGAGTGGCGAGGGTGACACACCTGTTGCTTAGGTGTCTGCTCCTCTCAGGTGTGACCCCCGACTTGCAGATACTTCAATCTTGCTAACTTTGTGGGTACTATTACCACATGTATCACTTATATGCAGGACTTGGGGTGTTCCTAGCTTGATCATGTAAGCCTTTTTATGTTTTTGCCTCCTTATCATCCTATTAGTTCTATTCTGCGCTTATGCATGTGAAAGCAATGCACTGCAGGTCCTCATCTTGTGGTGTCTTTACTGCTAATGATGAAGATCTCTAATGTATCCGCATTAACGGGCCGATTAGGATGGAGGATTTTCCGCCTCCTCCGGGCCGGCGGAAGCCACCGCCGGCCCGGAGGAGGCGGAAAATCCTCTGCGGAGTCACCAAAGACCCACCGGCGCATTACGATGGCTGGTGGGTCTTGGTTTCTGTCCGCTGCTTTTCCGCCGCGGTCGGATTACAACCGCGGCGGAAAAGCTCTCATTTGGCTGGCAGTGTCTATCAGACAGCGCCAGCCAAATTAGGATGCATTAGTAAACATGCTTTTCCGCAGCGGTTTTTCCGCTGTGGAAAAGCATGTGTACTTTTGATTTTGGGGGCCCGTTGCGGGCCCCCAGGGTGTAGGCGGGTGGGGGGTGCACATGGGGGGTACCTATGGTACCCCCCAGTATTTACATGCACAAAGCGGCAGGCACCGCGCGGTGCCTGCCGCTTTGTGTATGTAAATGTAAAACATGCACTTTTAACATTGCGGCGGGTGCTGCTTGAAGCAGCACCCGCCGCAATGTTAAATATCCAGGATGTGACCGCCAGGGTGGCGGTCACATCCTAATTTGCACGGAGGGACCGCCGCAGCCCATGCGGACGGTCCCTCCACCTCTGGAATGGCGGACGGACGCAAGTCCGTCCGCCATCCTAATCGGCCCCTAAGTCTGACATAATTACTACTCATCCAATCATGGAAGAAATGCATCGCATTTTGGAACTTTTCTATAAGTTCGAAAAGCCATCCAGCCTGAAACTTTGCTGCAAATCGACTGCATAGTTGTAGATTGTACAGTTCATGTTGCTTATAAGCAAATAAGCAAAAACACTTGCTTACTAAACAATGTAAATTACTAAGTCAAAAGTTACCTTTATGAATTGTGCGTGCAAATCCCAGATGTATGGTTCTATCATTTGCAGCAGTGAAACATGATGCAATTTGCTGAAGAAAATAGCGCACTATTTGAGCATCTTGGAATAGAGAGTAAAGGGCCATATGTATGACTCTTTTTAGTGGCCATAAACGGGAAATCTGACCATTTATGACTGCTAAAAAGGGTTGTGTTATGTGCAAAGCCTAATTTGGAAGTCCGTAACCTATTACTGACTCGCAAAACAGGGTTTCTGACTCGCTATAAAGAAGGGGCGTGCCAAGGGCATCCCTCCCTAATAGCGAGTCACACTAGTATGTACGATTGTTTTGTGATCTTCAAATGGGGCCTCAAAACAATCGCAGTTGCCACCTACTTCAAGTAGGTGGTAAGCCAGTCGCAAGCGGGAAGGGGTCCTTCCCCTTTGTGAATGTATGCAAAAATATTTTCCCACTGATCACTGCCTGCCTTAATAAATGAAAAGAAAGCTTCTCAGTTTTTTCTTTTAAACGCATCCAATTTTCCTATCAGGAATATGGGCCAGTTTGATATGTGAGATTCCTAAAGGGTCCCAAATGGCAACCTAATGAATTAGGTCTTTAGCGACCCCATTAGGAATCACAAACAGTGTCTGAGGCACTGTTGTATACTCCTTATAGCGAGTCGCAAATTTCGAGTTACAAAACTTCACAATTTGCGACTCACAATATCAAATAGCCGTACATCTAGCCCAACTTGTGCTAAAAGATTATAATTATTCACGATTCCAAGGGGTCGAACATGTAATCGGGTGTATTTTACTTGCCTTATAATTTATTATACTGTTACAATTGCATAATAGGGTGTGATAAATTATCACCCACTGTTTAAGAACAATTGTTTCTGACCCCACATCTCCTATCTCCTTAAGAAACAAATGGTAACGGTAGTAGCAAACAGTTCCTAGGAAACAAACCTACATATCAAACCAATGCGTATAAGTAGAACCATTAGTCTGGCTGTATCTTGGCACCAATCACTATCCTAAAATCTCGTTCAGCTGTGTTAATTGTATTGGCAAGCAGCGAGTTAGGATTCATAATGAGACACTGGATTTATTCAGATTCTAATATGAATAATTTACGAGGTGACCCATAGGCTAGATACTAAACCTTATCTTTCTGGATGTCATTTAAATTCACCCTAGAATAGAACAAATATGTGCTTCCTTCTGTGACACCGGCTATGATTGTAGTGGCTATTAATAGATTGCTTGATCGTAAAATGACAGGAGCTGATACCTTCCACTCACAATTAATATTCAATCCGAGTTTTAAGGAAATTTAAAGATGTTCACATAGGAGAAGCTTTACTAGAAAAACGAGAGCAAACACATATTACAGTTATACAATGTCCACCTGTGACAGAGAAGTGCCAGCAAACATAGGCGCTGATTAGCAGTTGAGTGAAAACAACCAACCGCAGTCAGTAAATATGATTTCCGCAGGATGAGAGATTTCCTGTGTGCTTTAATTACCCCTAATTGATCGTGGCAGTCAGTAAAACACACGTAAAACACCGATTGCAGTACAAAGAATAATTGGTACATATTTCCTTGTTATTAGAACACACCATGGATTACCAATAACTAGGTCATGGTTTGTGCTATCAGTACATTAGGAAACAAATGAACAAGTTTAGTTGTTAAGCACAAGCTACGTTAACCATGATTTATTGAGTTGGATCGATAGATTCACATGGCTATAAATCCTTAGCACTATAGTGGTGTCAGCTTTTGCTATAAGCACATGAACGAGAGATACAGAATATATAAAAGTATTATATGTTATCACAATACCAGTAAACAAGGCCGCTTCTGGAGCACCTAATGCGGTAGCCTTTAAATAAAAATTTCGAATATTATTAAACAATGATTAGAAATAGCCTACAGAACCTGGTGCATACTATCTATATTCTGACTGGTTACTGTTACGATCACTTCAAAATCAGACCCACAATAGTTGGACAAAAACATGAAGTAAATAATGGTTTCAAACTATTTGGGTAACTTTATACCATTCGAAACAAACTTACTTACCGGAAAAATGAGAGCAAAGATATTTTACAATTTAAAGTATTCTTTTCTGAGTAGATGAACAATGTATTTGGAACCTCACTGCCTTCAATAGCTCACCCTTATGGCAGATTTTGATCCGGCTTAGAAGGTGGGTGTAACTCTGTGGATATTTACCACATGAATATAATTGCAGCATAGTGAGGGATGAGTCTCTTCAATAGGAAAAAGACATTGTTAGACCTTTAATCCTTCGTATGGTCTTCCCACAAATGTTTTACCGTTCTTACCTTCTCTTTCTGCTGCTGTATCTTTGTATTAGCATTAGGACTCCTAGCACTGACCAGTGCTAAAGTGCATGTGCTCCTCCCCTAAACATGGTGACATTGGTGAATACCCAATTGACATATTAAGTTTACTTGTAAGCCCCTAGTAAAGTGATATTCCAACTACGTAGGGCCTGTTACCTACATTCCACTAGTGTGCCTGCAGCACTGATTGTGCCACCCACACAAGTAGATTATCACACTTGTCTCATGCCTGCCAATGCAAGGTCTGTGTGTGGAATTTACTGCTATTTCGACTTGACATTTCATACCACTTGTCAAGCCTTAAACTCTCCTTTTAAAATGCATAAATTCCCCTAAGATAGGCCCTAGGTAGCCCTAAGGGTGGGGTGCTGTGTAAATAAAAAAGTAGGGCATGTACTTTTATATTTCACATATATTGGTAGTGACAAACAGCTAAATTAGTTTTTCACTACTGTGTGGCCTACTCCTCTCATAGGCTGGCTTTGTGAATGTCTTATACACTTGTATGCTGCAATTCCTGATCAGAAGGAGTAGCTGCATCATGTCTTATACCCTTGGAATAGTAATGATACATCATCTTCAATGGTAAAGTTGGATTTAAGATTACTATTTTAGAAATGGCACTTTTAGCAAGTGTGCATTTCTCTGCTCTTACTGCTCTGTGTCCCTTGCGGCATGCCTCCAAAATATATCTGGGTTGGGTCACAGCGATACTTTGTGTATTCCCTCTAGACAGCCGCAAACACAGTAAAGGTGGGTATAACTGAGAACTCATCTGCATTCAACTGCGTTCTAATAGCACTTCCTGGGGAGGGGCAGCTGACACACACCAGAGTAGGCAGAGTCCTGTTTCCCACACAAAGGGTTGATTACCACCCCACTGATAGCATGGAGCCAGGGCTGGGATGAAAGGGGGACCTATGCACTTCAAGGGTCTGCTTTGTAGTCACTCCCACTTCAAAGGTATACAGGGATATAAGTACTGGGACACTGACCCTACCACAACAGTACACTACTGGGCCTGTGAAGAATTCTACCAGGAATAAAGACTACTGTGCTACAAACTACCAGAGCGTGAGCACAAGTTATCTTTAAGTGTGTATTTAGTTTACAGAATGGTGGTTCCTGCTTGTACTCGGACAACTAGAAACCCCAGTTCTAATATTTATAGTAACAAAATCTGCATGTTTTGCCTCCTTCCCAGGCCTTTTATGAAATATGTAATAAGATAGTGTGATATTTATTGCACAACTCAAAATCGTCAGCCTTGTACAAATATTTATTTAAAGAGAACCATAAGTTAAAGCGTCATACAGATTCTATTCCTGAGATTTCAAATCTCCTCTTTGTTTACATCACAGAATAAAGAAGGACAACCATTATAATTTTTATAAGGGGTAGTGACCTAGAAGAATTTTGGGCTGGCAAATACTAATTTTTCAACAGCAATAAGATTCAGAAAACACTTCCTTTGAGGTGTACCCTTTGATCAGTCTGGATCAAATGATAGCCGTGATGGTGAATTGACGACCAAGACCAAATTAGAAACAAAATTGGCTGTGGAAAAAATATTCGATCCAGCACACACTGCATATGTCCGCAACTAAAATATGCCATCGTGGATATGTTTGGGTAATGGCAGCTTGTCCTGCAGTCTATTGGGAAGAATTTAGAAGGGGAAGTCACGCCCTAATCACAGCCTTTGAGAGCCACGCATGAAAATATTTTATTCAGCACTCCAAGATGGTAAAATGAGGCAGGCAGCAATGCCACGATTTTTGGGAATCTCAATTTTATTTCCAGGTTGTGTTCTTGGTCCAAAGAGGTGAGTTCCATAGTACACTTAGCAAAAATTATCTGACCAAATATTTAAAGCCTCATATTCTTTTACTTTGTATAGAAATATCTGGGTAAATATAACACTAGAATTCGTTTTTAAATGAATATGTTTGTATTGATTTTTCATAATTCATCCTAGCCTCCTTTCACCCTCCCACACAACTGGTGGCATGTGAGAAATATATAGCACAATTCATTCATAAACATTGCATCCATTAATATATTATAATATATGTCACCACAAACAAAGGATAACAATGTATAACGAAAAACAACACAGAGAGGAAAAAATCAACCTGAGCCCCCATCAACTGAAATTGCTCAGTGCAAAGAACCATATATAGACATTTATCTCTATTGAATTGACACTCCCTCCTTCTGGTATTTTCGAACCCACTCTAATAAAGGAGCCAACATTCTCAAGCCTGTTAATTGTGCAGAACTACCTTTGCAACTGTGTATAGTTTTTTCTAAATTATAAACCCCCCAAAACCAAGCCAAATACTGTTGACACCCAGGCAGGTTAGGATCTAATCATGCTGAAGTGAGGCAAAGTCTTAGTTTAGCCATAGAAATATTGATCAATTCACATCCATATTCTGGTTGATCCACCTCTGCTACTCCCAATAATATTACATCTGGTGATAACACTGCTGCCAGAGAGAGTTCCTCTGATAAAATCATGGAAATCATTTTTTTTTTAATTTTCTAATTCACCACAAGCAGCAAAAATATGAACAATATCTGCCTTATGTAGTGCATATTGGGGGCAACATGCTCCTTTACCCTCTCCCCATTTCGCAATCTTATCTTGGGACATAATACAAAAAAGCAAGTCTCATAAAACTGTGCTTGTAGTCGAACAAACATTAAAATAGATTGTGCCAAATCAAATGGTTGAAAAAAAATTCTATCTGTTATTCCAACCTTCTCTTGCCACTTCTGGGAGTTTTTATCTATATCATCTGTCATGATGGAATTAAAAAGCACATAAATCTCCCCAATTTATTTTTTTCTTACACCCAATAATCCCTCAGTAGTTTCAGATCTTGTAACTCCAGCGGAGCCACCCCCTTTTTTAGAGCAAAAAGTCACTCACTAGCAAATACAACAAAAAAAATCCTTTCACCCAAAATTAAATTGATTTTTCAAATCATCAAAAGAGATTTTGCCTGAAGAGGAAAAAAAACACCACACCCAACACACCCCAATTTGAACCCACTTACTTATAAACTGATCTCTCAAAATCTCTGGTAAATTTAGATTACTAGCCATGGGAGTATAACATCGTAATCTACTGATCCCTAATATTGCACATACAAAGCTGTATACCTTATATGCTCCTGGGAGGGTCTTAAAACATGCTTTTTTGTATTAACTGTTATTTAATTTTCGCCAGAGACACCCCCATGACTCCTTTCCAATTAAAAGTTGATACGGGGAAGGTACTCGTTCAATTTCTCCTGTACCAAAATCTTCTTGAAACAACACTGAACTGTGCATCAATGTAGTGGCCCAATATTACAATTTCAAATTAGTGCGGGGGCCCCGGGGGCCCAGCCTTTTCTCTCTCTGGGCAATTTAAGCTATTTGAATCCCCTTCTATGTCTAGCTTAAGCCAGATAAACCAATAAAATATATTTTCCATTGTCTTAAACCACTGGATTGAGAATTCTAGGAGAATGGTACAAAATGATATTTTTTTTTTTTAAAGAGCAACTTGATAACATTGCTTCTATCCCCTATAGATAAATGCAGATTATTTAATCTGCTTAGTTCCTAATTTTACTCAAAAGGGGTTCTATATTATCTCTAATATTATCTGTTTTAGCCGTTGTGCTAACACCCAGATACTGTGCATTCTCCACAACCCGATTTTGAGTCATCCTAATTCCTTCATTAATGATTAATGACCATCTGGGTCTCATTTTTATTCAAGGCATAGCCAGAGAGTCTCACAAACTGTCCAGCTTCCTCTTCCACTGTCTTAAGAGAACTGTTATCAGGTCAGAGGTTACAAGTGCAATGTCGACCGCATAAGTAAAGGTTTTTGTCTCCCCGCCTTGAGACTGAATAGGTGACATTGCTACATTACTCTCCAGTTTAAGTATAAATGGGTCTATATTGAAGGCAAACAATAGCGGAGAGCATGGCAACCTTGCCCAGTCATCCACGAGATCACAAATGACTCAGATAAGGCCCCATTCATGACTACCCTAACCACCGGATCAACATATACCATTTTGACTGCTTGTTAAAAGCTCTTGCAGAGACCGACTCTTAAAACGCTATCCAGAGAAACTGCCATGAGAACCTTTCAAAGGCTTTTCTGCGTCAAGCAGATTTAAAGCCATAGGGCACCTGTTGACACTGGTAGCATCAAATAACTGAATAACCCTTTGGATATGGTCAGTTGTAGATCTTCTGGGGATAAACCCATGTTGTCACACCAAGATACCTTTATGGATAATTGGTGCAAGACGAGAAGCCAAAACGTTGGAGTAAATTTTAGAATCTCCGTTGAAGAGGGTGATTGGGCGATACAAACCGAAATTAAGTGCTAATTTCTTGGGGGAGATTTTTTTTTTTTTGCAGTGGACCAAGACTTTGGGGGCTTTACTCCCCTAAAGATATGTTCAAATAGGTTGGTCATACAACACTTTAGATGGAGAGCGAATGAATAATAAAATTCCATCGGGATACAATCAGTACCCGTGACTTCCCTCGCAAAACTATTCAATGTAAGCAAAATCTCTATGCACTGTGGGGAGCCATTTAAAAGCTCCTGATTCTCAATGGAGAATTTCACACACAGTTTTAGATCTAAATATGTCCTAGACAAATTGGATTCCTCCCCCAAGTTATCCAGATGCAAGGATTGATAGTATTGTTTAAATGCTTCCTTTATTTTGACTGAATCAGTTACACAACCTAACACTAGTTCATTGATCTCCTGGACTGTTTTTAACATAGTCTGATTGTCTGGTTCAAATAGGGAGGTGATGACACATCTGCTCACCATATTCATACGTGTTTTCCTTTCAAATTGTCCCTTTATCCGCAGCTTTTTTTACCAGAACAACTGTTGGACTTGGCCCTTTTTGCAGGGTCATCACTGAACTTTTGCCTTCTTCCTGTATTTTTTATGACCTGTTGTTGGTGGTTTTATGACTCTGGACACTTTACTACTGGTAATCAGTGCTAAAGTGCATATGCTCTCCCTGTAAATTATTGTTATGGATTAATGATTCTATGACTGGCGTATTTGATTTACTTGTCAGACCCTAGAACAGTGCACCATGTGTACCCAGGGCCTGTAAATCAAATACTGCTGGTGGGCTTGCAGCACTGATTGTGCCATCCACAGAAGCAGCCTGTAAAATGTGACTCAGGCTTGCCATTGCAGAGCCTGAGTCACATTTCGACCATTTCAACAGTGTCATTTCGACTTGGCACACACTTGCCATTCCCCAAATGCTCCCTTTTCTGCATGTTAGTCACCCCTAAGGTAGGCCCAAGGTAACCCTGTGGGCAGGGTGTATTGTATGTGAAAGGTAGGACATGCCCTGATGTGTGTGGCATGTCCTGATAGTGAAATACTGCCAATTTCGTTTTTCACTATTGCAAGGCTATCTGTTCTCATAGGCCAGAATGGGAAGTTTGCTTATAACATTCTATAAACATAACTGACCCTGGGAACAAGATGGGAACATAAAGTTTACTATGCGTGAACTCAGAATGTTAAACTGCATCTTTTATTGATGGGGATTTTTACATTCTGTGTTTGAAAATACCATTTTTAGAATAGAGGTATTTTCTTGCCTAACCATCCAGTGTGCCTCTCCTAGGTTTGTGTATTGCATGTCTGGCTTGTGAGTGACTGGAGCTGGGAGAGGGCTGTGGCTCCAGCTGTCTGATGAGTCAGGGCTGGGCTGAATGGAACCTGGGTTGAATTTAGAGTAGGGGAGGAGATTTCCTTTCACCTGCCTGGGTCAGGTCTGCTTTCAACAAAGCTGTCTCCACCTCCTGCCAGGAAGCTGCATCAGAGAGAACAGAACTGGGTTTGTCTGGGTACATACACTCTCTGCCTTCAGAGACAAAGGATTTGTGTGTATAAAAAGGGGGACCTAGACCCCAGAACTTTAGATCACTTCTGAGAAATCAAGAGGAACCTTTGCCAAGGAGAAGAACCGGAGAAGCTGAAGGAAGACTACTGCCCCTGTGCTGTTTGGGGTTGGCCTGCAGTGGTTACTTGTTGCCAAGGAAAGGAGAAAAAGGACTTTGCTGTTTAGCTTTGTCACCTGCTTGAAAAAAAGATCTCCAAGGGCTTGAAATTGAGCTTGCCCCCTGTCTGAAGTCTCAGGGACACAAATATTTCACGCCCCCAGCTCCCCTGAATTCCCTTGCTGGATATTCCAAACTGCAAAGATATGCCTGCTGCTGTTTAGGACCTCTGGAGACTGTTTGTTGTTGGGAGCTGGAAGATCGACACAACGAGGAAGATGCGTCTCGCATCCGCACCGATTCCCGATGCATCGGCAAGTCATGGAGAAGACGTTTGCCGCATCCGCACCTGGTCCCGACTCATTGCCGAGCCACGGAGAAGAAGTGCGCCACATCCACACTGAGTCCCGACGCATTGCCGAGGATATCATTGCAGCACCTGCCGTGTGGCTGCAACCGTTCAGGCATCGTGCCACCATTTTGTTGCGTCGCACCGGATCGCTGCCATCCATCGAGGCGCCATCTTGTCGCATTGTAACCAGAACGCAGTAAGAAGCAGATGCATCCCCTCCTCTCTGGTAAGGAACAGACGCATCGCCTCCCCTGCGCTGCAGTAAGGATCAGGTGCCTCGCCTCCCCTGAAGCAAGGAGCTGATGCATCACCTTCCCTGCGACCCTTTGTTTTGCGTGACGCATCTAAGGTACTTTGTGAGAAAACTGTTGCATTTACAACTTACATTGAACCAAACTATTTCTACCATTGAAGAGCCTTTTTTTTATACTGCATTGTGGATTTTGGCCGTTTGGTCTTGTTTAGAAAAATATACTTATATTTCTAAACTGAAGTGGTCTCCATTTGTAGTGTTTTCACTGTGTTACCATATGTGTTCGCAAATGATTTACACACTCCTTCTGAGATAAGCATGTCTGCTCGTGCCAAGCTACCAAGGGGGTGAGCAGGGTTTATTTTAGGAGTGTATCCCCCTTTCCTTGACTAGAAGCAAGGGTCCCTATTTAGACAAACTACTGCCTTCAATTGCTTATGTTAGCCAAGCCATGCAGGGCAGAGATGCAAAGGAATTGGACAATACACAGGTTAAAGCCTACAGACAAATGCTCTTTCTTCCAAATTACACCTCCCCAGCCCAACTGTGGTCGGGCAGGAGGCCATAGGCCTGGCCCACGCAGTGATGGCAGTGGGGAGGACATCCTAACAGAGCCGCTGCCGCTAAATATCCGAGACAGCATATCGCCATACCCCCGAGGTGAGCAGACATCGGAAGGGGGAACGACGTGCGCAGCATACTGAGGTTGGTGCTGGAAAGAACCTGAGGGACTGTAACTGCAACGGGCTGAATAACTCAGAGGCTGAGAAGAGAACCATTGTGGGGCCAGGCCGTCTGTAGGCATTAGGATGAGCGCCAAGAGAAGACTTGAGACTCTGGGTTTAGGGGACCAATAATAGGAGGAAATTGTGCGATCTCATAGTGCATGTAGGCCTAACTCTGGGTACAACTGTACACGCTGCTCTCAATATATCGGTGTGAAGAGGTCGCTATTTTTGATAATGTCGGGGAAATACACGGGACCTTGCAAGGATAAAGAAAACTGACAATTGAGTAAACCCTCAACCTTCTGTGTCTACGCCTCGTGGTTGGGAGATACAGGCACTATCTGGACTCTGGCGCTAACTGGACAGACGACATAAAGTAAATCTGCGTGGGTGACGCTGGAGGGGGCTATTTTATAACGCAGAGCGGAGGGACGAATTTGACCATAAATCCTGCCCAGAAAACCACAGCACAAAGTGGACAGACACCATGGGGTGCACCGACACAAAACAAACTAAGATACCGTTTGAATCATGCAAGGCAACCAAATCTGGCCCATCAGAGCAGGCAGACTCGGACACTGCGGAAATCCAGGAGGAGGACTGGAAGGCACTACTCAGCATGAAACATAGCCTGACGTCCATCGATGCAAAAATGGACACTATGAACGCAGGATCAGACTCTGTAGTTCATAAATTAGACCAACATGTTCAACGGATTAAAGAGACAGAAACCAGAATATCTGAGTTGGAGGATGGGGCCACTGCAAGTAAAGATTGGGTACTACAAATGGACAGACTATTTAAGATAATAGTGGATAAAAATGAGGATTAAGGAACAATGTTTGAATTCTTGGCCTGGCAGAAACGACCAATATGGGTCGCATGGAAGATTTCAGTGAAAGACTCATTATCAATCTGTTTGGGAGAGAATCCTTCTCTACGCACTTGTTTTACGCCTGGCCCGAGGGAAGAAACAGGTCCCCATGAAAACACCACCTTAGCGTTTTTCCTGGACTTCACACAAAATGTGCAAGAGGCACTATGCAAGTATGCAGCTGTCAAGAAAAAACTACAGGCTCAAGAGGCTCCATACGCAATGATGTATCCGGGAAAATTATGAATAACACATCGAGGGAAACAGCACTGCTTCCAGAATGCACAACAGGCAGAGGAGTATCTTAAACACTGCCACCAAGCATTCTCTATTGAGGCGGGGGCCCGCCAATGCAGATCCCAGTCGCTGATGTTGAACCCAGATTGATGAGAGAGACTCCTACTTATGCGATTCTTGCCTCATTACACTCACTGACTTGTTGCAAGGATCCTGCTCATACACAGAACTGTGCATAGAGACCTAGGACATCAGTGAATTGCGGTGTACCAGAAACTCACCTCAGTACCTAGAAAAACCCCAACCAGCTAGCATCAGTGCACATTAGCTCTTCGTCCTATAGCAAAGTATCCAATGATTAGACAACCTAGAACTTGCGAATTAGTACAAACTCAGGAATGGTGGGAAGTGAGATCACTCTTTCGTTATACTCTCATAACAGTCCACAACAGGAGTAAAGAAGAGACACGGTAAGGTAAAAAATGTATTTTAACGACGTGATCTCAGATGCAGTATTTTAGCCAACATAAGCAGACATATGATTAAAAAGAATATGGTCAGCATTGTTACAATTCCATAAAATACAAAAGGAGAAATCATATTACAATGATGGTGAAAACAGGTCTTATAGCGCCTAGTTTTAACACCCTCCCTATATAGGAACTATGTATTATAAACTAAAGAAGGTCTCTTAGGCTTGTTTGGCGGACCCCATTACCTTTCCGCTCAGTAAGAGTAAATCACATTCGGATCAGCCAAAGCTCTCTGCATCCCTGGAAACGGAAAAGGTTACAAGTGTGTGAAATCATGACAAGTGTGTAATAATAAGGGTGCCAGAATCTTAGGTGGCGCACAGCTGCCAAATTGTTTTGTCTAGAAAGTATCACTCGAACATGTCAAAAAACAGCTAACATGTTTTGATAACCTTGACGGCTTCAGCGCTCACTGTGCAGACTAACGGCAAGATGTAAGTCTAGAGATGTCGAAAACAAAACCTTTTCTCATGTGTAGACCTTCGTAAAGGCTAACTTACACAAACAGCTATGCAGTCTTGTGTGCAAAAGCAGCAAAAGGTAAAATGGAGTTTAAACTTCTAATAAGCCATGCTAACATAAAATGCTCGCAAAGCAGGCCTTAGGCCATACTACAGCCTACTGCGAAACAATATACAATGGTAGAGTATTACGTTAGACAATGCACTTATTACTGCTCCGCCCACACACTCGCCTCTATTCCACTGCAGCTGCTAGCCTGTTGAAGGCTGGGTGGCATATGGGTGCAATAGTGGAGGGGAGTGAGCAAGTCGTGGGCCTCTAGTGACTTCCCCAAAAGGGTGATCCCCCATACCTTTTCTTACTGAAATTTTGTAATCGTTTGACCCAAGGTTCTAACTATTTGGGAGGGAGGATGTCCTAGCCCGGACAAATTGTATATCATTCAGCATACAAATGGTAATGACCTATGCTTCAACCTAATTCATCTGAAGCGTGGAAATGGCAGACATAACAGATGATAGAAGTAAACTACACGTATTATCATGGCATGTACGGGCCTGAATAACCCCCGGAAGAAAAGAGAGGTAATGGGTATTTAGAAAGGCATCATATCATTATAGCCCTACTACAAGAGACACACCTGAACCCAGTGACCAAACCCCAGTTTGCTACGAGATCGGTGTTGCATCGCTGCTTCTCGTCATACTCGGGATATTCTAGAGGAGTAGTCATACTTATTAAGCGTGGAGTGCGCTTTGTGTTGGGAGGGTTGGAAACTGATTCACTGGGGAGGTATTGTCTAATTTGGGGTAGACTAAACTCATGTGATGTGAAGATTGCCAATTACTAAGGCCATACCACTGATGATCCGCAAACCCTACTCATGCTGTAGAGTAAGATCCAGACGCTAGGTACCACTTATATTATCTTGGGTGGGGACTTCAATACAGTAGTGTGTCCACAGATGGATAGATCCTGAGGTTCGCCCTTGCACTACACGAATATGCAAAGGTCACTAGAAGACCTGATAGATACTAATTGCCTGCTAGACACATGGTGTTACAAACACCCTACACAAAGAGAGGGTACACACCACTCTGCGGTTCACTCAACATGGTCCAGATTGGTCTACTTGAGTGTATCAGTGGGAATGGCACAATGGCTGGAAACAGCGACTCATTTAGCCTGCACGTACTCCAATTATTCTCCGGTGCTGGCAGTCATACGATTCCCGGTGGACCAAACCCCCTATGGTAGTTGGCACCTAAACCCCATGCACCTTCATGATTCAGTCTTTAGAACTAAGATTGAACAGGAAATCAAGCATTTCTTTGTGCGAAATGTAGCATCAGTGTCTAGTCTTACAACTGTATGGGAGGCTTTTAAAGTCACGGCTAGGGGATGGTGCATTTCTATGGGGGGCATACTCAGGGACATACAAAGAGATCTACACTGATCAGAAAGGGATATAAAAGCTCTTAATAGAGACCTCAACTCTGGGGAAAACTAAAGAGAAAATAGGGCTAAACTATGGGAAAAGATGACAGAATACGAGGACACCGCTGACAGAGAGTGCAAGTTCAGAGGGAAATATCACATGGCGAGAGTTTATGGAGAAGGGGACCACCCAGGGAAAGTGTTAGCAAATGTGGTACGACCACCTAAGTACTCCAACTATATAGCCGGGACTCACAAGACAAGATCCATAGGAACCTTCCAGAACACTTACGAACATTTGTACATTATTATAGCTCACTATACACCTTCCAAAGGGGGCTGCCACTAGATCTCCCACAGTACTTTGAAGACACGGCTCTGTCCTGGCTTGGGGGTACACAGCACTAATTTTTAAGTTTGGAGTTGAAGTTGATGAAATCACAGAAGCAATTATGCACATGAAATCTGGGCATACGCCAGGTTCGGATGGCCTACCTATTGAATTTTATAAGGTGTATGTACAGCAATCGGCACCCATTCTGAAAGAGGTATTCTATGAAGCGGGGGAGGAGGGCTGCCTATTTAGAACCAAGCGAGAATCCTAGATAGTTTCCCTTTTAAAGCCAGATAAGTCCCCTATTCACTGCGAGTCCTACCAACCTCTCAAACTACTGAACTGTGACACTAAGATCCTTGCTAAGGTTCTGTCTAATTGTCTCAGCTTCCTGATGGAGCAACCGATACTGCTGGACCAAGCAGGATTCATCCCCAATTGTCCTACGTCACACATTCTTAGAACTCTCTTAGCAGTCATGCAGGACAACGACCCTAACAGCTCAGCGGTGGCAGTCTTTCTGGATGCCACTAAGGCATTTGATTTGGTAGAGTGGGACTATCTGATAGGAACTCTGGGGTACATGGGGATGCCCCCGTTTTCTTAAACTGGGTGCTGTTGCTGTATAGGCAGCCAATAGCTACGGTGTTGCTGAACGGAGCTAGATCCAATGAGTTTGCTATTACTAGGGGCACAATGCAAGGCTGTCCCCTGTCTTATTTGCTTGGCTATAAAGCCCCTAGCTGCAAAGATAAGGCAACATCATAAAGAAAAGGCATTGGCATACCCGTCTCATCAGTTGCTTTGTCATAATTCGCTCCATGTGCTCTAGTACCCACCACCAGGGGGTCACATATTGGGACTTTTGAGTCTTATAATAAGATTCCAGACCGTCCCCTGCATTCATATCCTGACTTCCAGCCCTTTGGACACTTATTGGGAACTGACATCTATTCCCAATCCATGCTGGGTTTTGTGAAAGCCAGCCTGCATATACTTGAAGCCAGTCTACTCATGCCTGAAACTCCATTACCCAGAATTCCCTGCTCCCTGCTTTGTCTCCACCCCTGCAGGCCAAGGATGGGTGGAGGAATTCAGCTCACCTGTAGCTGGTTGCTGCTAGCCTGCTCACACCTGATGCATATGATTACTGTGAGCTCTTGTAAGCTCCAGCTCCCTGCAGGCTAGGGTTGGTCATTGTAGCTGTTTACCAATGAGACCGATCCTTGTTTACAGTGCTCCCTAAGCTTTTGATATTCTTGTTTCCAGTGTTTCCTGAGCTTTAGTTATGTCTTGTTCCTGACCTGCTGCTGGTTTCCTTGTTCCTTAAATTTGCACTGGGTGCAGTGCTACCTTGACGCCTGAGCCTTAGTATTCCTTGTTCCTGAACTGCAGCAGTTTCCCTTCTCCTGAATTAGCACTGCTTGCAGTGCTACCTTGTTTCCTGAGTTCCTGAGCTAGAGCTATTCCTTGTACCTGAATTAGCACTGCCAGCAGTGCTGTTTTTTCCTGAGTTCCTGCACTATAGTTATTCTTTGTTCTTGTTCCTGGGCTTCAGCTATTTCTTGCTCCTGATTTGCATTACTTGCAGTGCTCTCTTGACTCCTAGTTTCCTGAGCGGTAGCTTATTCCCTGTTCCTGAACTAGCACTGCCGGCAGTGCTACCTTGACTCATAAAGCCTTAGTAAATCCCTATTCCTGTTCTAGCACTGACTGTAGGGCTATCTAGACTCCTGAGCTTTAGTTCAATTCTTGATCCTGCCCCAGCACTGCCTTCTATGCTACTTTGTTTTCTTGATTCCTTAACCTGCACTATTCTAGGATACCCTTTTAGTCTCCCCTTCTGTATATCCCTTTCCAGTCCCTGCCTTTCTTCCCATTTCCTTGGTTCCAGTTCTAGGTTTCTGTCTTTCTATAATGCTGTCTTGCTTCTGTTGCCTTGTATGTTTGTTGCCTGTTTTCTGCCAAGTGTGCCCTGTGATTTCCTTCCTTTCCCGTTAAGCACTCCTCCTTGCTAGCTCCTTGTCTATTGTGCTTGTGTTTAGTTCTACCCCCTTGCTGTTACTGCCTTGCGTGTTCCTGTTTGATTGCCAGGATCCGTGGGCACAACTGACTATCTAGGTGGTGTTTCTTTTTCACTGTGAGTATTGTCTTTGAGTTGCATTTATAACATCACCATAGGTAAAAGCTTCACAGACCCTGCCTTTGCATGCACATCATATATGTGGGTATTTGCAGTCAGTATCTGTAACAGCAATTGTGGGTGAGAAACTGAGCTTCAGTTTTATCATGTGGAGCTCCTGAGTGCTTTACCCCACACTCCCCTTTGTTGTTAATGTTATATTATATATATATGTCTTGCACATTCATCCTGGGTGTAGTTATTCTGAATGCTAAATTGCCTTGTAAGTGCCCTTCCTTTCTGAGTCTTACCCATCGTGTTCACTTGTACAGGCTTTCCCTTTGGATCCCTTTTTCTCCTCTGACTCCCTGTATGATTCTGGGCAGCGCTGTACTCCACTTCCTGTGTAAATTTTCAACCCAGTTCTCAGTCCTTGCCTAAGTCTCTGACGGTGTTCCCCACATAGTCCTGGACAGTCCCTGACATGCTTATTTCACTGTATACAGACGATATGCCTTATACATCAAAAAAATCCAAGAAAATGTAAATCCGGTACTGAAGGAAATTACTAAATTCAGGGCCACCTTTGGTATACAAATAAACTGGACTAAGTCAGCAATCTTCCCTCTAACGAACAAGACCATCCCACACCAACTTGACTACCCCGTAATATGAAAGAATGACAAAATGAAATACCTGAGTATACACATAACTAGGGACAAAGATGCACTTATGCATACAAATTATAGGACTGCAATTGATAAGATGGCGAACAGCATTACCCGGTGGGTTCAACTACCACTCTCGATGGCAGGGAGAATATCACTCATTAAGATGGTCCTGCTGCCGAAATTTCTATACCTATATATTAATATACCCTATTACTCTGGGAGGGCTTTCTTTAACACGCTCAAAACGCAACTAAAACGATTCATATGGGGAGAGAAACAAGTGCGATTAAACCTTGCAACACTGATGTTACCATATCACCAAGGAGGATTAGAAGTCCCTAATTTTGAACCCGACTACTATTGCGCCCAGGCACACTTTGCTGCTTACTGGTTTCATCCACCCCTTTTATGCCACATCTGGCAGTTGAGGATGGGAACATGGCCCCGACCACACCATCTGGCTACCTGTTCATTGCAATGAAAGATCAGGACCCATCAACGGTAGACTGTACTATTGCTGCTTGGCGACGAATTGATAGCAGATTAGAGGCCCCAATGATGTATTCCCCCAACTTGCCCTTGATGCGCCACCCTCTGCTGCAGGTTACATATGAAGGGATATGTCGGAGACTGCTGGATAGTCTCCAATACACCACTTGGGGAGATGTTTATGTTGGAGGACAGTTCCGCTCCAGGGAGCAATTCTTTGGAGCACACACTCCTACCACTATGTACCTTTTCATGTACATATGACTCCAGCAAAGTGTTAAAACTGATACCTGGTCATTCCCTATAGAGCCAACTACCCTGCCACAGTTACACGCACTGTTGCAGCCCGGACCCCCCAAGCACGCCACGTCTCTGCTATACAAACACATACAGAATGCGCCACCGACCCATGCCCCACCCGCTCGGGTGGAATGGGATAAGGATCTGGAGGTCCCCTTGAGTGATGAGCAATGGGAGTTTAGTTGTCTGCAGACAGAAACAGTTACAGCTAACAGTAGGCTGAGACTCATCCATTATACATTTTTACACCGACTTTACCATACTCCTGTTAAGCTTCATCAATTTCACCTGAGGGATAATGACAAATGTGCAAGATGTGGAGGGGAGGGGGAAGATTTTATACATTTGGCATGGCAATGTCCACAGGTATTGGACTACTGGAGGCTGGTGTTTGAGGGCATGTCACACATGATAGGGGTACAGATGCAACCGACCCCATCGGTAGCGCTCTTGGGCAATATCCAAGGTGTAATTACAGTACATAAAAAGTTCCTCGTGCTGGGCCTTCTTCTTGTGAAGTGCCGAGTTGCCTGTAGGTGGGGAAGGGGCCGCTCCCCCAAATTCAAAGACTGGATACAAGACTTAACCACCTGGCAAGAACATTTGAATTGTTACGCTGAACTCTTACCTCTGAAATCACGACCAAAGGATATATGGGGTCCCCTGACTGCATACCTCTTAGCACAAGAGACGAGATGGATAAAGAACGGAATGAGGAAGAGAGCAGAACACGGGTGGAGGAGGACATGGTCAAATGCCCTCTGCTCTCTCTGATGTGGCTGTAACTCTGGAACCCTAATGACGGACAGTCATGGAGGGGCGAAGGGCCTGGGTTGATGGGAAAAGGGCTTGTTTTTTCCTAACATATGAATGTTGTAGTACCCTAAATACTCAAGAACTGTACGTACGATCTAGTTAACAAATGAAATCATAAACCTGGGACTACAGACCTGCATACTGCTATACCACACACTTCACCGTTCCCCAGATGGTCTGTATTGCTGAAACTGTGCCAGTTATATGGGCATGGTGGAAGGGGGGAAACTTGTTTAGTTCCTAAATAAACCGTTTGTTAAGGTTCTGTTTATGAAGCAACCTAGATACTGTAAATGGTAAGATGGTGATAGCTAAAGGAATTGTATACGCTGTAAATTGCAAACAAATGATAAAGTTTTTTGAAATTTAAAAAAAATATATATATATGCCTAGGCTTGCATCTTTGATGTAAAACTGCAACTCTCTCCCTGAAAAACCACTTTCAGGATTCTGTAGGTACCCCACTGCCCTCACTTTCTGAAAAGGAGTAAAGAGCGGCCTAAGTTGCCTTCTTCTTTCCACTGAAGCATGAGCACAATCATGTTTATAAAAAAAGATATTTCCTCAAAATCTTATTTGGCATTAGGACATGCCAATTCATACACCGATTGCGGTAATAAAAATTCCCAAAGTACCCCAACACTGTGCGTGGTCGGACAGAGCATTGCTGGACTTTCTTGTCAGCATCATAGGGCAACTATGAGTGTGTTGGACTTCCTATCTCAGTCCCAGGAAGGCAGTTCAGGGAGGGTGCCTATCAACAGAGCAACAACATACTTTCTAATGTCACTCCCTCTGACTCCTTCGGGTACCCCCAACAATCTTAGATTATTACAAAGTTGTCTGTTTTCATAGTCTTCCAACTTCCACATAACATCGGTCAATACCCCCTCCTGTGAAGAGCCCTGAGTCTTCAAAGCAGCTCTGTCATTTTCAAGGACTTCTGTCTAGTTATTGACCAATTATATTCTTTCAGCAATGTCAGTGCATGTTTCACTAAATTTCCTCACTGTATTTTGATACTTTTGGGCAGCAAGCCGCGCTTGTCGACTGTCGCTCTTCACTTCCTCCTGAAAGTGCTTTAATAATTGCAAGATTAATGTCTGAGAGGGATTCCCAGATTTTCTGGCACCTTGTACCCCCTGCTCATTCTCCTGACCGGCATCAAATGTCTCCTTCTTGTCTCCTTTCTGCTCATGAGGCAGTAGCTGTATGGCTGAGTAGTCCCATCTTAATTCCCACAGGGTATCCTTGTTACTAGCCTCTAATGGGCTTTTCCCCCCATACTCATCTTTTTTCCCCTTTTAGTAGCAGATCTTCTCTGCTAGGTGAAGCCTGTCACGTCTTCATGAGCACTGCTGTTGCTTAACTGTGAGGGCCTTTCCACATTTGAGACTGAGATGCTTGCATCTCAAATATAAAACTCATCTGTAAGTGAATAAAACGTCTCCATTTTATCCGGGGTCAAGCATATTCCCTTGGGGCTATTTCCCTTTTGATTCTGATTCTCAGGATTTTTGTTTGTCAAAGCACAGACATCCAGAGACATCAGGTCTCCTCCTTCTCCAATTTTCGTGCCCATAACTAGAGCCTCAGCTAGGGATTTTATCCTAGATGCCATCTCTATGTTGTTATTAGTTGTCACCACCGTTGGCGGTGCTTCCAGAACAGTCACCTCATTTTGTGATAGCCTTTCCTGGATCTCTATATTCGCTCCCGGAGTAAAAATGGGTGGGTTATTTGAAATATGTTCAAGAAGGCCAAAATCCAGAGAGCCCGGTATTTTATCCAGACCTTTTTTACTTTCTAGTCATAATCCCACAGGTGGAGAAGGGGAAAATAGATTAACAATTAGGGGTTGTGATCCCCCGGCTCCCAGACATTCTGTAGGGAGGTATTCTTATCCTGCTCTACTTTCTCCTTACCGAATTGGAGTTCCCGTTTTTTCCCTCTGATTCTACTTTCAATGGCTGCCTCTCTCCGAGGTTAGTAGACCGTCGGGGTAGACGCTGCCAAAGGCACCGGGCATTGCCTACCCCCTTTGCCACATTGCACGGTCATACCTTTGACCGAGAAGTCTTTCAAAATCACCATCCCAGTCTTACAGGTACCTTTCACTTCACCACAGCCAGGAAACAAAACAGGGTCGATGGCTGCAGCTGCCACCACAAATTCCAGAAGCCGTCCATGTGTTTTCCAGTGCCCACAGTCAATTCGAGCCTTCCATCCGCAAATGCAACCCATCATTCAGATTCCAGCGTCCTAGTGCCGGGACAGTATTGATGCTGTGTATCATTGGTCAGACATCAGGTGGACGAGATGCATGGGAGAAGATGTGGATAGCGACCTCACTCCGACTCTATATTGCCAGCAATGTATGTAAATGCGCAAACAAAATGCTAGAATTTATAATGAATTATTATGCAGTTAACCAGAAGATCGGATTCTTGACAAAAGAATAATGGTGCATATGAAGCGTAACATACCCATTTAGAGGAAAACTGAATATTTTGTAGTTTCTGTGGAGCTCCCAAGTTTGACTAATACTTCATCTGTATTGCTGTGCGGCCCCTCCATTTGGGCCGGGGAGCGCTGCCCCCTGCCACCAGCCATAAATAACAAAACACACAGGATGATGGATGGAATGTTGCACAATGGCAAAACATTCACCCCCAGTAACAGATCTGGGTTTAATCCAACGATATTTTCTCACCAAGCCACCCCAGTTCGACATGGCCATATGCAAATCAGTCTTGACCCCGTGCCTCATGGGAACAGTCTAGACCGAACTGCCAAGTCGTGTCTTCCCTGGACCGGAATCAAGCATCCTAGGACCGGTTTCTGATTATCAGCCGTCTTCAGCCGGGATAGCTTGACTCCAGTGGCGTAGTGAGCACGGGGTCTACGTCTGGGCATACCCTTCCCACATAGGGTGAACAGAAAAACACACAAGATGATGTTTTGCAATGTGCAACATTCCGTCCATCATCTTGTGTGCCTTCTTTGCTGTTCACCATCTTGTGTGCCTTCTTTGCTGTTCACCCTATGTGGGAAGGGAATGTCCAGACGTGAGTTCTGTGATCTCCATGCCACTGGAGTCAAGCTATCCAGGCTGATGAGGGCTGAAAGCCCGAAACCGGTACTTGGATGCTTGTTTCTAGTCCAGGGAGGACCTGGCTTGGCAGTTCGGGTTGGACTTTTCCCATGGGGCACAGGTTCAAGACTGATTTGCATATGGCTGGGTTCAAACTGAAATGGCATGGTGAGCAAAAAAACAATGGATTTAGGCCCAGATCTCTGTACTGGCGTGAATGTATGACATGGTTCTGCATTCTGTCCATCAACTGTTATTTTTGCATTCGTCACCCCAAGTGGGATGGGTTTGCTCAGACATGAGTCCCGTGCTCTCCATGCCACTGGAGTCAAGCTATCCAGGCTGATGAGGGCTGAAAGCCCAAAACCAGTCTTGGATGCTTGTTTCCAGTCCAGGGAGGACCTGGCTTGGCACTTCGGGCTGGACTGTTCCAATGGGGCACAGTGTCAAGACTGATTTGCATATGGCTGGGTTCAAAATGAAATGACATGGTGAGCAAAAAAACGATGGATTTAGGCCCAGATCTCTGTACTGGGGTGAATGTATGACATTGTTCTGAATTCTGTCCATCAACTGTTGTTTTTGCATTTGTCACCCCGAGTGGGACGGGTATGCTCAGACGTGAGTCCCGTGCTCTCCATGCCACTGGAGTCATGCTATCCAGGCTGATGAGGGCTGAAAGCCCGAAACCGGTCCTTGGATGCTTGTTTCCAGTCCAGGGAGGACCTGGCTTGGCAGTTCGGGCTGAACTGTTCCCATGGGGCACATGGTCAAGACTGGATTGCATATGGCTGGGTTCAAACTGGAATGGCATGGTGAGAAAAAAAAACAATGGATTCAGGCCCAAATCTCTGTACTGGGGTCAATGTATGACATCGTTCTGCATTCTGTCCATCAACTGTAGTTTTTGCATTTGTCACCCTGTGTGGGACGGGTTTGCTCAGATGTGAGTCCCGTGCTCTCCATGCCACTGGAGTCAAGCTATCCAGTCTGATGAGGGCTGAAAGCCTGAAACCGGTCTTGGATGCTTGTTTCCAGTCCAGGGAGGACCTGAATTGGCAGTTTGTGCTGGACTGTTCCCATGGGGCACAGGGTCAAGACTGATTTGCATATGACTGGGTTCAAACTGGAATGGCATGGTGAGCAAAAAAAACGATGGGTTTAGGCCCAGATCTCTGTACTGGGGTGAATGTATGACATTGTTCTGCATTCTGTCCATCAACTGTTGTTTTGCATTTGTCACCCCGAGTGGAATGGGTATGCTCAGACGTGAGTCCCGTGCTCTCCATGCCACTGGAGTCAAGCTATCCAGGCTGATGAGGGCTGAAAGCCCAAATCCGGTTCCTTGGAGGCTTGTTTCCAGTCCAGGGAGGACCTGGCTTGGCAGTTCGGGCTGGACTGTTCCCATGGGGCACAGGCTCAAGACTGATTTGCATATGGCTGGGTTCAAACCGGAATGGCATGGTGAGCAAAAAACGATGGATTTAGGCCCAGATCTCTGTACTGGGGTGAATGTATGACATTGTTCTGCATTCTGTCCATCAACTGTTGTTTTTGCATTTACCTCACATAAATAAAACAATAATAAAACAGGTTTTAGTATTGTTTTAATTTAATCACCCCGGACCCACCCCCAGGACTCTGACGAATATTGTTTGCGGGTTCAGAGGGATGACACTGTAGTGGGGGAGTATTAGTGCACTCCCTTTTCCCTTCTCAGCACATGGGGGTCTGGCCGGCCGTTTTAAGCCGGCCAAATCCTCGTGCGCAGTGAAGCTTTCTCCAGCCCCAGCTGCATTGCTGGGGGCTGGGGCTGGAGAAAGCAGGCACAGGCTCCTAGTCTGCCTGGGAGCGCAAAGTGGCAGCACTCAGGCCAATCAGGATGCTGCTTTCATGCAGCATCATGATTGGTTGCAGTGCAGTCTGGCAGCCTGCCCAAAGCAGGAAGAGTGCAAGGAGTGCACAGCGGAGGCTGTGGTGACCAGGTAAGTTATTTTTTATTTTTTATTCTTATTTTGTCCCCCCGACCCCTCCCAGCTCCCTCCTCTGGCCCACCCTACCACTTTGGCAGGGGATGGGCAGCTGCTGTGGTATTGTTATATTCCTGAGTTAGGCCCATGTAGCAAGGCAGCTTATTCCTTACATTGTTGTAGAAAATAACATTTTAGCTGTAACCTTTTGCACACATTTGCATGCACAGCAATTTTGGATTTGTTTCTCTGAAACTACTTTGTTTATACATCCAGGTTCGTACAACATTGCCACGATGCCTGGAACATCATGTACTAAGCCTCTCTATGTACTAGGTACAAAAATTGTCCTATTTTCATCCACAGGGCGACAGCTCTATCCGCAGATCCATAACTTCACTAATCTAGCACACAAATCACGAAGGCTGCTTTTTATTATAAATAATAGGTATCCCAATGGATTGGTAGAGGAGGCACTTCGACTGACACCGAAGGTCCCTACCTGCTGAGAAATCACCACACACAGGTCTGACATTCCGTGAGGGGTGTCCAACTCGAGACCATGACAGGGTCATTCACTCTCTCCCATCAGGTAATGGTGTTAGATCCTCCCTAGGGGGTATTCTTGGCTCTACACCTATACACACTCTAGGGACATTTAGGGTAGGGTTTGCATCGTAGGAGTACGTTAGATTACCATTTTGCATATATGCTTGCATATATCTATTGCTCCAGCACCATGGTAGAAATGTATGTAGTGTTTACTCTTTTGGTGCTTATGCTTCTGTCTTCTAATAATTGCAGCACATGTATTTTATGCAAGAATAATGTTGGTACTCTAAATATTATTGAGAACGTCCCACTGTGTATTCTCTGTATATTTCTCTGAGAACCAGGGAGCACGAGTAACTGAGCGAAAGGTTCTGTACTGTTTCCACGATTCCTGAGGAGTCAGGGCTGTCATGTACAGTGGTTGCCAGAAACTGTTCTCTCCTTGGCAAGTTAGTGGGGCTTGTAGTTGCACTGTGAGCTAGCTGGTCTATAGGCCAGCATATCCTGCAAGGGGTATCCAGAATCGGTCTAGGCACCAAGCCCTTAGTTCATGTTGTCCAAACAATGTGCAGAGCCTACAGATTAGTAGGAACTGCATGACAGTATTGTCTACAGAGTATTGAATCATTAGCCTATGTGTTTAAGGTAAATGCACAACTAGACATTCAAACCTCTTCCCTTCATATGCTGGCAAACATAGATTTGTTTTGTTATCCTTCCGCACATATTTTACCTTTTTTTCTACTTGAAGTAGACGACCATTTAAGAACAAATTGAGTGGCTAACAACCATAAAAATGTATGTCAAAATGCATGTTACAATATTGCAAATACATTTTTTAAATGCTAACTTCGATCAATATAATATTTGTTCCAAGCCTACACTTAAGACTGCAGCAAATCTGACCACCTACCGTGTTTTGCACAGGTGTATTTGCATTCATAAAATAACATTTACTGATTCAATGAATCCGGTTCTGAGGCTATCTGGGATATGAATTATCCTCCTACGTACACATTTTAATTTGGAAGCCAGATTCTGATGATTGCTCGGAATGCACTCAATTCACATGCAATCAAATTAAATAATCCTTTCAATTTATTTAAAAATTGAAGTTTAATACGGATTACTATTTCTTGGCGTCTTTTTGTGGTTTCATTAAGTGAAAGCCAAGCCCTTTTGGGAGTCGGAGGACAGCACAAGTGTAGTGAAGTAATACATCTGATTAAGTGGCGCAAGAGAGAATGTTCAAGGGCTGGATGTATTGGAGTCCCTTGATTGAGCAGATATTACTAATTCATTTCTATAACGAAGCTAATACATTTTTTCCACATAAATTGATCATTTTGGTGCATAGTGAAATATCCAGTACAACGGTATATAGGAATATGATATGATAACATCTTAATTACCTGGAGGAAACCTAGCTGGGTACCTCATATTTGGATGCCCGATATGCTTTGTGGGTTACTGTCTCACCTGTAATAATGAACACGCATTGAAAATGCAGTAGGTCTCGCCTTTGATTAAGTTAAAGCCCTTTGCTCTGCTAATGGTATTGTATAGCAAATGGCTTTAACTTAATGAAAGGCTAGACCTATTGCATTTTTAATGGTTGTTTATTTTACGAATTATAATAGTGAGGAATTTCATACCCAGAACGTGTTTGATCAGTTGAAATTGTGTGGTTACAAGTGTGCTGTTTTGTCTACGTTTTTCATGAACCTTTTCTGTGTTTTTGGATTGGTGTCAGAGTTTCCCCTTGGTAAATGTCAATGAATCTGGATGTGGTAGGAAAAATCAACCTTCATTTTGTCTTGAGTTTGTAGACTGCCTGGCTTGAAGATCATTTGACCTAATGTGAATAGGGAGATATTATTTCAAGTAACTTTAAATCAGCCATGTGGTGGGGTGTTTCAAGAAGAGATTTTGTTTGTTATCTGGGTTGCCGATGCTGCCCTTGTGGACGTCAATGGAAATACTTACAAGTTTCATTCATAGACATTCAAATGTCTGGCAGCATGTTAATTTGCATTTGTGAACTCTTTTCAGCATTGTGGAGACAGTCTCCTATTTCATCTACGCAATCCAAATGGAGAATTTAGTAGCCATGAGGATGATGTGTGTCCATAATTGTTAGTATTATGAGAATGAAGCATATATTATTCAGGATAAGGAAGTACAGTTTGAGTTCTTCAATGATCAGCCAACCAGCTTTCGATCGCCAATGCACAGTTTGCAAATGAGACTGGATCAGTAGTTGTGCTTGATTTTAGCTTCAAAATAATCCAAAGATTAAGTATCCACATGATCAAATTTAAGCAGAAAGAAAGCACATGTATTAGGTAAGACTGGGCATTAATATAGGCTATTCCAGAGATAATGTGCAACCTCTGTGCCAGAAGTGCCACAATCCATTCTAATACGATGTCACCAGGTGCTGATTTTTGGAGTCTGCGCCACAAAGTGACCTGACAGTAAAGAATGCTACGAACAGGTCCAGCATGACCAGGAGATAGGTGGAGTAAACATCCAGCATAATTCTGAGGCCGCCCGTGACAGCCACTAGGACTGACTCTGATTCGTGCCCTTGGAGAAAGCTTGTCTGAAAAAGATGCAGAAAGTGATGGGATTCTGAACATCCACTTAAGCAACTTTTTGTTAAAATAGATTTTTGAAATGTGGCATTGGTTGGCAGGGTCTAATTAGCAAGGTTGTACACACGACAGGTGTTTTTGGATATTTGCAGCAAACAAATAAAAGACAAAGGGGCATATTACCAACAACAAGCGAAATTTATCGCTAAATGCACTTAGCGACTTTTTTTTATAGCTGGCTATCGCTGGATATTTTAGCGGAGAAAACATGCTATAGGCAATGTTTTTCTCCATTGCGCTAAAATATCCAGCGATAGCGGCGTAATGCGAGAATATCGCTGAGAATATAGCGATATTCTCGCATTAGCGACAAATTGCTCTTAGCCATGTTATCCACCTCCCATTGGATAACATGGCTAAGAACTGGTCAGAGCAGGCGTTAGTTTTTGGCGATAGCGAGAATATTTCCATCGCTACGCCAGCCTTGTGAATAGGCGATAGCGATGTTTTCGACTGCTTTCAGTCGCTAACGGTTTGGGTACGCCCACTTTGCATGTCATTAGCTATAAATATCGCTGACGTGCAAAGCGGGCCCCAAATCGCTCGCTATGGCCTTCAAGCTGTCGCTAACTGCTGTTAGAGAAAGCTTGATAATGGGGCGATAGAATTTTCGCCGCTTAGCGGCCGAAAACGGCCGCTAAACCGGCGAAAAGTGCCTATTGCCCCCCTTGATAATATGCCCCAAACTATTCATGAAAGCCTCTAGGTACCTCAGTAACATGTTAATCTATGCCGCAGTCAGACAGGGACCTAAATAGTTAAAATGTGATGTTTAGTTCATGTGTTCCACTTATGGGTGAGGGAGCGATGCATGCACATCACAAGACTTTCTCGCCCACAACAAGTGGCCTGCCTGCCCCATTGTTCACGCCTCATCTTGCTAAAATTTATTTTTCGGGACAAAACATGTAAGAAAGCTAACTCTCTGAGGAATGACATCACGGTTTATAACGGCGAGGATGTTGGCTGCTGTGTGGTTAAGATTAGGAGCTCGGAGGACAATCATGAGTTTATCTGTAACTTGTCCAGGATTCTTCGAGTCTATGCTGTCCTTTCCAAGACTCACTGTCACCGCCAGTAGTAAACCCCCTCACTACGTTTTTTTCTTATTTAAAAAAATAGTGTCTGAAACCTTAAAAGTGCTTATGTAAATTAACATTTTGCATGGGTGTCAAGTTTCCTAGGTCTGATCGTGTCTAGTTAGCCAACCCAGGATCTTCCTTTAAATTCTGAGACTTGCAGTCTTATTTAACTCTGCATTAAAACCAGGACTAAAAGTGACATAATTCAAAAGTAGCGATCAGATGACATTACACAAGAATTTGTAAGTGATATGAGTAATTACGGTGCATATCTGATTCCTATTGGCGGTCAGAAGAACCGTGTGATGGAACCAGGTTCTTGGAACGCACACCCCAGGAAAGAATCACTTGTTATTCAGGTATGCGATGCTCCCTTGTCATTGGAAACTGAAAATTAGCTGCGCATTTACCTTAACGAACTGAAACATACTTCAGAGAATACGAGTGCGTAACAACAAAGGTAGAGAAAACTTGAACTCTGGCCCTATTGCGCGTAAGCTCTCAAATACATTGAGAGTGCTGGGGGAGTGCTGACTCGTCCTCTTCACATCTCCTCTTGCCAGCAGCCCATCCTGACCAGTCAGGACTTCACTTGCAGTGGGGGATTTGGACAGTTGCACAGTATTAGTTTAAACGTCTGAACCCCGCTGGATTTGGAATGTTTCCATCCGCGTTCCTCAGTCCCAGCTCAGTCACAGCTCAGTCTAAGCAGGCTCTCGCGGGGAGGAAGACGACACTGCAGAGTAAAATAACCGCAAACTGGTCCTAGCAGGGACCTCCGGAGAATACTGTTACCTCTTGTGACAGTGCTCAGTCACTCAGAAATTAGCAGCGTGCTTCTTTTCCGGCTCTCCTGTTAAACACCTTCCTGTTCATGCGCAGGAGCGTCTGTTTAGCGGCTGCTGGACGACGCAGGGGCAACATAGCCGTCTGGACAGGTCAGAAGTACAAGACAAAAGAGTGCGAATTGACCCACCAATTACACGCCAAACAAGCATTTCTTAATGCAATAGGACGCTTTTTTACGCGAAACCTATTGCATTGGAAATGGGAGGGTGGGGGTCCAGGAAGGCACGAACGGGTGTGTGGGGGGCTGAAGGAGGGGGTGAAAAGTTACAGACTGCAGGAGGGGAGGGGGGACATAGGGGCATAAATAGTTTTGGAGTAAAGGGGCCAATAGCCAGGGAAGGCTACAAATGACACCATGGCCGTCAGGAGGAGGAACTAACAACATGAAAACAAATCAAAATGCAGCATTTAAGATTGAAGCCAATGAAAAACATAGACGAAAAGTGGGTGGAGCTTCCCCCCACAATAGTGTATACAGCCTCTCTCGACGAGACAGCACATGCCCTGCCTAGCCAAGACCTAAAATTAAATGGAAGTGAGTGAGGTGCATGGAATTGTGTGGATCTGCCAGGAAAAACTGAATATTGTACAGTAAACAAATGTTGGAAAGAACCAGGGTGTTAGGCTAGAGAAAGTTTTACAGTGCTGATGTGAGCACTAATAGAAATTCACACAGTTTGACCCACAAATGCAAGCTGTCTTTTGCTTGGTAGTAGGCCAAATTGAATCCTTTTAGCTTTGAACGTAGATTTTTTTCTGGAAGTTAAGGATTTCCACCAAGGTAAGCCTAGAACTGTAGTCAGAAATGTATAGTGGTACAACATTAACCTCAAACTTTATGACAAACATCTCTGAATGAGATAAAACCTCTGGGACTGCATCTTTCTCTGAGTAGCTTCTCTGGTTCTCTCATTCCTCCAGTACTGAACCATTTCAAATTCCTAACTTTTTGTACTCACTCTCATAGCGGAGCTACTCTTTAGAAAAATACTAAATCTTCAATTATTGATTTGCAATCTCTAATCTGCTTGTTAGACCTGGCTTATCCAGCGGGTTTATCCCTAGACTGTTTGCTTTTCGGCCTTCTGTTTCTGACCTATATTTTTTGGGTTTTATGACCCTTGGCACTTTACCACTGTTGATAAGTGCTAAAGTGTATATGCTCTCCCTGTAAATTGTGTAATGAATTGGTGATTCCATGATTGGCATATTTGATTTACCAGTCAGTCCTTAGTACAGTGCACTGTGTATACCCAGGACCTGTAAATCAAACGCTGCTAGGGGGCTTGAAGCACTGATTGTGCCACAACACAGAAGCAGCTTCTAAATGTAAATCATTTCTGCAATTGCAGTGTGTGTGCGCAGTTTGGTACTGCCATGTCGACCGGGCAAGTACACCTACTTGCCAGGCCCTAACCTTTCCTTTTCTTACATGTTAGTTACCCCTAAGGTAGCCCAAGGCACCTCTGTGGGCAAGGTGCAGTGTATTTGAAAGGTAGTACATGCCCTGATGTGTTCGCTTCATCCAAGTTCACGTTGTGCTCCCTAGATGGTTTTCCCTACCGTACTTATACCCATCGCAGTGTATTCGGCAAGGTGGTTGTTGGAAAGTGGGCTATTGGTAGGGGCAATTGGAGGTCCGCCACTGGCATTTAGGCCACTAACACATAGTAGGACTCAGCATAGGTCTTAGAAAATTATTCATATGCTCAACCCTTGGTAGCTTGGCTGCAAGCAGACAGGCTTAACATCAAAGACAGGTATGTAAAGCATTTAAAAACATCAATTGAGTAAATAATTAAGTCACAACATATACTAAAAATCCAAATATCAATTTATGAAAATAGTAAACATTTTTATCTTTAAAATGACACCAAAACGACAAAAATCCAAAGTAGGGAACCCGTGTTATGAATGTTTAAAGATTTAGCAAAATATAGCACTTGGAATATTATAGCACCATATTGTGATACCTGCTCGCGAAAGACCAGGCCAAACTAAAAGTCTCAGGCCGTGCGCGATGGAGCCCTGCGTGGCTGCAGCTCGCTGCAGGTCCCGTTCTCTGTTTCTACCTTATTTATTTATTTGGTGTATTTTGGTATCGCGCACAGCTACCCCAACGGGGTGTCCCGGCGCTTCTACGTAACTTCATGCTGCATGGGAAGGTTGTTAAAAGAATGACAATCAACAGAACAAGTAAGTTTTTAGGGCTCTCTGAAAAGGCTGTTCATCCTTGATCAACCGGATGGCATTGGGTAGTTTATTCCAGAGAGCCGCCGTCAATACTGGGAAAGATTTTCCACCGGAACGAGTTTTCCTAAATCTAGGGACAGTAAGGAGGTTTTTTGAAGAGGAGCGTAGGGTCCTGGAATTGTTATAAGGAATCAGGCACGTGGCAAGATAGGCAGAGCCCTTGCCTCGCAAGGCTCGGTGAGCTAGGATCAGTGCTTTGAATTCTGCCCTTTTGTGGACCGGTAGCCAATGAAGTTCACGGCGGTGAGGAGCTATGTGCTCACGTAGGGGGATACCGCCAACCAGTCGCACCGCGGCATTCTGAACCGTCTGGAGGCGATGACAGAGCCCCGCAGACAAGCCAGTATACAGGCCATTAGCGTAGTCCAGACGTGAAGTGATTAACGCCTGTACCACGATCTTCCTAGTATTACTGGGCAGAAAATGAATGTACTTTTTTATCATTCGGATCTTAGCTAGACATGCAGCGGAGACTGTGTGAACTTGATGGGAGAATGTGAGGTTGGAGTCCCATCTAACTCCTAGATTTTTCACAGAGTCTTTAGGAAGAGGAGGGGCGCTTAAATCCAGAGGCCACCAGATGTTAGAATCGAGGGGAGTAGGCTGGTGGAAAAAAAGAACCTCCGTTTTTCCTGCATTCAACCTTAGGAAATTACTATCCATCCACTGGGCAATTGTTCGTAGGCAGTTTTTTAAGGGATCAAAAGTGGTAGGGGTGATGCTATTAAATGAAAACAAAAGCTGGATATCATCAGCATAGGAAGTGACTTTTATACCAGTTTGGGCAATGATATCAAAGAGAGGGGAAAAATATACATTAAATAAGAGCGGGCTCAGCGAGGAGCCCTGAGGGACTCCCCACCGAAGCGGGCGACTTTCTGAGGTAAAAGGGGGAGTGAACACCGCCTGGGTACGGTTGGACAGAAAAGATGATATCCATCCTACGGCAGTACCCTGAATGCCCTTCGAATGTAAGCGTTCCAGGAGGAGGGGGTGGGAGACGGTGTCGAATGCTTCTGACAAATCCAACAGCACCAACATCGCTCCTGATCCCTCATCCAGTCTCCATCTAACAGCATCAGACATCTCGATAAGTGCCGACTCGGTGCTATATCCTGGCCTAAAGCCGTGCTGAGAGTCATGGAACGCACCAGATGTTTCGAGAAAGCTCGCTAGTTGTTGTTGAGCGAGTCTTTCGAGTACTTTAGCAGGGGCTGGTAGCAACGAGATTGGTCTGTAATTAGCGGGCTCACTGGGGTCAGCGTTGGTCTTCTTAATTATAGGAACTAGACGTGCCTGTTTCCAGGTGTCAGGGAAGAGTCCCAGTTTAAAGGAATCATTCCAGATCTTGTTCAGGAAAGGGTTGAGAACAAGTGCTAAAGTTTTATACTGTTTAGCGGGCCAGGGGTCAAGCGGGGAGCCAGATTTGGTTTTAAAAAGTTCTGCAGGGGATTGTTCCAAAGTGATCTCTGCAAAGTCAGAGAACAGAGACTCTGGACCCGTGAAAAGGGAGGGAGAGGAACTTTTTGTAGTCTGATTATTGCTGGGAAAGGAGTCATAAATGGTGGCTATTTTATTTTCGAAAAAAATGGAGAGATTGTCACAGAGAGTCTGTGAAACCACAGGGGGACGTTTTAGGGCTAAGGGATCCGTAAAAGATCTCACTGTCTCGAATATTTCCCTAGATGACCCTTGGGAGTGGTTGATTTTATCTTCTAGAAATTTTCTTTTGTGTTCAATAATCTTCCTCCTATAGTTTTTCAGGGCGGCTTTATAAATGCTTTTTCGATCGGGGGACCTTCACACTTAAAAACTTTTCTGGAGCTTTTCTTCCTGGGGGCCCTCAAAGCTCCCAGCTAGTCCGGATCCAGTGAGGGTTCGCCGGCTTACCTTTCGAAGAGCTCCCGGTCAACTTCCCTGGAGTGGACATAGAACATTTTCCTTTAACTCTTCAACGGGGCAACCCAGGAATCCAGGAAGGCACGTGATGGAAGGCAGGCGGCTTGACTCTCAAGGTTGCTCCCAGTCACCTTTTCTACAAGCGCACTTAGAAACTTTTCTGGAGCTTTTTCTCACGGGTTTTCCGGATGCTACTCATGTAGCCAGATCCGGTGAGAGCTCATCGACTTCAGATTTTTCCTAGTCCTGGTCAATCTCTGGAAGTTGAAGCGATGGAGCTTTTAGCGGGACAAACCTGGTTGGCTTGGCCGGCTCGCGGTTGAAGGAAGGCGGCCTGGCTGGCCAGGTTAAGTGGGTCCCTCTATGGAGTTTTTTTTCAAAGTTCTCCAAACTTCTTGAACTTCTTCCTGAAGTTCCTCAAGGGGATCCTAACGTGTCTCAAATTCACTTCAAGGGTCTAGAAGCTCCAAGATGGTCCTTGAGTTCCCACAATCCACTAGTACAAAACCCGTAAAAATCCACTGGTAGTTCTCCAAGGTGTATATTTAGTTGGTGATGTTCCAGATGAGCTCTTTTAGCTTTCAGGGAGTCCACTCTTTAGTTATTTTTTCAGCAGGATAATCCACAGGGCTGTAGTTTCAGATGGTGCAGTCTTGAGAGGTCAGGCCTTAGAAATCTATGCACAGCAAAACTTCTCAACAGGGCACCTCTTGCTTCAGTAAGTTTCAAGTAGCAGATCTGGAGGGCTCTGCCCCTCTTAGATACTTATTCCAAGTTCTCTGGGTTAAGTAGGAGGTCACTTCTGACCAATGGGAAAAGGGTAATATATGACCACATCCTGTAGAGTTTGGCATTATTGTGTCCCAGAGTCCATCAAATCTTCCAAATTCATAATGGCTGATTTTCCAGCAAGGAGGTAAGAGCTGGCAAAATACACCCCTAGGATGGCTAATTTACTTAGATTCTCCCCCTAGCATCTGCTTATACCTTCCTTAATCCTACCATCTGCCTAAGGTGGGAAGTTCAGGGTTGTAAATGACACTGTTCTCTGCTCTCCTCTTTGAAGGGCATAGTTTGCGACTCCTCCCCCTGGCCTGGCATTCCTATGGAACAGCACACTGCCCTGCCAGCAGAGCTGGTTAACCCCAGGGGCTCTTTATCACCTCTTCAAGGCAGCCTGGCCAATCCACTTAACTCTGACCAATCAGGGCAGACCACTGGAAAGCTGAATATTTGGACTTCCAAACAAGAAAGTCTTATAACTTCTTGTATGTACACTTTAGGTTAGGATGTATTCAACAATATGATATTGTTGGATTTAATAATACCATTCTGGGAAATGTTTGAATGGCATTTGTAGCTGTCTCCTATCAAGAGTTATTAATCAATAGCTTCCAAACATTTTAACATTTGTAAGAGGGGATTTGCAATGGGAAAAATGACTTGGGCCATTTTTCCAGCACCAGGACTTAGGAAAACATATTTTATAAGTACTTGTATTATATCTACAGGAGCCCCACCCCATGTGCCACTAAGGGAGACTTTAGGGGTTCTGAATCTGTAGAAATATTAGATTCTCCCTCCACAGTGCTCCTAGCATCAAAGTCAGATTTGAGCAGCACTTTACCACAACGTGGGGAGTAAAATGTGAAATTTCACTTAACCCAGGGCATATAAAACTAATTTTGTAAGGGTGTACCTTATACATGTCTGACCCCCAACCCGGACACCTAGGGGAGACCCTGGTGGTTTGTAATATGCCAAAACATCACAGGTTATTCATTTTTAAGTGCCCAAAGTAGAGGTTGGGCACAATTTACTTTTTAAAAGCAGTCCTGGCACCCTGGGCTGCTTTTAAACTGACCTCAGGATTCAGCACTGCACACATGCAATTGCAAAAAGAACTGCTGACCTCTAAACTGTCATGCCCTAGGGTACTAGGGGACTTCTAGGTAGTTTCAATCACCCTGCCCTATTAAATACTAGGGGCCTATAGGCTAGGTCATGCCAATCACAGGGGTACCCCACCATACCATTGTGTAGGGCCCAGGGTCAGTCAGAGTCAGTTACCACCAGTGTCAGTCAGCAAACTGTTGGGGAGTGCCCAGGCCACAGGATGGCTTTGCAACAGCATTTATTTCCATTTGTAAGTTCCATACACTCATGGAAGTTACATATCGACTTTTGGATATTTTATCTACTTGCTAATTGCATGAAAGCAACCATTGACCTGCACACTATACAGATGCCACACTTTGGCTCGTACACCGAGGGATGATTTTTTGACCACTGGATGAGATAACCGGACTTGTATTGTGATGTTTTACATTTTTTCTGCCCTGAAGAAGTCCAATGTTTACTGGACGAAATGCTTTGGCTGATATTTTTATCCATATTACACGATGCAACAATAAAGGAAGAAACACAACCGGACTGTAGTGAAATTGTTATTATCAAACGATGAATTATTCTATTGTATAAATGTAATTTTCTTTTTTTTTACTTCTCATGTGGTGCAGCTCTGATCTTGCTTTTGCGCCTGAACTCAGAATGCTAAGATGCATCTATTAGTGAGGGGGATTTTTACATTCTGGGTTTGAAAATACCACTTTGGGAAATTAGGTCTTTCCTTGCTTAGCCATCCTGTGCAGCCTCTGCTGGTTTGTGCATTAACTGTCTGACTTTGGAGTGACAGGGGCTGGTGAGGTGCACTATCTCAGATTGCCACCCAGAGGGGTGTTAATTTGGGTCCTGCCTTTCCTGAAAGAGTCAGGGTTGGGCTGAATAGACCAGGGCTCATTCAAAGTAGGGGAGTTCTCACTAGCACCTGAGTAGGCCTGGTCTGCATTTAGGGTGGTGGGAGGAGATTTCCTTTGCACCTGAATGGGCCCTTTCTGCCTTATACAATGCTGTTTCCTCCTCCTGCGAGGGAGCTGCATCACAGGGGACAGACCTGGTTTTGGCTGGGCAACAAGCTTATCTGCCACTAGAGAACAAAGGATTTTGCTGTATAAATATTGGGGCCAGACCCCAGAACTTTAGATCACTTCTGGGAATCAAGAGGAACGTTTGTCAAACAGAAGAGCGGGAGAAAATGAGGAGGAATACTTCCCCCATGCTGTTTGTTGTCTGGGGTTTGCCTGCAGTGGCTACTTTCTGCCAAGGAAAAGGAAAAAAAGGACTTTGTTGTTTGCTGTGTCCCCTGCTTGAGGAAGATCTCCAAGATCTTGAAGAAGAGCTTTCCCCCTGTTCTGAAGTCTCAGGGACAGAAAGACGACATCACCTGCCCCCCTGAACTTCCTTGCTGGGAGTCTTGCCCTGCTAAGAGGTGCTTGCTGTTGTTTCGGACCTCTGGAGGCTGTTTGCCGCTGGGAGCTGGAAAAGTAACGCAACTTTGAGAAGCGTCATGCATCCGCACCTGTTTCCGACTCATGTGTAGAACCAGCTTTTTGGAGACCCCTCCCCCACTAGGAGAGTCAAAGCCAGCGGTGCAGGGGACACAAGGGCCAGATGTAGGTAGGATTGATGTACCGATTCGGTAATTAAGAATCGGTAAATCTGAGGGGTGGTAGTTAGGTATTTCAGATGTGCTGGAATACCGAATCGGAGAAAAATCGGTATTTACCGATTCGGTAAATACCGATCGGTAATGCCCATTCATTCCTATGGGCTTTGAAGCCCATAGGAATGAATGGGCATTACCGATTCGGTATTTACCGAATCGGTAAATACCGAATTTCACAAGGGTGCAGGGGGTGTCACTTTGACACCCTCTGGCCCCCTCAAAACTGGCTCGGGTGCCATGTGGCAGGCATACATGCCCCAAGGGCAAGTCTGCCTGTCATATGGCAGAGGTGTGCATGCACACATGTGCATGCACACCGGAATCGGTGTTTTACCATCAAATTGGATTTGATGGTAAAATACTGATTCGGTAAGGCTTGTGGGACTCAGAAGAGTCCCACCTACATCTCAAATTTACCGAATCGGTAAAAAATACCGATTCGGTATTTTACAGAATCGGTACATTTACCGATTGGTAAATTTACAGATTCTGTAAAAATAAGCCCCTACATACCACTTTTTCAATACCGGTCGGTAACGGCCAAAAATAACGATTTTCGGCCGTTACCGACCAACCTACATCTGGCCCCTAGAATCTACGGGTTCTTCTCGCTTAAATCATACATTACCAAAGAGACCAGGACAACTAGCCGTGGAGGGAAGTAAGTTATTTATTAGCTCGAGCTAAGGACAGGGTCCCAGAATGGTACAAAGACAATTCTACGGAGACTGCTGCTTTACTCCGCAGCCTACACATATTTATAGCGTTAGCCACTCCCATTTGCACAGTACAACTTCCTTATTCAGATAAGTTCCTCATGTGACAAGTTCTTCGTCAGTCTTGTGTGGTGCAATCGTGGCCAGGGGACATCTGTCACAGCCTCGTGCTTCCTCTATCAGTTGGTGTGGTCACAGGGCAGCTGGTCATGACAGGCTGAGTTACAGACAATGGACAGGATGTGGCTGAGTCTCTGGCACAACTGGGGGGTGGAGGCACACAGGCAGCTTCTCGGAATCGGCTCGACCACAAGGAGCAGGGAGGGTTGGGAAAGTTTTGACAGGGACGTGGAAAGCAATTCTTCACCAGGTTGCCAAGAGCATGGCAACACAAAATGGAGTCATGTGGGTCATTTTAAAATGCAGTTCAACAGTCCCTCATTTTGCCATGCAGAGGCAACAATCAATCGTCGTCTAGATCAATGTCCATCATTTCGCGGACCTCTCTCTCGATCTGCAATGCACTGTACTCCAGGACATCTTCATTACCTAAATTACTTAACTTGAAGTTTAATAAATATATATATATACCATCATAATTAGGTCTCTCAACCTACGCACATATAACTTGAATAGGGACAAAACAAGATCATCTTTTACTAATCAGAATGGGAAGCAATCCATGGGCCTTACAGCTAGTAGATACTATCATTATTCCATCTGTGTTAGTCCTTGTGTGGTATCAAACGGGCGATTGATATTATCAATGCTTTCAGGTGAAATGGTGATACTCTTTGTCTGAGTACGGGCTTGATACTGTTCTACTAAACAGAATACTACTCTTAAATGATGCCAGCAAACAGTAAGAACAGTAACACAAATTCACTTCTGTTGGACCATTTTGGATGCTAGAGGCGGAGCCACTTCCTCTTCCATAGCAGTTTAGTCAAATGGGAACATATCTAACATTCACTTTATATCATTGCACTGGAATTGCTTGTGCAACTATGCCCAAAGTCCGTTCTAAGTCTCATTGGTAGGCTTCTATCGTCCATCAAATCTGCTTCAATTTTCTTCTTCTGCGTTGGGCCTCTCGATCCAGGCCTTTCCATGAAAATAGTGCGTCTTAGTATCTGTTGGAGTGCCCTCCTGGCAAACACTCACTGCTCACCCGAAACTCTCAATGTCTCAAGGCAGTGCACCAATATCTCTCCTCTGTGTCAGGCACTACAGATACCATGCTCTTCGGTGGTCGTGGGCACAGATCATATCGTGCAGACCCAAGTGCTGTTAATCAGGAAAGAGCAACAGGCTTTCACGGTCAGCAACACTTTCAGGCTTGAACACTTGCTATTCAGTGTCAGAGGACGCTCGGGCTGCTCTTCCATTCTAATTTTCCTTTCAACATAGGTATTACAAATGTAGTGCCTTTTGTCAATCTTGGATCCTCCGGTGCACTGCCCTTCTGTTGGAGCAAAGAAAAGGAGGGTGTGTGGTCAAAACTTAAGCTAAGGGGGTCAAAGAACCGCGCGCTCTCAGAGGTTACCAGCACATGACTGGTAGAAAACTGAAGCCTCAAACCATCCCTGCTGTCAACAACAGGGATCCTTCTTTTGCGCTCCTTTGCACTAAAATTCTTGTTCTGTGGTAAACAGCGAACCAGCTCCTCTTTCTTCTCTGATGTCCAACGCCGTCTGATAAAGCAAACACAATACTTTGGAAATGCCATTGATGAGACGCTGGCGATCGCTGTCCAGCCTTGCTACTTTCTGGGTGCTGGGACTGTAGGACCAAGACGTCCGCTCCTCATCTGTAGCTATCACTGATGAGAGTTAGGACTCATCTTTGTTACCGTTCTGCAGGTATTATGACTCTTCCTTTTACTCTGGAAGATCCCGCAGAACCTAGTGATGTAGGAAATGTGACACAGTTGTTAGTTTCCTTCAAATTAGCGAAAAAACAATTTATTGTATTTAAGAATGGGACTGCAAGCCGGTGACCTGCAATCTTCAAGGGAGTGGCCAGACGCCATGGGACAGTCAGACTGGAAAACATCGAAGTGGGCCTAAAGAAAATTCTTGAAAACCAGCCTGGTCATATAGAAGGGATTTATACATAATATGGGGGTCCCTAGTACATCACTGCAGTCTGGGAGTGTGAACTTGAACAATACATCAACAGTAATAAAAGGGCTTACTGGTGAAAGGAATACAGAAAAGGGAAATGGGACTAGGACACAGCTAAAATCCCCAATAACTAGGCAAAATGCGACATCGATCAGAGGAGAAGCGGCAAAAGAAAAATCTATAGAAAGAACAAGAAATTACTTGGGTGATAGTCAGGCATGTGACACAGCACCAAGAGTACGGGTGATACACAAAAGACCAAAATAGTACACAAATTTTAACTCTACCACCGGCTGCTACACCATTTGCTGTAATCTCAGCTACTGATCCAGTTCCTTCCCCGGGGAAAATGAAACTTGGTTTCCTTTGAGGAACAAAGCCATACACTACCTAGGAAGCAGAACAAGATTAACTAGTGCAATATCATGAGAAAAGTTTAGGTCACATTTAGCAAGAGCCACAGATTTATAGTTTCTACTTAGGGTCCATTCAGGGAGCATGTAATCAAGGGCCGCCCGTCCCTCAAGGGAAGGGGCAGTAATGTGACTAACTGCAGGTGACACGCATTTAATCCTGTATTAACTTTTTTATTTGTCTTCATTACCATTATAGCCAAATAGACATGCACTGGTGAAGTGTTGTCTCTCATGTTCACAGCATGAAATATCATATCTGTGGAATTTAGTAACCAGAACCAGTCCAACCAACTGTTGCGTAGCGATGGGCATTGTCATGGCCATCCCCTCACAACACAGGGGAGCTTGTAATAGTATCAAAAGTAAAATTTGTCAAAACAACGCAAAAAAAACACGCATAAGATAAAAACTCACATGCCAAGCCATCAGGTATACTTGCTGTATACCAAGCACAAAAAGCATAAACAAATTACAATAGCACATGCAAATGAGCGGTGACACACAATACTTTGTCATGCACTTTATGCACAGTGAACCTGCAGCCCAAAACCCAATATTTTGGCCTGCTTAATTGGTCAGGTTTAAAATCAAAATTAAATTTCCTCACCCTCCTTTTGACAGCAGGTCACCTTAGTGGTGATCGGCTGTCAATACAACTTACTGTGTCGCTTCTGACACACAGGACCAGCAGGAACAATTCATAAAAGGAGAAAATGCACAAAAATAGAAAAACACACGAACATTTCTTTACAAAGGAGTTATGCAAAAAACACATATTTTTCAACATAATGCTGACAGCACCCTTCTTTTTGCAATTTGCATGTTGATTAGGTCCCACAGGTACATATGGAACACTCTTCCACCACCTCGTGGAATGGACCATCACTGATGTGTTTGCTGTTGACCTCTGCTTTTCCACTACTTCCCTACACCTACTGTAACATTCTTGGTCCATTCTAATCTTCTTTTACCCTGATGTCCTACCTATAGTCATTCAGGGTGCACATTTCACCTTTCTCCTCTCACAACTCTGACTTTTTTTTTTTTTAACCGACTCACGTGTCTTGCCAGCCTTAAAACCACCCAGAACAATCCATGAATGATCTGTGGGCAGAAGCAAAAATACACAACACACCAAAAAAAAGAAACACTTCTCATAACACATAAAAATATCAACTGTAACTTTTAATCAGGAGATAAAACATAATACACATTAACGGAACACAAAATAGAAAATATACTTAACTGTAACCATCTTGTCAACTTTGCAATGACTAAACATGTAAGCATGTTAAGCCACCTTAATTCTGACTTTCTAAAATCAAATCTTTTTCACTGACACTCTGTTTCCCTTGCGCCACAATTTTTCCTGTGAAAAATAAATCTGGATTTGCTAATCGTTTTTACCTAGGCATGTAGCCCACAAAATTCTAAGAAAGAGCTTAATCTAAGACTAATGCAACATTTTATTTTCTGTTAAATGAAGGCAACCATGAACCCACATTTGTCTAAAACCTGCCGGAGTGTCAGTGTTACCATTTATGCCAACATTGCGATCTCTCCAGACAGGCTGTACCTCCCTCATTGGAAAACCCTTATTTAACAGAACACCAGATAAAGAGTCTCTGTAGACTACGAGCGTGATCGGATCGCATAATAGTGCTGGGCCCTGTATGTCCCCTTTTTCAACCTTATGGCGAAGGTCAGACAGACCTGGGGGTGGATCTGATTCTACAAAATCCTCCCTAATTTAGATCAGTATGTCACACATTTCACAATGTGTACATAGTGTTATTTTCCATCCATCTATGAGCCCTTTGACTCATAGCTAGTTGTTCCTGTGTATTCCCTATCAGTCTGCGCATAGTGCATCATCTGGGAGTGGGTGGCCTAGGTGGAGTCACATAAGGGATATAATCACGGACCACTGACCAAGCATTCGCTAGTAGCCCTGCACTGGGGGAAGGTGTAAGACGACTGTCAACAAGGAATGTGTTAGTTGCAACGGGAGTTGAAGGCATATTAAGTTGGGCAGGCACGGGACCAGTGGATGGTGCAACAAGGGGAAGGGAAGGGTGTACTTGCATTGGTACAGTGGCCTGAATAGTCGGGGCATTGGAAACAAGTGGCTGAGAAATTAGACAAACCAGGGCATGGGCAGGGGCAACAACTGGAGCAGTAGCAGGAGCCAATTGTGTGGGATCAGGGGCCGAATACATGGCAGGGGTACAGGGTGAAGGGGTGCTCAACATAGAGGACATGAGAGGGTCATCCTCCTTGTCCCGGACCTTTTCAGGAACCTTCTTTGTAATGTAACATCCATCTATCTACATTCGATGTAATCTGTCATGTATTACTATATCCTCTTCTATTCTCTGATTATCGTGATTCTGGGCTTTCTGAATCACACTCATATGTATTATTTTAGCTTCGTTCTTTTTGAGTTTGATTCCTTTCTATTTGGACTCCTTGCGCCAAACCTGAAAGGAATCAAACATCGCAGGTCTAGCTTTTCTTTGAAACTAGTGCCAAAGCGAGCAAAACATAATTGGGCCGACGCCATCTTTAGCATAAACTTCATGATTAGGGGTCCCCAAAGGAGGAATCGGACAAGATTCCTCCAATGCGGAGTCCTGTGTACAATAACAACAACACCATTTCCGAAACTTACTAAATCCAGGCATCTCTAGACGTGTATCCTGGTTCCAAACATCAAAGGGTAAAATCTAACGTTTACAGCATATAACTGTACTTACCCTTTGGTTTTCGGCTTTTGCAAAGGTCGGACAATACCCAAAACAAAGATACAAATCACCAAAGAAGTGGGCCACTCCCACTCTTACCTGACCATTAATCTTCCATCACACGGCAGGTGTCACAAAGGTCCCGATCTCCCAAAACTAGAAACCAGAAATGGGGCATCAGTCAGGGCCGCAGTCGGGTAGCCCACTGGAGGGAGGAATCATGCAATCGGAGACCTCAGGACCACAAAGACAATTTTCAGCCAGTGTAGTGGCGCGCCTCCCTTAGCGTTCGATCACGGACTCCTCACGACCACCAGGCTCGATGACGACCACTGAAGATGCCCCACGTGGGGCGCCAAATTGTAGAACCGGCTTTTTGGAGACCCCTCCCCCACTAGGAGAGTCAAAGCCAGCGGTGAGGGACACCTAGAATCTACGGGTTCTTCTCGCTTAAATCATACATTACCAAAGAGACCAGGACAACCAGCCGTGGAGGGAAGTAAGTTATTTATTAGCTCGAGCTAAGGACAGGGTCCCAGTTGGTACAAAGACAATTCTACGGAGACTGCTGCTTTACTCCGTAGCCTACACATATTTATAGCGCTAACTATGCCCATTTGCACAGTACAAGTTCCTTATTCAGATAAGTTCCTCATCTGACAAGTTCTTCGTCAGTCTTGTGTGGTGCAATCGTGGCCAGGGAACATCTGTCTCTGATATGCAGCCCCCTGCTTCCTTGCCCAACTGGTGTGGTCATGGGGCACAACCTTGTGCTTCCTCTATCAGTTGGTGTGGTCACAGTGCACAGCCTCGTGCTTCCTCTATCAGTTGGTGTGGTCACAGGGCACAGCCTCGTGCTTCCTCTATCAGTTGTTGTGGTCACAGGACAGCTGGTCGTGACAGGCTTAGTTACCAACAATGGACAGGATGTGGCTGAGTCTCTGGCACAACTGGGGGGGTGAGGCACACAGGCAGTTTCTCGGAATCGGCTCGACCACAAGGAGCAGGGAGGGTTGGGCAAGTTTTGACAGGGACGTGGAAAGCAATTCTTCACCAGGTTGCCGAGAGCATGGCAACACAAAATGGAGTCATTTGGGTAATTTTAAAATGCAGTTCAACACATCGCCAAGGAAATATTCACAGCGCCTGTCCGCAGCTCGAGAAATCGCTGCACACTGCATCAAGTGCACCGATCTCCGAAGTCAGAGATCACTTCCGACACATGCTCTGCTGTGCAGCTGCAAGAACGAACCCATCCTCACGGACCCTTGCATCGCATCGAGGCACCAGGTCTGTTGTGGGATGTAGTAAGAAACTAAAGCATCATCTCCCCATTCAGTAGGAAATCAACACATCACCTCCTCTATGGTAAGGAACCAATGCATCACCTCCCCTGCACAGCAGTAAGGAACTGACACATCACCTCCCCTGGAACAAGGAGCCGCCTCATCGCCTTATCAGAGTGTAAGGAACTGATGCATCACCTTCCCTGCGACCCTTTTTGTTTGTGTGGGTGACACATCCAAGGTACTGTGTGTGAAAAGTGTTGCCTCTGAAATATGCTTTGAACTGAACTATTTCTACCATTTGAAAGTCATATTTTTATTACTGTATTGTGGATTTTTGTTGTTTGCTCTTGTTTGGTTTAGATAAAGATTACTTATTTTTCTAAACTTGTGTTGTGTCCATTTGTAGTGTTTTCACTGTATTACTGTATGTGGTTCACAAATGCTTTACACACTGCCTCTGAGCTAAGCCTGTCTGTTTGTACCAAGCGACCAAGGGGGTGAGCAGGGGTTATTTTAGAAGTATATTCCCTTTACCCTGACTAGAAGCAAGGGTCCCTATTTGGACAAAGGTACCTACCTCTGCCAACTGGAGACCCTGATTTCTAACATTGGTGGTCACCGGTGAGGATCTGGACTTGCATTTGTGCCTTACATACAATGATTGGTGTACACTACTAGTATAGTGCAGATCATTATGCAACCAAATACTGCTTTTTCTGTTTTCTGGTGTCCACCCGGACTTTTTTTGATACTGAGACTCTGATTAGTTGTTGCACCTGTGAAGTCTTGAGAAAATGGAATTGGACTTCTGGCACATGTTCATCCATCCGATGAGGGTTTTACGTGTGTTCTGCAAGGAAAGGGGGCTGCCTGTAAAGGGAAGGTCCATGGAGGATCAAAAGGCAGCTCTATTTCAGTATGAGCTACCCTGCTTGAGGCTAACACTAACAGATGAGTCTGAGGAGGAGGATGTCTCTGAAAGTGAGAGAGAAAGAGAATAAATTGAATGGCTTCTGGCTTTTAAGCAGAGACTGAGAGAGCTTGATGAGGAGCACGAGAGGGTTGAGACCAATAGGGCCTTAGAAAAAGAAATGTGTGTAGCCCAGGGAGTGAGCTTGGCTGGGTTAAAGGTTGAGTCCAGCTCAGATGGGGACAGCAGAAAGCTGTTATCTAGTAGTGAGGAAGAAGTACACACACCCATAGATGTGGTGCCTGACTTGAAGGAGGGGTTGACATACACCAGCGAGTTTAGGTTTATGAGGTGGGTCTAGTGGTGCACATTTTCCCTGAAGTGGATTGGGGAACTGGCAAAGGGGATAATATTCTAGTGGTGGGAGGGACACTATCCTGACTCTAGATGAGAGGTGCAGGGAGAGGGGTTCCCCCATGGTAGAAGTCCTGGTCTGTCAGTGGGCAGGCCGCCCAGAAGAGTGTGGGTTGAGTGACAGAGACAGTCAGACACTGTCTTGCCAATCTCAGGAGAGTGATGTGGGTTACTTGTGAGAGGCACTGGATGGTGAGGCAAAAGGTAGCTTGGTTAACACCTGTGTAGGGCTGGGTGATTCATTGTTGGAGTGCATATTTTAAGTCCCTGTATCACAGAGCTATGCCAACACCTGGTGGAGAGTGAAACCCCAGGGATCTCACACTAGAGACAGACCTTGTTGTGGATTCCAGGGGGTCTGAAGAAGCATCTAAGCGTGATCCTGAAGGTTGTGGTGGCCCAGATAGGCCCCAGAGTAATGGGAGGGATGTAGGTATGCTATGTTCCGTCTCAGAGGAGAAGCTATGGGTTATGTGTCGTGAGGTGCCGAAACCCAGTCTCAAGGCCTGGCTGGGTCTATGAGGGAACACCAGGAGTGGGGCCTGGTCTGTACTGGGAGGCCATCCCCTGAGGGGGATCCCAAGGTGTCGGTTGAGCTGGGGGAGACTGCTGTAACTAGCAATCCACCAGCTCTGGTGTCTGGCAACACCTCTCCATTTGGGAGGGTGCATGAGTCCAGGAGTCCAGAGATAGCGGTGAGGGGTGGACACAGTCCCCATTGGAAGGACCAGTGGCTCAGGGATTGCCAGCTCTAAAGCCAGGGAACCCCAGGACTGACCCCGGTGAGGCCACTTCTGGCCTGGGGGGCTTCATGCTTTGTCAGGGGGACAGGAGGCTGGAGACCTGTACCAGGCAGAATCTTGCACAACTCCAGAGGGAAGTGTTTCCCTTAGGGTGGTGGGTGTACTCCTCAGAAGTCCTTGGTTGCCAGGCACAGATCCAGCCTAAGGATACAATCCTTAGGCTAGGATCCCAGCTGAACTGGTGGGTGAGTGTGCAGGGCACCTGCCACAGTTGCCCTGACAATTCTGGAAGGGGTGCCGCTCCAACTGGGAGGGCACAGAGCCCCAAGGGGAGGCCTGGGTGTGGGAGAGCCCAGCTCAGTCCCCTATCCAGTCTCAGGGTACAGACCCTGGGCTGGGGTTTCAGTGTCAGGATGTCATCCTTGACCTGAAAGGAGTGAGAGTTGGCAAAGGGTGCGGGACACCTGGGGCTACAGCCTCTACCCTCTGCTGCCACAGAGGTTCGAGAGCCCTGAGAGGCATAAGGCCTGGGTCTCGTCACTGACCACAGTCAGTGGCCACTGTGTCTTGATGTCCTAGTGGACAGAGTGGCCCTTGGGGAGGCGACAGGAGTCATACCCCAGCGGTGGACTGGGCCACACCACTTTGTTGGACATGTGGGTACTGTCTGCCTGTTGGGACACACCTGTGAGGAAGCTAAGGTTAGGTGCTGCACAGATGGTGTCCACAGGTGAGCAGAAGGGTTCCCCATGGGTTCGTTTAGTGGGCCCTGAGAGTATGGACAGAGGTATCCAACTGGGTTTAGAAAAGCGTAGAACCAGAACATGCCATTGCTGTTGTGGGCCGGGTCTAGGATCTATCGCCTCAACCAGGGAAGTCCATCAAGCATTTGATTAGTCTACTTTGGATTTAGGCTGGAAGGGGGTTGTGTTAGACCTGGTTTAGCCAGCGGGTTTATCCCTACAGTTTTTGCTCTTTGTCCTTCTGTTTCTGACCTGTTTTGTTGTTTTTATGACTCTGGGCACTTTACCACTGCTGATCAGTGGTGAGGTGTATATGCTCTCCCTGTAAATTGTGTTATGGATTGGTGATTCCATATTTGGCATATTTGATTTACTAGTCAGTCCTTAGTACAGTGCACTGTGTTTGCCCAGGGCATGTGAATCAAATGCCGCTAGGGGGCTTGCAGCACTGATTGTGCCACCCACATAAGCAGCCTGTAAATGTAACTCAGATATGCCACTGCAGTGTCTGTGCGCAGTTTGGTACTGCCATGTCGACCTGGCAAGTGCACCCAGAGGCCTATAATTAACCATATCTCTGAGGCGGCCCTTCTTGTGTTTTGGTGCATTGGGGCAATGCTTTCCAACAAAACGATATTAGGACAGACCAACTAGTGATTACTGCATTAAATAAAATTCCATGTCAGTTACCTAAGCTGTGTTGGCCTCATGCAAGACCACAGGCACATTATCAAACCCTGGCAATTTGTTAGATTTTTGACTGCTTAACGCCTGCTCTATCTCGGTACGTGTAAAAAAAACAAGTCAAAGGCTCCACTTCCTTGCATCTTCTGTGGTGCCATCATCAGGCGATTCAAATATTTTGTTAGCTTGGTATTGATAGAAGTTTATGATAGACTGTAATGATTTACCTGTTCTTGACCCACTACACAAAGTGCTGAGCTATTGGCTTTTCCCAAATAACCAAAAACAATGTGGACGAACCCACTCAGGAGGAAGTGATCAGGACTCACTGTTATGATGAACAGTGCCAGGGAACCACTAGGCTTTCTTAAAAGACATAATTGAAAGTCGTGCACTTGCTGATGTGCAAAATTAAAGGCATGAGATTTATGGATGCAATTAACTGTTCCACGTCTACTTGGGCGATGTAAATATGGGGTTACATCAGTGGTCGAAGTGGGGAATAAAAAGTAGGGGAACTGAGGGTGGAGAATCAGGGGGCGGGAATAACCGAAGATTGGATCAGTGGGCGGAGTCAGGGGTGTGGCTAGAAATCGCAAAACATACACATTTTTTGTACATTTAGCATTTCACTGACCAGTTACAGCTTATAACGTGATTTAATTCAAACAATGGATAAACATGTTTATTTGAGGTTTAATTCAGGAAAAAGCAAATACACATAGGGAATACAGGTTTATGTAAAGCGTGCGAAATATATGCAGGAACAATGGCATGGGCGCAAATTCAGGATGGTGAGTATAAAAATTCAGGACAAAGGGTCAAAATTCAGGACAAAAATTCAGGTCAGGAGGTCAGAATTCAGGACAAAAGTTCGGGACAACAGGTATGCATTGCAGACTCATCAGTGGATGTCATGCAATAGTATATAAATAAATAGGCAAGGAACATAAGTACAAGTCACTTCTCTTACCCCGTCACCGCTCCTTCCCTGTCATTTCCCCTGCCCCGTTACCACTCCTGCCTGTTCACCACTCCTGCCTGTTCACCACTCCTGCCCGTTCACCGCTCCTGCCCATTCACCGCTCCTGCCCATTCACCGCTCCTGCCCATTCACCATTCCTGCTCATGCCCAATCACTGCTCACGCTCAGTCACTTTTCCTACCCTGTCACTTTTCCTGCCCTGTCACTTTTCCTGCCCTGTCACGGAGGGGTATTTTAAAAACACATAGTATTCCTCCTGGACATCTCCCGGAGCAACATCCCCACACTAATGCACTTCATGTGATTTATCACAATAGATATAGATGTGACAAAAGGATAGAATATCTGTGTTTATAAACTGTTCACCACTCCTGCCTGATCACCACTCCTGCCCGTTCACCACTCCTGCCCATTCAACTCTCCTACCCATTCACCGCTCCTGCCCATTCACCATTCCTGCTCATGCCCAATCACTGCTCCCGCCCAGTCACTTTTCCTGCCCTGTCACTTTTCCTGCCCTGTCACTTTTCCTGCCCCATCACTTTTCCTGCCCCGTCACTTTTCCTGCCCCATCACTTCTCCTGCCCCGTCACCTCTCCTACCCATCACTTCTCCTGCCCGTCACCGCTCTTGCCCCATCACCGCTCCTGCCCCGTCACCGCTCCTGCCCCCTCACTGCTACTGCCCCGTCACCGCTCCAGCTCTGTCACCTCTCCTGCCCCATCAAAGCTACTGCTCCATTCACCGCTCCTGCCCCGTCCACTGCTCCTGCCCCGTCCACTGCTCCTACCCATTCACCGCTCCTGCCCCATCACTTCACCTGCCCCCTCACTTCTCCTGCCTGTCACTGCTCCTGTCCCGTCCACTGCTCCTGTCCCGTCCACTGCTCCGGCCCTGTCCACTAGTCTGGCCCCGTCCACAGCTCCGGCCCCATCCACTGCTCCTGCCCCGTCCACTGCTCCTGCCCCGTTCACTGCTCCTGCCCTGTTCACCGCTCCTGCCCCGTTCACCGCTCCTCCCCTGTTCACCTCTCCTGCCCCATTCACTGCTCCTGCCCCATTCACCTCTCCTGCCCCATTCACCTCTTCTGCCCCATTCACTGCTCCTGCCCCGTTTACTGCTCCTGCCCCATTCACTGCTCCTGCCCCATTCACCGCTCCTGCCCTGTTCACAGCTCCTGTCCCTTCATTGTTCCCACCTGGTTTACGCTCCTGCTCATGCCTAATCACCACTCCTGCCCTGTCACTTCTCCTGCCCCATCACCTCTCCTGCCCGGTCACCTCTCCTGCCCGTCACCTCTCCTGTCCGGTGACCTCTCAGTTCCTGTTGCCTCTCCTGCTCTGTCACTGCTCCTGCCCCATCACGGCTCCTGCCCCGTCACTGCTCCTGCCCCATCACCGCTCCTGCCCCGTCACAGCTCCTGCCCTTCACTGATCCTGCCCCGTCACCGCTCCTGGCCTTCACCGCTCCTGCCCGATCACCACTCCTGTCCGGTCACCACTCCTGCCCTGTCACTTCTCCTGCCCTATCACCTCTCCTGCCCGGTCACCTCTCCTGCCCGGTCACCTCTCCTACCCAGTCACCTCTCTTTTCCTGTTGCCTCTCCTGCCCCATCACTTTTCCTGCCCCGTCACTGCTCCTGCTTGTTCACTGCTCCTGCCCGTTCACTGCTCCTGCCCGTTGACTGCTCCTGCCCCGTCACTGCTCCTGGCCAGTCAGTACTCCTGCCCGATCACCGTTCCTGCCCCGTTCACTGCGCCTGCCCCGGTCACCGCTCCTGTCCTTTTATTGCTCCCACCCGGTTACCGCTCCTGCTCATGCCTAATCACCACTCCTGCCCCGTCACTTCTCCTGCCCTGTCACATCTCCTGCCCCGTCACTTCTCCTGCCGCCCCGTCACTGCTCCTGCCCGTTCACTGCTCCTGCCGTTCACTGCTCCTGCCTGGTCACTGCTCCTGTCCGGTCAGCACTCCTGCCCGTTCACTGCTCCTGCCGTTCACTGCTCCTGTCTGGTCAGCACTCCTCCCCCCATCACTTCTCCTGCCCCCATCACTTCTCCTGTCCCATCACTTCTCCTGTCCGTTCACTGCCCCTGTCCGTTCACTGCTCCTGCCCGGTTACTGCTCCTGCACATGCCTAATCACCGCTCCAGCCCCATCACCTCTCCTTTCCTGTTGCCTCTCCTGTCCCGTCACCTCTCTATCCCTGTTGCCTCTCCTTCCCTGTCACTTCTACCTGCCCCTTCACTTCACCTGCCCTGTCAAGTCAGGTAATTTATATAGCGCACTACATACCCAGAGGGTCTCAAGGCGCTTGGGGAAGGGTGGGGAATTATTTGTCGAAAATCCAGGTTTTAAGCTGCTTTCTGAAGGCTAGGTGGTTTTGAGTGAGGCGGAGGTGAATGGGAAGGGAGTTCCATGTTTTAGCCGCTAGGTAGGAGAAGGATCTTCCTCCCATGGTGGATTTGTTGATGCGTGGGACCGCAGCGAGGGCTTGGTTGGAGGAGCGTAGCTGGCGGGAGGGGGAGTAGAAGGATAGTCGCGAGTTGAGGTATTCTGGTCCAAGTTCGTAGAGTGCTTTGTGTGCGTGGGTGAGGAGGCGGAACGTTATCCTCTTATTGACAGGGAGCCAGTGGAGGTCTTTTAGGTGACCGGAAATGTGGTCTTTGCGCGGGATGTCGAGTATGAGTCTGGCTGATGCGTTTTGGATGCGTTGGAGTTTTCTCTGGAGTTAAGCGGTGGTACCGGCGTATATGGTGTTTCCGTAGTCCAGGCGGCTTGTAACTAGTGCGTGAGTGACCGTCTTTCTAGTTTCGGTGGGGATCCAGCGAAATGTTTTTTTGAGCATGCGGAGGATGTTGAAGCAAGATGATGAAACTGTGCTGACTTGTCTGGACATCGAGAGAGAGGAGTCCAGGAAGACGCCCAGGTTCCGTGCGTGGTCCGTTGGAATGGGTGCTTTTCCTAGGGCAGCTGGCCACCAAGAATCGTCCCAGGTGGAAGGGGAGGTGCCTAAGATGAGGACTTCTGTTTTGTCTGAGTTCAGTTTAAGACGGCTGTGCTTCATCCACTCGGCTACTTCTTTCATTCCTTCATGTAGGTTGGTTTTGGCGGTGTTTGGGTCTTTGGTGAGGGAGAGGATTAGCTGGGTGTCATCAGCGTAGGAGATTATGTTGAGGTTGTGTTGTCGAGCGATGACCGCGAGGGGGCTCATGTAAACGTTGAAGAGGGTGGGGCTAAGAGAGGATCCTTGTGGCACGCCGCAGATGACTTCGGTGGCCTCCGACTTGAACGGTGGGAGGAGGACTCTCTGAGTCCTTCCGGCGAGGAACGAGGTGATCCAGTCCAGTGCTTTTCCTTGGATTCCGATGTTGTTGAGGCGTTGTAAAAGGGTGCTGTGGCAGACTGTGTCAAAGGCTGCGGAGAGGTCGAGGAGGATGAGGGCGACTGTGTCTCCATTGTCCAGTAGTGTTCTAATGTCGTCTGTTGCTGCGATGAGGGCGGTCTCAGTGCTGTGTTTGGCTCGGAAGCCGGATTGTGATGAGTCGAGGGATTTGTTGGCTTCGAGGAAGGCGGCGAGCTGGTTGTTGACTGCTTTCTCGCCCTGTCACTTCTTTTTTCTTGCCCTGTCACTTCTCCTGCCCTGTCACTTCTCCTGTCCGTCACTTTTCTTGCCCATTACTCCTCCTGCCCGGTCACCTCTCCTGCCCCATCACTTCTCCTTTCCTGTCTCCTCTTCTGTCCCTTCATTGCTCCTGCCCAGTTGACTCTGTGTATAACATCAACACATTTCACATGGTGGCAAGTTCCCCACAGTACTCTGTCTGGGGAAAGCTCCTCTGTAATCACTACCTCAGCATGATATGCTAGTTGGCGCATTGTCATTCCAAAGGGGATAATCAGCCTCAATCGGAATGACAATGGGCCTGCCCACAGTCTGTGAGAGCTCAGGGAGGGGCTGCTGCAGCCTCTGAAGTTAAACAGAGAAGTGCGAGCCCCCCCTGGAAATTATCGTTTTTAAGTTGGACTATTCTTGCCGTCCCGGGATGCTTTTTTTGAATGAAAGAAGTAGGGGAACGGACTGAAATAATTTTTAAAAGTAGGGGCACGTAATGCCCTTCCGATCCCGCCCACTTATACCACTGGGTTACATGGATAATGCGATCCAAGGCAAAACAGGGATTCGGGTGTGCCAGTGGTAGTTAGTTATGCTTGAGGGTCAGGCTGGAAATGTGAATGTCACATCTTCTGCCTAACCCTCCCATGGCCCACATGAAATCCATCAGTGAAATTGTGATGTGCATTTGCTCATTACAAATATTCAGCGTCAATGTTTGTAAATTCTCTTCACTGCATATTTAATTTCTAATACACACACCATTACATAAAGTTGCATAATTCCGCTATAAAGTTGTATCGTGCTGAACGGTAACCTTTTTTGCTTAATACTGAAACAATATATTGAAAGTAGGCCTCGGACCTTGCATCTCATCAAAACGATTTATAGTTCTAAAATGTGCGATGTTAGATTTCACATTCGTTAATAGTACTCATGTATCTTAAGGTCGAGCAGAGATTGTGAAATTCATTTTTAGCCTCAGAAGATGCAATGTTTCTTAGGTTATTGTTTTTGCGTGGTGCTTGGGAAATCTTTGCTAGCGCTTCTATCACGGTGAGAATCATTTTTATGGGTTTAGTCTACAAGAAAGCTCTTGAGAATTCTTCCATCGTGTACATGCTGAGCCTGTGGCTAGCCTCGGGCAGACAGCAAGATGTAGACAAAGATTAGAAAATACAGTTTTTACTTTTCGTACATACTGTGCAGTATTTTTTGTTTTAAAACTGTGTGGTAAGACGATCTTGATATCTACAGGTTTATTCCCAAAAAAGCAATTTCATTTAAATGTTTTTTTTACTCATTCATAAGATTGTTTTGAGGGACAAAGAGACATCTAGGCTATGCTGCACCAACAAGTGGGTTAATTCCACTCAGAAGTATTTATTTTGTCAAATCACCATGAGCAATGTGACAGAAGCAGTAGTTGTCCTCGTTAGGAGCGGAATCATACATTCCTTTCGGGTATAGTGTGTCCATGAATACATTTTACTGCTTGGCAATAAGCAATGCTTTCTTTCAAAAGAATGCTTTAGTAGCTTGGAAAGCCAATTTCTGAACCATCTGTGACTGGCGTGCGTTAGTCCTAGTGGAATATATTATATTTCTAGCATTAATAACATTAATTAATAACACATTCACAATGTAGATCGTGTGCCAAGTTGCCTACTTAACTCTTGATACCAGTATTTTCGTTAATTGTTCTATTTCCATTTCGGTGTGGGAAAGTGTCAGACACCCACCACGTCTCTGAACGAGACAAACATTGTCACTTTCCAGACAGGGCCATACTAATGAAGCTTCAGGAGCGGGTTCAAAGCCTGCAGGGCCTGCTTCGTGAATGAGAGCTGCGAGTACAGGCGCCCTACACGCATGCTCAGACGCCGCACTCCTCTTTTCAAACCGACCCACGGTGCCTATAGATATGCATTGACTCCAATGAGCCACGTGCATGACTCTGGCATGCTAATGCAAGCGGGCTATCATACCCACTCCAACCATGGAAGCCGCAGTGACACTCTCGGACTTGAAAGGCTGGTTCATATGCTAATGCTTTCATTTGCATTTTCACCAATTGAGAAATGCCACCCGACAACTGCTTTCACCATTACAGACAAAGGGTCACAGACTGTCTCTTCCGACCAGCTTCAGGCAGGGTTGGATTGGAATTTAAAATCGGCCCGGGCAGGCTAAAAAAAAGTGGCCCACATTTGCATATTGCCTTGCAAAACACTGCTACAGCTAAATTTTATTTAAAAGGGGGGAGGGGGGAGGTTTAAAAAAATCACGGATTACGTTACAGTGTTGAAACACCTGAAAGCAAGTGAGGCCACTTTAGCTGAGGCCCCCTGCCCCGCTCAATATGCACACATTATTTGGCAAGCCCAGAGAGAGAAAGGGAGTGACACCTCTGCCATTGATAAGAGGGAGGTACTGGACGCCCATTTACCTCCAGCAAGGCCCCCCCAGGCACCCCCCCCCCTCCGGGGCCCGAGCATGACCAGGTTCCCCTTGTGTTGCTACATTTAAAAATCTTTTTTATGTTTATTTTATAAATTGCAAACTAGACCCGAGGATATCAGGTATCAGAGCGCTTTACATGAGCACCAGTTTTTTTTACACATAGCCACATTAATGTCTGTTAGGCACAGGGAGACTAACAGCCTGATTCATGTACGGGCCGTTTTGCGTGTCCCTAATAGCGATTAATAGCGACTCGCTATTGAGGAAACGCAAAACGGCATTCATGTACTTTTCGGGAAAAAAATAGCGACTCGCACGCGGGCGCTAAAGCCGTTAGCGACCTACAAAAAACGCAGAAAAATCGCTATTTCCGGCTACCTGCGATCGGGATTGCGACTCGCAATCCCTATCGCACGGGATTGCGACTCGCAATCCCGATCGCACGTGATTGCGACTCGCAATCCCGATCGCACGTGATTGCGACTCGCAATCCCGTGCGATCGGGATTGCGAGTCGCATTCTCGCGGGATCTGGAAAATGGGAAGACGCATTCCGAGCACCGTGATGACATCACAACCAGGAAGCAGCCAAATCCCACCCCCAAACACCACAGTGACGCTATCATTCGAGTGTTCACGACGGAAAGCTGCCGCTAAACCTCCGTTAGCGACTCCCGAACCGGCCGAAATTGCGACCGCCATGTCCGACGAACCTCTCCCTGGCCCCAGCACCAGCGCTGGCCGCAAGCGCAAACTAAAGTTCTCCGAGCAGGAGCTGGAGAACCTTATAGAAGGGGTGGTGGCCAACCACGACCAGCTCTTTGGAGCCAACTCAAGGAGGGTCCCAGAGCAGGAGAAGCGGAGGATCTGGGTGGGGATTGCCTCCAGCGTCAACTCTGTGGGCGTTGCGGACAGGTCGTTGGAGGAGCTGAAAAAGCGCTGGTACGACCTCCGAGGGCGTGCCAAGGAGAGGGTGGCGGAGTGCCTCGGTGAGGCATCAGGCACTGGAGGTGGTGGACCGACTGTCCCACCCAACACCCCCCTGGAGGACCAGGTAGAGGACACCTTGGAGAGGGAGGCGTGTGTTGGCGTGACCCCTCTGGACTCCTCCCGCCCCACCCAAGACACCCAAGGTAAGTGGCATGCGCCTGCGACCCTGTCCCCTATGACCGTCCCTGACCAAATAGGCTCACTCATTGGCCCTTAGTCATGCCTATGTTGTGCATCAGGAAATGCCCTGAAGCATTGTGGGAGACGTAGTATGTCCACAATGTAGTAGTACCACAATGCGGCCAGAAAGGTTCCAAAGTGCGCAAATCCACAGCCATCCAGGGAATGACACCCAGCATGCATGTAACATCTGCACGTCTGACAGTCACATGCACCTAATGAGTATCCACTTACCCTCACAGGTGCGGATGATAGCAGTGACAGCGAGAGGCTGCTGATCGATGAGGAGGCCCAGGAGGAGGAATCCCTACCCGATACCCAGCCACCAGCCCCTGCCGCTGCGCAAACACCAGCAGCCAGGCCCCCCACCGTACCTGCTGCAACATCTGCAGGCCCACCGGCTGCCAAGACCAGAGCCCCCACCTTACCTGCTGCAACATCTGCAGGCCCACCGGCTGCCAAGACCAGAGCCCCCACCTTACCTGCTGCAACATCTGCAGGCCCACCGGCTGCCAAGACCAGAGCCCCCACCTTACCTGCTGCAACATCTGCAGGCCCACCGGCTGCCAAGACCAGAGCCCCCACCTTACCTGCTGCAACATCTGCAGGCCCACCGGCTGCCAACACCAGAGCCCCCACCAATGTGCCTCCAGTGCCTGCCGCACCTGCAACACCAGCTGCTACACCACCTGCAGCTCGTCCAACCAGATCTGGGCCAGCCACATCCGCAACACAGCGGCCGCACAGCAGGAGGGGCAATGGGCATCTCCATGCCTGCATGAGCGTGGAGCGCCGCATGCTCCGAATACACCAGCGCCAGTCGCAGCAGCAAGGAGCCATCCAGCTCCAGCTGCATAAGATTGGCTGCAATGTGGCGGGAGTCGGCGAGCGGATGGACCGCATGACGGCGGCCATGGACCGCATGACGGCGGCAATGGAGGACAAAACTGCAGCGCTGGTGAAGCACCGCAGTGTTGCAAGCAGGCGCCACCACCAGCTGTTGAGCCGGCTGTCCACCTATAGTCGCTCAAATTATGTGGCAGCAAATGCCACCACCCAGCTGTCGCGGCGCTCGTTGACCCAGCAGCACCAACTGGTCCAGTGCTGCGAGGACATTACCCGGGTGCTGGAGCACTTGACCACCGCCGTTACCGCACTGCACACACCTGTGCTACCGGCCATTGTGGGGGGAGACGATGCGAGTGAGGGTGCCTCCAGTGTGAGCAGCCACTCTGCCACGCAGGCCCCCCCACCTAGGCGCAGCACCAGGGCTACGCCTGGTACAGCTGCCCAGGATGAGGAAGAGCCTCACAGGCGCCTGGGAATTGTGCGCCGGAGGCGCCAATGACATTGTGTCAGGGACACAGGCGCAGGCTGAAGCTAAGCCTGCCATGAACCTTCACATGCAGTATGCAGGAATACTGCATTTTGTAAATAGTTGTTACCATGACCGTTTTTTCTTGTGAATCAAACAATTACATTTATTTTGCTGCACACATTCGCCTTGTGTAATCATTACATTTTGCATGCAATTGTGATATGTGGGGTGGGGGAAGGGGGTGGGCTAGAAATTGTTAGCTGTGATGTGGTTGCGACGTCTGTGGCCTTCAGCTGGGTTCTCCCCGCGTGCATGGTGCGCATGTGCTGGTGGCCGGTCGTCCCCCTCAGATTCACTGCCTGAGATGTCAACTGGTATCCGGCGCTTGGTTGCAATGTTATGAAGCATTGCACAGACAGCCACAATGCGGCAGCACGCTGCAGGACTGTAATACATGGCCCCACCTGTCTTGTGCAGTATACGGAACCTGCTCTTGAGCAGGCCAAATGTCCTTTCAATACAGTTCCTTGTCCGGATGTGCGCAACATTGTAGCGCCGTTGCTGAGGTGTGGCAGGGTTGAGGTAAGGGGTCAGGAGGTATTCCCGTAGGGCGTAGCCACTGTCACCTGAATGAGAGGAGCAGATGTTGATTGCCTGTGCAGCGCAGTTACTTCATAGCAATGTGACATTGTCGACAAAGTGTACTTACCAAGTAGGTGTCCTTCCCCAAACTCTCCCCTGATCAGTCGTGTGTGGAGTCCGCTGTGCCTGAAGATGAAGGAGTCATGGGTACTCCCTGGGTACTGGGCCACAATGTCAGTGATGATGGTCTTGGCATTGCAGACCATCTGTATGTTGAGGGAGTGGTAGGACTTCCTGTTGCGGTACATATACTCCGTGCCAGCTGGTGGGCAGATGGCGACGTGGGTACAGTCTATGCAGCCGAGGACATGGGGAAAATGGGCAACATTATAAAATTGTAGTTTTGTCAGGTCCAATTCCTGTTGGCTCGTGGGAAATGTGATGTGCCGGTGGAGCTGGCTGAGCATGGCGTCAACAAAAGTGTGGAGGCAGCGTGACATGGTGGGCTGGGATATCCCCCCAGCAGCGGCTACTATGCCCTGGAAACTGCCGGAGGCCAGGAGGTGCAGGCTGCACAATACCTGCACATGTGTGGGCACAGAATTGTTTCGCCTTGTTGGGTGCTGCATGATGGGGTCGAGTTCTTGTATCAGCCAGGTGATCATTTCCCCATTCAGCCTGTATTTTGCATAAATCTGTTCTCTGGTTTGGCCCAGCAAGGTGACCCGCTGCCGGTAAATCCTTGCCTGCCTCATGCGTCTCCTCCGTGCTGCTCGCTGTAGCCTTCGCCGCCTCACCACCATGTACATCCCAGGCATTGTGGAACGCCTAATGCTGCTGCTGAATGTCCTTATGTGTGATTGGTCAGGCCTGGACCTGTTGGTGATTGGCTAACAGTTTTTCAAATTTTGGTTAATCATGGCTTTTATGGTTACCACCTGCTTTGAGTTGTCCTTAAATTGCGCCGCGCAAACGTGCGATTTTGCGCTTTTTCGCTAATGTATTTCTTTCATGAATGCCGATTGAGACAATATTGCGTTTCGCTATTCATTTCGCAGATTCCGTGGTTGGTCGCTATTTCCGTATCGCTAATGCTCGACTTCCCGGAGTCTGCGACTATTACAGCGTAATCGCTATTCCGATCGCTATTATTTTTTAGCGATTTCGCTATTTCGTACTTGAATGCCGATTCCGTGTTTTGCACCCGCAATTGCGTTTTCGCAGCCATTGCGGGCGCTATTTCGCTTCATGAATCAGGCTGTAAGTGATTTGCCCAGAATCACAGGATGTTGAGCGTCGTTGCCGAGACTCGAACCCAGTTCCCCAGCTTCGAGGTAGATCGGACGTAGCCGTAAGGCTACATCCTCTCCCCAACATTTATTATTATGTGCAACATTTGACATACTCTGTCATGTGCAGCCTAGAATTATAGGCATGGCTGGTCATGTTTAAAGATTGACACAGCAGGGGATTCTATGTGGGGGGAAAACATGATTTAAAATAAATGTGCTTGTATCATTGAAGCCTTTTACCTTTCTTCTACTAATTACTTGCATAAAATATGATAATTCATTGCATTAACTACACAGTTGAAGTCTGTGAAAAACTCAAGAGGCAATTGGAGTCAGGATGTACTTCAAATGCTGGAACTCTTAAACAGATATAGGCCTCCTAGTCCACAGAACCTGGTAAGGGTGAGGGTGTTTCCAAAAGATACAATGCTGTGGGCAAGGGGTCAGCTTATTTGAGATTCTGTAAACAGAGTTCATCATAACACCAGTATGGTCTAAGGTGTTCTGTGGAAGTAGAATGACACCAGCTGTTGTTGCCTGTAGCTAAAATGAACCAGGGCTACAGAAGTAAGGTGATTCAGTGTGGCTGCAGTCAACCACTTGTGCTGATGTCTATCTAAGTTTGGAGCAGGGTTGGGGAGGGCAGTATTGGGGCAAAAGATTTGTCACAATCATGGGAGGTCTGCAGATGGCATTCAGCTTTGTCTGTTCAGGTTATGCACAGGTCTGCAGATTTTTCAGTCGAATACAGGGATGGTTTTCCATAGCACTTTATTAGATTCTAGAGGGTTCACAGCCTACAGCTACTGTACGCAGAGCACAGTAAGGACTGTAAATAGTAGAACATCTGCTGTGGAGATTAAACATAGGGAAAGATCCCCGTCTTTGTAACAATCCACCTCCAGCACAATATATATTTGTGAGAACAATACAGAAACTCATACATGATTGCCTTAGTAACAGATTTGGAGTGAAATAGGGGTACAGCGGGCAAGAAATAAAAGTGGTATTCACCCACTTCTGTGTAGTTATTTGTGCTGCATGCAAGGTTGTAGTGTCTGGATCCTCTAAATGCTCCCCTAACCAAAAGGAGTTTGAAGATGTGTCCTCATTGCGTTATCATGGCCATAATCTGGTAGTTTTCATTCATTCCCCTTTTTTTCACCTGGGACAATCAAGTCTTTTAGCATTTATTGCCTGGCACCTCTCCAGATTAACCCACATTTGCCCTCAACGACAAATACACCAGTCTTAGTCCCTGTTCTGGCTAGCTTCCTAATGTTGGAGATCTGGTCTGGGAAAATGTGGCAAAAAAAAGAATTGGGGCCCTCCTACTGTGCTCTGGTCTAAAAGGCACCCTAAATGTAATTTTACCTCCACTGCCTGGTGTTGAAAGGTAGGGCCGAATTCGACCAAGAACCCTTCAGTATTTGCTCGGCGTTAGCCGCCTCTCATACCATTCGAGATTACCAAACAAAGAGGCAGGCGCTGGAGACAGAAGGCAGAAAACAGGAGTTTATTCCGACGGAGCAGAACACGTCAGATCGGACAACAGGGTATCTTCTCGAGGTGCTCTAAACGCATCCTTGGGGCCTGGCCTCTTATAAACAGGTTTATTGCTTTATTACATGAAACACATTCTTGTCAATACTTGATGTACGGAAAGACATCCTCGGAATCCCCGCTTCACCCTCGTTCCCGCACATATTTACAGTAGAGTTCCCACCTCGACCTCAGCCTGTGGTGGTTGTCGCGCAGCTGGGCCTTCTGCTGGGAACGGGAAAGGGGGCGATCGGTCGGATCTGGAGGTGTGAGGGTATTGATTAACCACTGCTCCTTTGATGTGAGGCGGGGCCCTACTGTAGGGGGCAATAAACTGCATCTGCCGGGCTAGGTGATAGCCTGGGATCGGGCTGGACAATCGGGCAGGGAGGAAGAGGTTATCAAAGAAGGGCCTGTTCTTTGAATGAGATGAAAGAGCGAGGGGGTTCAGCACGGGATGTGGCTCGGAGACAGGGTCGTGCTAGAGGTGCGCTTATGGTCCAAGCAGGAGAAACCGGGGGCTGCCGGGGCGCGGGAGAATGCTTGCGAGGCTGGGGTGTGAGGGGGAGAGGCGCGCAGGCTATTGGCAGTGGGCAGAGAGGTCGTGACACAAAAATGACTGCCACCTACTTTCGCGTTGGGGCCTAAAAGGGACAAGATGGCGTGGCTACTGTTTTCATGATTGTCGCTCTACTTTCAACAGTGGCTGTGGTGGACATAAATGAACGCCGCTTATGTATACCGATTTTAGTCATTTTCCACAGTCCCCAGTTTTTATCATGAGTAAGTTCATTTCTGTTCATGCCTGAGGTAAGGACGTACAAGCTGACATTTTAGTTATACTAATAAGGAAGGTATGTGGCTGGGCTGTCTATCGAGGTCTTTGGTAGCCCAGATGCATTACGGGTAGATGGAAATAATCCTACGATAAATGTTGACAGAATCGTACATAACCACATGTAGTCAATGCGATAGGCGAGGAGGCAGTGCATATAAAATTACATTAGCTGTGTCATACGTCAGACCTTGGAGACGCGGACATTATTTAGACGATATAGGAAATTCGTTCGAATACAAGCATGATGTCATACAGAAAATGTTCTGGCAGAATAAGGGCCATTATCACTTGAGGTCTGGACTCCATGGGGATCAAAAATAAACAGCAGGTTCATGTGCATAGTTATCCTTGTACAATTGAAAAGCGACCGATGTAAGGTTATGAAAACTCAATTGGGTGGCAATCAATATGAAGTGGTTGGGAGAGAAATTCAACTTGACAAGGGACAGTCAAGGGGTGGCAATGTTCAAAAAGGGTTCGTCTGTCCAGTGTCTTTTTACAGCGAGCCATCACTGGTAGGCTCTCGTCGTTCTTCCTCTTTCATTGGCGCTGTTGAGCACCGGCGGTGGAGCTACGCGTCCGGCTCTACTTCAGATCTCGCGTTGCAGGGTGTGGCCGTTCTTTGCTCTTGGACCACAGTCCTGTGTTTGTCCTCAGAGTCAAGTTCAAAAATTCCATATGGAAAAGGGGGGGGTTATGGGGGCGTGCTTTGGGAGGCCGAGGGAAGAGAGGGTGGAGTGGGATCAGATCTGAAACGGACCAGTTTCAAGCAAGCGGGCCAATCAATCGGGCACAACGGGCTGGGACTTTCGACACGAGTTCATCAACGTGCAGGGGCTTCTGGGTGGCCCTTCTTTCCTTCACTTTCCACGCTGAGAACGGTGCCTTGTCCTGCAACTCTTTGCTCTGCGGCTCCCCCTAGGTCGAGGTCATAGATTTTTCCCGATCTGCAGCCAGGCTGTGCGTCACATCCGGCCTCTCTCCTCCCGACAATTGCACGTTATCCTTGAATGAGTATAAAAAAACAATTTTTAGAGAATTGGCAGGGGAAGATGTTTACACACTTTAATTTCTCTCCCAACCCCAAGTAGTTGGGGAAACGTTCATTGGTCACGATAGGGTGGATGCTTAGTAATCCTTACATCGGTGTATGTTGTTAACTCATGCATCATTGCTGTAGTGCAGGTTGGCAAGCATTTTTATTTTCAAACAACACGTCTGTCTGGTGTTTTACTCTTGTTATAGTTGCGAACGTGGCAAGAAGTCTGATGTCTAAAAATTACATAGTTTATCGGATTCAAACCGGCTCCTTCAGTAGAGACTCGCGTTTGTCTAAAACAAATCCTGTTGAGCTATGTTTCTTCAAGGTCTGTTAATTTATAAAAATTGTGAAATGCTGTTATCATGGGACTATAGCTACAGTCTTTAAGATTTTCTGGGACGGCTGGTACAGAACTAGGACCATTCTGGAGGAACGGGGACGTATCGGACATTCTATTTTTGTACAATGGGCGGAGGTAATCCGAACGATGAGGGTGGTGTTACCAAAGTACTTAAGAAAAAGCCACTGACATATAGTTCCCTTTTTAAGGGTCAGATTAGGGGACATCAGTCGTCTCACCTGTCCTTTCTTTCTTGGCCAATTAAGTTTCATCATTTTACAGAAAGGAGAGGCAGTACTATGGCAAAAATACGATCGTTTTGTTTCTGTCCATTTGTTCAAACACTGTCGTGTCTAAGAGCCAATTATTCCCGTACCGGCGAGGTACAGTGTCGTCATTTATTCAAAAGGGAGCGAGGGAGCCCTCAGAGGGAGAGAGCGTCGTGCGTACCAAATAGGCTATTAGTACACATACAACATAAAAAGAGGGAGAGAGAGAGAGAGACGTGTACAATAATAGGCTATTCAGTGCACACACATATAGATCAGTACGGGTCAGTTAAACGTAAAAAAAAACAAAAACACAAGCTGAGGGAAAACATAAATTCATAGTGTACGTAAACACAAATACCAGATAGGGTGCGACAGTACATACATCAAGTACGAAAACTTAAGATAAAACAGAGGGCTATTTTTGGCGAAAGAGCCTTTTCATGCGTGTTGCATATTTTCAGTACTCCATTTAATTCATTCGGGGGTTGAGCTCTTCGTTCTCCTTCCTTCCTAATAGCAGACAATTTCTGTTGGTAACCTCGCTTCAATAAATACTTACTCCTTTTATTTGGTCGGGCACTGGTCCAGTCGTGCTTATACTCACGGTGGGGCCTTCCAACATCTAACAAATGTCGACCCGAGTTGAGGTAAAGGAGGGGTGTCTGTCGGATGTGCGATGGTGCAATTCTGACTTTTCTATGAGGATGGAAGAAGAGGGGGTGAATCTAAAACATGACAATATCCCTAATTTCCGGGCTGAGGGGGATTTTAGATGAATCCCAACCCGGGGTATCCTTAACTTTTCTCATCTAGTCTGCACATTAAGTTGACTCACTGGTGTGCGTCATTTAGGGCGTTCATTTGGGATATCGGTTGGGGTCCGAGGTACTACAATAACCCTTCAAGCTTCTGGCGTAGGCCACTCTCCCGTTCACTAGTTCCAGAGAGGGAGAGAGAGTCGTTCCTAGGTAGGGTAAGTGCTATATTCTTTCTCGTCCTTCACATGCAGGTACCATTTTCGGGCTTGTTTTTCTTATTCCATTAACCGCTCGATCCATACCTCAGTCATACAAAAAAAAGCATTTGTCCGTCAACCCAGACGTGCGCCACACATGAGCATTCATACAGCACAAATCGGGGCCCACGCGTGCATTCATACCATACAATTCTTCTTCTTTCTACGTGTAACAGGGTGCATTCTGGGTCTTCTCCATACTCCAGCTGAAATTCCGATATTAACCTGCAGAGGAAGAGAAAAGGGGGGGGCGACAGCGTACAAAGCATATCAGCGCGCAAAAACACGAAAAGGTTTTTACCTACCACTTGCCTAACTTATCTTCTGTGGGGAGCAGTAACTTGCATCACGGCATTGCAGCCCAGAGGAACTGGTCTATCGTCCTATTCATAGATATATCTAAATATCCGAGTCTTTTACCTATTGCTTATGCTGCAGGAATGCAAAAATACGACAGATCTTGACTATTCTTTTCGCATTGTTCGTATGTACCATGCCTTTCTAATTTTTCATAACCAAAATTGCTTCATTTTATTTGTAAAAACTCAAACGAGACAAAGGGTTGCAGGATCAATGAAGGTTGATTTTATAATTGAAAGTAAAACAAGATCAGTTACGACAAAATCGTTTATACGCATACCATGGGCGAGCATCATGAGTAGCATTACTTTGAAAATACAATAATCAATAGTGAATAAGAACCAATATCAGCAGGGTTGTCCGCATGCCCAGTCAGTATCCTTCCCCGCCCGCCACGTGTTCAAGGACCATATACATATCCCATAATATCAAGGCTACGCAGCTAAAACGTCATAAGGAGTTGCAAGTCTCGCCCATACTGGCGCCATTTTGGGGAGTGGCCGGGTGGGTCCAGAGTATAGTTCAAATGCCTCCGACAACTAGCGGCCGGACCAAAATCCCTTTCGGTAGTCCAAAAAGTTCGTTAGCGCCAAGAGGGAGGACAAGCGGCGTGGACTGCGGCTTAAAGGCGAGGAAGGCAAAATCTTCCCTACCGGGTCCCGCTGAGGTCCCACCGGAGCTGATCGAGTTTGGCAGTACAAAGGCCGGTGTCAGCACGAGAGCACCACCATCTTGTGACAATGTTGTGGCCACTCCGGAGAGCGGGACAGCCGGTGTATCCCTCCACCGACACGTTCAATCAGTCTTTCCTACGATACCAGATGTGGATAAGGTGGCGGGCGCCCGGGGCAGTGGCATATCCATGGGGGATAGTCGAGCAACAGTGGCGGTGGCCCCCACCGGAAGCCTGCGGGAGCCGAGGGCCAGTGATTTTCGAAGAATTTTTAGAACTGAGAGGATGTCTTCAAGAGTGGGGCTCATGCCCGAGCAGGCAAGCATCCGAGTTCCAAGGCAGCCCAGCGCCACTCCAATGGACCAGGCCCAAATCCGGGGTGTCAGTCGCCATTTTGTGAGTTCCGTGGCAGCCGCCTGTCGCTGCACCGCGAGAGCGGGTGCAATTCAGTTGGATGGTGGATGAGACACTGTTCCGCCAGAGCAGGCGCAACTCAGCTGGCCGAGCGAGGCACTGTGCCGCAAGAGCGGGCGCAACTCAGTTGGCCGCGCGAGGCACTGTGCCGCAAGAGCGGGCGCAACTCAGTTGGCCGAGTGACGCGCTGGGGTGTAGCTGAGGCACCTCCACCTGGGGAGGTGGGGGAGGCTCGTTTGCGCCGCCTCTCCCTCCCGGCGCACCCCACGCCGTCCGGATGCCACCTCAGGGCGGACGGATGGGAAGGCCCGTACAACGACATTGTGGCCGTGGTGCTTCCGGGCCATCCACTCGACGACCTCTTCGGCCGATGGCTGCCAGCAAGGTCTTGGCGCGTTGGGTAGCCTCCGGCCTATTCGCTCAACGGGCCGCTACCGACGTTACCTCGCCGGCTGATGGCTTTTGTAGACTTTTTATAGCCCAAAGCCTACTAAAAAGTAGCTCAAAGTAGCCCAACATTGAAGGCGGGACAGGAACAGCGTTAAGCAGACGGCGAATGCGTTGGGTTTGTTGTTGCAGCCGGCTGCCATGTAAATAGTTGTTTAATAAAAAGTTTTAAATAGTTGTTTAATAGAAGTTTTAAATAGTTGTTTAATAAAAAAGTTTTAACATGTTACTTTGCTGGAGTGTTGTATATATTTATAATGCCTGCATAGGGTTTGTCGTTATTTGGGCGGGGTGGGCGGTGGAGCCGAGCTGTCTTGCAGCCATCATGGCGCCGAGCTCGATTCTTCTCAGAGGGGTTGTTCCTAATGTTTCTATTTTAGCGAGGTCAGAAAAGAGATCCCATCAGTGGCCTACTGATTTTACTCGATTCCTTTTGGTTTTCCTAACGATTTTTATGTTTTTGTTTGCTAGCACGATACAGCGGCTAACCCGCAATTTTTTATATATATTTATGTCCTTTTTATTAGGGGCGTCCTCCGGCGGAGCCGAATGATCTACCTCTTATAAACGGTCCGGGCTGAACCACCTACCAACAAACGGGGCAAAGATAGGCATGACGGGTTACAAAAGGGGACAAAAGTCTGCACTACCTATCCTTCACTATCCGCAAAGACTAAACAGAGTATTGCGACCCTGTGCTTATTTGTGAATAGAGAATAACCCAAAGAGAACCAATTCCGAACGATCAATGTTCGGTCAAACAATCAATCAAATGAGGGATAAAAATAGGCACGACGGATTACAACGGGGGCAAAAAGCCTGCGTTACCTATCCTTCACTATTCACAAGGACTAAACAGAGTATTGCGACTCTGTGCTGTTTTGTAAATAGAGAATGATCCAAAGAGAACCAATTCCAAAGCAGTAAATGCTTGGATAACAATCAATCAAATGGAGAGGGAAGTAGGCACGACGGGTTACAACGGGGGCAAAGGCCTGCGTTACCTACCCTTCACTATCTGCAAAGACTAAACAGAGTATGGCGACTCCGTGCTTGTTTGCAAATAGGGAATCTCTCAGAAACAATCAAATGAGTAATACTAGTATTTTCAAACAATCAATTCGCAATTCGTCGTGTTTACACGACCTTACCCGGACCGCATGGACAGTTTCTCGTCTTCTGCTTCCAGCGCCTGATCGTCCTCTATTCTCTGTAATTGCTGTGGCACTCCTGATGGTTCCCAGTCAGGACCGTAGATCACTCGAGAGAGGTCTGCTCGGAACCGGTGAAGTTCGGATGATCGGCTGCCAGACGAGGGTCTATCGGGCAGGTGCACTTCCCGATCGTTGCAGTCATTCACTCTGTCGTTGGGACCTCTCTCACTGGATCCACGCGTCGCTGATGGGCCCCACGTTTGGGACGCCAATTGTTGAAAGGTAGGACCGAATTCAACCAAGAACCCTTCAGTATTTGCCCGGCGTTAGCCGCCTCTCATACCATTCGAGATTACCAAACAAAGAGGCAGGCGCTGGAGACAGAAGGCAGGAAACAGGAGTTTATTCTGACGGAGCAGAACACGTCAGATCAGACAACAGGGTATCTTCTCGAGGTGCTCTAAACGCATCCTTGGGGCCTGGCCTCTTATACACAGGTTTATTGCTTTATTACATGAAACACATTCTTGTCAATACTTGATGTACGGAAAGACATCCTCGGAATCCCCGCTTTACCCTCGTTCCCACACATATTTACAGTAGAGTTCCCACCTCGACCTCAGCATGTGGTGGTTGTCGTGCAGCTGGGCATTCTGCTGGGAACGGAAAAGGGGGCGATCGGTCGGATCTGGAGGTGTGAGGGTATTGATTAACCACCGCTCCTTTGATGTGAGGCGGGGCCCTACTGTAGGGGGCAATAAACTGCATCTGCCGGGCTAGGTGATGGCCTGGGATCGGGCTGGACAATCGGGCAGGGAGGAAGAGGTTATCAAAGAAGGGCCTGTTCTTTGAATGAGATGAAAGAGTGAGGGGGTTCAGCACGGGATGTGGCTCGGAGACAGGGTCGTGCTAGAGGTGCGCTTATGGTCCAAGCAGGAGAAACCGGGGGCTGCCGGGGCGCGGGAGAATGCTTGCGAGGCTGGGGTGTGAGGGGGGAGAGGCGCGCAGGCTATTGGCAGTGGGCAGAGAGGTCGTGACACAAAAATGGCTGCCACCTACTTTCGCGATGGGGCCTAAAAGGGACAAGATGGCGTGGCTACTGTTTTCATGATTGTCGCTCTACTTTCAACAGTGGCTGTGGTGGACATAAATGAACGCCGCTTATGTATACCGATTTTAGTCATTTTCCACACTGGTTGCAAAGATAGCTGATTCATTTGAGTAGAACATGTCAAACTACACCATATGGTTGATTCTCAATAGTATGGTAGAAGTGTTTAAAGCCGGAATGTTTCACTCCAGCAAATGAATACTGTTTCTCCTGAGTTCCTCCAACACATGGAAGGGGAGCTGGAGCCTCCCCGCCAGATGAACTTAAGGTTGATATCCTGAGACTGTACTACATTTGACTTTCAATGAAGAACAACCTCCACTATTTCAGCTCAGCTCCAACCGTTACTACACTGATCAGGATAACTTTCCTTCAGAAACATCTACGTTGTGTCTTCGTCTACTGCTATGCCTCCTACATGGATTTGTGTTTTCATCTTGTGGTTGAGAACCACATACCTAGTCCCACCATAGACTTACATCTGGATCATGTCATCAATGCTGTTCCTTTTCATGTGGATTGGATTTGAGACCTTCTCCTTTCTTTTGATTAATGGCTACTATTTACCAGAACGCTCTGCTGTGGAACTGGTGGACGAAGTACTGGCCCACATACTTCTCCACATAAAATGAAAAGAGACCAAACATTAGTTAATATTTCCGCAGTCCCAATCGCTGATGGCATTATTTGGGAGAGAGTGCCTTTCGATGTATATGGTTTGACGGAGACCCTGCAAATTCCATACATCTTCCGTGTTTCTTCGGGGAGATGTCAGTGCTGTTAATTCTTTGTTTTCTGATTTACAATATTATACTGTTTTTGATACAGAGGGTCTATATTTGAATTCAGCAATTTATGCAGATCTATTTTGTTACCAAAATTATGGCAATCGCTGTTTTCACAAATCCAGTACTCAAAGATCCCTTCCAATTATACACAATGGGAGCATTGTCCAACAACTTCTTAAAATAAGTTCCATTACACAGAAAAAGAAATTGACATTATAATACTTTACAAGCCATCTGACCCAGCATCATATTATTTTAAATTGAATGTCCCTAGATTGAACAAATATATGCTTACACAGACTAAACAAATGAATTCCTCATCTTTTATAAATGCTCTGTCACTGAAGGGTTACGATATTTGGAAAGATACTGTTGATTTAAAGTCTATTTCGGGCACTAAAGTGCAGGGGAGTGAATAATTACAACGTGCGTGTTTAATACCATCTCAAATATTATTTTTAAATAAGACGGTGCAACAAACAACCTGCTTTGGTTTAGCCAGTGAATTTATATTTTCAATGCTCCTTCTATTCCATCTTTGGCTCAATTTGAGTCATGGAGCATACACACCAATTATACTATTGATGACTTGACTCAGATGACACAGAATGGCTCTTGTAACTCATCTATGATAAATACAGAGGGCTGGATGTTCTGGCCTACAAACACAGTTGCTTGTCATTTATGTTTTTTTTAATGTTATTAAGGGTTTTATCCAAATGAGACCTGATCCTTGTTACCCAAATTTACATACAGTTACCACTTATTCTGTTGGAACATTATGTCAACAGTGAATGGAACATTCCACATTAGCTTCTGTGAAATATCATCTTTCCCTTTTGTCAAGTGACATTGATCTTCCTGATTTTCCTTTAGGTCAGAAATTCCCTCACACTAAACATTTTGTGTATGCAGCCTATAATTAATTTTGGAAACTTTAATGGAGGCAGCACTATGCTTACGTCAAATTGACCAGGATAATTTGGACAAAGTTCTTGCTGTGGTTGATAAAAGCATAAACATACTGTCTTCCCGTATTTATAGCTTTGACAATATTGTGTCATCTGTTATTGATATTGTTCAGAATGAAGTATCTACCTTGTATCATGGCCAAAATCAGTTATGTTCTGTTATGCATTATGTCTACTTCACCTGTGTGCAACCTGTGTTCAATTGCATCTGGTGCCCTTTTCAATGGGCCCTGGATGTATGCCTGTCCACAACATCACCTGCTGCCCTGGATTATGATCTGTTGATGGGTCCCTTGAGGTCCCATAGGCAAGGCTGTTTCGTGGGTATGCAGCTTGTGTACGATTCTTTCATGGGGCTGGCTGCCGAAGCAAGTACCTGTGCCCTTGCACTGTACCTCTTGGATCTGAGTTTCATCGAGACCGACACAGGTTGCCCTGGAATGCTCCTTGCGGCTTCAGGATATGAGGAGCATGTCTGTTCCTTTGAATTCCTTAATTGGATGGCATCACTTTTTAATATTGATGGTTCTGGTGCCTTACTGGAGCTCATGGCATTCTACTTGTCACGTGTAGTTTTTGGCCCAGAGAATATGCTGTAATTGGATATATTACTTACAAAATGTATTTTTTCAATTTGACTCTCTATCACGGTTCTGCTTTGGCTTCTTGGATCCTACTTGTCCCTTGATGGAGACGCTTTGGTTCTCCTTGGAGAGGGATCTTTCCAGGGAAAAGAGCATGACATCACCTATGATGTAAAACTGCCATCCATAGACTGAGGTACGGGGTCTGCACCCACAGATCTTCTAATATATAATCATCCTGTGTATGCACAATGGAAGGGAGGTTAGGCTGAGCTGTCTCTCACTATGGCAGCTCCCGTTATGATTTACGGAATTACTTGCTATGCTGACCGTCTTTGTGTTATGCATTTTTCTTCTTATTGTGGAACTTATACTGCATTTTAGAGCATGTTAGTTAAAATAAATATTTTAAACTTGTTTGTATCTTTGTCAGATCTTATTGTGGACAAGTACAAGCGTGTGAGCGAAAGGGTGTGTCTTGTAATCGCAATTCCTGAGAGAGCCGGGAGTTTTCTGGGGTGTCTAATCATGTGTTCCTCTGTAAGTGAGTAGTAGGGCAAATGAGACACTATAGCTAGTTAGTCCTGGGCTCATGGGTACTAAGGTGATAAGATGACTCAGTGTCTATATACTAAGGTTCCATAATCCTATGCATAGTTCTGTGTTTGCACAGAAGGTCTACAACAACATCTCCTTGCACAAAGATTGGGTCTGCACTACAACTAGAAAACAACATATGAAAGGGAAGCACCTCAAACCAGATCCAAGACCTAAGACAGTAGATCCACGGTCTGATAAATCCCTATTAAAATTGGACTCAAACAACCCCATTATTCCTACTCCTGGTTCTGCTAATGAAGGGAGGCTCAAAGCAATACTGTGCAACCAGGGATGGTGTAAGTCTATGTCAAAATAAGAGGACAAAATCTAAAATCTCTGCAACCTGCTGGTAAAACTGTGTTTCTACCTCTACCCTAGAAACTAAATGCCTTTTCAGAGAGGGAAAAAGACTGCATGCCATGCAGTAGGAGGCAATGTTTAGGAAGAGAAATCTTGTTGTGTCCCTGGTGTGTGTTTCTAATTGCTCCTCACAGCAAGGCTTGGTACTGCCACTGTGCAATGCATTTTCAAGAGAAGTCATTGCCACAAAAGCATGAAAAATCTTATTGGAGGCAGCATCTGCCAAGGACCAATAGCCCGAAGGCTGCAACTGTCAGAGGCAAGCACTCTCCAGTTGAGACTAGAAAGCTGACGGTGTGTGCCATTGTGCACCCCCAGCAGCACTCTCCAAGATGCGTCCTCCATTAAGCAGGAAAATATTAGACATGGAGTAAGATACTGAGATACTGTATACATGACCAAAGCTATGATACGAAATTGCCCTTATTTGGGCGAATCTTTTGGGCTAAAAAATTATGGGACAGATGTATCAAGCATTTTTCCGGTCGCTAACGGCCTGATTCCCAGAATCAGGCCGTTTGCGACCGGACAAAGGCATTTTGGCACGTACCATTCTCAAATTGCAATTCGGTAACATATTACTGAATCACAATCTGGATTTGCAAATACATACCAATTCATTATTTGGAATGTGCATGTTTAGGGTATCCCTTCCTAATACAGAATCGCACTGCTATGTTAGGATATTTAGCAACCGAAATGCAGTAGCTAAACATGTGGTAACACATTTGCAAACAGGAAGGGGTCCCCAAGGCCCCCTTCCTCTTTGTGAATGATTGCATACGTGTTTTTTAAGATCAGGCAGTGGTCCCATGGACTACTGTCTACCCTTAAAAAATGGAAAAAAAAACAGTTTCATTTTTTTTAACGCATCCTATTTTCCTTTAAAGAAATTGCGCTGCAAATAAAAACGTGACTGCTTTATTTAGAAGCATTCATGGACATGGTGGTCTGCTGACCCCAGCAGGCCACAATCCCAGTGATTTTAATGATTCCTAATGGCTCGCAAATTGCAACCTATCTCATTAATATTTATGAGGTAGGTTAATTTGCGACTCACTAGGAATCGCTGAATGAAACTCTATGAGAATCATGCATTAAGAATAGTGATTTCCTAATTGTGATTCAAAGGGAAACGCCATTAGATACATGGTTGATTTACATGGTAAATTACAATTCTCTCAATTTATATGTGTCCGAAGTATGAAAAGAACATTCAAGGAACTGAAGTCCAGCGATGGTGAAGGCCACCTCACCCAACTCCCGGTATAAGAATTATTCCGGAAACAATGTACAAATCCTTTGATGTTTCACCTTTGCTAGTACAGAGAACAGTGTGAAAGGGATGCACTTGGCCCAGTTGTGAAGTCATAGTATGATGGACACCAAGATACCAAAGGAAAACAATCACAACCATCACAGGCCAGTATATCCCTTTTCTGCCCCGCAGCCACCCAAACACGGTCAGCCAATCCGTTATAGAACTTTCCTTCATATTTCAGTTCTAGGAAGACACAAGGTATATAACATTTTAATTAGGAACAGTGAATTTAAACTGTATTGATGAAATAACAGTCAATTGGGGTAAAGTAGATATGACTGGTAAGAAAAATTATGATGAATGACTTCCCTAATTGTAACGTGTAACCCCACTCCCCCTTTCTTCAGGTATCACCAAAGGGATTGGAGAAAAGATTAGAAATATTATGTCTAATAAACACAGGTGAGTTGTTAGGGCAATCTAAGCATGTGATTGATGCTGGTCCCCAAATAATGTTTTGATCTTAAGGTTGCCCTGTGAGACAGGTTTAATTTATTTGCATATGAAACCCTGTGATTACATGAAGGGTGAATACCTTGACTGCATGGGTACTCCTGACAACATATTTCACTGAAATGCAGCGGATTGTCAGTGGCAGCTTGCAGTTATTAGGCACCGTGGCCACCTCCGTCTCTCCTCTGTCACTGCAGAAGTGTCTGAAAGCACATGTGCTTCCCTAAGCCAATCACAACGCTGCAGTGTTGTTATTGGTCTGACCGGAGTGACTCGGCGCTCAGATGGGGGCTGGGGGCCTGGGCCTGTTCCCCACCATGCTATGTAATGCAGCCTGGTGGGGAACATGCAAAGAGCGCATGAGGTGGTCAAGCAGTCATGCATACTAAGGGGCCCATTATGATGGCAGGCGGAAGCCCCACTGTTGTGTTGGTGGAAAATGGCTTTTTCTGCATGCCAGTAGCGGTCCTCACGGCGGCCATATTAGTATGGTCAAACGTAGCCCTTTTCCTGTCTGTCCTGGTGCAATGCAAACTGCCATAAAAAAGTGCCTGCCACCGCAGCGATGGGAGTCAATAGAGACCCTCTGCCGTGCGGAATGACATTCCGACCGCTATACAAATCAGGATAAACCACCCAACCAGAGACGACGGAAGCTCGACAGCGGAGCACAAAACCAGAGTCCCGGTCCTCACCGACCGCAATGGACCCAGCTCTATACGTTTTACCGGTGCTGTATCTGATACACTACCAGCAACTCATGCACCGTCGTGGACGCTGCCTCAGGTATGCAATAACACCACTCCTAACACAACAACAACACATAACCCATGCGCAGATACAGGGTTCCTGTCCACACCAGATCGCATGGTGGGGACAAGAACACATCCACAAGTGTACCCACTCATGTTCTACCTGTCACCAAGTCACCCCTCAGCATCCCGGTCACCCATCAACCGCAATTTTATAATGTCCCAGTCACGTCACTGCAGCGGTGAAGCAGTTTGAAAACATGTGCACAATGTAGTAGGCAGGGCCATCGCCAGGCATGGGCAGTGCACAAAGTTCACAGGGCCACACCTCCATATTTATTTATTTTATTTTAAAGGTTTTATATAGCGCTGGCTAGACTCTGAGGCATCAGAGTGCTTTACATGAGTATCAGATTATAGTTACAGGTTACATCGTTACAAAGGTTACACAGTTCTTAGAGCATCGCAACATAGTTACTTGTAAGGTCAAAATAAACACTAAGCACAAATATGGGGCAAAGCAGGCAAGGGGAGAGATTCAGGGGAGGGGTAGGATTAGGGGAAGTAGATAGATAATGAAGGCGGGAAAGAGGAGGGGAGGGTGAGAGACACATCATGGGAAGAGGAGGGGAAGGGTGACGGGGACACAAACCGGTAGACAAGTCAAAGCAACGTCCAAAGTCCAGTAAGCTGTGATCCCAGGGGAAGTGGTATCACTTCCCTATCTCTGTTGCGAGAGGCTCCCTTTACACAGTGGACTCTCTCAGAGGGGTCTCTGAGACTCCAAGGCATACATACTGGATCCTTCCCCAAAAAGGGGGGAGGGAGTGCTTTGGCAAGGGGCGCCATACCATACCTCAAGGGTGAGTGGCTCCCTTGGTACAGTGGACCCTCTCAGCGGGTTCTCTGAGACTCCAGAGTATAAATATTGGATCTTTCCCCAACAAGGGGAGAAAGAGTGCTTAGTCAAAGGGCACAAAGGACAGGGGGGAAGGCAAGGGGAGAGGGGATAGGAGCTAGGGAAGTAGACAAAGAGAGAAAGAGTACTAAATGGGAACATATTTAATTAATGAGTTTTGTATAGCACTGGCTAGACCCGAAGGAATCAGAGCGCTTTATATGAGGAACAATAATGTTGCAATTTAAATCAGTTAAAAGTTAGATAAGTAAGGTGATAGGGTAAAGGGGTAGGAGGAAGATAGGATGTAGAGACAAGGGGAAAATCTGCCCTAGGTCCGGCTGGGTAGGTGATGGCAGGGGGGGAGTCCACAACCAATCTCCTCTTTAAGCTATCTGGTAGCTCCACCGGGTATCAGCCAAATTGCTTGGTCTCCACAGTCTGAGGTAAGTTCCGCAGGTTCGAAGTCCTGATGTGTAAGCAGGTTAGGGGATAGGTTCAAGTCATCTTGGGGTCAGGCAAGGGACTATTGACCTTAATGTTACATTCATCCATCATACACTTTACAGTCTTGTCTTCAGTTTCTTGACTACTTTTCCTACCATAGTCTCCCCCATCAGGCTTCTGGGCTCACCTGGTGCTCCATTCTGCACATCAATCACTCTCCCCCCCACCCCACCTCCTCCCATGTTCGAAATCTCATAGCGCATCTCTGTCTCTCTCACTGGCCATAATTAGCAGTCATCAGCCCGTATTTTCAAGACTCGTAGGCAGCCTTACTTGTGTGAAGATTATGTAACAAAAGCTCCCACTGCCCCTTGATCCCATGACGCCAAAGCAGGGTGCCCCCGCCGCACCAGTTGCATAGGCGGCACCTCCCGGGGTCACATGCGCGCAGCAAAGACCCTCCCCGAGCTCCTCTGGTCATGGGCTGCAGTTGCTCCAGAGTGATGCGAAACTTCCCACACCCCGCTCCTATAGAGGTCACGGTGTGAGCGAGAACGCCTCAATTCCTTCCCTTCGGCTCCAGTAAGGGGCCCGGGCATCAGCGGCTCCTCCGTGCCCCGAAAACGGTGGCCACCATTTTGTCTTACGCTGCAGCAGCTCTCACAGAGTCCCGGCGAGTCACACAAGGGTTTTTTTCCTTATGTGAGACATCATTCGCTCAGCCTCCACTGGATCAGTCACAGTTTCGCAGCCTCTGTAGCCATATGCCCTTCCTGTGCTCCCCGTGCACAATGACCAGCCAGGTGAACCCACACTCTGCACCACACTAAACAACTAGGGAGACAGCCTCAGCAGGTGTGGCTGCAGAGGAACACTCAGCACAGAGGCACAGGGCCAGGACAACCCACACACTACAACAACACCACACTCATGGCAAGAAAACTAAGTCCAAGCACAAAATAAATCCACACATTGATAATGAACAACCATTCAACTGGACACACAGCCTGCCAAGTCACACAGACATACCCCACACTGACAGAGAGCCACACACATAGACCACATGCCAGCTGCAACCTAAAGTGAGGTGCACACAAATGGAAGGCCAAGGAGCTAGTTTTCAAAAGGAGGGAGAGTGATCAATCGATCAATGGGGCACATTTACCACTAAGGGAAGTGGAAGGTGCAGTATTTATTTATTTATTTCTAATATTTATAAAGCGCTGCATATACCCGTGGGCGTCAAGGCGCTAAAAACCAGTATCGACTAAGGAAATGTGAGGGGGTAAATTGAATGGATCAGATGAGACGGAATGGAAGAAGAAATTACTGAGAGAACAACCAGGTTTTCAAGAGTTTGCGGAACTGAAGCAATGTAACACTCTGTCTGATATTGAGAGGCAAGGTGTTCCAAAGTCTGGGGGCTGCCACCAAAAAGCGTCGGTCACCCCAGGTAACTGTTTTGGTGCGAGGGACAACCAGTTGGCTGAGAGTGGCTGATCGCAGAGCTCTTGCGGGTTTGTAGGATTGTAGTTGGTCTCTGAGAAAATGTGGTCCTTGATTATGGGTTGATTTAAATACTATGCAGAGTGCTTTGAAATGAATTCTTTTCTGTACAGTCAGCCAATGAAGATCTTTTATGTTTTTGGAGATGGGTTCAAACTTTGTTTTGCCGGTGAGAAGGCGAGCTGCTGCGTTTTGTATTGTTTGAAGTTTTGCAATTATTCTGATTTGAGCATTGAGGAATAAACCATTACAGTAATCCAGGGATGAGAGGACAAGGGCAGAAACCAATGTCTTGATGGCAGAGTCAGGGAGAAAAGGGCGTATTTTGCGGATCATTTTCAACTTCAGGTGCGTTGTAGATACTGTTTTGTTGGCATGGTTCATGAAATTTAATCCTTCATCAAAGGTGACACCAAGATTCCTGACCTTCGAAGTCGGCGTAGGAGGAGTACCGAAGGTCTCTGGCCACCAACCGGTGGACCAGGCTGGGGAGAGTGGACCAAAAATGAGTACCTCGGATTTTTCCGAATTCAGCTTTAAGCAGTTTGTCGCCATCCAATCTCCTATGTCTAGGAGCCCTTTCTTAAATCTTTCAGCTACTTGCTCTCCGTCGCCTTTAATCGCCAACACTAGTTGGGTGTCGTCGGCGTACGAGGTAAGGCTCATCCCATGTGCTTTGATGGTCTTAGCAAGGTCCGACACATAGATGTTAAAAAGTGTCGGACTAAGGGATGAGCCTTGCGGAACTCCGCAGGGAGCAGAGAGTTGAGCTGATTGAAAGGGTCCCAAAATGACAGCCTGCGTTCTTTTGGCAAGGAAGGAAGCTATTAGGTTTTTGGCAATGTGGCAGATGCCAAGACCTTGGACACGGTCGACCAAGGTGTTGTGGTCGACCGTGTCGAAAGCCGCTGATAAATCTAGCAGAACCAATATGGCAGTGCCACCCTGGTCCCTGATGACCCTAATATCATCAGCGGCTTTAATCAAGGCTGTCTCGGTCCCGTGATGTTTTCGGAACCCAAACTGCGTGTTGTCAAGAAGCTGATGTTCTTCAATAAACTCGGAAATCTGGGTATTCATGATTTTTTCAATCATCTTTGCCATGAAGGGTAGACTGGCAATTGGTCGATAGTTTTTTAACTCACTTTTATCCAGTGAGGGTTTTTTTAGCAAAGGTTTTAGTAAAGTGTTTTTGAGAGGATCCGGATAATTGCCTGACAGCAGTATTAAATTGCAAACCTGTGTGAGTGCCGGTATGATGACATCCATGACTGGTCTGAGTACAGATAAAGGGCAAGGGTCCAGGGGGGAACCTGATTTGATGGTCGATAATGTGTTTTTTATTTGGTCCGAGGTAACTGGTTGGAAGCAAGGAAAAGTATTAGCTAGGGGGGGGGTGGTAGATGAGATTGAACCCGGAGGTGATTTGGAGGAAAATGCTTGGTAGATGTCATCTACTTTAGTGTAGAAAAAAGAGGCAAGAGAGTCACACAAAAATTGTGACGGGGGGGGGTAAGGTCTGGGGAATTGCCTGATAATGCTTTGGTGATTAAAAATAGTTGTTTGCTGGAGTTCTTGGCTTTCTCAATTTGATCACTGTAGTATTCTTTTTTTGCTTCTGCTATCATGTTTTTGTATAGTGCTAAGGATTCCTTATAGACAGATTTACTACTGGTATCATAATCTTTTCTCCAAGTTCTTTCCTTGGTACGGTTGATCTGTTTTTGTGTCCTTAGTTTATCATTATACCAAGGTGCGGTGGGTTTGGCTCTATTATTAGAGTATTCCTTGGAAGGGGCTGATTGGTATGTAGCCTGGCCAATCCAGTCGTATAATTGCTCGAGTGCTAAATTGGGGTCTGAAGCGAACGCAGGGTGAGTTTGTTCTAGTATGACCTTCAAATCTTCTAAATTTATATTTTTCCAATCTTTAAAAGATTGTTTAGGTATAGGTTGGGGCTTGTTATTGCAGTGATTATTGGTAGCTATCTTAGCAAAAATTGCAAAATGGTCTGTCCAAGGCATGGGCAAAATATTGGTGATTTGCAATCCTTCTAGATTGGAAAAGATAGGGTCTAAAATGTGACCTGCTTGATGGGTGGAGGATGTGACAAGTTGTTTCAGCCCCAAATTACCTAGATCAGCGATAAGGGCAGCAGAATCGGCTAGGTGACCTAGATCTAAGTGGAAGTTCAGGTCACCTAGGACCGTGAAGCTACTTTCTGTGGCTACAGATTCCATCATAGTATTTATGTTAGACAGGAAGGTAGTTTTTGATCCCGGAGGACGATATATTAGTATACCCTTGAAATTAAACAGAGGGGAGATGTTGATAGCGAATTGCATGGCCTCACAGGATGTGGATGGAATAGATGTCGTTCTAACAGGATATGAATCTCTAGCAATTATGGCCAGCCCACCCCCTCTTTGTTTAGGCCTGTCCTGACAGTAGGCTTTAAATCCCTGTGGAACAGCAATGACCAGGTCTGGCTGTGAAGTATCATCTGTCCATGTTTCGGTGATAAACAGTATATCGAGTGCATAGTCGGTTATCAGATCAGATATTTCCTGCCTATGCTTACCAAGTGAACGTGCATTTATAAGGGCTATGGAGGTGACGGCACCTACATCATGTTTGATTAAAGCACCGTTAGTTTGGGGACGTATTAGAGGGATAGTGTAATGACAATGAGGGCAGATGATAGCCGTGTCCTTATGAAACTCTGAGGGTTGAATTTTTGAACATTTGGCCATATTGAGTGGTCGGAGCGCATGTAAGTCATGGCTGGCATATGTTTTAACATCTCCTGAGAGGTTTTGAACAGGGGTTATGGCCCTGGGCCCGGTCCTGGCACGGACGGGCGCAGACGGGCTTGCCTCTGGCGCGCCTCTGGCGCGCCGCCGGCGCGCCCGCTGCGCCCGCCCGCTGCGCGGACGGGAAGTGCCTTTACTTTTATGCATCGAAAGAACGGGAAGGGAAGGAGTGCTGGATAGACTGGAGCGCAGCCCTTCCCTCCTCAAGATGGCGGGTGAGGTAGGAGAAGTCACGTGACCGCGACCGAAAGGGCAGCGCTGTTGGGGAAGAAAGCTGCAGTCGCGCTTTGCAGCGCGCGATGATTTCTAGAAGTGAGCGCCAAGGTATCAGCTTGTGCCCTCAACAAGTATGGGTCAAAAGTGTAGGGTGCTGGACTGTTCCTTAAAGGAAGGAATGTGTGTGTCTGGCGTGACCGGAGGTGTAGATCTCACACCTTTGGGCATCCATTATGTTGGACGTATTTGCCTCACACACCCTTGCAGGTGTCATGCTTCATCATCGGCATTGCTCCTCGTTGGGGAGGCGGTGCAATCCCCGACGGGCTCACCTCAAAGAGGGGCTCTTTCGCGGAGATCTTTTTGTCCAACTGCCTTTTGGTGAAGTGCGGGTGTGCGGGTGATGTGGTGTGTAGCCAGGGTGGTGATTTAAAATGTAGTAGAGGGTACCGGAAACCACTTTATTCTGGAGGTCCCCCACTGCAATTAAAAACATGAATCTAACTCACTAGGTGCCAGAAGGTAAGGTGTACTGGCCCTAGATTAGATTGAGATTTACAAAGATTTGGTCGACATGTTTCTCGCCTGTGTAAAGTACCCGCGATTCATCAGGACCTACAATGGATGAGAACAAGGTCTACAAACAATCAATAACATGCTAGTGTCATGTGCCTAAAACCCAAATGCGGTTATTATTATTACCTCTGTAGCTTAATCCTATGCCTAATGGTCTGGAATTATTTGCCACAACAAGGCTCGACGGGTTGGTACATCAGGGTGGAACCCATCAGGTGTGGCTCTCTACTCCCGTGTCCTTACTTCTTCACCTACCCATCGCCGCCGAGCTCGGATAGGCCAAGGAGCTAACCACAAAGCATGTGTACATCACATGCAAGAGAAGGAACCTATAACAACAACCTCAGCCCATCAAATTACACATGGCAGGCACAGTGAGTGAAGTCAAACCACAGTCGCCTCAGTGCAACAACTCAGGGAGACAGCAGGGCAACCCATGTATAGGCACAGTGTTGAAAGGAAGGGTATGAAGTTAACCAGTGATCAGCCACACATCTATAACCAACTACATGACAGGAGTATGTCAGCAGTACAACACACATACCCCCTCTCACACCTGCAGCACACAACACCAGTGTCAAACACACAGAAGGGTGCCAATAATGTACAGTCAATACACTGACAAACAATCACACACTCTGGGGGGATCCAGAAACATCACACACACACAGGGAAGCCTGAACCAATGTGTGCACAAAAATAACAGCCAAACACACAACTCAATAAAAACACACACAGAACCACAACAAGACCAGACATGACCTGTGCAGCAAAACTGTGGAAAGGCATTGGGAGCACAGACATAACAGGAGTACACAACCTCATCAGTCAGGAACTATGCACAGACAAGATACTACAACACAGACAAGAAGTGCATCATCACAAAACAATCATGGACACAAACTGGCAGAATTGGGCCTACAATGACACACAGACAGACATACCACACCACCCATCAAGTCAACATGGTGTCATAGTGTAGCCCAGGCCTGCACATGCACATGAATGACAAGAGACAGTTCAAATATGAGAGGCAGAAACACCAAGGACACACCAAGCACAACCACAGGAACTAGTATAGACCTACGTTCATGTGACAGACATGCAAGTAAGGCACAACACACTGGCAACACACATCTGAATGAAACACACCAACAAAACACACACACTGACATGCAAATAGAACACCACGCACAGAGCATCTGTCAACTGCAAGAGACAACATATCCCAAATACTGCACACAGCAACATCAGACACACAACAGATGCACATGACAAGTAATCACACTGCAAACACAGCAGTACACCAAGGGATGCACACCAGGCAAGGACAAGGCAACATACACTCACAGCACTGCATGCACACCAAGCAGTGTGTGCACAACAAACATACCAGTTCCACACAGATATGAGTGACACACCATGAACACCCACATCAACAATCAAAACAGCACACAGACAACACCACACCCAGGAAGTTAAGCAGTCCTTCAGCAAACACAGATACGGCTAACCCAACACCCACAGGTGCACAAGTCTGGGACCCCAAAGTGGATAAAACATGATCAGAGGAAACAAGCTATTGGCAATGTTGAAGTGGCACATAGTGCATGTGTCACAGTAAACCATACCCACACAGAAAACGTTTTATTTAGCAAGGACACTAACAAGGCAGACAACAGGAGTAACTGTTTTTATTCACATATGATACAGATAGGCACCAAAGGTCGACAAGGGCAAGGCCAGTGGCCATGAGTAAGTGCAGATGAGGCACATGAGATCCTTCACAGGCAAGGAGCAAACAGCAGTGAACATCAAGGCCAGTGGCCAGCACAAAATGCAGATGACGTACATGAGATCTTGCACAGGCAAGGGGCAAACAGCAGTGAACATCAAGGCCAGTGGTCAGCACAAAGTGCAGATGACAAACATGAGATCCTGCACAGGCAAGGGGCAAACAGCAGGCAACATGGCCAGTGGCCATTTCAAGGTACAGAGTAGTAACATGACATCCTGCACAGGCAAGGGACAAACAGCAGGGAACAACAAGGGCAGTGGCCAGTCCAAGGTGCAGAGTATGTCCATGAGAAGCTACACAGGTAAGGGGCACACATCAAGGCCAGTGGCCAGTCCAATGTTCAAAGTAGTTACTTGAGATCCTGCAAGGCAAGGGGCAAGCAGCAGGGAACAACTAGGACAGTGGAGAGTAGTAACATGTGATCCTGCACAGGCAAGGTGCAAACAGCAGGGAACAACAAGGCCAGTGGCCAGTTCAAGGTGCAGAGTATGTCCATGCAAAGCTGCACAGGTAAGGGGCACACATCAAGGCCAGTGGCCAGTCCAATGTTCATAGTAGTTACATGAGATCTTTCACAGGCAAGGGGCAAACAGCAGGGAACAACAAGGACAGTGGCCAGTCCAAGGTGCATAGTAGTAACATGAGATCCTGCGCAGGCAAGGGGCAAACACCAGGAAACAACAAAGCCAGTGGCCAGTTCAAGGTGCAGAGTAGTAACATGTGATCCTGCACAGGCAAGGTGCAAACAGCAGGGAACAACAAGGCCAGTGGCCAGTTCAAGGTGCAGAGTATGTCCATGGAAAGCTGCACAAGTAAGGGGCGCTTATCAAGGCCAGTGGCCAGTCCAATGTTCATAGTAGTTACATGAGATCTTGCACAGGAAAGGGGCAAACAGAAGGGAACAACAAGGACAGTGGCCAGTCTAAGGTGCATAGTAGTAACATGAGATCCTGTGCAGGCAAGGGGCAAACAGCAGGAAACAACAAAGCCAGTGGCCAGTTCAAGGTGCAGAGTAGTAACATGAGAATCTGCACAGGGAATGTGTGTGACTGTACCCTGCCATGGTCAGCAACACAGTCAGGGTGGTATCATTGGGCAGTACAGGCACCGCTGAGGGCAAGACAGGTGGGTGAGGGGTCTACCACTCCAACTTGTCTGTTGGTTTGACTGTGAGGTGTCTGTGTGTTGGGGACAGTTGGAGGACTGGACAAGGGAGAGAGAGTCCCAGCTGAGGCAGAGGCATGAGTGGCCTGGGAAACTGGAAGGCTGCTTGGAGCAGGTTTTGCAGTGGCACGTGGAGGTGGAGTCATGCTGCTGTGAGTCACAGTGTGGGTGGGAGATTGTTGAGGGGTGCCTTTCCACTTCTTTGGGATTCGAAATGGCTTCCCTGTCTGGTGATTAATGGAAAGTGGTGGGGACACAAAAGGCACACTCACCCCCAAAGCTGCATCAGGTACAGATGATGGTCCCCCCTCTGGGGACATGCTGGATCCAGTAGGACGCTTGGCCTGGCCTTGTCTATGCCCCTCCATCCCCTGTTTACCAGGTGTACCCCTTACAGTGCCCTCCTTTCCCTGCTTCACAGGGCTTTGGATGGGATTTGAGGTTGTGGGTGAATCTGCCTTGGAGCTCTTCCTATGTGTCCTATTAGCAGGCACCACCTTCTCAGCGGGCAAAGAAACTGACTGCTTGCCTTTGTGAGATGCTTTTGGGACAGGAGAGTCCAGGGCTGGGGATGCCTCTGAGGCATGTGACCCTGAGGCTTGCTTCTTGCCTTTCTGGCCCTTGGTGTCGCCTGAAGGGCTTTTGTCTTTGCGCTCTGGGGTGGCTTTAGTGTTCTGTGGGGATGGTGTCTTTGCCCTGGACCTCTTGGGCTGCTGTTGCTGTGTGCTGTATTTTGCCCTTGAGGTCTGTGGTGTGGGGTCACTATGGTCAGATGTGGCCACCGGCAGGGGGGTGGACAAAGGTACTGGAGCTGGACTCTGAGATCATGCCAGTTGAATGGCTGGCGTCACAGCAGAGGACAAAGACTCGACTGTCCGGTGTAGCCCATCCATGTCTGAATAAATGCCCTCCATGAAAGCAACCACCTGTCATGGTCTACAAAGGCTTTGAGGAGAGATGTCTGGCCCACACACAGCTGGTGCAAAAAGGTCCATAGACTCAGCACTGATGGCAGCAGGGGGGACAGAGGCAGGGACAGAGGTGCCTGGGGTAAAGGACACTCTCTCCTTCTTACTGGTGCGAACACAGACAGCACTAATGGATGGAGGGGGGTGGTTGTGCACTGTACGCTGTGTGGTGGAAGAGGAGGCAGAGTCCCTGTTCCCTGTGCCTGCCAACATAGATACGTCATTGCTGGTGTCCGATGACGTTGAGGTCTGCGTCTCTGGCTGTGATTCCTCAAGCAGACTCCTGCCCCCTCCAAGGCGCTGGTCACATCTGTGTCACTTTGCTCGTGTGCAGCAGTTGTGCTTGAAGCCTCACTATTGGTGTCCGTCCCCTGTCCTTCCCTGCCCACGGGGGAAGCTGCATGATTGTGAGAGATGTAGGGTCAGTTCATTGGTATCAACAGAACAATAATTTGCAAGCAAAGCATCACTAAAGTTTATGATATCTCCATGTTGCACACCACCCTGTGCAAAAACATTGTGCGACTTTTTATCTCGATTTTTGCCTGTCAACAAGCTAACCGGCACAAGTCAGCCATGTGATGACCAGACTCACACAGCACAAAATCCTTCCTGTGTCTGCGTTCAACCAGACACACAAATAGCTCTGAGCACATCTAGGGCCCTGAAGGGGACAAAGATGTAACCCACCACATGTTGCCACTGTCATATCTGGATGGAGCAGAAGGGGACAACACAGATACAGACTACAACATAACAGTCCAAATGGCCATGAGCTTATGCCATCCACCATGTTGTACTGTGGAGCACAACTTCTGTTGCACATTTGTGTCAGTTGTCTAAGCCTCACGATTTTGAGGTCAGGCAATGCACGCGTAGATGAAAGCACATAGATTATGCACACTGCGTGCCCTTACATGGGATTTCCCACACTAACCCAATGCAGACGAGACCTGAAGCCCACAACTCTGAATGCAATGTCAATGTCCATTACTCAAAGAACATGAAAGAAGTACAGGTAGGGCAAATGCATGACAGCTGCACCCAACACAGAGGCCACTTGCAAGACCCTGCATCACACTACCAACATCACATAGCCCAGAGCTGGCACAGGCTGTGAACACATGTAGCCACTCACAGCGAAAGTCACCCTTCCAAGGATACTCACTCCTAGCTTGCTGCTGATGCTCCTTAAAACATTCATCCAGCTCAGGCTGTGTCACACCAAGATGTGGGCCATTAGTGGTGTCATGCTCCGCCGCGCCAACCTGCCCGTCCGAGGGAGCCGCCCCAGCGTCATCTCCGCCACGTTCTTTCTCAGACAGGAGATGTCATCGCACCTCTTGTGAGAGTGGGTGTACCGTCGGTTGGAGACACCCAGAGCCCGCACCTTGCATGCAATGGCCCTCTACACGGCCATACGCTCGTGGGCATTGAGCTGCAGGTATGGGAGACAAGAGGGGGAAACTCAGTGACACAGTGTTATGTACCAACATGTCTCAGCATGATACTAACTCATCCCAAATACACAGATATGTCCAACAGAGACAATACAGCATCTCACACAGTACATTAGCATGGGAAAATCACACGTAAATGCATGCAGGTATGAAGGTGAACACAGTACCTGCCCAACTAATACACATTCAGAATGCCACCACAGATAGCTATGTGTAGGCTGCCAACATCTACTGTCCATTTCTAAGTTGAGCAAGACATACAGCACAAATCAATATATGTTTGGGGTTGACTCACTATGTACAACACTGCACAGCTCTCAATGTCCTATCCCTGTGAATGGCTCACTGAGTCATGGATGTCAAATTGAGAGGCATGATCTTACAGACCCACACCCTCCTCATAAGGGTTTTCGAGTGCAATCTACAGGGCTGCGATGGCTCATTGACGGAGAGTCCCCGCTAAATACACACATGTGACACTCTGTACATACAGTGATGTGTCCTTGCCAGTTTGGGCGGTGACTGTGCAGGACAGGTGGGCTCACACTACATCATGGGGTATCAGAAATGTCACTTGCAGGGACAAATTGAGAGTGGAAACAGTGCCTACACATGCCGGTCAGTACACATGCTGGTGGGAATGAAGGGTGCTGCACACAACAGTACGGCAATCTGCTGTGTCATAGGTGAATGCCCACCAATTGTGTCACCCTTGGGTAATGAAGTCCTGAGCATAGTGCTGAACTGGAGATGATGTACAATTAGGAACCAGACACAATTCCATCATTACCCTTTGTATGAAAACCTCAGATAAGGCCATGGATGGGCCTGTGAAGGACATCAGGGAGCCACACAGACATTCACACAAGCAATCACTGCCCTGACTCCTGCATTACCAACTTGCTGTGTCACTGTATGGCTGACAAGGCAATACATGTACCTCCAATCTTGATGTGATATAGCCTCGGATACTGTGTGAGAATCTCGCACACCAGGACCTCCAGCGAGGAGCTGGTGAAGGTACTGGCATGAATTTTCTCAGTCCGCAACATTACTGTGGCCAGGAGACAGCAGCAGCAGTAGTTGGTGGTGAAGGGTGGCAGGCAGCAGGCCCTGGAGACAGCAGCAGCAGCAGGTGGTGGTAATGGGTCTCAGGCAGCAGTCTATGGAGACAGGAGCAGCAGCAGCAGGTGGTAGTGAGGGGTCTCAGGCAGCAGTCTCTGGAGAAAGAAGCAGTAGCATCAGCAGCAGGTGGTGGTGAGGGGTCTCAGGCAGCAGTCTCTGGAGACAGGAGCAGCAGCAGTTGGTAGTGAGGGGTCTCAGGCAGCACTCTCTGGAGATAGGAGCAGCAGCAGCAGGTGGTGGTGAGGGGTATCAGGCAGAAGTCTCTGGAGATAGGAGCAGCAGCAGGTGGTGGTGACGGGTTCCAGGCAGCAGGCTCTGTGAGCTGTGGAAATGTGGGGCTCCTTCCCACACATAGGTTGCCCCTGGTGTTGTTTCAGTGGTTCTGAGCTGCTGCGATTGGTGTTCCAGGTAAGCCTTTTTCGAATGCATCCAATGACCGGCTCTGTGGTGGTGGAGTACGCCTATCGTGATTTTTAAATCTTGCATTGTGCTATTGCGATTGCGGTTCCCATTGACTGGAAGGGCATGGTCCATGGTGGTGACACTCGGCAGGGCCCAGGCGGGTGCCTCAGCGGTTTGGGTGACGGAGCATGCCAACTGCAATTTGACCATGAGCATATGTCTATCACTACTGCAAGTGTGTTTTGGGCATTGGTAGTGACACACCGCTGGTGCCAGGCCATAGCTACCGCGATTTGGGCGGAGGAGCATGCTAACCGCCATTTGACCATGTGCACATGCCAATCACTACCGCAAGGGTGTCTTGGGCATTTTCGGTGACACACTGCTAGTGCCAGGAGGTAACTACCATGATTTGGGTGGCGGAGCATGCCAACCATCATTTGACCATGTATATGTTATGTTATGTTATGTTATGTTATGTTATGTTAATTTCGATTTATATAGGGCCAAATCACCGACAGGTCTCTTAGCGCTTGCTTTGGGAACCCGTCCTGGCTTTCCCTGCGAGATTACCCCTACTGGGCATCCCCAAGGTGAAGACCAGGCATCCCGCCGCGGGGGGGCCGTAGTGGAGATTAAGCAAGCTATTGCCCAGAGCTGCAGAGTGTGAACCCATGATTCGAGTAGGCACCGAGGCGAGAATTATCGAGTCCGTGGACATTTGGGCTCAAGACCCTGCCGCGTCGGGAATTGAACCCTGGTCCCGGGTCTGACCTCTGCATCAGGGATATATGCCTATCACTACCGCAAGTTTGTCTTGGGCATTTGCGGTGACACACCGCAGGGGTCAGGCGGTAGCTACTGCGATTTGGATGCCATACATTGCCATAAATGACCGTGATTTGGGTAGCGGTGCACTTTGACAGCACCTATGGACATGTGTGAAAGGCCAATGTGCAGTTCTCAACAGTGCACAGTGGCCACATGATCATATGGCACATGATTGTGCACAGAATGCCAATGTCACATTTACCCCACTTCTAACTATACATGTCATGCTTGTGTCTATGCTTTGGGCAATGGCAAGTACTCCCTCGCATTTCCCATGTGAAATTGCTGGCCATGTCCTTAGAACAGTGTTGTGATGGACCCTCCAATGGGTCCACATGGCAATGTGTGTAAGTGCTAAGCAACTCACAGTGATAATTGTCCTACTGAACAATGTGCTGAATTGAGTGTCTACTTTTCCTGGATCATGCACTTATCTGTTTTTCTCACACAGACTGTGCTCATTGTGTTGTTGATGTAAGCCTTGTTTGACTTACACTTGAGAGTGTGGCAAGTACTGCAGCTAGGTATGAGACAGTTGTGTTGCTGTTCCACAAATATGCTGTCTGAAATACTCTCAGGGCTGCTCATGCAAGATGTGACCATATCCCTTAGGGCATTCTCATAGTCCGATATTGTTTTGTAGGTACTTGCTGTGTGAAAGGTGAACAATTGTATGACTAAGTGTAGCTGAAGGTGTCCCTACATTTAGGTGTGCTGTAGGCTCTACTGTGATGCTAGTCATTGTTGCTGTTGTGTCAGTCAAAACATAAGATGTCAGACAGATCTCCTGGTGGATTGCATTGACATGTGTCCTCTCTCATCTCACCTAGGAGGAGACCGAATGTGCATTGTCCCTTCAAATTCCATCTGGATTGAAACACCCTTAAAGACCTATGCGCTATGTTGGATCCACACCTTCAGCCTCGCAGGACATATCCGGGTGCTTTCACACATCTAAGGTGATGGCAGCCCTGCATTTTGTTGCTTCTGGATCTTTCCAGTACACGGTGTCCAGTGCAGGTGGGATGTTGCAACCTATGTTCAGCATGGTGCTGTGTGATCTCCTATCTGCTATGATGATCTACAAGGACAGATATATCCATTTCTCCAGGGGGCATGATTTGGCAGGTGTTAAGGGTGATTTTTATGCCCTGATCACATCCCCCATGTTGTTTGTGCCATTGATTGCACACATGTTGGGCTGGTTCCACCACTGGCACATGAGCACATCTATAGGAATCGTAAACATTTCCACTCCATAAATGTGCAAGTGGTGTGCCAGGTGGATATGATTATCTCGCACATGTGTGCCAAATTTCAGGCTCTGCCCATGACTCACACATCATGCATAACAGCTGAGTAGCACAGCTGATGGCTAATCTGTTAACTGAGCGTGCATGGATTGTGGGTGAGTATGCAGAGTCAATTAGCGTGCTGTGTGTATGACATGCCACAGTATCATTACAAGGTTTCTCACACCTAGGTGACACCAGCTGAAGTCCACTACAATGATGCCCATGTGAGGACACGTCGTGTGGTGGAGCACATTTTTGGTCTCCTGAAATCACGATTTTGCTGCCTGGACAAGACCGTAGGTGCACTGATGTACTCGCCTACGAAGGTGTATCAGATTGTAGTTGCATGCTGCATGATCCACAACCTGGCCATTCGCAAAGAGATCCCCCTGCTCCTGGATGCTGATGAGCAGCCAAGCCCCCACCTGAAAACCAACCTGTGTCCAGTGACGAGGATAGTGGGGAGGAGGAAGGTGTCGACCTGAGTCATCGGCTCATCACCCGCTACTTCACTGAAGGTGAGTGACATTGTACAATGGACCCATTTTCTGATGATGTCGCTGTTGTTGGCAAGGCATATGTGAGCTTTATGACTGCAGCCGGTTGTTGACTCAGTGGTGGCTGACAATGTTTCTGGAACAGAGTATTTTGGCACATCTACAGGATGTGTATGTTGGCACTGTTGCTCATTGTGATGTGTGCATGATGGAGTAGCTTTATGTTAAGTGTTCTGTGATGTCTGTGATGCCTACCCCTGACTATTGAATCTTGTTCCATTGAGTTTTCCTAGGTCCCTTCAGCCTCTCCTTGCCTACATACATTCCATGCTCCTGATACATTGTAATCATGGTGAAGACTGTACATCCTGGAATAAACACAAAGCAGAAACAACAACATGTTTGTAAGGAGTAATTAGTTACAATGGTGACATGTGATGGAGGAACATTTACATTGAGGTGATTAGTGAAGCAGTGAGTTGAGAGTTATGGTAAATGAGAGAATCGAATAGTCACCACATTGATGTGGTGACCCAGTCCAACAGACAGATGCCATTCACAAGGCAGTGTGGGTAAGGACAGTCCAAAAAGTCAATGCAGTAGTGAGGGGGGTTGGCTTCATGGCTGGCTCCGTGACAGACGTTTGGCAGGTACTTTGCCACGGATACTCCCACGGAATTCTTGGGATGGCCCCTTTGTCGCTTGGCAGGGGCGGCCTCTGCTGTAGGGCCAGTGGGGTCTGAGGACTTACCCCTCAATGTGGCCATACATCAGAGGGAGGTGGAGTTGTTGGTTGTGGTGTAGGCCTGTCCCTCAGTACCACCCCTAGCTGGCCCTAAGAGGTCAACAATTTGGCCCATGTGAGTGTCCATGGACCTCATCAGCAGGAGGAGCTTGTGTGTATCTTCTTCTGACCGGCCCGTTTGTCCCTGGGTTCGTTCATAGGCCCCAAGGACTTGGTTGACGTTATCCAGGGCTTCGGTCCCAGGGTCTGGTTGTCTGTGACTGACCCTTGCCCTCCCACCTGCCCTGCTGCAACGGACCTGTTGCCTCACCACTGTGGGCCCCACATCCTCTCCCTGCCCTCCTTAGTTGGTGTTGTGGGCTGGTCATCCTCTGGGACAGGGAGGGTGTTGCTGGCAGCACTGGTGGTGGTGGCGGTGGTGGATGCACCGGCCCTAACAGCAGGGGTCTGTGGAAAAGTTGGTTTTGCTGCTGGTGGGGGGGACAATGGCGTCCTGGGACTTGTTGCGCCCTGTCATACCAGATGGGCCGGCTTGAGCTCCTCGTCCCCAGATTCCAGGGAGTCAACATCAGAGAGTCCATGTTCCGGAGGGAGACTGTCTCTGCAGGTTGCTGGTGTTGTCAGTTCTTGGTCACCTGTGGGACAGAGGGGACATGGTCATTGTTGTGCAGCCCGCAAACTTTGGGTTAGATGTATATTATTCACTGTTTGTACACCACACAGTTGACTAATCATCACATTGTTTGTATGCACACTACTGTGCCTCCTGACATGATGTTAAGGTACATGCATTACTTGTCCATGGTGTGGCGTGTTAAAACATACCATGCACCACATGCATATTTTGTGATTACAGGGAAATGTTGCCATCTAGCAACTAGCGCAACCAAGAATTTATGTGAAGCCTCTTTGTTGATTACCGTGTCCAGCAGACGTTACATCTGACCCTAAATTGGCCATTGTCATCTCATGCATACCATTGTTATGTCATGTGCAAATCTAACTGTGTACCACCAACCATGCTTTCTTTGCTTTCATATGGTCTTTGATGCTCTGGCCACATGGCACTTACATGTGTCATTCAGTGCTGTGAATGATTGTGCATAAGCTCATAAAAAACAGGGGGGAGGGGGGTCGTAGGGACAAACAAATATTTAGAGACCTCTCCTGGTTCAGGTCCCCAGCTACAACATATGATATACACAACGGAACACAGGGGGTCTAAACACCACCTCGTGTGGCTTGCTATCCTGAACTCCAATAAAAATTGTGAGTTGGTACCCTAGTCACCCTAGATAGTCTACAAAACAGAGTACAATGTGGTGATGGGTCTGCGTACATGGAATCACGTACATACAGTGCTAGTTTACTAAATCCCAATTGCTCTTATGTGGTTTACCATCAAATGAACTAAGTGATCAGTCCTATCATGTGGTTCACCAGTATCACTTGGTTGGTCCCTTGATCATCGAAACCATTTAACCACAAACTCGATAGTAGAGCGGGATCAAGTCCACAGGCACTTATGAACGACCATATGACAGCCGATCAATGATGGTTATAAAAATAGTGAACACGCAGTGCAACAGAGAATAGTGGTGAATTAAAATAGAGTGAGATGTCCTAGAAAAAAATGTTATTCGGCAAAGGACACAACCCCTAATTAAAACCAGAACAGTGCAAGCGACAGTGAAAACAAATATCTGTTGTGAAAAAAGGCCAACATGTTTCTGCCTAACGGGGCATAAGTCCCCTGGCTTTCATCAGGGCCTCTGCTCTTAATGTGTTGCTACTGCTTTAGAAAGTGGTAAATAAATATTAACCAAAAGTGTAACAAAAATGTTAAAGGTTGGAACCAATACAACATGTAGTACTAATCTTCCGTATCAGCAGACGCATGAACACATCTATAGAGAGATGTAGAAAAATAATTGAAAATACACAAATTAAGTATACTGTATGTAAATGTAACCATCCTACATTCCCATCACAAGTTTATAAGAATTAAAATATTCTCACCCAGCTTGACCGGGGACTGGACCTCACCTCACCTGGACCGTGCTCAGGTTTCCCAAAGCCCCACTCTGAAGGTCAAGGAAAATAACCAGAGAAAACAACGAAAATTGTAGAGCTCGTAGTTATAATGCTCCCAAACTTTCAAGACTCTATCATGGTTAAAAAAATATCTCTGACCAAGTCTAAACTCATCGGTGAAATAGCAGCTCCATCTCAACGCAGCACAAACCCAACAGATGTACAAAGTATTGAGATCTGGGTATATATTAATCTATAGTGATTACGGCCCACAGGCTCTCATCTGTCGGCTCAATCGTGTGTGTCAAGAATGTATCTTAAACAAAGGTCCGACAAGTTTATCTCAAATCATGTCTCATCTTATCAAGTTGAGTGTCCCTAGTGAACACCCTCCCTCTCTTATCTTGTGTATTGCCCAATTTCTGAGCAATGTTGTATGAGATAAATGCCCTTAGTCATGTAGAGATGTACACTACATTTTAACAGAGTGAATTCTTAAATGAGTGATAGAGCCTCGATAAAAGTGATCATATCTCTTAGTTAGGCACACTCACAGATTTCTAGCGAAAATAACGAGCATTACTCTGTCATGTGAAAAACTGTCATGCGAAAGACCCAATCATTCAATTGTAACTATGCAACAGATCTTTCAGTGCTCCATTCACGCTGCCAGATATTACTAGGTCTCGATGGTTGCCATACAAAGATACTCAATCCCTCTCTTAGGGTCCCTCCGTCTTACCTGTCCGTCTGTGCCTCAAAGCTCAAGCCTGAGTCTTTGGGGGAGGCACCGGACCGGCAGGCTGTGGCATTTTTAACGGTGAAGCAACGCCAGGACTACTTCGTAACCCTCCGAGTCACTCACAGAGAGCCGATCCTTGTGTTAGCAGCAAGTCTGATATTACAACGAAGTTTGAGCGTTATTTAAGCTGCAAATTGGCCAATTTTACTAGTGCAACCTTATTAAAGGACCTCATAACTTGTCTTTCTTTCCAACCGAACTTGCGGGATATTGTTAATTCCCACTTCCGGTACTTGAAATACAGAGTGACGTAAAAGCCTTATCACTTGTAGTTCAAAACATGTCTCTGCCTGTTCAATTCCGAAGCAGTCCCTCGGTGAGGTATCTGTAATATATAAGTATGTAATGTTTCAGTGACATCAAAAAGCTTATCGCCCTTGCGAAGCCTCCAGAGTATCGCTCTATTTAAGCTGTTAGGCTAACTATGATGGATCATAGTCAAACCCATCAAGTGATTCACATCAGTCATATAGGTTACGTAAGATATTTGATATCGAGTGAGCCAGAGACACTCACTAATATCTCCAGAGACTCAAAGACACAAATGCCCAATGTATTTACCTTTATATCAATCACATGAATGCACACTACCACATAAATCTGATTCATAATTATTGATAATGATAATGTATGTTATTGTGACTGTGATACGTGTGCATGACACCTACTCTCAATTCCTTTTATGTTGGGAGAGTCCCATAAGCAGTGTGTGTTTTATGAGCCTCAAAGCACATCCAGTATAAACTTTGTGAGTCCCATAGCGCTTGCCGGTGATGTATTCTCTCCGCTATACAATTTATAGAGCCTCTGCGATGTAAACCTGGGTTCTCTCGTATGAAAATTGAACAAGCATAAACCTTCACAGGGAGAACCATGGAATGTCATCGTTGAGTCCCTCCGCATCGGTGCGAAGCTTGTAGATTCATTTTTGCTCCCTTGTGAATAGATATTTAGAGATGTTGCTAATGTGTGATGGTATGAATGGCTTCTCTAAGACAGTCCATTGAAAATCTTCTTCTCTGTGCTGTTTTTCGAGATAATATTTAGTCAAACTAGTCATTGATTTTTTACAACAAAATGAGCTCTTATGGTCCAACATATGCACGCGTACTTTCCGCGTGGTTATACCCACATATCTAATCGAACAAGGGCATGTCAGCAGGTAGATTAAGTTCTCACTATTGCAGTTCGTAAAATGGGTCTATACCCAGGGCCGATCTGTGCCGATGTCGATTTGAGTGGAATGTTTAGTTTGAGGGCAGACAGAGCATGTTCCACAGGGATCGTGTCCTGTTACCGGTGGCAAATCCCATAAGGTACCTACTGCCCATCTGGGTATTTCTTTTGTGCAAGTGTGCACTAAGCGATCCCGAATGTTGCTTGATCTTTTGAAAGCAAAAAGGGGTTGGGCGATTTTGTCGCTACCATGATTCAAGATCCGCCAGTGTTGATGGACAATCTTTTGAATATGGTTACTTCTGGTATTGAACGTGCTTACCAAGGTCAATCTCTCTGAGGGAGCTTTGCATACCGGAGGTTCTAGAAGTGCTTCACGGTTGCTGTTATTCACTCGTTTCCGTGAACGTTTGACCAGTGATCGTGGATAATGTCTCTCAAGTAGTTGTTTCGTGAGTTTCTTAGCATGAGTCTCAAAATCCCCAGTGTTCAAACAATTCCTCCGTACTCTGAGGAATTGCCCATAAGGCAGATTGTCCCGAAGTGCTTTGGGGTGATGACTTTCATACAGAAGTAAATAATTCCTTGCTGTTGGTTTTCTGTAGAGTTCACTTTGCAAACCTGAGAGATCCTGAGAACCTGAAACCTGAGAACCTGAGAAATTGAGAGATCCAGAAAAGTCAGTCTTTCTTTATGAAACTCAACGGTGAAATTAAGATATTCATTCCTACTGTTAAGCCACTGATGAAATGCTGTAACAGATTCCTGGCTTCCTCTCCACACCACTCATACATCATCGATGTATCTTTTCCACCATCTAATTGATGAGTGGAATGGGTTGGTGGACGTTAGCACAAATTGCTGCTCAAATTGGTGAACATAAAGATAAGCGAGGCTAGGAGCAAAAAGGCTGCCCATGCTCGTCCCAGACGTTTGCAAGTAGATCGTATCTTCGTAGCGAAAGAAATTCTCTTTCATGGCTAATCTAGCCAGAGTCATGATGAAAGATACGGGTGTTATTGTATCAAGTGTACTTTCTTCCAAAATGGAAGTGACCACTTCCAGAGTCTCATCCTGGGGGTTGGACGTGTATAGGAACTCTACGTCGAAAGAGACCAGAGGTCTCTTTCCGGATCGAATTCAGGCTGGACTCTCAACACATCCTTCGTGTCCTGAAGGTATGTAGGCATCTTCTGGACAATCGGCCTCAGAAAAAGTCAACAAAAGTGGATAACGGTTCTAAAACCAAACCTATGCCTGAGATTATTGGTCTCCCTAGGGGAGGCCTCTGTGGTTTGTGGACTTTAGGAACGATGTAAAAGTAGGGCATGACCGGATTTTCAGTCGTCAAAAATTGTGCTTCCTTCATGGTTATCCATCCTTCTGCTAGAGCCTCTTCCACTATGCTGTTAATCTGTTTCTTGAGATCCTCAGTGGGATCTTGCTCTAATGGTTTGTATGCCTGTTTGTTGTCCAATTGGCGCAGACACTCAGATCTATAATCACAGGTGTTCAAGATGACCGTTGAACCCCCCTTGTCTGCTGGCTTGATTGTGCACAGACTTTCTTCTACGTGTGAATTGGTGATTCACACTTTGGTTGCTGTTACAGTTACATTTGCTTAGCTGTGAGTGGCAATAGGATCTGTGTGTATCTTTGTGTGATGAGAGGGCTGGTGTTGTCTTATGGCACCATGCTTTTTGAGAGGAATGGCTGGGTGCATGTACTGGCTACTTACCCGTTCTGTTTTTATATTTGTGTTGGATTTGTGACATCTCTGTGTGTGCGTGTTTGAGGCTTCCATCCTGCTCAGGGGTGGGACAAGGGAGCATGCTGGGAGTAGTATTGCAGGCCTCCCACCCACAAACAGAACAACCTGGAAATATGGCTACCTATCAGTTAGGTGAGTGGGAACCATACAATGGTTGAACATGCTTCTGGGTGGGTAGGTAGTGCTCCATCCTGCTCAGGAGTGGGAAAAGGGGGCCTGGTGGGAGTTGTAGTGCAGGCCTCCCATCCCCAAACTGAACAACCTGGGAAGATGGCTAACTACCTGTTAGTTTGATGAGGGGAATTGAATAGCTGCCACATGCTTCTGGGTGGGTGGGGAGTGATCCATCTTGCTCAGCTGTGTAACAAGGGGGCATACTGGGAGTAGTGTTGCAGGCCCCCCACCCCCAAACAGAAAGACCTGGAAAGATGGCTACCTATCTGTGAGATGAGTGGGAATCATACTATGGCTGCCACATGCTTCTAGGTGTGTGGGGTGTGCTCCATGGTGCTCAGCTGGGGAATAAGGGAGCATGCTGGGAGTAATATTGCAGGCCTCCCACCCCCAAACAGAACAACCTGGGAAGATGGCTACGTATCTGTTAGGAGAGTGGGAACCATACAATGGCTGGCACATGCTTCTGGGTGGGGGGTAGTGCTACATCCTGCTCAGGGATGGGACAGGGGACACGTACAACCCTGTATGTGTTGTCTACCTTTGGGGTGATTTAGATGGAGTGGATGTTTCATCTGTGGGACATGTGTTGGATATTGTGGTGCATTTGAATATACTTGTGCCTCTAAGATATAGCTTTGTAGTTGTGCTGAACGGTACACAGCAGTGTGATGATCTACATGTGTTTGTACTTACCAGTCTGCACTTTCCCGGCTATTCCTTTGAGACTCTCTGGGTGCAGTATGGCAAGCACCTTCTCTTCCCATGCAGTGAATGTTCTTGGTGGAAGGGGAGGGCCGCAGCCAGTCCCCTCAGCCAGCTCACGGTTCTTGTTACCCTTCTCTTCTTTCACAACCCTCTTCAAGTCATGCCACTTGGAGCACAGGGTGGTCCCTACTGCATTGACCTTGTCGACTATACTTGCCCAAATTTGTGCTCTTGTGGCTAATGGAGGCTGTTGGACCAGGCTACCAAACACTTGCGGTTCTACTCTGATTATCTCATCTACCATGACTGTCAACTCACTCTCTGTGAATCTGGGCATTTTCTGTTGTGCCATGGTGTTTGATGTTCAGAGGGGTTAGAGGTGCAGGGGTGTAAGTGGTAGGGGTAGGGGTGATATGTATGGTGAGTGATGTGCAGACCGGTTGGAGGCGCAGGTGTGGATGTGGATGTGGTGGCGGTGCTGTGTGTGGTGTGAGTAGTGATGGAGTGTTGATTTGTCTCTCTTTTAAGCTGTAGTGTATGTCCCTTTTCTTCCGGAGTATTCCAAAGGATTCTGGTCAGGGAAGGAGCTGGTTTTATACTTAGCTATGTGGGTTGTGTCAAAATGGGGTATTGCTGTCAGGTGTGTTGTGTGCGTTATCCCGGGATTTGTATTTTTGTAGTTGCTAGGTGGGTGTGCCATTGGAGTGTGTTAGGTGTTTTAGGGGGCAGTGCTAATTTGCTATGTGCACTTTGGGGCCTTGTTGTGGCTTTTTTCTGTTGACCTCCATCTTTGTTACGGAGCGTCTTCAGCGGTGGCTTTGCTACAGCTCTTCCCCCGGCTCTCCCATTCTTCACTGTTTGCGACCGCGGCGGTCGGAGGCAGCAGAAGGTACCGCAGTCATTATCAGGAATATCCTCATTTCCAGTGCGGTCTCTCCGCTGTCCTGGCAGCAGTTTGGTTATTTTTCGCTGCGACGGCTGCGGAAGGATTTTGGCCTTCTCCGCCCGCTACGGGCGGGTTTTCGTGACCTCGTTCCGCCGCGGTCTGATTTTTTGGGCGGTTGATCCTAATTGTATCGCTGATTTTCCGCAGTACCGGCAGGTAGTTGATTTCCACTACCATGGCAGTCAGGGTGGTTTTCCGACCGCCATCCTAATAGACTCCTTAGTGTTCACTGCACAGACCACTCCTCCCTGAGCCACCAGCCTCACCCTAGCCCCGCAGCAATGAAAAATAAAATGATAATAACCTAGTTATTATCATTTGATTTTTCCCTGGTGATGCCCCTCCTTAGTGGAGGTGCTGCCCCTGGGGATTGTAATGTACCACCTCCACCAAGTCAGTGGGGTAGTTGATCAAACTGCCCCCGTGTGCATAGGCACAATGGAAGGGTCCTGCCTGACTTAGGAGGACTATATAAATAAAGAGGGCAGGGACTGGAGAGGCAGTCCTAGAGTGTGCCCAGTAAAGTGAACCTTTGTGTGGCATGATTTCAAAGGCCTGCCCGTGGCACAGGGCTGTATTCACCATGAGAGAGACCCCAACATAGTCCCCGGGGCCAACACTATAGGGATTTCCTCAAGCTACTATGAGGATATACTATGCTAAGTAGGTATGTCACGAATTCAATTCTACAACCTTCTACTTAAGTTTTGTGCAGATCAAGGAAAATGCAGGCTCTCATCACATATACTGATAGTGCGTGCGAGACCACTAGCTCAAATTCACCATACTCACCTGGGCCCATAAAACATTCACACCTTGAACTAGCAGTCCTGCCTGTGATGTTCTAACTAATCACCTATCAGTACTTTGAGTCCTTTTAGGACTTATACCTGTAAACCATGACTTACCAATCCTTGTCACCTTTGCTATAAGTCCTAGGAATCGAATAAGGAGTTAGAATAAACAGGCAGTATTTAAACACATTTACTTTTTCTGTAATAACCGCAGACTCGGGGAAAGTTTTAAAAGCTTTATCTATGCAAGATTTTCTGAGTCAAAAAGAAAAAGCCACAATTCTGTGACCTTAAATTTTACAAGTAAGAATATAATCAATAGGACATAAAGTTTGTAAGAAATCCCAGTAACACCTTTACACGTCAGTACCTGGGAAGAGTGAGAAAGAGAAATAGCACAAGGACATACCACATGGATTATATTTACCTAGAATGGTGCAAAGACCAATCCTGGTCACGGGCTGGGGCAAAAAAGACCAGGGCTCCCAATTAATCAGGTGCCCGCGGACAAGACAGGTGCAGATCAGGATAGGTGACTTCAGCTAAGTGCAACACCAGCACCACACCCCTCTCTCTCAGCAAGCCAATTAATACCCCGGCTGGGTAATCGATAATTTCCCACCAACACCTCAATTCTTCTGACAGAGTGCTCCGCCAGCACCTCTGCTCGCAATCTCCTATAGCATGCGTTGGGTCAGTGACAGGTCAGCTACTCAGACAAGTCGGACAATTTCTCTATCTAAACCTACCTTAGTTATACCATTTCGAGGGCAATGAACCACCCCTAAATGTTGCAAATCTATGGGTTCCCCTTCAGTGATTGGTCAGAAAGACGAGGAGAGGTCATCACACCATACTAAGATGAGGTAATTTCATTATTGGTTTCAGTTGATTCTGGTTACCGCCCATCATTTATTTTCCCATGCACTTTTATTCCACCCAGCAATACTATTCAACAAATTTGATACATTTTATATAGCTTTAGTTCCTCCTGAGGTCAGAAGGGCATTTTCTAATAGGCATTGTGGGTTAGAGGAGTCTTGGCAGTGGTTCAATGCCAATGCTTCAGCTAGAGTGCGCATTTTCCAAGATGGAGTTTTTATCAGTATTCAGGCTCAAGTATAAGCTTTCAGCAAAGTCAAAGAGAAAACATATTAGAATACTAAAATAAATGAATGCACTGTATACCACTTATCTCTACTCTTACCCCATTACTTTAATTTAACTTTTGCATTAATAGTTAAGCAGAATGGACAAACTTAGTTTAAGCAGCAGCATGAGTATTAGCATGTGAGGTTTGAAGCGGCCATTTCTGGTACTAGTGCGCAGAAGCGAGAACTTCCCACAAAAAGCAGAAGTACGTTATACCACGTAGATGTGGCAGACACATGCGCAGTAAAGTTCCTGCGTTTTCGGCAGCCATTTTAAGACACTCTGGTTAATATTAGTAAAAGCACATTGTCAAGCTTCCCCTGGATACTAAAAATGTCTTGTAAGGCAAATATTAGTAAACAAAACATGTTGATTAACCCCTTGCATGCTGCCGCGATTCTGTGCCTGTGCGGCAGAATCGTGAGTGGGCGGGTTCATGACGGCCCCCAGCCGTCATCAGAACACGAGCGTCGTAGTGCATGACGGATGGGGGCCGTCATCAGCATGCAAGGGGTTAATATAGTATACGTTATTTCGAGATGGTTGAATACAAGCTAGTTTCTGTACGTGTGAAACCTTGCTCCTTCACAGAGCTTTATTGAAAATCTCTTAATCTTACATGCAGCGTTTACATTTTATTTTACCACTCCGTCTGAACTACAAGAGAAACATACAAAAACATCGGTGATACACACATTTTCTGAAAGTAGACCTTGCCCTATCTATTCAGGTTACTCCAGGCACTTCATATTTTTGGGAGAATATTTTATTAAAATAAAACTTTTATCGATGAACATATTTGTGTGTCCTCGTCTTTAACACTGTTAAATAAGACTACTAGTATGCGTGTTTAGTGAAATAATGTAGTGCGACATAAAATGTGCTTTCTGAAAAAGATTTAGATTTAAAGACAAAAATCTCGAGTAACAGTGCAAGTAAAGCAAATCAAAGCTAAAATTTAGGATACAATAAATAAAAAAACTCTCATATTTTTTCCCAGTTAATTCATAATAAAAAAGAGGCATTCTGGACAATTAAACGTTACTGGTCACCAGCCACAGAGAGTTCATACACGAATAAAAAATATAATCATGTGTGTCTGTCTTTTTAAAAAAAAAATATATATATATATATATATATATATATATATACAGTCATTACCGAGGAACTCCGTAGTAATGAAATGTGCACGTTTTAATGTGTTCATAACTCTGCATCCAATTATGTAGGATCACGTAAAGTTCATGTTCAGTAATAAGAAACGAGGCATAATGCACTGGGTGCATCGGACTATGCCAGCCAGTTTAACAGTGGGGACAAATATAACATGATGTTTATTCAGCGAGACACAACGGGTTCAGCACAGACTAATTAAAGTCATGAACTTTGCTTCGTATAGGACCACGACAATATGCCTAAAAGAATTGCTTGCAGGGAAGGTACAATCAGCTCCAAAACAGAGCAAATTGTAGAGTTGTATATAAATGAACAATATATTTTATTCGAGGAAGGCACTGCAGATAATTGTGTATTCAACAAAGATGCAGGCAATGTATTTGCAGTGTATCTTTCCAGGGAAAATGTTATCAATCATTTTTTTTATTAACACATGAATTGCAGAATGGCAGCTCTGCTATTAAACTATTTATCTCCTAATTAGTTGTTCCCTACACACAAGATATGCACGACTTAAAAGTACAGGAGTCACCAGATATAAGAAAATGGAAGAATCCTTTGACAAAAAAAGCACCATTATCATTATTATTATAATTATTAACATCTTGTAATGCGCACAGCTACCTCAAGGGAGATTCCCGGTGCAGGACGTTAACAGATGACTGTTCTAACCATATAGACTCAGAATAGCCATGTTTTCAGCATCTTACAGGAGGTGAGTAATGATTGTCAGTTTCTTAAGACACCCTGTAATGAGTTACAAAGCTTGGGACCCGGGTAGGCAAAGGAGTGGCTCTTCATGGGGGTCAATAGAAACGTGGGGACACCAAAAAGGCCTAGGCCTAGTATCTTAGTGATCGAGACGTCTGGTAAGAAAATACCAATTCTTGAATGTACCATGCTCCCAGGCCAAGTTTGGCCTTGAACATATAGCACAATGCTTTGGATTCAATGCGCTTGGCCACCTTAAGCCAATGAAGTTCTTTTAGTGAATGGGACACAGAAACAGTTCTAGGTAAGTGATCAAGCAGTCTAGCAGAGGCATTTTGGACAGTTTCAAGGTGCTGTAAGGATGATTTATCTGCACCTAATTACAGCACATTGCCATAGTCCAGACAAGAAATAACCAATGCCTTGATAACGGTCGTCTGTGCAGCTAGAGGGATGAGCCACAGAATCTTTTCCAGCCACTTAAGGACCGCAAAACAGGAGGCTGTCACCTTGGCTATCTGCGGTTTTATGCAGAGCTTTTCATCCATAAGAAAGCCCAGATTGTTAACCTTAAGTACCAGAAAGGGAGGAGGGGTCCCAAGTAGTTCTGGCCAATGTTTGGCACCCCAAAGGGAGGGGTTGTTACCTAAAACTAGGACCTCGGTCATTTCGCAATTGAGATTAAGTGAGTTCTGATTCAACCAGGGTACAATTTCAGTCATCCCCTGATGAAGTCAACTATGTGGAGATCTAGCCAATTTCTTTCTGAGTAAGTGTGGGCTTGTGGGGAGGGCGGACCGGAATAACAGGCGTGGAGGACGAATATAGTGAGCTATGTTCAATGAGGTTTAATGGTAGGTACAGTACAAGGTCCGTATCAACAACGGGGAATGAGGGAGTCCAGGCGGGAAGTGCAGGGCTGAGGGGGTTCGTAGGTAGGGAAGGCTCCGGGGTTGTAGTCCTCTGCTGGGCTGAGGTCGTCACGGTGAGAGCCGGACACTGGTACTCCTCGGAGGTATACAAGGGAGAGAGAGAAGACAGGGGTTAGTCCAGTTCAGCTCCGGACTGTTGAGTGCTTCCACCAGCACCGGGGAGTGAGGGAGTAGGAAAACGAGCGTGGGGAAGGCGGTAGGGGTAAGAGGGGAAAGGACTTAGCAGGATCAGGAAAGGGAAAAGAGTGCTGGTTGTGGCAGGGTCAGTGCGCGGGTGTATATACAGTGCCAGTGACTTCTATAATCTATTGCTAGTGAGGGGGTGCTCGTGGTCTTTACACACTATATACAGTAATCTACAAAGGTACACGGAGAAAAAGGATAGTGGTCACTCACGTGCCCCGCCGTAACTCTCATCCGAGTTACGGCCGCTCTCCAGCCACCTCCGGAGGTCGCCACCAGTCCTCCGACCACACGTCGTCTTCCTCTTCCTCCTCTCCTCGCTCCGTCTCCGCTCCGCTCTCCGTCAGGGGTTCCACGCCTACCGCTGTCTCCTGCCACGAGTCTGCCGGTGGGAACCTCTCTCCTCCTTTCCAGTCGGCTTTTCTCTGTTCCGGTCTGTTTTCGCTGGCAGTGCTCGGTCGGTATTGTTGGTTTCCGGGTCATCGACCGATGCCTGACTTCCGGTTGCGGGCACTTCCGGTCCGATGGTCGGGGTGAGGGTTGCCGAGTCCTGGGGGCAGAGAGAGAGAGAGGAAGTCCGAGGGGTAAGTGAGGCCGCGTACCGCGTTGTGGGGAGGGACCCTTGTCGGGAATGCCGCCCCGACGGGGTAGGGACGATGGCCTCTCCACATCCCCTTTCCCTAGCTGTCCTACTAGTAGGGTCTGCATGAGGTGGATAACGAGAGAGGTAATCCGCATTGCCCTGTTCTAACCCCTTCCGGTGTAGTGTTTTGAACCGAAAGGGCTGTAGAGAGAGAAACCACCGAAGGACTCGGTCATTGTGGCCCCGATTGCGAGCCATCCATTCAAGGGGGGCGTGATCCGTATACAAGAGGAACTCACGTCGCTCTAAGTAGTACCGTAGACTGTCCACGGCCCATTTAATCGCCAGGGCCTCCTTCTCGACAACGGCGTAGTTCATTTCACGTGGGAAGAGCTTCCGGCTGAGGTACAGCATCGGTTTCTCGACCCCTGCCGGATCTTTCTGTGACAGGACTGCCCCCAAACCCTGATCGGAGGCATCTGTCTGCAGGATGAAGGGTTGTGCATAATCAGGGTTGATCAGGACTGGTTCGGACAGCAGGGACTGTTTGAGTAGGTCGAAGGCTTTTAACATCACGGAAGTGGGATGCATAAGCTTTTCCTCGGTTCTAGTGGTCTTTTTCAGCAGATCGGTCAAGGGGGCTGCGGTTTGGGAGAAGTTGGGGATAAATCTCCTGTAGTATCCCAGTAAACCTAGGAAGGCACAAAGTTACTTCTTGGTGTGGGGGAAGGGTATGGCTTGGATGGCCTTGATCTTGTTGTCTTGGGGACGGATGACCCCTTCCCCCAACAGATACCCCAAGTATTTCACACTTTGGGCCGCCAAAGTGGTCTTGGCGGGGTTGATGGTGAAACCGTGTGTCCCCAGCGAGTGTACCACCGAGTGCAAATGCTGCAGATGTTGTTTCCAACTGTCGCTGTAGATGACTATATCGTCAAGATATGCCCCGGCATACTGGGAATGGGGTCGCAATACCAGGTTCATAGCCCTTTGGAATGTTGCCGGGGCTCCATGGAGCCCGAAGGGCATAACTTTAAATTGGAACAACCCCTCAGGGGTTGAAAACGCAGTTTTTGGCTTGTCTTCGGGCTTTAAGGGGATCTGCCAATAGCCCTTGCACAAGTCCAGGGTACTGATATACTGTGCTTTCCCTATGCGCTCCACCATCTCGTCTACGCGAGGTAAAGGATAGGAATCGAAAGCCGAGATCTTGTTCACCTCTCGGAAATCGATGCAGAAACGGGTGGAACCATCGGGTTTGGGGACTAGAACTATGGGAGAATTCCAGCTGCTGCTGGAGGGTTCTATGATACCCATCTTCAGCATCTGGTTTGTTTCTTCTTTTATCACCGCTCGTCGCGCTTCAGGGATACGATACGGTCTCTGTCTCACGGTTTTTCCTGGGTCTGTGTGGATTGCATGTTCCACTGTGGTTGTGTGACCCGGCAGGGACGAAAACACGGACTGTACAGAGGACAAAACATGTCTGAGGTCCTTTTTGTTGCTGTCAGGGAGATCTGGGTCTAGGCACTTCTCAAAAGGGAGTGAGGAGGTGTTCATCAGGACAGGGCGGGGGCCTTCCCATTTTTTCAGAAGATTGATATGGTAGATCTGTGTGATCCCTCGGGCGGAGTCCGTTTCAACGTCATAGGTGACGGGAGTCACCTGTTTTAGGATGGTGAACGGGCCCTGCCACTGCCCTAACAGCTTGTGATCTGAAGAGGGGAGGAGTAACAACACCAGGTCCCCAGGGTTAAAGGAGCGGGCTTTGGTCCCTTTGTCATATTGTTGTTTCTGAGTGCCTTGGGACGCTACCATGTTCTGTCGTACGATCTCCCTGATGTGTCCTAAGTGGGTTCGAAGGTTGTCGACATACTCAGGGAGGGGACGGGTTCGGTCGGGTTCTGCTTCCCATGCCTCTCGAGCCATATCCAATAGGGTCATGGGGGCTCGTCCATATAACAGTTCATAAGGGGAATACCCGGTGCTGCTTTGTACCTTACAGCGGATGGCGAAAAGGGCTAGGGGAAGCATCTCCTCCCACTTTTTGCTTTCGAGGCCCAGGAGTTTCTTAAGGGTGGACTTCAGGGTGGCGTTATATCGCTCCACCAACCCGTCTGTCTGGGGGTGGTAGGCGGACGTTCTGATCTGCTTGATACCCAGATGGGCGCATACTTGGCGCATGAGGGCAGACACAAAAGGCGTCCCTTGATCGGTTAGGATCTCACGAGGGAACCCTACCCTGCTGAAGATGGAGATGAGGGCTTTCGCTATGTTTTGGGTTGTGGGTTGTTTCAAGGGGACTGCTTCGGGGAACCGGGTGGCATAGTCCACTAACACCAGTGCGTATCTGCACCCGCTCCTAGAGGGTAATAAGGGACCTATCAGGTCCATCCCTATTCTGGAGAAGGGGACATCGATGAGAGGGAGGGGTTGGAGAGGAACCCTGGGGGGACGATACCGACTATTTCTCTGACAAACCGGGCACTCCCTGCAATACCGTTTTATTTGTCCGTGTACCCCCGGCCAATAGAATTTCTCGAGGACGGTTTGTCCGGTTTTTTCGTCACTGAAATGTCCTCCCAGTAGGTGGCTGTGGGCTAGAAACAGTACCTTGTCCCTAAACAACCCAGGGATAACTAGTTGGGGTGGAAACTGCGGTCCCCCTTTTCTATACAGGAGTCCATTCTTTCTGGAAAAGTAAGGACCTACTTTCAGGGGGTCCTCGTTGTCCAGGGCACTGTTCCAGGCTTCGTGTAATACGGGATCTTCTTGCTGGGTTGCGCGAAATTCCCTATCGGTTTCCCACGGATGGTTCTCTACTTGAGCCGGGTACGCACTGGTAAAGTCCCTCTTTTCTCTCTTCTTTTGCTTCTTGGTCTTTCCGGGTTTTGATGATGAGTTCACGGAAGGAAGCACATGAGGAAGAGGGGCTTCTGCCCACCATTTCTTTAGGGAGTCGGTAGTGTCCTGGAGGAGGTGGGGAAGACCACTGTAGTCACTACCCAGAATAGCTTGTTCAGGGAGAGTGGGTATTAATCCAACGGTTAGCATACTTCCTTCATCTGAGGGGTGTTGTACCCGAACTCTGGTTGTCGGATAACTCTTGGTGTCGCCGTGGACACATTTGATAGCGACTGTTCCGGTCACTGCACCGACCGGTTGGGGTAGTTCCTGGAGTCGTATGACGCTCTGTCTACAACCTGTATCAGCCAGTGCCAACATACGGTGACCATCGATCCGTACCGGACAGTGGAAAGGCGGTGGGGTGGCATCAGCATTGAGACAGACGTAGTTTCGGGCCATTCCTATGTCCATAGGCTCTTCCTTTTGAGGACACATACGTGCTATGTGTCCGTACCCACCGCAGTGATAACACTGAGGTCCAGGAGGGTTGGGCCGAGGCATAACCGGGTAGGGGAACAAAGGGACCGGGTCCGTTCTTCTGGCAGCGATCGGCGGTCTTTGGGGTCGGGAATGACTGCCATGTGGAGCACGCGGATGGGGCTCCTCCTTGATTCGCTGTGATTCCTGGGCTCGACTGTAGGCACTGGCTATCTCCACAGCGCTATCAAGAGTCAGGCGGGAGTGTTGTCGTACCCATTTTTGGGTGGTTGGATGTAGGGACGCTAAGTACTGCTCGAGGTATATCTTGGCCATGATGTCCTCCTTGGTAGCTGTGGCCGGTTTTAGCCACCGATTAGCTAGGTAATCGGTGAGCTTGAGAGAGAGAGAGCTCGAGGCGTTTCCTCGGGTCCTTCCTTAGCCTGACGTAGACGCACCCTGTAGTTCTCATCGTCAATCCCCAGACGCTCCAGAATGCATGTTTTGATGTCGTTGTAGGGGGTCTGTCCCTGTATATTGGCCTGTTGGTAGGCCGCCTGGAGCTCACAGTTAACAGGGGACCCAGGTAGTGGCCCCAGCGGTCAACAGGCCAGGCCGCCGCCTGGGCAAGGCGCTCGAAATTAGTAAAAAAATAGTCAGGGTCTTCGCCAGGTACATATTTTTGTAGGACCACTGAGGGCAAGGATGTTACAGGTCTTTGTTGCCCCATGACAGTGGTCAGTTTCTCTAGTGCTTGATCCTGGGAAGCTCCCTGGCCTTTCAGGACATCATGGAGTTGTCCTCTGTCGTCCTCTGCGGTTTTGAGGAAACGTTCCATCTTTTTACCGAGTTCCTCCTGGGTCTCCGCGAGCTTCTTTACTGCGGCCTCCATGCCTCCGGTTGATCCCACTTCTGACACCACCTGTGGGCTTGTGGGCAGGGCGGACCGGAATAACAGGCGTGGAGGACGAATATAGTGAGCAATGTTCAATGAGGTTTAATGGTAGGTACAGTACAAGGTCCGTATCAACAGCGGGGAATGAGGGAGTCCAGGCGGGAAGTGCAGGGCTGAGGGGGTTCGTAGGTAGGGAAGGCTCCGGGGTTGTAGTCCTCTGCTGGGCTGAGGTCGTCACGGTGAGAGCCGGACACTGGTACTCCTCGGAGGTATACAAGGGAGAGAGAGAAGACAGGGGTTAGTCCAGTTCAGCTCCGGACTGTTGAGTGCTTCCACCAGCACCGGGGAGTGAGGGAGTAGGAAAACGAGCGTGGGGAAGGCGGTAGGGGTAAGAGGGGAAAGGACTTAGCAGGATCAGGAAAGGGAAAAGAGTGCTGGTTGTGGCAGGGTCAGTGCGCGGGTGTATATACATGATACATGATCTTGTGTTAGAGGGTGATCTCGATGTACTCTTTTTAACAGAGACGTGGCTTGATACAGCCTCGACTCCAGAAACCTTGGAGGCGGTCCCGGTAGGATATAGCTTGCTTAGAATTGATAGAGAAAAACAGAGGGGAGGAGGATTGGCTATAATTCACAAGAGCGACCTACACTGTACCTTTAGGAAGGCTACACTGCCTAACAGTGAGGGTGGGTTTTTTGCGATAAAAACTAGTCCCAAAAGTAATATCAATGGACTTCTAGTATATAGGCCCCCTGGTAAGTCCTCACAATTTGCCACTCAGCTGACAGAACTAATAACGCAACACGCGCTCCGACATAAGAAATTTCTTATTCTGGGAGACCTCAATTTTCATTTTGAAGACTTCAAATGTAGGGAGGCACAGGCCGTGGTAGAGGCTTTGAAATCATTATCACTAACACTGCAATCTATATCTCCTTCTCATCAACTTGGCCATCTTCTTGACCCTGTTTTTGCCAACTGGGAGGATATTAAAATAATCACTCCGTTGCAAATTACATGGTCCGATCACTTTGTCATCCCCTTTGAGGTGGAAAATGCTCTACAGGAATGCAGTGCGACTAATTCTAATATGCCCAATTCTAGACCCTTGAAACGCAGAGACTGGAAGAACTTTACAGAGGAAAAGTTTAAATCTGCCCTATGTAGAGAACCTCCTCCCTCCAACGACAGTCTGCTTAAGGCATGGAATGGCTATGAAAAATGGATGTCCAGGGCTCTGGACACAGTAGCACCATGGACATTTAAACCCCCTGTCAGAAAGACTCAAACGGCTCCATGGTTCTCTAAAGAACTTAAGGAAGCTAAAGCCAAATGTAAAAACACTGAACGGGGCTGGAGAAAAAATTATGATCCAGAGGACAAGCTAAAATATAAAAAGGAATTAAAAATTTATCATAAACTTATAAGAGCAGCTAAAGGTGTGCATTTCAAAGAACGTATTGAATCCGCAAAAAACCCTACTAAGGAACTTTTTTCAATATATAAAGAGCTCACGGTCCCCACCAGACTTGAGGCTCGAGACACATACTCTAATGAGCTATGTGATGAGATTGCGGACTTTTTTGTGAAAAAAGTAGACTTAATACATGCCACTTTCACAGACAGCCCATATGACTATCATTCAATAGTGAGAAATGCTTCCGCTACCAAGCCCCAGTTAACAAGCTTCTCAGTCCCTAAGAGGTCAGATCTGCTTCCCATTATGAGAGGAATCCATTCTGGATCCCCTCTGGATGTAATCTCCCCTAATCGATGTACGGGAGCTCTTGATGGCATGATTGAGCAGATTGAACAGCTTATCGCTCTCTCTTTTCAGGAGTGCCATGTGCTGGATGCTTGGAAAACCGCACAGGTTATACCCCTGAAAAAGAAAGCGAATATTCATATCTCCCAACTGCAAAACCTCCGTCCTATCTCTCTCCTCCCCTTTTGTGGGAAAGTTGTGGAGAAGGTTGTGAACAAGCAACTTATGAAATTTATTGAAGAGAACTCTTGCCTCCATTCAACTCAGTCAGGGTTCAGAGCAGGATATTCAACCGAATCCGCGGCCCTCTTTTCCACAGAACGCTTGAGACAACTTGTTGATGGAGGGCAGACAGCAGCGTTGGTGTTATTAGACCTTAGTGCAGCATTTGACACCGTGCTGCACTCAACGCTGCTGTCGCGCCTCTCCGACATGGGAATAGAGGGTCCAGCCCTGGAGTGGATAAAATCTTTTTTGGAAAAAAGGAGTTTTCAGGTGCATTGCCCTCCCTATAAATCATCTCCTCGCAAGTTGAGACATGGGGTTCCACCAGGCTCAAGTTTGAGCCCCACGCTGTTCAATATTTATATGGAGCCCTTGGCACATATCGTGGAAGCCTATGGTGTGGATATCGTCACATACGCTGACGATACCCAATTAATAATTCAACTTGCTAACAACCAGCCTGAGGAAGCCATTAACTTTTCCAACTGTATGCGGGCTGTGGCAGGGTGGATGAACAGCAACTGCCTTCGCCTAAATGGCGATAAAACCGAGTTGTTGGTGGTCGGTAAGTCCCCCTCCACCTGGTCGCAGGACTGGTGGCCGACGGAATTAGGGCCAATCCCCCGCTCAGCAGAGGTTGTTAGAAATTTGGGAATCATGATCGATGCAGAGCTTTCCTTTAAGCAACAGATTAGTAAAATCACTGGAAAATGCTTTGGAATATTGAAAACTCTCCGCAAAGTTCTCGACCTGCTCCCCTTTGGTGCGAGGAAGAAACTTATTCATGCCCTAGTCACGCCACATCTGGATTATGGCAACGCCCTTCTCCTGGGCCTGAGTAAAAAAGGCATTCAACAATTACAGTGTGTCCAAAATGCCGCTGCCCGCCTGGTACTTAACATTCCACGCAGGGCATCCGGTAAGACGGCATTGCGTAAACTTCATTGGCTCCCTATTGTGGAGCGCATCAAGTTTAAGGCACTATGTATTGTCCATCGTATTGCCCAGGGAAAAGGCCCAAACTATCTGCAAAGACTCCTCACCATCCATCGCCCCATTCGAAATCTCAGATCTGCCGGAGTGATGTTATTCCAACTTCCCCGTGTTCACAGGACCAGAATGGGAGGTAGTTCCTTCCGTTTCTTGGCTAGCAAACACTGGAATAGCCTCCCCTTGAATCTTCGGATGGAGCCCTCCGAAACAAGATTCAGACAAAATTTAAAAACTTATCTCTTTCCCAAGTAAATAGTAGCCTGGTACATTCTAGGATTTTAGTTTGACCTGGTTTCAGCTTCATCTGGGAGTAGTAGCATTTCAGCGCGGGGACACACCGTCATAGGTGTAACCAGGCGCTTTAAAAATGGTTTTATTATTATTATTATACAGTGCCAGTGACTTCTATACTCTATTGCTAGTGAGGGGGTGCTCGTGGTCTTTACACACTATATACAGTAATCTACAAAGGTACACGGAGAAAAAGGATAGTGGTCACTCACGTGCCCCGCCGTAACTCTCATCCGAGTTACGGCCTCTCTCCAGCCACCTCCGGAGGTCGCCACCAGTCCTCCGACCACACGTCGTCTTCCTCTTCCTCCTCTCCTCGCTCCGTCTCCGCTCCGCTCTCCGTCAGGGGTTCCACGCCTACCGCTGTCTCCTGCCACGAGTCCGCCGGTGGGAACCTCTCTCCTCCTTTCCAGTCGGCTTTTCTCTGTTCCGGTCTGTTTTCGCTGGCAGTGCTTCCGGGGTCGGTATTGTTGGTTTCCGGGTCATCGACCGATGCCTGACTTCCGGTTGCGGGCACTTCCGGTCCGATGGTCGGGGTGAGGGTTGCCGAGTCCTGGGGGCAGAGAGAGAGAGAGGAAGTCCGAGGGGTAAGTGAGGCCGCGTACCGCGTTGTGGGGAGGGACCCTTGTCGGGAATGCCGCCCCGACGGGGTTGGGACGATGGCCTCGCCACAGTAAGGTAGAGAAGATCTTTCCTCCTCTGGACAACCTAATCATGATTAATGCCTCAGACCTTACCTCAGGAACGCATACTGAGATCAACAAGAAACTCGATATATTAGAGAACTTCTCCCCTATCAGTGAGGAGGAGGTATCAAGTCGGCTAATGAGGATAAAATCAGGCTCCCCTCACGACCCCTGCCCTGCCACGATTGCTAAATTAGCCCCCGCCACCATCGCTGCGGGACTTACCCCCCTGTTCAATGTCATGCTGGACAGGGGGGTATTTCCCCTGCGCTGGAAACAAGCCTCCATCTTGCCCCTTCTAAAAAACTCCAACCTAGACGTAACCGACCTGAACAACTTCCGTCCCATCGCCAGACTACCCCTACCTGCCAAAATCATGGAGGGCATACTAAACAAACAGCTTAGCACCTTCCTGGGATCAGGAGAGATGCTGGACGCTTCCCAACACCGATTCAGGGCGGGACATAGCACAGAAACGGCGCTGATTAAATCAGCCGAAGACATTCGAAGGGTGCTGGATGCGGGGGGCAGAGCCGCCCTGATCCTGCTGGATCTATCAGCGGCCTTCAATACGGTCCACCATAAATTATTGGTGGACCGATTGAGGGCCAGCGGGATCCAGGGAAAGGCACTCGACATCTTGGAAGCCTTCCTATCCGGCAGGACTCAGTCGGTGGCCCTGGGGGACTTCGAATCTGAGCCATTTGTGCTTCCCTGCGGAGTCCCACAGGGTTCATCCCTGAGTCCGACTCTTTTTAATGTGTACGTCTCCACCCTGGCGCCAGTGATTAGATCCTTCGGATTTAATCTTACATCCTACGCTGACGACAAGCAGATTGTTGTGTCGCTGCGTCCGGGAGAATTGGACAGCACAGCAGATCGGTTTAGATGTTGCATGCGGGAGGTAAGCAACTGGATGGCAGGAAACTGCCTCAAGCTTAATTCTGCAAAAACAGAAGTGTTGCTGTTTGGGTCAAGAGATAATTTCTGGTCCCCTCGCTGGTGGCCAGAGGAAATGGGGTCTCCCCCCTCTCCGGTGGCAAAGGTAAAAAACTTGGGTGTTTTGATGGACGACTCCCTGTCCTTCAGGCCACATAATAATGCACTGTCCTCGGCAACCCACTATGTGCTTAAAACGATCCGGAAAGTCCTGCCATTTCTGCCGGTGGAACTTAGAAAGACTGTAGTTACCGGACTGGTGATGCCCGGCTGGATTACTGCAATGCCCTGCTACTGAATGCCCAGCAGGGACTTTTAGATAAACTTCAAATCTTGCAGAATGCAGCTGCACGTCTGATTACGGGCACCCCCAAGTTCGCCTCAGTTTCTCAGGACCTTGTAAAGTTGCATGGGCTGCCAGTGCACAAAAGAATTGTGTTTAAGTCACTCTGCGTGATTTTCAAGGCGCTGCATGACCTGGGCCCCCAATGCATGACCCCTCTCTTCCAGTGGTACAAGCCAGTACGAGCTCTTAGATCAGCCGAGCAGGGGCTGGTTGTAGTCCCCAGAGTAAGGAAAGTCCGCTGGGGAGGCAGAAGTTTATCCCTGGGTGCCGCCAAGGCATGGAATGCGCTGCCATCGAGCCTCAGACAGATCCCCGATTTGCTCAAATTTAGGAAGGCCCTCAAAACGTGGCTCTTTACACGCTAACGCCACTGGCCAAGCCTGCTAGCGATCAGTCAGCGCCAGGACACCTTCGGGTAACAGTGCGCTTTAAAAATGTCAAAAATAAATAAATAAATACATATGAGCCAAGGGGCATACATAGATGTTGAACAGCAACAGGCTTAAAATGGACCCCTGCAGAATTCCGGACGTCAAAGTCAATGTTTGGGATTTCAAGTTAGATGAGAACAACTGGAATGTGCATCCTTTAAGAAGGAAGTAAGCTACTAAGGGCTGAGTCTGACAGACCACTTGATTTCAGTCTCTGAACCAGCATACCATGTCAAAGGCTGCACTTAAACCCAATAGTATGAGTGGGGCAGAGCCTCCTTTATCCAAGTATTGTCTGAGGTTTTCTGGCATATCTAGGATGGATTCAGTGATGTGCCCATTTCTAAAGCCCGACTGAGAAGGGTGGCGAAGGTAGTGAACTTCAACAAATGATGAGAGTTGGACATTGACATGTTTTTCCAATTCTTCGGAAAAAAGGAGCCCGATCTAGTTAACTACAGAATGCCAACAAAGGATGAAAGGTCTAGGGGAGACCATTCTCTTAGGTTAGCAGCACCTACACTACCAGATGTCACGTTGTTTGTCATTGATTTAGGACTATCATGAAAATCACCATTGGGGTTAGTCCCTAGCAGCAACAAGTCTTTATCCAGCTGGGAGTGAATACTTTCCACTTTGTGAATAAAAATAGAGCTAATTCATCACAGTGTTGCCAGGACAGGGAAGGCTTAGATAGGATGTTACTGACATCAGAAAGCTCCATTAACAGCTTACTTAAAAAGGATCTTCTAGCAGTGTTGGGCCACTGGGACTTTAGTAGAATTGTAGGAAACACAGGCTGACTCACAAGAAGCATGGTAAGCTTTGAGTGACTTTCTGTATCCGGATTTAGTATCTGCAGTGTATGACTTCTGCCATTGTCTTTTCAATGCCTTACATTGTTTCCTTTTGGATCCAAGTGACTCCGAAAATCAAGGGGCAGGAGGGTAGGTACGGGCCGCCACTTTAGTAGACACAAGAAGCGTGGTCTTAATTGCCTCTTCCAACCAGTGATGGATCATAGAATGATCCAAATCAGGATTTTGTAGGAGGGTGGACATAGTGCTGAGTAGATGCTTATTCAGAGCTATGGAGTTTAACTTAGATTAGTTCCTCATTTTACATTTCAGGGAGGGCCGTGAGGTGGGGCTGGGGGAGGAGGTCATCCAGATCTTAAATGGAACCGCAAAGTGTTCTGACCAGTATACTTGAAGTGGAGGGTCCACCAATAAGTTCCTAATATTAGAAAACAATATTTGTTCCCTCTATCTATATATTACATCATTGGGCTAATTACACCATAAGGCTAATGTACACAAATTGTACCTCTCCCACTCTAATAAAATCTACATTAGAAATCCTTCATTAATACCTTTGTAAAATGTCTGTAACATAGACTCCACCCCTGCCTTGAATAATAGATCAGGACCTCTCCTACTTCTCATCCTGTTGTTCCTGTCTTGATTAGACAGCTCTTGCCTTTCTTTACTACGATTTTAGAATGGTAAGTTGCTGTTTTAAATTTTTATACAATTCCCATGCTGAGCTGCGTTTTTGATTAAATTATTCAGTGATGCATTAATTTGGTTTTTTTTTTAGAACCCTGCCTGCCTCTGCAACTATGGTCTAGCCACAGTAGGGGGTAAGTTTGGATTTGGGGGAGCTAATAGTTCTGCTACTGCTTCAACAGCCCCAACCACAAATTGTCAGAGATCTTCACTAACTCTTTATATTCCTCCTCTGAATACACTGTGGTCCCAGCTTCCTGGTGTTCATTTGAGGTGAGTCAGCTTAAGTGTGAAGCTGAGCATTCCTTTGACCTGTACAGGGTGGTCAAAATGCATTCTTCTTTTGGGCTCTGAAGGTGTTATTTCAGGCAGAGAGAATATCTATTCAAGCAAACTGCCATTGCCTTAGTCCACTTTTTCTGGTTTTAAGATGGCGCGGTCTCAGAAGGCTTTGGTGGGTGATGTTGTGTTATTATGACAGTAACAGTGAGTGCAGGAATTGTTCTCCGTTTCCAGTTTCTAGAGATTGAAGCGTTTTCCACAATGGAGCACCAGGAAAAAAAATACAAGAAAACTCACCACTGTGAGGAGTATGCTTTGTTTCTACAATATGAAACTGAGCAGAGACAAAGATATCTTGGACTGTCCTCAAAGAGGTAATGTAGACCATGATTAATCAAACTGCCCAGCAGGCATTTGATTGTCCACTTCTCAAAAAACAGACACAAAAAGATGGGGCCATGAATCAAGTGTCTGCTGACCTGGTGAAAAGTCTGGAGAAAAGGGGCTGATTTGAGTAGGATTTGATTTCTGAATGTCTGAAGATGATGATTTCCACCTGTCTCCATGTGGACTTAATCTATGTGTCTTTACAATACAGATTTCACTGTGTTTGTGTTCCTGAAGCATATGGTGGAACATGACAGCACATATGTCTACCACTTCTCCACATTTAGATGTATCTTTCTAATTTTTCAGTCTTATGTTATTATGACTTGAGGTGTACTCTGAATAGACACACTTACCCCGTGGGTGTTTGTTGGTCCCTAGTAAAATAGTACTACAGGTACCCAAGGGCTGTAAATGAAGTGCCGGTAGTGGTTCTGCAGCATTTTTTGCACCAACCCCTTAAGTAGCCCTTTAAAACATCTCAGGTCTGCCATTGCAACCTGTGGGAGGTTTTATACTGCTATTCGATCTGGCAAGTAAATCTTCTGCCAGGGATAAACCATTCCTTTTAACAAATATACGTCACCACTAGGGTAGGCCCTAAACAGCCCAAAGGACAGGGCACTTGTATTAAGAAGGAAGGGCATGTCTCTTCACGTTTTACATGTCCTGGTAGCTAAATATACCGAATTCATTTTTCACTACTGTAAGGCATACCCCTCCCTCAGAATAACAGAAGTGTCATGTTTGATCGCAAAAGCATTGTGATGTGGGCCTGCAGCTTTTGTCCTGGGTCACACACCTGTAAATAATTGGCCTCCGTGTATTCCTCACAGACAGTGAGACAAAGGGGGGAGGGAGGGGGGTGTTGACAGGATGAGCCATCCTGCCAGAATGGGTGGCGCTGCCCCAATTCCATTTCAATGGGCTGCACTAGCACATTCACCAAGAACTTGACACCAGTCATTTGTCACAATATACCTCTAGGAGCTTGTGCAGAGAAAGAATGGAAAATGCCATAACCAGATTGGGGAGACCCTAGAAGTTTCTCCCTTTTAAAAAAGTTGACACCAGGTGTAGATATTAGAAATTCAAGCCAACTCTTCAGTTTACTCCTGGGCCTGCGGAGGTCCCCAAGAAGGACTGCCTCTATTTCAGAAGACTGCCCTGCTGCTTTAGACCTTCTTTGTACTTTAGATGTCTGCCCTGCTGCTCGAAGCCTGTCTTGCTGCTTGATCTCAGAACCACAAGAGTGACTCCAAGGGCAAGTTGGCTAGCCTTCTGTTCTGAGCTAGAGGGACAGAAGGAGCTCCAACAAACTGGGACATGAACCTGGACCCTGTCTGAAGTCAGTCCTGCCCTACAAGTTGTTCCCCACTAATTCTGAACCCTTGGAAGTGGTGCTAAAGCTGCCTAAGAATCTAAAGACTGAAACGTGGAGCTTAGAATACTTTTCACCCAAAAGTTGCCTGAGAACCAACAGGGGACCTTACTTGGTTTCTTGAATAGAACAAATAAAGGCTAAGATGGTATTGCATTAAGCGTGGTAATTAACAGGTAGCAATTTCAACTCTTTAAAAATACAATACATAAATATGTATTTCTTTTTATTGCTTTATTTTGTTTGTTTTAGACCTCATTGAAACTCTGTGTTCCCCTAGTGACAAAAATAAGTAGAGAGATCTACATTCAGTATAAAAATCTGGGTTAGTATGAGTTTACAATAAAGATACATATTTTTAATGCCACGGGCAACTTAACAATTAGGGGACCGCTGATAGAGCGCACAGGTCACCCGACTATGAATTTACCATACTCACCTGGGCCCATAATCAATAACTTATAATTTAATCAGGTAACCTTTGCTCTACTACCAGTTATTTTCCCTACTAGGTCCTATACCATTGACTTACCAATCCTTGTCACTGGTACCTGTAAACTTATTGGATCAGGGTGTTAGCATGATAGGAAAATACTTTGCACTCATATAATAACCACAGACTCGGGAAGTTTTAAACTCTTTATCTAAGTTTCTTAATTGATCATGATCCACAAATTAAACACAATTAGACTCTCAATAACGAAGTACAAATAATCAATAAGGTCCACCTTACTTAGAGTTAGTGTATGTCCTGGTGTTCATGGAATACACAATGTGTGTTAAAATACCCCTCACACACCAAGAGGGCCCTTGGTGTCATGCTTCATCATTGGGGTCTTCCCATCCCTCCTGCGGGACGGGGCAGTGCTGCAACAAGCGACTACTCCGGAGCACCTTTTTATTGTGGGTACTATGTGAGTGAGTTGGAGTGAGTGTCAGTGGGGTCAGGAGTGAAAATAATTAAGTGATGTTAAAAAAATACCTGGCCTAGTGGTAGAAAAAACTATTTAATAGACACTGGCTGGTATTGTTAAAAAAGTGATGCAGGGAGATAAAGCAAGTTACTGGGCTTACTCTCCTGTGCGCGTCAACATGTTTCGGGGCACCATGCCCCTTCGTCAGGACCGGGGAAAGATCCCCCTGTCACTCACTGATGTTTTACCACAAAAAAGTTAATTGTAGTGCAAGTAGATAATGTTTCTCTTTAACAATGTGTATAGATATACTTTATAAATATACGTTTGCCTAGCCGTATCAGTAGTTCTGATGTAGTCAGCCTGAAAGGATAAGAGCACATAGTTATTAATGCACGGATCCCATTGCGCTAGACTAGAAGTCACCTGTAAGGGAAAAGAACAAAAACACACATATAGACTATGGTCCATGGTATTTTAGATGAATCTTGAAAAAGCCCTGTTATTGGGCAGTGAAGTGCTAAATGACAAACATGTAAACACACATACATTGTAACACAAAAAACGCTGGCTTGAAAAAACATGTATTATGTCATAGATACATACTTTGGAGGTTAGGAGTCTGTGCCCCATGTGCCAGGGCTGTACGAAGTGTAATTCGAGGGTCCAACTATAAAATGAAAAAGAGAATGGGAACGAAGGAAAAAGGGATGTTTGCTTGTTCCTTATTGTGCAAAATAGGCTAAATGGTATTGTTCTGCTTCTGATTATGAAGTAAACTCTTAGTAGGTCCATTTGGCTATGCTGTACTTACTCAACCCCCCTTATTTGCACAATAAGGAACAAGCAAACATCCCTTTTTCCTTTTCCCACAGCAGGGACGGGAAGACCCCAAGGATGAAGCATGACACCAAGGGCCCTTTTGGTGTGTGAGGGGTATTTTAACACACATTGTGTATTCCATGAAAACCAGGACATACACTAACTCTACGTAAGGTGGACCTTGTTGATTATTTGTACTTTCAGGAGAGGAGGATTCGCCCACCTGGGTGCCACCAAGCACCACCTCTTCACTCCCCCCTTTTGATTTTTGTGTTCTCTCAATAATGAAGATCAGATTTAAAATGTAACTATTCAGAAAATGTAATAAACTAATTTCAATCATTTAGCAATAAGTAAGGTAAAGAAAAGGAACATAAAATACGATTTAAAACGTTTAAGTATTTAACAAAAGGGAGGGCAAAAAGGGAACCTGTCAAACTTTTAGCAATAGGAAGGGTAAAGAGAAGGAACATAATATGCAAGCACTATTATCAAATATGTAACATTTAGGGTGGGGAAAGAGAAGGAAACAAACTGTGACAAACCCACACGAATTTATATTTACCTAGGAATGGTGAGAAGAACTAACCCTGGCCACAGGTCAGTTTAAAGGACAGAAACCCGAAGTTGCAGTCGCCAGTAGGCTTGCAGGTGCAGATTCAGAGTCAGGACGGGTAATACCAGATTTGGATCAGGACAGGACCACCAAAGGTTAAGACCACCACCCACAGTTCATTTGCAACGCCTGCACTACTCCCTCTCTGCAGCTAACAGTCAGAACCCAGATTGGGTTATCGATTTCACCAACAAAGTGCTTCGACAGCACCTCAGCTTCCCAGACCCCGATTGGGTCAGCAAATCTTCTGACAGAGTGCTCCGCAGCACCTCTGCTCTCGCTCACCTATTGAGTGTGTTGGGTCAGTGACAGGTCAGCTATTCGGACAAGTCGGACAATTTCTCTAGCTAAACCTAGGCTAGTTACACTATTTTCCAGGTCAGTGTACCACCCCCCAATGTTGCAAGTGTAAGGATCCCCAATTTTGATTGGACAGAGAATGAGGAGAGGCCATCACACCACACCAAATTTTGAAACCTCAGTGTTGAATATTAATTTTATGTTCTCGCCCATCAATTTATTTTCACATGACATCTTTATTCCACCCAACAATGGATGTTCTATTGGCAAGTACATTGTTATAACATTGTACATTTTTAAGTTCAATAGTTCATGTTCTCAGGAGAATCTTCTAGTCAGTCCGCTCCTTGGCTGCAGTCCAAAGGTCACTGTTCCAGAGTCTTGAGAATTTTGCGCAGTTGCAGTTTCAACAAAGATTGAGTACAGCGTTACACATTAGGCCAGTTTTCTGTGAGCAACATGAAATGGAAAAGAAACACAGAATAAATGAATACACTGTATACCATGTATCTCTACTCTATACCCATTATTTTATATTTAACTATAGCATTAGGATTAAGCAGAACAAACAGCTTGGCAAAAGCAGCAGTGCAAGCTTCTTGCATGTGAAGACATAGAGCAGCCACATTAATACTAGTGCGCAGAAGCGAAAAGACTCCCTCCAAAGCATAGAGTACGTCATGTCACGTGAGTATGACAGACGCATGCACAATAGAAACCCTCGCATAGCAGCAGCCATCTTAGATGCAAGCGTATTATGGTTAGTAAAACACGTAAGCAAGCTTCTCTCGGACACCCAGTGTTTATGTAAAATGCGATTTTAGTAAGACAAACATGTTGATTAGTGCTTTTAACGTTATTCGAGGTTCATAAATACCAGCAAGTCGCTTCATGTGTGAATCCTTGCTCCATCAATCCCCTCTTTGATGATATTTTTATATCATCACCAATTATTGAAACAGATGCCAACTTTTCACAATTCACCCAACTCAATCTCTTCAAACTATCTATTTTGCTTTTTTTCATTATTATTATGAAAATGTTTCATTTTCTTATATATTTTCCCTTTCATTTCTTCTAATTCTAGTTCATCAATATTTCTCTTTACTCCTCGCTTATTTACGGATTATTTCTTTTTATGCTTCTGACATTTGCAACATAATATTATTCCTAAAACTAATAAGCCTATTCCCACCATTGGCATCAGTATTCTACCTACAAAACGTTTCCCTACGTTAGAAAGCCAACTACCTATAGAGGAGAGACCATCAGTAAGTCTCTTTCATGCACTATTAACCTTCAGTGGTTTAAGCTCTTTTTTCAAATTAGTAATATTTCTCACATACTTCTTAATTTCAACACTTTTGTCAGGTATGTAAGTGCAACAATGTTGCGCTTTCAACATCCTACAGACTCCGCCCTCAATTGCCAATAATGTATCAAGAGCAAGTCGATTTTGTAAAACAATTGATCTGATCGCAACCAATTCGGTATTGACCATCAAGAATCCTCCAGCAGTGTCAGTTGATAACCAATCCACTACTATTGACAATTTGCAGATTCTGTGTGTATTTAGAGCCACTCCCACTGTAGGTATCAATGCACTAAATATGTCACATACTATTTCTCCAAAACTAGCTCTTTTACTACGTACTAATCCATTAGTCTCTTCATTGTTTCCAGTGATTTTATCCACATGATATATCTTAGGGAAAACTATTCCGAAATAACAAAGCCCATATCAGTGACCTGGCAATTTATAATAAGCCTTGTTTCCACATATATAATAAATTCCAGGAAACACAGGTTCAGTTCCATCTTTGAAGCCCCAACCCCCAATTATCTTATAATTGTGTTCACATTCACTGGAACCAATGAATATATTCTTATAATAACTAGTTCTTTCCCTATGGAGACAGAGTTTCCCTTTCTTTTCAAAATCCAGCAACATAGCAGCATGAGTCTTGCCATTGGGGGTAGACCCTATATTTTCAGCACATTTAGGAATTTTATGATACTTGTCATTTGCTTTTCTTTGGAAACTCTCTCTTCTTTTCTCTACCATATTCAAAAATATTTTCTCTTTTTCTTGTAATGAGCATGTTAAATTATTCTTGTGTGCTTCAGCTATATCTATTGTAACTATTGTTAGAAAATATTCACCCATGTAACGTGTTACATCACTAGTAGTATGTACAGGATTCAGGTTACTATGTATAGGAAGTTCAGAAAATATCACATCTGAATTAGAATAATAATACTGTAAAGGTCATTTCTTATAGAATAAACTAGCTAAAACACTACATGAGATTCCATATGTTAGTGGTAAATGGTGATAGGTAACACCTTCATCTACTGAAGTAGGCAGTATCATACAAACATAGCAACCTTCTATTTCCATAGCTTCTACATAGTGTACTAACAGGTTTGCAAATACGTTTAAGTGAGTTCTGTTTTTAAATCTAGTATAATGCAGTCTATCCTCATCTGATGCTTCTAAGTCTACCTTTTGTGGTCTAATACTAAGTGCTTCCTCCTTTGTATCTATTCTTGGAGGTGTATCTTTTGTCTGTAATTCATCTGTACCTACTAGTGGTTGCTTATTAGTATCATTCTTCATCTCTCTACTCATTATGTAAGAGATAGCTATTGTCAGTCCTATCCAAACTATGAATACTATTGCTATACTACATACACATACTCTACAGCATGTTTTTAAACAATTTCTTTTCGGTCTTCCATTAACAGTACGATCAGCCATTTCTGACTAAGGAGAATCAACCCCTCTTTGTAACTATTACACAGCCTTTTTACCCTGTGAGAATTTCAGGTTGGTCTCACTTCTTCGTCAGTTTGATCAGCAATCAATTCTTCATCACTTTCATCACTTATTTCCAAGTTTTCAAAATCTTCCAACACGATGTAGGTCCATTCAAGACCTTTGTATTTATTATTCAGTCTTTTACATCGTGGACTTCTTATTTTTGGTTGATTTACAGGTTGGACAGCTTGACTTGATATCTAATTTACCTGTTCAGGTTCTCCATTAATTGTCTTTAAATGTAGTTTCAGTCAATGCTGCCGTCTGTGACCCTCTCTATCTGACTAGGTCCAGGTCTTATTACCGTTTCTTCTGCCTAGTTACTAATTTGGCCTTGTTAAGGTATTTGCTGAATTTGATTTTGACTTTGTTTTTTATTTCATCTTCTTCTTCCTGAACACCTTTTTCTACACCTATATGGTCCTGCTCGGGCTCTTCGAACTCTTGATTTTCTTCCGCCTGAGCTTTCGCCCTAATACCTTATGTCCCTCCTCAGACTCTGGAGTTCTTGGTGGAGTGTCGATTATCCGAGTATTTTGATCTATCCTCCTCAGAATCACTTTTAACTCGTATTTCTATGATCTGAGTACCTTCTTCTAAACCTGTCTCATCTTCATCATCACTCTGTCTATCTTGGTAAGTTTGACTTCTGGTTCTTACATATTCTGCAGGTATATCGATTATTGGAATCCAATCATCTTGACTGGTGCTCGGTTGTTCCTCTTCAGCTACTTCAGGATCGATATCTTGAGACCCCTCAGCTGCACAACCTTCAGCTTCAATTTCATCAGGTTCAGTCACTCTTTTTGTGTGACTAACTTGAATCCAATGTGGAACTCCTGCACATTTTACAGCTGTGGTGGTAACTAAAATCACTTGACGTGGTTTTCCCCACCTCGGTGCAAGACAAGATTTTCGAGAATGTTTCTTTAGCACTACCATCACCTGGTTCAGATCATGTACTGGAGTGGCTTGTCTGGCGACAGCGTCTTCCCCAACCTGCTGAGAGATAGAACACACTTGGTCAGCCAGTTCTTTGCAGTACTCCAGTACTAAATCATCAGATATACTTATCAGCTTATGGCCTGGCACCCATGCTTGCCTCATTGCTCTTCCAATTAGTATTTCATGGGGACCCAAGCCTGTGTTCCGGTCTGGAATACTTCTAAGTCCCATCAGAACAAGTGGTAAAGCATCTGGCCACTCCAATCGGGTAGACTCATACATCTTTCCAAGTCTTGACTTGATTGTGCCATTCAACTGTTCTACCACTCCAGAAGCCTCTGGGCGATATGCACAGTGCAGTGTTTGCTTAATTTTGAATGCTTCACAGATTAGGCCAATTATTTCATTATTAAAATGGCAGCCTCGGTCTGATTTAATTGTTACTGGAAAACCAAAATGTGGTATAAGCTCTCTAAGTAGAAGTTTGGCTACAGTGATGCTATAATTTCTGCATGTGGGGTAAGCTTCCACCCATTTTGAAAACAGGCAGACAATGACAAGAATGTATTTTAGTCCTTGACAAGGAGGTAACTGGATGAAATCAATATGCAATCGTATAAAGGGACCCTCTGCCCTCCCAATCTTTCCTGGTCGCATTACTGTTTTCTTTCCTGGGTTCATTTGCTGACAAACCAGGCATCTCTGGCAAAGCGCTTCTGCTATGTTCCTGAATTTCGTATTGAATCATGACTGTCTGAACAGACGTATCATAGCATCTCTTCTCAAATTAGAATCTCCGTGAACCATCCTAGCCATAGGAGCAAACATACAGTCTGGTAACACTGGCCTTCCATCAAGATATACTACACCATCCTCAACTCTTCTCTGACAACCTATTTTCCTCCATTCTTCCTTTTCCTTTGGTTCCGCTCAAATTTGCAAGTATCTCACTTCCTCCCACGTATTAACACCTTCTAGCAACATAAGTTGGCAGCTGTTTCCGGCCACCTCAACTTTCTTATTAACAGCCTTTTTATATTTCACACAATGTTGAGCTAACTGGTCAGCATATCGGTTAACAGCTGTCACTTTGTCATTACCAGATTTGTGAGCAGCACACTTGACCACAGCCCCTTCTTTTGGTAATTGAATTGCTTCAAGTAAATCTTTTACATATCGACAATTTTTTATTGGAGTACCTGAAGATGTCAGAAACTCTCTTTGCATCCATAGTTGGCCATAGTCTTGCACAACCCCGTAACCATACTGGCTGTCAGTGTATATGGTTACCTTCCAATTTTTCCCAAATTTGTAAGCTTTTGCTAATGCAACCAATTTGGCTATTTGTGCAGACTTGACTCCAGGCAAATAGGATGCTTCAATTGGGCCTCCTAATGTACAAACAGCGTAAGCAGCACTTAGACCTCCTTCTTCATGCCTCATACATGAGCCATCTACAAATAGCTCATATTCTGAATCAATTAATGGCTCTTCTCTTATGTCTGAACGTGGTTTTGTGCTATATTCAGTCAAGTCAATACAGTCATGTTCAATCTCTCCCTTTACTTCTACAAAATGTGAATCAGGTAGCAGTGTTGCTGGGTTCAAAATATTGCACCTAGCAATGGTTACATTTCCTGCACCTACCAGGATTCTCTCATACTTAGTCTGCCGACTAGGAGTGAGATACTGGGTCTTAGCCCTGGTTAACAAAATTACAACTGCATGTGGAACATACACGGTCACATGATGTGCCATAATAATGGACTGACTCTGTTCCAGACTCATGCAAGTTGCAGCCACTGCTTTCAGACATCCAGGCAAGGCTGATGCCACTGGGTCTAATGTGGACAAAAAATATGCCACAGGATGTCTCATCAAACCATGAATTTGAGTTAGAACTGAAAGTGCACAATTATCTTGTGTATCACAGAAAAGTGCAAAGTCCTTTGAATAGTCAGGCATCCCTAATGCTGGAGCTGTACACAGGCATTCTCGCACTTTTATAAAAGCAGTCATGCTTTCGTCATCCCACTCTACTGGGTCTTTTGCTCTTTTCTTTGTCATTTGTATCAATGGTTTTGCTAGGACTGCAAATCCCACAATCCATTGCCTGCAGTAACCTACTACTCCAAGGAACATTCTGATTTCTTTCTGAGTTTGGGGTAAATTCATGTTTCTGATTATCCTGATTCTTTCTGAGGTAACTCTTCTGACACCTCTTTCTATCTGGTGCCCCAGATATTTTACTGACACTGTGCAGAATTGTAATTTCTCTGGTGACACTTTAGGTCCTCCTTCACCTAAATAATTCAGTAATGGCAAAGGTATCAACAACACAGTCATTTCATGTTTTAGACGCCACCAAAAGGTCGTCTACCTTCTGGACCAGGACTGACTGTCCAGGCAGTACCAAGGACTCCAGGCACTTTTTCAAAATCTGATTAAAAATCGAGGGACTCTCTGTGTACCCCTGATGGACACCATTCCAAACATAAACATGACTGTCAAATTCAAATGAGAAAAGAAATTTGCTATCTGGGTGTAATGAAATCGAAAAGAATTTGTGAGACAGGTCAATGACGGTAAACCATCCAGCCTCCCATGGTATCTGATACAGAATCACCGCAGGGTTTGGCACGACTGGACAGCATGGAACAACAATCGTATTAATTTTGCTGAGGTCTTGTACGTCCCTGTACTTGCCGCTCGGTTTCTTTATACCAATTATGGGTGAATTACAAGGACTGCTCTTTATTTCCTGTAAAATGCCTGCTTCAACCAAACGTTTTATTTATGTTGCAACACCTGCTTTTATTTCTGAGCTCATTTTGTACTGTCGAGTATTTGGGTAAACTGCACCTTCTTTTACCGTTTCCAGTAAAATCCCATACATTAGGTTTTACAGTCTGTTGTAGTTCCTCTGGTATGTCTTCTATTGTCAATCTTTTATTTTCTGTCTCTTGTTTTGCTAACATCAGTTTATAAACTCCAACTTCGTCTGGGGTTTGTATTTCAACACCGCTTGGGGTACAGAAAATGGTGCAATTCATTTTGCACAACAAGTCACGACCTAACAGGTTTACTGGACTTGAATCACATACAACAAATCTATGCATTTTTCTAAAGTTCCCTATTATAACTTCCATTGGTTCTGTAATTGGGGTACTAATTTGTTTATTAGAAACGCCCACTACTTGGATCGCTTCTCCCGAGAGGGGTAGGTTTGGAACATCTGCTGTTCTCACAGTAGAACGGGTAGCACCAGTATCCAATAGAAAGGTGACATAATTTCCTTCAACCTTTCCTTCAATGTATGGACCTGACTGGTCTACCGGCAAGGAGGTGTCAAGCACGCACTCCTCGTCCACCCCTCTCAGGCACCGTCAGTAAGGTTCTTCAGTGAAAAATGTATCACTCAAAAGAAATTGTGAGTTTGCTGAATCTTTCCTGTCACTTCCCTCCCAGTTTGTGGTATCTACACTCTGTTGTGCTTTGCTCCTGTAATTTGGCATAGGTGAAGGGGTTAACTGGTTTTGTATTACCTGCTGCGGTGTCTTCCGTGGCACCTCATTCTGTGTCTGTGGATTCAAATCATTATTTTGCACACAACCATTTTGCACAGCCTTACACTCGTTCTTCCAGTGCCCGAACTTGCCACACCCATGACACGGGAACTTTCTTCTCGCTTCCTCTCTATTGTATTTTCCCCTTGGCTTTCCTCCATTTCCATCACCCTGATTCTGGTTACTACTTAGTTGGTTTAACTGGAGTTCTTGTTGCTCTGCTAGTTTTACTTGTGCCCACATTACCTTGTCTTTTAACTCTTTTTGTTTATTATCAAGTTCATCTTTGCAATATTTAGCATATTTAAGGGTTTCATCAACAGGTTTAGCTTGCCAGCAAATTTTATGATCTTTAATCCATTGTGAAATTTCTAGCTTTAACCCTGACACAAATCGATAAATAAAATGCGTCATATCCTTCATATCTATGTTATCCAATCCACTGTATTGTTTAAACACTTGCAATAAGCGTTCATAATATGCATGCACAGATTCATCTTTATTCTGAGTGGTTCTATCTATTCTAGTCCAATCTGTTTCTTTTGCGGGCACCTTTCCTTTGAGGTAGAATATTACCTGGTTGTATTTCTTCATAACATCTTCGGAAGGAGCCCCTGTCTTTGGGTCTCTAGGATACTCATCACTAGGCCAGTCAACAGCAATTTTACATTCTGTCCATAAATCTACAGGTACAACAATGTCAAATAATCCATCTAAATCTTTCAAAAGACATTTTGAGACCTTCAAAAATCTCTCGACTTGTCTGTACCATTCTACAGGTTTCTCACGAAGTTTTGGGAAATCATTTGTAAATGACAAAATATCCTGTCGGGACCATGGAACGTGCACATAACCTCCACCTGGTACCTCTCTCATAGGACATAATTTTTCCACCTTTTCTGCTTCTTTTAATACATATTCTGAAGCAATTTGTCTTGATCGAACCTCTTCCTTTTTCTTTGCCCATCTAATTTTCCATTTTTCTAGTACACCCCATTTTTGCAATAATGTAATCAGTTCCCTGATCTGTACCTTTTTACCTGATACATTCATATTTTCTAGATCTTTGTCAGAAAATTCAACTCAATATGTTTTTTTTAAGACTTTAGACTTGCCAATGTCGATTCCCATGCTAGCTGCTGTGTCCATTAATTTTTCATGAAACATTCTCATATTTCTAGTAATGCTTTTACATATAAATAATAATTCATCTTCACTAAATGTATTTAACCTTTCTAATCCCACATTTTCAACCATCATTTCCTCCAATTCAACTCTTGATTTATATATATCCAATGGTTTTGGCTGTAATTTTGGTTTCTCTATTTCTCGGGTCCATCTCTCTATTTCTTCTGTGGTTACTACTGTGGCACTTCTCGTTCCTGAAGATGTCTTCATTTGTACTTCTCTCAAATTTAAAGGAGTGGTTTTTCTAATTGAACTACTCTCTGGTTCTCTTATTGGCAAATCCATTAAGGAAATTACTGACTCACATTCACTTGCCTGATTGTCTACTATTAAAGGTTCCTTTCTTGGCCGTATTACAGGTGTAGTTAAAGCAGGAGGTTTAGGACTAACTGGTTTATCTCCGTACAAGGGAACAACTGGACCAATAGTTACCGGAATTGTCAAAGCTTCGGGATTTCTATTTAATTGGGAAATCTTCTGAATCAACTCACTTCTCTGTTTATTTAATGCTTCTCATTCTCTATCTTGTAATAACTGTTCTATGGAAGTCTCAAGTACCACTTGTGGAATAAGAGGTGGTTTCAGAAACGGTGCATTTGGATTTACAGTGCTCAGTTCCTCATTTTAAGGTGGTGGATTTTCCATTAACAAATCCTCCATATAATCATCATCTGACACATCACTAGTCATTAAATGTTTTGTTTTCTCAGTCCTTTTACTTCCAGTGGGCTCTTCTAAAGTTAATACAGGATATAGTCCTTCCACTATCATGTTCTGTCTCCATTGTTTCATTTGTTTATCTCTAGTTTCTCGTGGAAATTTAGGGTAGAACTTACTGATTCCTTTGTCAATTCTGGGTCTGTCTCACTCAAAAGCCTCAATCTCCCCTTCAGGGCCGGACTGGCTACCGGGCAGTTTGGAATGCTGCTGAGCTGGGGGGTGATTTTGTTCATGGAGACCTGCGTGTGCTAAACAAAATTCAATTTGCATTAATTATTTCAAAGCACACGCAGGTCTCCATGAACGAAATCAGCCCCCATCGCAGTGAAATCAGCCAGCTGCCGGCAGCTTTCTAAACTGCCCGGTAGCCAGTCCGGCCCTGCTCCCATTCTTCTAGTGCCTCATACTGCGTTAGTCTTGGTCTAGGATTTAAATCATTCATTCGTGTCCTTAAATTGAACAAAATTCTGCCATTAAATGTGCCATCTAAGGGAAATGCCAAAATTCCATCATCTTTAGTGTATTCCACCCAATTCTCTAACCATACACAAGTGTGGTAGCCTCTGTCAAAGATAATAAATGATGCAGGCGTATTTGGTGGTGGAACAATAACTCCTTCTCTAGTTTTAATTGGTTTATCTTTTTTAAAGAAATTCTTAACTTTTTTTACGAATGACATTTTTCTGTCACCTCCATACATTTTGTAAGGTCTGCCCCTTAACATCTGTTCTCTAGCAAACCCTAAGTATCTTCTATCAGGACGAGTTTCTAAAATTCCTGGATTTAAATACCACATATATTTGGAAAAAATGTTAAACTTGTACGATAACACTCAAATTGTTTACAAAAATACTTCCAATACCAGCGTGTCTTTTATTTTCTTCAATCAATCAACAATGTGGTTTCAAATATCTTTAACCAATGATTGCACGGCTTTTCTCGTGAGACGAGTTCCCACGCTCCTTTGCTCACCACTCCTTTACAATTACTATCTTAGCTACACGCCCGCTGTCTCAACCAATACCAGCACGGCTCTGAGTGACGTCAATGCAGCTCCGTAACTGACTCCCTCCTTCGCAAGGTAATGCAAAGACTCAATTCTTTTATTTTAAAGTGCAATTCTTTTTTTTTATCACAACGTAAAAACATTCGCCACTGTACCCGAGTGACTAGAAAGGAAAGATATATTTCACTGCGAGTAAATCCCTTCTGCTTACTCTTCATATACTACGAGTAGATCCCTTCCGTTTACCCTTCATACAAGCATTGGAGAACCTGCTACTTCTTTTGACTTATCCCTTACTGGAATATACTAAGACCAAAGTTTCACCAGCGTACCCCTCTGCTATCACTCAAGCTCAGATGAACCTGCTACTCCTTCCGTGTGACCCTTTCTAGGTGATATCACACCAAATGTTTTGCTAGCAAACTCTTTGCTATCATTTATTCATACAGAAAAATCCCTAAATAGGGCTTCCGGTTTTACCTAACCATGCACTAACTTCCTGAGAGTAAGTGACCTCACTGCAATGTGGCTTCCCTTTACCACCTGCTATTCTGCCCCCGGGGGATTCCAGACAAAATGTATAACAAGTACGAACAATTTTGGTTAATACATTAAATCAATACAGCATCAACAAAATCAATAAAAATTTCAATAATATTTCAAATAATATCACATTTGATTGATCAATAATTAACCAAGTAACTAGCTACCTATTTTAACTAAACCCTAACCTTACCTCTGCTACCAAAAGAATATACTGATAGAGCGCGCAGGTCACCCGACTATGAATTTACCATACTCACCTGGGCCCATAATCAATAACTTATAATTTAATCAGGTAACCTTCTCTCTACTACCAGTTATTTTCCCTACTAGGTCCTATACCATTGACTTACCAATCCTTGTCACTGGTACCTGTAAACTTATTGGATCGGGGTGTTAGCATAATAGGAAAATACTTTGCACTCATATAATAACCACAGACTTGGGACGTTTTAAGCTCCTTATCTAAGTTTCTTAAATGTTCATGATCCACAAATTAAACACAATTAGACTCTCAATAATGAAGATCAGAATTAAAATGTAAGTATGCAGAAAATGTAATAAACTAATTTCAATCATTTAGCAATAAGGAAAGTAAAGAAAAGGAACATAAAATACGATTTAAAACATTTAGGGCCAGATGTATCAAAGGGTTTTGCCCATTCTGTGTCTATGGGGAAATGTGTTGATACCTATGGCCCTTAAGTATTTAACAAAAGGGAGGGGAAAAAGGGAACATGTCAAACTTTTAGCAATAGGAAGGGTAAAGAGAAGGAACATAATATGCAAGCACTATTATCAAATATGTAACATTTAGGGTGGGGAAAGAGAAGGAAACAAACTATGACAAACCCACACAAATTTATATTTACCTTGGAATGGTGTGAAGAACTAACCCTGGCCACAGGTCAGTTTAAAGGACAGAACCCCGAAGTTGCAGTCGCCAGTAGGCTTGCAGGTGCAGATTCAGAGTCAGGACGGGTAATACCAGATTTGGATCAGGACAGGACCACCAAAGGTTAAGACCAGCACCCGCAGTTCAGTTGCAATGCCTGCGCTACTCCCTCTCTGCAGCTAACAGTCAGAACCCCGATTGGGTTATCGATTTCACCAACAAAGTGCTTCGCCAGCACCTCAGCTTCCTGGACCCCGATTTGGTCAGCGAATCTTCTGACAGAGTGCTCCGCAGCACCTCTGCTCTCGATCACCTATTGAGTGCGTTGCGTCAGTGACAGGTCAGCTATTTGGACAAGTCGGACAATTTCTCTGGCTATACCTACGCTAGTTATGCTATTTTCCAGGTCAGTGTACCACCCCCCAATGTTGCAAGTGTAAGGATCCCCAATGTTGATTGGACAGAGAATGAGGAGAGGTCATCACACCACACCAAATTTTGATACCTCAGTGTTGAATATTAATTTTATGTTCCCGCCAATCAATTTATTTTCACATGACATCTTTATTCCACCCAACAATGGATGTTCTATTGGCAAATACATTGTTATAACATTGTACATTTTTGAGTTCAATCGTTCATGTTCTCAGGAGCATCGTCTAGTCAGTCTGCTCCTTGGCTCCAGTCCAAAGGTCACTGTTGCAGAGACTTGAGACTTTCGTGCAGTCGCAGTTTCAACAAAGATGGAGTACAGCGTTACACATTAGGCCAGTTTTCCATGAGCAACATGAAATGGAAAAGAAACAGTTTTAGAACACAGAATAAATGAATACACTGTACACCATGTATCTATACTCTATACCCATTATTTTATATTTAACTACAGCATTAGGAATAAGCAGAACGAACAGCTTGGCAAAAGCAGCAGTGCAAGCTTCTTGCATGTGAAGACATAGAGCAGCCATATTAATACTAGTGCGCAGAAGCGAAAAGATTTCCTCCAAAGCATAGAGTACGTCATGTCACGTGAGTATGACAGACGCATGCGCAATAGAAACCCTCGCGAAGCAGCAGCCATCTTAGATGCAAGCGTATAATGGTTAGTAAAACACATAAGCAAGCTTCTCTCGGACACCCAGTGTTTATGTAAAATGCGATTTTAGTAAGACAAACATGTTGATTAGTGCTTTTAACGTTATTCGAAGTTCATGCATACAATCAAGTCCCTTCATGTGCGAATCCTTGCTCCATCACCGAGATGCGATAGAATGAATTTCCTCATTTTGCAAGCACAACATATTTAACTGTAAAGTGTAATATTTTATTCAAAATAACACATGTAAAACAAATGCAACTTTTGTAGTAGGTAATCATAATTAAGCATTGTAAGCATTAATGAAGTAGCATATTATCCTGAATTAAGTTGCTAAACTCTTATGTCATATTAATGATGATTTTACACGTTAGGGATAACATTTCTGTTTTGCAGTATACTATTGTCTTGCAAAATATGCTTTTCTCTTCCACTGCAGGTGCTGTAACTTTCCAGAAGCCTTCTATTAGCTAGTGAATAGGCATTTGTTATGTATTAGACAACTGATAGTGAAGTTCACACTGGGTGAAAGAAGATAGCTGTAAATGTGACTAGTGGGAAGAACTGTCTGAACGACAAGATGTGGATGATGTATTGTTTCATGGATGGTATTCTGTGAACTATTGTAAATATGTGAAAAGCTAGGGAGTTCACCTGCTCCCAGGGTTTGCTGAGAACAAATTGGGCACTGGGTATATGGAATGCATCAATTGCGGTAATTATGTTTTAGCAGATTTATATTACTGTGTGTTCCTAGAGCAGGTTTAGGATTCTTTTATGGAAGAGACCCCTCTTAACTCTTCTCTTTCTTGCCCAGAGATGTCTACTGATTTATAACAGAGTATACTTTCCAGCTTTGTATATTCTCTATTGCTAAGCTTGAAGATTTCATACCTAAAAGTTATTTTTGTACCTCAACGATTGGCTACTGGTGTACCTCTATAATTCCTTAGTATTTGGTACAAAGGTGCCCAGGACGTAGGTACACCAAGGGTCTCCCCCATGAGCTGTAACATGAATTTTGTCACCTCTGAGAGACCTTTCAAACTGTGACTACATGCCTGCCATTGCAGCCTGTGTAGGCTGCTGCTAGCACCACTTATAACAGATATAGGTTGTCTCACATCTTAGGTCACACCTTTAAACTCTATATCACACCCTAAGACAGGCCTTTCAATTCTGAAGGCAGGGTGCTGTCTTATAAGTGTGTGGGTGCTCCTGCATGAACAGGACACCCCTACAAACCCCATTGGTGGAGGTGCAAAAAGTACTTACCAAGTCAAATTTACGGAGGAAGCATAGTGACTAGGATCCTGACTAGCAGGATCTCAGTCAGACTAGTCAAAAAAATATACTGAAACTAGCAAAAATTGGGGGTAACCATGAAAGCAGATCCTACTTTTCCACACCTATGAATTTCCATTCTCTTATCAGAACTCATCTGTTGAGTTTTGAACTGAGACCTTTCTTTGCTTATTGCAGTAATTGTCACTCTTATGCCTGAACTCTATTGATCTAGGTTGGGGAATTTCCTTATGGAACAAACAAGCACTGAAATATCATTAAATGGATTGTTTGAATCTGTAATTGTGATGTCAAAAAGTTAATACATAATGAATAAATGACTCTTACTGTTTTGTAAATATTACCTTTTTATTAGGAAATTCTATCCGAAACCTCTGCTTTTAAAATATAATGTTCGATCCACTAAGAATGCTATGAGGATGGTATCCGCCTTGGAAAGCCCCGACGTTTTCTATTATGTGGCATCCTATATTCTAAAATGCATTGCTATTAGAAATCCATCGTATTTTAACAATTTGTATAGGATTGCTGAAAACTAGGGCACTCTGCACTTTTGCATAAATTGCACAAGAAGGAATACTGTTGGTATGTGACACTTTATAGCGTAATTTGCACATATTGTACAATGCTTGCACTTGCTACTTTTTGCAAAGTTTGTACATTAGGAAGATAAGTATAGTAGATACCTTAATGTGGAATTTCTGCACTAGGAAATCTAGGGTATATTAAGCACTTATCACTTTATTGTGTAATTTGTACATTCTCTATAATATCCATTGGACTTTTATGAAATGTATGAATTTGCACAATATTGGACATATATTTGGGTTTTGCACAAATGTATAATATTTACCTTGACCAAATAGTTGTTCTTGTTAAGCATCAATTATCTTGAGAATGTTACTGTGGCTGTTACTGTTTTGTTTTATCTGTGCTTATATGGTTGCTGTCGCAAACCGAATAAAGCCTATTGAACTGAACGGACTCAAGCTGAATTCATTCGTTAATAAAATCCTTTAACTCACACCATCACTCTCTCTCCAGTAATTCTTGTGAGGTCTCAAACTGACTTCACTGTCTTTGATGTTTGACTTAAAATATTGCTTCTTCCCACTTTTCCTTGTCGACGATCAAAGGTCCATGAGGTCCAGTGGCGGAGCTATTTAATGATTACACCCAAAGACTGAGATACAAGAATCCCTGCTGCGGCAAGTGGTAGCAGAGTGACAGTTTATGTTACATGAGAAAAGGAGCTAGAAATTAAATACCTAATCCAGTTTAGAATTGCTCATGGACTGCACTTTAAGACTAAAGAGTTTGCAGTTTCAAAGGTGTTGCAGTGGTGGAGGTGTGAGTATCAATAGAGTTTTGTGATGCATATGAGCTTGCATTATTATTTATTTATTCATGTGTCTTATGCTTTGGTAACGGTTATGGTCTAGCTGTGCATATGTGTTTGAAGCTGAGCACCTGAAGTTGTTAGCAGACATGGTGTAGTCCAAAATCTTGGGAGGGATAGATAGGAGTTTGTAGTATTACTTATCAGCTAAAGGTTTTGGTGTCGGATGGCTACCGCAAATCACGCCCGCATGAAGCCACATGTGACCACTGCCCCCGCCCTACTGTAATGATTGACAGCTGACTTGCGAGGCGAGAGCAACGCACAGGAGTGGCTCGCTGTTGGAGCTCCGTGGGGGTCAGCTCCGTGCTGTGCTTCGTACTGTGCTCCGTAGAGGAGGTTTGGGGAGGCTCTCTTGGGCTTGCTGGTCCCGGGCTGGGCTGCGTGGAGGAGCAGGAAATTTGTGGCCGCAGCAGCTGCTGCGGCTGCTGCATGCATCTCTTCTACCTGCAGCCTCGACCTCCTACATAGTGGGATTGAAGGAGGAAGGCAGGGCTTCTCAGGCAACGGAGGCTGCTGGAGATTTCACAAGTCCTGGGCTGCCAAAAAATGAAAGAGACAACATGTAAGCAGGGGAAATTGCAAAAAGAACTGAAAGCCCATCTGAATTCCCTGGCTTGATATGGCAGCACCGATAGAGGATAAAAACTGATAACGTAATTAATAGAACCAATGAGAGCCAGCTGGAAGCCAGCAGGAAGCGTTAGCTCCCAGCATTTGATGTTGAACTTCAACAGTTAACAGTTTTCTTCTCTCAGTGGGGCACTGCAGCTTTTAGTCTCCCAGGCAAATAGTTTGGAGAACGAATGGTGAGCCAGCAATCAACAGTGAAAGTCAAATTAGCTAGCCGAAAGGACTGGGGGTAGCCTGCATAATTATCATATTTAAAGGGGGGTTTAGGGTCGCAGAAGCAACAAAAAGAAGCAGAGACAGCAGCTTCCCCTCCCAAGGTACAGGCTTGTGGCAAGTTAAGTGAATTTTGAGCTCACTAATTGGAATCTGCATACCCGGCTTACAGGTCCTAGGAGAAAAGGGAAGATGGGAAAACATCTTAAACAGACAAATGGGATTGCTAAAGTTGACCCTGCAGCAGGTCTTAAAGCCAAAACACTCTTAGATCAGGCAAAGGCGGCGTCAACAGCGGCCAGAGTAAGGAACACGTTAACTCGGCAAGGCATGAACTCTAGCTTTGAGAGCTCTGAAGTAGTCCCTGACAGGCGAGGATGATCCTACTGCTCCGAAACAAATAGGTGGTTACACTGTTGGTGATAAGGAGTCGCCAATTGTGACAAATAAAGGCAAGGTAAAAAGCCCTAAAGATTTTCCTTTATTTTATAAAAAAACATTGCAGTCAGCCTCAGCCAAGACTATGGTAGATCTGCTGCATTCAAACATGATGCCAGGAGGAGCATCAGAAGAAGTACCTTCCAGCCCCTTGCAGACCTGGATTACTTCTCCCTCAGCCCAGACATCTTCTGCAGTCACCCTAACTTGTCAAAAGACTGGCCAGCTAATGTACTCCCAGTTGAGTTCACCAACATCATCCTCTCAGAGCCTGGCTCTTGATGGGCCTCCTTCTGAAGACATTTTAGAACAGCAGCTGGAGGCCCAGATACAGCCTCAGGCATCGCCTCAGATGCATAGTAAGGGTGGCTGAGAACTGCTAAGTCAGCCAGCTAGCAATCCAAAAGATGATGGAGAATCTCAACAGGACAAGTCCAAGTCTGTGTCTCTAACGGAAGGAGCTTATACACAACAGATCGAAATCAAGACTATGTTGAATCTCATATTGGAGGAGATAAGGGAAATGAAGAAATCTCAAGAGAACAAGATAGCTGCCCTGTACCAGCAACTAGGGAAAATTGATGAAGCGGTGGCTGGCTTCACGGAAATGCAAGAAGCAGAATCCAGGATTGCCTCGCTAGAGGATCAAGTGAACTCTATGCTCCAGAAAGTAAACAAGGCCGCAAAGGAGAAAATAGGAATTGGAGAACCACTCTCGTAGATCGAATCTTCGATTTGTTGGGGTACCTGAGGGAAATGAAGGAGCAAACAATCTTTACTGGGTTGAATCATTTATCAAACAAAAAGTTTTACCCGAATTTTCTGGAGACCTAATGATAACAAGGGCACAACGTGTCCCCTCCCATCCCTTACCCAATCCCAAGTTTCCACGTACTATCTTGGCAAATTTTGAGACTACCGCATTAAAGAAAAAATTCTCAAGAATGCAATTCAGCAGAGACAGTCAATCAATGAGGGGTCTAAATGCCAGATCTTTGCTGACATGCCTGTGGTAGCCGCACGCAGACGTAAAGAGTTTGTGAAACTTGTATATCTCTTTAAAGCCCAATGTGCGCAGGCATCTATTGCTCAGCAATCTAAGCTCAGAGTTTTAGTGAAAGGGAAATTTCATATGTTCTCTAGCACAGAAGAAGCCTAGGATTTATTGAAAGAGAGTGGTCCCAAATCACAGAACTAACTTAAGACAAAATCCTAAACTTACTACCATTTTGGTATTCACAGAAGGCACTTACTCATTATTTCGGTATTCACAGAAGTTAGGAGTCCTAAAGTTAGGAGTCCTAACTTTACTACTCCTAAACTGAGAAAAATCCTAACTTTAAGACTTTCGGTATTCACAGAAGGCATTTAGGAGTCCTAAAGTTAGGAGTCCTAACTTTACTACGCCTAAACTGAGAAAAATCCTAACTTTAAGACTTTCGGTATGCACAGAAGGCATTTAGGAGTCCTAAAGTTAGGACTCCTAACTTTTGTGAATACCGAAATGAGTAAGTGCCTTCTGTGAATACCAAAATGAGTAAGTGCTGTCTGTGAATACCAAAATGGTAGATAGTTTAGGAGTTTGTCTTAAGTTAGTTCTGTGAATCTGGCCCATTGACTCTACAAAATGAATCCGCGGTTAATTTGTTGTTCAGGGTCTTCATTACTTGGCAGTGGGGCTGGTGATCCAGGGTGCAGGTCCATGGCACCCCATTGTGTAGTATGGGGGGGGGGGAAGTGCTTAGTAGAGTTTAATACATTTCACGGGGTGGGGGTGGCATTTGCTGGGTGGGGGTAGGCTATTGGAACGGTATAGCAGTAAAAAGAGCAAACGAGCAGTAACAAATGGAGCAAAGAAAGCAGGAATTTGAGATATTTTTGTTGTAGTATGAATTATTTTAGAAATGATTAGTAAGTACTGTATCATCACGGTTGATGTGAACGGAATGCTAAACAAACAAAAGTATGGAGGGCTTATAAGGTGGTTGGCTTCTTTCGAGCCACAAGTGTTATTTCTTCAAGAAACCCATTTAAAAAAACTATTCACCAAAACTCTTACTTCCTAGAGGATTTTCCCATGATTTATTTGCATCGGCTGGGTTGGCCAAAAGAGGTGTAGCTATTTACTTTTGTAGAATTTTGTCTTGGGAATTTGGTCAAGTCAGGAGAGATACCCGTGGAAGATGGATATGGGCTGAGGTAAAACTAAATGGGAAAGTATTACATTTTGTTAACTACTACGGCCCAGTAGTAGATGATCCCTCAGCACTAGTAAAGTCAGAAAACTACTTAGGGGGACACCAGGGCTGCCCATTTTAGGAGGGGATTTTAATTTTATTCAAGATCTAAGGAAAAACACCTCTATTAAAAACAAGAAGCAATTGCAACCAAAAACTAAAAAAGCCCTAGAAGCAAAAAAACAGGAGTATCATCTGTCGCCAAATTAATCAGACAAAGACTAAATATACATGTTATTTCTGCCAATTTCAAATGGCTTCTCGTATCGACTTTTTTCTCATATCTCGTTTGCTAAACTATATAGATACTGAAATAGGGGCTAACGCATTCTCTGATCATTCCTTTGTAAAATTAGAGCTGGAAATTGAGGAGGGAAGGAGGAAAAGATCCAAGTGGTATATGGATTGTCTCCTCCTCCAAGATCCTCAATGGGTAGCTGATATAAGAGAATTGATTTTGGAGTTTTTAGGATTAATGAAGGAACGGCAAAACTAATTTCAGTTTGGGCGGGGTTTAAGGCAGCTTTGCAGGGGCAAATGATTGCTTTTTCTGCCGCCCAATCAAAAAAACAACGTGCCAAAATCGACACACTTCAGCAGGCTGTGGACAGTGCCTTGAGCCAGAGAAATATTTTGGTACAGGGGGAGGGGGAAATAGGGGGTCAGCTTGAAAAGAGGAAACAGGTACTTAGGGAGTATTTCGTAATTGAAGAGATAAACAGCTCCAAGACTTATCAAAAAAGTGTCTATGAAGACAGTCAAATGGTCGGGAAATAGCTAGCTGGGTTAACTAAGATCATACAGGAAGCAGCTTTAAATTCTGAGATCACATATCCTAAGACCAGTGACACAATAAAGGACAAGGGTAGCATAGCTCAAGTCTTCATGGATGGAGCATTATCAACAGCTCAATGCCACTAAATATGAGGTTAGAGCGGACTTAATGCAGGAATATTTTGAAAGGGTAAATATCCCCAGCCTGTCTGATTTGCACATAGATTGAATCCAACTTGACATATCAATAGCAGAAATGTTAACAGCCTTAAAATCTATTGCTGAGCAAAAGCTTGTGGAAACGATGGTCTGCCAATAGAATTCTCTAAGGAACTAATTCTTTCTTGACAAAGCTGTTTTACTATATTAAGAAAGGGGGGCTGTTTTCCCTCAAGTTTTAAAGAATCTATAATTAGAAGCTTTGTGAAGAAGGGCAAAAACCATAAAGATGTTAATTCTTATAGACCTATTAGTCTTTTAAAGGCAGACTATAAAATTCTAATAAAAGTTTGGGCCCTACGTTTTACTCCCCTGGCCCAGGAGCTGATACATAGAGATCAGTCCGGATTTGTTGCTGGAAGGTCAATGTCCTCAAATACCGGGTTCTTAATTCAGGCTCCCCACTTCTTTAAAAATAATGAAATTCCAATACTCTTCATGATGGTGGACGCTGAAAAGGTGTTTGACCTGGTGAATTGGGACGTACTTTTCTTTGAACTGAGTAAATTTGGTATCCCAGCCTAGGTCATAGAAATGTTAAGGAACATCTATCAGGGTTCCCAGGCGTGGGTGCTGATAAATGCAAATCAAATAGGGACAGTAAATATCAATCGTTGGACCAGACAATGGTGGCCAATGTCCCCTTTACTGTTTAGCTTTTTTATCGAGCGCTTTGCCGCAAGAATTTGTGACAATCTGGAAATTGGAGCTCCAATTCCAGGTATGGCAAAATTAAAGCTGTTCGCAAATGATATTGTTTTATATCTAAGTCCTGAGAGCCTGAATTTGGACCGGGTTTTAGTAGAATTTAGCCAATTTAAATCGATTGGGGGCTACAAACAATTCGAAATAAAACCGAGATCTTAACTTTAAACACCGACTGTGAGTTTCTCCCCTCAAACTTCAAATCCCAAGCTTTGAAAGTCAAATCGATACGCTATCTGGGAATATTTGTCTCTAATCAATATGAGCAGCTATTTTGTTTAAACTATGAAGCAATGTGGAATAAAATTAAAATATTGCTTGGCAATTGGTCAGTTTTACCGATAACTATAATAGGCTGTGTATGAGCCGGATGCTCTGGTGAGATTGTTGACGCAACATGCGATGGTGTGTAGTGAGAGTCTGTTATTTTGTGGCACCAACAGGATTACCCAACACCGCAGTCGATCACGGAGTTCACAGATGATTGTATTTACTGTACTTTGGCTGATGTGCTGGCTCTCACACACTGTGCACGACCTGACTGTCCTATTGTTACCAGATTGTACTATGCTCACGATACAGTAACTGTATGTTCTATGTTTCAACACTAAATAAAACTAAATAAATAAAACAATTAAAAAACTATAATAGGCTGTGTAGCCCTAATAAAAATGTCCATACTTCCCCTACTAGTATTTCTTTTCATTAATGTACCTTCGAAAATTAATTCAACATTTTTTAAAGAGCTATAGTCAATATTTTGGGAATTTGTCCGGAGTAAAAAGGCTTCTAGGGTCAAGTTTTCAACACTGCAGCTAAAAATGAATCAGGGTGGGTTAGCATTGCCAAAAAATCGAATTTATTATGAGGCAGGGATTTTAGATCTTACAGTGCACTTGCTGGAAACAAATGGATTATTGGATAACTTCTTCTTAGTTAAATTGGTACAGGAATCGGGTTCGCAAATGCCGGTGTTTTTAAAGATAGCTAAATTGCCGAAGAGGACTAGATATAAGACGAAACAGGATTATGCCTTTAGATTGAAATCTTTTTTTAAACAAGCCGGCTCCTCAGGATTCCACTATTTAAATGTAGTGGAATGCAAAAGTTTGGGTCTCCAAATCCATTCTAGTCATCTTTAAAAACTGGAAGGATTGTTGCCTAGAAGAGCTGGGACACACGTTCACGACTAATAAAATAATGACTTGGCAAGAGGTCCAAAATAGATACGGCAAAAGTATCTACAGATTGTAAATGTTATAAATAAATATAATCTTACATTAAGTGGCACCCCAACAAAGCTGGTGAGCTTTCAATATCAAGCCAAACTAAGTGGAGTGGGCAATTGGTATTCTCAGCTGAGGAAACTTAATGAATCCCCCTTGGTCGAGAGATTCTTAGAAAGAGTTGTGCGTGAAACTAACAGCATATTGTCTAGCCGGGAGTGGCAGTTGATTTCCCAGCAAGACAGTAAGGCTCTAAGGGCCAGATGTAGGAGCCCTAATACTGGTCGGAAACTGCCGATTTCGGCCGTTTCCGACCGGTATTAGGGTTTTCAGATGTAGGGGGCATAAAATTACAGAATCGGTATATTTACCGATTCGGTAAAATTACCGAATCTGTAAATATACCGATTCTGCAATTACAAATGTAGGTGGCACACTTTACAGTGCCACAGGCCCTTAAGAGTTGGTATTTTACCACACAATCGTATTGTGTGGTAAAATACCGAATTCAGGTGTGCATGCACATCTGTGCATGCACACCTGTGCAATGTGACACACAGACATGCCCTTAGGGCATGTATGTGTGCCACATGGCACATAAGCCTGTACTTGGGGTGCTAGAGGGTGTCAAAGTGACACCCCCTGCACCCTTGCAGGATTCGGTATTTACTGATTCTGTAAATACAGAATCGGTATTTCCCATTGATTCCTATGGGCTTTTACAGATTCGGTAATTCAGATTTTAAAATTACCTACATCTGCCCCCTTCCCATTTACAGACTATTAAATACCGAACCGGTAAAATTCGGTATTTAAGAGTCTGTAAATGGGAATTACCTACATCTAGCCCTAAGAGCTGCCAATTTTAAAAGGATGACCTTTCTGTCTCAGTGGTTGGCATACTATACTCCCAAAACTCTTAGTAAAATATATCCGGATGTGGAGAGTAGATGTTTCTGATGCAAGGCAGAGGGGGAAGGAGATTGGCTTCACATATTCTTCACGTCCAAAACTAGAGTCATTCTGGGTTAAGATCTTCTCGGTTATAAGCCAGGCAATAAAGAAGAGGTTTGACCCAGAGACCGAGGTAGCACTCTTCGGCAATTCTAGACTAAGGGCTGTCCTGACAAAATCAGAGGAGACCTTTATTATGATTAGCTCTCTTGTTGCTCGCTCTTTAAACCTCCAGAATTGGAGTTCTGAAGCTGCACCCTCTTATCTAAAGTGGATACACAAAATGAAACAAACTATGATTTTTGAAGAAGCATATGCCAGAAGGGAAGGTGCTAGAAGAGAATTTACTACTGTTTGGAAGTATTTTGTGAATTTTGAAACTATGGAGAGAACAGAAATGTTATAGATTTTGTACTTCAGCACTTTGATGGTTTAGCACTTTGCACTTTCGGGGTGCTGATTTTGCACACCAGAAAGGCACTATAGCACCTTAGCATTTTTGCAATTATGTCAGTAGAATTTGTGTGATTATCCCTGGGTACTGTAGCACTTTAGTATTTTAAAGAGGAAAATGTGCTTATTTGTAAACAGTTTAAGCGGCACCCAGATCACTGTTGTAATATGCCGCTTTTTTATGTACCAGTATTTGATCCATGTTGGTTCCATAGATATAATGAATATGGTTTTTTGATTGAAAAGTAATAGCTAAATATTCTGTAGGCAACGGTTTCTGCTATGTTTACTTTGCTCTGCTCAATAAAAAATATAAAAAATAAAATAAAAGATTTTCATGTCAGTTCATGAGGTATCATCAACCACACAATTTAGATAGAGACCGTCATTAATTGTTGTATTTGTATTAATTGGCATTGGTGTTAGTAGAACCTGTTGAGCACAAGGAAAACTATATCAATATGGGGAATTTCATTCTGGTCAAGGCTTCATATGTGTGGGAGAGGTGTGGCGCCACGGCCAGGCCGACTGACGCTGGAATCTGGGATCATGGTTCGATCCCCGGCAGCAGATTAGCCCAGCACCATGTGCCTCCGGGAAATAGCTTGCTTAATCTTCCCGATGGCCCCCAGTGCCTGGAGACCCTTACAGGTGATTGTTCGCGCTTTACAAATGTGGATTGTATTATTATGTGTGTGTGCAAAAGTTGGAAGGTTTTACTTCTGAGTATTTCTTGTGTGACTGAAGTAGTTTGGATTCTTAAGTGGCGCAGGCAAGAGTTGTTAGTGTGTTGTGAAGTTTAGGGTACCAGAACATTGTAAAGCAGGGTGAACTGCTGCAGGGAGTGAGAATTGCATCAGAAAGTACCACGTTGGAATAGGCCAATTGGTGGGCATTGTCGTGCTGGGATTGGTTGGTGGGATATCAGATACTATGCTGTGGTAGGTCTGTGGTAGGTCTGGACGAAAAACGTACGCTTGCTGCTCATGCAAATACCATTGCATCTGCTTCCTTTTATAAAATTAAAATCATCAAAAAGATTTTACCTTACTTACCTCGTTGTTCAGGCAGAACATTGATCACTGCCTTTGTAATGTCCTCTTTGGATTATTGCAACGGGTTGTTTATGAACACCCAACAGAAAGTGATCCGTAAGTTGCAATCGGTGCAGAATGCGGCTGCCAGAATGCTCTCAGCCACTCCTAAGTTCATGCCTATCGCCCATGTAATAAAAGTTACTTACTTACTTACTTACTGTGAAAAACAGAATAAAGTTCAAGGCTTTGTGCATTGCTTATAAAGCAACTCGCAACCAAGGACCTCGTTTTCTTTTAAATGCCCTATCATTTCATGTCCCCAATAGACCACTACGGTCTGCTAATGCCTTCCTGATGTCCGTGTCTAGAACCAGAACGGCTTCCTGGGGTGACAGACGTTTCGTGGTGTCTACCGCAAAACTATGGAACTCATTGGACCTGGAGATACGATCCTCCCAATCCTTGATGATTTTTCACAGAAAAATCAAAACATGGTTATTCAATCAATAACTCCCTGCTGCTCGCCTTCTAGAGTCTAGATAGATCTGTTTTCCTTTTTTTGTTTCTGCATCTTGCTGTTGTGTGGTTGTTTTTATTTGCTGATATTCTTCGCCAAAGCGCCGGGATGCTCCATGGAGTAGCCGTGCGCTATAGAAGAATTAAATTAACATAACATAACATAACATAGAGTCTTAGTTTACTGTTACTAGCGCCGAGACGCCCTTGGGCATTTGTGCGCTTTATAAGTTTCATAAATAAATAAATAAATAAATAGGAAGGGAAGGACTGCGTTGGGATTTGAAGTGAATATTGATTGATTTGTGAGTTGAGCACAACCTTTGAAAATATCTGAACTGACTGCCGTTTCCTGTCAAATCACTATAATCATGAAAGGTATCAAAACCCAGAGAGATTTATTGAGAGGTGATGTGCGAGTCCATGTCCATGAGGGTGAGGAGGATCCACCAGAAGGTAAGTCAGGTCATTATATGGGAACAAATGTAGGTGTCCATACATGTTTGTGACTTCATCAATGGCACAAGATCACAGAAAAGGAGGGAGCAGTAAGATTTTCACAAGATGATACATGTGATTTAAAGATTTTGAAAATGTAGGAGAAAAACAATATGAGATGTAGCCTCCTCCTAGACCTGTACAGTATATAGCATTAAATATTTTGTGGTATACTGCTCATACCAAATAGAAAGAAAAATATCAGACTAGAGAAAAGAGAGCAGTGCTTCTGGGGTCAACATTTTTTATGCTATGTTATACTCACGTGCACCACCATATGTGGCTTTATCATCAGGTCCAGAGAACGTGACACCCTCTAGTGGTACAGTGGCTACAGCTCCTGGTGACCTGAATGTAATTCAGATCCGTGGACCCTTTATTGCAGCTGAACCTGCCAAAGTAGCTACTACTGTAGTTGCTCCAGGTGTACAGATTCTACTATGACTGTTCCTGCAGCAGTGCCACAGGTTATATCGACTCAGACATTGCTAATTCCTGTTGCAACTGCATCATTAAAAAATATTCGGAATCCTGTTGTTAGACAGGGTTTATCCCGACATCGCAAAACTCACAAATTGTTGCTTGGACTCCACAAAAAATTATCAGTTTTTAAGAGAAAGGAGAAGAATTGTTTTTACAACTCCAATTACACGGGGGGGGAAGGGACCAATCAATAATGAAATTCTCCCCCCATGGTTTGATTAACTCCGAGAATAAGAAAACAGGAGATATAGAAAGATCATCCACAAATCAAAAAAGGGCGAGAACCTTAGATGTACCAAAATTAAAGGTTGAATTGGAAGAAATTATTAGGGGATGTTTAGACATTTCACATTTGAATCAATGGCATGTAAATTAGTTGATGTCTCTGACTAAGGAAATTACAAGGCATGCATCAATTACGCATGATAAGTTGACAGAACTGGCAGAGATTATGAAATAGATCTCTCTAAGAATATTCCCTTGCAGGAAGCTTTTAGGGCACAGTTACATGATGAGGCAAGTGTTACAATGTGATCTTCAGGAATGAAGTGGCACATTGCCGAACTGGTTAAGTACATTGGGAAGTGGAATGATTTTGACGGATGAGAGAGTAAATGGGCAAAGAAGCAAGGAAAGACAAAGAAATCAGATACTACAGGTGTAAACAGTAAACCACCTCCGTACAATCAGCGGAGGCTTTAACATTCCCAATAAGGGGGATACGAGGTGGAAGGTTTGTTTATGTACCATGGAGATGAGGTCCTCTTGTGACATTTAGGACCAGCTTTCTAAAAGTAAGAGAGTCCTGCCCAGTGGTTTACACAGGTTGACATGTTTGTCAAAATGTCAAAGGTTCTGTGGATGGATTTTAATACCTTTTTAAACATTGTGGCACAAAATGATTTATTGGCTGAGTGCAAGATATTTGTGCAATGGCCACACAAAGATCCTCCAAGAGATGAACTTGCCTGTGCACCCTCACCTATAGTGATGACAAAGTACGATGAGGTGATTTTCTTTTTCAAGGGAAAGGTACCAGCAAGCGACGTTGATTGGTTGAAAATTAACTGAACAACTCAAGAAGTTAAATAATTATGTGCATGCTTATTATGAACAATTGTTAAAAGTGTTCAAACAGCACAGACCACAAGAAAATCCTACAAAGGGAGATATGCAGAGTTTTGTGTAACAGTTCATTCTTGGGTTGTGATCAGAGATCAGTATGCACATACATCAGAATGTGATTTGCTGGCACACTAAACCTTTAGATGAAATCCTTAATTATGCTAAGTCCTATAGTGATGAACATGAGAAGAAGCATAAAAGGCATAAGGTGGATTTGGTGTTCCACGGAGAAGAGGTTGAAGTACTTTGGTGGATCCAAATTCAGGGGTAAATATTGCCACATTGAAGAAGTTGACTTCTTGTCATTATTGTAACAAGCTTGGGCATTGGAAGGGGGAGTGTAGACAGAATCCTAACCGAATAAGTGGTGGTGGGCAAATACAAGGTGTGAATTTACCTCAAATGCAAAGTTTGCAAGTTCAGGTCACAGTTCAATAAATGCAAGCACCAAATCAGTCATAAATCCCTATGATCCAGGTCCCATAAGCTCCAAGGGCCCCACAAAATATGGGTAACCCCAGATTTAATATGAATCAAACACTAAGAGCAAACCCAAATCCTTTCCAAAGTCAGAACCCAACAATTTACAATGCCGAGGCCTGACGAGCATCAAGATTGCGTTCTTGGCATAGTCCTAAAGGTGGACCAGAGTAGTCCGTTTGTAGATGGAGAGGTAAATTGCCATTTCTGATTGACACCAGTGCTACCCACTCCACTGTTAGAACAATGAAAGTCCCTGTCCTTCCCCTCTAGGGAAAGAAAATCCTAGTTGTAGGCATCACAAATCAGGAAATAACTAATCCCATTTCAAAGAAAGTTCATGTAAAAATAGGCTCATTTGAAGAAGGTGACCAGTGTGTTTTGTGTGACTCAAGTCCTGTAAATCTGTTAGGAAGTGATCTTTTGTGCAAATTAAATTTCAATATTTACTGTACAATGGATGGTGTTGATTTTTAAACATATGATGATGATGATGATGCTGAATTCAAAATGGCCAGGCAAGGAACAGCTCTTGGGTTGTACCCTGTAAGAACAGTAGAAGATTTTCCTACTGATCTACGCTGTAATGTAGAACCTGAAGTAAGAGACTTTTCAAACATTTTGACCACTTCACTACACTACTTGTCACAGCCCACACACCCTCACTCACCTTACGGCTTCATCAAAAAGAACTCCACCAAAGAGCCCCTTGCCGGGTGCCCGTCGAGCATTGCAGTGCCGGCCCGACAAGGAGCATGCCCAAATGTGGAAGCATGACACCTCTCCGAGGGCACTTCCTCCATTTACAGGTTATTCCACAAACCTGACCACCACTATCTCTCTTAGGAACTGCACACCCTTATATTTAAATTATTTTTCAGGGAAGACATCAAACTTACCAAAAGTGTAGAATCAGTCTGAATAACAATTAAACCAGATGCAATATTTCCGAGAATGCCACCATACAATTTTATGTCTGAGACAGGCTGCTTCTCTATTGATTTGTTGCTTCAGCACCGAGATACCCCTTTGGGGGTGAGTCGTTGTGCAATACCAAGTATGTATTAACATAAGAGAATAGTGTCTGGAATCTCGCTGGTGATTGCATCAATCTTAAAACAAGGAATTTTGAGAGAAATAGTTGGATGTCCTTTCAGCTCTCTGATTATGGGTTTGCAGAGGCCTAACAGCATGTATAGAATTATGCAGGACTTACAGAATATTACCAGCATAGTCATCCCATGCTGTCCTGTGATACCAAATTCAGCTACAATATTATTTCAGATTCCCTGTGATGCAGAGTGATTTAGTGTTGCGGATGTCTGCCAGGCTTTCTTCTCTATCCCATTTCTTGAGGACAGTTAATTTCTATTTAATTTGTATTTCAAAATAGAGTTTTGGCATGGTGCTGAGTTCCACAAGGGTATACAGAGAGCCCATTAATCGTTAAGCAAATCTTGAAAAAGAATCTTGAGACTTTGGAAATGTCTTGCAAGTCATTTGTTGTACAGTACATTGACAACCTACTTGTGGCATCAAGTGTACATGCAAATTGCAAACAGGATATGATTGCTTTGGTGAATAATTTAGCTAAAAATGAACATAATGTTTCCCCAAGCAATTTGCAATACAGGAAAAAAGAGGACCTGTGTTTAGGACACCTCATTGAGAAGTGAATAAGGAAGGTGGTATAAGAGAGAATCACACCTATTCTGAAAATTACTCCACCTAAATCTTGGAGAGAAGTCAGAATGCTTCTGTGGAATGGGAGGCTACTGTAGACAGTGGATACCCAACTTTTCCCTAATAACCAAGCCTTTTCTGAGATGGATAAACATGGATGTGCCTGATTTCTTCAAGCAATGACTGCTTAAAAGTATTCCTAGAGTTAGGAGAAAGTCTCTGTCATGCCACAGCATTAAGAATGGCTGATTACGGAACAATGTTTATCTTGTTCTTCGATGAGAGGGAGGCCTGCGCTCTCTCGATGCTCATTCAATTACAAGGAGACCTGTGGCATATTTTAAACTACCCTTGACCCTATTGTCACAGCCCAGCACTCATGTGTTGTTAACCCTGAGGGGATTCAGGGTCTGTCACCTGCAAGCATGCCCGTGACCTTCTCTACCACAACGACTAACATAAAAGTACCACAACATTGGTACTTGCTTGATGCCACGGCCCTCTGGGGTCACCACAGTGTCCTCAGTTCCTAGTGGACCACTGAGCGTGACAGCGTGATAATGGTACACTCCTTCGTGGGACCCACCTTAGTCTTCTTGGATTGTCTGGAGTAATCCCTCCTGTCCCGCGTCTGCAATCCTGCTTTTCTCCGCTTTGATGTCCTTCCTGGTTTCATCATCTCCTTTCTCATCTCTGTTCCTCAGCTCACCGGCTTCACTCCTCATTTGCTGCTCACACTGCCACGTCATCTCCTGGTGGTCCCTCATTGGCTCAAGCTCTGCCATGATGTTGATGACACGTCAACGACTGGGCTGTTCTAGTCTTGCTTAGGTAGGGAAAAGGGAGCAACCATCTTGGAATTGTGGTGCTGGATCACACTGCCTAAGAGATAATGTGGAACATTTGAGTGCAGCTTATGCTGTTTGTAAAGTTCAGGAACTAGTGGAAGCCTTCTGGCTTCGAGGTGTTACATCTGCAGAAGTGGCAGAATTGTCACCTTTACCAGAGCATGCTATCCTTCAGAGCAATTCTGAGTGACAGTATCTACTGATAGTATAGCTTTGGTGTGGTCTATGACTTTAGACAGTTGTGGCAAGTAGAGGTTTCATGACTTTTTCCAGATCCCTTATCCGTAACAGAGATTATGTGATGAGACTATAAGAAGCACTGCAATTGCCACAAGAAATGGCTGTTGTTAAATGCACAGCCCAAAGAATTGAAATGATTATGTAACTGTTAGAAGATATGCTGATGAAGTTGCGTGCAATTGGGCGATTGTGGCATGCACATTTAACAGAGACTATGCAAACTAATCCAATGAGGAAAACACCTTTTCAATGCTGTTGTCAGTAGCTGATACATGGGAGGAAATCAAGAGATTGCAAGAAGAAGGGTCAAAAGCAGAGCAGTAAGGATGGAGCAGAGCAGGATGTTTTTAAATTGTTAATATTAAGGCAGAACTGTTTTAATCCCTGATTTAGAGTTCTAGCTGAGGAATTATGCCATGGAGGTGTAACATTTCAGCATATGAATGTAGGGAGAAGTATCCCTGTAACACTGAATCACATAGGAAGATCAGGAGGGTCCTTTAGAAGAATGCAATTGGATTTGATCAAAATGCCTGTTTGCATTGGCTTAAAAATATATCCTGATTGTCGTGTGCATTTTCTTCCAAGGGGTGGAAGCCTAACCAACATAGGAATATGACTGTCTCACTGTATACAAACTGCTGTGGCAAGAACTCATACCCAGATTCAGAGTCCTGGTTTCTCTTGAATCAGACCAAGGAAATCTTTTTAATGAAGAGATCCTTAGAATGCAATGTGTGCCTGCAAGTGGGACAAAGATTGCATTGTAGCTACTGTCCAGAAGCTTCCGGGATAGTTAAGCAGATTAACTGAAACTTTAAATCTTGTTTAGTCAAAGTCTGTGCCTCTACTTCTATGTAATGGCCAAATGCTTTGCCATTATTATCAATGAGTCTCCAAGGCACCCCTGACAGAAGAAGAGGATTGTTGCCACATGAGATACTTATGGGACGAGTCAAGTGACTGCCTGTTGTGCCTGCAAATGTTGCATATCACAGATAACATGATTCTGGACTACTGCAATGGGTTAGCTTATGTAGTGTATTCTGTTTCCCACCAGTCTTGAACTGTCACTGCCATTCTGAGTCACGAGCAGTGCCACAAACCTAGACCCCCAAACTGGATCCTCATTAAGAAGCACATTCGAAAATCCTGCTTGGAGGTTAGGTGGAAAGGGACTTGTCAAGTGATCATGATTACTAACACCGGTGTGAAATGTGCTGGCATACCCAACTGAATTCATGCATCTCACACCTAGAAAGTGGGACATCCACTTAGTGAGGGAGTGAAGTGTGGGCCAAATTCACAACCTCATGTATCCTGAAGGACCAGAGAGGGGGTTATGTTCACCAGAATTCCTCACCTGTCCAAGTTCCAGATATTTCACAAAGTGGTGTGGAAGTTTCACTTGAAGATGAAGATCTGAGACCCAGAAGAGAGGGAGATACTGAATCACCACCAGAGCAGCCAAATGACCCTGGTGAAGGATTGAAAGACAACAACAGAGAGAGGAATGGCCAAGGAGAAGAAGACAATTGCAATATATTGTGTCAGTTGAAGGCATACCACAAACCATAATTGAAGAAACAGAATCTATTAATATAAGTAATACAGAAGAAGAATAATAGACACCAATATATCTAAGATTTCAAGAGTACCTTTTTGTAGGTATTCCACACCTGAATGGACTTATTATACATCGAATGTGCCTAATGCAACAGTACATGATCCAAATGAATTGAGAATAGAACGATTTGAACCTCCATTATAATCTACATTATGACCGCACCTGATTCAAACTCTTAAAACAAAATCATAAAATAGACTTGATAATTGACATCTAGTTGATTCAAAATACCTGCTTCTACAAATAATGGACTATACCTAAATAGTACTGAAAAAGACTGTGACAATTGATAAGTGAATGTGAGAATGATTGTGTAAAGAAAATAACGTAAACCAAAAGAATTAGGAAGAGTTCTCCAGGGCCAAGATTGCAGTAAAAGAGCAGGGTTGAAATATTTAAAAGAAGATGAGGTAGGGCTAGTGATGCAGCATGAACACTACTATATGTACATTGAATAAAATAACTGCAAGTTAATCATCGAAAGGTTTGCTTATTTTGCACTAGTAGAAATTATTATGCTTGCTGTTATTTCATACTGAAGGTCTGACTGTAGGCAAATGTGTTTCCTCTTCAAGCGTAGGTGTAGAACAGTAATTGCTGCTACTCTGATAGTTCTTCTATATTTTGTAATGATTTTAGCTGGTATGAGTGTTACACCATCACTGAAACACTTAGGTCTACACATATGTCATCTACACATAGAGTAGACAAGAGAAACTTACAATCTTTCTTCACTGATGCGTCTAATGAGGATTTCATATTCAATGTTTATTCTAGATTAGTTCAGGAATACACACATGCTTTAGAAGCTATGGACTGTTATGTTTGTGCAGAATCATTCTGATAATATTTTTCCAATTATGATTTTCCTTTCTAAAGTCCCTCTTCACCACGGAGTGAGTCCCCATCAATTATTATGTTCCTTTCTGAAGTCCCTCTTCACCAAAGAATGAGTCCCCACCCACAAGCTAAGCAGATACAGATGCTTCAGCATTTTTTAGATCCACTACAATGGTAGACTCTGTTAAAGCATATGAACTGAATTTAACATGCTCAAAGAAGCCATTCGAGAATAAATTCATTCAGGCATTAGAGGAAAGGAGAGCTCACATTTTTCATGAGGAAATAAAACAAGATGATGTTTTAAAGAATGTGTGAAAAGATGATGAATATAAAAAGACAATGATTGTATCCCAAATTAAAATTAGACAGACGACAGAAAGGGAAACTATTGCTGTCAAAGAAAGATGGAGTCTAAGACATTGAACTCTCAACACAGCTGTTCATACATATCTGACAAGAATAAATGTTAGAGGAAGTTGAAAGGAACATTTCTGAGTTAAAAACTGAATATAAACCTTAGAAACAACTAGCGCGTTAGGAACCCTAGGTAAAGGAGCTTCGACTATAAGCAGCTGGCTTGGAAAAATTGGAAGTTGATTTTTAGGTGCCATATTAAGACCTATATTGATTATTGGCATTTGATTAAAAGGCCTATTTATTTGTCTAAAGAACTTTGATGTTACCTAAATGAAAAAGAAACAAATAACAGAAGAGAAGAGGCAACAGAGGAAAGAAATAGAAATGGAAGAAGAAAATACAAGGTTTATACATTGTTGAAGGAAATACAGATCTTAAATAATAAGATAGATGCTTAGGAAGGAAGGTGCACCTTTACAGATTTATTTAATTCATTTGTGATCAATTGTAATATATTTTTAAGCCATCAAAGGGGAGCATTGCTTGAGTAAATCTCCTCATTTTGCAAAAAAACACATATAACTGGAAAGTGCAACATTTTATGCTAAATAACACATATATAATAAATGCAATTGTTGTGGTAGCTAATCATACAGCATTGTAAGCTTAAATCACGTAACACAATGTACTGACCTGTTACTCTAACCCCTGATGTCATATTTTCCTAAATTTCAAACACTAGGGTTAAAAGGCCTGTTTTCACAGTAAACTGTTGCCTTGCATGTTTTTCTTCTTCCACTGCAGATGTTGTAACTTTCCAGAAACCTTCTATTAGAGAGTGAATGGGCATTTGTTATGTATTAGACAGCTGATAGTGAGGTTCTCACCGGGAGGAGAGAAAATGGCAGGAAAGCAATGTCTGAACTGCAAGATATGGACAATGTATCCTTTCACAAGATATGGACAATGTATCGTTTCAAGGATGAGATTCTGTACCCTAACCGTAAAGACGTGAGAAACTAAGAAGTTCACCTGCTCCCAGGGTTTGCTGAGAACTGATTGGACATGTATCAATTGTTGACATTATGTTTAGCAGATTAAATAACTTGAACTGAAATAATGCGTCAATACAAGTCGTTAACTCACACCATTTCGCTCTCTCTCTAGTAATTCTTGTCAGGTCCCAAATTGACTTCACTGCTCATGGTGTATGCTTTAAATGATTGCTCCTTCTCACTTTTCCTTGTTCAAAAACAAAGGTCCTTAAGACCAATGGTGGGGGTTATATAATGATTACACCTGAAGGAGGAGATGCAAGAATCCCCACTCTGGCAGATGGAAATTTAGAACAGTGATTTTCAAAGCTGTTTCCAAGCAATTTGCTAGTAAGCCATTTAGTTGCATATGATTAAAATTCTGAAGATATTGCCAACATATTTTAGATAGTAGGTATTCCAAATATGCACAACTACACAACATTAGGGGCTCACATTCATGAGGGCCAGATGTCAATGATAATATTAGGTGAATCACATATGTGAGTATTGAGAGTGAAACTGAATCATTAAAAACAACAGTACAGCTTAAAATAACAGCACGAGGCTTTCAATGTATGAACACTCAATTCAGCAGATAAAGAATTGTACTCCGTGTGATGTTTAAACATATAATACTGGCATTACTTCAAGAGACACACCCCGCGAAAGACTATTTGTAAAAATAATTAAAGGATGTGAAAGGAAACATTGCGCCTGGTAATATCTTGGCATGTATATTGAGTATTGGTAGCAGGGAGAGCTTGTTTCAAAGCAATAAATCCAAATATGTCTCTGTTCATAATCATTCAATGTTCGTGCATCAATGGTCGTAACCCTTTTTGCCTGATGATTTATTATTTAGTCTACTCTAACTGCTTCAGAGTTTACTATTTGATGCACTTGTCACTTTCTGGTAATATTTTCTGTGGTGGCATACGAGGAAGCAAATTCCGCAATACATAATCCTGCATCTTTTAAATTAATAGAGAGAGTTGCAAATGAAATGGCTTTACTGTGTTTAGTAAAATGAAATCATGTTAGCTCGACCATGGTGGGCCTTTTTCTACTCATGTTTTCACACAATGTATGTAGCTTCAATGCTTAACAACACTATCGATCTGTTTATATTTTGAATGCAGTACTTTTTTCTGTGTAAGGCATAGTGCAGCATATTTAATAGAAGTCGGGTAAATGTCAATATTACCATGTGATGTGTTTCTCTTCACCTACTGGTTTTGATATGTAACGTTCGTTGTCACACCACTGTGACTGCACAATTCCCCAATATTTGTAATGAGCCACAGTTTTCTTTCAATCCTCATGTTGATATGTCTATCACTCTAAATTTCAAATATTTTCCATGTTCCTTCTCTCCTAACTTATTGTGCAGTTCTCTTTAATTCTCTTTTGCCTTCCACTAGATCTTATGATCTTATGTGGGTCTGGCTATTGATTAGGTGAGGGTTTAGTTTCACCTGCCAATTACATTGACTTTAGAGCAGTGCCAATCAAATGCCACCATTCGACAGTGAGCTAGTCATGATTTCAGGCCTACCACCATGGAGCTGAGGTCAGATACACCAAGCCAGTCATCTATGTCAAAGTGTTTACCTTTGAACTTAATCTAGAAAGCAGAAGTCAAGAAATGTCAGTGGGGCAATATCTGAGGCTGTGGTCAATGAGGGTCCCTCGAAGTCAGATACATCATCATTGAGCTCTCACTCAAGCTGTTCCTTTTTTTGCCAAACGTCCTGTGTGGAACAAACCTGGATTTCGGAGCCACTAAGGGTGTGCTGTGGGTCATACAAATTTGCTGCCTCCCCAGTCCAAGTTTTAACCTGTGAACTTGGTCAGATTTTTTGAAGTAAAATATCCTCCATGAGGTCGGATATCTGAACCACAACGTCCTGCTGCACTTATTTTATGTGTGGCAAAATGCTGTAAGTAGGACAAACATAGTTCCCGTTGCTTACCTTTGGTGTAACCTCCCTAAGCAAGCCAGAGCACCTTGTTCTTGTCCTCTAAAAGTGGAAAAAAGTAACAACTTTTTCAGAGTTCTTTAAAAGTGCCTCCTGGCCAGTCTTGCAGCCACTAGCTATTCAAGACTCACTCTGCACCAGCAAGGACTTCTACAGGATCCACTCTTTTGTGACCAGCTGGGCCTACTTGGAGTCAGGAGTTTGTTTGCCTTTTGTGCCCATTATTTTGCCAAAGGAGGCAAACCAGTTAGAAGTTACAGATCAATCCCAATCTTTTGATGCTAGCTGGCTTTGAGAGCCCTTGATTGTTTAACTCCCTAAGTGAGTTTTCTTCCTACAAAACGACTCTTCTTCCAGCAAGACCCTTTTCTTCAGGTGGAGACTTCCTATGTCATGGATTATTCTGAACAATTGGAGGCTAAGTTATCAGATTGATTCTGTGCCGCAGCCAGTGACTGAACAGATTCTGCCACTAAATTCTAGCTATTTTCTCACAAACTTCTCACCTCCTCTTGCAGCATTTCCTTCCTGCTGTACTGGAAATTTACCCATGAGCTCCTGTTTCAATATGGCATACTGCAGCTGTCTCTAAACTTGCCTGGCTCGAGCTCCTTAGCATCTCTCTTATTTAGATGAATTCTCTTCCCACCTGTCTGGTTCAAAAGTTGTTCCCTCCCCAATGTGACTGGTGCCTTGCTATCTGGGAGGGCCCTGAGAATGAATGGAACTGTTACCAGGCACTGTAGTCAAAAGAAGAAGTTCTAAAGCTGCCCGTTATTCTGCCAACTGTTCATGTTGAAGCCCAGATAGCTAATCCCTGCTAAGTAGTCAGCAGTTGTCATTCATTTGCTCTTCAATGACTCAGTGGCAGGTTATTGCCCTGTGAGCCTGGGTCACTACCTCGTATAGCCAAAGATGAGTATGCCAGCTGTGAATGGCAGAACTGGTTCTAAATCGGGTTTGTCTCTGTCAAACTAAAATACATTTTGCAAAACTGATTTTTCAACATTAATTATCAAAAATGATATTCCACCAGATTTTGAAAAAAATTATAGGAAATATATTTGAAACAATTTCCTAGCATTTTCCAAAGAAGAGCTAGGAAACACGATTGTCACCATAATACAAGGACTTTTAATATAGCTGATCTCAGACATGTACCCATCATTTCCAGCTCAACAAATGAATTGACCAAATCCAAAAGATCCGTTAAATGCATACTTCACTACTGCCACTCGGCAATGAACGTGCTGTAGACATCGCCAAGCTTATTTTAGCCAATGAAGTGGACTTAGCTACACTGACAGAAACTTGGCTTAACAAATTCTCATCTGCCTTATTGGATTTACAAACACCCCCAAGGATGTGACCCAGTCGACATGATAGACCTTCCAGACTGGGCTGGGGCATTCGTCAATCTATATTTTAAATAAAACCCTTCTAAAAGGAACCTAATATTCTTGTGCATACTTAGGCTTAGATGTTTCCATTATAGGACAACCCCTCTGCAAATTCCACGTATTCTATCACCTCCTGGGGAGAACCAATCATTTACTAATCAAATTATGGAAAGAATCGCAATACACTCCTCTCAACATTCCAATGGCATATTCCTAGGAGACTTTAATCTGCACTGGAATGATTCTAATGACCCCCAGGTAAACTCTCTTAAGACATTCCTAGTCAATCTCAACCTCATACAATCCTGCAATAGCCCTGCACACAATAAAGGTTCCGTTCTCAACCTCATAATTGCAAGTGAGAAAGTAATTGATTTAGATTCTATCAGCCCATGTGACTGGTATGACCATTAATACATTATCTTCTATGTAAATTATTCAGTGATTAAAAGGAAAGGCCTACTTATTAAACTATAACAAATTATCAGGGATTTCTGGGACTTGAAGTGTGGCATGGTCGATGTACATGATCTCACAGAACACTACAATAGTATTATGACTGGTATTATTGACTCACGAGCATCTAAATGACTAAAGGGAGTCATCAATAAACCTTGGTTTGATTACAACCTGAATGAGGAGAGGGGAGAAGACTGAGAGCAGCTGAAAGGATCTGGAGGCACGACCAGTCCTCCTCCGACTTTAAGCAACTGATGCCTCCAAGGAGCTCCTACAAAAAGATCTTTGGAATTCCAAAACAAAATTAATCAGAGATCAATAAGATTGTGTCAGGAATCTTCCTTGGAAAATGTTTGAAATTATCAAACAGCAATCACTCTCTTGCTGCACCTACAGAGTCTAGCTCACATTTGCGCTGTAAAGACTTTTCCACATTCTTGCAAGCTAGGATTAGAAAAACTCAAAAGGAATTAAGGACTTGTTCAGAGCTGTTGATCCACTTGGATCAACTCCTTCCTGCATTTAATTTATTAGCTATTGCCAATAACTCTTGCAGCAACCCTAAAAATGATGCCTTTTGGAAGGAATTCAAGATCTTTGAAGAATATGATATCCTACTATCTCTATCATCCTTAAAATCTTCTCCTTATTACAACAACCCTTTCCTCTGTAGACTTCACAACGAGATGATTTGATTCATACATCCTCTATGGGCCACAATAGTGAATGCCTCGCTAACACAAAGGTACATTCCAGACAACCTAAAATCTGCTTGTTACTCCTATTCTAAAAAAAACAAATGCTGATTATAACAACTGCAACAACTTCCAAACGATTTGTAATATTCCCTTACTCACCACGCTCCTTAAGAAATGTGTTCACATTCAACTGAGCCAACAGACTGATCAGTTTAAAGTCCTAGATAAATATGAATCTGGGTTCTAACAAGGTCTTTAAAAATAGCTAACCTCAGACAAGTACCTATCAATTCCTACTCAATCAGCGAGTTGACCAAATCCAAAAGATCTACTAAATGCATACTGCACAACTGCTGATCGGCAAGGAAACATGGTATAGGCATCGCAGACCTTATTTTAGCTAATGACGTCATGGAATTAGCTATCCTGACTGAAACTTGGCTTAATGAATTGTTATCTACCTTATTAGATTTAATATTAACCCCAGGATACGATCTCGTCTGACTAGGTAGACCTTCCAAACTGGGTGGGGGCAGACATTTTCTGTATACTCTAAATGGTCTGAGAGGACATTTAAAGAGGCGCAATGGAAGTATAACACACAAAAGGGTAGAACAGGTCTAAGGGTGGTGTGTTTCTATACAAGCGACTGAGAAACAGTTGGATCTATGTGTAGGTGAAAAAAGACTGTTAGGTCACTAGGTTTGGATAAATCCCATCAGCCCACCCATTTGGCGGTTTGTCATCATATGGGACAGGATAAACATCCAAAACCTAACCGGTCTTATAGTACCGGGATAAAATGGTTCCTCAACATAATGGTTCTTCAGGGGCAGTGCTCAAGTGATAGTGTGGGTTCAAATGACTACTAGGACTAGGGATGTTTCCAAAAAGAAGTCTAAGTGTCAACAGTTTAAAAACACGCCGGGTAGTGAAAATTGATACTACCCCACGGCGCTAGGCAAGATGGTCGACATGTTTCAGCCTGATGGGGAACTACCCCGGCTTTCTTCAGGACCTTTCGTATTTAGTTGCTACTGCTGCTAATAGTGATAAGTGATATGAGGAACAAAAGTGTATGTGCTTATAAGGAGTCACATATCTACCAGGAACCTTGCTTTGCAATGTTTACTGGAGGAAGACAGGCAAGACTTCTTCCCAGCTTTGTGTGGGTGACGACCTCACCTCACCCGGCAACCGCTCGGGAAAATGAGGCCCCGCTCTGTCCGTCGGTGTCTCTTGTGTACATCGAGCGGAAGTGGAGGTCAATGGAAGTAACCAATTTTAAGACTACAAATTTAGGGGAAGAACATATGCACTGTGGTGACAGTGATGAATGAATGAAATAATGTAGTAAAGCGTTCAATACCCTAGTGCGTCTTAGCGCTAAGCGAATCAAGACGGGGGGCATCAGCTGGGGCGGATCTAAGGTGCCACACAGTGGAGTGGGAATAGCCAAGTGTTCAGCTCCTTCCTGAATTGCTGCAGGATGGGTTGTGAGCGCAGTAAAAGAGGTTGGGAATTCCATAGCTTCCCGCCGCAGTGTGCAAATGCTCTTCACCCTATTTTGCTCTGTTAATTCGTGGGACCATGACCATGTGCACATAGCTTGATCTAAGGTTCCTGCTGGACGAGTACCAGGAGAATCTTGAAAAAAAGACTGATTGGTTCTATAAAGGGCCTTGTGGATTAGATACAGAACCTTGAAGGAGATCCTCTTTTTCACCGGCAATCAATGAAGGCCATAGAGTAAGTGGAAAATTGGTTTCAACTTGAAGACCTTCAGTAGTGTTCTTGCTACAGCCTTCTGTAAGTACTGCAGTTTTTTTATCAAGTTTTGGAGGTACCTAAATAGAGGGCATCACAATAGTTTATTTTCGTGATGATGAGAGCCATCATCACCGTTTTTTGTAGTTCAAGTGGAATGAACCGCATTATTTGAGCAGAGAAACGTAGTTTGGTGTCAAAGATAACTCCCAAGTTGCTTGCCTTCTCCACTGGCTGAGATAATGAGCCCAACTTCGAGGGCCACAACGATGTATTGAAAAATGAGGTCTATTTCTCAAAAAGTAGAACCTCCATTTTTTTCCAAGTTTAGCTTGAGACAGTTTCTCTGCATCCAACCTGCGACTGCGGCCATGCTCCTGCCAAATTTGTTAGCACCTTTTTCCACCTGGTATGAGATGGATACCACTCTCTGTGTGTCATCTGCATAGGATAATATGACCAGGCTGAAACTATTAATAAGCTTTGCCAAGGGAGTGACATTCACATTGAAAAGGGTGGGACTGAACGCAGATCCCTGAGGCACCCCAGAGGGGAGAGAGAATGGTCTAGACTTTGCATCTCCCACCTTGACCCACTGTTGTCTACCTTCAAGGAATGAGCTCAACAATGTTAATGCAGTATTCCTAAAGACCAGAGAATGAAGACATTTGATAAGAAGTGTGTGTTGAACCATGTCAATGGCGGCGGAGAGATCCAATAAGATTGATGCAGCTCTGCCGTCTTTGTACACTATGTCTCCGTACAATGGCTTGTTCGAAAACCATATTAAGAGGGGTAAGCAACTGGTTGATTTCCACCAGCTTGGGGTCCAGGGAATGTTTTTCCAAATATTTGGGTAATTCCCTGAGCTCAGTGCCACATTTAGTGATTCTTTGAGTGGGCCTGCCACCTTGCATGCCGCCCGATTGATGACCCGTGGAGGACAAGGGTCTGAGGAGGCTCCAAAATTGATGGAACTTATTGGATGATTGTTTTTTCCCATGTGAGAGGTGAGAATTTCTCAAAAATGGGAGATTCACAGGGCCCCGGGACTGATCTAGGTTACAGAGCCTCTTCCTGATATGGGGTCGGGTCAATGCTTGGTGTATTTAAAAAGAACACTTAAAAAATAGAGTTGACCGTGAATTGGAAAAAATCTGCAAACTTATTGCAGAAGTATTCATCAGAAACCAAGATGTTATTGTTGTTCCATTTAGACATATGTTTGACTATTTTAAAAAGATCCCTAGTAGAGTTTGAGGCTAGTTTGATTTTTCCCGAGAAATATTTGGTCTTTTCTGCTTTGATTAGCTCTTTGTATTCAAAAAGTACTTTTTTTATATTTCATTTTTTCATCTGGAAGATAATCCGTCCTCCTTTTGCGCTCCTGGCGTCTGCACTTAAGCTGCGAAGCTTTTAGAACCAGTGAGAACCAGGGGGCTGATGGATTTCTCCTGTGGCTTTTCAGTGTTTTCTCTGGTACCACTTTGTGACATGCCGCATCTAACTAGCAAGTGTAGTTAATTGCTACATTATCAAAATGATTGCTGGGAGCAGGAGCTGATTTAGGGAGAGTATCCTGCAGAGCCTCTACTTTAAGGTTTTTCCATTGTCTGCATTTTATAGTTCTGATTTTGTTATTAAGTGCTGCTCTATTGCAAGGAGTTGTGACTGAAAAGAAGATTGCCTTGTGATCTGACCATGGAAGTGGCAGTATTTTTTTCTATTTCCAATTCTGCGTTGTTTGTCAAGATTCCGTCCACCATATGGTTTGCCACATGAGTGGGTAGTTCAATTAGTTGGTGCAAGTTAAAACACTTGAGCATATCCACCAGGTGGCCAGTATCACCATTGGAAGACATTTCAAGAAGAAAATTGAAATCCTCAACAATTGTGAAGCTTGCATACATTATGCAGGATTCAATAAAGGACTGAAGTTTGTAAACAAAACTGGCTCTTGGGCCCTGAGGACGATAGATTAGTATTCCTTGAAATGTGTATGATTTGTTCATTTTTATACTGAAGCTACATGTTTCACAATCTAGATGAAATAATGGTGAGAAACTGGCCTCAAGCGAGTTGCGATAGATGATCGCTAGCCCACCACCTCTTTTGTCTGTTCTATCTACTAATGATGAATAGTATATACCAAGGCACAGAGTCCTAACTCCAGAGAACAATTGGAACAAGGAAAAGGTGAAAGGTCTGGAGAGACCATGCATAGCATGAGAAATTTTCATATCTTAGGGCCCGACTTATATGTTGGTGGTAAGCATGCTCCATCGCAATGGCGACAGAGTATGCTTAGTATGCGTCCCAACAATATAATGATTTGCCTGCCAAATTTAGATGTGGGTGGATCTTTGGTTTAATCACGAGAGAGACTACTCAGTTTCTACCATAATTAAACCCCTCTGATGGCCCTTTGTAGTAAGAGCTGTCAGAGGCAGGCCTCTAATTACCCCCACCTCATTTAGGTGGGCGGAATTAGAGGTTAGGTTTCCTTGCCCAATGAAAACTGCTAAATGCACACCTCGCCATGGGAGAGGACTCCCATGGAGAGGGAATCATTTTCTTTAAAATTTTTGACACGAAAATCCAACTTTTGGATTTTGTTTTTGACAATAAATAAAGAAAACATTTTTGTATATGGCTCCATCATGCTGAAGGAGCCCTGCAGCAAACTACAAAAAGCATTGACCGGAATCACTATTACTGTGGTTCCTGACAATACTTTAAGAAATGATCGCCTGGTTGGCAGTCATTTCTAAATCTAGTGGATGGTACCTTTGCCAGGATGCTGGTGTAATTTACTGTGTTATCCTGGCACAGAAATGACCCATCCGCCAGATTATAAATCTGGCTCTTAATTGGAATACCATGTAACAAACTCAGCAGTTGGTCTGTAGACAAGTGCACTTCTCATGAAGTTCCTTAGTCTAAGCTGGTAAGTACCTTATTTCTCTATATTGTTGGACATGTCACTTTCTTGTTATTCTTCAAAACGTTTTTTCTGTGTTTCTCCTCATGCTTTCAGCTCTTTCAGTTGTCTTTATAGTGTTGGGTCAGTCTCTCATTCTAACTTTTAACTTTGAGATTTAAGGTGAATTACTTTCCTTGTTTTTTTTCTCTTATTTATTACCACTCCTGTTCCTCATCTTAATTGTCTTAGGCTGATAGTAGACCCTTATGTTTTCCCATTTTTAACACTGACTTCATCTGTTATTTAGTTGCTGATAATATATGGGGCTATTCAGCCTATTAAAATCCTGTGTATTTACTTACTGTAATTACTTGAATTTGACCATTTGTATTATTTGTATTTATATTAATATGTCTTAACTGCATTATATTGGAATTTTTGTATGAAGTATCTGTCTTAGGAGTCACTCAACGGTCCTACATGGAACCAATGAGTTGCTCCTTAGCCACTCAAAGGTTCCGTCTATGAGCAAGGCTTGATGCCTCACCTCTACCGAGCGGCAGAAAGCACATTGTGTGGCAGTACCAGCAGTCTCCATAAACCCTACCCCAGCTCACTTTAATCACATTCTGACCTTTCTCTGCTGTTGCAAGTAGTTCCTGTGGTGTTATGCTTTGTTGTGTCTGTGGCTTTTTAGCTGTGTGGGTGCCAAAGGACCACAGTATTTTGCAGAGTCTGGCTGTTCCAGGGCCTCCGAAGATGCCATAAAAAGATGTAGGCTTGGAGAGTCCCTTGTATGAGTCTGTTTCCTTTCACTCTCCTAGAATCCTAATCCTTCTCTCTTCAACTCTAAAATCTAGCAATTACCTGTCCGTGGGTTTTCAAGCTGTCTTTTAAGGAGACTCAACTGCTAGCCCACTTCATTTTTTCATTCTCTTTTCTTTTCCCTTTCTATAATGGCTGTTCCTCCCTTGCTTTCTTCCAGACTTTCCCAATCCATTATGTTTCCTGTCAAGTGGTTTTTTATTTAATTTTCTTTTCAGCTTTTTTTACTATTTAAAGGCCTCAGTCAGTTTGCAAGGTGCATCAAAACAAAGTTGTCTTCCTTCACTTGTTTCCTTGCTCCTTCCACTACGGATCCTGACTTTTTGCGCTTTGCACTTCGTAGCCTACTAGTTTTCCCAAACCCTAGGAAGTCTTCTTCTACAAGGAGGTTATTTTATGCCTTTGGCTTTTTCTTCCTGAGAAAGTGGCAGATTTGTAAGGCCATTTGCAGCCACATATTTAATGTCTGGAAAAATTAAGGCTTTAGGAGACAGTCAGGAAGCATAACTGGTGCAATATGGCCCATAAGTTCCTTGGAAGCACCTGGCCTAGCGCAATGTCATGGAACGTTCCCTTTTGTTAGATATCTTCAGGGAGGCCCATCGTCTCCGGGATGCGGTCTCTACTGGAACCTCTGTCACACCTTTGGGATTTCTTTCTAAAACCGTTGGTTCAAAAGCTCCCTGCATACCTTAGAGACACCCTGGATATCCTCAATCATCTTAAGAACATGCCATTCGACCCGGAGATAGAATACCTCATAGGCCTCGACATCGAGGCCTTATATACAAATATACCTCAGAGGGAAATGCTCCGGGTCCTTGCGGACATCCTATTCCAGGAAGATTGGCAATACCAGACACCTAGGGCCTTCATTTTACATCTTGTGGAAATTGCCCTGACCAAAAACTCCTTTGAGTATGCGGGTACAGTATACCTTCAGACTCATGGCACCTCCATGGGCAGCGTCTTTGCGCCAAGCCTGGTGGGTCTATATGTGGGGGCATTTGAACAGACAGTCATCTATAACGACGCTTGCCCATGGAGATTGCACCTGAGACTGTGGCGCCATTATATTGACGATGTCCTTGTCATCTGGAGAGGGGATAAAGACTCGGTGGATGCATTCCTACTATGGCTGAACAATATAAACACCCTACTACACTTTACCTCTACCATTACTAAAACTAGCCTCCCATTCCTGGATCTGGTTATTGAACCCCAGGGTTGCACTTTGCACACCAAAGTGTACCACAAACCAACCGACAAAAATGCCCTGCTGGCATTTAACAGCTTCCATCCAAGATCACTGGGGGAGAGCCTACCGGTGGGACAATTCTTCCGCATAAGACGAAACTGTTGTGAACGTAATGACTTTGCGGAAGAAGCATCCCTCCTATCCAGTAAATTGAGGGAAAGGGGCTATCCTTCGAGGATAATTAAGAGGGCTAAGAAAAGGGTATTGAACACGAACAGAGAGTCCCTGTTGTCCAAATCTACGAGAGCAGAAGTGAAAACAGTGTTTCTTTCCACATTTAGTACGTCCTTCCAACAAAGTTCTGAAAAACTGGAGGATTCTAAACTCAGGGAACTTGGTTATGGAAAGACCTCTTTTCTCATTTCGGTGCAGTCACAATTTGAAAGACCTCTTGATCAATACTAAACCTAGGATCCTACATAGACAAGGACAAAGATCTACTATCACAGGCCTTCCACCGGTGATGGGCCACTTCAAGTGTGGGGGTGGTAGTGTTTTTCACCTCACCTCCGACACTAAAATTATTAACCTGGGACTACCCACTCCCTGGGAACAAAGAGGACTCCCAAATTGTAATTCACAGGGAGTGATTTATTTAATTAAATGCCCATGCGCAAAACAATACGTGGGAATGACGAACAGAAAAGTGAAGACCCGCATCACTGAACATCGGAGCATGATTAGATGTGGCAGATCTAATACAAGGCTCACATCCAACTTTTGTGAAGCAGGCCACACCCCTGACAACCTTAGATGGACAATCATTAAGAAATCATCTTTAGGACCTCATCCATCTGAAAGGGCATTATTTGTGCGTGAACAAAAATAGGTGTTCCGACTCAAAAGCCACTTGAATGGACTCGGGGGCACGGAAGGTGACGGAGTTTTCCGGCAGAGCAGTAAGAAGGGCATTGGGCAGATATGGCTTACATTAGATCGTTATTGAGGGTAGACTACAATACTCCTGACGAATGTACCCCGGGTTAAAATAACGGCTTGAATGCAGATAGCATGTTTGCATGACCATGGGATAGATTACAGCTAACCTAATTTTGGGGGCATTATATTAACTTTTGACAGGCGAATAACGAAACGGTGGGATTTAAGTTAAACGATGTGAATGCCTGGGATATCCCCCCCACCGGACCATACGATGGAGCCTTTTGGTTTATGTCACTCTTACACTTTAATATCGTGATATACGGGAGGAATATCGCCAATTGGAAAGTAAAGTTATGAGGTCCCGGTTTGTACAAATCCTTGGCAAACACGGGGAAACCAGTACTTATGTAAAGCACTAAACATCATGGATAATGTTTTCAAGCAAAGTTACATTGACCATAGTCTTGTTTTGTGCCCTGTAAACATATGTTGTGCTCTTTAGAACTCCACCCCAACGATGCCATTTCGAGTTTGATTTGCTAATAAACTCGGTGAGTGAATATGCCTAAATTACCATCAGGGGCTCAATTACACTCAATCACGGGAGTGTGTAGTTTTGTGTGATTTTGATCTAGTGCACAAATAGAGTATTAGATCTTAGTATAAACTCTCTTAAAACCAACCTCAACTCTGCATTGAACATCTTCTATTGAATTTTATGATACACCTCTACACTTTATTTAAGTTTGAAATTATTGAACATGAATGGAAATGACTAACTATTTAGTAGTCAGATATGGGGATAAAAGCATTGGACTTCTAATACTTCAGCAGTATTATGAACTTAAGGGGAATAGGCTTCAACAGTGTCTATTAGGGCTTCATATATTTGGATTACTCCTCTTGGAATGTTGCTTGTTTATTTCTTTACAGTTTATGTATTCCGCGTGGTCGGAATTTCCTCTACTCGAACTGGATCAATTTGATCTAACATTATCTCCTTGACTACGCATTGAGGTAAGGAGTTTTGGATCTGGGACTGGGACAGAAAAGACGTCCTGATGAAGACCAAAGTGACCTACTAATTGGGGGCACACTGAGGTCGAGACATGTTGACTCCAGCAGTTTAAGAGGGTTGTTATAGATTCCTAATAGTCCTTCCTTAACACCACCATCCATTATTGAATTTTAATCCTGGCCTTGGAGCCTACTAATAAAGGGATATTTGGCATCCTTGAGTCAGTTTTAAACTACTGTTTGTGACTGCACCTTGTCTTTTCATTTTTTATTGTACCCAGTCTTGTACGAACATGTCTTGGTTAGTATACTGTTTGTCACGTTCAGTGTCTGTGATTTCTTTATGTTATAAGTTCCCCCTCCCTATGCTACGGCCTGTACGTGGCTACGCCAGGGCGTTGTAGCAGGCCCTATGATGAAGCATGTCACACACATCTGTGTGTGAGTGAGGGCAGTTTTCTCAAACACATGAGTTTGTCACTATCCGTAAAATTCACTATTTATGTGTTTGTTGGTCCCTCACCATCCCTCTACGTGTGTAAGATATCTTTAACCACCACAGCCCTCCTATTGTCTCCCACCCAAGTCCATGGTGCTAAAAAACTGTTCCTGTACCCTATTCCCCATAACAACATCCTCTGAACCCTTCCACTGTTCAGTAACTTTACTTGACAGTATAGGACAAATCATGTCTAAGAAAAAAAAAAAAAAAAGCCACCCAAGTCCTCGTGGCAACATTATTTAAATTACTGATTAAGCAATTTGTAAAGCCATCAGTGTCATTATGTGTCAGCTTGTGAATAGGATTTTGGGTGTGTTCCTATTGAGTTACTTGCCATAACTGGAAAACAACATGTCAGTGCTTTTATAGATTTCCATCATAACACTCCTGTCATTTTAACTGAGGGGCTGGTAAGGTGAAACCATCCAATTCATCTTTTCATTAAGACCTCATAGCAGCCACAGCTATCCTCCTCAGGCAATCTATATTTATCCTCAAGTACATTTTTTATATTGTTTATATGCTTAGCATAAATCACATGGAGGGCGTGGTCTGCAATGGGATGCAAATCGGATCCCTCTGGATAGTTACGGACCCGGGCCTTTCTTGCTGAGCTAAACCGGCGAATAAAGTATGCCCCTTTGACCGTAAGTGTCAGCCACTGAGAGCCAATGGCTTGTGGTAGTGGCAGAGTTCCACCAATTTGGACTCCAAGGAGTCGCTGCTGAGTGAAAGTGAAGAAGAGATAACTTAACAATAGTGCAGCCTATAATGAGAACGCAGACATGGAAACAAGGCTGAGAAAAGTAGGGAAAGGACCTGGGGCATTCTTTGTAGCATCCCACTAAGACTTACATGCCTCAATTGGCCAGATAAGAATCAGCCACACTACCTCTTCTGTCTATTTGATGAGTGCTGGTCCCCTCCACTTAAAACATTGCCATTGAAGCACTCAACTCAGGGGGTCGCCCTGAAGCATTGGCAGAACATTTGTTTGCATTGCACTGAATTCCTAATACATTGCCTTAGCTGGTGTGGAGGACAGGGCAGTGCTTGGGGTGATGCCGGCTGGCTTTTCTGTCACCTCCATAATGGACTTGACATTATCTTAACTCATGCTGGTTTGGTTCCCAGACATGAGTACCTTTTATCACAGGGCGGTAGTGGGGAGCCTGCTCCTCCCACTCCCCTTTGAGGTAGAGCTGCAGGCTGTGAGCTTGCTGTGGTATGAAGCTATCAAACCTAGTGGAAAGCTGGGGACATTGTACTGCAGTCTGCTGAGGAGTGAGGGATGGCCTGTGCTGAGGTACACTGAGTACAGACAGGTGGCAAAAGGTGTATCTCCTAAGGCTCCTGAAACGGTGTGCATTGTTGGTGCCCTTTGCAATAGGGTCTTTATGATCTGATTGCAAAGCGCTGAAAGAGAGGCACTCAGAAGATAATCAAAAATTGCTGTGAGGAGGCATAGGTGTGTGATGCCCCCCGCCCCCCTGCAACATGGCATCTGTGATAGTTGGATCCACCATTATGGCATCTAGAAAGGGAGATTACGTTCACCCACTAACTAAAAAGGACCTTCAGGCCTGCCTCAGTTAACTCTAAATGCAAGCTTTGAAATCAGACATGGTCTCTGCCTTGTTGGATATGAGTACAAGGGATGGGGGGTGAATAGCCACAAATGATGATGATATTGTGATGACGAGCAAGGAGCTTGAGAAAACAAAGGATGTTCAAACCAAGATAGAAGAGGAAATCAAAAAACTTTGAGACAAATGTACGGACCTCTAGGACTGATTGCAGTGAGACAATATCTGAATCTGTAATTAAGAGACGCCTGATGTTGTGAACTTCTGCCAGAGCCTGTTCTCATTCTAATAGAGGGACAGGCATTTGAGATCCTATCAACTGGGCTCACCATGTAGGTGCAGTGAGAGAGTGACATTTTGAAATTAGGCTCCTCATAATTAAAGAACACCATTCAGAAAGAGGTGAGAATGATAAGTGAGCCCACATTTTGGGAAGAAAACATTGATCTTTTCCTAAATGTATCACAGACTACATTGCAGAAAAGTAGATTGCTCTTATAAAATAATGCTGAATTAGGGCGTCAGCAAATATGCTACCAACGGACATTCCTGTTTAGCATCTAGTTTCAGAGGGACTCACAAGCTAATGTGGTTCACACGGTGGAAGAAGTTCAAGCTATTCTAGGTCCCATAGGGGTTTAGCCCACAGACAAACATCAAACAGAAAGGTCACGAGCTTCAGTATGAAGGAATCCCAAGAATAGGTGCCAAAAGATACAAACCTAAACCAGTTTGAATCTGAAGTGAATGGCCTAAAGACACCTGAGATGGACGCTGTACTTATCCGTGATAGTCAAGAGTTAGTTTCATCTGCTAGTAACATATGGGCTGATAGGTAACAAGAACTTTTAAAGTTGGAAGGACCTACTGCAGCCCCTTCAACCAGTATCAGGCCTACAGGATAACATTGCTGTAATGTGAGGCTGCTCCAGGAGACACTGGGGTGGAATCCTGGGTACTACGAGTGAGCCACCCTCCCTCACCACATGGGAAAGTGTGCTGTCAACTGCTGCTGAAGAATTTCTTCCAAAGAGGGAAGTTTGTGGACAGAATGCGAAAGGGTAATAACCTCCATGTTGGTATGTTTCTAATCCCACCTGTCTACAAGAAACCCACTTCTAGAAATCTGATGTACGAGAGATGAAACATAGGCAATACCCCAATAAGCATTTACAGCAAGAGCTCAGGGTCATCCAGGATAGGAATGACTGTTTGTATTTGTTTGTAGAAGAGACATGCCAGGGTGGAGTATTTAGCTTCCTAACATTTATACCTCGAACCAGGGACAGGATCTCTTCTTTATGATAACCAAAATTATGGAGTGGACCCTTCTGAATTGAATATGGTGGGAGACTACAGTATGGTCCCAGATAGCACCCTGGACAGGCACCTGCATGGCAGATATGATCATGGCTGTATGTACAAGGTTTTGAAAGCTGAAAATGGCATTCTTGGTTTGGTTGGTAACCAGAGGGACATATTCCCATACAGACAGGTAAACACATTTCCCTCACACGTTTACAGGTCCTATTCAAGGTTTGACTTGATGTTGGGGGGGGCCCAGACTATTGCCAATATTTTACTATCGATATCTTGTGACACAATCACAATCGCTCACAATGCTATTTTGTTCTGGGGAAGGGATAGATAAATACATCAATGGACCAATTGGAAATTTGATCAGGCAATACTCAGAGATTGACTTATTAGGCAAACAATATGAGATGACATTCAGCAGTACTTCTAAGAGAATGGCACCAGAGAGATTACCCGGGATACCGTATAGGATGCATTAAAGGTATTTTTTGCAGACCAGTGCGTGGTATTGACTGCAAACCAGGGTCTACTGCAGAAAACACTTAAAAACTCATGCAAGACTGAGATTAGGCAGGTGCAACAGGGACATAGAGAGACAAACTCACTAAAATCCCTATGGAAAATTATTATAGTAAAGGGACTGCTTAACCTTCAAGTAACAGAGAAGTCAGAAAAAGTCTTACTATGTTTCAAACAGACATTTGACAACCAAGTGAATAACATTGGTTCCTTCTTGGCTCAAAGTCTATGATATCAAATGCTGATTAAGGGGATCACCTCCATAAAAGGGGAGGACGGTTCCAAATGTAATGGTAAGATGAACAAAAGATGGGCTTTCACCACATACTGCACAGCTCTATAAGCAGAAAGTGAGGTGGAGAAGGAAGAGGTGGGAGATTTTCTACAGATCGTGGCTCTTCTAATATTGTCAAAGGTTGTAGGGATGCCCTTGATGCCCTCATAATGTGATAAGAAGTGGTGCAAACTATAACAGACCTCCATGTAAATAAACTCCCAGCATAGATGTGCTTACCAATAATTTCTATAACTCTTTAAATCTAAATACGTGCCCAGGCTTCCGGACCTCTACAGGTCCTTCTTGCCAACTAACAAGATATTCCCCACAATGCCTGAGGCAAATATTATACTTATAAAAAGTGTTGTCCTACTGGAAAACGTCCCCTGGTTGCAGTGACGGACTCCCAGAGAGAGTTTGATCAAATATTAATCACAATGGTGATGAGTTTTTATATTTTATTTAATTATAATTCAACATGAGGAAGTTGTAATCACATTAAAGTTCCTTCAGAATATCTCATCATCATGGAAATGAGTATGTTGACTTCTTCTAGACCCAATACATTTCGGACAAACCCCTTATCAGGGGAAATTACATCTGTAAATAATTAAGCTGAAAGCAAAAGGGTGTCCCAGGTGTAAATCAGGACATATGTGAAACTATGGAGAGTGTGGAATCAATCTGAGAAAAAGGGCCAGGTGATAGGGGAATTACATGCGTTAAAAAGTTGGCCACCCGTTGACAAGAACTGTAAAGTGTGCACCAAAACATAAGTGGGACTTAGGTAAGTTTTAAAAATGTCTCGCTGATTGATTGACACCAAGAGAGTGATTGTGGGAGAAAAGATGTAATTAGAAACCATAAACTGTATGACAAGTATCCCCTGTGATTTCCAAAATAAATTGAAAGTGCCTGGAAACAGATACAAAGAGTTATACAGCAGTGATCAATAGGAAATAGTAGAAGTAACAAACGGTGTACCTCGAGGTAGGAAGCAAAACGCCCAAATAATGACACAAGTGCAAAATCTTACTGCCACGATCAGGACGGTCATGCGGCGACTGTAAAAGATTCAATCAAACTAAGTCTCTGTCGGAATCAAGTTGCTGTCAGGAAGCGATAAAAACGGACAACAGACCGAAAGTACCCTACACCAGAAACAAGTGGAAACACTTGATTGCCCCGAAGTAGAGTTGTTAATTATAATTAAATTAAATCAGATACAGTGCTGTATGTGCAACTGTAGTAGCAAGCCCCAGCCAGGCCTACTACTGCAAGGGATTCGTCCTTGTCTGCTCAGAGTCCTTAGACCAATAGTAAGAAGTTGGCACAGAAACTGGAATAGAAAAGACAGAGTTTATTAAACCTCATGAGGTGGAACTACATTCACACAACACTCTTCGGTATAGTATGAGGTAGCACACTGACTGGAAGGAGCTCGGTCCTTTTATACCCACACAGGGGCTCAAAAGAAGGCGGTAAAAGTACAAGCTGCTGTTCTTAGGCACATACAAGGTCATAGAGAAAATGCACAGTCGACAAGTGGGAGGAGCTAACAGTTAGCTAGTTGGAGTAAACACATCCTGACAGTTAAATGCTAAGGACAGCTGTATGCTCTTCTGAGCATGTGCAAAGTAGAGGAGACTAAACATATCTTGTCTCTAGGCAGATTTCAAGAGCAGTTGACACGAAGGTAGGACAGAGCACATGGCATACAAAATGGCCGACAGAAAGACAAAATGGATTCCGTAAAACGGGCAATATAGGTCGAAAAACTGGATGTCTTCTGCTAATGCTTAACTTAATGATTTGCTAAACTACCACAGACGACCCTTTCAGCATTTGCTGAAGACATCTGTCTGTCTGGGGTAATCTGGATCTGTATCCTGTACATTGATATTCATCATATCAGAAATCTCTTTGCTTAACATTTGCTGTTCTTTTGTAACACTTCTCTTGGCAGGTGTACAAGCAGTAATGCACATAGAGCAAATTATGGGACCACATTGTATACAAGTACAGCATGTAAATAGTATCACCAGTAGTATACATAGAAAAGTCAGTAGTTTCCAGCCCCAAGTAACAAAGAGTGTCCATATCCAGTATGAAAATGTCCATGTACCAGTCTCTGGTTGAATGTCTGCAGCAATCTTATGCAATTTAGAGATTGCGTCATAAACTGAAGGCGAATGGTCTGGGATGAAGACACAACAGCTGCTACCGATGATGCGGCATGAACCACCACGATCAGCCAAGATCACATCGAGCACCATCCGATTTTGGTGTGCTGCAATTCTTGCAATTTGCACTTCTTCTGTAATGTTCCGAAGTGCCACAGCTGTCTGATTGGTGACAGCGTCCGCTACACGAGTCAATCGTCTGAACTTTCTACTATTTAATGCAGCACCTACGAAGAAAAACAAACCCAAATTGAAATCAACATATTGTTGCAGGGCGGTGTCTGTCTGGTCAATCTCATCAGTACTTATTGTCCGTTTATATCTATTCCTTGAAATATCATTATACAGTTTCAAGTCAAGATGATATGATGCAGGTGCTAAAAACACAGGGGGTAACAAAAATGATATGTAACATACCCCTGACCATCCAATAGGTAATTGGTAATTTCCTTTATTACCACACACAAAATAGGTGTTGTGAGACGATGTAAAACTATTATTATTCATGCCCTCAATATTCAATACAGTAAAACATTCGCTTCGTCCTACGGGAATTCTCCCAACACTGCCAATACATAAATCTGCTTTTGCTCTGGTTACAGAAATCACAAAGGGTCCAATGTTCTTCATATTCCTCACATTTGTGAAGACATATGGTGTCGAAATATTGTCCGGTTGGTATTCATCCCATTCCCATTTAGTCCCTTTAGCTAGAGGATAACCGTTTTCATCTTGGTAATATTCTTTATTCAACTGAAAAATGATTCCACCTACTAAAGGCTTTCCTTAAGCAAACAAAAGGGCATACCAAGCTTGACATGAACCATTATGAGAAAATGGTAGAGGAATAAAAGGCGTTCCTCCTTTCTTCTGGTGCGCAGGTATCCTCCCACACACCCACCAATTGGTAGTATTTGTAGCATTAAGGGTATGATGTAACATCTGAATGAATGTGTTATTCAGATAGGACTGTCGATGTTTCTGCTCATGATAAGGAAGGGTATATTAGTAGTGCTCCAGTGGAGCTGGAGTAGTTGCAACAAAAAGCTGTTGAGCAGGAACTGCTTTCTCAATGAACCAAGTGGTTATTGCCAAAACCACCAGGGCAACAACAAACCCTACAGCACAAATCATTTTCTTATTCATTTTAATTGACAACGATGCTCGATCTTTCTAAGAACCTGTTAAAATAATCGTTGGAGCTCTAATAAGTTGGGTAGCCGCTGATATCTTCACCATGGACCAAGACGGGTGCCAGTACACTAATGCAGGGCTGATCCCCCCCCTTGCCTCACTGGCTCTCCGTTTCTCAAACTCAGGGCGGTAGCTCAACCTGTCTTGTTCAAAACTGCAGATTCTTTTCTCGGTCTCAAATTATATTGCGATGTTCCAGGAATCATGTGGTCCGGGAAGGCCTCCGTAGACTCGTCAGATGAGATAACTTGACACTTCTTCGTTTCCAGAATCTCTCGATGGTCGGTCAGCACAGCAGGTTCCACTAAGGCGGGCGATACACGCTTGCAGTGCATGGTATGGAGCCAGTTATTTTTGTACGTCACTCAAACCGCTGTCCTTGTAGCCAACAGCACCTGTTCCGGACCTTGCCACCTCGTCTCCAAGCTGTTCGATCTGTCAAAGACCTTGACCATCACCTGGTCACCGGGACGGAGATCATGGGCCTCACCTGTAGATCTATCAGGAAGAGCTTCTCGAACCTGTTGATGAATAGAAGTCAAACTATCAGTTAACTGTGCCAAATATTCTTTCAACAGAACACAAGGTACATCATGTAATGGGCGTGGCTTAGGAACTCCCCAAATGTTCATTGGTCTTATAAATACCACCTCATACGGTGTGAGACCTGATCGTGAGTGTGGTACTGATCTTATGGACAACAGTGCCAAAGGCAATGCATCCGGCCACTTTAGGGACGTAGAAGCCACTATTTTCGCCAGCTTCAATTTTAAGGTAGGATTATACCTTTCCACCAATCCTGCTGATTGTGGGTGGAAGACTGCATGGAATTTCTGTTTGATTCCTAATCCTTTCATGACATAATCAACAACTTGCCCAATAAAATGAGGTCCATTGTCGCTCCATAAAATTTTGCAAGGAAAAATTCCTTCAGAAGCAACTTTGCTGTAGGAAGAGCAGTATTATCCTTTGTAGAGTACGCCTCTATCCATTTACTGAAGGCACATACCACCACTAGGACATATTTCAGATTATAACAGCGTTCAAGCTGGATGTAATCCATCTGCAGAACTTCAAAAGGTGCGGTTGGTGTAGCAAATCCTCCTGTAGGAGTTTGTGTCCCTTTTCCAGGATTGTAGTGCCAACAGATCAAGCAGGACTGTACCACTCTTTTAGCTGTGCTGGCAATCTCAGGATGCTCCCAGACTTGTGTAAGCAATTTAGTTATTGCTAGAGCTCCAACATGTGCCAGCCCATGTGCCATTTGAACCGTAGGTTGTAAATAGGCTGCAGGTAACTTCCACTTATCCATGTCTTTGTTGCGCCAACAACCCTCATCGTCCAATATTCCTTCTTTGGACCATTGCTCAAGTTCTGCTACAGAGGCAGATCTCTGTACATCTAGTACTTCCTCTCTGGCATCATGCCATCGTTCAGCTTGAGATTTCACTACGTACATGGAAGCAGTGCTTCGTTGCATCGCAGTTTCACGAGCTACACGATCTGCAAAGGCATTTCCTTGTCCTATTTTGTCAGTGACCTTCTTGTGTGTGCTACACTTCACAATCGCTATTTTTTTGGGATATGTCAGTGCAGTCAAAAGGTTATGTGCTAGTTCTCCATGCATTATCTGCATCCCGTGGGATGTAAGAAAGACTCTTCCCTTCCAAATTAGGTCACTCCTTAGACAGAAGATGACCTAAGTAGTTCACTTTCGGTCTACAATATTGCAGTTTCTTCCATGATACTTTATGGTTGTGTGTAGCAAGAAAAGAAAGTAAAGACAAAGAACACTTTTCACACTGCTCAGGCGTATCAGCTGCCAACAAGATGTCATCGACATATTGTATGAGAGCCACTCCATCAGGCAAAATAAAAGAATCAAGTTGTCGTTTCAAGGCTTGACTATAGATACTCGGACTCTCAATGTACCCTTGAGGAACTCTACAAAATCGATATGATCTATTATTCAAAGTGAAACCGAACAAATATCGGCTATCAGGATGAATAGGAATCGAGAAGAAAGCGTTCTTCAAGTTCACTACTGAGAATGTAGTTGCTGTTGGAGGGACCAGGGTAAGCAATGTCGTAATGTCAGATATTACAGGATACTGTGGTACTACAATCCTATTGACCTCCCTCAAGTCAATGATAAATCTATAAATCTTAGTGTCAGTATCTTTTTTCAAAATAGGAAGAATCGGACTATTGCACCACAACCCCCACTTCAATTAAGTCATGAACAATGTGTGTAAGTGCTTTATCTCCTTCTCGAGAAATTTTATACTGAGGCAATCTTGGCAGTATAGCACCCTCCTTGACACTAATATGCACTGGGGGAATAACCATTTGTCCTACATCGGTATCAGAAGTAGCCCACAAAGTACTAGGGAGTGAAGCTAGGGCAATGTCCTCTTTAACAATACAGGATCTCTCAATCATGGGGTGGTTGTCATTTAAAATAACCCGTACTCCTTCCAGAGAACATCGTATCGTGACCCTGAAATATTTGAGCATGTCAAGACCCACAATATTGTCTGGTGTATTTCGAGAAAGCAAAAATGGAAATGCAGCAGTTAACTTATCAACACCTACATATGAGTCAGTTTGTGTACTGCAATATTTACTGTGTGGGTCCTCATACATACCTATTTTCTTTGATAGATTCCCCTGATGAAGTGCCTTTCGGGCACGAAATGCATTGGGACCATGTCATATATGATATAATTCCGTTGGGAATGATGTAAAAGAGCATTATTAATGTGATTTTCAACATTGAATGAAGTTCTTCATTACAAGTCTAAATAAAGACGTATGTTACCTGTAAATACTCTCTTTGCATGTCATGTAGGATTTTCGTCTTGTTTTCACAGAGTTGTAATATTAATTCATTTTACCACTAGTATTTTGATTTTTTTCACCTTCTTAAAGTTTCATAACATCCTCAGTCTTTTTACTACACACACTGTTCTATTCTAGTTAGTTTGTACTCCTACTATGTTTATTTATGTTTTATGTTTTATTGGGACACACGTGACACCTTTTTGACACCTTTTTATGGTATGAGTCTTTATTTCTTTCTTTCTTTCTATACATACAGTAACTTACTCACTATTTTACATTTGCTGGTTTATACGTCTTGTGTTTTCCGACTCTATTATATACTTTTCAGTCTAATATGTTCCTAATAGGCTTTGGTTGCCTTTCCCAATATGGCCGCTATGGTTTCTAATACCTAATCGAGAGTTGCATACTAGACGTCTTCAGTTTCTTACTACCCGACACTCTTTGATACACGTCGCGGCACTTCCGCGTTCACCACGGCTGCGAAATCTTTCCCATTGTTACGGTCACCACGCTAATTGGTAAGCTCACTGGGTTATATGCATGTGTATTTTGTTCGTAACACTATGCTGAACCACATCATACCGGGAAAGCGCCGTGGATGCCAAGACACGGGTATCCTCTGGCAGTGATCTTGTCCAAAGCGAGATTCCAATCCTTCGTCTCGACCAGTCATTCGAGCATCCGAGACGTCAATGAGCCCCACGTTGGACGCACCAATTTGTAGTAGCAAGCCCCAGCCAGGCCTACTAGTGCAAGGGATTCGCCCTTCTCTGCTCAGAGTCCTTAGACCAATAGTACGAAGCTGGCACAGAAACTGGAATAGAAAAGACAGAGTTTATTAAACCTCATGAGGTGGAATTACATTCACACAACACCCTTCGGTATAGTATGAGGTAGCACACTGACTGGAAGGAGCTGGGTCCTTTTATACCCACACAGGGGCTCAAAAGAAGGCGGTGCAAGTACAAGCTTCTGTTCTAAGGCACATAGAAGGTCATACAGAAAATGCACAGTCAACAAGTGGGAGGAGCAAACAGTTAGCTAGTTGGAGTAAACACATCCTGACAGTTACATGCTAGGGACAGCTGTATGCTCTTCTGAGCATGTGCAAAGTAGAGGAGACTAAACATATCTTGTCTCTAGGCAGATTTCAAGAGCAGTTGACAGGAAGGTAGGACAGAGCACATGGCATACAAAATGGCCGACAGAAAGACAAAATGGATTCCGTAAAACGGGCAAAATAGGTCGAAAAACTGGATGTCTTCTGCTAATGCTTAACTTAATGATTTGCTAAACTACCACACAACCGAATAAAATGAAGGGACACAAAAATGAAAGATGAGGCGATCAAGTAAATGCAGGTGCTATCTTGAAATGGTTACACAGGGCCATTAGTAAACATAGAAAAGGGGGAAAGAAGGATAAAATGGCTGTCAGTACTTTTATCTGGGTGGGGAAGTAGAGCAGGCCTGTCACAGAGAGTACTGAGAGTGCAAAGACAGTAGGGATGTCTTGGAAAAATTATATCTCAGCCACCCACCTTTGGATACTGTTTGAGTGGTCTCTTTATTAGACAGAAAGACACTGGATCCACATGGATGTGGCAGTCATGGGACAAGCTCCATGGGCTGTTTCCTGGATGGCAGAACATGCGAGACCTAAAGTATGTTATGTATTAGGGATTCTGCAGTGGCGGTGCGTCCATTGGGGGCGCTGGGGCGTTGCCCCACTAATGCCACATGCCCCCATTCATGCGGTGACACACATTCCTGCAACGGAAAAACCTTTCAGCAGATCACGCTAAATTGCATCGGGACATGCCCGAGGCAATCGGAGCTGAAGGGGGTGGGGCCGCGCCAGCCGAGGGTTTGAGTGACAGTCCAGACTGTGTCACTGACAGCCCAGCGCGGCACTAAGAGCAGGCAGCAGAAGCAGGTGCGCATGCTCGAGTTAGGGCTACTCCTTTTTATTCCTAGCTCGAACATGCGCACAGTCAGCCACTGGTAGGAGAGCCACTGAGCCAGGGACCCGAGCAGCAGCGGGGAGGGGGGGCAGAGAGCACACCTGCTCTAGCCAATCCTGGCGCTGCTAATGCAGTGCCTGGATTGGCTGAAACACCGTGCAGCCTTGAGCCTGAGGGCAGGCATAAGAAGCATTGGATGGCGGGTCCGCGCGTGGGTGGTGTGTAGTGGTTATTGGGTAAAAAACTGTTATGGCCAATCACTGTGGATTATGTGAAGCCATGCAGACAGTGATTGGCCATTTTTTTGTGACGTGCCTCGCTGGTGTGACGACGTTGCAGCGCAGTAGACATCACTGCACCAGAGAGACATTGTGGCTTGTGACGTGCTTCTGTCCTCCTCCTACTGCCCAGCAGCAGCCCAGCGCCTATTGCTAGTTCCGATCGTGGTGTGTGTGGTGACTGAGGCAGTGACGTCCTTGGTTCGGTTCATGATCACGAGATCATCGTTCGACGACGACAGTTAAAGTAAGGAAGTAGTCACTGCGTCACAGAGTGGGAGTCCGCCGCTCGGCTGGGTGGTGGGGGCGGCGTTTGGGCCCTTAATTAAGTTTATAATTATTATATTCCTGGTAGTAGGGTAGGGGCGAATCATTACGAGTGCGCTGCCAGAATGGACCGTCCTCAACACCTCCTGCAGTCCTCCTGCTGCTGGCTGCCGGGCCTGTAAGTCACCTACACAGGCTCAGCCAGGCATCGGGAGTCGAGTTCGATTGTGCATGAAAGATTCCTAGCCCCAAAAACGGACGTGCTTTCTCTCTGCTGCTCAGATCTGTTGTGTGAACCTGACCCGTCTTCCGTCTACTGAAATAAAACCAAAGTGAAACTTACACCAAATAGTGTCTGTCTATCGAATTAAACACACATTATCTCTTTATTTTGGCAGGAAAATCCTACCCTCTTAGGTTTTTGCATGGAATTCCTCGTTCAAAAATCTATCTTTGTATGTTTTTTTTTACCTGTGGTTTTTCTTTAACATTTATGAAATTCCCGATGTTTGCCAAACCAATGCCAGGGCAGGTTTAAGTATTAAAAACTTACTAGAATTTTGGTGGGAAAATCTGCCGACTGTTAGCTTTCTCAATGCTGGTTTGAGGTAGCGAGCGTGCTGAAACTGAAGTACAAGCAACAGCCAGTACTTGCCAGAAATAAATCTTTTTGTTAGTTTCACGCCAAGAAATCTTCACCAGTGCCACCCCTCTCCCCCCCCCCCCCCCCTTCCGCATCCATTTACCCCCCTAGTAATGACAGAAACCTTGTAGATGGAGCGGGCATTAGCGTATGAAGCTGTGCTTGTGCTTTTGAAAGGCAGCCTGGTGAAGCAGCGAAACATGAGTCAATGAAATGATTCTCAGGTCAGGACGTGATTGAAATACCCTTTACTTTCTTTATCTCCGCAGTGCACGGCTTCATCATTGTTTTCACGCCGGGATCCCACTGTAAATTCTGGTGAATAAGACATCCCCAGCTTTTTCCATGTAGGGAAGTTTTAGAAGATGCTGTTTTTGAAGCAGTTGTGAGTGGTCAGTGCAGATTACAAGCGTAATGCTTCTATTTTACATATTGTGATAACAATAAAGTGGTGACATTGAGTAGGAAGTGGAACACTTCTAAATCTCATACATGTACCCAATGTATGTAAAAACGTCTTATGGCAGCCAACTGTCTAGCATTATAATATTATAGCAAACCTTCTGATCCGAAGGTCGTCTTCATTCAGGACGACCACTGAAATTGTGTCCCACGTGACCGAATTATGAAGCAGGGCAGAGTTGACTAATTTATGTGGCAAGGAAAGGCAATTATGTAGTCTAATGCTGCACATCTTGTGACAGTATTACTTCATTATTTGGTCATTATTGCACAGTCAGTGGGCTTTCTGGGCAAAGGTTTTGACTCATTAGAACCTGAGTTTGACCCCCAAAACAACAATGAATAACTGAAAGACGACCAGGCAGTCAATCTTTGAGAAGGGCCGGCCACAGCGCATGAAAACGCTGCATTTCTCATAACTTTTGATCCAGAAACATATTTTTGAGATTATGCCTCAGTAGTATACTGATTATTTGGTAAATGCAGTAACTCAACACTTATGTGGAAAACGGTGTTTAGTCCTGGGTTTAGTTTAGGCTTTTGGATAATCTTTATACACAAAACAAAGCACACACATCCCACCCCTGCGAGTCAAGAAGTCAAGGCTTTCAAGGTCAAGTAACACAGCTAGATTCAAATATTATTTTGTTGCAGATTTATATAGCGCAAAATCGACCCGAAGGTTTTGGAGCGCTTTACATGAGCCCCAGTTAAGTTACACAAGGGCACATTCATTTCTGCTAGGTTCGGGGAGATTAAGTGATTTGCTCAGAATCACAGGAAGCTGAGCCAAGTGAAGTATTTTATGTGTATGAGGTGTTCTTCTTCCCCTACGTGCAATTCTTCTTTAATACTTCTTTGCTGCAACATAATTGTATATATTTCTTTCCCTTCCACGTCCTGATGAGAACCGGGATCTGATAGAGAAATGTGCCTTTTTTGCAATATTAAACTCTCTATGCATCTGTACTTGCTCAGGTTTAAGCAATGTAATTGGAATTAACCAAAGGAGCAACACCACACATATATTTTACAGAGGAAAGGACATTGTTCCTTGGGTCCTGGAACTCGGGTCTGAAACGGTGGAAACTCGAAACTTAGAATACTTCTTACTCTGCTCAGTTGTTTCCAAATTATTGTGCATAACGTTTCACTGGTAGACTTTACCAACCCCAGCCAATCCAATTGTTGTAAATGCTTCGGTTCTGCTGACAAACTGCTTGATGTCTGATCGGTTTCAGCAAACCTTTTGTGAATTATATGTGCTCTTGTCTTTTTTATCGGAAGACTACATACGTTTGCTAACATTCAGCTAAGTTGGCAGTTAGATCGGCCAATGTTCGGGCTCGCTCGCTACGGTGAAGTATGTCAATCAGTTTACGCCTCACCACTTGCAAATGTCACCATCCGCCACTGGGATTCTGTACCCCAATGTGGAGATATGGAGATATGGTACATGGTTCCCATTCCACTCTACACCCCTTTTTTGCAATCCTGATTTCTTTCTGGGGTGGAAGGGTCAAAGGGGGGGCTGGAGAATGTGTAGAATTTGTTTACTGTAGGGAAGATTAAATCCTTGTACACACCTTAAAAAGAATTCAAGATTCAAGAGGGGGACCATCTTCAATGTTTCCAACTAAAAGATTGAGCTATGCAACAATAGAGAGGCAGCATGCAGACCCCTCACCTATTAGGTTATTTGCCTTGTAGGTATCAATGAAAGGACTGATCTCAAATATTTACAAAACACTAGTAGATGAGGGAGTCAGTATCCAACTGTCCTTTATGAAGAAGTTGCAACTGCTGATGAATATTGCAATTAATCCAAGTCAATGGAAAACACGGTGTGTTGAAATATCTAGAATATGCAAAAGAGTTCAAAATAGAATCTCTCTGTATGATGTTATGGCATATTAGTCCCATGAAAATAAAACATATGTACACTAAAGCCTCTGGTTTATGCTGGAGAAAGTGTGGAATGGAACGAAATGAAGTGCATGTCTGGTGGGCATGTCCATGATTGACAGTGTTCTAGAAGAAGATTTTGAGCCAAGTGAAAGGTGTATTGGGGTATCTGATTGGCCATAATCATTCTGGGGACTCGACCCATAAAGATTAAATCCCTATCACTAACTGATTGGTAAATAACTATAGATATGATCCTCGCAGTAAACTATTACTAGCCCTCCACAGGAAAACAGTGAACCTATAGATTGGGTCACAAAGTAGTGTGCCATGCAAGAAATGAAGACATAATCTTGCGACTTGAACAATTCAAGCATTTTGTACGATGTCACCTTGTGTCCTTTGGTGGACTATTTGTTTGGATAGACTGCTGTTAAAAGGGCCCCAATCACTACGAGTGTTAGAAATGAAGCAATATGGGTGCTCGAAGATGATATATTCGGAAACTTTGCCTAAAATATGCTCTGTCGTTTCTATATTTAGAGTAAGACGTGTATCTATTGCATGGATGCCATTTAGGGGTTGCAGCTGTGGCTCCTGGGTTGCCCCTGGCAATCCCTATCACTGCTTTTGCGAGCCCAGACCCTAGAGGTTGCAAAAGCAGTGCAACGCATAGAACGTAAACGGTGTTCAGATCAACGCTGTTTACCTTCTGCAGATCTCACTGGGAGATTATTTTTTTAAGTTGGAAATACATTAAAAAGTGGAATGCACATTGTTTTTAATACAAATAAAAGAAAACACATAAAAAAAAATCAAAAAACTCCCCTTTTTAAAATTGTTTCAGTAGTCCATTATTGTGAATACTTGAAAAAAGATGTTTTTGAACAGAATCGTTACCTATATGTTCTTCTTTCTTATTGTCCCTAATAATTAGTACTAGTGGGCCTTACCACTGCATCTCCCTGTGAACTGGCAATAACTTTTCCCTTAGAGGTTCAAACTAGTCTTCCATGATGTAAATTATTATGATGACAATGGGATTAATGTCTTCAGGCATTATTTGCTAGGATTTGGAGTCAAAAGTCATATGATTTCACTTTCTGTGATGTCATTGAGTTGCGAAGTCTCTTCCGCAATCCCTGGCGTTTTAATGAATGGAACTTCATGATCTATTGGTTGTGGTTCTGAATGACAATAGATTGGAGAGGGTGGTGCACGGGGGAGGTGTCAGAGGCATAAAGCTGCTTGTTTTAATATGACAATGCCAACATTTGAATGAAATGCAGTTGAACAGAAAACATTGCATAAAGCATCCCAAAGGGAACTTCAATTTCAGACTATGCTATGGAGTGGCTAGTGGTCTGCAGCGCAGCCAATCGTTTATACCTGGGAGTCAAACTGAACACTGTCGTATATAATAACTCCTTCAGTTTTTATCAGTTACTGTAAAAAAGAAATATAAATAGCAGCTGTCTGCTACAAGACGATAATTGCTTCTCAGAATAATGGTGACACATAATCTTTTCGGAGGATTATGAAATGTCACCAGAACAACATAAGGGAACGAGAACACCGAGGGCGGCAGTTTCCTATTATTTACTTATTGGCAACATGAAAACCATTCAATGGGACTACAGCTATATAATATGATCTCATATGTGTTAGTGATTTTTGCTGAACAATGAATTGTTATTAGTGTAGAAACGTTGCATCGCAATATTGAGAGTAGCAACTTCACATTTTTATGTTTTGCCCACACTGAAGACATTAGCGTATATTCATTAGTAATGCAGAATGTGTGTGTTTCATAAATAGCCTCAAAACATTAGTGACTTGAGTGATTATGAAATATCCCTGCGTGTCATTTTCTTTACAACACATACTTTAGATTATAAAAGTAAATCCGTATTTGTAAAGTGCAAGCTATGCACCCTTACAGGTCTTAAGGCGATGGGGGCCGTCAGGGCCGGACTGGCTACCAGGCGGTTGTGTGTGCTGCCGAGCTGGGGGCTGATTTCTCTGCAGTGGGGGTTGATTTCGTTGATGGGGACCTGCGTGCGTTTTGAAATAAAAAAAGCACAACGAATTTTGTTCAGCACACGCAGGTCCCCATCAACAAAATCAGCCCCCAGCTCGGCAGCACACACAACCGGCCAGTAGCCAGTCCGGCCCTGGGGGCTGTTATGGAAATTAAGTGAGCTATTGCCCAGAGTCACATAGAGCTGAGCTGAGCTGCCGCTGAAGCCAGGGATCGAACCCTGAACCCTGTGCTCCGAAGTCAGCTGCCGTGGCGCTGCACCATACCTCTCCACATTACACTACCTCTCCATACGTTGAAATAATTTACTCCTGTACCCTTACCGAAATGATTAAAATAATTGGAGAATAGGGATCAAACAGCCCAAATGAAAAAGAATATAAACCACCCTACTCTTGTTGAAGGGAATCATAACACGTCTGTAAAAACTAGATGCCAGATGTACAAAACACTGGTTACAAAGTGCTGGTTGCATATTGCGACCAGTACTTTTGCAACAGGTGTGGAATTTTACAAATTGACCTATGTACTCCTAGTCACTTCCCAAAATTCTGATTCGTAGTGGGTGGTAATCTGATATATCTCATCAATGTTCATGAGATACGTAATAAATTCCGATGACTGACTATGATTGGTGGTCTTCACAGAGATGGCGCCTTGCTGGAGTTACCTCATCACCATGAGTAGTGATATTTGTTTTATTTGAAATGCAGACTTTTTTTTTAATGCTGCCCATTCCCTTAAAGGAAAGTTAAATACTTTTTAGAACAAACAGTTTTTTTTTTTTTACATTCACAGAGGGACCCTTTCCTATCTGGCAATGGGTTATCACCCCAACTTTGGGTGTACATAACTTCTTACTAGTTTAGACTTGCTATTTTGGTCCTAAACCATTGATACATATGGCTAGAGATCACTATGTGGATGAGACACACTGCTTCCGAATAGTGGTTCTTATCTGTTTCTAAACCCATTTTAAAGTCCTGTGTCTGTTAGATTTGCTGGTTGCTGTTAGAATTTGGGCCATTAGTTGCAAGGGGTGGAAGCCCCACTCGAATAGTCAACACAATCCTAGTCAAGATGAATGGCCAACAATAACTAAATAAACCTGCGCTTAATAATCTGGTAGCTTGCCACAAAAAGAGGGAACCTGAAAATTATTTATGCAGTACCCGACCAGTACCAACGTGAAAAAAAAAACACAAGAGAAATCCCAAAGCAAAGTAGAATAAATAAAATGATACCACAACAACAAAAATCTAATCAGTTGAACTGGAGTTTTGGGATATTAAAGGTGAAACTAGTACCAAAAATGACAAAGTGCCACTCGCAGGTATTTAATCGCACTCGACAAGTTTAAATTTACAAAGTCATGCAGATCTTGATGCAGCATGGGTCAGATATAGGGATCAGATTCTACCTAGTGAAGAGTTTGCCTTCTTTGAGTCAGTGTCAATGTGAGGATCCTCAGCTAGAGTTTAGAACTGGGGGGGGGCACAAAGAGTTTGTTGTTGGTGTGGTAAGCATTCATCGCAAAGTGTTTGTTGTTGGTGTGGAACGCATTCATCGCTGGAGCTTTGCTTTGGTTGGAGACACATATGCCACACTTTGGTACAAAGAGCAGGGCGCTGTCAAACCTTCAAGTTGAAAAACCAAACACTATCACAGGGCTAGAGGGATGTTTAAAGACCAAGCCTAAGTATTATCCCCAAAGGACTAGATTAATAAACAACAAACTTAGGGGTCTAGTAAAGAAACCCAATAATGCTTCTATATTGTTGTACCCCTGTCAATTGTACATGAGGACAAACACATTAGATTAACAGACCATATCACCAAAAAGTGAGGCACCAGTGAACGTAAGTCACCCCTGGTTGAGGATTCCCATCAAAAGTCTTGTATGGATCAAATATTCTCATTTGGTAATCCTTATCGGGTATTGTATATCTTGATCATTGAGATCGGCATACCCTGATAGCCAGTCCGGGGTAGCGACCCACAATCACTCGGTACTACCACATGATGTTGATATGATGGGAAAGTGCAGTGCAAAAATATATATAAGTGGTGATTAAAAAAGGATAGGAACTTAACAGAAAACAATTTTAATAGAAGTTAGCCCCTTCCTCATTAAAAACAAGAACAGTATAGCAACGTAATCGCAGTTCACACAAATAGCTGCGAGGAGACCAACATGTTTCAGCCACGGGATGGTTACCAGGCTTTCGTCAGGGTCTCTGTTCTGTGTATATGCTACTGATTAAAGTGTGAAAAACTATACAAAAAAACCCACTAGTGAACAACAGTAAAGGATATGATGTTCCTTCATCTGTACAAACTCCTCACTTCGGTACTTGGTTACCTAAATACTGTATGTGGGGAACAAACGTGCAAATGAACCACAATTAGATAACACGATCTGTTGCAAGGAATGTAATGTGTCTAAGTAAGTACCAAAAACCTTAAACAATCAATTACTCACCCAGAGTGACCGGGGAGTGGACCTCACCTCTTCCTGGACCTGGCTCAGGATATGTGAGACCCCGCTCTACAATGACAAAAGCCAACTTCATAAGGACAAAAGACCAGGGGGATCTACTTGTAGAACTACTCTGGCAATGTACTAAGAAAAGAAGTCCCAAAGTCTTTTATCAGTGGAGCTCAATAGCATAAAAACACTGGTTCCCAAATCCACCTGCTCACCATTCTATCGTTAACTACACTTAAAATTATTGTAAGCGTTACTACCGCTATTTACACAGAGACACAATGCAGATAGAAACGCACAAAAACCATTAGGGACAGTGGACAAGAACTCCTACCTGTCCGTCGTTGTCTCAGACTATGGCTGAATCAGGGGGAGGCACCGGGTGTCATGTGTGGCTCCCATTTCAACACATTTCCATCCCAGGTCACCCAATCGCGATCCTGCAAGGGTAGCATGGGACGGGTTCATAGTTTATTGTCCTCCAATATTAGTTACAAACGATGTTAATTAGCGTGGAGGGGGGACGGTGTACAGCTCAATCTTCCCCGCGTTTGTTTGTTAGTTAGGCTCGCGTGCATAGTCTCGCGAGATTCCTAAGCAGAACTACCGGGTGATGTCACTCCTCTGCCCTGAGTAGTCCGTTAAATTTGTCTTCCGCCCTCTGAGACCGAGGCTACAGCTCAGAGAAAGAACTACCGGCTGACGTCATAATCATGACGTTTGTAGTTCCAAGAGCGAGATCGGCCAAAGCAAGGTGTTATTGCCCGCTCGCTCCAGTTTCAGAACGACTGGAAAAAGTATCATACCTTTTACAAATCGAACGAGTATAAATGCTATACAGAAGGTGTTTACAGGCAATAATGCAGTTAGATGTATACTTGGAGGAGGTTTACTCGTCATGCCTTATGAGAACCAAGTTACCTGCAAAACTGATCTGAACCTTATCTAGAAGCAACCTAGTTGCGTTGTTTAGTCCGTAGTGAACCTTGCAGAGCACATCTGTTCACAGGTGGCACAGAAAATGTGACCAGTCTTAGTACATTAGCTCTTATACATTGGTGTGCACACAAGAATTAATCAACACAATTATATTCTATATACTCGCCAAACCAGTGCAGCTCTCAGAGTATACCTCTATCACCACACTCATGCGCCATTATGATAGACTCAGCCAAGGTATGTCATCGTTCAGCCCTCGTTTGTCTGTGCCCAATTAAAAAACCCATTTTTGTTCACGCAGGAACAAGAATCTCGACACGTCACTAACGTGTGGTGGAATAAAGGGTTTTTCCAAAACATGCCACTTAAAATCTATTTCTGTATGCTGTTGTGTGATGAAGTGTTTCGTGAGTCTCGAAACATCTTTCTTGCACCGGAACGTGCTTTTGTGCTCTTGCATTCTCACGCGCACCTTCCTCGTGGTCATACCTACATATCGTTTGTTACACGTGCATGTTATGAGGTAGATGAGGTTTGTGCTATTGCAGTTGGTAAACTGACGAAGCACCCACGGCCGATCAGTGCCAATATCCACACTTGTAATCCTCGAGGTAAGTGGACAAACAGAACACCCTCCGCAGGGATGGTGACCCATTACAGGAGGTAGGTCCCATAGTGTGCCTAACTCTCTATTGGGTGTGGCTTTGGGGCGAGTGTGTACCAAGTGATCTCTCAAGTTTTTCGAACGTTTGAACGCGAAAAGTGGGAGTGCAATCTTGTCTCTACCACTGTTCAGAATACGCCAATGCTTCTTAATGACTTTCTGAACAAAGTTGGACTTGGTATTGAAAGTACTCACTAGAGTCAGGCGATCCAAAGGTGGTTTCGCTGTGCGGGGTTCAAGCAGTGCAGCTCGATGGTTATTTGCTGCTCGTTTGAGTGAACGCTGTACCAGTTTCTTAGGGTAATGTCTTGCCATCAGTTGCTTAGATAAGTCCTCTGCATGGTGCTTGAAAGTTTCAGAGGTAGAACAGTTCCGTCGAACACGGAGGAACTGCCCAAAGGGTAGATTATCACGCAGGGACTTGGGGTGTTGGCTTTCGTACAGAAGGAGCGAATTTCGGGCCATAGGCTTTCGATATAATTCACTCTCTAGGCCTGTCTCAGTACTGTAGATTGAAAGGTCCAGAAAAGGGAGCCGGTCTTTGCTCATTTCCATGGTGAAACGAAGGTAGTGGTTCTGATTATTGAGCCATTGGTGGAAGCTCAGGGCCAAATCACTTGTCCCTCTCCAAACCATAAGAATATCATCAATATATCTTTTCCACCAAATTATTGATGAAAAGAAGGGATTGGTGGAATGCAGCACTATGGTTTGTTCGAACTCATGTACATATAGGTTCGCTAGGGAAGGGGCAAAAATGCTGCCCATGCTTGTCCCAGAGATTTGATGGTATACCTGGTCATCATACTTAAAGAAGTTCTCTTTCATTGCCATGGTTGCTAAGGCCATGACAAACGGAACTGGAGTAATGGAGTCCCATTCCGATGCCTCCAGGATGCCCCAGATGGTGTCCAGAGTGGCATCCTGGGGAATGGAGGTGTACAATGACTCTACATCTAGAGAGACTAGATAGTCAGTCTCTCGATCAAAGGCTATTTCAGGAATTACTCTAAGGACATCTGTGGTGTCCTTAAGAAAGGTAGGCATTTTTTGAACCAATGGTTTGAGGAAGAAGTCAGCAAAAGCTGAAAGGGGTTCTAAAAGTGACCCCTGGCCAGAAATTATGGGCCTGCCCGGTGGTGGTCTCTGGGGTTTATGCACCTTAGGTAAGGTGTAAAAATAGGGCATAGTCGGATGTTTAGCCTGTAGGAATTGGGCCTCTAAGGGGGTAATCCAACCCTCACCTACAGCCTCTTCAACCAGTACTCTGATCTCACTCATCAACCTGGGGGTGGGATCGATAGACAAAGGTCGATATGCATGGTTATTGCTCAGTTGGAGAAGACACTCAGTCCTGTATGTGTCTATATCCTGAACGACAATGGAGCCCCCTTTATCCGCGGGCTTCACAATTATGGTCCCGTCTTGGGTCAACGTTTTGAGAGCCTGTCTCTCAATGGTTGAAAGATTGTTGTAATTGGCTCTCGAACAGTATTGTATTTGTTCAATGTCGTTCTTGAATGCCAATTCAAATGTGAGTATTTGAGGTGGTATGGCATGTACTGGGGGTGTGAAAGTGGATTTAATCCTCAAACCAGTATTGGTGTCTCTTTCCTGTGTAGCTTCCTCAGTACTCCCATTCTTAAAGAAGTAGTGAAGCCTGAGTTTTCGAAAGAACTGGGCTAGTTCTGTTTGGAGTGTGAAAGGATCACCCTCGTCTGTCGTGACAAACCCTAGACCCTTATTCAACAAGGCTTCTTCACTGTCGGTTAAAATCCTTTTGCTCAAATTAACCACCAAGCTCTTGTCAGGCGTTATTATTGTTCCTGCGCACTCCTTCTCGTTTGACTCCGCGTTCCTGCGTGGGGGCCTGTGGTATCCTCCCATTGGACCTGAGGTTGTCCTTGTGTCGGTCTTCTTTTGCCCCGTGACCGTCTGGGGCCACGCGCCAAAAAAGGCTGATTGTTGAAGTTGGGAAACCCAGAGAAAGATATATTGATGATATTCTTATGGTTTGGAGAGGGACAAGTGATTTGGCCCTGAGCTTCCACCAATGGCTCAATAATCAGAACCACTACCTTCGTTTCACCATGGAAATGAGCAAAGACCGGCTCCCTTTTCTGGACCTTTCAATCTACAGTACTGAGACAGGCCTAGAGAGTGAATAATATCGAAAGCCTATGGCCCGAAATTCGCTCCTTCTGTACGAAAGCCAACACCCCAAGTCCCTGCGTGATAATCTACCCTTTGGGCAGTTCCTCCGTGTTCGACGGAACTGTTCTACCTCTGAAACTTTCAAGCACCATGCAGAGGACTTATCTAAGCAACTGATGGCAAGACATTACCCTAAGAAACTGGTACAGCGTTCACTCAAACGAGCAGCAAATAACCATCGAGCTGCACTGCTTGAACCCCGCACAGCGAAACCACCTTTGGATCGCCTGACTCTAGTGAGTACTTTCAATACCAAGTCCAACTTTGTTCAGAAAGTCATTAAGAAGCATTGGCGTATTCTGAACAGTGGTAGAGACAAGATTGCACTCCCACTTTTCGCGTTCAAACGTTCGAAAAACTTGAGAGATCACTTGGTACACACTCGCCCCAAAGCCACACCCAATAGAGAGTTAGGCACACTATGGGACCTACCTCCTGTAATGGGTCACCATCCCTGCGGAGGGTGTTCTGTTTGTCCACTTACCTCGAGGATTACAAGTGTGGATATTGGCACTGATCGGCCGTGGGTGCTTCGTCAGTTTACCAACTGCAATAGCACAAACCTCATCTACCTCATAACATGCACGTGTAACAAACGATATGTAGGTATGACCACGAGGAAGGTGCGCGTGAGAATGCAAGAGCACAAAAGCACGTTCCGGTGTAAGAAAGATGTTTCGAGACTCACGAAACACTTCATCACACAACAGCATACAGAAATAGATTTTAAGTGGCATGTTTTGGAAAAACCCTTTATTCCACCACACGTTAGTGACGTGTCGAGATTCTTGTTCCTGCGTGAACAAAAATGGGTTTTTAAATTGGGCACAGACAAACGAGGGCTGAACGATGACATACCTTGGCTGAGTCTATCATAATGGCGCATGAGTGTGGTGATAGAGGTATACTCTGAGAGCTGCACTGGTTTGGCGAGTATATAGAATATAATTGTGTTGATTAATTCTTGTGTGCACACCAATGTATAAGAGCTAATGTACTAAGACTGGTCACATTTTCTGTGCCACCTGTGAACAGATGTGCTCTGCAAGGTTCACTACGGACTAAACAACGCAACTAGGTTGCTTCTAGATAAGGTTCAGATCAGTTTTGCAGGTAACTTGGTTCTCATAAGGCATGACGAGTAAACCTCCTCCAAGTATACATCTAACTGCATTATTGCCTGTAAACACCTTCTGTATAGCATTTATACTCGTTCGACTTGTAAAAGGTATGATACTTTTTCCAGTCGTTCTGAAACTGGAGCGAGCGGGCAATAACACCTTGCTTTGGCCGATCTCGCTCTTGGAACTACAAACGTCATGATTATGACGTCAGCCGGTAGTTCTTTCTCTGAGCCGTAGCCTCGGTCTCAGAGGGCGGAAGACAAATTTAACGGACTACTCAGGGCAGAGGAGTGACATCACCCGGTAGTTCTGCTTAGGAATCTCGCGAGACTATGCACGCGAGCCTAACTAACAAACAAACGCGGGGAAGATTTAGCTGTACACCGTCCCCCCTCCACGCTAATTAACATCGTTTGTAACTAATATTGGAAGACAATAAACTATGAACCCGTCCCATGCTACCCTTGCAGGATCGCGATTGGGTGACCTGGGATGGAAATGTGTTGAAATGGGAGCCACACATGACACCCGGTGCCTCCCCCTGACTCAGCCATAGTCTGAGACAACGACGGACAGGTAGGAGTTCTTGTCCACTGTCCCTAATGGATTTTGTGCGTTTCTAGCTGCATTGTGTCTCTGTGTAAATAGCGGTAGTAACGCTTACATTAATTTTAAGTGTAGTTAACGATAGAATGGTGAGCAGGTGGATTTGGGAACCAGTGTTTTTATGCTATTGAGCTCCACTGATAAAAGACTTTGGGACTTCTTTTCTTAGTACATTGCCAGAGTAGTTCTACAAGTAGATCCCCCTGGTCTTTTGTCCTTATGAAGTTGGCTTTTGTCATTGTAGAGCGGGGTCTCACATATCCTGAGCCAGGTCCAGGAAGAGGTGAGGTCCACTCCCCGGTCACTCTGGGTGAGTAATTGATTGTTTAAGGTTTTTGGTACTTACTTAGACACATTACATTCCTTGCAACAGATCGTGTTATCTAATTGTGGTTCATTTGCTCGTTTGTTCCCCACATACAGTATTTAGGTAACCAAGTACCGAAGTGAGGAGTTTGTACAGATGAAGGAACATCATATCCTTTACTGTTGTTCACTAGTGTGTTTTTTTGTATAGTTTTTCACACTTTAATCAGTAGCATATACACAGAACAGAGACCCTGACGAAAGCCTGGTAACCATCCCGTGGCTGAAACATGTTGGTCTCCTCGCAGCTATTTGTGTGAACTGCGATTACGTTGCTATACTGTTCTTGTTTTTAATGAGGAAGGGGCTAACTTCTATTAAAATTGTTTTCTGTTAAGTTCCTATCCTTTTTTAATCACCACTTATATATATTTTTGCACTGCACTTTCCCATCATATCAACATCATGTGGTAGTACCGAGTGATTGTGGGTCGCTACCCCGGACTGGCTATCAGGGTATGCCGATCTCAATGATCAAGAGATACAATACCCGATAAGGATTACCAAATGAGAATATTTGATCCATACAAGACTTTTGATGGGAATCCTCAACCAGGGGTGACTTACGGTCACTGGTGCCTCACTTTTTGGTGATATGGTCTGTTAATCTAATGTGTTTGTCCTCATGTACAATTGACAGGGGTACAACAATATAGAAGCATTATTGGGTTTCTTTACTAGACCCCTAAGTTTGTTGTTTATTAAACCTTCAAGTTGGCCAGAGACACAGTGACCATTGCTGACCTGAAACGCCTGCTCATGGTCATGAAGAACCTCAACCTTCTAGTGGTTCTTAATGTGTGCCCTGGGGACGCCAACTCAGGTGGTCTGGAACTGCTTAGAAAATAAAATATTATTAGCAGGTTAATAAAGTGTATATAGGTAAACAAGGAAAACTGGAAATTGAAAATTTTAAAATGATCTTTAAATGATAAGGATTTTGAAATAGGAGGTTGAACATTAAGTTGGCAACTTCAGATTGATTCAAGGGAGCAATGCAAGTGCATTTAACAAAATATTGAATGGAGGATGGGTAACGTAAATTGAATTTAGGAAATCTCCACCTGTTCCACTAAAAATGTGCTTTTTTATATTTGTTCGTGAATAAAATCGAAATAAATCATAATAAATGTATGTGTTCGATGAATGTTTGTTTTCACAATTTTGTGTACTGTTTGCAGTTATTTTTATTGAACTTTTTTAGGAAAGGTTCCCTGGATTCCAATAATGACTCAATGTGTGTTGCCGTATTACAATAATACTTCATGCTACAATTGCAGCTTAATGTTCCATTCCATGTTGATCACAGTCCCCTTACATTGCTTCACTTATTCAGCTTCTTTCTGAATCATGTTTTGAGGACCGATGTACTGTATAAGAAGTCACCTGTTCTATGATCTTCTGAACAATTTATACGGTATATTAGAAATGTGAAATAATGTATTGACCCATGCTTCACAACTCTCTTAAGCATGTTAAGGAATAATGTAGGGCATGACTAACAACGGAGGGCTGCTGTGAACTTCAGCCCCCCTCATATATAATAGAATGTACACAACCTAGGAGCCTGCATGAATTCTTGATCAAGCATGCACTTAGTACTACTGACTTGGTCTAATGAGCAATAACCACCATGGCGTTGGACTCGCTATCACTCGCTATCACCAGCACCTTACTATTTTTCTTTTATTTTACTGTTTTCCTTTTAACTTGACTATTTTTCGTCTGTACTACTGTCACTGGCTCATTAGTCAAAATAGTTTGCGTGCACATTATCATCTCACCAACAGAGGTAGTTCCACCTGACTTCCTAGTTCAGGTACCTTTGTAATTATCCCTTTCTCTCTTAAGAGAACTCACCACTATTGCACACAGTGCACTGATCGGTGTCTGATAATTGGGGTCTATAATCGCATTTTTCTCACACTATGACATTGCATCCTTTACAGCCTTGAGAAAGCCCTGGTCTTACTAACCACCTAGGGCGAAACAGTGTCCACTGTTGCACCCCCAGAGTACCAAAAACATGACTTCTGGAACTACAAGGATGTAGATGATAATAAAAAACGTTGTTAAAGACAACATAAATGAAGGTTCAGGCCTGCCAAAAAGTTTGCTCTACCAGGTCGAAATGAAAATTTAAAACTGCACTACAGGTTGCAGTGGCAAGCCTAAGAGACATTTGGCATCACTACTCATTAGAGGGGCACAATGAGCACTACAGAGCAGCGGTAGCATTTATTTTACGGGCCCTGGGTATAGATTGTATCATATACTAGGGACTTATAAATAAATGAAATGTGCCAATTAGGGTTATGCCAATTTTACCATGTTTAAGGGAGATAGCAGAAGCCCTTTACACCTGGTTAGCAGGGTTAAAGTGCACTGAGCTCTTCTGCCAACAAAAACAATGTCAGCAAAACTAGGGGAAGTAAAGCAAAAGGTTGTGTGAATATCACACCAAGAATTTCAGGTCTAAATGTGGCATTCAAAAATCATTTATTTATTTATTTATTTAGAAGCTTGTAAAGCGCACGGCTACCTCCGGTGGAGGTGTCCCGGCGCTAAGATTACCTGAATGTCCCCCGAGGGAGGTACCAGGTACAAATCCAACTGAGAAAAATAAGAGAAGCTGAAAAAACTTTATGACCGTTTAGTAAACAACCAGGTTTTAAGTTTACGTCGGAAGACTGACTCGGATTCAATGAACCTGAGATCCAGAGGAAGGCTGTTCCAGAGCTTGGCAGCTGTGACGGTGAAAGTTCTGCCGCCGCTTCGGGAAAGCCTGAATCTTGGAACGATCATTAGACGAAGGCTGTTAGATCTAAGATGTCTAACTGAAGATGAGATTTTAAGGCGTTTACTCAGGTAAGACGGGCCAGTTCCATGAATTGCACGAAATGCCAAAATCAAGATCTTAAAGTCGATACGCCGGGCTATGGGGAGCCAATGAAGCTCATCCCGGTAAGCTCTGACCGAAGTACGGGCAGGAATATTACCAATGAGCCGAGCTGCGGCGTTTTGGACAATTTGCAGGCGGTCAATCAGATATTGGGGGGCACCTGCATAAAGACTGTTAGCATAGTCTAAATGTGTTGTGATAAGTGCCTGGACCACCGTTTTGCGGGAAGATTGAGGGAGGTAGGGGAAGATCTTCCTGATCATGCGCATTTTAGAAAAACAAGCCCCCGCAACTTTGTTGACTTGGGAATTGCCAGACAAGGTGTTGTCAAATGTGAAGCCTAAATTGCGGGCAGCCTGTACTGGCGTAGGAGGGGGATTCAAGACTGTGGGCCACCAAAGAATTGCAGGGGGGGGTGATTTCTGGCTGAAGAAAAGGACCTCAGTTTTGTCGGTATTAAGAGCAAGGTGATTTGCTGACATCCATGTGCAGATATTGCCAAGGCAGTTTCTGAAGTTGGAAAAACGGGAATCAGAGTGGTCTCTAAATGAAAAAACAAGCTGAGTATCATCAGCATAAGAGACCACCCTGACACCCCAAGATTCTACTACCTTGGCAAGAGGGGCCACGTAGGTGTTGAACAATAAAGGGCTTAGGGCGGAGCCCTGGGGCACGCCACACAGGAGGGGTTTGTCCTCTGATTCAAATGGGTGCATCGTAACCCTCTGAAACCGATTAGACAGGAAGGATTTGGTCCAAGCCAGCACTGTGCCACCGATCCCAAGCTGTTGTAGACGGGTTGCTAGTATGTTATGAGATACAGTATCAAATGCAGCGGATAGGTCGAGGAGGACCAACATGGCCTCCTCGCCCCTATCCACCGATTCCCTGATAGTTTCCGAGACTTCTAGCAGCGCCGTCTCGGTGCTGTAGCCGGTTCTAAAGCCGGACTGGGAATCATGTAACAGCTGATTTGATTCAAGATACTGAGCCAACTGTTTCTGTACCACTTTCTCCAGTACCTTAGCAGGTTTAGGCAGGAGTGATATGGGCCGGTAGTTGCTGAATTGCGAAGGGTCTGCGCCGGGTTTTTTCAGAATGGGAATTAGCCTGGCTTGTTTCCAAACTGAGGGAAATTGACGCGAGACAAGGAGGAGTTCCAAATAGAGAGAAAAGGGTTTACTAAAACAGGGGCAAGATTGCCCATGACTTTAGCAGGGACTGGGTCCAAAGGGGAACCGGACTTGACTTTATATAGCAAGGACAACGCTTGGTCAGGGGTAAGCTCATTAAAGGAATTAAATGAGCAGTGAATGGGACAAGGTGTATCGGAAAGGTGGTGAGGTGGGGCAGTATCAAAGGAGGAAGAGAGTTTGATTATTTTGTCCTGAAAGAAGTCCGAAAGTCCGTTGCAAAGATCTTGAGTAGGGATACATTGGGTTTTCGTGGCAGGGGGATTTACAAAGTCTTTCACGATGGTAAAAAGAGTTTTAGAAGAGTTCTGCGCCTGTTGAATAAGATTGGAAAAGTAAGCTCTCATCGTAGAGCGTTTCAGTTTATGGAATTTGTTCCGGGCAGATTTATAGGCCAGTTTAGCAAAAGTGTCATAATCTTGTCTCCATTTGCGTTCCAACTGTTTACACTTGCTCTTCTCCTCACGAAGCAGGGGGAAAAACCAAGGGGCGGATGGACGTGATCTGGAGGAAGACAGCGGAACAAGAGGGGCAACCGAGTCAAGAGCCGAGGAAAGGGTCGAATTAAATCTTACAGTTTCATTGTCGAGGTCTTCCAGCTGGTTACGTTGAAATTGAAGACGAGCTTCTAAGGACTCACAGGTGACTTTGGTCCATTTGCGACCCCTGTCTCTGTGAAGAAAGGAGGGGGGAGGAAGGGAAGGAGAAGTGATGGTGAAGGGAAGAAGGAAGTGATCAGACCAGGTCAGGGGAGAAGGGGAAAGGGCAGATATACCAGGATGATTAGAAAAGATGAGGTCTAATGTGTGACCTGCAATGTGAGTCGGGCCTATAACCAATTGGGGCAAGGTAAGTCCTTGTAAAGTTTCCAACAGAGAAGAGGCTTTTGTACAAGAAGGATTATCAATATGGAGATTAAAGTCTCCCAACACAGTAAAGTGGGGGTGTTTGAGTGAGAAGTCAGCAATAGAATGCGTCAAAGCATTGAGAGAGGAGACGGCAGCTGCAGGGGGATTATAAACCAGGATACCGGCACAAATGATATTTGCCGAGTCCATAATTGTGAAGTAAGCGGCTTCGATAAGGCCGTGATTGGGAATTTTTGTAAGGTTCAGTTTAAAGTGAGATTTGGCAATTATGGCGAGACCCCCCCCCGGGCTTAGAGTTTTCTCGGTTAATGCCAGCGAAACAGTAACCAGAAGGAATAGCCAGGTTAATGTCCGGTTTCGACGAGTCTTTAATCCAGGTTTCTGTAAGAAACAATATGTCCCATTTATGGGTGTCAAGCGAAAGCCAGATATCAGTGGCGTGAGCTGGGAGCGATCTGCAATTAATTAAAGCAGCTTTTAAAATAGCTGGGGGCTGGTATTGAACACTCGGGGGAGGTTGAGATGCTTTGAGAACAACAGGGATAGTAAACTTGCATTGTGAGCAGGAGTAACCCGTTGATTCCAGGCTATTAGGTTTACAGCAAGTAATAGGGTTGCATGTATTGTGACGAAGGTGTAACAGTTGATCAGAGGTCCAGGAGATTTTTGGGTTATAAGAAGCAGGGGTTCTGGCGCTGGGCGCGGGTCCGGCGCGGACGGGCGCAGACGGGCTTGCCTTAGGCGCGCCTTAGGCGCGCCATCGGCGCGCCCGCCCGCTGCGCGGACGGGATGGTCCCTTCTTTTTATCCATGTCCCTCTAGCGGTGGGAGGAGGGTGGGAGGCGTCCAGGAGCTGGAGCGCTACCCTGCCTCCCCCCAAGATGGCGGTTCCGCGTTCTCCCGGCCGGCGAGAGCGCTGTGCTCGGCTGCGCCGGGGGAGAGAGATCAAGGTCGGGCCCCTGGGACGAAGCAATCTCGCCCGGACCGGCAAAGAGGTGGGAGCGATCTGCAATTAATTAAAGCAGCTTTTAAAATAGCTGGGGGCTGGTATTGAACACTCGGGGGAGGTTGAGATGCTTTGAGAACAACAGGGATAGTAAACTTGCATTGTGAGCAGGAGTAACCCGTTGATTCCAGGCTATTAGGTTTACAGCAAGTAATAGGGTTGCATGTATTGTGACGAAGGTGTAACAGTTGATCAGTTGTCCAGGAGATTTTTGGGTTATAAGAAGCAGGGGTTCTGGCGCTGGGCGCGGGTCCGGCGCGGACGGGCGCAGACGGGCTTGCCTTAGGCGCGCCTTAGGCGCGCCTAAGGCGCGCCCGCCCGCTGCGCGGACGGGATGGTCCCTTCTTTTTATCCATGTCCCTCTAGCGGTGGGAGGAGGGTGGGAGGCGTCCAGGAGCTGGAGCGCTACCCTGCCTCCCCCCAAGATGGCGGTTCCGCGTTCTCCCGGCCGGCGAGAGCACTGTGCTCGGCTGCGCCGGGGGAGAGAGATCAAGGTCGGGCCCCTGGGACGAAGCAATCTCGCCCGGACCGGCAAAGAGGTCTGTTTTCCAATAAAATAGCTCCACTTAAAATATTAACAGTTTTTAAAAGCAGCCGATCTGGTAGCAACTGTACACAGGTATTAATCACCAAGCATACAGAAATAGGTTGTCACAACACACTCGCACTCAGATTTTAAAAAAACATAGCTACAAAGAGAGAGGAAATGCACCCTGCTTTCCGCCTCAGGGGTGAGTACAAAACAAGTAATCATGTCCAGAGTACTATGATTCAAAGACTAAGGGCCTGATTAAGAGCTTGGCAGATCTGGTCCTATCGTAAATTTTCCATCATTTTATCCATTCACCTACTAGGCGGCCTGCCCGCACAATTTAGATGGTGACAGGTCTCTGAACGATAGTCCGTCCGAGTCCCACGTCTACACCAGAATTTTTCTCCCACATCAACAGCATCATAGCCAAAAGTGTCTGTCACAGGGAGTTCAGCCAATATATCCACTGGCCCAATCGCAATGTGACTTTCCGTCAACCCAATTGTGGCAGGTTAACCTCCACACCTAAGTTGGGGGTTTTGAAGGGATATAAGGTAGAAACTTACCTTTATATCCTTTTTCCACTTCCCTTTCCGTCATGAACGCGATCATCCAAGTCCTTCTTATGTTGCTGACCACGACGCAAATCAACCTCGTCATTGTCCGAATCAAAGGTAAGCTTCTTTTTTTCTTGTTTTATTTGAATTGTCTGTTTACACTTGCTCTGGACTTGTGCTGTTTTGAATTTCTTTTACAAGCTATTTGTTTCTAATATGTAATGCATATATGTCTAATGTCATTATTTAAGAAATTTAAAGAAACACATCCTATACTAATTTTCAGTTTGTTTTTTTCAAATTTGTTGCAAGCTTTTATTATGGTAATTGACAAAAAAATGTGACTTTAATCAATATTCATACTGTATTCATACAGCTGTGTTTAATTATTTTTCCTAAACTATCAAATTATAAACATATGCATTACACATGTTTTGAATAATTTATGTCCAACATAATTTGGTAATTGTATTAGACAAGATAAAATGTTTTTTTTAAATAAATGTAAAACCAATGTTAGTTCTAAACTTAAATCAGATTTTTTTATTTATTTATGTAACATTTCCCTTTTGTTTAGTGCATTTTCTGCAAATTATTACACTTTCTTTTAAGATGTAATGCATATGTGTTTATTTATTCTCTTGTTAAGTTAAAATGAGAACATCTGTATTAACAATTAGAAATTAAAAATCTCAATTGTGTTTTGTGTCCTTTGTCATGATGAATGGTTGCACCAAAATGTTAACATCCATAATTTTTTTTTCTAATGTTTGGACTTTACAAAAAAGTCATTTAAAATATATTTTGTCTTTTTGGTTATAAATGTAAGCAATAATATGTATCTCGCATTTTCATCATTAACATTTTTGATATTCAATAAATTGTAAATGAATAATAATGTTAATGAAGAACTTTGTAAAATCAAACTTTTTTATTCATATTCGAGATCATTCACTCATGAACTTGTTTCAAGCAAAAAAAAGATAAACAAGAAGCAGAGAGTTTGTTTTATAGTGTGGTATGCAAGTGAAAACTATTGGCCAAAACACATCAGTTGTTTGATGCTAGCATCCATCCAAAATCCACAGGAATAGTACAATGCTGAACGGCTCCAGCAACGGAATCCCTTCATCACGAATCCACAGCTAGGACAAGGCCAGCACAACTGAGAAATCTAAACAGGCCATACATCAGGTATGGTAGTTTTGAAAAAGTAGAGATGGTTTATGTCCTTTTCTGAGTAATAGGCAAGCAAGAGGTTCTTCACTTTGAAAATATGTCACAGTCTGAGGAAAAGACATTGGGAGTTTCTTGTGACTAACTGCATCCTGCCACAAAACATTACATAAACAATGGTGGTGCCCCTGCCCAAATTAGGGCACCGCTGAAGAAGCAAATACTTATGGGTTATGGGTTGCTCAATGCCAAGAATCTATGCATATTTTATGAGCAGGTTTGCTCTCTTTCCTATGAACCCAACTACAACCTCAAAGTATTTTTCTTTCTTTTTTCTTTTTCTTATTTGGGGTGCACTGGTCCCGCCGGGACATACACAGACTGTTTCACTTGTTCGGGAGCATGGGCAGTGCTGAGAGTCCACTCCTGCATTACCTAGCTGGTTCTTTGCCCAGCTAACATTGTCCAGTGCTCTTGCCCATGTCCTTGCAGCCGGGCAGCTTCTGTGTGGTTCTTCCTCCTTTCCAGGCAATCACAGGCAGGAGAATGAGAGGCAGTACATCTTTACTTGGGTGCACAGTGTTGTTCTACTCGAGGTGAAGGGGAAAATGTCTTGTTTGTTGTCCCAGAGGATGGGATCCATGGGGCACTTGGAATTGTGTCACATTTGCTTTAGCCCCAGGCCACATTCAGTACTGCACTGGCCCTTGCAGGGCCCCTTCTTTCATCTTTGTGTCAGCACCTGCAGAGATGGTGCCCCGGGGCAGAAAATAAGCAAAGGGAGGGAGCCCTATGCACACCGCATCATCAAAAGGGAAAACTAAACAAACCTCTGGGTCCTGGCCCATTCCATGGGCATTTTAACAGAGACAGAGTGCCACATGCTGGTTGATCTTGTTTCACTGAGGGGGCTGAGACCTGCATGTTTCTCAGTGAGGAAACTGATGTGGGATTTTTGGGGAGTTTATGGAATATTGCAAGATGGTGCAATGTGTGTACAAGAGAACATTCCATAAAAAGTCTTTGATGTATGAAGAGACACAAAAAGTCTTACTGTCAAGTTGGGGATAGATACAGTACAATTGGCTTCTGAAAAACATTCTAGTCTGATTATAATAAGATTCAACCATAAACATGCGGAGCCAACAATAGGTACTTACTCCGACTGCAGGACCTCTAACAAGATTTTAATTTGTCACTTCGGAACATTGAATGAGATTCTAACTCACACTTGAATCATAAGTCTCACAGTAGCTTAGTTAAGGCTCTCTGAAGCTGTTCCAGAAGTGTCTTAAACCTTTGCAGTTTTCTGGACTTTATTCCAATCTCTAATCAGTGAATACTAAGATTTATGCTACAGATGCATGAGTCACCTGTCAGCAAAAGATTGATTCATTAAAATCTAATGCTTCTTGCCTCCTCTGGGTGTTTACGATTTATCTCTTGTTCAACATGCTGGTATTTTAGAGCAAACTCAGATAAGAGTCAGGCCATAGCAAATACATAAGGCAAAGTCAAAGGATTTGCAGGATGCTAAACAAAAGAAGTTTTAAAGGTTAAAATAAATATGAAGAATGCCACCTAAAGTAACCTTAACTATTAAATCAGTGATGAAAAGAATAGATAAAAGAGGGGTTGTGGCTCTGTCTGCTATATTTGCCAGATGGGGTCGTTGCTTCATGATCCTTATGCCCCTCCAGCCTCTATGTGAGGACTGGATCATCAAAATTGAGCTGGTATTCCTGTGACCACTGGGGCTGCTGGACATGGTCCAGAGATGGCAGCTTCTAGTGCTTGTGCAACCTGGAAAATGAGGGTTCCCACATCAGCATAGGCATGGCTGAGGTACCAGCTGGCGCCCGGCTCTCTCTTGACCGGGAGGCATGGTGGCATCAAACAGTATTGCCTGGAGTGGTGGCTAGGAGACACTCATATGTCTGGTGGTGACCACATTCTACTGGACTTGGGCTTTGGACAGCTCGTGGCTCAGGGCCAGATGACAGTTCAGGCTGCAGGGCAAAGCCCTTCATTTTCTGCTAACTCATCCAGCGTCAGTTGGGGGCCCGCAGTGAGTGCCCCACTTGGTCCTTTGCCGCGTTGCCTGGGAGGGCAGTGCCAAAGATTGTCATTCTTCTTCCCTCCCCCGTTTCACATCATGAGAGCGGCTTGGCCCAGTAGGATACAGTGCCATGCAGGGCCCCAGCACTGAGGGGGAGTGCCTGCTGTAGTTCTGCTGGGCCTGCTTCCAATGCCTCCAGCATGGCACGATCGCAGCAGAACAACAAGGATGCTGGGGCTGGTGCAACCTCCAAGGGGTTTTGACTCCCCCAAAGAGGACAACCTGGATACTATCCTGGCAGCTATTTGGTCAATAAAAGATGCCCTTGAGGGGGATATTGATTCCCTGGTGGTGGGCATGGGGATCCTTTGAAACAAGCACTACAAAATCTGTAGAATCCAACTTTGGAGAGCTGGGCCCCAAGTCTAAAGCACAAGCGGCTGACTTGGACTCTATGACTGGGAGGGTTACAATGTTGGAGCTCTGGCTTGAAGACCAATAGGGGAGGGCCAGGAGAAACAGTACCAGGGTCATTGGGCTGCTGGAGTGAGTTCAGGGCCCCTCAATGCTCACTTACTTGGAGGACTGGTTGCAGGAAGTGGTCACACCTGAGGGGGTCTCCAATCTCTATGCCCTTGAGAGGGTACACAGAGTGACAGCCATATTCCCTACTCTGGGGCACCCCTTGATCAGTCATCACCCGTCTTCTGTATTATTGGGATCAAGACCTTATCATGTGGCAGGTGCAGAAGGCTGGGCTATTTATTGTAGAGAATGCACGAGTATCCATCTTTCCGGATTTCATGGCAGCTGCACAGCAGCGGAGAGTCTCCTTCCTGGCACTGGCAGTGAAAAAGAGGGTGAGAGAGTGTGGGATAAGGTACGCTTTGTTATTCCATGCCACACTCCAGATCCAATCAAATGAGAAAATCATCTTTTATGTCACACCTGAGGAAGAGTGGCAATGGTTGGATCACCATTAGTCGGAGGGCCACATACACCAGGACCCACCCACGGATGGACTGCGTCGGCACATCTGCTGTTCAGGGCCCACATGTGCATGACCAACTGCCCAACAGATGCAGGAGAGTAGGATGGAGGCAGTAGCGACAGCAGCAACTCTGTCAACCACCAGAGGTAATACCAAAGAACCCAACAGCTCTGAAGATGATGCCCATTCACACACTAGCAGTGACACAGGTTTCAGACTCAGTCAGCAATTACCTGTCATTACACCAGACACTGCTGATGAAATAATTTGAATATGCATGTCTTGTTCATTTTACTGTTTGTCTTTCCTTGTGTACTGGATTTTGGCTCCTTTTTGCAATTGTCTTTTCGCAGAAGCACATATTGTCTTTTATATACCATTGTTCTGCCCGGTGCTCGCACTGCACGCAGGGCCTGGTCCCATGGCTCACCATCCCCTATGCGGTGCTGCAGGAGTTGGAAGGGATGCTGACTTGTGTTGATACACTGAGCTCTGTTGAGAGTTAGAATGCTCTCACTACTCAGGCATGCATGACCTTTTTTGAAAGTCTAGATGTGCTCCTCTACAGGGTTTCACTGTGCAGTAGGGTATTACATACAGAATACCTTGCTAAAGTATTTGTGTAATTACTTCCTACTGGCACTCCTCTGGGAGACTACTAGTCCCATAATCCCATTCGGGAAACTGAATACTAATACAGCGAAGGACCTGGTGTGCCAGGACTCCTTGTCAACCACCATCCAAGACAACTTTGCTAAAAATGAGTGGACTGCCTCCTCCAATCTAGTTGAGCGGGAGGAGTTGAGTGGGAGGCATTTAAGATAGTTACTAGGAGCCACTGCATTGCTGTGACAGCAGGGATCCAGAGACAGCTATTAAATGAGATTACCTCGCAGTAGTGACTGCTTGATAGCCTGGATAAGGACGCCTCACACAATCCTATGAACCACCAACAGTTGCAAGCAGAGAAGAAAAATCTGCTGGACGTGTTGGAAAGGCTAAGGAGGGTACGATTATTATCAATTTCTCTCCAAAGCCCATAGTGAATGGAACCAGACTGACCGCCCGCCTGCCTGGCTTGCTAATATCACCCATGAACTTAGGCAGATCTTGTATCTGATTTTCGCTGTGGATGCCCAAGTATACACCTAAGAGAACATCAATGAGGAGTTTCGGGACTATTATATCCACCTCCATACGCCTACCCCAGGTCTCTGCCACTTGGCATCATCTTGCAGACCTCTCTCTATCCTCAACGTTGATTATAAAGTCCTCAAAAAGATTCTGGTCACCAGATTGCTACTACACCCTTTTTTAAGTTTGATTTTATTTCATCAAGAAAAAACAACAGGTACAATAAATAAAATATATCTCAATTAAGTATATAGAAAAATATAAAGAGAAAGGCAGAACAAAAATTCAATCATTATCAGATAACATATTATGTAGAAATGTAAGGGGCAAAAGAAAGGAGGGGAGGGAGGGGATGAAAAGGGAGGGAAAAAACAAGGGAAAGAGAGAGTATGTCATAACTTTGTATCACTAAATAAGAACTGGTTTGTGAATATAACCATTGCAACATCTGAAGAATAAATAAATACCATACTATGATAAGGAAAACAATGTAAGGAGTAATATTAACGAAATATTAGAAGAGTAAAAAGACAACATAATTCATTATGGAGGTTTCTGAACTTCATCCAGAGTGGTGATTGGTGCCGTAGTAGAAGAGGCTGCCCAGGTTAAGTAATTAGTTAAAGGGAACCACAAAAGGTCTCTTTTAATAGATAAAGATATGGGATTAATGTAATTAGTATCAAGTCTGTGATGGAAACAGAGGCCATTCCACCATGCTTTAAAAGTAACTTTGTCTGCTTGTTTCCAGTTGGAGGCTATTAAATGGAGGGCTACTGATAATATTACATCTATTAATTTAAAATTGGGTGGTGATTGAGGCCAATGAGGAGATAAAGAACATAGGAATATGGTAGGAAGGGAGAAAGATACCTTGGTTTTAAAGATTTTATTAATTTTAAGAAATAAATGTTTATATAGAGAGGAAGCTGTAGGAGAAGAAATGAATAAGGGAAAAAGGGTGGAGCATCTTGAGGGTGGACTGGGGGCAGATGACAAAGAAAGAAGATATTGGGTAAGATAAGGATGCAAAAGATGTTAATGTGCTTTTGCAGATGACGGTAGAGAACATGTTGTCTGAAGTTCAGAACAAGATAAGGGGGCACCATCTGATAATAGTTGTGAAATTGCCAAATAGGCTGTTGATCTAACACAGAAGGTGAAGGATAAGGAAAGGGTAAAAGAGGGCTGAGAATTTTGTGCGTATGGTAAATAACTGGAGGACGAAAGGATGCTATATTATTAGTAAATGCAAGGGATTCTGTCAAATCAAAAGGGGATTTAAAATACTTCTATAGAAATCCAGATAGGAGGATGAATACATTGATCAATTGAAAGCCAACAAGATGACTGTTTTACTGTTTTGTCCACCCTAAGCGTGGAAGGGTATGCTCAGACATGAGTCCCTTGCTCACTGCACCATCAGGATTCAAGCAAGCCGGGCCGAAGAGGCTGAAATGCCAGAAACCGGTCCCCGGTAGCTTGTTTCCTTTCCAGTGTAAGAATTGGCTTTGTAGTTTGGTTTGCCCTGTTCCCATCATGCACTGGGACAGGAACAGACTAATTTGCATACAGCCAGGTTCTGAAACTGGGATGATGCAGTGAGCTAAAAAACGGTGTTGGATCTAGCCCTGATCTCTTGACTGGGTGAGAGTTTTCTGCTTAATTCAGAGACTCTGTCCATCACCACCCCTTGTTGTTAATTATTTTGTCCACCCTAAGCGTGGAAGGGTATGCTCAGACATGAGTCCCTTGCTCACTGCACCATCAGGATTCAAGCAAGCCGGGCCGAAGAGGCTGAAATGCCAGAAACCGGTCCCCGGTAGCTTGTTTCCTTTCCAGTGTAAGAATTGGCTTTGTAGTTTGGTTTGCCCTGTTCCCATCATGCACTGGGACAGGAACAGACTAATTTGCATACAGCCAGGTTCTGAAACTGGGATGATGCAGTGAGCTAAAAAACGGTGTTGGATCTAGCCCTGATCTCTTGACTGGGTGAGAGTTTTCTGCTTAATTCAGAGACTCTGTCCATCACCACCCCTTGTTGTTAATTATTTTGTCCACCCTAAGCGTGGAAGGGTATGCTCAGACATGAGTCCCTTGCTCACTGCACCATCAGGATTCAAGCAAGCCGGGCCGAAGAGGCTGAAATGCCAGAAACCGGTCCCCGGTAGCTTGTTTCCTTTCCAGTGTAAGAATTGGCTTTGTAGTTTGGTTTGCCCTGTTCCCATCATGCACTGGGACAGGAACAGACTAATTTGCATACAGCCAGGTTCTGAAACTGGGATGATGCAGTGAGCTAAAAAACGGTGTTGGATCTAGCCCTGATCTCTTGACTGGGTGAGAGTTTTCTGCTTAATTCAGAGACTCTGTCCATCACCACCCCTTGTTGTTAATTATTTTGTCCACCCTAAGCGTGGAAGGGTATGCTCAGACATGAGTCCCTTGCTCACTGCACCATCAGGATTCAAGCAAGCCGGGCCGAAGAGGCTGAAATGCCAGAAACCGGTCCCCGGTAGCTTGTTTCCTTTCCAGTGTAAGAATTGGCTTTGTAGTTTGGTTTGCCCTGTTCCCATCATGCACTGGGACAGGAACAGACTAATTTGCATACAGCCAGGTTCTGAAACTGGGATGATGCAGTGAGCTAAAAAACGGTGTTGGATCTAGCCCTGATCTCTTGACTGGGTGAGAGTTTTCTGCTTAATTCAGAGACTCTGTCCATCACCACCCCTTGTTGTTAATTATTTTGTCCACCCTAAGCGTGGAAGGGTATGCTCAGACATGAGTCCCTTGCTCACTGCACCATCAGGATTCAAGCAAGCCGGGCCGAAGAGGCTGAAATGCCAGAAACCGGTCCCCGGTAGCTTGTTTCCTTTCCAGTGTAAGAATTGGCTTTGTAGTTTGGTTTGCCCTGTTCCCATCATGCACTGGGACAGGAACAGACTAATTTGCATACAGCCAGGTTCTGAAACTGGGATGATGCAGTGAGCTAAAAAACGGTGTTGGATCTAGCCCTGATCTCTTGACTGGGTGAGAGTTTTCTGCTTAATTCAGAGACTCTGTCCATCACCACCCCTTGTTGTTAATTATTTTGTCCACCCTAAGCGTGGAAGGGTATGCTCAGACATGAGTCCCTTGCTCACTGCACCATCAGGATTCAAGCAAGCCGGGCCGAAGAGGCTGAAATGCCAGAAACCGGTCCCCGGTAGCTTGTTTCCTTTCCAGTGTAAGAATTGGCTTTGTAGTTTGGTTTGCCCTGTTCCCATCATGCACTGGGACAGGAACAGACTAATTTGCATACAGCCAGGTTCTGAAACTGGGATGATGCAGTGAGCTAAAAAACGGTGTTGGATCTAGCCCTGATCTCTTGACTGGGTGAGAGTTTTCTGCTTAATTCAGAGACTCTGTCCATCACCACCCCTTGTTGTTAATTATTTTGTCCACCCTAAGCGTGGAAGGGTATGCTCAGACATGAGTCCCTTGCTCACTGCACCATCAGGATTCAAGCAAGCCGGGCCGAAGAGGCTGAAATGCCAGAAACCGGTCTCCGGTAGCTTGTTTCCTTTCCAGTGTAAGAATTGGCTTTGTAGTTTGGTTTGCCCTGTTCCCATCATGCACTGGGACAGGAACAGACTAATTTGCATACAGCCAGGTTCTGAAACTGGGATGATGCAGTGAGCTAAAAAACGGTGTTGGATCTAGCCCTGATCTCTTGACTGGGTGAGAGTTTTCTGCTTAATTCAGAGACTCTGTCCATCACCACCCCTTGTTGTTAATTATTTTGTCCACCCTAAGCGTGGAAGGGTATGCTCAGACATGAGTCCCTTGCTCACTGCACCATCAGGATTCAAGCAAGCCGGGCCGAAGAGGCTGAAATGCCAGAAACCGGTCCCCGGTAGCTTGTTTCCTTTCCAGTGTAAGAATTGGCTTTGTAGTTTGGTTTGCCCTGTTCCCATCATGCACTGGGACAGGAACAGACTAATTTGCATACAGCCAGGTTCTGAAACTGGGATGATGCAGTGAGCTAAAAAACGGTGTTGGATCTAGCCCTGATCTCTTGACTGGGTGAGAGTTTTCTGCTTAATTCAGAGACTCTGTCCATCACCACCCCTTGTTGTTAATTATTTTGTCCACCCTAAGCGTGGAAGGGTATGCTCAGACATGAGTCCCTTGCTCACTGCACCATCAGGATTCAAGCAAGCCGGGCCGAAGAGGCTGAAATGCCAGAAACCGGTCCCCGGTAGCTTGTTTCCTTTCCAGTGTAAGAATTGGCTTTGTAGTTTGGTTTGCCCTGTTCCCATCATGCACTGGGACAGGAACAGACTAATTTGCATACAGCCAGGTTCTGAAACTGGGATGATGCAGTGAGCTAAAAAACGGTGTTGGATCTAGCCCTGATCTCTTGACTGGGTGAGAGTTTTCTGCTTAATTCAGAGACTCTGTCCATCACCACCCCTTGTTGTTAATTATTTTGTCCACCCTAAGCGTGGAAGGGTATGCTCAGACATGAGTCCCTTGCTCACTGCACCATCAGGATTCAAGCAAGCCGGGCCGAAGAGGCTGAAATGCCAGAAACCGGTCCCCGGTAGCTTGTTTCCTTTCCAGTGTAAGAATTGGCTTTGTAGTTTGGTTTGCCCTGTTCCCATCATGCACTGGGACAGGAACAGACTAATTTGCATACAGCCAGGTTCTGAAACTGGGATGATGCAGTGAGCTAAAAAACGGTGTTGGATCTAGCCCTGATCTCTTGACTGGGTGAGAGTTTTCTGCTTAATTCAGAGACTCTGTCCATCACCACCCCTTGTTGTTAATTATTTTGTCCACCCTAAGCGTGGAAGGGTATGCTCAGACATGAGTCCCTTGCTCACTGCACCATCAGGATTCAAGCAAGCCGGGCCGAAGAGGCTGAAATGCCAGAAACCGGTCCCCGGTAGCTTGTTTCCTTTCCAGTGTAAGAATTGGCTTTGTAGTTTGGTTTGCCCTGTTCCCATCATGCACTGGGACAGGAACAGACTAATTTGCATACAGCCAGGTTCTGAAACTGGGATGATGCAGTGAGCTAAAAAACGGTGTTGGATCTAGCCCTGATCTCTTGACTGGGTGAGAGTTTTCTGCTTAATTCAGAGACTCTGTCCATCACCACCCCTTGTTGTTAATTGTTTTAAAGGAAAAGCATAGTGATAAGATTTGAAGTCAGGAAATGTAAGTCCACCACTGGATTTGTCTGCTTGCAAAGAAGTTAAGGCAATGCGAAGAGATTTACCCTTCCAAAGGAATTTCGTTAGTAGACAATCAATTTTCTTAAAATAAAATGGCAGAATATGTACAGGGATCATTGAAAGAATAGATAAAATCAAAGGGGAAAGCATCATCTTAATGGAGTCCAATCTTCCCCACCAAGAGAGAAAAAGTGGGTGCCAGCGTTCAAAAGTGTCAGATAGAGTTTTGATGATGTGATCAAAATTCAGTTTTAATGTGTCGGAAATATTTGAGGAAAACCACAGGCCTAGATACTTTATTTTGGACGGTTTACAAGAAAAACCGGTAAGTATAAAATCATGTTTAAGGAATGTCACATTGAGAGGTATGATCTCTCATCTGTCTGAGTTAAGGCTATATCCAGATCCAGCATCAACTTGGGAAGAAAAGGAGGGAATGGACGTGGCAGGATTGGAGAAATATAAAAGAATATAATCCGCATATACAGACAGTTAGACATGAGAAGTGTTCAACTGCAAGCCAGTAATTTAAGTATCTTGTCTAATCTTGGTTAAAAAGGGCTCTAATGCTATTATAAATAAAAGAGGTGATAATGGGCATCCCTGTCTTACTCCTCTAAGTAAGTGAAAACAATATAATCATCATCAAATAGAAGTTTATCAGAAATATGGGTCCAAAAAACATTATCAACATAAACTGGTGCATAAACGTTAAAAAATACTACAGGTATCTGATTGATGAGAAGTTTAACAATTACCCAACGACCTTCTGAATCTGATTCTTGATGAATGACTGAGATCTGAAATTTCTTATGACAAAGAATTGAGACTCCATTTTTCTTACCTAGAGCAGGGGAGGAAAAACATTGCCTACCCAACATCTTTTCAGTTCAGCTGCTTCAGTTTCAGACAAATGGGTTTCTTGAATCAATGCAATGTCTGTTTTTAATTTAGCTAAATGAGTTAATATCTGTTGTCTTTTTATAGGATTGTTTACTCCTTTTACATTCCATGTAGTAAGTCTAAAGGTAACTAATACATTTTACATGAACAATTATTGTGCGAACAGAGGACTGATCAAAGTCCTTACTGAGAAAAAGAAAAGAGATATGTGAAAAAAGATAAAAGTGCAAATTCAGGACTAAAAAAGGGGAGAGGGAGTAATAGGAGAGCTATCATAGTGTTTGAAAGATAAACAAGATATGAAAAGGGAAGTTAGAAAAAAGGAAGAACAGAGCAAAGAACAAAAATACAAAACCAGTCAAATGTTTGGTAGTAGAGAATGAAGAAAAATTGTGTGAAAGAGGGAAAAAAGCAACCATAAATGGGAAAATAAATCAATCCAAATATATGAGCAAGAAAAAAGGTACCGAAAAGACATACCACAAACATACATTGGAAGCAGGGATGGTGGAGCCACATAGGGGAGGTAGTACATAGGACAGAAGACTCCAGGAGGGAACGGCACGGGGAACATCCTCCAGGAAGTACGTAGAGGACATAAAGCAAAGGACCACAGAACTGCATCTGGTAAAAAAGAAAAAAGAGAATATTAACAAGGAACATTATAACATAACAAATAACATAACAAAATACAGCAGGAGGGGAGGTAAATACATGTAATAACAAACATTATTGAAATACTCAAGACATTTATGGTTGAGACATGTGCTTGGATTGATCTCTGCAGGTGTTCAAGATCCTCATAGGCAGTAGTTTTATTATTGTAGGTCACCTCGAAAAGGCATGGCTGGAACAGGCCATATCGAGCATTTAGGTTCGAAGTGCAGGTCTCATATCCAAAAACTTCTTCACATGGTCCGCAGTTACTTTGGCATAATCTTGGCATAATCTTGGGCAAAGTTGAGAGTAGACCCATTCCAAGAGATTTTCCCTTTTTGTTTGGCAGCAAGTAGAACTTTAAGCAAGTCTGTGTATTCCAAAAAATACAAGATGACTCCTCTAGGTTTCGTTGAAGAGGATGAAGAAGGAGAAAAGTGAGTGTTCTGTCTTAGGCGATGAGTTTGTTGAATATTCAGCAAATGAGAGTCTGGAAAGCCCAAAAGAGTTGGGAAAAAGGATTGAAAAAAAGGGATGGGATTGGAACCTTCGAGACCCTCAGCGAGAACATAAATGCATAGGTTATTACGCCTATTGCTATTTTCCAAGTTTTCAACCTGCTGCTTAAGTTGCTGTATCTCTCTGTGTTAAGTTGGAACTTTATCAGTGACTGCCTGGACTAATTCTACTCCTTTTTCAAGGTCCTCAACGTTTTGCTCAGTGTCAGACCAATTATTCTCAAGACTTTGGAGCTGAGAGTTGGTTTCTTCCATGTATGGCTTGAGGGAACGAATTTCGTCAAGTAAAATTTCCATGGAAATTGAGGAGGAAGAGTTAGTAGGAGAAGCTGGGTTTGCTTTACATGCTTGCCTGACAAAGGAACAGTTGCGGAAGGTATTTTAGAACCAGGGGATTGATTATGATGGAGGAAGCCACCGCCGGCCCGGAGGATGCGGAAAATCCTCTGCGGACCCACCAAAGACCCACCGCCACATTAGGATGGATGGTGAGTCCTGGTTTCAGTCCGTCGCTTTTCCGCCGCGGATGGCTTACAACTGCGTCGGAAAAGGCCTAATATGGTGGCGGTGTCTCTCAGACACCTCCAGACATATTAGGATGGCTGAGAAAACATGCTTTTCCGCGGTGGCTTCTCCGCCAAGGAAAAGCATGCGGATCTTCACCTTGGGGGCCCGTAGTGGGCCCCCTGGGTGAAGGGGGGGTGGGGGTGCACATGGGGGTACCTATGGTACCCCCCTGCATTTGTATGCAGAAATCGGCAGGCACCGCGCGGTGCCTGCCGCTTTCTGCATACAAATGCAATGTATGCATTTGTAACATTGCGGTGGGTGCAACTTGAAGCCGCACCCACCGCAATGTTATAAATAGAGGATGTGACCGCCAGGATGGCGGTCACATCCTCATTGGACAGGAGGGAACTCCGCATGCCCATGCGGAGGTTCCCTCCTCCTCGGTGATCGCGAACGGACTCAAATCCGTCCGCGATCATAATGGGCCCCCAGGTTTGGAGCATGAACAAGGAGTATTAGGTGTAGAACCCCTTGATCAAACAGAGTAATTAACTGCCTCCTCCATATTGTCTTGCAGTACACTGAAGGTATTATGGTCTTCTAATGATGCGCAGTTAGTGTGTTGAGAACCACTGCAGTTTGTGCAAGGCATTTCCATAGAAGATGTGAGAAATAAATTGTACAGGCAAAAAAGTCTCAAGTCTTAAAATGGTGCCTGGGATACAGCAGATATTTTTTGTGGAAAAATGAAGTAAAATAAAAAAAAAAAAAGGTTCCAGTCAGAAGCATGTATTCCTCAATAAATCATTCAACATGAGAGAAAATGAGGAGGTAATAAAGGTAAAACGTTGAGAATTGTGCATCTTATAAATGAAGAACAGCGTGTCAGGATGTCAGGTGGGAAACGTGGGGAACGACAGATACAAAAAATTATGGCCGCGATTCAGCATCGTCTGTGGTTGGAAACAAAGTCCTAAAATACATCATTCACGCTCAACGCAGACACCATCGAAGATCACATTTGGAGCAGTATAGATTCCGACGCATAAAAATGCGTTCTCGGGCCCGTAGAGCAGGATTATGGACCTGGAGGTATCCCGTTGCCCTAGGCCTCCTCGGAACGGTGGCCATGCCCCTCTGCTCCTAAACCACGCCCCTGCTACCTCACCCTTAAGGCTTTGTAGTGTAGTTCCTATATCCCTGATAGGCTCTGCGCTTTGGAATAATATTCACCATAGTTTTGACATAGGACTGAGGTCAGTATGTCTCTATCGAGTATTTTAAACGTAATTGTGTGTGTGCCAGCTAACCCAGAAGTCACTAGAAACTTTCTCCAATGAACAAGAAAGGATTCGTTTCTGACAACCGCATAAACATGACAACTTTGTTTCCCTTAGAGTCGGAACAATATCTTCAGAGTCGTGGAAACAATAGATAACCGTTTCACTCAGTCAATCCTGCATGCTTCGTTTCTACAGAGTTGCACAGAAATATAGAGATAGGCGTTTCAATAAAAAGGGTTTATTGAACAGTCTTATTTCTCATGCAAGAGATATGAGCTGCTACAATTGTAAGACAGCATGCATAAAATGAAGTATAAAATGTACAGCGTTAGCAGTAAGATAAAATAATACTGTAATAGCATGTTTTGTAGCTATGACATATATTCGTTAAAATACATTCATAAATACCAGAGGCTAAAATACTCATCTGGTGCTTCCAAATAATCCTACTCCAGTGTACTTAACCTATGTCTAGTACGAGGGAAGAAGTAGGTGCTGTCTTAGTCTGGTTTACTTATGCCAAGAGTTTGCTATAGTTTAGTTTAACTATAGTTGCCAAGAGTTGCCAAAAGTTTCTCTAGGTTCTAATCAGCTCCATACCTTAGAATGAGAGAGGTTGGTATCTCTTTCCCGGGACTCGGTCTCCAACACCCCGCAAGGGGAGTCAGAAACATTGGAGCTGGATTCTCGCTGAATGGGATGACAGCGTTTTGTCAGTGCGTCAGTTGGGGACTTGGTTTCCTTCGGGACTTGCTGTGGCGAGCCGGTGCAAGTAGGTAGTTGAACCGCACTGTGCCTTGCCATTGCAAGTGAAGGCATATTTATACCTTGAAGGTGTTTAGGAATGCCAGTATTGACTTAAAAGTCATACATAAGAACGTCATGAATGAACCCCTAAGGAAAAGATGTTCATGCATAATAAATGAGTATTGGAGAAATCAGTATCCAAGCAAGGGAAAGTCCTAACGGCTTAAGAGTCTGGTTTTCCAAGAACTCGTTGTGACGTAGATGAACGGATGTAAGTAGCCATGCCTGTATTTGGTTAGCATGAGCAATGCCTAAATAAGGGCTGGATTTCTATGCCTATATAAGGGCAATGTGAATTGTACTTATATAAGGGCATATCATGTGGACCAAACTCTTTACAGCGTCCCAGTTGCCTAAGTGAAGACTGGGGGTTATATCTCAAACACTTGTAAAATCACTAGATGCGAGGGTGCCCCTCATTTCCAGTACTCTTTCCCATGGCAGTTGAACCCCTCACGCTTTCCTGGGGCCAAGCATATCAAGACTTCTGGTCGACAGTGCTGCTGTCTATATTTCATTCATACATGGGGAGCTCACAGAAGGGGAGGGTGCTATCAGGGTGTTCTGGAAATTCAGCACCATCTTGGGCCTGGGTTTGAACTGGAGTAAATCTCTTTTGTACACTGTTCACGAACTTGAGACAGAGGCATGGTCGCCTGACATATAGAGGAGGTTACTCTGTAAACCTCTCACATTTTGATACATAGGGGTGTGGATTTTCCTATCAGAAGTTCAGCTACTGGAAGGTAACATACAAGCGGCTACAACCTACCATTGCCTTTTGGAACATCCTACCATTGGCCATCATGGGGCGAGTCATGCTGTTAGTTTAACACAATATAAATGACCTTTATCACTCATGTTTTTAGACAGCTATTTTTCTCACATTTAGATGTAAATTACTCTACTTTACCCTTTTAACATGACCTAAAGATAATTAAGATCTACCTAATCCCGAAAATAATATATTAAAAAAGGATAAGAATTACAAAATATTTCCATTTTAAAACATATACAAACCTGTGTGGATGCCAAAACTGTTGAGAAGTGACAGTCCTACATTTTGTCACCACTTCACTGGTGGCAGCTCTGTCAAGAGGATTCCATGATAGTTCGATATTTGTAAAGCACAAGCTAATCACCCCTAGGGGTCTCAAGGAACTGGGGGCCGTCGGGAAGATTAAGGGCTAGATGTAGGTAATAGCAAATTACTGAATGGTAAATACCGAATTTTACCGATTCGGTATTTACTAATCGGTAATTGCTATGTAGGAAAAAAAATCAGTAAAAATACAGAATTGGTAAGATTCGGTAATTACCGATTCGGTAATTACCGAATCAGTATTTGCCATTGATTCCTATGGGCCTTGAAGCCCATAGGAATCAATAGCAAATACAGATTCGGTAATTACCGAATCGGTAAAAATACCGAATTTCCGAGGGGGACAGGGTGTCACTTTGACACCCTATTGCACCCCTGTTTCTGGCTTGTGTGCCATGTGGCACACGTATGTGTGGCATGTATGTGTGTCACATGGCACAGGTGTACATGCACAGATGTGCATGTACACAGAAATTCGTAATTTACCACCCAATAGTTTTGGGTGGTAAATAACGAATTTCTAAGGGCCTGTGGCACTGTAAACTGTGCCACCTACATATTGGATCGGTAAATTTACTGATTCGGTATTTTACCGAATCGATACATTTACCGATTTGGTCAATATACCCATTCTGTAATTTTCTAGCCCCCTACATTACAAAACCCAAATACCGGTTGGTAACGGCCGATTTAGGCCGTTACCGACAGGTATTTGGGCTCCTACATCTGGCCCTTAGTGAGATATTGCCAGAGTCGCATGATGCTGAGCTTAGCTGCCACCAGTGCCTGGGATCGAACCATGAGCCCTGCCCTCCAGAGTCAGCCGCTCTAGCCGCTGCACCATACCTCTCCCTTAGGAGTCAGCTTTTAAGATGAGAGCAATCTACCTTTTGAATAACCTAAGGGCACATGTAAATACACCGAACAATGGGTATCATTACGATGACGGACTGTTGGACCGCCTCCGGTCATCACGACTGTCTGGGAACCACCGGACGGGAAGGTGGCAGTCTGACTACCCAATTACAAATTGACTGTTGTGGTAGCAGTTGGAAAACTGCTCTTTAACACTGCAGTTTATGCTGCGGGTCAGGAAATGGGCAGGAGCAAAATCCACTGTGTTAGAGAGCACTTTGTGCACATCCATGAGGTGTGCCAAGCACCATGTGGTGCATGACACACGGTGCATGGATGTGCATGGGGGCACTAGATAAGTCCTCTGGTCTACTTTGCAATGGCTCACGAGGGCCATGTTTGGAGCCCCCAAAGTCCCTTTCCGGCAGCTTTTTCATGGCGGTGGGACAGCCATGAAAAGGCTGTGGGAAATCGACATAATTATTATGAGGGCAGTGCCTATCTGGGCACCACCATTATTCTAAGGATACAAGTCCAACCTCTACCCCGACAGGATCGTAGATCTTGTCGGAGGCAGTGGTCTTCCCCCTGATGGTTTTGGCCATAATCTGACAGTCGGACGAAAGGGTTGTCTGTCGGTGGATGGCAGTCCCACTGACATCATAATCAGTCCCAATATTACTAAAAATACTAATAAATAAGAATAATTTTAAGACTAATATGTTTATTACTCAAGAAATCTCCCTCTTCCTATTGTGTGAAGATCAACCATGATTCTATGCATGAAAATTTCGAGCCTCACATCATCATTTTAAGGATAATAAATCTTGTTCAGAGAGTTTTTATGTAGAAATAGTTACCATTCTAATTATTTCCAAACAGCATACCTCCTCGAAAAAACCAGGGTTTTCCTTTAAGAAAGACAAAGAATAAAATAAATGTAAACAAATAATCATGTTTCCGCATTTATATGGAAGCTACAACCAATGCAAAGAGACTTCATACTTTTTCAAAAACAAGATACACTCCTATAATTCTACAAAAACGATAAAGCAAAATTAAATGGCTATATTATTTTAAAATATCTTACTACTAACATCAACATACGTTTGTTAATACAATAGAAATCTACCTTCTTCAACACAGGAAACTAATTAATTGTTCACAATTTCAGGTGTACAAGAATAAACAAAATAATACAATAACTCATATAAATTCAATAATTATTACTTTGAATGTTTCCTCCACAGAATAAAATCCAAAATACATTTTCCATATATTTTACAACGAACTTGATACACTAATCGATGCAGCTGCCAAATAAGATAGAACAGCTTGCTTGGAATTCTAAGCCATAGGTGTGTCTGGCACTGGAGGTTGCACTTTATGTTCAGAGCTCAGCACCATATTGGGGGAAACCTCTAGGGACGGTGGTTGATCTACCATCGAGGAGCAGAGCTGGTGCTTCCGAAAGTGCAGCGGGCCTGGGCGCTACCCATTATTCATTATATTAGGTTTGAATCTCCGAAGCCATCATCTGTGAAAAAAGTAAGCCTAAATCCCTTAGGTCTATCAAGAATAATATGTCGTTATTTAACCTGTGGGACCCTTGGCGTAATCAAAATCCGGACAAAAGAGAATATGCTTGCTGGTCTGGCAGATTTAAATCCTCCTCTCGAAATCATTTTTTCTAAACAGACGTTGCTCCATAACGGGTTCTCGGATCATGAAATGATTATCATGGAATTGGGAGTGGTAGATAGGGTGAGAACCCCTAAACGCTGGGTCTTTAATAAAAAATATTTGACTGATGACATTTGGGTGGCGGCTATTAAAACTGAGATATTAGACTTTCTTTCTCGGAATATGGGAACTGCCCCCCTCAACTATGTGTGGGACTCTCTTAAGGCGTATATTCGTGGCCTGGTGATTGGTAGAGATGCGGCCGATCTCTCTGCAGTTAAGAATAAGAATAAACTGCTCCAACAAAAAATTCAGGCTCTGATTGTACTCAGGCAACAAAATTCAGCTAGATCGGTTCAAGACCAATTAAATGTGGCCAAAAGAGAGCTCTCTCAAGAGCTCTATACTCAGAGTGATGAGATCTTTCGTAAGAGTTCACAAAAAATTTATGAAGAGAGTAATTTTACTGGTAAACATCTGGCGTGGCAGGCCAGAGAGCAAGCCTCGTCTAATCTCATACATTCTCTACACTCTCCAGACACTCTCAGAGATACATCGGTTCCAGCTGAGATTGGAGAAATAATGGTAGCACACTATAAGAGGATCTATAACACTCAATCGACGATAGATCATCACAAATTATTGAATTATCTGGAAAAGTACTCTCTTCCTACTCTTTCTCCTATAGACCAAATTAGTATGGCCACTTCATTTACTAGAGAGGAAGTAGAGAAAGTAGTACAACAGCCTCCAATAGGGAAAGCTGCCGGCCCGGATGGGTTTCCCTCAGAGTTTTTTAAAGTATTTTTTAGTTCCTTCTCAGATTTTTTAGTCCAGTTATTAAACTTTATGTTGTCCGGTGGATCTGTCCCGGATTCTTTCAGGGAAGGAACGGTAGTAAGTTTTCTCAAAAAGGGTAAACCCTCTAATGATCCGAATTCTTATAGACCCATCACGCTACTGAATACAGATTATAAAATTACCACTAAATTATTATCTACACGATTTAATTTTTTTTCTTCAGATTTGATCCACGCAGATCAGAATGGTTTCGTTGCCGGCAGGCAACTGTTGACTAACACTCACTTTTTAACAGAGGCTTTGGATTTTTTTGAATCACGCAAGGTCCCCGCTTTAATTTTATTATTTAATGCCGAAAAAGCCTTTGATTTGGTGGTATGGGAGACAGTTGTTATTATTCTTCAGCACTTTGGTATCCCAGAAGTAATTATAAATTTGATTCGGAGTCTTTACTCAGGGGCTCGGCCAATATTATCATTAATGCTGAGTCTGTGGGACTAGTATTGGTTAAACGCGGTACTAGACAAGGCTGTCCACTTTCTCCGGTATTATTTGCTTTCTTCATTGAACCCTTAGCAACTGCAATTAGGAAAGCTCCTCTTTTATTTCCCCCTATTAATTTGATGCCCAAAATCAAACTTTCCGCAGACGATATAATTTTGTTAATTAAGCCTGAAATGCAATGTCAATCTCATGCACTTCAAATATTTGAAGAGTTTGAGGCTTTGGGGAGCTATAGGATAAATAAAAAAAAAACGAAATCCTAGTTTGCGGGGGCATTAATCCTGTAATTCACCCTGATTTAAGATCATGCATTAATAACAAACCTAATAGATATTTGGGGGTTTTGTTCTCTTCCTCCGTTTCTGATCTCTACAGTTTGAACTTTGTACCATTGTTGCAGAAGGTATGAGTAATGTTTGAAAGATGGAATCTTTTACCATTAACTACTATTAGTCGTGTTGCACTAATTAAGATGTCGGTCCTTCCTTTATTTAACTTTTTATTTTCAACCATATCTTGTGCTCTGCCTGGATCATTTTTCTCCAAAGCTGAATCCTTGTTTTCCTCTTTTATTTGGGCAAAAAAGACGCCTCGTATTGCTTTGAACACTTTATTTGAAGATAAGGGACAAGGAGGGCTGGCTCTTCCCAACCTTAAAGATTATTATAATGCTGTGGTATCCTGGTTTGGATGCCACGTGCCTTTCTTATTATCCTGTCTTGTTGCTCAGCCCTATCTGGGTGAATGGTAGAATGTTGAGTGTGTGAGGTAATATGGAATGTGTGGTGTGTGGATGGATGACAGTTGGAAGAGAGGGCTGAGTAGCATGGGTGAATGGTAGAATGTTGAGTGTGTGAGGTAATATGGAATGTGTGGTGTGTGGATGGATGACAGTTGGAAGAGAGGGCTGAGTAGCAAGAGAGCTGCTCCGTGTGGGGCTTAGGAGAGACTTGAGTATACTTATATGATCCTTAGATGATACTTTAATGACTATATGATTCAAGCTGATTATTCCTCAATAAACCTTCTTAAATGATCACAACTCGGCTACCGATTATCATATCACAAATGCATATTTGGCTCAATTCATGACCAGATTTAAGGACAATAATCAGCAACCTTTCATAAATTTCTTTGTTGATTTGATTTGTAAAGAAACTCAGATTCCCTCCCCGCTTCAATTATTTAAATCACCAAAAACAGTCAGGTATAAGGTGCTGCACTGGTTTTTTAAGAGACGTACAGCACTCCTAAAGAGATACTCCCTTCCGTTTCTCAATACATCCTCTTCCCTCAGCTCGGCTTTTTCATTTTTTGGAGTGGATATTAACATGGATATGCTAGAAAAATGGCAGAGGTTAGGGTTCATGAAGTTAAGCGATTATATGGAAGATGGCGCTTGGATTAGGATGTCTGATATGACATCCCGCGTTCAAGGAAATTTTTTACTGCTGGGATCGTATAAGTTGATTTATGGAGTTTTGTCCCAATCAGACCCTTCACTTCTTTTTTCCCCTGCTCCGTTATTCAATACATTATTTGTCTTAACACAAGAAAGAAAGCCGGGGGAGTGAAAACGATGCTTAACCGCGAATAGGGATCCGGACTTATGTCCTAAAGCAATTAATAAGTGGCTAGGGCAGGAAAATATGGTATTAACCCCTGCTGTATGGAAGAGAATCAATGTACTGAATTTTTCTGTACTAAGAGGTGCCAACTGGTGCAGAATGCTGTTTTTTAGTAAATGGCTTCTGTATTTCACTCCGGCAATGGTTAGCAAAATGTATCCTAATTGCTCTTCCAATTGTTATAGGTGTTTGCATTATAATCCTGCTAATTGGTCTCATGTTGTTGCTCAATGCTCTAAAATTGTACCTTTTTGGGAAGAAATATTCGCATTTATGCAAAACCAGTGTAAAATCTCAATTTCGGTCAATCTTAAATTGATTTTGCATGGTTTTGATCCTGAATTGATGTTAGATGGGCAACTAGTTAAACTAATTTATATTGCTATGGCTGTAGCGAGATCGTTAATTCTTCAGAATTGGCGTTTACAATATTGCCCTAATGTACATGAATGGTGCTATAAAATGCAAAAAGTCAAAAATAGCGAACAAGTGTATGCTCAAAGAGTTAGGGCGATTCGGAAACTTGAGAAAATCTGGGGTTCGTATTTCGATTTTAATTGATTTAAATTGAATATGTTGGTTGTTTTTTTGGTTTTTTTTTTTCTTCTGTGGTCAACCTTTATGAGATGGCCTTATGTGTGGTTTTTGAATTTTTGGGGTATGTGTACATTCTGGTTAGCATATGATATGTCAGTATATGTTTTTGCTTAGCTTATCCAAGACTTCAATAAAAAAAAAAAAATCTATGAAAAAAGTACTTGTGCAAAATGTATAAAGAACATCCGCATCAGACATTGTTCAGCATGTTTGAAGGAGCCTCCCTTGCAGTTTATTTAACTGCTCGGAATACAGCCAAAGATGATAGATTACATGCAAGCATATGAAAGCGGCTTTCAGATAACTTTTTTGAGCCTACAATATATTTCTATTTTAACCATTCGGTCTCTTATGTCAGCCAAATATGGATAAAGGGAAAGAAACTGTATTTTAAGAAATTACAAGAAACATATAACCTAGCTAAAATGAAATTTGGAAATACCTCCTATTAAAATCATCTCATCTGTAATGACTGAGAGACATTGACAATTTAAAAATTGAGTCAATAGGCTGTGTGGATGTCCAGTTTAAAAGAAATTGTAAACAAAATAAATTCCTATCTATCTTGCCTTGGGATTTAACCCCTTCGCTGCGGTGGCTATTCCGCCGCAGCACTAAGGGGAAGGCGGGGCCGCACGGCGGTCCCGTGCTCGTGACGGAACAGCTCCGTCACGGCCCTAAGGTGAGCTGTGCTTGTGACGGAACGGTTCCGTCACGGACCCGCTCGCCCATTAGAACGTCAGCGCAAGCGCGGAATTCGCGCCGCGCAGGCACGGCGAGCGGGCCGTTACAGAACCGTTCCGTCACCAGCTCAGCCCACCCGAGGCTCGTGAAGGAACTGTTCCGTCACGAGCATGGGAGGGGTTAATAAAAACAAGATGCCTTGCAAATACCTTCAAAAGAGAGGAAGCAGGGCACAATCTACACGTGGACAAGTATTGATGCCTTATAAAACAATTTAGCCCAGACATGCTGGGCTTTATGTTACAAATAGTATATTCTTAATTAATTCATAAGTACATCTATAAATTGCATATATTGTTGGAGGTTCAATATGTCTAATACTGGATCTGAGCATGTTTGTAATGGATGTTTGGTGTCTTCTGGAAATACTCGAATTGTTCTAAATAGCCAAAATATTAACACTGTGTATATAGTGCTCCTATAAAGATCTACTGATGCTAGCCACATAAAAAGGCAAAATCACTAGCTAACATGCCAGGGAACATTCCAACCCAAAGAACAGGAAATTTGGAGCTGAGGCTAAACCAACATCCAAGTACAGATAAAACACTGGGGAATATTCTCAAGGACGGGCGATAATTATCGCCAACCTAGGTTGACGCTATTTTACATAACGCCGTCTATCGCGGGAAACTAATGACGAGTTAACAGCATATTCTCAACACGCTGGCAACAGGCGATAGTTTCCTTATAACGCGTCAAATGTCTGCGTAAAAATATTACCGGGAAAAAAGCAAACCTGAGTGTGAAAAAAGTTGCGATGGGTCCAACAGTGATAAAACCATCAGGGATAAGCAGCATCAGGCTTGCTATTCCCATGTCAGCCGGGAAAAATCACCATAAAAGCAGCAAATTCCAAACTACTGAGAAGCACCATGGAGGAAGCTGGAGCAACTACCAAGGCCAACCAGAACCCCACAAACCCCCCGGAGGACCAGCCAGGTACCTCGGGGAAGAAGAAGGGCAAGGAGAAGAAGAAGAGGAACCCGCTATTCAGTCTGCAGGTGTAGTGTGGTTTATGGGCCTCTTTTTGCGTGCATGTTAAGTTAGCATGACTTATTAGAAGTTTAAACGCCATTATCCTTTTTGCTGCTTTTTGCCCACAACACTGCATAGCTGTTTTTGTTGAGTTAGCTTTCACGAAGGTCTATACATGAGAAAAGGGTTGTTTTTCGACATCTCTAGACATACAGCGTGCCCCCAGTCTGTACAGTGAGTGCTGAGCTGCCAAGGTTATCATAACGTGCAAGCCTGTTTATCGGCGTGTCCAAGTAACACATTCTAGACACAACAATTTGGCAGCTGCAAGCCGAGTAGTATTCTGGCGCCTTTCTCATAGCACACTTGCCAGAATTGAACACACTTGGAAGATTCCAGGCATGCAGAGAGACTAACTGATCCTGATGTAATTTACACTTACTGAGCGGAGAGGTAAATGGGGTTCCCCTAAGAAAACTCCAGTGACCTTCTATCTATACAACTATCTAACAAATGTATGTCTGTCTGTCTGTCTGTCTGTTTGTCCTTTATGCATTACTACACCATTCATCCGATCGCCATGAAACTTTGGGAAGTTGTTGAGTACACTCCCGCAAAGGTTTCTGGCATAACATTTTTTAAATATCGGCCCCCCCAGGGCCCTCACAATCTTTTGAATACTGATGTACGCACCAGACGGAAAAGCAACAAATTGTGTATCCACAAGCACTCGAATAAATAAATAGAATTAAAACACCATTCATCGGATCGACATGAACCTTTGGGAAGTTGTTGAGTACACTCCCACAAAGGTTTCTGGCATATTTTTTTTTTAAAATATCGGCCCCCCAGGTCCCTCATAATCTTTCGAATACTGATGTACGCAAAAGACGGAAAAACAAAAAATCGTGTAAATAGAATGAAAACGACACTTTGAAATGTTTTCCATTTTAAAATGAATAAGTTTCAATAAAAATGACACAATGTAAATTGAATGTTATCATAACGAGTTTCCTTGAATTTCCTTTTTTCGGAGATCGCAGCAACGCGCACGGTTAAGCTAGTAGTTTTATAATACATAGGGCCTAATGTATCAAGCCAAATTGCATTGGCAAACGCCGGAATTCGCAGAATTTCTGCGTTTGCGATTGCAATTTGCCCATATCGTATGTATTAAGCAAATCTGCGTGCAAAATAAGGAATCGCTAAATTTGAGATTTCCTATTTCCTATTTTGCGATTCCTTAAATGCAATGTAAGAAGCAAAAACAAAATGCAAATTGGCCTTAAGGAGTCGCAAATTACCATCAACTTCAAGTTGGTGGTAATTTGCGAATTCCTTGAAAAATGCACTTTTTTGCATTTTTCTAAGTGCAATGTGAAGCACACACATGCCCTTAAGGCATGTATGTGCGCCACATGTGCACCCATGCTAATTTCAGGGGTGCAACAGGGTGTTCTATAGACACCCCTGCACCCTTGAAATTATTCTCAATTTGCGATTCTCAAATTGAGAATAACTTCCCATTCATTCCTATGGGCCTCCTGGCCCACAGAAATGAATGGGAAAGTATTCCTTAATTGCGATTCGCAATTTGCTAATCGCAATTAAGGAATACTAAGAAATCGCTAAAAAATAGAGATTTTGTACATACATCCCTATTTGTGATTCTCAAACAGCGATTTCTAAAAAATCGCTATTTGGGAATCGCAGGTTGTTGATACATATGGCCCATAGTTCAGAGATAGTGAGGGTGCTTTAAATAGGTGCTTTTATCTGTTTGCACTATCATTGTAATATGATTCCTCCTTTTGTATATTATGGAATTGTAACCATGCTGTCCGTATTAGTATTATCTATATGTATGCTGATGTTGATTAAAATACTGTGCTTGAGAACACGTCATTAAAATAAACATTTTTACCTTACCGTGTCTCTATTTTACTCCTGTTGGGGACTGGTTTGAATGTATAACCAAAGAGTGTTCTCACTTCCCACCATTCCTGAGATGGTTCCAAGTTCCATGTTCTAGGTTGTCTAATCATTGGTTTCTTTGCTATAGGACAAAGAGCTAATGTGACAATGATTGTTAGTCTGTTAGGGGATTTTTGGTACTAAGGTGAGTTTTGGCACACCCTAATTCACTGAGGTCCTGAGTCTCTGCGCACAGTTCTGTGTTTGTGCAGAATCCCTGTTACATGGCCGCGCCAACGAGTGTGGTCTTATTGTGAGACACTAGAGTAGTGCTTATATCAGTCTACAACCCCCTCACTATCGTTTCCAGTTGACGGTAGTGACGGATAAAAAAACTACCTATATTTACATATGTTGTTTCAAGCTTGATATTTCTGAAAGGTTTCTTCTTTCAAATTACTACCCAGTTGCACGTTATAGTATTGAATTGTACTTCTCTATTACTGTTTCGATATGGCTGCGGTTGATATCCCGGCACACAGTTGTGACCGCCCGAATGTTCAGAAACAAAATTGGAGTAAGAACAAAAAACAGAGGAAGCAGCAGCAGCAGAAACAGGGTTCCCGTCCCGCTTCACCTAGGCCTACCCCTGTTGAGTGTAAATATGATTTGTGCGACTGCAGTACTATTTAGTTGCCTGATAGGTTTCAGGTTCCTGAACAACGTTCTCCTCGCTCTTTGCAGGAAAAATAAGTGTATTTAGGGATCCCTCTAGGCTTGAAAAGCAAATGTGCCCCAGGTTGGAGCCACGGGGCTCAGCACGGGCTTCTCTGGCCCCTCACTGGCTTTACAGCAACTTCTGTGGGGTGGGGGGAGCCACCTCGGCTCCTTAAACAAACATGCCCCAACGTAGGAGCGGCCCACTGTAAGACAGGTCCGCTCATGAGCGCTCTCTCTGTCCCCGTGCCTTGCAGGCACTTTTAGGCATACCGGAGCTTTCCCCCCCAGCCCTTTGACACTCACCGGGCTATTCTCTGTGGGGGGGAGGCTCCTTTGGTCGGCGGTGCGGGCGGGGATCTCTCCTCTGCCTGGGAGCCCCGCAGTGCAACTCACGACTGCATCTTCACCCGGTCCCCCATCTCGGGACCGGGACTTCTTCAAATGGAGCCCGCAAGGCTCCGGGACGTCTTGCGGCCACTCGGGGAGGTGGGGTAAGCTCTCGGCCTCCCCACCTAGCACCAGCTCCTTTTTGGCGGCAGGCATCTCCGGTCTCCCTCTCGACACGGGAGACAGGCAAGGCGGGCAATGGCTTCCCCCAGGCAGGGGGGAAGTGGAAGGGATGCAATCCAGGCCTCGCCCAAAGTTAGGCGGGTGCAGGCCTGGCTTCCGGTTTTGACGGTGCCAACATCACTTTTTGGGGGATAACGAGGGGTAGGCACCCGTTAAGACGCATATGAAAAAAGGGGTGGCACCCTTAATGAAAAATACGATAAACACCGCGGCCATGCGGGGTGGGCACCCGCAATGAAGGAGCCATAAACACGGGCAAAATACAGGGTAGGCACCTGCTAATATCAAAATAAGCAGGGTGGGCAGCCGCGCTGCCATTAATAAAGGCAGCCATGAGGGGTAGGCTCCCTTAGTCACATGGCAGATTAGGAAAACACGCTTCCCAGGCACCACGGGGCACAGAGACCATCAAGCCCCCAGGGGAGGACCCCTAAAGAAAGAAAAGGGCCCCAAGCAACAAAGTCCATCAGCAATCCAGGGGCTGGGCAGGGCTCAGGGAGGCAAGACTTCCCCTGGGCCCCAGCAGCAGCACGCTCCTGGTAGATTCAAGTCAGGAACAAGAACATTTTACATGAGGTCACAGTCTCTTTTTATACTCACATTTCCTTTGTCTAAAGGTGCAAGCAATGGGCGAACCAGATGCAACTGGTTCCGGAGCACTTTGTTTTGCTCAGCCCCTCTGCCTATTCACAGGGTGGGTCAGGGACATCAGACATCAGGCACACCACAGGGGGTTGAGCCAGCATTGTGGAGGGAAGGCCCAGCCCTATTCAGGTCAAAGGTGCACTCCTCCCTGCCATCAACATGCAGATCTTTCCATTCACCACCGGGGCAGACCCAACCTGACTCCTGGAGCCAGTCACACCAGCCAGCTCCAACCAATCACAAGCCAGACAGTCAAATCACATTCACTGCACAGACAGGCCATCTTCTAGCACTTCCACACTAGACACAATAAATCCGCGCACATCATTGTGCAGCATTTAATCACACGAGTCCACACATACCAAACTCAACCCTGCACTACCCACACATCAGAAACTATCATGGACACACATATCCCCCATGCATTCCTATGGGAGGGCAGGCCAATCTGACACACACACTCAGAGAGCGCACACACTGTACACTGCACCACAGTGCTAAAGTGCGCTAGGACCAGAAATTACTATACTTATCTCAGAGTTCAATGCAAAAAGTTCAGGGGTGAACCTGCCAGAAGGGCCAAGTTCAACAAAGGGGACATAGAACGTACAATAAATGTTTTTTTTGGGGGAAATTTAACGACTACTTATGATATTTTGTTGGTGGAGGTCGACTGGCCCCCACCTTTTGTCTTGATTGCTCCACAAGGGAAGGAGGTGATCCTCATCCCTTTCATGCACACAGTGCCAAAGGAGCAGGTGCTTCAGTTTGCAGAAGTTTGGGTTAAGGCGCTTGCGCCGGCATTGTACCGTACTCAATGTGGATGGGACAAATTTTTGCCCTCGACGTGAGATCCCTTTGCGGTCAATGCCACAGCCACAACCCCAATACCCCATACGGCGTGAGGTGAAAGCCTCTGTGGCCAAAGTCCTTGAACAATTGGAATATTAAGGTGTAATTGAAACATCTGGGTCTCCGATAAATAACCCACTTTTTACTGTGACCAAGCCGGATGGCTCGTACCGTTTGGTATTGGATTACCGCCACTTAAACTCACATTGTCATACGTGTGCAGTGCAGAATACTCACAGCTCTTCTCTAGTGGATAGTCTTGTGCGTAAAAGGTTCAAAACCACGCTTGACATTTCCAATGGCTTTTTTGCCCATAACGTGTCCCCACTTAGTAGTCAGTGGACAAGTTTTACCCGTGGCGGCAAACAACGCCAATTTCTTTGTTTGGAAATTGGCTACAAGAACAGTCCAGGCGGTTTTGCTGCCCGAATAGTATCTCTGCTTGAGAGGTTTGACGCAGATGCATGTTCGTATATGGATGACATTTATCTCACAGACGATGAATTACGGCCGCATCTGTGCCGTGTTGACCGCATAATTTGCTGTTTTGCCGACATTGGCTATAAATTCAACTTTGCAAAATCACACATTGCAGAATACACAGTGTTGTTCCTGGGCTACGAGCTCAACAATGAAGGTAGAGGCTTGGCTCCTCACTTCTTGGAGAAATGTGCACTTTTGCGAGCTCCCACAACGCTGAAAAAACTACAATTCCTACTGGGCTTTTTGAATTTCTGATGTACATACATTCCGGAATATGCCCAGCGTACCAAGCTGCTTTATGCGTTGATATAATCTACTTTTTCCAAATCATGCTGGCTGCCAAAACATTCAGCCGTCTTGCAATCTTTGCAGGCTGACTTACTTGAATCTAAGTTCTTGTCGACTTGTGATAACCACACAAACCTGGTGATAAGTATCGTACCAGGGGCAGTGGGTTTCATGTACCTCACTTTTAATGAGGGAGACACAGTTCCTATTGCTTACGATTCACACCTGTACACTTTGGCCGAGTTGCGGTTTTCTACTGTGGAAAAAGTTTTTGACAGCAGTGCAAATGGCGATTCCTAAGGAACGTGCACTGTCGCAGGGATAACGCATTGTGGTTGTTACTCCGTATCCTGCTTTGGAGGCAGTGACGAAGGCCAGTGTATCAAATTCCAAGGCTTTGCACCCTCGGTGGATACAATGAGCTACATCCTTGACATCCCCGGATGTAATGTTCATTTTCGATTCCTCTTTGCAGACTCAAGAGTTTTAGCAGTATGAGTTTGTTCATTCTGCTCCTCTGACTATGCACCCACTTGAGGATTTTTGTTGTATCATTTACACTGATGGGAGTGCGCAAGCGGCTACGAGTTCTAGACATGTGTATTCCGCGGCCTGTGCAATTGTGGTTGGTACAATGGTGGATGGTGAATTCAAGTCCGGTGTCGTGCATACACAGACACTAGGGGACTGTACCGCCCAATTATCAGAACTGCGTGCTCTGATGCTCGCATTGTAGTTTGCGGACCCCATTGTGACTACTCTTATTGTGAGTTATTCTTACTTCTGTGTACAGTCTTTCAATGACAATCTACCCTTTTGGACTAAAAATGATTATGGTGACTCCAAGGGTCGCACAATAAAACATAAAATGATCTGGGTTCGAGTGGCGGAGCTTAAGGAACATCTCCCTCTCGTTTTTCTAATTCATACTCTGGGTCATCAGCACTTGGAAGTTCACGCTGTTGGCAACTGTTTCGCGGACGAGGCTGCGAAGACAGCAGTAGCAACATTTGCAGTGGCAGCGGTTACACATTCCAAAAGTAAGATTGATGACGACATCTTGGCAGCTATTGCCGCGACTGAGAAGGGAGGTAATTATCTTAAGGGTTTCCCTTTGAAGTACTCTTATCACTTAAGTCCCGATAAAGTTCCTTCTGTGAGAATTAAAGACGTTGGTGACAGACTGGTTCCCAATGCGGACCGCAGACAGGGTTTGATTACAGCAGCCCACTCGGGGATGGCTTCGGTGCATGCTGGCGTGTCAGCTACTGTATCTCTCCTCCAGCAACGATATTGGTGGCGAGGTTTGTGCAAACAGACACGTGATTTTGTCCTTCAATGTGGTATTTATCAGTAAATTAAGCCTTCGTCTTCTGCACGCCCGCCCCAAACTCAGTTCTACATATCTAATATGCCACTTGCGTGTGTTTATTTGGATCACTGCGGTCCTTTCTCCTCTGATACTGCATGTAAGTACGTCTTAGTAGCAGTTGACTCTTGCATGCGTTTTGTGTGGGTGTGGCCGCAAAGGAGCGCTGATGCCAGAACTGTCATAAGAAATTTGCGTGTCTTTGTGGGAATTTTTGCAGGTGGCACCTTCCATTCGGACCAGGGTCCAGCGTTCGCCTCTAAGGCGAACAAGGATGCCATGAGTTCATTGGGGGTCCAAGTCAAATTTTCATCTCCATACAGGCCTGAGGGCAATAGTGTTGTGAAGCGGATGAACCGTGACTTAAAGCAATCATCGACAGCGAAGGTGTTAGGTGCTGGCAGAGAATGGCTCACCCACTTGAATAGCATACAACGTGCACTTAATAATCTCCCTAGAAGGTCTCTGGGTGGGCGGACCCCATACGAAATGCTCTTTGGCATCAAGATGTTTGTTCCGGACCTTGACGGTCTAGACATGGCGGCGGGAGCCGCATCCTTTGACGTAGACAAACATTCTAATGTTTTGCAGAACCTACAAAAGACCAGAGACAGTCCTGCAAAGGAACACTTGCTCTCCACATCTGAAGCTGCGCTGCAGATTCCGGTAGTCGGCTGGCTACCCCAGGTTGGAGAACTGGTCTGAGAGAAGATCAACAACAAAAAGAGATTTGGTCCTTCCTATCGAGCTCCAGTTGCCGCGCTTGGAGTGCAGGGTACAAGAACAGTCATTTTACCTCCTCTTCCTGGACGAAAGGGGAACAGGTACATTTCAATTGACCATGTCAAACCACACAGGTTGGCCGATACTGTATAGTATGACGCCTGCTGTTTCATGTCCAGCAATGGTGCGACACTCTGTTTTGGCTCCGGATCTTACCATCGGGCCTGATGTTGCCATTGAAATGAGTCCACTTACGAATCCTATAGTGAATCAACCTTCAGGTGATCCTCTTAATGACACGGAATATACTTATCCAACTGACTTGTCTATGCCTGGTTTGGAAACTCATGTGGCTAATCAATCCCGTTTTTCATTTGACACTGGCTCATCCACATCAGAAACCCCTTCAAAAGTTTAAATTTGTATTACCTGGTTTAAAAAACATTTTTTGATCCCACCTTGGATTTACATTTGGCTGGTGCTGATTGCAATATTTTTGTTCATGTCCATAGGATTTGTGGTATATATTTTTAGTTGTATCAATGGACACTATGATGCTGTAAAGTTCCAGATTCATGGTCCCACAGAGGTTATTAATGTTCCAAATGTACTCTGTGTTTCAATGGGGGATGTGGTTAAACAAAATATCCGCTATGATAATTGGGATGTAAAAGCGTATGAAGCTTTATTTACTGATTTGAAATATTATGCTGCCTTCAATGCTGAAGATCTATATTTAGAGTCTGCAAATTATGGTGATTTGTACTGTTACTAACATTTTGGCAATCACTTTCTGCATAAGACTGCCTCATTCAGAAGCATGGTTAATTTCACACAGTGGGAACATTGTCCAGCACTAGTAGAAGGCAGTTTCAAAACATGTCTGAACAAGTTTTCTTATTTTACGGATTTTGATCAATCCAACCCTAATGCATTTTATTTTAAATTGACTGGAGAGTCATTTTCCAAGGTTAAACTTACCCACACTAAATTACTCTATTCAAAGTCCTTTATTGACCAGTTGGCTGTTGGGGGCTATGAACTTTGGAGAGATACTATTGATCTTAAATCTGTTTGGGGTTCTAAAAGTTGGAAAGCAAGGCACTGAGGCTTTGCATAGTGCATGTCTCATCCCAAACCATATGTTGTTTCTGAATTATACTATTTCACAAACCACATGCTTTGGATTGCCTACTAAATTAAATGCTCCTTCCTTTCCAGATTTGGGTGAATTGCCCCATTGGAATAATTTTACCAGTACACCCCTGATTAAAATTCAGGCACTGTTTAGTAATTCCTCTTTTAATGTTTCCATCATTAATCCTGAAGGCTGGTTGCTATGGCAAAAGAGTGCAGATTCCTGCCAGCACCGCTTTCTGAGTCTGACCCCTGGCTATACAGCGGTTACAGTTGATCCCCGTTTTTAGACTTACCATTCAGTCACCACCTTTTCTGTGGGCAAGTTGTGCCAGAGTTGGCTCTGACTTTCATCCTTAGCATCTGTTAAGTCGCATTTGTCCAACCTCACTGAAACTGTCGATCTAAATGATTTTGTGAAGGGCCCTGCGGGTGGCAGATCGAAAAGATGGATATATGCTGCTTACAATGAAGTTTGGAAACTGTCTCAAATTGAAGCTGCTTCTAGGCTTAGAGCTATAGATCAGGCCAATTTAGAAAAAGTGCTTGCTGTTGTAGAAAATAGCATTAACATCCTTTCTTCTTGAATTTACACTTTAGATAATATTGTGTCATCTGTGGTTGATATTGTACAAGAAGATGTTGCAGTGTTATATCATGGGCAAAATCAATTGCGTTCTGTTATGCAGTTCGCCTGGACTTTGCAGACACTTAAGAATGGTCATGTTCCATGGGATTACATGAACACAAGCTTGTTATTTCTGCCTTTTAATTTGACTTTGAAACAGCAATTTATGTCAATGAAAGAGGCCACATTTTCCCTGTTGCACATTGAAAAATTAGAACCATTGCCTTTTTATATAGCAGAGGCAAAGTCAGCTGTGTGGCTTATCCACAGGTTAATAACTTTACCCTTCTCTCTTTTTAAGTTTGAGAATTGAATGAAACACTATGCTATAGGCAGATTTGATCCCCTGGGTGGAGCATATCTTCATGAAGTTTGGAACCTCCCATTCACTTACAGATGTTTGAGGGATGGTAAAGACGTATTTTTAAATGGCGAAGATTGCATCACTTCACCAGACCATTCATTAACATGCATAAATCTTCAGTTACACGGCTCGTGTAATGTGCTTGCACCAAATTTAGCGTGTGTTTTGAAAGGCATCCCAGTCCCGGCCATTACACCTACATTCACACTGCTTGCTAATGGTAGTTATTTATTATTAAATAATGAAGAGTGTTGTGGGATGCACGCCGGCATCGCTTACATTGTTACCATTTTCCAGCGTGTGACTTGTTGCAAGAATGTGTTGTTCCCCCCTCCGCATGGCAGGCTTGATGCTTCCATCTGGCCCTCGATTCCGACCTTGAAAGCAGAGATCAACAAGATGAGCAGAATAAGAGCTCTTTTGTCCCAGAAGGAAGTTCCCCTTACATCTGCGCGTGAGACATTCGTCCTTCACGTTGCAAATACTCGTACTGAAGTAAATGCTTTATTAAACATGGACCTGCCCTTGCACTTCGGTGCTTTGATCCACACAATCTTGAATGCCTCGTCGACTACTGGCTTGGCTAATTTTTTTAAAGCAGTATGCTCTGGCTTTGTTACCTTGTTTCAGACTATATTCAGTGTAATGCCTGCATTTTTACATTCGATTTTTTCGAGTGTATTTGGAGGTTTTCCCTTGCTTCTGGCTTTGGGCGCCGACATTCTGCTTTTGTTTTGTTTATTGCAAAATGGTTGCACAATATGTGCCCCTCGACGTACAGTCCCGGCTGCTCCACCTCGTGACCGGATGCTAGATTATTATGGTGCACTGCCTTTGGCGACTCTAAATGTGGCGTATGGTATATCCTTCCGGTTTTCTTTCTTCACTTGCGTGCAGCCTGTTTCCCATTGCCTGGATTGTGAATTCGAATGGGCACTGGATTTGGGTCTCTGCAACACGGTGTCTCCTGAACTGGATTTTGATCTACTAATGAGTTCCTTAGTTGCTCATGAAATAAACTGTTCTAGTTCCAGGATTATGGCATACGCAGCGGCACATGGGGTTCTAGGCAATTGGAACGTTTGGACTGCGGCCAATGACTTCCTGGATCACAGTTATCTTGAAGTAAGCCCAAGTTGTCCTCTGATGTTGCTAGAGGCTCCGGCGATCGAGGAACATGTATGTTCTTTTCCTTTGCTTAATTGGATGGCTGAAATGTTCATGGATGACAACAACGACTTCTTGTTGGAAGCAGTTGCAACGTTTGGTGCTTACACAACGTTGGACTGAAGTATTAATTATTTTTGCTTCATAGACACGTGCTGGACTCGTGTATATTTTAAATTTTGGAATTGCCTTTTTATTACATATCTGAAGTATTTTCACACACCATAGTAGCATGTGTTTGTATTCACTGATTAAAATATTTTTTTTGATTTTTTAATCCTAAATTTCATATCCGGCAAAACATTTCTGAACTTTGTTCTGTCTCAATCGAACTTGAACTCTGTGTTCTATACTGTTTGCTCTGAGTGCTGTGTGTTCCCCGAACATGGGGGAGGTGTAGTGGGGTTTATGGGCCTCTTTTTGCGTGCATGTTAAGTAAGAATGACTTATTAGAAGTTTAAACGCCACATTCCTTTATGCTGCTTTTTGCACACGACACTGCTTAGCTGTTTTTGCTGAGTTAGCTTTCACAAAGGTCTATACATGAGAAAAGGGTTGTTTTTCGACATCTCTAGACATACATTGTGTCCCCAGTCTGCACAGTGAGTGCTGAGCAGCCAAGGTTATCATAACGTGCGAGCTTGTTTAGCGGCGTGTCCGTGTAACACATTCTAGACACAACAATTTGGCAGCTGCAAGCCGAGTAGGATTCTGGCGCCTTTATCATAGCACACTTGCCAGAATTGAACACACTTGGAAGATTCCAGGCAAGCAGAGAGACTAACCGATCCTGATGTGATTTACACTTGCTGAGCGGACAGGTAAATGGGGTCCCCCTAAGAAAACTCCAGAGACCTTCTATAGTTTTATAATACATAGTTCCTAGATAGTGAGGGTGCTTTAAATAGGCGCTAACATGTAGTCCGTATTAGTATTATCTAAATATATACTGATGTTGATTAAAATACTGCGCTTGAGATCATGTCATTAAAATTAAACATTTTAACCTTACTGTGTCTCTATTTTACTCCTGTTGGGGACTGGTCTGAACGTATAACTAAAGAGTGTTCTCAATTCCCACCATTCCTGAGATGGTTCTAAGTCGCATGTTCTAGGTTGTCTAATCTTTGGTTTCTTTGCTATAGGACAAAGAGCTAATGTGACAATGATTGCTAGTCTGATAGGGGATTTTTGGTACTAAGGTGAGTTTTGGCACACCCTAATTCACCGAGGTCCTGAGTCTCTGTGCACGGCTCTGTGTTTGCGCAGAATCCCTGTTACACAGGAAAACAAGATCCTGATTACGGAGGTGATAGAACACCACCAACAACTGTTCATCACCTCCACTGTGTCAATGGCAACTAAAATTGTTATAAGGCAGTCCATCTTGGCCAAGGTGAATGCAGTCGGAGTGAAGAAAAGGGAAGTGTACGACTGCAAGAAGCGCTGGAATGATGTGAAGCATAAAACCGACGCTGAAACTGGCTAACAACCGGAAAGCCGCAATGCAGACTGGAGGTGGGAGACCAGCGCCACAGCAGGATAAAATGGAGGAAATGGGGCCCACAGTCATCAATGGGGAGACAGTGGCAGGAGTTGGGGGACCAGGCACTGCTCAACATGACCTGACCCAACTGCAACAGGGTGAGTAACTACAAGGGACTGGGAGGAAGAGGGGAGATGGGCACATTGGCACACACGCACAATTAAGTATAGCACAGTGCATGCCCACAATGACTCTGGATCAAGTCCCTGATCTCCTTGGCATACTGCAGCACACATAGAAACAGCAAGTAGGCCCCCATCAACAATGTGCCCTGAGGGGACCCTCCCCAGACATCACTAACCTCACAACAAACCCATGCACTTATGCTAAACCCAGCAAAGCTGCGTGTCTATGAACCACACTGACAATGCAAGTGACACTGCATGATGATTAGCATGGCTTCAGTCCAATTATCAAGACATTGTTCACTCCAAGACTATGAGGTGGCTGAGTGTGGACCACATCCGTAAATGAGCAGGTCACACCCTGACACATCCATGTGCCCAAACAACCCCTGATATCAACAAACCATCTGCGGACAAACCCTGCCCAAGAGTCCCAACTCCCACCAAGAACCCAATTTACCCATGTCTGCAACGTTTCAGCACTGTATGAGCACAATAGTGAAAGGCACACCGCCTGAAAGGGATAAAGGCCAGCAAAATCAGAGCTGCATTGGTGACTCACCCACAATGCAGCACACATACATAAGAATCAGAGCACATCAACATTGAAAACAATGTGGTACAAACTGCAACGCTTTCACAACAGAACAGAGGACACAACTGCTGCTGCTTGTGTAGAAACATGCCAATCACATTTGGCATAGCAGGAAACTGTGAGATGATAATGTACAAGTACAACCTCACATCCTTGATGGTGTAGAAATGTCCACCATCCCGCATCAAATAGGCATCTCTTCCCAAACAGTCACAATGTACATTGTCATGCAGTCTGTTTGTAAACTTGTACAATGCCTGAACATACACGGAACATCCTGTTAAACTGCATCTCTCCTTTACATTTCAGAGGGAGAACAAACACCTCCTGCAGAGCATACTATACATCTCTTCACTGATGATAAAACGAACCTCCACACCATCGACAGCAATGCCCTCCAACAGCTCAAGGACACCCTCAGCAGCCCACCCCTAGGAGCAGTGCAGCACAGCTGCGTCAAGGAGACCCCACCCCTGCACAGACCTCACAGCAGGAAGCATCCAGCACCACAGCTGTCTCCCAGGACCCCCACAACTAACACATGGAATTTCAATGCTGTCTGTGAGAGGGCCAGAAGGAGATGGCTGATCAGGTGCGGGTGGGGTTTGACCTCATGGCAATCCCAAACTAGATGTCATACATGGATGTCTAAGTCCCATCAGGGTTACAACAACGAGAAATCCCACCTAGTCTCTGCTCTATGGCAGCATATGAGTAACGAGACCTACTGTCTCAAAATTAGTGATATTTAACACAAGGACCATTTAGTGATGCTGGAGGCAGTACAAAATCATATCAATACACACATATATATTTTTTGTGAGGGGAGTTCTATGTCAAACAATTATGACCAATTGTGGATTTTTGTAAAATTGTGATATTTTTATTCGTTAAAAACATAAGAGGGACCCGGAAGCTGTACTACGGAGAAGGCAGGGAGGCCGACAGTCGCACTAAAGAATATTTCCAAGTATAGAAGACGATTCCAGGCGTATAAGTTAAAGGATACAATACTATTTGCCGACCCCTTGAAGATAGAAGTCCCCATGCTTTAAATAAGGCGACTACAGAGGTAATCATACTGGGAAAGCATTATAAGAAAAAGATACGGTGGCCATTATCCATACAGCTTCATTACAAGCCCTGATTTTTAACAACAGGTGCCATTTTAATTCAGGATAAAGTGGAAGCCTATAAGAGCACTTTCCCTGAAACAAAAAGGAGTGATCTCTTATTTGAAGAATATTTGTTTTTTAACAAGATTAACCGTCCTGAAGAAGGTGTCACATCTTCATGCAAGCACCGAAACACCGCGTCGACTTTTCTTTGGTTTTTCTATGATGTCACTATAAAAAATGCTTTTTAACATGTTTTTAATCATTCTGTAACAGTGTATACTGCATTTTGTGTGTCTATTTGAGGTTATCCCTCTTATGTTTTTAACGAATAAAAATATCACAATTTTACAAAAATCCACAATTGGTCATAATTGTTTGACATAGAACTCCCCTCACAAAAAATATATATGTGTGTATTGATATGATTTTGTACTGCCTCCAGCATCACTAAATGGTCCTTGTGTTAAATATCACTAATTTTGAGACAGTAGGTCTCGTTACTCATATGCTGCCATAGAGCAGAGACTAGGTGGGATTTCTCGTTGTTGTAACTCTGTAAACCTCATCCCAGATAGGATTAAGGGGGAACTCCCTGTTTTGTTTTTGATAAGTCCCATCAGGGACCACTTACAGTCCCTAACGGACACCCACAGTCCACTCCATGCTCTCCAACAAGCCATTGATGACATTGCTGGAGCCATGACTCTGAGACAAGAATAACTGTCTAGTTAGAGTGGCTCCAGCGATGTCACCCGGGAGTTGAGACACATGCAGGAGATCATTGAGAACATGGAACGGATGCAGGTGGAAAGAATGGCTATCACACCTGCACACCAGCAAGAAGTAGCTGGGATCTTCCATGCCCTCAGATCCTCATCATGGCATTGCTGCCACTATGCCACTAGGCCTGGCGCAGATGAATGCTGCTGCTGCTACTACTCCATCCACATCTCCGCCCCATGATGTGTCAGTGCCACACAGTGCAGCAGACATTCCACCTCCTGTCCCTGATGTGTCAGTGCCACACAGTGCGGCAGACTTCCACCTCCGGCCCCTGATGTGTCAGTGCCACATAGTGCTGCAGACAAAACACCGCCACCCACATGTGAGGCACATCACACTTCTGGGGACGATGATGTGGATGATTCTGTCTTTGTGTTAAGAAGGAAGTGGTAGCATTCATCCCCGCCATATGGCCTGTTTCAGCTTGGTTCTGCCCTCTTTATCATGCCCTGGAATAACACCTTCCACAGTCCCCCGATACACTCTGCGACATTCACCTTGGCCTTCGACATGGACCGCCATATTTGGTTTGGTTACCAATGCCACAGCAATCAGACTGTGGACTGAACTTTTACTCTTCCAATACACTTGTAAGTCCCTAAAGGACTCTGGCTGGCCTTCCCGACAATGTAAAGTTGGGTTTGCATGGCCATGTACTGGTGCAGCTTCAATACTCCACCGAATTCTATTAAAACATTCTAATTCACACAGATGTGTCATGTCTATGATCAAGCAAGTATGCGATTGAGGCTAGGCCTTTGGCTTATGCTACAGCAATAAAGGTACACACACAACAAGCATCTATTCGTGGCAAAAAAGTGCCACCAAATCGGCGATGAGTGCTTGAGAATATGTCCCACGTTTTATTTTAAGTACTATGATGACAAAAGTAAAGAAAGAAAACATACTAGAACAAGTACATAGGAAAAAGCCTAATACTAAAAGAAGAAAGTTCAAATACATAGCCGTAAGGAAGGATAAACACTGGTATGTAAACATGTAACAAAAGACTACATTGTTGAGTAGTTGATAGCAGGGGCCATAGAGATTCAGATCTGTACAAAAATATGCAGAAGATAAATGCTTACAAAAATAAGGATTTTAATACATATCATGGATGTTGCACAACAGGGAAGTAATACCAAATATATCCATGGAAATATCCAGTGTGATGTAAAAGCCCATCGCTGTAAATATCAGAGGAAGGGTAGAAGGATCCAGAAATGAGTTGGCTCTCTGAAGAAGGGTGAGAAAAGAGCAAACTGAAACCAAGATCAAAAGGCCAAGCTCCTGTACCAAACATCCAAGAGTGAATCAATGACAACACAGGACAATATTTCCATTAGACACATAAAAGTAATACGTGCAATGGGAAATGTATTTACCAAGAACACTAGATTAACATGACACTGGTAGAAAAAATTGTTCATTATTCCTGTATATCAGAGAAAAGTTTAACAACAAAAAGGTGGAGTTAGGGTCCCAGGGAATCTGGTTTATAGACCTTCGAGACGAAATTTCCCCTTAGACATGATTACCAACACACTATCACCTCGGGTCTAGGAAACGCACTACAAGAGCCTATAGTAGGCAAAGAAGTGTAATCTATGTCCAAAGTCTCTCACTAAACATTATTTACAGTGTAGACTAAAGGAAGAAAGGTGGGGGAATTTATCCCTTAAGGAGTAGAACCCTCACTCACCCGAGGGTGATATGCTTCATCATATGGGTTCCTCCTTACCAGTAGGAAAACCTAGTCCTACTGGGAGCTGCAAATTCTGTACTATGAGGAAGGAGCTCAGAGATGTTTTCATTGATGTTTAACTATGGGGATAGGATGCTAAAATCCCATATGTGAGGCTTACGGTGTAGCAAGGGTGCAGCGCTAAAGGAGTGATGTGATGAAAAAATATATATGGTGAATAATAAAATTGCCTAGATTGATGCACAAAACTGATTTTATTCACATGCTCTCCCTGGCAGGATTAAAAAGCAGTGCAATAAGTAGTATGGAATAATAACTACTATTGAGAAAAGGTCGACATGTTTCAGCCATATAATCAGAATTTTGTATCGGTGGCTTTCTTCAGGACCAAAAAATTATAGAATATTGCAATTGCTGCTGTTGATATCTATAGTGTTAACAACGAGATTAAAGATACAAAAAAAGTATTCCTGTGACGTGGTGTCAGGTAATCCTTGGAATATCTGAAAAGTAAATGAGAGAGAAAAGAGAACAAACACACAAATCAGTTAAAGTGCTCTGCTGATTACATAATCCATATCATAATATTGTCAATAGCCATATATATCTACAGTAGATATCGCTTCACTTACCCTCAATAGTAGGATATTATGCCTCACCTCAACCTGCAAAAACAACAATTGATGGGTTTAATCCATCGTTATTTTGCTCCAGTGGTGTGGAGAGCACAGGGCTCACGTCTGCCACTGGAATCAAGCTTTCCTGGCTGATGTCGGCTGATAGCCAGAAACCGATCCTAGGATGCTTGATTCCGGTCCAGGGAAGACATGGCTTAGAAGTTCGCGCTGGACTGTTCCCATGAGGCACAGGGTCAGACTGATTTGCATATGGCCATGTCGGAACTGGGGTGGTGTGGAGTGCAAAAAAATGATGGATTTAGGCCCAGATCTCTGTACTGGGGTGAATGTATGACATTGTTCTGCATTCTGTCTATCAACTATTGTTTTTGCATTTGTCACCTCAACCTGGCAGGCAGCTCAGGGAAGGAGGCCCTGCTCTGTGAAAAATAAAACTGTAGGTCACACCTAACAATATTTTTTAGCGTGGCATTGCTAGTTATGCTCCAGTATACTCAACAAAGACACTGCCATAACTACCCCATTTCATGAACAAAATTACTTATAGGGATATAGTTAACTCAAATCTACCGCAGTTTCATGTGAATAGTACTCCTACTTGATGAAAATGAATGTTTGCTGTGCTCAGAGATCCTATATTGATACACAGTTCTAACTAGCTTATATCGCAAAGCTGTAGTCAAATGTTAGTATGGACAACCCTAGGTATTGCAAAACTCTATTACACAAGGTGTACGGAAAAGATATAGTAATGTGGGTTAAAAACCATTGGGTAGCCAACAAAATCGAGAGCTAATATTTACTAACGTGAAGCAGCTTTCCATGTGACAGACATTAGTATGCATTTAGCAATTGTAAATGTAGAAGGCCATTTAAAACGATATTTTAAAATGATAGTCTATGGCCTTACCTGTCCGACGGTACCTCGCGGCGAAAGAAGGCTGCCTCGGGAGATACCGAACGGACCAGGGAGCTCCTTATAAATAGTGTCTCCTCAAACAAACAACCCGCCTTCCTGAATAGCCCCGAGGTGGCTTATATATTGCCTGATTCACCCGGTAGTGCACGCGCGTGCGCAGTGCTCAGTGCTAGTGTCATTATCAGTATTGTAACTTCGCATGCGCGAAAATGCTAGTTCCCTGTGTATGCTTACTAAAACTCAGTTAAATCAGTTAAATCGTGAAATGTAAAACCGCGTACTACCTGACACCACGTCACAGGAATACTGGTTTTATATCTTTATTCTCTTTGTTAACACTATCAGCAGCAGCAATTGCAAAATTCTATCATGTTTTTGATCCTGAAGAAAATGATACAGATTTCTGATCATATGGCTTAAACATGTCGACCTTTTCTCAATAGTAGTTTAAATCCATACTACGCACTGATTTTTAATCCTGCCAGGGAGAGCACGTGAATAAAATCAGTTTTGTTCATCAATCTAGGCAGTTTTATTATTCACTATATATATTTTTTCATCACATCACTCCTTTTGCGCTGCACCCTCGCTACACCATAAGCCTCACATATGGGATTTTAGCATCCTATCCCCATCAATGAAAACATCTCTGAGCTCCTTTCTCATAGAGAAGAAGTTGTAGCTCCCATTAGGACTAGGTTTTCCTACTGGTAAGGAGGAACCCATATGATGAAGCATGTCACCCTCGGGTGAGTAAGGGTTCTAGTCCTTAAGAGATAAATCCCCCCACCTTTCTTCCTTTAGGCTACACTGTAAATAATGTTTAGTGAGAGAGTTTGGACATAGATCACACTTCTTTGCCTACTATAGGCTCTTGTAGTGGGTTTCCTAGACCCCAGGTGATAGTGTGTTGTTTATCAGAGAAAAGTGTCAGCACCATCTGTTGAATAACTTTCAGACCTCAACAGCATGATTATTACTACAGTCACCATATCACATTTGGAGCCCGTATAAACTATCACCAGTACTGCTCTTAAAAAAAGACAAGATCATTGTATAAATTTTGGCTAAACAGTACCATTCATAAAACATGTAATACTATTAAGTGCCTTCATGACATAACAATAGAAGAAATAGTATCAAATAAATAGCTGGTGTTAATACCTTGTGCAGTAAAAACTCATACTGCAAAGCATCTTGAAAAGCTAGGCCACAACTTGAAGACAGAAATGCAATATGCCGGAACGTCAGTACAGTAAGGCCAAGACGTCCACAGAAAAATGGGCTCCTAATACGAACAAAGAATACAGGTCACAAAAAATACCTTTTATTATATCTGTAATAATTTCAGTATTGTTTGACCAACCAGCCCAATTGCTGGTACATCGGATCCTTAGAACCACGCATGCCACATTGACAGGGGGTAGAAGTAACTGCAGCAATTCTTTATAATGTCATTTATGATGATTACCTCAAAATTACCAGTAAATATGAGTAATTTTGTGAAGCGTACTCAAGCATTTAGTGCTATTTTTTACATGAAATGCACACTTGCATCCACAAAAAGCCAGAATGATGCATGGGGCGTAAAATAATTAGTTCTAAATGCTTCTGTATATAAACAGCAGTAGCCAGGGGGCCCCTTGCTCTTTCTTAGTTCATTGTTCCTAAGCGCCTGCAGTAGAATTTCTTTCCCCAAATTACTCTTAATTACACGAGCTGGCATAATCACTTAATGTAAGTATTTTACCATCACAAGATTAATGCATAATTACTGAATTACTACGATTACTCTGACATAATTAAAATGCCCCACAGGCCTACATGTTGAAGTACTCCAAGATTTTCAGGGTCGTTATGATGCTGTCACAGCAGTTGGACAAACCACATATCCTGTGATACAGACAAAATGATAGGAATGTGGAATAACACATTCTACAATAAGTGTTTTAAACTCTTCTATTTTATGCATACTCTAACCAGACTCTGAGTTGGCCTATCTCATTCCTTACGAGTATATATTTGATTTTTTAATATAGTGAGCCACACAACTCTTTACTATTGGTGTATTTGCCCAATGTTTATTTGAAACCATTTAATGATCTCCAAGCATCTAAAGGGGTAGGATACTTTAACCATGTTGATGAAATGCAGCTGCTTATTAAACTCTTCAGAGACTATATGAAGGACTTTGGTACTGTTAGACCTCTATGGACTGGAAAAGTCTGGGATGGACAAGAATTAGTCAATTTGATCATGGAACATTCTTGAGGCCTTCTATGTATACAAACTTACAGCTTTATCCAATGTTAAGGCACTTGACTTGATAGTGGAATCAATTGTCTGCACTGAAGGCTAAATGCCTGACTTACAAAGGGAAATCTATGTTCGCCACATGTGTAGCTTTCCTCCTATACCTAAGCGGAGATGTCTGCCAAATGGTATTCTCAAATTCTAGTAGAAACCTTCTCTTATAACTAGTATAAACAAGTACCCACCCCTATATACAAGTGGAGAAGCTTCCTAACATGAAAATTATGACCATGCAGTAAACTCTTTTCAGTGTTTTGTGCATTAACAATGACAGACCCTTTTGTCTCATGATGAACTCCTTAGAATGGTAACGTAGGTAATAGAGTGTATTGTGGTGAAGGCTGCTTTTGAATGAGGAGATTGCAGTTACACCAAGACAAATAAAGATGTGTGTTACTAAGCACCGTGTATGATATAGTTATTGGCGGGTATCCCAGCTGGGAAGAAGCCACAAATGGAGATGAGATTGGGGATAAAGTAATCAAAAGATTGACAGTGCTCTCTCAGAGAGTTTTCCATGGTCCAAGCAAACTACCCATAGTGCCTCATGTGCTGTCATCAAAGTACAGAATCGATGCTCAATGCATGTGGAGTCAAAGCGCAGTATCAGCTGCTGTGAAGCCATTGAGAACTTAAACATTTACAGAGAATCTACACATCATTTGTCAAGAACCTATTGGTCCGGCCTTACATAAAAGTACTGTGCTACTCCACAACATAGAGCCATACCTAGTATGGAGTAATAATGTTGTAATTGCATGTGCTGCCAAGCAGAGATCCCCTAGTGCCAAAAGTACAAAGCAACAGTCAATTGCAAGATAATGCCAGAAGCAAAGGGAAGTAGATGCAAGACATAGTTGTCTGCTTACCAGAAGTAATTAAAGAGAGTCTTCATATGGCAGCACATGGCACAGCAACCCGAGGGGAAGTGCCTGGGGTTGTGCTTACATAGCCATCCATATATGAAGAGGCGAGCCACCAAAGCTACCGAGTGGGGCCCAAAAGAGCTCCACAGGTCTTAAAGGAGTGACATTCAGTGAGGAGTCTGCGATAGTGGCAGGTTGTTGTACAAAGAGGAAAACGTCACAGTTCCAGTTATCATCAAGGATGATCCTGAAGCCAGTATGTCACAGGGTCTCAGAGAGAATGAGTTAGAAGCAGTGGCTGAAATAATGCCATTCCACCTCAGTAAGTTCCACTATGGTCTACAACACTGCTACATTCTTGAAGCCACAATCATCATTTGATACTATATAAAAGCAAAATATTGCCAACCAATGAACTATCTGGCTAGAGGTAATTGAAGATTTCATTGATGCCCTTGAAGAGACTGATAAAAAAGATGATCAAATCCCTCAAACGTCTTGCTGCTGCTGACATAAAGGAAGTCATACAGAAAATGCCATGAACTGACAAAGAAATCACATACCACAATAGATTAATGAAACCTTGAATCTCACGTTCAATCCAATGCAAATGTTTACTTTGAAAATTATATCTTAAATCAAGTATTACAGAAAGTTAGCGAAACCATTGATGAATTAGTACAGAGACTTCATACACTCATCAAACACTGTAAGTTCGATTAATTTAACAATGAAGAGGCCATATGTCTTAGGGTCATTGATGCAAACTTGTCCGATTCGTACTAGATGTCGAATGCTGAGAGAAACTTTCAGTTTGGAATGAGTGTTGATGACTGCGAGAGCTGACATGATGATGGACCTGCTGCTGACATGGAAGCTAGAGGTGCCCCAAATGAATCAGTCATGAATGTGAAAAGCCAATCAAAAAAAAAGCCTGAAGGACACAAGATCATGTCTACATGTAAAAATAAGTTGTTTCAGATGTGAGTTTTTGTTTGCACACAAAAACAAACAACATGCCATTGGGCAGACATGTAATGGTTGCATGAAGTAGAACCATTTTGTGACTGTGTGCAAAGCAAATGGAAAACTAAGTGCATCACAGCGTGAGGACAAAGATTGCCACCGGAACATTCCAGAAGCAATGTTCATTGTGCACCCACAAGGCCGAGAGGAGGAATCAGGTACGACAAATTGATACTGAACGAAGTCGATTGCCATCTAAATCATCGTCAAACAGTTCATCCATATCAGTATCAAGGGAAAGTGAAGAAGATGATTTCCCATGTAGATGTTTACTTCAGAAAAGCATGCACATGTTGGGCTGGCCACACATGAAAAAACATTTCAAAGAACAGTCAATATGACAAAGCACCAAAGTCACGCAATGTTTATCTGAAAATTACACTGAAAGTAAATGGTTGTTCTATACCTTTTATCATCAACAATAATGCATTAATAAGCATTATGCCTGAGGAGAAATATAATGAATTGCATCCCTTACCAACACTTATGACATTGAAAACCGAAGTGTATACCTGGGCAGCATCGCCACCCTAAAAAAGGTCAAGGTATATTTGTAGCGATGATGAAACACGATAAAACAAAGATGCAAGCACCCATCCATGTGTTTCAAAGGACAGTGTCAAGTGCCTGTCTACTCAGCTTCAGTACTGATGCTGATACAGAGCTGATTTCTGTGAAATACAACATGAATGCTTACCATGAAAGAATAACTCAGGTGCCTTCATTATTTCATGGTTTGGGAAATCTTAAGACTACTAAAATAAAGTTACATATTAATAATAGCGTTTATCCTGGTGCTCAGAGAAATAGGTGAATTGCTTTTCATTCACAAGATGCTGTTGAAAAAGAACTTGAATCATTACTTAAGCATAATATCATTGAAGGTTCGACTGGTCCTATGCCATGGGTTTCTGTCATCGTTGTAGTGCACAAAGAGAACAGTGAAGGAGCAGTGCGCATATGCATTGACATGCAGCAGGCAACCAGGCAATTGAACAAGACAACATCCAGGTCAATACATTGCTGACATGATAACGCAACTAAATGGCCCAGAGGTCTTTTCTAGCCTTGATTTAAATAAAGGTTATCAACATTTTGAAATCAAAGAAAACTGCAGGGACATTACAAAGGTTTCTACACATGTTGGTCTGTTTTGATACAAAAGACTACGTTTTGGTGTCTTATCCACTGCAGGAGTGTTTCATGATGTCATTTAAGATATCATACAGCTTGTTATGAATGCATTCAATCACAGCGATGGCATACTGTTTTTTGGAGCTATTCAAAAAGAGCACAATAAAACTCTTACACAAGTATGTCATTTACTTGTTAGCCCATTTGGGTTATGTGTTATCCTTGCACAGCATCATTGACACCTGAAAGCTCAAAGGCATTTAGTGATGTATGCAAGTATGAGAAAGACACGTTTGCTGTGGTGTGGGCATCTGATCACATTCATGTATTCCTGTATGGAAAGCCTTTCACACTGGTGACAGATCATCAAGCTTCACTAACAATATTTGGCAATCCAAAGGCCAAAATGCCTCCTCTCATAGAATGCTGGGGATTATGGCTACAAGAGTATAATTATGACATTATGCATTGTCTAGGAATGGATCAAAACCCTGCTGACTACTTTTCCAGAGTGACTCCACCCATCAGCTGAAGCTTATATCAACTTCATCATAAAATCAAACACATCAGCTACCATTTCGTTAGGCAGATTATCACTGCCATGAGCAACATTAGTGACATGATAAAGTTGAAAGATAAAATTACAAATCAGTCATGGAACCAGCACACTCAACTTCTCACCTGTTGAGTGACTATCAAAAATACATAAATGTCAAATATTAACTGTCCATAACTCAAGATGGAGGTATATTGTGAGGTTAAAGAATCTTTATTCCAGCGAGTCTGCGGCAGAAAATGAGTGAAGTGGCCCATGAAGGACATAGAGGAATCAATGCCACAAAACATGCTCTTCAGGACCGAGCCTGGTTTCCATATCTTGACAAGTGATTTGAGAAGGAATTAAAGACCTGTCATCTATGCAACTGACTATCTACGAATGTTACTCAACCCACCCTAAACATGTCAGAACTCCCAAATCATGTCTTGGAAAGAATAGCCATTTACGTGTTCGGTCCACTCAACAGCGGAAATCAACTGATGGTGACTGTGGATGAAGAATCATGATTTCTAGTAACTGAGAATCTCTAATCCACCACTCAAGAATGAGTCATTGAGAGACTGAATGGCAACTCTGCGACATGGGGTGTTCAAGCCATCCTAAAATCTGATAATGGCCCTCGTTTTAATAGTCAAGAGTTTTAAGACTTTTTGGAGAATCTGAGAATATAGCATCACAAAAGCATTCCTTTGTTGCCGCAGGCCAATAGACTGGTTGAGAGATTTGTGAGTATGCTAAAGAAAGCGATGCAGCATTCTACACTTGAATAGCTCAATTTAAAATTTTGCCATTTATCACCTCACTTGACAACTGCCAAAAGTCCAGCAAAATTGATATTCGGGAGAGCAATGACAACCAAGATACCCCAGTGGACCAAATAGAGAGAAAAAGATGAGAATGCCATTTGTACAAGGGACTTGGGCCAGAAACAAAAGATGAAAACATATGCTGACCGGAGACGACGTTTCAAATATATTGTCGTCCAGAGAGGAGACAGAGTTCTCACCTGCCAGATGCTAAAAGAAAATCTGATTCTCCCTTTGATGAAGAACCTTTCCAAACGGTGTTGCCCAAAAGACAACTGGTGAACTCCCAGCTCCATGGGTAGTCTATTACCAGAGACTCTTCTCACTTATGACATTTGATTCATAGTTCACCAGATCTCTATTGTGAAGGAGAGACTGAGTCTGAAGCACGAGTGACTGCTGCTGCCTTTTCACCAACACTGTAGGCTCTGCCCTTTTCCACTTGGACTGCCTAAATAACAAAATACACCAAATACACCTATTGAATCCAGCATGCATGCAGCACTACGTAAGAGAAAAAGGAATTTCTCTAATGCGGAAACAGAACTTCCTGCACACTCAGTAGGTTGAACAAGCTGGAATGAGTTTACAGACTATGTCAATGCATTATGGTAGAGGCACAAACTATGGTGGATCTCAGGAAAAAGTGCCAGGATGATAGGAAGTGGGTGAAGGCCAACTTCTCCAGGATACAGGGGGCAAAAACACTTCCTGGAGGCACATGTAGAACCAGTTTCTATTTCATCCCCTTTGTGAAGCGTGTCCCCACCACCATAAACATAGACCTTCTATATAGGCTACAACCTGTTTCAGAGAACCCAAATGTCCATCCATGTAAGAATTTAACACTCCTTTCTCACGGGTTCTACTGTATGTTTTCCCTACCCAGATAAGCAGATATCACACACACATGTATATCAATTTAACAATACATTTCACTTCAACTAGACCGACCCAACATATTTCATAATGCACAGTTTAGTCAATTCTCTGTCTCACTCGCCTCTCTTCTTCAAATAATGTTTTCATAAAAATGGAAAGCAAAGCAACACAGATATACCTCACCATAGTGAAACAATGTTTTTTCATGTGCACTTAGTTATTTTATATGGCCAGGCTGCATGTTATTGGTTGTAATGGGTGTTGCAGAGTCCTAATTGTACACCCCTCCCACATTTGACAGTGTGTTGCATACATTGGAGCCTTGCCACAGTATGTGCCTAAAAAAAGTTATCTAATTTTTTTTTAAATATGGCAAAATAATAAAAAGAAATTATGACATTGCATGTTTTTAACATTCAGAAATATTCATCCTTTATTTTCTTAACTTTCCTTAAGTGTTTTAGTGTTATTCTTTGCCTCTTAACAAGAGAAAAGGCTGCCAGGGCACCTAGAGCTGCACCACATTGAGTAGTCACTCAATCAAAAGGAGAACGTTGCCCACCTCAATGGCCAGCTGCACATTGAACACATAGTTAGATACAATTTGATATCCCTCATACGTTAATATTGTCTCCAGGATTTAATATCTGAACTTACCGTGTTTTTATTCCCTTGTCAATGTGATCTTAAACTTAAAAGATCCCTGTGACCCCCAGTGGATCATTCCTTTGCCCTGATGATTCCTTTCTAAGATGAAACACATTGCTACGCTGTTTTTGAAAACACACAATAAAAAGGAAACAATATTCTGAGAATCAAGTTCCATGATCATCTGTTCTACTTTAATGTGAAGTTTCAAAATTGTCTCTGTTGCCTCTCTATTTTTGTAGAAAGCTTACTTTTTGCTTCCACTGATGTCAATGAGAGTGTTTTACAGTCCCAGTATTTGTCCTTGTGTGATGCTAAACTTATTCACTTTGGTTGGAGTAGATGTGAGTTTTTATGTCAGCACTACTTTTCTAGTAGATTTAGGTTTATCTTTTGTGAAAGGCTTGCCTTACTTTTTTGTTGGTGTGGTTTATTAGTTTCATGTCCTACCCTAGATACCATCATTTTTCAACCAATTTCCTTTTCCCCTTACACGTTTATTGCAAAAATGTATACTTCTGTTTGAAGAGATCTTGGCATATAAGAGTTAGGACAGGCATAGGAAGAGATCTGTCAAAGATTTCTGAGTAAGTAAAGTAGTACTTCCGTAGTACTACTTCCCATGCTTAAAATGCATTTTTGAATAGGTCTAAGTAATTTATTTTCATCACTTTATGACTATTTCTCTGTCTTTAACTTCTAGAATCTCAGAATGACTTCTTCAGCCCCTCTAAATAAATGCAAATAAATGTGGCCCTTCAGACCTCTACATGAGTTGCTGATTAAATTGATTAGGAACTTTTAATAGAAATTACATCGGTTTGACATAAATGTAGGAATCTGTTACATTTTTTGCAGAGTTCATATTTTTCACCCTTCAAAAATGTACTCAGGTTTCCAATTTTGTATGGATTTAGCACATGAAACATATCGATAATGTGCTAACAGAATTAAGCCAAACACCATTCACCTCGTGCAATTCAAAGTGCTTGCAAAGTTGTGACCCGAGTCACTTTAAATTTCCCTTAAACCAACCCATCTCAGCCACTTTCCTTGTCTCTTCGTATTTATTAAAAAACATAAATCTGTGTGCATATATCCCAGAACTCAAAGTGGAAATCTCTGCACTTTAGATATAAGACAGTCACAGTGTGATACATAAAGCCAGAGGTTTTTGGCTAGCATTTGTACTACAGGAAAGTAGTACTGCTGGAGTACCACTTCACATAGTAAAAAAATACTCTGTGAATATGGCTCTACATTGTAAAAATCTCCAAATATATGTTAAACATAGTTTACAGACTTTATCCACTCCTTCAGGTGATAAATATAGAAACCCTCACCAGAGCTCTAATTGGTGCTAACATTCATCACTAAAATATGTATGTGAGAAATTGGATTACTGGTGAGGGGGGTGAAACACTACTCAAGCAGCAACTACAATCATTTTCAGGGTGATGCACAAGCAAACTCCAAATAACCTGTGCTCAACTCTCTGGTAGCTTGTCACAAAGCAGTCAGGCAAAACTTAGTAATTATGTAGCAATTCAAACAGTAACAAAGTAAAAACACAACGCAAGAAAAATCCACATCAATGTAGGAAAATAAAGCAAAATGTAGAAAATAAATCACGACCAAAACAAAACAAATCCAATCAGTAGAACTGGAAATGTGCTATTTTAAAGAATTAGGTAAAAATAGCATCAAAAACCCAAAGTGCAACTCACAGCTATCTGGTCGTGCAAGACCAGAAGAAACTCACAAATGCCTGTTGACTGCGATGGAGTGTGGGTCAGTCACAGGATTCAGGTTAGTACAGCTGAAGAGTATGGCTCGTGGGGAGGGGGTGTGGCCACAATTAGTGGGGAAGCTTCGTTGGCGGTTGTTGTTGCAGCACAAAAAGCAGGCTGGGAATCGAGAATGGTCATTGACGTAGACCAAAGATCTAATTGTCGTCATGGGGGCTCGGGCTCGAGCTTTGCGATGTTGCTCCCTCTGAGTGGTCGATGCTGTAGCGTGATGGGTCAGGTTGCCGAAACTTCGTGTTGGCAGGCAGTGTGAGGGACAAGATTTTAGTAACAACGGTCCAGTTTGCAGTGGCAAAGATCCCCAAAACTTTATTTCAGCTCCATTGAGGCCATACCAAGCGTCCAGGACCTGAGTTCCACCACTTGGGGGGTAGGGGCTTACTAAAGCTGGATCTGGTTGCTGATTCTCATGGTTTAGAGCCTGTTATGTCCCTGTGGCTCTAAACTGGTGGCCAGCTGACTAGCCCTGGGAGTCACTCTGGGAGTCCTGGTTTCATGTGCGGGCCCAATGCCTCTGACTCAGACAGGAGGGTAGCAGTCCAGCAAGGCAGTAGTCTAGCTGGGCAGCAGTCCAACAGAGTGGCAGTCCTTTTAGCAGCACAGTAGTCCTTGCTCCTGGCAGACCTTCCATGTGTCCAGAAGTGTACAAAATAGTTTGTGTCTGAGGTTAAATATGTATAACAGGTGCTTTCTTTCAAGTGGGAGAAGCTTCTAGAGGTTTCACTTTGAAGTATGCAGGTTTTCTGCCTCCTCTGTCCTGCTCCAGAGGAAATACAAGGGGTATGCAGCCATTGTGTGCAGGCAGGACACTGCCTATTCAAGTGTCAGTATTGCTGTGACCAGCTATACCCTTCCATTCTGCCAGTAATGACCCATCCAGGAACAACTAAGCACTCTATTGTGCGTGGCTGCCTAGAAGGAAAACGCAAAGAGCAAATTGCAGCTATACCAAGTCATGTGATCAAGAAACAGTCTGCAGGTATTAAATGGCTAATGTAGGAAAATTGTAGTGTAGTGTAAAATCCAACTTCATCATAATAGAGGATTTTATTTTTTTTAAACTTTATTGAGTCACCAAACTGTACACAGCCTTGTGCCCACAACCCGGAGGCCGGCGGCTATCAGACATTTATATATCCACACAGCTAGTTTGCCAACAACGTCAGGGGCAGGCAGCGCTACACTCTTCGCCAATTGTTGTCAAATACCTTCACCATGCGTCTATCAAATTTCAGTAAGGAATAACAATGAAAATATAAAGAAAAACCCGCCCTCTCCGATATCACCACTTTTATCATTACAGAAGTCAGATACGATATTTGTCAATTAGCAAATATATACTTGAGGAAACTTGTAAACTCTGTTCCAACCGGGTCCCTTCCCCTTCAATGTATCCGTCTCATTGTCAATACGTAGTAGTGCTGGATCCCTCCCGCAGTGCCCCATCTCACATGTTAGTTAGATCGTCGATAACCTGCAAGACAAGGATTATTCTGATTGCAGGTCCACCCCTCCCATTCTGAGCCAGTCAGCAAATGGGGTCCATATATCTACAGGCCTAGAGCCACTCGGCATCTGCTCCCAATACAGCTCTAGTTGATCTTTGCAATATGTGACTGCCTTAATCCAATCAGCTATTGCAGGCGGTCGTCGCTTCCTCCAGTGTATTGCCACCTGTCTCTTAGCCATCACCAACAGCATCGCAGTAAGCTTGCGGCGCTGCACTGGGACATCTCTCACATACCCCAGCAATGCCAGTATGATCGACCTCTACACCGTAGTTCCTATTATGTGTCCAATATGTGTAAATATGTCCTCCCAATATCGTGCCACCGGGGGACAGCACCAAGCCATGTGTGTGAAGGTAGCATCTTGTGTATTGCACCTCCAGCATCTGTCATCCGCCCGCACTCCCATGCGGTGCATCTGTGAGGGGGAACGGTATAGGCGGTTTAGATGTATTAGCCGAAGTCTGTAGTTCAGTGACAGGTATTCCAGTTGAGTGCAACAATAAACCCATTGCTCCTCAGTTATGTCTATAGTTGCCTCCTCGGCCCAAGCCTCCCGCGACCTGGTACTAGTAAGCGGGTTCTCTTTTTGTGTAATGCTGTAAATTCGCGTGACGAGCTTGCGACGCGATGGATTAGCCAGTACGTTCTCCAGCGAAGGCAACATAGAGGGCTCTCTAGGGAATTCCCCATAAATGGCTCTACAAGATGCTATAATCTAGTAGTAGAGAAAGGTATCAAGGTATCAGAGGCCGTGGGGGTCTTCGAGTCACACATAGCCTGTAACGTTAAAAATTCTCCCGCCGGGTACAGGTCGCTCCCTTTATGTAATTTGTGAGCCTGCGCCCTTCTCGCTACGGCCTCATCCACAAGAGGTTTGAGTAATGGTTTTCCTCTTAAGGGCATGGATGGGGCATAGAGTACCTTAAGATGTGCCCTCTTCGCGATCTTTCCCCAGGCCCATCTTACACTTTCCACGGTATCGATGTCTTGGCGTGGGTGCTTGTATGCCTGGAAAACTGCTGTGTTAAGAGGAAGCGGAGCGACTCTGTCTATCTCTATCGCTACATGTGGCTGATACAGAGTAGGGTGCTGCCAATAATGCAAAAACTGAGCCTGTGCGCTGTATGCATATAATTCAAAATCTGGGGCCCCTAAGCCTCCCTGGGAGAAGGGCAAAGTTAGCACCTGCCACGAAACTCGAGGCTGATGGCCAGCCTATATCAGGTCTAACACAGTAGTACGTAGACGCTTAACAAAATGGGTATTGAGCGGTAACGGTAGGTTTACAAATAGGTATAATAACTTGGGGAGAATTATCATCTTTGCGATGGCTATGCGCCCTGTCAAGGATAATGAAAGACTCTTCCACCTCACCACCTTACTCTCTATCCATTCCATTGCTCTGCCGTAGTTTGTTGTCCATAGCTCTTGTAACGTTCGGCTTAGTTGGATGCCCAAATAGCGCACCTCCGCATTCGCCCAAGTGATCGGAAACTCCGAGACAAAGGGAGTGGTTTCGTCAGTCAATGGAATCATTGTCGACATAGTCCAGTTAATCAGAATGCATGTGAGGCCTCCGTATCTAATGAATTCTCGCATTACTGTATCAAAGTTTTCACGGGGGTTATTTAGATAAATAGTAACGTCATCTGCATATAGTGAGATGAGAATACCACGCGTGGTGAAGCCTATGCCTTTGCTCGCATGCTGTTGTCTGAGTTTAGCTGCCAGTGGCTCTGTGGCAATGGAAAAAAGTAGGGGGGACAACGGGCACCCCTGTCTAGTGCCTCTGGTGAAGGAGATGGGCTCGGATATCTGACCATTTACTCGGATTCTGGCCGTGGGCCTAGTATAAAGTACTCAAATTTGTTTTATGAATAAAGGGCTGAAACCTAGGCGGCACAACAGGGTGAAAAAGAAGTTCCACTCCAGTGAATCAAATACCTTTGTGGCATCTAGTAGGGCTGCCGATGCCTGTACATGTGGAGCCAGATAGTGGAGCACCCCAAAAATGGTTCGTAGGTTGTGTGCAGTGGACCTGCCTGGTACGAAACCCGACTGGTCTGTTAGTGCAATTTGCGGTAGCATAGGCGTCACTCTGTCCGCAAGCAATTTAGCATAGATCTTCGCATCTAGGTTTATAAGAGACAATGGACGGTACGAGTCTGTCTTAGTGGGGTCTTTACCTGGCTTTAAGATCGTAATGATTGTAGCCTCTCGGACAGTGGGCAGCAGCATGCCAGTCTCCATGGCCTCTTGGTACATCCGGTGCAACCGGGGTGCTAATACGTCAGCATATTCCTTATAGAAGGCTGCTGTCCGGCCATCCGCCCCTGGGGCCTTATCACCCGGCATGGCGCTGATAACCTGTTTTATATCTTCTACTGTGAATGGCAGCTCCATGTATTGCCGAGCTCCGTCATTAAACCATGCTAGACATATCTCATCTAAGTAGTCGGTTAAATCGGTCTGCGATGGGGTCACCTTAGAGGTGTATAGCTCTGAGTAGTATTCAGTGAATTCCCCTAATATATCAGGAGGCGTGCGCAGTACCGTTCCCTCAGGTGTATGAATTTCAGATATATAGGAGGCACCCCTAGGCGTTCGGAGCAGATTTGCAAGCGTCCTGCCAGGCCGGTCGTTTTCACCATACTGCCTGGCTTGCGCATGTTTATGCAGATATGCTGTCTCCCTTTCAGCCTCACACTGAAACTCGGTGAGTTTGGACCTTATACTGGCGACTGTGTCGTGTGACGGCCTATCTATCTGCAGCCTCTCAAGTTCCCTAATCTCTTGCTCCAGCCTATGTAATGTGTTCCGGATATTTCGTAGTACCCCAGTTCTCAAGGCGATGCAATCACCCCTCGTAACAGTTTTAAAGGCCTCCCATAGAAACCCAGGAGAGTCTACCGAGCCCTCGTTAAGCGTAAAGTAATCCTCAATCCGGGCTCTGAGGTCTTCACGGAAGACCTGATCTCATAAGGCTCCCGTCGAGAAGCGCCATGTGAAAGGTTGAGTGTACGCCGGGGGGATGCAAATCCTGATCTGCGCAGGGGCATGATCCGACAGTGTACGGGCGAGGTGCGAAGCATCCGTCACCCAGGCATGGAGATCGCCTGTGAGCAACCAGTAATCTAAACGCGACCAGGCATTTCTGTGATGTGTTATGCAACTACCCTCCTTGCTCGTTGGGTGTGTGGCCCTCCACGGGTCTATTAGGAGGAGATCATCCTTAATCTCGCAAAGGAGTTCGGCTGCTTTAGGGTGGTGAGGGCGCGAAGCCCCTTGTCTGTCAAGCTCCGCAGAGAGAGAGTCACATTAAAGTCGCCGCCCCACATAATTGCTATGGGACCTAGTTTTTTAAGTTTGTGCCATATAGTTTGAAAAAATTCAGGGCTGTCAGTGTTGGGGCCATATACGTTTATACCAAGGCGACAGTGGTATTATAAAGAGCTCCTACCAATATTATGTATCTACCGTCCCTGTCCGTGATCGTGTTGTGCGTGTGCCAGTGTAGCCCCTTTTTCAGCATTATCGCCACCCCCCTGGAGTAGTTGGAGTATCCAGTAGGAACAATCGCCTCCCACCGTTTGTTTCTCAATGTGGTAGTATCAGGCCTGAGTAGGTGCGTTTCCTGCAAGAAGCAGATATCTACCCCGTGTCTTGTTAAATATGAATGTATGAGCCTGGTCTTCCTGCGGTCATTGGAAGTTACAGCTTATCAAATGTATTAGGGTAACTCCAATCTTATCCAACGAGAGAGGTAGGCTTTGCAGTAGTGAACATGTGTTTAGGAGTTTCTCACTACCAGGACATGTAAAACTTAAAAGTACATGTCCTACATTTTTAAATACACTGCAACCTGACCTCTGGGATGTTCAGTGCCTACACTAGGGGTGACATATATATTGAAAAGGAATGTTTAAGTCTGGCAAAGGTTTATTTTGCCAGGTACAAATGGTAGCTTTAAACTGCAAAGAGAGGCCGCACTGGAATACCTGAGACATTTTTAAAGGGCTACTTAAGTGGGTGGCAAAATGAGTGCTGCGGGCTCACTAGTAGTATTGAATTTACAGGCCCTGGGTTCATGTAGGGACTAAAAGTAAATTAAATATGCAAATTGGGCATCAGCCAATTCCACTATATTTTAAGAAGAGGGCACATGCAATTTAGCAGTAGTGAGCAGTGGTAAAGTGTGCAGATTCCTAAGTCCAGCAAAGCCAAAGCCAGCAAAACAACAGGGTGAAGGCAAAAGGCTGGGGGAACCACACTAAGGATTCCAAGTCTAACAATTTACATACCCAAAATTCATTTTCCAGGTCATTCTGTATAACCCCGCACAAGGGGCACTGATACTAGTGAAAAAAAGAATACACTTTAAGATAACATAAGAATCCATTAATAGACAAGGACAAGCGAAGAAAAGAGAAAACAAAAGTGGCAGAGTACCCTGCCCACCAAACTAATGGTCTGTCTGCTCTATTTGGAGTCATGTAAACTATCTTGTTTCTTTAAGTGATGCCCCGAGCGGTTCCTATATGAGAAACTTACATTGACGGTTCTTTCAGAAAACTTTTAGTGCCTTCATAGGAGTCTCCATGGTGAAAACTCAGATGTCTTTAAAGGGCCCGCAGAAATCTCAAAATATTGTGGGTGATTGGTTGAGATAGTAAAGCAATGATTTTTAGTTCGCTGATAGATGGTGGACCACCTGCCAAATTCAAAATCAAACCATTATTCTCTACAAGAAATGTTTGCCAAGCATCACATGGCATCATTCCAATACCCATATATGAAAGAGAGATTTGAAGAGACAGTTGAGCATCCATAGTATGTGAAACACTACTAATTACAACAAAAGAACACTGTTCCTATGGTCGGGTGCAAATAGTCACCCAGGCCTATCAAATTAAATTAAATGAACACACCCACATGCATCATCCGGAAGTCCCTAAAAGATCTCCGACAAAGTGACCCTTCGGGGGACCCGTTGGGAATTGAAGCGCCGGCCCAACGTGGAGCACCTGCCCTATAATGAAGCATGACATCCTCCGAGGTGTGTGAGGGGAACAAGTAAAAGGACTTGTTCTGCCCACTCTACTAGTGGGTTCACTCACAATACCTGGGGTTTTGCCTCTCCCTTTATCTTTCTTTCATTTGATAGGCCTGGGTGAGTATTTGCACCCGACCATAGGAACAGTGTTCTTTTGTTGTAATTGCTAGGCATGAGGAGCTTGAACACTGGACCATAATTAGCTCCTACGTCCCCTTCTTTTGTTTGGATTGTGAAATAATAGTAACATCTCTCGGACTCGAAAGGAGGAGTCACACATCCCTATTTCAATGAGGAATGAAATATGAGGAGAATCCAGAGTGGGTGAAGGGAAGCTCAGCCAGCTGCCAGAAAGGCCCTAAACTTTAACATCAATCGAAGTAGATAAAATGAGAATATGTTACTTGTCAAAGCCAAGTCTCTACTCCAAACACACAATTTGAAATGCAGCCCTCCCCAAAATAAAAAAAAATGATATTTTCAAAAAGTAGGTTTAGAAAGGGGATTGGACGTGCCCAACATGGCCAAAGCATGGATCACTGAAATAATATCGAGGGACAGAATATCGACCAACAAAAATATCGTTGACAAAATATCGAGAGACAAAATATCGAGTTTCTATCTACAAACAGGTAAGTACAAAAATATCGAGTTAAAAATATCGTTTACAAAAATATCGTTGTAAAAAATATCGACTTCAATAAAAACAATGTTTAATTACATTAATATAAAAAATTAATTACTAAAATATACTTAACAATACTTAAAATAACTTTTAATAATTAAATAATTAATGAAAGTAAAAAAATAATATTTTTTTAATCATATTTCTTAAAACATATATATATATAGTAATAAAATCTAATTAAATAATAGCCAATATTATTAACGTACAAATACAAAAGAGTACAAATTACTATTCCCACTCCAGTGGGTGCAACAGTAGGGAAAGCGTTGGATAGCGTAGGGGTTAAAATTACTATTCCCACTCCAAAGAGTGCAACAGTGGGTATATGACGTTACAACGCAACTTTTACAACGCACTACCATTACAACGTAAGTATTGGTAAGTATATAATCATTTTTTTAATTTAAATTATTTAAAATTAATTTAATATAATTTAATTTAATTTAATTTCATTAAATTAATTTAATGTAAATTTAATTTTACTTTATTTTTACACTGTACCCCTGTACCCCAAAAACCCAAAACTGACCCTGAACCATAAAAAAACGCTTTATCCAAAAACCCAAAACTGACCCTGAACCCTAAAAATACCCCTTTACCCAAAAACTAAAAACTGACCCTGAACCCTAAAAATACCCCTTTACCCAAAAACTAAAAACTGACCCTGAACCCTAAAAATACCCCTTTACCCAAAAACTAAAAACTGACCCTGAACCCTAAAAATACCCCTTTACCCAAAAACTAAAAACTGACCCGGAACCCTAAAAATACCCCTTTACCCATAAACTAAAAACTGACCCTGAACCCTAAAAATACCCCTTTACCCAAAAACTAAAAACTGACCCTGAACCCTAAAAATACCCCTTTACCCAAAAACCAAAAACTGACCCTGAACCCTAAAAATACCCCTTTAATTTAACATAATTAGCAATTAATCAATTAAATTAAATTAATTACCAATTACATTTTAATTAATTAACAAATATTTTTTAATTAACAATTAATTAAATATTACTACCAATTATTAAATTTACATATTTAATTAATTATAATTAAATTACTTCCCACCCTATTCCCCTATAAACCCACAACCCGCTACAGGAAATAAATTATTTAAATTTACACAATTGGCAATTGATCAATTAAATTAAATTAATTACCAATTAAATTTTAAATAATTAACAAATATTATTTAATTACCAATTAATTAAATATTACTACCAATTAATACATTTACATATTTAATTAATTATAATTAAATTACTTCCCACCCTATTCCCCTATAAACCCACAACCCGCTACAGAATAAAATTACACAATAATTTAAAAAAATCATTAATTAAAAATAATTATAACATAAAATGACACTTTTCACACATATTATAACATAAAAAACACTATAAATAATTAAATATTATTTAAAAAACGATATTTTTTACTATCTAGATTATATACTTGGATATTTTCACTTTCTATATTATTTACAGTCGATATTACTTCACTTACCTTAAAAACGATATTTTGGCTGTCTATATTCTGTCCTGTCGATATTTTGTCCAAACGATATTTCAAACTCGATATTCTGTCCAAACGATATTTTGGAGTCGATATTATGTCTGTGCACCCCAAAGCATCTGTTTATTTGACAATTATGGACTCCCGGTCTTGTTCATTGTAAACAAGTTGGGCCTACAGCTGCATTTATCCCACTCTAAAACACTGTAAAGGTCAAGCTCCTTGAATGGGAAGAGGAGAAGAAAAAAAGGAAAGGCAGATTGCACAATTGGATATTTTCCCACCCTAGGTACAGATTGAACAATGTGTATGGACAAAAGACCTTTACTGGTCAACAACCATCATCTGTTGTGTCAGACCTTTTGGAGCCCAGTGTTTCACATTTAGAACTCAAAGGGAAAGGTAAGGCCTCCAGGATATCAGCGTGCATGGCATGATCAATACCTATTAAGATTGGGGGTAGAAAAAAACGAATTGGTTTCTGGATAGGGCAACAAGGACATTGCAGACACAGAACATCGTCAAAGAAAACTTCAAACTCAGCAAAAAACATAAAACAGAGGAAAAAGAGAAACAAAAAGTAACTAATCTAAACATATAGCAGTCACAAAATCCAGTATTATGCCTTCAGCAAGCAAACATACAGGATTACTGATAGATTATATACGCATGTCAGTAAATGGATAAGACGTTTTTTTAAATGTAATTGGTTAGCAGAATGTTCAGTGTTAGGACCATGAATGACAATAATTTGGGAATGACTGTGACATTTGAGAGGGTGTCTGGTTAAAATTGTTAAGCAGATGCGGTGGACGCAAGGGAAAGCTCTCCTAACAAACACATTGCGTAACCACTTTACAGTACCAGTGAGACTAACATACCATTATTTGTGATTACTGAGTAAATACACTGGTAGAACGCATTATTTTTACCATTCATACAACTAAACTTCTGATTATTACCTTTATGTCTTGTCACTTGGCTATGGCTTCAGTTTTCCCTTAGGACTTCATACAGTTTCTCTTCAAAGATTCAATATGCAAGGGCATCCTTCCCGCACAAAAACAATCCAAATCGGCTTTTTCCTCTTTCTATGTGTGCTGCGGAAAACAGCACATATGGAGGAGTATAAACCGAGGAGAAATAAAGATATTTCACCTCATTATGTATCACCTGGGGATCCAAACCTTTTTGACTCGTTCCCAGATTTACCAGGTTTGGTAAATCTATGAATGCCACAAAAGCCACATGATATTTATTTATTTATTTATTTTTAAAATTTCTAAAGCGCACAAATACCTTGCGGTGTCTCGGCGCTAGAGTTTGCAGATTGCGGGGGTACCACTGACATCTTACTGATTAAACAGCCAAGTCTTGAGATGTTTTCGAAATGAGAGTAGCGAAAAATGGTCTTTGACATAGGAAGGGACCTGATTCCATAATTTTGACGCTGCCACTACAAAACGTCTATCTCCCCATGTTACCTATTTTGTGCATGGAATTTGGAGCTGTTGGGCCGAAGATGAACGTAGTGTTCAACTGGGTTTGTACACTTTGAATGCTCTTTTGAAGAAATCAGGTGTGTTATTGTTCAAGGCCTTGTGAATAATACACATGGCCTTAAACTTTATCCGGCTTCTTATTGGTAGCCAGTGGAGCTCACGAATTGTGAGAGAGATGGAAGCGTGCTTAGATATACCCATGAGAATCCTTGCAGCAGCATTTTGAATAAGCTGTAGTTTGCTCAAAACTTGCTCCTGTGCGTTAAGCAATAGACCATTGCAGTAGTCAACCTTGGATAACACCAAGGAGGACATTAAGGTTTTACCTGCAGTTGGGGGAAGAAAAGGGAGCAGTTTCTTCACCATTCTTAGGGTGAAGAAGGAGGCTGAAACCACAGCATTGGCATGGCTCAGAAATATAAGCTTGTTATCGAAAAGCACGCCCACGTTTTTCACCTTGGCTACTGGCAGTGGAGGAATTCCCAGTTCCGAAGGCCACCAGACCGGAGACCAAGACGGAGTAAGTTCGCCAAAAACCATCACCTCCGTCTTGTCAGAATTTAGCTTTAAGCAATTTCGGTTCATCCATGAACTGATGGCCTTCATGCCCTCCTGAAAATTAGCTGCCACTGCTTCTCCATTTTTGTGTATCTCCAGGACCAGCTGTGTGTCATCGGCATATGATGTTAAGCCTATACCGAATGACTTGATTACCCTCGCCAAGTCCGACACGTAGATGTTAAAAAGTGTCGGACTTAGCGAGGAGCCCTGGGGAACGCCACAAGGGAGAATGAAGTCAGGAGAGCAGAAACACCCCATCTTCATGGACTGTACTCTATTGGCCAGAAAAGATGCCAGCGTTGCTCTGGCCCTGCCCTGGATGCCAATGGCGGCGACACGGTCGATCAAGATGGTATGATCGACCGTGTCGAAGGCCGCAGATAAATCCAGGAGTATCAAGATAGCTGCACCACCCCTATCCATGATTATCCTGACCTCCTCAGCAGCTTTTATCAAAGCAGTTTCCGTCCCATGGCCCTTCCTGAAGCCAAACTGCGTGTTGTCAAGTAGGTCATTCTGATCAATGAAGGTCGACAACTGTTGGTTCATTACCTTCTCAATTATTTTTGAAGGGTAAGAGAGAGAGGCGATGGGACGGTAGTTTTTAGGCTCTAAAGGGTTTAGTGCGGGTTTTTTTAAAAGAGGTGTTACGATTGCCTTTTTCCAGATGGGGGGATAAACACCTGTCTGAAATATGGTATAGCAGATGTTACTAAGTACTGGGGCTATTAAGTTAGATACTGATTTAATGAAACGTGGAGGGCATGGGTCCAGTGGAGATCCTGATTTAACGATATTTATAAGCTCCACCATGGACAAAGGTGGAGAAAAAACCTCGAAATTAGGTGTTGGAGACAGAGGAGGAGTCTCCGAGGTAACAGGATCGGTAGTCGTTGATTTAGTAAAATTGTCGAAAATATCTTTAACCTTAGCCTGGAAAAAGTCTGCTACCTTGTTGCAGAATAATTGGGATGGTTCAATTGGGGGGGGGGCACGTGGATTAGCTAGCTCTTTTACCACCTGATACAGTTGTTTATTCGAGTTGAGAGCGCGTTCTATTTGTGTGCTGTAGAAGGTGCGTTTTTCAGCAGTAATCAGCTTTCTGTAGCTAAGCAAGGCCTTCTTGTAAGTGTCTCTGTCGTAGTTGTCATAATTCCTGCGCCAACGCCGCTCCAGGTTTCTGCAGCGTTGTCTTTCGAGCCTTAGTGACTCCGAAAACCAAGCCGCAGAAGGTTTGGTGCGATTTGGCTGCATTTTTTTATTTGGTGCTAAATGGTCAAATGCCTTATATAGCCAACGTTGGTAGTTCTGGGATGCTTCGTGAGGATCAGATATATCTTCAGGTATCGTGGATTCCAAGATGTTATGTAGGGCAGTGACATCAATATTTTTCCAATCGCGTGGGAATACACCCGCAACTCCACTGTGCAGAGAAATGCAACACAGCGATTTTTTTCTGCATTGCTTTACTCCATATTTTTAAAGCCACACACAGTGGCTTTGCATAGCTTCAAAAATATGACTTCTAAGTTTGTGTCGTACATGTACCACATTCCGTGGTGCAGCCATGACACTAATGCCCAAATGCATCAAAATGAATTGCATTCGCAAACGGTGCGAATCGCAAAATTTGGCCGTTTGCGAATGCAATTCATGTCCTTGGGATGCATAAAGTTTAAAGTTATTTTTCGCAAATTTAGGAATCGCAAATGTCTTTGCGATTTCTTAAATTAATCGCTAAAATTGAGAATCGCATATTTCTGCAAAAAAATCCTATGCATGAAAATTCGCAATTTGGAATTCTTAAAATAAGAAGAACTCAAAACTGGTGGTAATTTTTCCAACCTAATTTACAACAGGTGTCAATTTGCAAGACTGCATATAAGGACCTCAGAGACCATTACATTGCTTTTCAGAATGGCAGCACTTTACTTTTTGGCGCGCAGGCAGAGGTTGAGAGTAGCTGCAGGATGGAGGAGAAGGCTGATACAAGAGAGAATCTTTAGAGTGCGCATGACATTACCAGGGCAGACAGAGGCAGAGATCTATGATAGGTATAGACTCAATGCTCATTTAATATTAGATTTAATTCAAGCCAGACTAAAGTAAAAAACAGTGAAACACCAGCAAATAGTGGGGGTAACCATAGTAAGCTGATCCTACTCTCCTACAGCTACCATTGATGCAGCAGGTGCACTAGCTCTGGGGTCGAGAGCCATAAGGGTCCCATTGAAGCTTGACAATAACTGTCTTTTGGGGGTAAAAATACTTAAAGAGCAAAATGTTTGCTTAAGTATAGCGTCCACTTTCCACATACATGTATTCACCCAGCCCATTTTTTTCAGTTGCTTAACAGTTCCTAATTTTAAAATAATAACATTTTATTAGATAAATTAAGAGACACATGCAGAGTTGGGCACTGGACCAATTTAGAATATGATATTAAAACAAATTCAGTGAAAAAACAAAGATTAAAGTGATGTTAAGTGAGTATCAAATAAGACAGGGGCTAGGGGCACAGCAAAGCCAGACACTGAGAAGGAGACAGACTCCTCTAGCTTATCTTCATCTCGGTCCAAGCATCGTCAAAAGCACCCTACTTCAGAGCTCTGCACTCTAAGCTGGCTCCCGCTGAGGTCGGGAAGCTTTCTGACCAACCCAGTTGGCATCATTTTGGCAGAATACCTGAGGTTCTCTGAGGCAGTGAAGAGCTGAGACACGCGTCGTTGCCATTTTGAGAGTGCGGAGTGGCTCTGCAGCTCTGGCCCTGCATTCTGACCTGGCTTCTGCCATCTATAAGGAGATTCAAGGACACACTGCTTTTCATCCCCAGAGAACTGTGCGTGGTTGGCGGGATCCCTGGGGATCACAAGGTCCCTGGAGCTGACTCTGGGGCCTAGTAGGACTCTACATAGGGTGGGTCTGAGAGGAAATCTGTGAATGGGGGGCCTCAACATAACTTGTGACAGAAGAACAAGATCTGTGTTTAGTTGAGCCTCAAGGAGAAGTAGGCACCTGGCTAATTCCTGAAGCACGCTGAAAGAGGCCACAAACTGAATGGAAATCAACCCCCCCCAGTAAGTGCAGCACCTCACACCAGTGTTCCATGTTGAATGGGGGCCTGGAGTGCTGTATTGAGGCCCAGAAAGAGGGCACCTCCACAGCTGCAGCCAGGGAGATTATTGGCCTTGTGGCCAGGACTCTGAGCAGACACTTAATGGCTCACGAACCCCCTCTATGGGCATAAGAGTCAATACTCCTCTCCTTGGTCACTGCAATTGTTTCCTATTACACTCCCATCAAGGTACAGAAACTTTACATTCCTATAGATCCCTGTCCCTGTGCTTGAAACAGGGAACAAACCTTTGGCAGGTGCGGCTGAGGAACAACTTGTGACTCCGCAATGACGATAGCTGACACTCCACTGAGAGATATCAATTATCCACGTTGAATACTCTACCAAGCCCTTGAGCATGACTGCCATCTCCTGCAATTCTAACAATAACTGCACTCCTTACTCTTTTCAGGTTTGAATCTCGACACAGACCTCCACAGTCGCTACAACATACTGAGGGTTAAACACCAGAAAGAGAAATCAGTAGCTTTTTAAGTAGATGCACAAATGGAAAAAACGTATATTTGCCAAAATGGATATGAAGAAGAACCATGCTGGAATATTTACTGATAAATGAGCGCTAACTTATTCACCTTTACTGCCTAAGTACTATGCAATGAACAGCCAATCTTGACGAACTCTGATGCTATGCAACATCCAACATGAGGCCTTCTTCACAAAAACCTGCTTCCTGTTCGTCTTTTTTTGTGAACAGAGTCATTACAATAAAAGCATGCATGCATTTGTTTGTTGTTTTGCATATTCTCTAGTCCTCTCTGCACTGTACCAAGACCAGTAAAATCCTGTTATTTTGAGGAAACCAAAACCTGGAGATCTAGATGCAAACTTGAATTTTGCTTCCTTTTTCAAACTTGGATGCCGTGTTGATTTTTTTAATTCACCATTCTATAAAAATAGGGAGCCTTCTGGTTGTTGCTCAGAAGTTTTACAGTGGAAGTATCCTTTATTGTTTTCGACTTTTGATACTATTGATTTGAATTGTCTTTCATCTATTGTAAAGCGCTCTGATACCCACAAGGGTCATGTGTGCGCTATATAAAACTTTCTAAATAAATAAGTAGCCAACATGTCTTAAAGTCAGTAGAGGATGGGACAACATGGTAGGAATACACCCACAGTACAATGGTGGAGCCATTTAGAACCCCATAACCAAGGAATATATGGACCGCTTCCTGTGTGAAATCTGCTCTGAGGTTGTCTCCAACAAGTCAGCCTATAAAACATGTTTACATGAAATCTGGGAAGAAATCTCTGTGCAGGCAATAGTGTGGACTATCTTGAATGCTTGGTGGACACAAACATGGAAGAGAGGCGATTCTATTGATTTGGGTCCACACACTAGAGCAACAAAATTTCAACCTACAAACAAACCAAGAGGATTGGAAAATAGAAACAAGTGTAACAACAATCACATCTGAGACATTCCCAGAGGAGTGGAAGGAGACAACATCATGAGCTTTTCTAACGTGCTCCTCTAGGGTATTAGATGTGACCCAAAGGTGCTCTTGTCCAAGGCTGATCATAACCATGGAGTAATCTAAATCTTAAATCTATTAGAGTGGTCCTCAGACATTCTCACACATGTATATTCCTTTTAAGACAAAGAAGCCATCATGCAAGTAGCTTGGGGATTCTGAACTCATCTTCCAGGGCTCCTCATCCAACTCTTACAAGACCTATATCATATCACTCCTGGGAAACACAGGTACCTTAGACCAGTCACAGTCTTCCTCAATGTTTTCAATGTCAAATACCAATGGGGATGTCTATTTAGTCTTCTGTTTCAGTGGAATAGAAAGCAAAGCTGGTATGCCCTCTCTCTCTGAATCCAGGGCACTTCTTGGCTTTCCCAGGAACCCGAGGTCGGAAGGATTTCCCAGGGACGCATGGCAGATTGAAGCAAGATTCACCCTGAATGGCAAACTGTTGCAATTGGATTTCACCTATTTAGTACCAGCAGAATGTTTGCTTTTTTGATCACCTGGTTTTCAACTTTTTACTGTGGGTAAGTGTAACTACTTGTGTCTTTACCCGTAATAATCTACCAGTAAATGGATATGTGCCTTTTAAGATAAAGCAGCTAGGGTAAGAGGATCTTAGCTGATTACACATGAAAACATGTACAGACATGTGCAAATCTGTGAAACTGCCGTCAAACACAGCCTGGTCACTTCACACAAGTAGCCTGACGTAGAGGGGACTCTGCAGGGTTAGATTGTGCTCTGGGATGGTTCTTATAATATCAGTGGTCACTCATAGGTAACGTCAATATGGTTTACTGTTTTACCTGCAGTGATACTGTATGATACACAAAGGGCAAAATCTGACTTAGAGTGAAGCTTTGCTGCCCTTAGGCCTACTAAGTCTAGTAAGGTATAAAATGGGGGTCAAACATTAACACCCACTTTGAATTTGCAGGTCCCAAGCTCATACATGTACACCTTATGAGTTGTCTGACATTTTCATATATCTTTGGCTCAGCTCAGGATCAGAGTCCAGGATTTGTGTCACGCTGCTGGGCTAAGTTAATTACACTTCTCTCTAGCAGAAGGAACAAAGGCCTCCCCATACAAAAGGAGTAATTAACAGTGTCTGACTCAGCTCCTAAGGAGGAAGGAGTGGGGAAGAGTATCTGCATATAATACTCAGCAGTCACCTGGTGCAGGATGGGGGAAGCCCAAGCCCACTGGACAGAGGAAGAAGCCCAGACCTCTGGAGCCAACACAAGAGAGGGCACCCCTTTAAGTTTTGGTTGAAAATACCCTGGCAACTACATCAGCTAGGGTTAGAGCTGAGACCCCAGTGTAGATGTGAACAGTGAAGTCTTGACAGAGTGTTCTTGAATTGGTCCAAAATGCTTTGCAGAAGGTGAAGGAATAGGATGGAAGTGTGATGTGACACCCCAGGATTGGCCAGAGGTGCCTGGCTTCTAGATAGTGGACAAAGGAGAGAGGGTTGTTTTTGGAGCTGGACACTGGAATTGCATGGTGGCAGCAGCCATGGAAAGCTAGGAAGACAAACCACCTGATGCCCTAAGTTCTCTGCCCACACCTGATCCCAGGGCACGTGAGTCTCTCCAGAACCAGTTAAACTGGTTCCCTTACATCCCATTTGGGGGAAGATCTGGACTTTTGATCATAGTAGAAGAGGAGCAACAGAGAAAACCCTAGGAGGAAAGCTGGCACAGAGAGCCAGCTCCCTGCAAAGTACACCTCTTTAGAGGCCAGGAGGCCTGGTGCAGAGGGCCCTGGTGGCTAGAGCTCACCACCAGGAGACAAAAGAGCCCACGATCTCCTAAATCAGCCAATCAAGGTCTGAGTAAGATCTTTGACCTTCGATCCCATTGGAACCGGAGTGCTATAACAAGTAAACAGGAGACAGAGATATTAAAATTATTTTGGGCATCTCACACGGAACACTTGTTTGCTAAAATCTTGCTCCTTACCATGTCCTGCCTTACAAATCTTTGCCAGCCTTCATGCAGGAATTAGATGACTTTGAACTTGTATCAGGGTAAACAAAGAGGAATATCATGTCCTCAACATGATGGACCCCTTCTCACTCTCCCACATCTGCGAACACTTGTCCACTTCCACTGGGCTTCTACCTCCACAAGGGCTTTCAGCCTTAATATAACTAGTCATCTCAAGAATTAGAACCAGAACTGAATACCGTAATAACAACCTTGGAGAAATTAGGAAATGGCATCCACTATGTTGCTCATGGCTGGGGCGTATCAGTGAGATAAAATGAACATCCTTCCCAGAATACTTTATGTTTTTCAATCACTTCCCACACCCATTTCCAGGAAGATATTGCCCTGCTCTAGACCAAGCTGTGCTTGTTTATATAAGGTGTTAAAAGATCCTGCACGTATGATAACCTTCTTATACTGCCAAAAGAAAAACAAGGTCTAGTGTGTCCTAATCTTGTAGAGTACTATTGGACTTCACACCTGCATTATATTTCTGAGTGGGTGGTAGGGGAGGGCAAGAAGTAAGAATTGCACTTAGATCACCTATTGGCATGCTGGCCATTGTGGGACCTCAACTAGCTCCCTTGACAAAGAAGACAAAATAGAGCCTAAATTGCTACATCAACCAAGACAGTTCTGTATATATGAGATCATGTAGCTATCAAAAAGGGTCTTACAATATGAATTGCTGTATGGTTGGTACACTATGAAAACTAATTATAGTTGTTGGCTCTGAGTATCCTGTGACTTTAGATAACCTAAAAATTCTATAAATTCCCGTAAACAGAAGGGTTAATCAGACGTAACAGTGTATTGATTCTGTAAATTGTCATTTTGACCAAAATTACAGATGAAAACGTCACCCATGTATTTTTTTCCTACTCACTTTATTTTTTTTTTTATTTCAACAATTATTTAGAAAATGTGGCTCCTTTTGGCATCTCTATTTTGTCGTATGCAGACGGCACCCAGCTGGTGTTCTTTTTGGCCCCAAACTCGGATACATTAGCATCTTATCTTGGACCCTGTCTGAGGCAAGTAGCCAGCTGGATGAATGTCTTGCTTGAAACTCAGTGGATCAAAAAGAGAATGAATGATTCCTTGGGAATAATTCCAGCACCCAGCAACGTCTGGACTGGCCTATCTGCCTTGGTCCCCCTCCAATGCATAAGGCTGTTATAAAAAGCTTACGGATGTAGCTTGAAGATACTTTAAAAATGGATGCCCAGGACATAAAAATGTCGGCCAGTTGTTTTGGAATTATACGGTTGCTCCTTCAGACCTTGAGATAAGTCGTGGTTCTAGTCCTGGTCCTGTCTCACTTGGACTACAGTAGCTCCTTATTCCTGGGATCCCCTTAAATGAGTTATCTGGAACAGCAGGTTGTACAGAATGTGGCTGCAGGCACACTAGTTGGACTTCCTAGGTCACAGTCAGTCAGGCAGGGCTTTGGAGACACTCACTAGCTTCCTATTGCCCAAAGAGAGAAACTTAAATCAATGTGCTCTGCTCATTGGGCTCTGCAAGACCATGGCCCACCTATCCTACATCAATTGGTTATCCCGTATACTCCAAATAGATCACTTTAGTCTTCACATCTGCTTCCACTCAAGCTAATAAAAAAGTGAGAGGAGGTGGTCGTTCATTCAGCTTTAATGAGGCAAAATTTTTGAACTCTTTGGCATTGGCCATTCGAGGTACAGTAAATGAGCTACACTTCAGGAAAGAAATCAAAACTTGGCACTTTAAATGATTTAGTCTTTAAGGTACTCTCAGGGAATGACTGGCCATAAACGGGCTCCGGGCATTTCCCCGGTAGGCTGCTAGGGTGGGGGCCAGGTTTGGGCCCCTGGAGGGGGGCGTTTTGGTCACCGGGGGTCGGCAATATTGGCCACCTGTAACAAAATCGGCCACAACCGGACCTCTCAAACCGCTCAGCTGCACTCCCCCTCACTCCAAGGAGTGCCGGCTGAGCACTTTGCCAGGGCCGGTTTCTGTTCACAGTCCGGCCCTGGGTGCTCTTCACATTCAGTAAGAATGCTCTATCTTACTTAGCACTAGGATGCCTCCGGGTCGTCATATGCTTTACAAGTGATAAAAATAGAAATCGAAAATCTTGAGGGATATACACAAATGATCCCTCGCTGAATTCAGATATTTGTATACTTTTCATACATTAATAGTTCTTTGGGCTGATCAATGGGTTTCACACCTGTTTCCACTATAAACAGCAAATAGTTTGACACCGCAAAAATAGGAAAAATACACTACTTCTTAGAAATATGCAAAAACTGTGATGAAAAAATATTTTTGATTTAACTGTGCTTGTTCCTAAAATCTGCGAAGATGACGATCCTAGCACAGCTAAACCTTGCTTGATGATTATTATCAGAAAAAATACATATAGTTTCTTGTGAAGCACTTTTTCCACTTTTCACCCCAATTTTGTTTTGCTGTATTTTGGCTATTTCCTCAGTTCCCTCCGTGGGAATCTACAAAACCTGGAAACCTTTGCAGTTCCCAGAATGTTGAAAAGAGGACACACATTTAATATGGATACCTTTTGTGGACCAAAAGTATGAAGGTTCGTGGTGGTGAGCCTCAGCAAGGCCTACCAGTGCAAGGGGTTCAACCTTCTCTGCAGAGAGTCCTCAGATCAATAGGAAGAAGTTGGCACAGAAACTGGAATAGAAAATAGAAGATTTATTAAACCTCTTGATGTGGAATCACATTCACACAACACCCTTCGGTAATGTATGAAGTAGCACACTGAATGGAAGGAGCTTGGTCCTTTTATACTCACACAAGGGCTCAAAAGAAGACGGTACAAGTACAAGAGAAGGGATTAGGTACATATAGGGTCATACAGAAAATGCACAGTCAACAAGTGGGAGGAGCTAACAGTTGCTAATTCTGGTGAACACATCCTGACAGTTACAGACTAACAGCAGCTGCATGGACAGCTGCAAGCTCAACTGAGCATGTGCGAAGCAGAAGAGGCTAAATATACCTTGTCACTAGGCAGAATGCAAGAGCAGGGAACAGAGAGGTAGGACAGAGCACACGGCGAGCACGTGGTAGCACATGGCAAACAAAATGGCTGACAGAAATACAAAATGGATTCCACAAAGTGGACAGGATAGTCTCTAAATACAGGATGGCTTCTGCTAATGCTAACCTAATCGCTGCTAAATTACAACAGGTTGAAGCACAACTACTCCAAGCAACCAAAAAGGGCTTGGCACCAGAGGGAGGAAGGTAGTGGGGGGAGCCCTAATAGTCAAGTTAATAATGATGTTAGCTTAATTATATGATGAATTTCAGACAAAAAGAAGCGTGTAAAATGTTGAAATGGTTTGCAATGTTTTGCAGAGAATCTCTTAGACGTATTAAAAGTGGAACTTGGGTACTGGATTTTGCAAATGTATCCATTGTGTTAATCTGCTACTGCTTGAGGGGCTCACATTCTATCGCTGGCTGAGGACCTAGTGCATGACCTAGTGTGCTTGTTATTGGGTAAAACATGCAGTCACACTTTTGATTTTATAAGGTTTTCCTTAGGACTAAAAGGATCAGTGGAAAACCCAAAAATTGTTCTTTAGGAAGCTCAGGCTGAAGGTGGTGAATCTCCGTCACCCTTACAGAAATATCATCCAAAAGTATAATGATAGGAAGTAGAGTTGATTGTGTCCAGAGATCAGTCATATGACTCAGTGGTTTTGCAGAGTTAAAAACATTATATTGCTACATATTAATCTTTTCATATGCCATAGAATGCGCTCCAGTCTCTTAGTGAAAATGCAATCTTCCTAGCACACATTTGCATTACCTTGACTTCGTTTATGAACATTTTGATTGGTTTTTCATAGTATGAGTGTTAATATTGATAAAGTCTCGTTGTTTAATTAAACAAACCGTTCCTGTTTTGTCAAACGCCTCTTGTTTTCTGTTTTTTCAAGGTATTTCATGTTCAAGCAACAGAAGCATGCACATAGGTAAATATCGAAAATCACATTTCAAACTTGTCTTTTTTTTCATTAGATTGTGGCTTTGTGAATACAAATCTGGCTCAAGAGCAGGTTAAAACTGGGATCATGGGTGTTTGCAAGGTGGGTACTTTTTCCGGGACTGTTTAACTTAACACAATAAGTGTTAATTTTCTGCACTGCACTTCTATTGCTAAGAAAATGGGAGAAATAAAGAAAATACATCATTTGGATTTTAGAATGCAGTCTTACTGTGGCAACAAATGTGAAACAAGGAGAATCACTGAGGTATTTGCGAGAATCATATTAGTACAATAAACCTGTACAAAAATTATAAGAGTCTGTTATTTCATACTTGAGAGTGTACATTTGATAATGTAAATACAAATGTAATAGGTTTCACCAGGGTCAATTTTGATACTGTGAAAGGCTATTTATAGAAAATGAGAAAATACAACTCTGCTGTACCGTACATTGAATAGTAATAGACAAAATGTTCCAGAGATGTCTGAATCCTGAGATATTTTATTCCATGAAGCGCACATTAACTGCCTCTATTTTTCAAGGGTTATTAGCCTTAAGACGATGTGTTAAAATCCCTCTAATAAATCAGGTCCCAAATTATTAAACTCTTACTGGGTTTGATTAACCTCTGTCAAATGATCTTGTTAGGAGATAAAAGAACATGATTTTTCAGGGCTTGGATAAGAAAGAGATATATTTTTAAAAGTTTCGTTTTGCTGAACTTGTACCATTCAAGGCAAAAACATGTTACCTGAAAAGTTGCTGCATGTTTTGAAAACTTAGTAATAGGTGCATTACAAACATGTGTGCGCTCATTTAGCGCATCATTAAGCAGTTTGTGATAAACTGTGTTGCGAGACCTGAAGGTCCAATTTTCGACTGTACAGGGCTTCGACTAGGATTTAACACAAATTTACAGTTCCAAGCTATGGGGTGGTTACTGCACATCACTGATCTAGAGATGGACATGATATTTTCATACCTGTCCTTTAGTATGATCATACTTGAGCAATAACAGTTCCTAGGACACTAACCCCCAGATTCATCAATGTCCCGTTTTGGGAGTCCTTAATAGCGATTTTTAAGGAATCGCTATTAAAGACTCGCAAAAAGGGATGCATGTAGAAATCGCTATATTTTTTGCAATTTCTACTGCTTTCGTATTTGCGAATCGCTAATTGCTAATCGCAAATAAGGAATGGCTTTCCCATTCATTCCTATGGGCCTAAAGGCCTTAGGAATGAATGGGGAGTCATTCCTTATTTGCGATTAGCAATTAGCGAATCACAAATAAGGAAGCGATTTCAAGGATGCCAGGGTGTCCACCCTGTAGCACCCCTGAAATGGTCATGTACACTGGTGTTGCGCACACACATGTCCAAAGGACATGTGTGTGTGTAACATACAACTTAGAAAAATGCACTAAAGTGCATTTTTCTAAGTTTTCGCTATTTACCACGTAGTTATACTTCGCGGTAAATAGCGGCCCCAGATTGATATTCCTTAAATGCAATTCATCGCAATTTAGCGAGTTCTAGATTTGCGATTTTTGCATTTGGGATGATGAATCCCAAATGCAAAAATAGCGCTCGCAAAGGGCCAGATTCTCAGAATCTGGCCCTTTGCGAGCCGATTTTACTATGATGAATCTGGCTGTATGTGCTAGATGGAAACTGAATCAGAAAACACAGCGTGTGTTTTTAGAAGGGATTTGTAATTCAAATAAACTATAAGAAAGAAGAATTATGAGCCAGATGCAGCAACCAGTTTTTCGGTCTCAACCACTCCAAATTGGAGCTTACCACAGCAAAAAAAGTTTACGTTTTACAAATACAATTTTAGGAGTTAGTAAAGATTTACCTGTTCCTAAAATGGGACTGTACATTTATGCCGGTTTTGTATTTGTATTCTAAATACCTAATCTGTATGCTAAGTATAAAAGGTTTGCAATGGAAATACTGGTCGCAAACCGTTGAAAAGTTACCTACCCAGTAGTTGGGCTGGCAACTCATTTGCAAAAGGGGCAGGATCCCCTTTGGTTTCTTTCTACTTATATGAGGGAGATTAGGGAGATGCCCACAGGACACCTGCCAACTATAGATGAAGGTTCTTAAAAATAATCTTTTTAAACGCAGTCCAGTTTTCTTTAGAGAAAATGGGTTGCTTTTAAAAAGTAGTTTCGTAGTTTAAACACATTCATACCATAGAGGGCTCCTGAACCTCGTAGATCACCCTCCCTTGATAGTTTGAAATCAGTGTGAGTCCCAATTTGCAACCTACCTCATGATTCTTAATGAGTTTGGTTACGTGTGACCCACTGTAAATCAGAATTTGTGAACCAGCCCTACTGGTACATAATGGTATTTCCGCACAATTTCATAGTGGTCGAAAAAATACTACTTTCAAATTTCAACCAGTTTTTGTTACCGGAGTAATAATATATCTAAAACTACATGTGTAAAACAGTGACGGTGGTGTAGTGCATACTATTACAGCAGTCACTTTAGTTTTCAAGTACAAGGTTGTGTCTGGGGCTAAGTCACTTTGGCTGGGAAAGATATGTCTATGCTGCCATATAAAACCAACAAAAAAGCTCTGCAGGCATGTACGATGTGTTTCCATGTTATGAGGGCCTAGGAATCTTTAATACGTTTGTATTATTGTTGGATACAGAAAACAATTTATGCTGAGGAGATTTGTATCACTTTTCATCTTTCTGTTGCACCATATGGTTCCAGTACATATTGTCTGTAGAAGTTAGGTGTTGGATGTGGGTGTTAATGGCGTGCCATGTTAGTGAAAAGCACAACAGTATAACATGTTGCCTTAACTACATTAATAATCTATGGATTGCTTTAAAAATGTGTCCTAGATATAATGCTTTTAAAGTGCTTCTTAATTTTGAACTATGGAATTACCCACTGGTTCAAAAACGTACCTACTTACTACCAAGGGTATGGGTCATGAAGACATTGACATAGAAGGAGAGGTTCTAAGGCGACATGGCAGTCAGCTGAACACACCAGATGGTGTACCCCTACAAACCAAGAAACTCCCCAAGTTGTGATCTACCTGGTAAAATTGTGGTGCAATAAGAATTTGTAAGAAAGTCGATGGTGTTGCATGTCGATGCCCACCAGAGCGGCAACACCTTTTCTGAATCGATGGCCCTATGCACCACAACCTATCCACTGAGAACACAAAGCAAGTCAAAGGATCCTGCTCGGATGATACATGGAGCCCTTGCTAGGCTGGATCAGCGATTGCACAGATGTATTTGAGCGATTCTTTGAGACTAGCCTCCGACCAAAGGATTACTAAACCTCTCAATCAACGTCTGAAAAGCTGGAGGCCTCTTCCAACTGCAGAGTGGGGATCAAACCCCTGCAGAGAGGAACAGAAAAAGGTCAGATACAATGATCACTCCAAGGAGGGAGAGCAGAACATCATACTCTAAACTGCAGATGCTCCCAAATGAGTAATTTCTTGTTAATATTTGATAAGATCAAATAAAAGCTGAGGAGGGGGGAGAAAGTGCAGACATAAGAGAAGTCAGTAATAAGGTTAAATATTTAAAGCACCCAAAGAGATTAACATAGGGCTGGCTCAAGCTCGACAGAATTATTGTATGGAGCTAAAGAGCAAAGCTTAACTAAAACCAAAGCAAGCCTTAAGAGCCAGAGGAAATCCAAGACTCACTTTAAGTCTGGGAGAACACATCCCGGGCCCACACTAATTATACCATCTCTCAGGTCGTAATTCAAGATCATACAAAATTGTACAGTAACCAGTTCATAGTAGGAGGTGAACACCGAAGACTAAAAGAAGCTAATACAATCCCAGACCCATATATATTCTGGTCAATGCGCATAATGAAGCACTAGATAGAGGCATTGAGAACCATGTAGAGATGTGGAAGAGCCCTTAGGGGATGAAGACAGATAATTACACAGGGGACAGCATGGAAAACACACATAATGAGAGAATCTTATTTTAGATTAGAAAATAAATAGATGAGACTGGGAAGAGAACCAGCCTATTGAAATCTGTCATGAAGTAACTAAGACTATCTGTTAATAAAATAATAAATAAATTGCCCAACTCAAGACTCAGGAAAGGTTAATAATGGAGAATCTAGAAAGAACTGAAAATCACTCTAGAAGGAATAATTTATGACTACTAAAGGATAGATTGGAATGAAATTAATAGTTTGTAATAGGCCTTGTCAAGGAAACAATTCTCAGAAGTCACAGAATGATAGACCTTGAAAAAGAAATTCCAAGAGTACATAAGGATCTCATTCTGTTAAACTCTAAGAGACAAAGCCAAGAAAAATCGTAGTAAATTTCAAAACATTTAGTTAAGGAACATGTATTGAAAACTTCCCTGGATAAGAAATCGCTAGAGGTTGGAGTTTGTAGGAGAGTGCACTATGGTAATCACTAGTGTCCTCCCATACCTAACACTAAAATGCAGTTTGATGACGGCCCTATACCCGCAACATAATAGGAGACAGAAGTCTGATAAAACAAAGGCAGAGTCCAACAGCACACAGACAAGGGACAACATTGTCCTGGAAGGCAGGTCTTTCCCTTGCAAGTCTGTCGCATTGTTATATGTGGGTCAAACAGACTATTCAGCCAGGACCTGGCGCTTTAGTGCCAAAACATTTCTCAGAGTACCCACCCTGGAGATTTCAGAGCTCTGGGGAATAATGCCTGCCCATTCAGGTCATGGGAGAAATTTCACACCTTGTTCACCCCTCATTAAAAGCCACCATAGGTTGGGAGTTGGCATAGGCTAATGCTAATTAGCCTTTTGAAAGATTCTGAAAGCTCAGGCAGGTAAAGGTGAACTTTATTAAAGTTAATTTTCCTTATTGTTTAAGAAACCTCCAACTTCTCCATTGAATAACTATTGCAAATATTACTTTAATTATTTTTCTAGCTGGTCCCTTTCCGAGTTATCAGTATTAATTTTGTATTCTACACTCTGGGTTTCTAAATAGGATTGATGGGCCTGCCTCAGAGAAAATAGTGCTTTGGTCCTTGTCTCTGTAGCAACACAGCAATATTATTTGTCTATCTGCCCCAACAAATATGTATCATGCACCCTGGGCAGCATAGTCCACATAGTGTGACCTACTAATATATAAAAAAGGGACCATTTAAATGTCGAAATAGGTTATTTTGACAGGTTGCACTGCAAGTTTTGCACTGCAACAGTCAGCTTACACAGGGTACATCTATAACAAGGTTTGCACTGCCACTGTCAGTGCTGCAGTCCACCATTGGGCTTTAGCTTACAGGTCCTGGTTGCACTTTTTGCACCACATATTAGGTCTTACAGACAAGTCAAGTGAGCAAATCAGGAATAATCCAATGTAATCAAGTTTAAGGGGGGGACACATGCACTTTACTCCTGGTCAGCAGGGGTAATGCGCACAGAATTCTAAATTCAGCAAGACTGATAGGACAACAACTTAGAGGGATGCCATGCAAAAGGTCATTTCCTACAAGGAGTCTTCAGGTAAATGCAAAAAAGAAGGGCGCATGAGGGGGAAAAGGTTAAACAAGAATATCTTTAATAAAAGCATTACCCCACTAGGCTATCTTACACTACAGATGTGAGATCAAACATTGCATACATTGCTCCGGGGCAGACATATTAACCATCGAAACTACTTCAAGAGGATTAAAACTGTGACCATTAGTTTGGCTAGTTTTTTCATTTTGAAAGCATCACAGTCCAGTATATTTCCCCTTTCAAAGTAGAATCTACACGATGGAACTATGTCAGTATTCTAGAGCTGTGCAGACTATTTCTGATTATCCGTAACGCCTGCAGAATTGCTATACTAAAAAAACAGAGGGCTTTACATAAGTAGCTATTTAAAATGTCATTTCCCGGCAAAAACCGGTACAGCTGGGCATCAGCAGTGCAGGTTTTGGTTCCTCATGAAGGACGTGCAGCATGGGCAGAAGTGCAAGTTTCCCTCCTGTATAGAAAAGGTACAGCATGGTAACAACATGTAAAAGCTTTCCTTCCTGGCAAAAACGTATAACATTGCAGCAGCAGTATTGACATCTTACTGTCACAGAATAGGTAAAGCTAAGGAACTGTCAGTGAAGATTCCTCCCTCACATAACAAGTAGAGCATAGTCTGTAAGACCCTTCCATATTTGATGCATATTTTCAGTATGATTATGTGGACTGGTAATTGCATCAATGGTTGAATAAGTAAATTGTTCAATATAAACATATTCTAGGGGTGACTGTGTGCTTTACAAATATGTGTGTTGTTCAATATGTGTGGAGGGGTGAAATCCTTTAGCGATGCGTTGAGTAAATGGATGGAGAACTGGATGGTGGTGTGAGTTTGTGGACAGTTGTATGAGTGGGAAGCTGGCTGGCTCATCAATATATGTTTCGATGAATGTTGAATTTATTTGGAAAGAGGGATGAGTATTGTAATGGAGAATGTCAGTTGATGGTGAAGGCATGTGCAATGAAATATCTGTGAATGTGTGTAGGTATGGATAAATCTTGTCTATGGGCCTGCCCAGATGTATGTCTAAGTGGATGGATGTATGTAAATGACCTTGATGTTGCTGTGTTTGGGTTTGATCCCTTTGTCTAAATGTTGAGCTGTAAAAAGAGGCTAGTGTCTTGGGAGGTAATGTCAATGAAGCAAAATAAACTTTGGTGAGGGTAAAGCAATATTACCAAAGCTCATCAACCTGATACCACACAGTGATTGTGTGTTATCTTATATACCCTAATATGTCATTCCTCAGTAACAGAAAATTCTATACCAACAAACATGGCATGTTTGATATGCATATGTGACTTGGCCACTGCAGTAAGAGATGTACTTAACAGAAAGAATAGTAGTGAACAATCTCAGAATTAAGTATAACATGTTGTTGATATCTATGTTCCAGTTCTAAAGACACACATGCAACTGTTACTCCAGCAAACGAGTTAACCATGTGCCTCGATCTATTAGAAAATTCTTTAACTTCAGTGCCTCAGAATGACACATTGTTAAGCGCTGTCAGAACTGAACATTGGATTGCTAATGAACTGTCAGTAAATTGGACCTTTTTGCAGCTACTTTCTTAGAGTAGATATGGAACCACCACAAACACTGGTCTTGTGAGTCACTGTCACACTACAGAGATGGACGGGTGACAGTCTGGACAAAGCTTAAGAGAATCTGGGTTTGCAGTGTTGAGATCTTTGAAGACCCGCATGGAACCTGGTGGAAGTGCATTAAGCTAGAATCTGTTAGAAACAAAAGTAACAGATAACATCACTAGCATTCAAATACTAGGTCTGCTACTTTTCCAATGCATGCGTGAAATTAAATAGAGAAAGATCTTTGCTGTAAAGTAAGGAGCGCGTCATTTAAAAGATGACTTCAGTTAATAAAAGGCTCTGTTCTAAGTACTCACATGTCACATTAAATGCCTGAGAGGGAGAAGAAGCTCCAACCCTGTGTGTAGATCAGATCACTGTAGTCTAGGGGTGGGCGATAAATTCCGCTTTGCTGGCAGAGTTCGCAGAGTTTTGCCATGCAGAATTCTGGCAAAACTCTCCCAACCACCACGTGATGGAGTGTTTTTCTCACACGTAGCTCAGCACTGTTAAGTTGGCAAGCGTGCAAACCTAGCATGATTTTGGGTGCTAGAACAGCACCTGGAAGAATTTCTTAATACAGGCAATTGCCACTATTCCGGTGAGAAAGCTGCCACACGAGTAGAAAATCTACTCGAGCAGCAGCAAAGAAGCAGCACCCTCTGGCGTGCTACGTTGTGCCATTTACACAGATTTTGCACCACGAAACAACCTCCTGGCACTAAAATCCAGTGGGAGCAGTGCAAAATACCAATATCCACCCAATCGTGGAACTCCACGGAATGTCGTTGAGCTTATATGCAACTCCATCAAATTCCACAGTAAAATTGAGTGAGTTCTGTCCACCTCTATATCTGTCCTCATCGCAGCCGACCAGTGCTTTAAGTGAAAGAGTTAGAGGTAGTTGTTTGAAGAAGCAAGATGGTGGCCGCTTGAGATGGCACTCTGACCCGTGGGTGTCTTAAGCTGATGATACACTGACCTCAAATGCCCCTATGGCCCTTGATGCTTATTACGGATGCCCCTGCAGGATCTAGGCTGGGACCACACACCCACAGATCGCGTATTCTGCCCCCCTCCCCAGGACCCTACAGTGTACCGGTGGCTCTGACTTCCCCACATTGGACGCAATCTAGCACACCATTTTAATGCACCATGAAGAAATGCGCCAAGACAGCTGTAAGGCTCAAACTGCACTAAGGAAAGTTCAAAGGGTGGTTAGAAAACTTGCTAAGGTTGGCAATACTATCGGGGAACACCTGACAGATCTTGAAACAAGAACTACTACGAAAGAAAGAGATCCGGCAGCCACCCGTGCACAATTGAAGCACACAAATCCCAGTTTGTTACCATACAATGGAAGCTGGAAGACCATGAGACCCGCCATGAGGTGCAATAACCTCTGCTTGCTAGGGGTCCCAGAAGGAATCAAAGGCACGGACATCCGGGCCTATGTGGTGGAAGTAAGACGAACCTCCCTGGGCTAACATGATGAAACTGGGTGCAAGAAGTGCAACAAGCCCACAGAGTACCCTTTGCATTGACAACCACCTAGAGAGGATTGTAAGCTGTGGGCTAGCCTAGACTATTTTGGAAACTTTCTCCTAAGGCAGTCAATCTTTGAGATAGCAAGGCCTGAAGCAAAGCAGTCTAGTGGGGGTGTCTCGTTCTTTGTCTGACCTGATTCCTGCCATGCGGCGTTTGAAAGACGGTGGCAGTTGCGACAGCTAATTGAGCCTTTTCAGGACAAAAATGCACAGGCATATTTGGTTATTCCTGCACGTTTGAAAGTGATGGGGGGGGGGACAATTTTTTGTATCTGAAATCAAGGCAAAGGAGTTCGTAGATCGTATCAAACCATAAGAATCACAAGAATTGGGCTTATTATATTGCTAAATTCTGTCTATATCATTCTTATTGACTCCTGTTTCTTCAGTAATCTTTTTAGATGCTTCTTACGAAAAGCATTCCTTCAGTTTCTGATGCTAGATATAGGGCCTGCCGTTCTTTTCTTTTTTGTTTTTGCTTTGTCTTACTATTAGAATAAGTAATGTATGCACAATTCATACGGGTCACAGGAGATGCATCCATCTCTTCTCAGACTGCGCTGCGGTCTGGTAGCTTGTCAGGGCTGGGGGGGCACAGGAGGATGGGCGGGGTGGACATGGTGGGTTGGGAAAAACATGAAAACCTTACCCAGAGATGGAATGACGGGGTCTATATTGAATTTTCACATAGTCAAGCAAGAGCATGAACAGCATGGTATTTTGATCATCGATTAAATGGGTAAAATAATCATATGTTCAGTTACTGTGGGGGCTGAACGATAAAGCAAAATGATCAAGGGTGGTTGAGTTTGTGAGGACTTCTTCCCCTGATTGGGGTGTTTTCAGGAAACACACATTCCATGAACCAGGAGGGAGCTGTTATCAATTAGAGGGTATATTTTGTTGACCTGCTCGTCCCAGAGCTCTAATATCAGGAGAATGGCCATCTTAGCTAAACCCAATGTAGGGCCAATAAAGCGTACACTGGCGGATAGTCTAGGTAGGTGGGCACTGGTCGAGTTGTATGTTCGGCTGCCTATTTGTACCTTCAATGGGTCAAACCAGGATGATCCCAAAATACTAGAGGTCCTTGAGATAGAATTAGCATCCTGGCCCTATCCGTTGGTCGATTGTGGTCATCTGACTGTACATCAGGCAGTTGGGAGTACTCTAGTCCCACAATATATGGGGAAAAAACCCTGAGTATATAGGGCCCTGTCCTCTTTTATGGCAAGCTATGACCCGGTAGACATTTGGAATCGTAAATATACCACAGATACGGGAAATACCTACTACTCATGCCTTCACAAGAACTATGTCTGGTTGGACTATTTCTTAATATCAAGAGGTCTGGCAGACAAAGCAGGGATCAGGAAGCTCCCAAGAATAATATCAGACCACAGTTCTCTAGTATTAGAGGTAATACTTCAAGGAAATGTAAAGCACCAATATAAATGGACCTTTGAAAGGAAACTTTTAGCTAACACAGCCTTTGTTGAACACATAAAAAATTGTACACTCTGATATTTTGATGCTAATAGATTTAGTGTGCCACAGGGTACAGTCTGGGATTCTTTTAAAGCTGTCTTGAGGGGAGAGATTATCAGCTTTCTTGCTCACACTCAGAGCCAGCACAAAGCCAAGAACAAGAGGCTGCTGGGTGAATTCGCTGAAGTAGAACAGGAACATTTGGCAAGGATTACACTGGGCTATCAGTTGTGCAAACCCAGTTTAGGATTTTAACACCTAAAGCAGAGATAAATGATATTATACTCAGAGAGCAGCCAAAGAGTATCAGACACATAAGAATGAGACCTATGAGTATGGTGAATCAGTAGGGAAAATACTTGCTGTTCGCACAAGAAAAAAAACAGCAAGAAACAGGATAGCTACAATTAAACAGGATGGATTAACCTTTACAGAGGCTAATGACATAGTCCATGTGTTGCAAAAATTCTGTCAGGAACTATATAGTGAAGAGAATTGCACACCTCTAGACGCTGTACAAGCAGTCTATAACTGTGTCCGTGGGTAACTCTAGACCAATCTACTAGAAACGAGCCAGAAGCGGACATTACAGTTGAAGAGGTCTTAACTGCTCTAGAGCACCTTCCTTTAGGGAAAGCGGCTGGCCTTGACAAAATACCCCTTGATGTCTATAAAACCTTCTAATTGGAGCTAACCCCTTTCTTATTAGACTTGTTTCTGGGAGTTCAGCATAAGGGGCTTCCACCAGAGTCCTGGAAAGGTACTGATATCATTATCATTCCGAAGAAGTGCAAGCCCCTGGACAGACCCACCTCCTATTGGCCAGTTTAATTGATAAACACGGATGCCAATATATATATTCAAAAATCTTGGCTGGTCGGCTGGGGAGGGTTATAGCCCATCTAGTGTCACCCTGGCAACATTGCATTTATTCCTGGTAGAGGAACAACTGACCACATAAGGCGGGCTATAACACTATTTGATGTCAGGGCAGATACAGTGGTCCTCCTTGATGCTAAAAAGGCTTTTGACTGAGTGACTTAGGAGTTTTCTATGCAGTATATTAGAATTAAAGGGCTTTGCTCCTTGCATTTTTACGGCCATTAAGGGCTAGGCTATGTACCGTGATCTATATGCTTGACTCCAACTAATGGGTGAAGAGTCAGAAATCATAAAGGTGGCTAGGGGAACAAGGCAGGGATATCCCTGCTTCCCTAATTTGTTTGCCCTTTATATAAATTCATTGAGTGAGAAAGTGTTAAGGAAATAAAACTGGTTATCTGTAACAGCTTTGAAACTAAGGTTCTAGCATATGCCAACAATAGTGCTATAGTTACCACCGACCCTGAAGGGGCAATCAGGGAGATTGAATCTATCACCGAAGAGTTCGAGCAAGCCTTTGGCTATGCATTGAATAAGGGGAAAATGCTAATTATCTGTACAGATAACATCACTTATAATGATATGCAGCATGTGGACAGAGCCACTTATCTGGGCATCAGAACCAGCTCCAAGGTAGATACTATTAGAAAGAGTAACTTTGATCCCCTGGTTAGAAAAATCTCTGCTGATTTAAGATGTATGAACGGGTGCCATCTATCTTTCATTTGAGTAAGGAAAAGAATTTACCAACTACAAATTGTTTTGAACCCACTATTCAAGGGAAAAACAAACCAAGTGATACTCCTAGGTAATGGGGGTATATTTTATTCGTACCCTTTCAATTTATTTTAATTTTTTGAAATGTAAACATATTGTATGAAAAGGACACTTTACGTTCTCTCACATTTATAGCAATTGTTCATTATATATACAAATATACAATACAATTAAACAATACAACACTTACATAAACACACATTTGTTACCATATATACAGACTATTATTTCCCGAAAAGGGGCAAGGGTCAAGCTTTCGACTCACGAAATGATTCAGCTATGAACAAAATGCAGTTTTTTAACAATTCGTACACCATAAATTAATTCTGTGGTCTACTAAACTACTAATAGCTAATCTTTTTCTGTGTGCCGACGCGTTTCGAACTCGATATATTCAATTGTCGAGTTCTCATCAGGGCTCGATCTCTTGAATTTTTCTAGAAATATATAAAACAAAGTGTTTTTACTCATTAATCTATACTCCGTCTGCTTTTCATCTACATACTCTAGTGTCACCGTTTTTTACCTTTGTCCCAGCAGCCGCCGGTCCGCAGGTACTTTGGTTACTTTCAACTGGAATGACTTGGACCTGTAGGTGGGTAAGGGAATTGTATAACTTCCTCTTCAGTTTGCATACAAATGAGAATGCACGTACTTTAATTTGGCATACCTCAAGGTGTAGGCAGAGATCTGTGAAGACCCTCCGAGTTATTTTTCTCTGTTCTTCACTGTATTTTAACTGCCTAAAAATGACAGTGCATTACTTAAAAGTTTATATTCATTGACCTCAAAGCTAGAGAAGGAGTTCAAAACTTGAAGAAACATACCTGGCGTTTTCGCCTAATTCGAATATGGGCTGCAGCGCTTCTCTGTTTCTTCTGCGTGTGAGCCTAAAACGGTATAGCAGTACTAAGCATTTTTATCTAATTTGATTCTTCGATTTTTCACAAAAAGGCATTACACACTCGATAAGGCATACCTGGCGTTCGTGCCGGGTTCAACTTTAACTGCAGCGTCTCTGTGTATTCTACGTGAATTTCAAATTCCCATCCGCGATCGAAATACCCGCTATTCTCCTGTGTATGTAAATATGAATAGAATTTAATTTAATTTAATTTTGACTCCGGGCAGCGAAGTGAGGTTTCTAGTTTAATCTTAGGTGGCACTTACTTACAACCGTGGCAATCCGGCGACCTCCTTAGTGAGTCTGTGGATGCGGCGGCCATCTTGCAAGGGCTTTTTAACCATGATGGTTACTCAAAGGAAACTTCCAGTATTCTGTGCCGGCCATCTTTGAAGGGGTTTATTTTAAGGTTGTGAACCATTTGTGATTAGAATTAGGCAATTTTTTAGCATGCTAGATTTTTAGTACGTCTTGCTATATTCATCTTTCAGTTAATCAATTAAGCCCCATATCTTTAAATCAGTGTGGCTTTGGCGCATCTTATATCTCACAGCCTTGCAATTTCTGATAGCGAATTCATACCATGTAACGCACTATTGAATTTCAGTATTAAATATGCCTCCTATTTTAGCAGTATTTCATCTGGATCCATGGGCCTACTGTGTTGTAGGACATACAAAACAGACCACTTAAAGTCGTTTTCAGTATGGTTTTTCTCGATGAAATGTTCTACCATTGGGGCAGTCAAAATTTTATTTTTTAATCTTGATTTGTGCTGTGTCATTCGTGTATTCACTTGCTGTGTTGTTTTGCCAATATAGAGTTTTTGGCATGGACACACTATGACGTACACGACATTGCGTGTTCTGCAGTTAGAGAAATGCAAGTGTTTCCATCTGACACTTCCATGTCGGAATTCCTTCCCTTTCATCGTGTTTCCACATGCCACACAGGAACCACATTTGTGGTGTCCCTCAACTGGTTTCATCCCCCATTGGGACAATAAGTCGCTTTTTGGTTTGGGTAGTGCAATATCAGCCCTTACTAATTGCTGCCCGATGCTCCTATTTTTGCGGTACGCAAAAAGCGGACGTGGAAAGGAACAATCCAAATTTTCCTGCAGGTGCCAGTTTTTTAAAACCACCTGTCTCAATTTGTTGGTGTCGGGCCCAAAGGTTGTTACACAGACCAATCGGTCCAATTCAGGTTTAATTCTAGTCTGCAGCAGACACTCTCGAGGTGTATACCGTGCCCTCTTGAACGAATGCTTTAGCAGCTTTTTAGGGTAACCTCTCTCTGTTAGTTCCTCACAGAAACGACTTGCATGTCTTTCATAGTCTGCTGACGCTGTGCAATTCCTCCTAATGCGGAGCAGTTGACCATAAGGAAGATTGGACTTCAGATTTCTGGGGTGGGCACTTTGATGATGTAACATAGTGTTCTTATCAGTCTTTTTCCTATACAGGGAGGAAATTAGCCGTCCTTCAATGCATGTGATCTCCACGTCAAGAAAAGTCATTCGCCTGTCGCTATGTTCCATTGAAAATTTTATATCCAAATGTTTGGCATTTAGCCATGCATGGAACTGAATCAATTCGGTGTGGCTCCCCTGCCACAGGAGCCACACGTCGTCGATGTAACGATACCATTGTTTGATATTTCCACTATATGGGTTGTCATTGTCAATGAACTTTCTTTCATACTCAGCCATGTACAGGATGGCCATCTCTTGAGCATAAGGGCATCCCATGGCCGTCCCTTTCGTCTGCATGAAGAACTGCTCGTTAAATCGAAAGTAATTCTTCCTTAAAGCTATTTCAGCTAATTTAAGAATAAAACTAGTAGGAACCCGATGTGGTCTCTCACGGGCTTCCAAATATAGTTCTATTACCTCCAGTGCTTCGTCCTGGGGGATCTGCGTATACAGTGACGTCATATCCACAGTGACTAACAGCTGTGACGTAGGATCAAATTCCGTACCTTTCACTTTGACTAAAAAATCCATGGTATCTTTTAAATATGATTTTACTGTACTTATGAAGGGTTTCAAAAAGAAATCAACGTATTTAGCCAGCGGTTCCAGGCAAGAGTCACACCCAGAGACGATCGGTCGTCCAGGCGGTTCGTTTAGATTTTTATGAATCTTTGGGAGAAAGTAGAGAACAGGAGTCCTAGGGAATTTTTTAATCAGAAAATCACCTTATTTTGTTCCCACATAGCCATTATCTATACCAACTTTAACAATACCAGCTATTAAGCCTTGTATGTTTTTAACAGGGTCTTCCTCCAGCATTCTGTACCACGCACTGTTATTGACCTGTAGTGCAGCTTCTTTTAGATATTTGTCCCTTGGCCAAAGGACTACTGCACCACCTTTGTCAGCCTGCTTTATGACTATTGACTGATCTGCCCTTAAGTCTTTTATTGCACTTCTTTGTCCTTTGCTTATATTTTGTTGGATGAATTTTTTATTTTTATTTTCCAATTGATCTATAGAAGATAGCAAAGTCTGTTCGAAGGCATACACTTGTTTGGGAATTTTCTGGGTTGGTATGAAGTTCGATTTGTTACGTAACCCAGTGGTCTCTTTCTCAATCGTCGGCGGCTGATTAGCAAAGAAGGCCCTCAGTTTGATTTTCCGACAAAACTCAATGGTTTCGAGTTTCATTTGTGTAAAATCTGTGGGCTGACGTGGAACAAATTTTAATCCTAAGTTTAAAACAGACTCTTCATCTCTCGTTAGTTGTTTGGGGGATAGATTGACCACTGTAGTGGTTTCATTTACGACTTGTAATAGTTTCTCCTTGTCCGCATCTCCCATGGTACTTTGTACCTTGTTTTTGCCTGTTGGCCTTTTTCTAAAAAAGATACCTGTTTTTTATTTTGATTCCCGCGGCTGTCGGACCCTGATGATTCAGCTGAAGAAGATTTTTCAGAGAAAGTTTTGAATCTGTTACGAGATCTTCCCTGATAGTTATAAAGTGCCTCTCTGGAGTCTGATTGTGTATAGTACTCGTCCTTAAGGAAAGGATACGCCCTTTCGAGTGTGAAAGCCTTTGAATCTTTTTCGTACTGTGCAATTTTGTTATTCAACGCGTTATCCTTAAAAGTTAGGATCTCCTTCTCTATTTTTTCAAGAAGTGTTTTTGCATCAGATATTGTCGGGCTGTCCTTGATCGCCTCAGTTAGTGTCACTATTTCTTCTAGTTCCTTAGCACTCAATCTCTGTGCGGTTTCAATAGTGTGGACCATAAGGTCCCTGCTGCATTTCGTGTTGATGCAACTGAATCCTTTCCTGTACTCCACGTCCTCAGTGAAGATTACAGGAAAATTCTTCACCTGTAGTCCCCACGGTATTGTACCACCTCTAAGATGTTTTAACAAGAAGTGACCGTGGAGTTCGGTCCTAATATGTTTTTTGCTCAGTCTGATTAATTTGTCTGACTCATTCTGCTGTTGGGCAGTAGAGCTCAGGGTGACATTAGAAAAAGCAGCGGAAGCTATCAAGCTTTGTATGTGATCTTCGCTGAACGATAGGGTGTCCCTCTCATGGGGGATGAAACCAGTTGAGGGACACCACAAATGTGGTTCCTGTGTGGCATGTGGAAACACGATGGAAGGGAAGGAATTCCGACATGGAAGTGTCAGATGGAAACACTTGCATTTCTCTAACTGCAGAACACGCAATGTCGTGTACGTCATAGTGTGTCCATGCCAAAAACTCTATATTGGCAAAACAACACAGCAAGTGAATACACGAATGACACAGCACAAATCAAGATTAAAAAATAAATTTTTGACTGCCCCAATGGTAGAACATTTCATCGAGAAAAACCATACTGAAAACGACTTTAAGTGGTCTGTTTTGTATGTCCTACAACACAGTAGGCCCATGGATCCAGATGAAATACTGCTAAAAAAGGAGGCATATTTAATACTGAAATTCAATAGTGCGTTACATGGTATGAATTCGCTATCAGAAATTGCAAGGCTGTGAGATATAAGATGCGCCAAAGCCACACTGATTTAAAGATATGGGGCTTAATTGATTAACTGAAAGATGAATATAGCAAGACGTACTAAAAATCTAGCATGCTAAAGAATTGCCTTATTCTAATCACAAATGGTTCACAACCTTAAAATAAACCCTTTCAAAGATGGCCGCCACAGAATACTGGAAGTTTCCTTTGAGTAACCATCATGGTTAAAAAGCCCTTGCAAGATGGCCGCCGCATCCACAGACTCACTAAGGAGGTCGCCGGATTGCCACGGTTGTAAGTAAGTGCCACCTAAGATTAAACTAGAAACCTCACTTCGCTGCCCGGAGTCGAAATTAAATTAAATTAAATTCTATTCATATTTACATACACAGGAGAATAGCGGGTATTTCGATCGCGGATGGGAATTTGAAATTCACGTAGAATACACAGAGACGCTGCAGTTAAAGTTGAAACCGGCGCGAACGCCAGGCATGCCTTATCGAGTGTGTAATGCCTTTTTGTGAAAAATCGAACAATCAAATTAGATAAAAATGCTTAGTACTGCTATACCGTTTTAGGCTCACACACAGAAGAAACAGAGAAGCGCTGCAGCCCATATTCGAATTAGGCGAAAACGCCAGGTATGTTTCTTCGAGTTTTGAACTCCTTCTCTAGCTTTGAGGTCAATGAATATAAACTTTTAAGTAATGCACTGTCATTTTTAGGCAGTTAAAATACCGTGAAGAACAGAGAAAAATAACTCGGAGGGTCTTCACAGATCTCTGCCTACACCTTGAGGTATGCCAAATTAAAGTACGTGCATTATCATTTGTATGCAAACTGAAGAGGAAGTTATACAATTCCCTTACCCACCTACAGGTCCAAGTCATTCCAGTTGAAAGTAACCAAAGTACCTGCGGACCGGCGGCTGCTGGGACAAAGGTAAAAAACGGTGACACTAGAGTATGTAGATGAAAAGCAGACAGAGTATAGATTAATGAGTAAAAACACTTTGTTTTATATATTTCTAGAAAAATTCAAGAGATCGAGCCCTGATGAGAACTCGACAATTGAATATATCGAGTTCGAAACGCGTCGGCCCACAGAAAAAGATTAGCTATTAGTAGTTTAGTAGACCACAGAATTAATTTATGGTGTACGAATTGTTAAAAAACTGCATTTTGTTCATAGCTGAATCATTTCGTGAGTCGAAAGCTTGACCCTTGCCCCTTTTCGGGAAATAATAGTCTGTATATATGGTAACAAATGTGTGTTTATGTAAGTGTTGTATTGTTTAATTGTATTGTATATTTGTATATATAATGAAAAATTGCTATAAATGTGAGAGAACGTAAAGTGTCCTTTTCATACAATATGTTTACATTTCAAAAAATAAAAAGAAATTGAAAGGGTACGAATAAAATATACCCCCATTACCTAGGAGTATCACTTGGTTTGTTTTTCCCTTGAATAGTGGGTTCAAAACAATTTGTAGTTGGTAAATTCTTTTCCTTACTCAAGTATATATGGTCCAACTGACTACAAGTCCCAGGACCTAACTCCCCTCGCTTTCCTATCTATCTTTCATTGGCAGGGGCAACGTCCTTAAGATGATAATGCTTACAAAGATTTTATAATTATTTCAAGCATTACCTCAAGCTATTGACAAGTCAATATTCAAAATATTGGACTCTATCTTTACAAACTTAATTTGGTGATACGGGAAGGTGAGGCGCTCTATAAACTTTCTCTCCCTCAGGAACAGGTCAGCCCCCAACATCACACTGCATTATTGGGCAGCCCTTTGGCAGCAAATGCGCATGCTATTTTTTCCCAAAAATACTGAAAGGACTGATAGTGAAAGCCCCAATATCCTTCCTACTATTTACAACCTTGCATTAGGGAAAAAGGCTAACAGATGTGCGTTTGCAACAACTAGAGCAGAGTTATTTTAAGGAAATCCGATTTAAGATTATACATAACGCCTGGAAAGCATAGCGTAAGATTCGTAAATGTATGAAGATTCAAAAATACTGCAGATACACACCATTGTGGTGATCTTCCCTTGTTCCACCTCTATTTTATGATGCTATGGGAAGACAATGGAAGCGACACGGCCTCACAAAAATAGAAGATCTCTTTGCCCTAGATATAATCCGGCCCTTTTCAGACCTTTCTTTTTTTTTTTTTTTTCTTTTTTGTCAATTTGTAGGGCGCAACAGCTACCCAAGAAGGGTTTCCCGGCGCCTAGACACAGCTAGAAGCGAAGAGACAGAAACGGAGGGAACATTGAGGGATTATTGTTCAAACAACCAGGTCTTTACAAGCCTTCTGAAGCTATGGTAGTTATCTTCCTTCCGAATGCTTGGAGGAAGCGTGTTCCACAGGGAGGGTCCAAGATAGGCAAAAGATCTGCCCCCTGATCTTACACGTTTGAACCTTGGTATGCAGAACCGTGCTGCTGTCTGGGACCGGAGGTTTCTCTTAGGTGTGTAAAGGCAAGCAAGGGATTGGAGGTATTTTGGGGCTCCTCCTGTTTTTATTTTGAACATGTAGTTCAAGGCCTTGAAGCGAACTCTGTTCTCAATCCTGAGCCAGTGAAGGTCTCGGCGATGGTTCGAGACACCAGCGTTCCTAGGAATCTTACACAGGAGTCTGACCGCAGCGTTTTGCGCCACTTGTAGTCGTCCAGTGACAGATTTATTTGCGCCTAAATATAGGATGTTGCCGTAGTCAAGCCTTGATGTGATAAGGGCATTGACTACGGTCTTCTGAGTTGACATAGGCAACATCCATAGGATTTTTCTCAACCATCTGGTTATGGTGAGACACACTCCAGTAACTTTGCTGGCCTGCTTATCCATGGATAAGGCGTTGTCTAATACAAAACCCAGATTTCGAGCATGGGACACCGGGGTAGGAAGAATACCCATCTGTTCTGGCCAATGCGCGGGGTTCCAGAGATCTTTGTCTTTTCCCAAAATCAGAATTTCCGTCTTGTCCCCGTTCAGTTTTAACTGGTTTGCTGTCATCCAGTTCAGTATTTTTAGTAATCCTTCCTTGAGTAGTGACGGGGAGTGGGGACAAGAATTAGACAAGGAAAAAAATGATTTGGGTGTCGTCAGCGTAGTTCATGAGTGTGAGCCCTAGCTTCTCAACAAGTTCTACCAATGGTTTGAGATAGATATTAAAAAACAGAGGGCTCAGAATGGACCCCTGTGGCACTCCATGAGCTGCGGGTAAGGTGTCTGATTCGGCCTGTGCTGATGCGATCTGAAAGGTTCTGTTTGCCAGAAAGGATTTGATCCATTCCAGAGCCTTTCCTCTTATGCCATTTGTGTGTAATTCTCTGAGGAGCGTTTCGTGGGAGATGGTGTCGAACGCCGCGCTTAGATCCAGCAGCACAAGCGCTACCGTTTGGCCTTGGTCAAGACGTTGTCGGATATTTTCAGTGACACCTAACAGGGCGGTCTCCGTCGAGAAACCAGCCCTGAAACCAGATTGCGAAGGGTGGAGTAGGAGGTTTACTTCTGCAAAAGTGGCTAGCGTGGAGTGTACGTGTCTCTCGAGGCACTTAGAAAAAACAGGAAGCAGAGATATAGGCCTATAGTTGGCCAGTATTTCTGGGTTAGCATTAGGCTTTTTCAAGAGGGGTGTCACCATGGCGTGCTTCCATAAGGCCGGGACAGTGGCGAGGTCGAGGGACAAGTTTAAGAGGTTGGCAATGATATTCAGGGACTGGTCATCCAATTGTTTTATAATTTTAATAGGGATGGGGTCCCTAGGGGAACCGGATTTGACAGTTTTTAGGATTCCTTTGAGATTCTCTAATGAGAGATTCGGCCAGGCTTCCAGCAGGTTTTTGTCAACAGTAGTGGGTTGAGGTAGGCTGGGGTTAGACAGAGGGGGAGGATCATCATTAGATATTTTAGTATTGATGTCTGAGATAATTTTGTCGATTTTCTCAGTAAAGAAGCAAGCTAATGCCTGACATTGTTGAGCGCTTAAGGGGGGTGCAGTGGCTGTAGTATGTGCGCCCGCCAATTCCTTAACTTTGGCAAAAAGAGTTTTGGGCATGTTAGTTGCTTCGGTGATTGCCTTTGAGACGAAGGCCGCTCTTGCCTTTGTACATGCCGCGTGATAGTGGTTTCTGGCTTCATGATAGCATTTTTTGGCATAAGGGTCGTACTTTTTACGCCATTTACGTTCTAATACTTTGCATCGTGACTTTTCGGTTTTAAGGCTGTCGTTGAACCATGGAGCCGGGGGACGATGTCTACTCCCTTTGGTTTGAGTAGAAGGCAGACAGCTATTAGCGGCATATGTTAACCAATTTTGTGTCTCAATTGCTACGTGGTCCATGTTGGAGTTTGGGCTAGGAGGGTTTAGTTTTAGTGCCTCATTTAAGGCGTCTATGTCGACTGACTTCCAATTCCTTCGATTTGTGGCAGTAGTATTTTGTTTCGCTCTAGGGGAGGGTGGAAAAGAGATGCTAAAGCTGATGAGGTGATGGTCGGACCAGCCAGAAGGTACGGTGGCGATGTACGTGAGTTCACTGATGTTAGTTATTATGGGGTCCAACAAGTGGCCAGCTGTATGAGTGGGGCTGGAGTTGATAATAGATAAATTCAGTGCAGCTAGATCTTCCAGAAAATTATGGCATGAGGGGATGGTGGGATCTTCCAGGTGTAAATTTAGATCACCTAGCAGAGAGAAATTGCTAGATGACATATAGTAGGGGGTAATAAGATTTGCGAAGTTTGATACCCATTGAGAGGGGTTACCTGGTGGACGATATATCAGAAGGCCTGACATAGTGAAATTGGGGTTCAAGGTAATTTTAAAAAGACCCGCTTCACAATCTGGAATTAGAACAGGTTCCAAAGTACATTTGTAGTCTCTGTTAAAAATGATGGCTATCCCGCCCCCAACCTGTTTTTCCCTATCGAGTCTGGCAATGGCGTAATTGTCAGGGAGGGCAATAGCAACGTCTGGGCCAGCACTGTCATGTAACCATGTCTCGGTTAGGAAGATGGCACTAGGACATTCTTCAATGAGGAGATTAAAGATTTCATGCTTGTGCTTGGGCAATGATCTGCAGTTTGTACTGTAAAATACGTATGTTGGCTGTACATTATTACGTGGGATTTTACATTTCCTGCGTCTCCTAGGTGGGTCAGAGTAGGGTTTCCGGACGTCAGTGGATAGTTTACACTCGGAGCAGACATGGGTTCCGACTATGTGAAGGTTGGACAGAGAGCAGTTTGGTTTAGGGGTAGGGCGCAGCGCTCTCAAAGCGGAGGATGTTCTTACCAGTCGGGAGGGTGCAGTTGGAGAGAGAGCCTCGCCCTCGTGCCCCGTCCTGACACGGACGGGCACAGACGGGCTTGTCGATGGTGTGCCCGCTGCGCTCGTCCGCTGCGCTTCCGGGGTGTGGACATAGTAAAAGGAGAAGGGGGCGTGGCTACTTGGGAGGGGCGTGGCCCAGAGTCACGTGGGTGGTGCCGTTCGCCGGGAAATTAGATCTTTCCCAAACAGCGCTCGAAATTTACAATTATTATCACACAGTTAAAAGTTCTAAAATCAACATTTAAACAGTGCAAAGTGCAGGTATAAGTAAAAGAAAGAGGAGCAACACCCTCGGCTTCCGCCTCAAGGGTAGCTAGCTGAATCAACACCGGCTGCTGCTCAGCGCGGTGATTTGAAGCCTCCGGGAGGGGGCGTGGCTACTTGGGAGGGGCGTGGCCCAGAGTCACGTGGGTGGTGCCGTTCGCCGGGAAATTAGATCTTTCCCAAACAGCGCTCGAAATTTACAATTATTATCACACAGTTAAAAGTTCTAAAATCAACATTTAAACAGTGCAAAGTGCAGGTATAAGTAAAAGAAAGAGGAGCAACACCTCGGCTTCCGCCTCAAGGGTAGCTAGCTGAATCAACACCGGCTGCTGCTCAGCGCGGTGATTTGAAGCCTCCGGGAGGGGGCGTGGCTACTTGGGAGGGGCGTGGCCCAGAGTCACGTGGGTGGTGCCGTTCGCCGGGAAATTAGATCTTTCCCAAACAGCGCTCGAAATTTACAATTATTACAATTATTATCACACAGTTAAAAGTTCTAAAATCAACATTTAAACAGTGCAAAGTGCAGGTATAAGTAAAAGAAAGAGGAGCAACACCCTCGGCTTCCGCCTCAAGGGTAGCTAGCTGAATCAACACCGGCTGCTGCTCAGCGCGGTGATTTGAAGTGATTGACCTGCTGCAAAGGCTTAGTATTTCAGACCACTTGTATTTTAAATATATGCAAATTAGGGAATTTCTTAACAACCGCAGGGTGACTGTATTCTTGGATAAAATTCTTCTCCTGGAGGCTATAACCTGAAAAATAAGAAATATTTATAGTGTTCTACTTGACAATCTCCTGAACGACATTGAAAAGACCGAAACAAACTGGAATAGGAAGCTAGGCGATCCCAATGCCGACCTAGATAAAGCAATTGGGCTAGCCTGAAAGATGTTTCTGTCCACCAACCTGAAGGCACAACACTATAAATTGATATTTAACTTCTATTTTACCCCGGCTAAGCTGTTTGCATGGGGAAAAGGGACAGATGATAAATGCCCTAGATGTGGGGAGGGCCTTCTGCTCTGGTTCATATGATCTATAGCTGTGACAGGCTATCTCCCCTGAAGGATGGGCTGGAGTCTTTTTGTGAAAGAGTGTTTTGGCGAAGGATTAGCTTCAGCCCCTCTAAGATGGTTTTAGGCCACGATGGTAGCAGTAGGTTAGATATGACCGAGACCTTTTTTGCTTTTGTGTCAGTTGCAGTCTTTAGATTGCTAATTACAGCCAGATGGATTTACCCGGAGCCTCCCTCGTTTCAGACCTGTCTTGCCTGATTGCTGGGTATATACAACCAAGAGGTTGCACTTTATGCATGCAAGGGCAGGCAGGCTAGGAAGCTGGAGAAAAAAATCTGGTCTCCTGTATGGGCCTTGATGGACAGCCAAGATGGACCAATAAATCTACCCGGCGTCTGTATATAGCTGATGTATCTGTCTTTAACTGTTTTATCTAACTTATGATTAGAATATCTGGTTTTCTTTTTTAGAGTTTTATATAGCGCGAACTAGACCCAAGACATCGAGTATCAGAGCACTTTACATTTTTGCCTCGACCCTCCCCCTCAAACTAGCTGCCACCCACTGTAAAGAATGATGAAATGTATTGGCCATGCTATATTTTTTTAACTATTCTTAACCCTTTTCACTGTTTTTATTTATTCATGACTGCTTGTATAATGTATTGTGATTTTGTGTTCCACTATGGGTAAAATAAAAAAATAAAAATAACGAGTTAGAGGTTTGTGTTCCACTATGGGTAAAATATAAAAAATTAAAATAAAGAGTTAGAGGTCTTTAAAAGGGGCTTGGGCAATGAAGTGTAACTAGAACTAAGGGAGTAGCCAGAAAATGAAAACACCCCTCTCTTGAAACATACCTCTAACCAAACAGAGCATGAAAAGCAAGCAAATGCAACACTCATTCCATCTAACCATCCATTTACCTTCCAACTAATCATCCACTTGTCCATCCCTTCCACTTTCCATCTTCCCACCCATTACCACATCCATTCATCCTTGCACCTAACAACTCATCAATATGTTCATAAATCATCCATTTTAACCATTCAATCATCCACTCTTCTCCATCTTCTATCCTTTCATCATTTGCTCTTTCTCTAGTCAATCTTTCATTCGTCCAGCCAATATTTGACCCTTCAATCTATCAATCCTTTCACACACCAATCTAGTCATTCTTCCACTCTTTCATCCTTCCTTTTGCCTTTCTTCCATATTTTTTTCATGTTTCCTTCCTACTTGTCCCCCTGCTTTCACCTACTGTTCTTTTGTCCCTTTCTATCTACCCATCTTTTTTTCTCATTCTTACTTTTTGCCTTATCTGTATCTCTTATGGTAATTGTTGTTCTAAGTAGTCCTCTTTCTGTTTTTTCCCTGTTTACTTTTTTAACCGTTTCCTTCCCTTCGGATGCCAATGAATGCTCACAACCCTACCTCAAGGTATTTCATAGCTGGGTTATTTATTCACATTTTGTTTGAAGGCCTGCAGACATAAGAGGCCCCAAAACAGCGAATTAATGTTTATGTCGATCTAGTTCACCAGCTTCTCAGCCCTAGTGGCAGACCAACTTAAGCTGGTAAATTGGGGTGGTCCCTATGCCACTGAGTAAGTAAGTAAGTAAGTAAGTTTATTGTGCAGTTAATTAAAACCATTACAAAAATTGACCATCTCTTATAAGCAATAAAACCTCAGTTTAAAAAAGGCTAATAGCCATAGTTAAAAACACATGTTAAGATTGCGGAGAAGATCCACTCCCCTGGCCTTGGTGATCCATAATATTGTTTCTTCGTTTTGGTTGGCAAATATTAGCAGCAGTTCGTGAGATAGAATTACCCCCTTATCAGAGTCTTGGCTGCACAGTGATGACAGGCCAAGAGGTGCCGGTTTAAAGTGCATAGTGCCGCCTCAACTTCAGTTGGTTTGTGCAAAAAATATCATGTAGTTAGCCTATTGAAGATATCCTTTAAGGCGTACATGTGCAAAAGTGCTTGAAATTGTGTGCTTAAAACACTGTTACGATTGTATGTGCTTTTTTAAAACGAAGGTCAGCTGCAGTTAAAAACTTTACCGGACAACAGCTTAGTTGAGTGTCTTTGCCAGAAAAGCTTGTCTGCACGACCAAATTTGTTTTTTATTGAAAATAAGTCTGAGTAGTAGCCGGCGCTCCTGCATCAGCTCACGGCAAATAGTTATAATATGGACTATGTCCTCCTCTCCTTCCCCACAAAGATGGCACATTGCTGGCTTTGAAGGGTGCAGCCAAGGGGGCAGATGGTGTACCGTCGGTAATAGACCTAGCCAAAATTTCAGAAACTTTTCTTTGGTGGTTCTGGAGAAGTTAGAAAGGAGGTAAGCTTGAGGAATCGGTTTACTGTAGGATTGTATAGTGAGCCAGCCATGCGAACGTTCTGTCAAAGCCGCTTTGTCTTGTAAGATAGACTCTTTTTTGACAATGTTATTTACGATTTTCTTGAAACTTGCCATGGTCCCAGACGTTGCCCAGAGTTGCTGTAACCCCAACTGGTCCAGTGCAGTGTCCAAGAAATATCTGGCTGGGTAGGTTTCTATTGTTTCTACTTCTCTCCACAAGTAGAAGTTTAACGTTTCTGGCTGCCCTTTTTTGATCTTGAACCAGGATTTAACAACGGCTCATTTTCTGGCTAGCTCCTGTCTTTGTATCCCGAAATCCAGCCTCATTTGCACCGGAGATGTGTATCCAGGCAACCCGCATATTATTCTCAACGCTCTTGCGAAGGTGCCATTTAATGTTTCCGCGTCCCTCCCTCTCATGGCTTCGCTTCCATAGGTGATTGATGGTACAAGTTTAGCCTGTATCACCTTGGTCAGAGGGAGAAAGCTTGGGCCAGTGGTTATGTTCTTCAGGTTTCTTAGTGCTACTGCTGTTGTTAATCCCTTCTTTTTTATTGTCTCGAATTGTGCTTTGTAATTACCTTTGCTGTCGATCATGACCCCCAGGTATTTGTAGTCTTGTACGACTTCTAGCTTGCATTTTGCCAGATGCCAGTTGTATTTTGTTTTTGTTTTCTGGTAATTTACGCACATGACTTTTGTTTTGTCTTGGTTGATGCTTAGTTTGTTGGTATCTGAATATTGAGATGTGATATCCAGCAGGTGTTGTAATCCTATGGGTGTCCGACTGATGAGTACTAAATCATCTGCTTATAGGAAGTTAGATAGCTGGGGACCTCCCAGCTTCGGGGCATGCGCGTTGCTTCCATTAAGTAGGACTGAAAGCTCGGCCATAAATAAATTGAATAGTGTTGGGGCTAATACACACCCTTGTTTTAATCCTGAAGTTGTGTTCATCTTTTTCGATAGATAGTCTCCTGCCCCCAACTTTACTTGTACCCAGGTGTTACTGTGCAAAAGAATTAGTTGTCTTAGGAGCAATGATAGAATACCTAACATTTAACATTTTTGCCACAGAATATATCTGTTTATGTGGTCAAATGCTGAACTGTAATCAATAAAGCAGATGTACAGAGGCTGTTTGATTAAAAGTGCAGCGTCTATCATTAGTGAGACGGCGGAGATGTTGGTGGCAGTGCCCATGTCTCTACAGAAGCAGGTTTGATTGTAGGGTATTGCTTTAATTTTTGTGGCCCATGTTGTTGAAGTACCCCGGCATAATATTTGGCTTCTTGTTCAAAAGAGCTACCAGCCGATAGCTCTTTGGATCGTTCCTGTTGCCTTTTTTGTAAATGGGAGAGATTATTGAGCCTCTCCATGATGATGGTAATATTGACATCTGCAGGATTCTTTCAAAGATAGGTTTTAGGACTATAGCCCAAACTTCAGGGTCTTGTTTGAATAATATGGGCGGAATCCCGTTAGGGCCAGGAGCTCCTTCACGTCTACCTTTCAAGATTCTTTTGTGAACTTGGGTGTTTGTGATTGTGAAATTCTGTCCGAGTTCTGCATTAAAGTTTGCCTGGAGCGGTTGAGTTTTCATGCTAGGTGCAGGGGTATTTAAGCCAATTTGGGGGTTCTGATCTTTGTTAAAGTGAGGTTCAAGATAGGTTATCCATGCTTCTTCTGTGACATTGGAGCTGATGCGCTGACCTTGCGGGTTAGATAGGGCATTGATCTTCTTCCAAAATTGTGCACTATTGTTATTGTGATATCGTACAGGAGCCTGGCCCAAAGAGATTCTTCGGCTTCCTTTTTATTTTGCCAAATAAGTTTTTTAGCTTTTAACTGCCGCAGCTCTTGTAGTGCCGAGGGATCTTTCTTCTGCCTTCTCAATGTGAGGTTTGTCCGTGTTTTTAGCTTTTTTAATTTGGCGTTATTCCGTAGGCTGGAGCCTGGCCGTAGATTTTGCTAACACTTTTCTCTCCTGTTTTCCAGGGTGGCCCTTTGTATTTCCATAGCTGTTACGTAGGGCGTTTGTGAATGCCTCCCAACCTCCAATTATGTCAGGGATAACTGCTTTCCCTTCCTCCCAGAGTTGTTTTGCCTGAGACAGTAGTCCTTCAGGATCGTTGGTGCTACATTTAAATCTTCTCTTGTTGTTGGTGTATTCTGAGCAGATTGTGTTTGCCACTGAGTAGGACTAGTTTAGAACAGGCGCAGCCTTGGTAAACTTAGAAAACTAAAATTCTGTGTAATATAAAACATTTTAACTTACCCGTATTTGGATGCCACTCTGTGAGCTTTATGTAATTTCATACAGACATACAACAAAACAACAATCATATGTCTTAAATAGGCCAGAACTAATGGCTTTAACAATTCTTCTTAGCTGAAGTAAATAATCAGCAACAATGACTTTGTTGTAAATAACTTGAATTTACCATGTTTAAATTCTTTAAAATTGTGACTGACTTAAAGGTTACCAAGATCTGTTGAGGCCTTCACGATGTTAGACATGTGCTTCCCATTTCTTCCCACATCTTTCATAAAACCGCCATCTGCATATCTCCCACATCATCATTTTCCCTTTTCACATTATCTTGCTATTCTCTTCTTATGGATATACTTCGGTTCATCTCCTCTAATTCACCCTTCCCCCACACACACCTAACCCACAAACTTTCCTTGAAGCACTCCATTTCATTTTCTTGTGTTGCTGACAATATTTTCACATCTGTGTACTTCCTTCAGGCATTTTCCAATGGAATCAGAATTTCAGATGAAACACTTGTGACCGTCTCTCTGTGCTCTCTGCAAAGAGGCCAAGGATTACATGTGCATGTAGTCTGAACATCTTTAAGAGCCATTGACAGCCATTTAAAGAACATCCATGTCCCTGCACCTTAGATGACCATACTCATCTTACCTGTAGTGATCCCTTGCGTATGTATTCACCTTTGATAGTGCTTCTCTGAAGTTGTGGTAAAGTACAGAGGTCTCTGTCTTCAGACTGGCCAATTGCTCCTCTTAGTAGTTTCTGTGTTCTATGTCAGATTTCCAATGTTTTACCACTATGGCTGCCACTGAAGGATACCTTCTGCTCACATATTCCTTCTTAACTGCTTCTATTCTGTTAACATATGTTCTGGTTGAGTATAAAGATCCATTGTGTGTCTACCTGACGTCTGGTCCCTAAGTCACATCTGAATCTGATATTTTGCGCAATGTGCTTCTTAATTTATGGAAGATTAAGTTGTGTAACTCTGGCCCTGAGATTTTAAAGGAAGAGATTAGGAAATGGATGAAGAATGCAAGGACACAGTATCATCCATATCATTATTAGCAACCCTCAACTTCTGTCTGACCTCAATCACTAACAAGCCAGCTACAAATGGAGTCTGTGTCCTCGTCACCCAGTGGAGGACACTGAAAGCCTAATTCTGAATTGGAAAAACAACAGTTGATGGACAGAATGCAGAACAATGTCATACATTCACCCCAGTACAGAGATCTGGGCCTACATCTATCGTTTATTTGCACTCCACACCACCCCAGATCAGACATGGCCATATGCAAATCAGCTTTGACCCTGTGCCTCATGGGAACAGTCCAGCTCGAACTGCCAAGCCATGTCTTCCCTGGACTGGAATCAAGCATCCTAGGACCGGTTTCTGGCTATCAGCCGTCATCAGCCAGGATAGCTTGACTCCAGTGGTGTGGAGAGCTCAGGACTCACATCTGAGCATACCCGTCAAACTCGGGGTGACAAATGCAAAAACAACAGTTGATGGACAGGATGCAGAACAATGTCATACATTCCCCCCAGTACAGACATCTGGGCCTAAATCGATCGTTATTTTGCACTCCACACCACCCCAGTTCAAACATGGCCATATGCAAATCAGCCTTGACCCTGTGCCTCATGGGAACAGTCCAGCCCGAATAGCCAAGCCATGTCTTCCCTGGACCGGAATCAAGCATCCTATGACTGGTTTCTGGCTATCAGCCATCATCAGCCAGGATAGTGTTATAATGTACTTATTGCCATTTTCATGTCTCTCCTCTTTGATTCTCTCTCTGCCTACTCAGCCTGCTGTGATGTCATGTAGAATGTTAGGGTCGCTTTGTATGTGGCAAGATCAGTTGGTAAGATGGGCTGAGCAGAGTGGACCTTGCTCCTGGTGGGGTTTTATCTAGGCTTTACCAGAGACTACCTGATTTACTAAGGATCTTCTTGTAACTATATACCTGCTAACTTCTACTTGATTAAACCTACTTATACCACCTACAAGAGATGACTACACCATTACTTCGTTTTAACACTGGCGACGACGAGGAGAACCTACATGATCTACATTGATTGGATTTGAATATATGGAACTGATGAATCACAAAGAAAAAGAAGCAGAAACTCCTGGAACTAAAGAATTTGAACAAGAAGTAACGCATCAAGATTAAACAAACTGGCTCTCCACTTGCCCCACCAGTGACCAAAGATCGGTCAGCCCCAACGTGGAAAAGCCAGTACTTGTTATAATTGGGTGAGTGATAAATTTATATTGACTTTACTTATTGACTTTACTAGACTGAACTGACTGTTCCCCAATATGATCAGACAACAACCTACAAGCATTAATATGAGGAAAGCTGATCTATGAAGCAGACAAGGGAAGCGCAACATCGTTTTTTGGGAAGTATATAAACTGCTGAAATTAATTACCGCTTTGAAAATTACACTTTACTTGAATTTATGCAAGCTCATGAGAGTTTACACGACCTACGCCCACAACTGCACTCACTGCACATCTTGTTTTAAAGTGTTTGGCTCTACGCTTAAAGCGCGTCTTGGCAAAAGAAGAGACCTTTAATACAGCGCGTCTTGGCAAAGCTAGTATCCCTCAATTTTGAACATCGATCCAGCGTTTAAGAGACTTCAGCGCGTTTAAGAGACTCCAGCATGTTCTGTTGGGACGAGGCGTTTTTGGTGTACCACAGTTAAAGTGAATGTTACTTCAAAATCGGACAAGAGTTTCCCCCTGAGCTGGCCAACTCACCGTTTGTCAAAGTGACGGTTGATGTGGGGAGCTCTTCCCTTTCTGCCTGCCTCCCTAGGAATGATGACGTATCTGGATTTCTTCGCGGTGTTGGTGAAGGTCTCCTTTGACCTTAGTGACGTCAGCGCCTGAGCGTGCACTATTTCCATCAGAAATTGACGCTGAACCACGCTGTGGCGGCCATTTTGAGACATTGGGAAGAATCCCTTTGGATGTACTGTGAATCACAACGTTTAGTTTTGTTATATGAAGATCGTAATATTTTGGTATTCCAATCTAGTTCTCGATGTCGATCAGATCTCTTGTCATTTTATTTTTTTGCTGGATTTCGTGGTTTTCACCTTGTGGGCCTAAGCGAACTACTTACAAAAGCTTCTTATAGTATCATCTCGAGTTATTAGTGCTGCATATGACGCTATTCTTTACACTTACTGGATTTAACCTGCACCACCTGGACTATGAATGAAGGATAATTGACTGGATTTTCGGGTGAAGTATCGCTCACCTTAGACTACGGTGACCACGTTTTTTTGTTTTAGTTTGTTTTGTTAATAATACCTTGTTTTATAATTGCATATTCACAACTTTCTATTGGGGACATGTTACTGTCATTAATATGTGTATGACTTTTGAGTGTGTATTGTCTGAATAATATTGTTTTGCGGAAGACGTCGCGAATCTTCCTGTATTAACAATATTCTTTACTTAAAACAGCTCCCCGGAGTTTGAGACACTTTTATAATTGCTGGTCATTTGTATTTTGTCTCTTGCTCTCTAGGGTGATGTTAATGAGTATGAGTGTTTTTTCCTTGACTTTGTGTGGTGTGTCCCTTTTACGGTTGTGCGTGGGTGTTAGATGTTTAGTGGTCTTCCTAGGATTTGTCATGGGCCTTATTGATCCATGTTTTGTTTTCCATTGAGTGCGGTTGTTCCCTTAGTTCTGTATTCTGGAATGTCTTGTCTGCACGTTGTGCTTGGTTTTTTTCTGAATTTTAAAGTTATGGTCAATTTCGTTCAGGATTTTTGAATTAAGAATTACCTTTAGTTTTTCGGGTGTGTGACGTGGGTTAAAGCTTGCCCACAGTTGTACGAGAGTGTCTTAGATTTTGAGTTACCCTTGGTTTTTGATTAGCGTGTACATGCTGTGTGTGTTTTCTTCACACATGAGTTAAGGATTACCCTAGGTTTTTGGTTTTTCTGGTTGTGCTATTTGGCTACACAGTCTGTGTGTGACGGGTACACACTTATTACCTTCATTTTGGGATTTAGTGCAATTAAAGGATTGTATTCCCTGTTTTGCCCCAGTTTATCCAGATTTAGTATTGTGCTGGTTTTGTTTTATCGCAGTTTTTGTGAATGGCACATTAAGTTTTGGGCATAGTTTTGGATTTATTGGTTTTTAGAATGAATTATCTTACATTGTTTTTCGTTTATTTTTGATCATTTTCAGGGAGAAGGAGGTATTATATTGTATTAATACTGTGTCTTCTTCTTTCTGTTGGGAATGCGTTTTCCATCTGGGCAATTCTTTTTGTACTAATGATCACTATCCATAGGGAGAGTTGAGTTTGTAGCATTTAGTAATGCATTTCTCTTCTTCTCCTTTTGGTTTCTTTTATTGGTTCCTTTTCTCCTTTTCCTCTTATTGCATTCATTAATACATTCTCTTTTTCTACATTTCCTTTGTATGATAAGGAGATATTTTGGTTCTATATATTAATACGTTCTCTGTTTCTTTGTTTCCTTTATTTGTTCAGTTATTAAGGAGGGGGATGTGTTATAATGTACTTATTGCCATTTTCATGTCTCTCCTCTTTGATTCTCTCTGCCTACTCAGCCTGCTGTGATGTCATGTAGAATGTTAGGGTCGCTTTGTATGTGGCAAGATCAGTTGGTAAGATGGGCTGAGCAGAGTGGACCTTGCTCCTGGTGGGGTTTTATCTAGGCTTTACCAGAGACTACCTGATTTACTAAGGATCTTCTTGTAACTATATACCTGCTAACTTCTACTTGATTAAACCTACTTATACCACCTACAAGAGATGACTACACCATTACTTCGTTTTAACAGATAGCTTGACTCCAGTGGTGTGGAGAGCACAGGACTCACGTCTGAGCATACCCGTCCCACTCTGGGTGACAAATGCAAAAACAACAATTGATGGACAGAATGCAGAACAATGTCATACATTCACCCCAGTACAGAGATCTGGGCCTAAATCCATCATTTTTTTACACTCCACACCACCACAGTTCTGACATGGCCATATGCAAATGAGCCTTGACCCTGTGCCTCATGGGAACAGTCCAGCCCGAACTGCCAAGCCATGTCTTCCCTGGACCGGAATCAAGCATTCTAGGACCGGTTTCCGGCTATCAGCCGTCATCAGCCAGGATAGCTTGACTCCGGTGGTGTGGAGAGCACGGGACTCACGTCTGAGCGGACCGGTCCCACTCGGGGTGACAAATGCAAAAACAACAATTGATGGACAGAATGCAGAACAATTTCATACATTCACCCCAGTACAGAGATCTCGGCCTAAATCCATTATTATGCATGAATAGTAGTCCACCACTAATAATACTGACACAATTCTTGTTAGGCCCAGTAAAGGTTTCAATAATTTAAACCTGAGTGCAATCCCTGGTACATATGGCACAGAGCAGACGTGCTTAACTGAAGAAAATGTGTGAGGCATTTAGAAGTGCCAACACTATTACAAAATCCAACACACAACATAATAAAACCACACTCCAATTTATGCAAAGAGAGAATAATTTAAGTAACAAAATAACACCAACACCACAAAATTCCACCAAGGGGAACCAGAGATACGATTTTTGGAATTGTTATTATCCAATTGCAGTTGTTTGGTCGTGCTTGACCAGAATCTAAGCATGATTTAAGGCCAACCGCAATGGAGCGCATGTTGGTTAGGAAACCAGGTTTTTGGGAAGTATTACCATCTGGCTTAGTCACTGGAATGGAAGTAAAAAATCCTCAGTGTGGCAAGGCAGGAGGCTGTGGCAGAGAAGAGCGCCACGAGTCTGGAAGTCCACAGGACAAGATCACGGTTAAACCTTTGAACTTTGGTAAGATAGCTCTAATTGAGAGCTAATTAAAAATCACTCCCAAGGAAGCACTCTCGCTGGTAGGATTCTCTGTTCAAACTCAGTGACCTTTTGGAGTTATGATTCTTACTGCAGTAAAAGGCTGCAAGCTGAAGCTAAACAGTGCTCCATGAGGCTGGATACCCTCTCTGTGACATCCTGCTTAAACAGGTTTCTTGTCACTGGAAACCTCAGAGTGGGAGCAAAGTGACTCATTGACTTTGCAGCAATTCACCTTCATTTGATTGAATTGGCAGGTTTTTCCCGGTGCACAAGAAGTCCTTAGAGACAAAAAGTTTCTAAGTCCCAGGGTTTTCCCAGGATACTTGGAGTAATACACTGTGACATAGTCAAGGGTCCAAGGACCTCAGGAACAGCATTTGTAAGTCAAGTCAAAAAGATCTTTATTTGGAAATAAAATAATCCATAACAGATATAAAGAATACATTCACAGCACTTGGAAGTCAAGACTCACTTCAGCATGGTACTGGACAGGCTCAGTTAGAATTAATTGGCCGGGCTCTTCAGGAAAAGGGCTTTTAGCAACGTGTTCTGTCCCCTCACAGGTATCAATACTAGGTTCAGTTCTTCGTCTGTCTTCCACAGGACCAGTAGTGTCCACAAAAGTGTGTCCTAAAGTATCACATTTATGTGTTGAACTAGGATGTGGATGGATTTACTACTGGCCCTTCCCTGACCAATAAGGAAAAAGTTCACAGAGTGTTCTACTCCAAACAGTCCCACAATGCCCCTTTCTACCTAAAACCAAATAGCAGAATCCTTCTTCCCTTGTGCAGAGCTCCAGTGCACACCCTAGAAGTATGGCCAGGGCTTTGAGCAACACCTCCTCTGTGGTCGCTCTAACCAATTCTAGGAGCAGCTCTTCTCCCCACTGGGAGTGGTGCCTGGCTCACTAGCGGGACAACAGAGGGGGCACGCTGAGGTTTTAATTTCAGCTGCCTGTGACAGTGTAAGCCTCTTTAACATTAATGAAGTTCCTGGGCACAGCCCAGAGTTTCATCCTGCCAGAGGAATATAACACCTCCCCACACCAAAGGCCTTTGCATCAGCTCTGGGAGCAAGTTTACACCTCGTCATGTGGCGAATCATCTCCTGGGTGACAGATGGAAGCTCATGCGAATGGGATTATAGAGGGTTAGGTAAGAAAAGATGACTTTTTAAAACTCCTCTGGTTAAAGTACTTATTAGACATCTGACTTTCCCAATGACTTGGGCTTGAAATAATTATTTGAAAAAGTGCTGGAAAGAACTTTATAGCTGTTTCCTGGGTGGAGATAACATTTTTAAATATACTATTGTATCCCTATCCCACAGTTAAAATAGTGTGTGGGGGCTTGTTGCTGTAGGGACATGTTTAACATTACATTTCTATATATAATACTTTTAAATATTAAACAGCCAGGCTTTAAGGCTTAGTTATGGATGACTTAATATTTAAATTGAGGGTTTGGGCCTGTCAATAGAAGTTATTTTGACAGATTGAATTTTCAGTTTTGCAGTTTTTCAGGCAAGCTTCAGAGGAAAGGCTTGTAGACATGCTTGCAATGTCACTGATGTGGGAGGTGCAAACAAGAGCTGCAGTCCACTAGTAACATTTTACTTACAGGCCCTGGGTACAGTTGATAGCATAACCAAGTGACTTATATGAAAGGTAAACATGGCAGTTTCAACATGTTTAGTGGTCAAAGCACATGCTGTAGGGGTCTGGTTAACAGAGTGCCAGTACAGAGAGTAAAAATAAAAAGCAGCATTGGTCCAAAAGAAATGGAGGTGGTCATGAAAAAATAGTTATTTTTCTACAGTGGTGCATTTACATTTATTAAAAGATGTTTCTATTTTGTCGCAGTTTTTTATTTCACGTAGCATAACATTGAAGTGCATTTTCTAATAAGTTTTAATTGTGCAAATTCAGGTTTACTCATAACGTTCCCATGTAACGTGTGATCCTTTTGTATAATGTTTCATATTTCTGTGTTCTTTTCCACCTAAATGTCATTTAGTTTCGTCAAAACGTGTCTGCTGTTCGCTTTGTTGAATGCTGTGTTTCTCTCAGAATAAAAAATAAAGGAAGAAAAAAAAGAAAAACACCGAAGACGTTTCTGTTCTCTGGATATGGACAATTGACTCATTTGTGTTGATAGAATGATCTTGGGTGGTGCACCTTTGCTTCCTTTTATAAATTGTAAAATTCATAGAACATTAGGATGGTATATATATATATATATATATATATATATATTAAAGCTCCAAAGTGTACCGACAGTCCCAAGGCACTCGATAGCGGGTGCAAGCTTCCGCGTCGATACTCGCGGTCAATGTTAAAGCTCAAACCCCCGGAGTGCGCTTCACATTTCATGAATGAGAGGAATGGTTTGAGCTTTAATATATATATATATATATATATATATATATATATATATATATATATATGTATATATATATATATATATATATATATATATATATATATATATTCACTGGAAAAACCATAGGTTTCTCACCAGTTATAGTTAGGAATTAGCATTTAAAAAACCTATTAAATTCACCATAGGTTTGACACCAGTTATAGTTAGCTGGAAATTTTACTGACATAAAATCATTGAAATTCCCACGTTATAGTTAGTTGGACTCACTATAACTTGCGCGTGCAATGCACTGCTGATGACGTCACATATTACATCACTCATGACATGGTCAGTGACATCACTCATGACATCACTGATGACACCATCCAGTGAATGTGTGTCTTTCTGAAAAATAAATATTAGTGAGTAATGTTTAAATTTTTAAATATATGTATTATTGTTTCACTTTGTGTATAAATGGCTGCATGGGTTGGTGAGTAGCTACATGTGTATGTATATGGGTTATTAGATGTTTTTCTTAGTATCAGTATGAGTGTTTGTATGGTTTGGTGGGGGTATTACTTAGCACATAGATGCATGAATGACTGACTTTCTCTTTGTATGTGTTTTGAAGACAGCATATGTGCAGGACTGTATGGGTGGATGAGTGTGTATATGTGTGTGTTAGTGAGTGAATGACTGTCTCACTAGTGTCTTTATCCGTAACTACATATGTTTTAATCTAGTATATGTGAATATTGATGTATATAAGTGAGTATATGTGAGAGTGAGGGATTGTAAGAGTTCCTGTTTAAATTAGTATGTGTTTCTTTAAGTGATTGTTTAAGAGAGTAAGTATGTGTAAGTTTCCTTAGAAGTAAAGTGGTAGTGTGTGTATAGCTGTATATGCAAATAAATGGATGTTCAATAGTTTATTTGCATGTGTGAGTATGTGTGTGAGTAACTTTTGGATGCCTGTCAGTGTGTAACAGGATGTATAGGTGTATCACTACATATGATGAGTGAGCATATGTATGAGTGACTATATAGAACTGTTGGTGAATGAGTGGATGTGTATATGAATGGTGGAAATATTGAATTGGTTGTTGTAAGTGGTATGGGTATCTGCAGTTTTTTTGAAAATTTTAGTTTCTATTTTTGAATATGTGTTTCAAGGGTTACATTACAGTGAAAGGAGGTCTCTCACTCTGTCACAAGGATGGTGTCATCAGTGATGTCATGAGTGATGTCACTGACCATGTCATGAGTGATGTAATATGTGACGTCTTCAGCAGTGCATTGCACGCGCAAGTTATAGTGAGTCCAACTAACTATAACGTGGGAATTTCAATGGTTTTATGCGAGTAAAACTTCCAGCTAACTATAACTGGTGTCAAACCTATGGTTTTTTCAGTGAATTTAATAGGTTTTTTAAATGCTAATTCCTAACTATAACTGGTGTGAAACCTATGGTTTTTTCAGTGAATTTCAATGGTTTTTTAATAGCAAATCTCTATATGTATGAAAAGTAATATTTTTTTATAACAAATTTTATATTGTATAATTATGTAATAGTTTTTTATTTTATTTATTTATTTAAATTTTTTGCTGGAGCACTCCCGGGGCGCGTACCGATGCGCTCACCGGTAAGCGCAGTGTTTCGGCGCGCCCCGGGGCGCGTACCTGTGAGCGTCCCGTTAGCGCTATTGCCGCGAACAAAAACAACATATCGCGTAGCCGCGTGATGCGTCATATCACGCACTGCGTAAGCGCACCCGAAAGCACGCGAGCGCATACGTTCACGCAACTTCTTGACGCGCTTACGCTACGCACCCCGGGGCGCGCCCCGGTGCGCGACTACGGGCACGCCCCGGGGCGCGTAGCGTAAGCGCGTCGGGCCATGTGACCTGAAAATAACACTTTTGATTGGTTCACAACAGTTTTGTTTAATAAATGATGAAAGACCCCACCTTTTTTCCTCATTTTCACTTTCTTGTTTGAGTGAAGAAGACCTGCATTCATTCTGTGAGAAATGGCTTCACTAGTAGCAGCTGCAGGTGCATCTGCACCACCACCACCTCCACCACCACCACAAGGACCACCACAAGGCCACATTGGTGGTCAACAAGAAGAGGAGGACGAAGAGGAGGAGGTGGAGAGGGACTTTTTGCCTGATGACAATCCCCCATACAGACATTTTATTTGGAACTTTTTCAAGATGCCAAGGGGTACTAAAAAGGTGAATGCAGCTAAGGTGACTTGCCTCATCTGTGGCCAAGAACTGTCAAGAGGGAACCCAAAGAAGAAGTATTCTTTTAGGAACCACACGATGAATAGGCATATGCAGAGGAAGCACCCGAACAATTATTCAGCAGCAGAGGTCAGGGAACTGACCAAGAACCCTTCCCATCCTTCTTCTTCAAGCGCCTCCAATCAACCCACTCTATTGGATGCAGAGGCTAGGCAGATGGTCCCTAATGTACAAAATAAGTTTGGGGATTATAAATTTGTTTGCAAATATTGCAACAAATCAATTTCATATGGTGAGCAAAGCATCACTTTACTCAATCGAGCTGCAGACAACCATCACTGCAGCAAGCGACCTTAATTTTTTTCTATTTTTTTTTTGCTCAAGTTGAGCTGTTTGCAATTCCCTGTGTTTTGTTTGCCCCCCAGAAAAAATACAAAACAAATATAAAATTGTTAAGAAAAGCAAAAAAAAGTAAAATAATTTCCAAAAAACAATTAAAAAAATATAAAATAACAAAAAGAATAAAAAAACAGTTCTTTTCAGAACTACCTCTAATTTATAAAAAAATGCAACTTTTTTTTGAAAACTCATTCTTTTTTCTCCAGGGTACGCTCCCCGGTACGCTCCCCGGTGCGCGTACCAGGCGTTCCCCCGCGAAAATAAAAAAAAAATACGTTTTTTTTTTGCCCCGCGGGCCCCTTTTATGGCCCCCACATCAAACCTAGGGGGTCAGGGGGGTCTACCCCCTTTTGGTCATTTCCCCCTTTGATTTTTGCCACCTCTTGTGTCTCGATCCTACCGAGACACAAGATGGCGGCCGCTCCGGACTGTTTCGAATGTTTACAGACACCCGAGAGCCAATCAGCTTCCCGTGCGCTTCCCGTCCCGAGCGCAACCCCAGGACGAGTACCGGGGCGCGCTTATAGATATATAAATTTTTTTGAACCTAAATTACTCAAAATCCTCTGGAGCACATATCTTGAGACATAGCAAAGGTACATCGGGCTACCAGTCCCTACAATTTTGCCAAGTTTGGTGAAAATCCATTCAGCCGTTCGAGCTAAAAGTGCGACCGACCGCCCTATGGAAATTAACATGGGGAAAACACGTTTTGGGACCCCCCTTTTATCTCGGACCCCGCTTCACGAATCCCCCCCAAACTTTTAGGGAAGGAGCGGAGAGCCGCGAGGCAAAGTTGCTGAAAAATTCAGGCTGATTCCTCATCCGGCGCCAAAGTAATTCCAAATAGAATGTTGCGATTTCCCTATGGAAATCAATCCTAACTATAACTACCTACTGGCGACCACCAGTAGGTAATATATATATATATATATATATATATATATATATATATATATATATATATATATATATATATATGTATATATATATATATATATATATATATATATATATATATATATATATATATATATATATATATATATATATATATATATATATATATATATTTATATTTTTTTCAATGAAAAAAACAGGTTTCAGGGATGTTATAGTTAGCTGGACATTTTACTCGTACAAAACCATAGAAATTCCCCCGTTGTAGTTAGTTGAGCTAACTATCACTCTCGCCCCCGCAATGCACGGCTGATGATGTCACATAATACATCACTCATGACATGGTCATTGACATCACTTATGACATCACTGATGACATCTCAAATGACATCACTGATGACATCACTAATAACTAGGCATCGGCGGTAAATTCCATTCCGCTCACAGATTTTGCGTAATTTGGGTAATTTTGCGTTCTGCGGAGAACGCAAAATTGCCCATAATTCTGCATTCCGCGACTACGCAAAATTTTTTGCTTGTTTGCGTTCCCAAATGCGTGTTCGCAAGATATTCCCCCGAGCATGCACACAGCGATTGCGAACAGGTAAAAAGCATCGCGAACAAGCAATTCCTCGCGTTTGTGGAATTTCTGCATGTTTGCGGATATTTTTCACCGTTTTGCAGAGATTGGTGTAAAGCGATTACACAAATTCTGCCCACCCTTACTGATAACATCATCCAGTGAATGTGTGTTTTTGTAAAATTTAAATATGTTTTATATATGTGTATGTCGAGGTCGATGGAAGAATAAGTGGGTATATAAGTGTCTAAATGGATGATTTTGTTTGTATGAAACTGATTGTGTAACTGACTGATTAAGTGTATCTTAGTGAATACATGGGTTAGTGAGTAATCTTTTAATGTGTAAATATCTGTATCAGTCTCTCATTTTGTGTATAAGTGGCAGCATGGGTTGGTGAGTAGCTACATGAGCGTCTAAATGGGTTATTAGTTTATTTTTTGAGTATCAGTATGAGTGTCTGAGTGTCTGTGTGGTTATTTGGAGGTAATATTTTGTGCATAGATGCATGAATGAGAGACTCACTGTTTGTATGTGTTGAAGACAGCATGTGTGCAGGACTGTATGGGTGGATTAGGGTGTGTATGGGTGTGTTGGTGAGTGAATGACTGTCTCAGCAGTGTCTTTATGAGTAACTACATATGTTCTAAACTAGTATATGTGAGTATTAGTGTATGTAAGTGAGTATATGTGAGAGTGAGAGATTGGCAGAGTACCTGTATAAATGAGTATGTGTTTCTATGAGTGATTGTTTAAGAGAGCAAGTATGTGTTAGTTTTTGTAGAAGTAAGTGCGGGATGTGTGTGTATAACTGTATACGCAAGTAAATGGATGTTTGATACTTTCTTTGGATATGTGACTATGTGTGTGAGTAACTCTTTGGTGTGTAAGTGTATGTATAGGTGTATGAGTACATATGATGAGCCGGCCTTTGCGGTTTGGAAAAAAAATATATTATGGGGAGGGGGCCACGTGGCCCACCTCCCTGGCCACTTCTGGCCCCGGGGATCCCATCCCCCGGGGTCTGGCTATTTCGGTTGGGACTGTGGGGTGTTCTCAATTCCCCCACTGTCCCACCGGTTCCCCGCCTCCTGCGGGAGCCGGCATTGCTATTCCACATAGCTTCTAAGATGCAGTTCCCCTTGTGGAAAAGCAATCAGCTTTGGTTTTTGGAAGAGAAACTGCAGTGTCCTGGGGTGGGCTCCCCGGGGCACTGAGGGGGTGTTGGTCCCAAGGGCCATCACTGGCTCTAGGAGGGGGGGCCGCGTGGCCCCCCTCCCAACATTGACAAAGACCCAGGGGGTAGTGGTCCCCGGGGCTCGGGGGTACATTATGGATCCCCACATTAAAATATTAGTGCCCCGGGGAGGTGGCGGTCCCCAGGACATGTGGGGGGTGAGCCAACCCACACAAGTGTTTTTATTTTTTTTACAAAGCCCCGGGGGTGGCGTTACCCGGGACAGTGGGGGCTGTGTTCCCACAGCTAATTAATGAATAAAAGCCCCAGGGGTGGCATTCCCCAGGGCTTGGGGGGCCTCCAAGCCCCCCACAGATTTAAAAACAAGCCCCGGGTGTGGCAGTCCCCGGGGCTGTGGGGGGCCACGTGCCCCCTGCAAATATTGTTGCAAAGTCCCGGGGGCTGGCAGTGTGGGTGGAGTGGGGTTCCCCACACATTTTTTTTACTTCCCCTGGGACCCTGCCCCCCCCGGGCCTTCAATTAAACAAAGCGCGCTTCATTTTTTGAATTTTTTTCGGAGGGATTCACGCACCCAGCACGAATTCGGGCAATTTTAAAGAAAATGCATTTTTGGGCCCTGGGGTTCCTTGTGGGAACCCTTGAGCAGGCCTAGGGGGTCAGGGTGTTTCTAGCCTACCCCCTTTTCTTATTTTGCGCCTTTGTTTTTCTGTTTTCTTGTGGCTCGGTTCTACCGAGGCACAAGATGGCTGCCAACACTTCCTCGTTTTAAGTGTTGACAGGGTATCATTAAATCTGATCCAACCCTTGGCCCTTTAGTTTCCCCCGTCCCGACATCACATTTAAAAGAGCAAGATCCATGCATGACGTCCTGGTCAAAAACAGTCCAGAACTCAAGAACAATTCTAACTAGTTTGCCGACAGGAAAGGGTTCTTCAAATGCAACAGTTGCAGGGCATACACATTTGGAAAAAACATCACCAAAGTAGAACAGAGCAACACCCCTCATTATCAAACATCATCTCACATGTCGGACTGAATTTGCCATTTATCTACTGGAATGTGATTGTAATCTTCGCTACATTGGTAGCACCAAGTTAGCAGCACACATGCGCATCCTACAACACCTCAGAGCGATTGTGAATAGTGACCCTACATATCTAGTCGCTATGCATTTCAAGGAGATACATCAGAACAACCTTGAACATCTTAAATATTCAGTCATAGACTGCATACCCACACTCAGGAGGGGGGAAACAGGGAGAAACTGTTGTGCCAAATGAAGAGCAAATACATTTTGCAATTCAACACTAAGGCACCGGTGGGACTCAACACCAGTGAGGAATTATATCATTTTTTGTGAAACCCTGTTTTTCAAATTGCAAAGGTCTCCACTGTGATACATATGTCATGCCCAATACTGAGTCACCTTGTTGTTTCATTTTCTGGCACACGCTGAGTTCATTGTACGATTTGAAGTAATGTGCTGTCTGTCTTTTTCGGCAATGTTTTGTTGTTTATGCTTTTCTTTAAAACGTTCTCATTGCTGAGTTATACCTGTAAATCCATAATGCATTTAAGCTGCTATTAACACTTTTAGTGCCATTAAATAATTTATTTAGCGTTTTGCATTTGAGCAAATATTTTGTCTATTCCTGATGTATGCATCACATCAGGTAATAACACATATCTGGATACACATACCACATAATTACGCACATTAAGGGTATCAAGATTCTTTAAGACATTCTTGACATATTTTCCAGTTCATGAACAGGAAGAAAAACATTTTTTTAAATCACCAGTACCTAGCATTGGAGGGGATTTTTAAAGAAGTATGGTCTTCAGTACCTCCACATCACACATGGTGCACTTTTGTCACGCACATCCCCTCCATCCTGCCCTTCAGCACAGTCCCCCTTTATGTCCCTCGATACTTCACACGGTGTGCATCTGTTATTTATCCTTTTTTATCGCTAGACAGCAGCCACCTACTACAGTCTGCACAATCTCAAGCTAAAGTAAATATGACACAGCCAACACGGTACACCACAGTACTTCGCACAGAGGCAGATACAAGCTTCGAGTAAGCTTGGCACGTCCTGCTGCCCGGGCTCACACTCTGTCTCAGCCCAGTTTGACACTTTTGATATATTTTTTATATTACGTCGACTCCGAGACCCCCGAGGCACCGAAACCATGGTATTTTATCTCACCCATTTCTCTTAGACACATGTTGGACGCTTTGCTATTATGGAAGGTGTGGTGTGCTGGGCCTTAGGCCCACATGCTGTGTAAATGACAACACAAACGCAGTGTACTTGGGTACTGTATCTGGCCCCGGGCATGTGCGCCTGGCCTCTTTTATTAACAGGGTCACCTGACTGGTGACGCCTGTGGTGGGTGGGTGTAGAGTGTCTAACATCACAGGCTAAACACTATAATGTATCCAGCCGGAAACTACATCCCTCCCAAACTTTAATGAAAAAAAACAAACAAGAGTCCAACCTGTAATGAAAACAAATTAATACCACATAGCACCAAATGAGTCTATACAGACCATCAGCCAGGCAGCGCTGGAGCCTCGGACCGCATGGTCGGGATGCCTTCAGTCACCTTGGCGATGCTCTTTAGACTGGCCTGGTCTCGCGGTGTAGAAAGTCTATGTATAAAAGTTCAGTGCCGATGCATCTGGAGCTGTGGTGAAATCCACTTCGGATTTGGAGACGATCTCAGTGAGTGAGGCCTTCCTGTGGGGGTGATGTGCTCGCTGACCCTCTTTACTCCTGGCTGCTGAGCGACGTTCAACTTGCCTCTCGTCTGGACTCCTCTGCCACTGGAGCCTCTTGGATGGCTTTCCTTGCTGGCCGTCATGGGACCGTGTGGACCGTGCGGAGCTTCACGTGAGCCACGCAAAGGTGTCGCTGAGGAACTGCCAATGGATCCACAGCCAAGTCACTTATGTAGCCTCCGCAGGTGGTGTCATCGTCTGGGTGTCCTCGTCATCTGGACACGGGTTCTGCGCCTTCCTCTGACAGTCTTGTGGGGGACCAGTCTTCCGCTGTGACCTTCGTGTTTCCTGCACCTGACGTGGAGCTGCGGCTCTTGCCTATATGATGCTGGTTTGCACTGGTGCAGCTTGGGGCACCTTGGGGGCTCACGAGTGTGGCAGATACCTGGAGACTTTGCTGTCTTCGAAGGTGTCCTTGCTGCTCTCGCTTGCAGGGTGCAGAGGGCCACTCTATGAGCATTCTTCTCTGAGGGCATGTCTTGCTGTGCCTGGTGCAGTCCATCTCAGCAACTGGGTGTGAGCTGGCTGTCTTCCTGGTGGTGGCGCTGCGCACTCTGGGATCTGTTGACTGCTGTTGCTGTCTGGTTAGTAGGATGCTGTGCTCTAGTACTGCTGGTCTGTAGGGTGCAGTGCAGCCACACTTGTCACTGGTCTGCCACTCTCGTCTGCTGATGTCGGTTGCGGTGGGCAGTCAGTGTGCTTGACCGCTCTTTGTGCTTGACCGCTTTGTGGATGCGCTGGTGTGGATCCTCCTGCAGTGATTACGTTGCAATTTTCTCTTGCTGATCCTGCTACTTCTGGCAGGGTAGTGATGCATCAGGGCATCTCCTTCGGCTTATCGTGCTGCTTAGGCTGACGGTCGTGGGGCACAGCTGGCTATCTGCTCTGGCCAGGCAGTACGTCCGTTCTTCAGCACGTTGCGTCTGGGGAGCCACCAAGTGACGCTGCGGTCGTCGCGGTCGTTTGCACTGATTGCTGTAGGTTTTGGGTGCTGGAGGAGCTGGAGGAGCTGGTGCAGGGTTCAGTACCATGCTGAAACGTGGCGCTGCTTTCTATCTCTCTTTCTCTCTCCAGGTGCTGCGAGTCAAGGCAGTAAGAGTGTCACAGTGGTGCTGGAGGGCTGTGTGAGAGTTCCCTTGAGGCAGGTGGAGAGCACAAGACACCAGGCAGAGCAGCAGTTGTCACACCTTGCGGGCTGAGGGCAGTTCCACCAATGCGGTGGTGCTGGAGATATAGGTTTTGTCTGTACTGTGCCTATCTGGCTGTACCTCACATTCCTGGTCCTCCCCTGACATTGGAGCAGAGTTGAGGCAGGGAGTCACCCAGTCAGAGATGGGAAACGTGGCTGCCACACATGTTTGTGTCTGCTTTAGACATATTGGCATGGGCCCTTTATATGCACACTGTAAGATGCAGTACCACATATGGCCACTGGGTGGTACTGTAGGCCTATACTTCCCCAGCCGTCACAGTCCTTCTGGAAACTGTGGGTGATGCAGCTTTCACGCGTAGAAAGGAGGCTGCTCTTGCTGCTGGCATTCTCATGAGGTAAGTGGGGGCACTGTGGGCATCACGCTGGGCATCTTTACTTTTGTATGATTTACGGCCTCGAATCATTTACTTCGTGCTGGCCTCCCTCACCGGCAATGCAGCCTCTTGTGCAGAAGGAGCTCTGTGCTGACACTCGCTGCTTGGGGAAAAAGTGTTCTCAGGGCTGGTGGAATGTGATCCCGGTGCCTCTTGTCCAGTTGCTGCACAGACACCAGCAGACATGCGAGTAGGTTCGGTAGCTGCGGTGCAGCACGCAGGCCGTAGGTGGTGCTGCTCTTATTTCACAGGGGCAGAGACAGTGTTTGTGAGTCGCGCTGGGCTGGGGATGCCGGCGTGGAGGCAGCTCATTAACGGTGCAACAGGGCAGCTTTCTCTCCCGCCATCATTGTCTTGCAAACTCCTACTGGCAGGGATCGTGAATACACACGGGCCCACTGGGGTTTATACAGTCTGCATCCGCTTTGCCTGGAGTGGCCTGCACTGAGTTTGGTCATCTAACGCTGGCAGCCTATGGGCGGTACGGAGCGAAGGAAGGTAGTGTGCCCTGGCGTACCTTGTGGTGTGCATTCTTCTTCGGTGTCTGGACCAAAGCACTCACTCGTTTCCGCGTCACTGCCCAGCTGGCTCTGTCTTGTCGCATCTAATTGGGGAGGCGCTCAGTTCCTCCCGTGACAGACAACGGCAGGCGGGGTGGCTTGTGGATGCCTTTGCAGGTCGAGGCATACCATTTTCTGGGCCTTCTGTCGGAGGGATTTGCAGTCTACTTGCCTTGCGAGGGCGTTGCAGGACCTGAAACAGGTGTCTGCCTCTCGTGGTACTGGATGGCAGCATGGGGGCTCCCCGAACTGCTGTGTGTGCTACGACACGTTCTTCCTTTTTATTTTTCTCACTCAGTATATGTTCAGCTGGCAGCAGGGGGTGCCCTAGACAAGGGCTATGTTGTCCCTCTTTCAGGCGAGCGAAGGAGCTGCAAGCACACGCACGGGTGTCGACCCGCTCGTCGCCATGGTGGTGTGCTGGGCCTTAGGCCCACATGCTGTGTAAATGACAACACAAACGCAGTGTACTTGGGTACTGTAACTGGCCCGGGGACGTGCACCTGGCCTCTTTTATTAACAGAGTCACCTGACTGGTTACGCCTGTGGTGGGTGGGTGTAGAGTGTCTTACATCACAGGCTAAACACTAGAATGTATCCAGCCGGATACTACAAAAGGCACGGTGCTGTCTCCAGATGAAAACATTTATCTTCTGCATGATTTCATGCATGCGTTGCCTCTGGGTAAAATCCTAGCGTCAGGAAGTTTCCATTTGATTTTGCCAAAGTCTAATCTGATGTTTTGCTTGTAAATTGATGTACCTTAATACTTGCAAGCAGTGACAGTTTTGACTGCATTTAGTCTGTTCGCTCTGTTCACTCATATGCTCGTCACGACATAGGTGAGCTTGTTTTCCTATCTGCAGTAAAATAACATGCATGATAATGTAAATGCATAGTAAAAGATGTAGTAAAACTACTTATTCACTACAATAGACATAGAAATCAGACTGCTGTCTTATCCTGTATATACGTTGCACATGTTCACACAGAGCCCTATGTGATCAAGGCTGCATGTGTGGCAGCTGAAACGCGTCATGTTGGACCTTTTGATGAGTAAATAAACTTTCATCTATTTCACCAGCTTAGGGAGTCTGTGCCCTTGTGTTGCGCCAGAAGTGCCTGTCGTGGCATTGAGATTGTTTTGTCATATATATATATATATTCACTGAAAGAATCATAGGTTTCACACCAATTATAGTTAGCTGAACATTTTACTCATACAAAACCATTGAAATTCCCACGTTATAGTTAGTTGGACTCACTATAACTCGCTCGCCCGCAATCCACTGCTGATGATGTCACATATTACATCATTCATGACATGGTCAGTGACATCACTGATGTCATCACTGATGACATCTCAAATGACATCACTGATGACATCACTGATGACATCATCCAGTGAATGTGTGTTCCTGTAAAGTTAAAATATGTTTTACATATTGAAGAATGAGTGTATGCATGAGTGTCTGTATGAGTGAATGATTAAATGTCTCTCACTGAATGCATAGGTTAGTGACTAAACTGTCTGAATGTGTGCATCATTATGTCTGTTGTTGTGTAAGCTGCTGCATGTGTTGATCAGTAGCTATATGACTGACTATATGGGTTATTGATTGGTTGCCCAAGTATTTGTATGTGAGGCTGAGTGTGTGTGGGAGTGGCTGGGAGGTGTGTGACTCGGTTCATAGATGTGTGAGCAGTTGATTCACTTGGAGTATGGGTTCAAGAGTACATGTGGAAACAGCTGTATGTGTGGTTGACTGTGTGCATGGGTGAGTTGGTGAGTGAATAGATGTCTCAGTGCTACATGTCCAAGTAAGTACATATGTAAAAAACAGTGCATGTGACAGTTGGCATATATCAATGACTATACATGAGAGCCTGTGATTGCGTAAGTGACTGTATGGATCAATGTGTACTTGTATAAGTGATTGTAAAAGAGAGTAGGTATGTGTTAGTATATGTTTGAATAAGTAAGGTTATGTGTGTATAACTGTATAGATGAGGAAATGGGGATGTGATTGATTCTTTTCATTACTGAGTAGATTAGAGAGTAACTCCTTGGATGACTGGCACTGTGTGAATGTCTGTATAGGTGTATGAGTGCATATGATAGTGTTTTATTGATGAGTGACTGTATGTATGAGTGATTGTATGGGTGAATGAGTGGATGTGTGTGTAGATTTATGAATCAGTGAGTGTGTATGTAGTAAGTGGTATTGCTGTGTCAATGGTTTCAGGAATGGTAGTCTGTATTCAACACAACACTGGATGTATAAAAGTTTAGATTAGAGTGTGAGGAGGTGCATTATATTATCACATGGATGATGTCATCAGTGATGTCATCAGTGATGTCATTTGAGATGTCATCAGTGATGTCACTGACCATGTCATGAATGATGTAATATGTGACATCATCAGCAGTGGATTGCGGGCGCGCGAGTTATAGTGAGTCCAACTAACTATAACGTGGGAATTTCAATGGTTTTGAATGAGTAAAATGTTCAGCTAACTATAACTGGTGTGAAACCTATGGTTTTTTCAGTGAATTTCAAAGGTTTTTTAAATGCTAATTCCTAACTATAACGATTGTGAAACCTATGGTTTATTTAGTGAATTTCAAAGGTTTTTTAAATACTAATTCCTAACTATAACGATTGTGAAACCTATGGTTTTTTCAGTGAATTTCAAAGGTTTTTTAAATGCTAATTTCTAACTATAACGTTTGTGAAACCTATGGTTTTTTCAGTGAATTTCATAGTTTTTTAAAAGTTAATTCCTTTGTATATCGACTTTGTAACCTACGATTTTTTTCTTTTTTTTATTAGCTGTTTTTTATAACTATTAATTATAATTATTTTTAAAAAAAATGTATTTGTTCACTGTATTTTTCTTTTTTTTATCATTTTTTCCTGGTGCGCTCAGGGTGCGCACACCGGTAAGCTTACCCGTACCATTTTGTCTTGGAGCGCTCAGGGTGCGCCCACCGGTAAGCTCTCCCGAGAGCGCAGCGAGAGCGCTATTTCATATGAAAACTAAATAATAATGCAAGACATTCAGTACCATACTTATAAAAGTAGTATTTTTGATTTTCCGAATGAAAATGATTTTGCATTTCCGAAAAGCTACCAAAATGTCACTAAGGCGTGCCGCTTAAGCGCCCCCGGAAGCGCCTACGTTCGCGCCACATAAGCACCCCGGAAGCGCTCCGGTGCGCGCAGCATAAGCGTGTCAAGTCATGTGACCTTAAAATAACTCTTTTCATTCGTTGTTAACAGTTTTTTTTTACAACTAATGAAAACCCCACCCTTTCCCTTCACTTCTTCTTTCACTTTGGTGAGAGCAAGACCTCTTTTTTTCTGTGCTAACAATTTGTGGATAGAATGGCTGCCAGAGCATCCAGCAGCAGTGAAGAGTCAGATGGTTTCATTGATGAAGAGCCTTCCCAGTCGAAGGTGAAAGAACATTTTATTTGGAACTTTTTTTCTATACCTGAGGGACTTAAAAAAGTAAATGCTCCAAAGGTGGAGTGTAAGATCTGCCAGACTGTACTTTCCCGAGGAGACCCCAGAAGGGAGTACAGTTTTGGAAATTCAACTATGATTCGGCATGTCCAGAGGAGGCACCCCCAGAACTATGTATTCCCGGGAGAGTGTCAGGGCTCTGGCACGAGAGGCTCCAAGGGATGGTGCTTCTACTTCAACAGGAGGAGTAACTGTATCGGTGAGGGGGCGACCAGAACAGCTGATCCCAAATATTCAGCCTGTTTTTAATGAAGCCACAATCAAATGCAAACTTTGTGATGAACTACTTTGTTATGGTGAACAAAGTATTATGAACATTGTTCGAACAATAGAGAACCACCGCTGCTGTCCCCAGCCCTAATTTTGATTTTTTTTTTTGCTCCCGTTGAGCAGTTTGCCATTCCCTGTTTTTGTTTTTGTTGAGAACAAAATGAAAAAAGAAGAAAAAAAAAAGTTATTTTAAGAACTACCTCCAATTCTCAAAAAAGAGCTGTATTCTTAAAAAAATTAAAATGAGTAACTGAAGTGGAGTGCAGTGAGAGAGGAGAGGAAAATGAGTGAGAAAGCAAAGAAAGGGACAAGAGGGGAAGGGAAGTGAAGTAGGGGGACTAAAAGAAGGTGAGTGTGGGGAAGGAGAGTAAGGAGAAGGAGAGTGACGAATGAGGATAAGTGAAGAAAATGTAGTAAAGGAACGGGGGTGTGGAAGGGTAAGAAAAGAGCAGTGAGGTTTAGGAAAGAGTGGAGATACATACTGGATAAAGGCAAGTGAGTGTGAGACAAGGTAAGTAAGGGACTGAAGAGACAGAGAAAGTGAAAGAAAAATTGAAAGTAGAAGACTGAGGGCCTAATTTATGAGGCCATGCGTCACTTTTACGCCGCCGGTGCGTCACTTTTTGTGACGCACCAGTGGTGTAAAAAATGCGCCTTGTTGAGTCATATTTACAAAGTAACGCATCTACGTAGATGCGTTACTTTGTAACCCCTGTGCCACATTATACCTGCGCCAGGTATAATGTATGCAAAGGGGGCATATTGACGCAAGGAAGGGTCGTAGAAGTGACGCAGTGAAGTCTATGAGATTTCACTGCGTCACTTTTAGGACGCCGTTGCGTCAAAATCTTGCGCCTGCCTCACAGCAGGCATAAGACTGACGCAGGCCCTTTCACATGGGGCTTGCCCCATGTGAAAGGATGCATTGCTGGAGTTGCGTCACTTTTGTGACACACTCCAGCAATGCGTCACTTTTGCGCTTACAGATACGTCAGAAATTCTGACGTATCTGTAACTCCTTGCGACATGATGCGTCATACATTAAATATGACGCATCAGGAATGTCGCAAGGAGAGCGCACTGAGAAGTGACACATCACTGCTTTCACGCAGCGATGCGTCATTTCTCATAAATGAGGCCCTGAGTGAGGGAGGAAAGAAACATAAGTGAGGGAGTGTGGCTGTGTTATAGGGAGTGAGCGTGATAGAAGAGGAGTGACAGACTAAGGGGTCAGAGAGAATGAGGCTAGCAGAGAGAGAAAGAGGGAAGGGGAGTGTAGAACTAAGAGGACAGAGGGAATAAGAGAAGGAATTAGTGAAGTGGAGTAAGGAGAGTAAGGGAAGAGAAAAGAGTGAAGGAGCAAAATAAGGAAATAGACAGGAAGGAAAGTAAAGGTTAAGGTCTGAAAGAAGGTGAGTGTGGGAGTATGGCTGAGTTATAGGGAGTGAGCGTGACAGAAGAGGAGTGAGAGACTAAAGGGATGGAGACAATGAGGCTAACAGAGAGAGAATGAGGGAAGGGGAGTGTAGAAGTAAGAGGACAGACGGAGTAAGATAAGGAATTAGTGAAGTGGAGTAAGGAGAGTAAGGGAAGGGAAAACAGTGAAGGTGTAAAGAAAGAGAAGTGAGAGGAAGGAAAGTGAAGGAGAAGGTCTGAAAGAAGGTGAGTGTGGGAGTATGGCTCAGTTATAGGGAGTGAGCGTGATAGAAGAGGAGTGAGAGACTAAGAGGACAGAGAGAATGTGGGTAACAGAGGGAGAGTGAGAAAAGGGGAGTGAGTAAGTTAGAGGACAGAGGGATTGAGAGAAGGAGTTATTGAAATGGAGTAAGGTGAGTAAGGGAAGGGAAAAGAGTGAAGTAGCGAAGGATGGGAAGACAGAGGAAGGAAAGTAAAGGAAAAGGTCTGAAAGAAGTTGAGTGTAGGAGTATGGCTCAGTTATAGGGAGTGAGCGTGATAGAAAAGGAGTGAGAGACTAAGAGGATGGAGAGAAAGTGGGTAACAGAGAGAGAGTGAGAAAAGGGAAGTGAGTAAGTTAGAGGACAGAGGGATCGAGAGAAGGAGTTACTGAAGTGGAGTAAGGGGAGTAAGAGAAGGGAAAAGAGTGAAGGAGCAAAGAATGGGAAGAGAGAGGAAGGGAAGTAAAGGAGAAGGTTTCAAAGAAGGTGAGTGAGGGAGTATGGCTGAGTTATGGGGAGTGAGCGTGACAGAAGAGGATTGAGAGACTAAATGGACGGAGAGAATGAGGCTAACAGAGAGAGAATGGGGTAAGGGGAGTGTAGAAGTAAGAGGACAGACGGAGTAAGAGAAGGAGTTAATGAAGTGGAGTAAGGAGAGTAAGGGAAGGGAAAACAGTGAAGGAGTAAAGGAAGGGAAGAGAGAGGAAAGAAAGTAAAGGAGAAGGTCTGAAACACGGTGAGTGTGGGAGTATGGCTCAGTTATTGGGAGTGAACGTGATAGAAGAGGAGTGAGAGACTAAGAGGTCAGAGAGAATGTGGGTAACAGAGAGAGAGTGAGAAAAGGGGAGTGAGTAAGTTAGAGGACAGAGGGATTGCGAGAAGGAGTTATTGAAATGGAGTATGGGGAATAAGGGAAGGGAAAAGAGTGAAGTAGCGAAGGATGGGAAGACAGAGGAAGGAAAGTAAAGGAAAAGGTCTGAAAGAAGGTGAGTGTAGGAGTATGGCTGAGTTATAGGGAGTGAGCGTGATAGAAAAGGAGTGAGAGACTAAGGGGACGGAGAGAATGAGGCTAACAGAGAGAGAATGAGGGAAGGGGAGTGTAGAAGTAAGAGGACAGAAGGAGTAAGAGAAGGAGTTAATGAAGTGGAGTAAGAAACTGCACATTTTAATTGATTGTACTTTTGAACACTTTGAAAGTCATATAACATTCACCCATCCCCCAGTGCTCATTCCCCTGTTACCATGGTGACTCCCTCCTCACCCAGCACACAGTTCAGAAGTTCATCATACTATGTTGCAAAACAAAAGTAGCAAGGGTGTTTGACCACTCAATGTACCTGCTAATCATGTGCAGTGTTTCTTGAAATGACTTTTCCTCAACCATTGAAATGACTTCTTTCAAAAAACAAAAACATGCACCGTAGTTTTCAGTGGAGAATGTTAAGAAAGCACCAATCATTTTTTGTTTTTCAAGTGCACTGAATCTCAACTACTTTTTTACATAACTCCTACTTTCAAACTGCCATTTCATTTCTACAACTCATCTGAATACAAGCACATCTACCTTCAAGATGCCAAAAGTCTGGTTTGTGGGTCATAGCTTTGTCCACTGGAGTCAAGAATACGCAGCTAACAGAGGTATTTACAACCTTGATTTACCAAATGTGGACATTGTATGGATTGGACAGAGAGGATTGAAAAGTCACCAATTGATACCATTGGTAAAATCCTTTATGCATCTACCACACCCTGACGTCATAATTGTGCACTGTGGTGGCAATGACCTGGGCACTTTGACTGGGGTAGGTCTGGAAATGCTTTTAAAGGACATCTTTGGGCAATTGATGTCACTTTTTCCAAAAACTGCCTTGGTATTTTCTAATATACGCCAAAGGCAAAAATGGAACTGGTCCAACCAATTTTGTCTACAGATTGAGAAAGCAAGGAAACATGTGAATACATCTGTTTCTGCTTTCCTCAGAGACTATGGTATGGGTTCTATGTACCACAACAACTTGCGTTACAAGATGCAAGACATCTATAGGAGAGATGGCGTGCATTTTACAGATGAGGGGAATAGAGTTTTCCTCTTGAATCTAAGACTCTGCATTGCTACCTACTTGTAGGTACAAAAAACACCCACATAACACAAAAGCTCTTTTCAGAGCTACCCTACCTCTAAGCACTCTAAATTTTTTTTTTACTATAATTTTTTACACTGTTTTTCCCTGTGGTGCGCTGAGGGTGCGCGTACTGGAGCGCACACCTGGGAACGCACCCAGCGCTTACCCCGCAAAAATTTAAAAACAAAAAAAAGTTTTTTTGCCCTTCAGGGTCCTTCTAGGCCCCCCTCAGAAAACCTAGGGGGGCAGGATGTGTCTACTCTGCCCCCTTTTAATTATATCCCCCTTTCTTTTTTACCTTTTGTGTCTCGATTCTACCGAGACACAAGATGGCGGACTCTCCGGACTGTTTAGAATGTTGACAGACACCCGACAGCCAATCAGATTTCCGCTCGCGCACTCCCATAGCGCGCGGGTGCGCTCCCCGGTACGCGCACCTGTGAGCGCTCGGAGAGCGCTTTTAAATATATATGTGTTTTTGAAGTTAATTTTCAAAAAAACCACTGGAGCAATTTTCACCAAATATAGCAAAGGCACATCTGCGTACCAGTCCCTACAATTTTGCCATGTTTTGTATAATTCCGTTCAGCGGTTCGGGCTGTAGACTTGTCAGACCGTCCTATGGAAATTAACATGGTGAAAACACGATTTGGGACCCCCCTTTTTTCTCAGCCCCCACTTCACGAATCCCCCCAAAACTTCCAGGGAAGGAGCGGAGCGGAGCTGGCCAAAATTTTGGAAAATTACACACAAATTCCTCAAGCGGCGCCAGAGTTATTCCCAATAAAATGTTGCGGATTTCCTATGGTAGCCAATCCTAACTATAACTACCTACTGGCGATCGCCAGTAGGTAATATATATATATATATATATATATATATATATATATATATATATATATATATATATATATATATATATATATATATATATATATATACCAAATGTGGACATTGTATGGATTGGACAGAGAGGATTGAGAAGTCACGAGTTGATACCATTGGTAAAATCCTTTATGCATCTACCACACCCTGACCTCATAATTGTGCACTGTGGTGGCAATGACCTGGGCACTTTGACTGGGGTAGGTCTGGAAATGCTTTTAAAGGACATCTTTGGGCAATTGATGTTACTTTTTCCAAAAACTGCCTTGGTATTGTCTAATATATGCCAAAGGCCAATATGGAACTGGTCCAACCAATTTTGTCCACAGATTGAGAAAGCAAGGAAACATGTGATTAAATCTTCTTTCCTCAGAAACTATGGTATTGGTATGGGTTCTATTTACCACAACAACTTGCGTTACAACATGCAAGACATCTATAGGAGAGATGGTGTGCATTTTACAGATGAGGGGAATAGAGTTTTCCTCTTGAATCTAAGACTCTGCATTGCTACCTACTTGTAGGTACAAAAAACACCCACATAACACAACAGCTCTTTTCAGAGCTACCCTTCCTCTAAACCCTCAACATTTTTTTTTACTATACTTTTTTACACTGTTTTTCCCTGTGGTGCGCTCAGGGTGCACCTACTGGAGCGCACACCTGGGAACGATAGTTAGGACCTTGTTACATAGGAAATCCGCAACATTCTATTGGGAATAACTCTGGCGCCGGTTGAGGAATTTGCTTGTAATTTTCCACAATTTTGGCCAGCTCCGCTGTGCTCCTTCCATGAAAGTCTCGGGTAGATTCGTCAAGCGGGGGCCGAGAAAAAAAGGGGGTCCAAAAACATGTTTACCCCATGTTAATTTCCATAGGACCTTTAGACACGGCTACAGCCCGAACCGCTGAATGGAATTACACCAAACTTGGCAAAATGGTAGAGTCTTGTACGCAGATCACCCTTTTGGTTAAATAGTGTAAATCCCTCGAGTAGTTCCTGAGAAAATTAAAATTGAAATCAATTATATATCTATAAGCGCGCACCGTGCGCGCACCTTGCCGTGCACGAGCTTCAGGCTGATTGACTGCCACTGTCTGTCAACACTCCAAAACAGAAATGGATGGCAGCCATCTTGTGCCTCAAAGCAGAAAAAAAAAGTGTAGGACTCAAAAAGGGGCCAGGGTAGAAGCACCCTGACCCCCTAGGCCTGCTCAGGGGGTCAGGGTGCTTCTACCCTGCCCCCTTTTTGATTTCTAAAATTTCTCGAGCACAAGCTGCATGCTCATTGGCTTTCAACACTTCAAACCAGGAAGTGTTGGCAGCCATCTTGTGCTCGGTAGACCGAGGAAAGCAGAAAAACAAATGTGTAGAACACAAAAAGGGGGCAGGCTAGAAGCACCCTGACCCCTAGGCCTGCTCATGGGGTCCCACAAGGACCCCCAAGGCCAAAAATGTTTTTTTTAAAAACCCCGGTATGTTCATTTAAAAATTACCCCCCAGGGGGACCAAATTGTGGGGGCATAGTGATAAAGAAGTGTGGGGGTGCCCAATCCCCCCCCCCACTGCCCCGGGGACCGCCGCCCTCCGGGGCAAAGCAACGCAGCCCCCTGGCACATACTGGAGGCTCTTGGTGGGCTAGTTGCCTCCCAGGGAATTAGTTCCCCCTCTGCAAACGCGCCCGTGGGCTGCGCTGCAGAGAGGTGTAAAAAAGGGTGTGGCCTCATTACACCTCTCTGCAATGCAGCCCCCTGGGAAATACTGGAGGTTCCTGGTGGGCTAGTTGGCTTCCAGGGACCCCCAGTATGCAAGGGGAATTAGTTCCTCCTCTGCAATTGTGCCAGGGGGCTGCGTTGGTCACTTTTGTGACACAGCATCGGTGCAAAAGATGCACCATGGTGCGTGTTATTTACAACGTGACACATCTGGGAGGTGCGTCACGTTGTAAAGCCCAGCGCCTTAAGGAGGCGTTATGGTGCAGGGGGGGATGTTCCTGCGCAGGAACGCCTGCTAAAAATGGCTAAGTGAAATCTACAAGATTTCACTCAATCACTTTTAGGCCAATGCTATGTCAAAACCCTGTGCCTGAGTGAAGCAGGCGTAAGGCTTGACGCAGCAGTAGTTGAATGGGCCCCCCAGGAGCATTGCTGGAGCTGCATCGAGCATGCGACGCAACTCTAGCAGTGCAACATCTTTACGGTGCAGATGCGTCACACATCTGTGCCGTTTTTGTCCCATGGTGTGCCACATTTTAATGTGGAACATCAGTAGTGGCGCTTGGGTGGTTTTGCTTGTCGTAGGTTACTAAAGAATGTGAACTAAAGAATGGTGATGGATTAAACCCAGATCAGTTGACTGGGGGTGAGTGTTTGATTTGTTCAAACGCTCCGTCCATCATCCCCTTTTGTATCGCTTTGTTCGCCCTAAGTGTGGCAGGGTATGCCCAGACGTGAGTCCCTTGTTCACTTGGCCACTGGATTCAAGATAGCCTGGCTGATGAGGATTATGAATCCGAAACCGGTCCCAGGATGCTTGTTTCCGGTCCAGGGAAGACATGGCTTGGCAGTTCGGGCTGGACTGTTCCCACAAGGCACAGGGTCAGACTGATTTGCATATAGCCATGTCTTAACTGGGGTGGCTGAGTGAACTAAAGAATGGTGATGGATTAAACCCAGATCAGTTGACTGGGGGTGAGTGTTTGATTTGTTCAAACGCTCCGTCCATCATCCCCTTTTGTATCGCTTTGTTCGCCCTAAGTGTGGCAGGGTATGCTCAGACGTGAGTCCCTTGTTCACTTGGCCACTGGATTCAAGATAGCCTGGCTGATGAGGATTATGAATCCGAAACCGGTCCCAGGATGCTTGTTTCCGGTCCAGGGAAGACATGGCTTGGCAGTTCGGGCTGGACTGTTCCCACAAGGCACAGGGTCAGACTGATTTGCATATAGCCATGTCTGAACTGGGGTGGCTGAGTGAACTAAAGAATGGTGATGGATTAAACCCAGATCAGTTGACTGGGGTGAGTGTTTGATTTGTTCAAACGCTCCGTCCATCATCCCCTTTTGTATCGCTTTGTTCGCCCTAAGTGTGGCAGGGTGTGCTCAGACGTGAGTCCCTTGTTCACTTGGCCACTGGATTCAAGATAGCCTGGCTGATGAGGATTATGAATCCGAAACCAGTCCCAGGATGCTTGTTTCCGGTCCATGGAAGACATGGCTTGGCAGTTCGGGCTGGACTGTTCCCACAAGGCACAGGGTCAGACTGATTTGCATATAGCCATGTCTGAACTGTGGTGGCTGAGTGAACTAAAGAATGGTGATGGATTAAACCCAGATCAGTTGACTGGGGGTGAGTGTTTGATTTGTTCAAACGCTCCGTCCATCATCCCCTTTTGTATCGTGTCGTAGGTTACTTGGCGCATCGCTGCTGATTTGCAAAGATGCACCATGTAACGTACATCTGCCTCATTGATTCAGTCATCCTTTTACTTCACTTTCTTCAGTCACTATACTTCCTTTACTCACTCATTTGCTCAGTCCCTTTCTCCATTTTTGTCATTCATTTCAGGTAGCCATTTATACACTACACATTCATTCAAAAGAAAGATGACACAGTGCATAAGAAATAGAGCTCTTTTTTGAAAAATGAGTTAGTTCTGAAAAGAACTTTTTTTTTTGGCTTTCTTTTTTGTATTTTTTTTTAACAAAGTTTTATATTTTTGGGGGTTTTTTTTAAACGCAAACTGAAATCCTGAACTTCAAAAATATTCAACAGGAACAACAAAAAATTGAATTTTAAAAAAATTATCTCTTTCTTGTGCACACATGCTCATTGATGCGCTTTTCCACCTCAGGTCCAGTTCAGCAGTTGAAGGAGATGGAGGTGGTGCCGATGAAGTGCTGGCCACAGCTGGTGGCAGTTGTGTGGCCAGGGCTCTAGTGGATGCCTTCGCAAACTGCGCAGGGTGCACTTGCCTCACATGTCTCATCATTGTGTGAATTGAAAATGAATATTTTTTGAAGGGTTTCCCCTAGAAAGGACAGTGTCACAAATTGTGCACGTAACTTTAGGTGCATTCACCTTCTTTAGTCCTTCAGGATATTTAAAAAATTGCCAGATAAAAGATTCTTTTACGCGCCGTTGAGGAGGTCGATACTGTCCATCAGAATCAGATGGCGATGATTCCTGTCTGGCTGCCATTTCAATATTTTCTCTGAGAAGCTGGAGAGGGTCCTTCTTCCACGAGAATGAAACAGATAAAGAGGGAAATGGGTGGGGTTTTTGAAGATTCTAGAACTAAAACTACTATGAACCAATGAAAAGTGTTGTTTTTGAGTCACATGACTTGACGTGCTCGACCGGGTGTGCGCACGACGCTTTAAAATGGCGTTTTGCCCGATTTTCATAAAAGTTTCAAAACGTAAAAAGGAGGCAAGGTAGAGACACCCTGACCTCCTAGACCTTCTCAAGGGGTCCCAGAAGAATCTCGACGGGTCAAAAAAATGTTTTTTTTTGTTGAAAAATAGCGGGGTGCGCGCACCCGGTCGCGCACCCCGTCTCAAAATGGCGTTCAACTCGATTTACATAAAAGTTTCAAAACATACGTTTTGCGTGCACCCGGTCGCGCACCTCACAATTGAATTTAAAAAAAAAAAGTCAAGTCATGTGACTCAAAAACAACATTTTTCATTGGTTAATATTAGTTACAGATCTAGAATCTTCAAAACCCCACCCATTTCCCTCACTATTTGCTTTATTCTCTTGGAAGAAGCACCCTTTCTGTGGCTGGAGACAGAAATAGAACAGGATGGCAGAAAGACAAGAAACATCATCTTCTTCTTCTGACTCCCACATGGAATATCGTCAGCCAGCTAAGAAAGGGAAATCTTCATTTATTTGGAAGTTTTTTTACTTTTCCTGAGCATCAAAAAAAGGTAAATGCTCCTAAAGTAATGTGTACCCTTTGTGGTACTGTTCTTTCAAGGGGAAACCCTCTTAAAAATACTCTTTTTCTATACATACGATGTTAAGACATGTGAAAAATGTGCACCCTGTGCAATATGCCCAAGCAGCCACAAGAGCTGTGGCCCAGCAGATTCCACCAGCTGTGGCCAGCACATCTACAGCTCCACCTCCATCGCCAGCAACAGCAGAAATGGACGTTAGGCCATATTTGGGACATGTGCAAATGCGGTGCATCAAATGTTTTGATATTATTGTTCATGGAGAACAGAGCCTGAATATAATTGAACGCATGATTCAGAGTCATAAATGCTCTGAAAGGAGATCATTTTTTTCCTATTTTTCAGTTATTGTATTCCAGTTGAACAGTTTCCTTGTTACCGTTCTTGAATTTTCTTAAAAAAAAATCTCAACATTAAAAAAAAAGAAAAAAAATATAAAACAACAAAAGAAAAAAAAAAGTTCTTTTCAGAACTTATTCAATCTTATAAAGAGAGTTATATTCTTAAACACTATGTCGTTCATTTTTTTGAATGAAAGTGTAGTGCATAAATGAGTGATTGAATTGACTGAGGAAAGGAAGGGACTGAGTGAAAGAGTGAGAAAAAGGAAGTATGGTGAGTGACAAAAGAGAAGTTGAAGAGTAACTGAAAAAATGGGACTAAGAGTAGGGGAGTGAGTTAAAGGATCTAAAGAACTAAGGGAAGGCAATAAAGAAAAGAGTAAAAAACTACTTTCAGTGTTTTGATGTTGTATTTAAATTCATATTGAAAAATAAAGAATTTTACACATATTTTATTTAGGGGTTAGCATTTAAAAAACGTTGCACAATTAACAAAAAAATGTGTGATGTCACTGACTATGTCATGAGTAATGTAATATGTGACGTCATTAGCAGTGCTTTGAGGGGGCGCCAGTTATAGTGAGTACAATTAACTATAACGTGGGAATTTCAATGGTTTTGTATGAGTAAATTGTCCAGCTAACTATAACTGATATAAAACCTATGGTTTTTTCAATGAATTTGCTAGGATTTTTAAATGCTAATTCCTAACTATAACGTTTGTAAAACCTATGGTTTTTTCAGTGAATATATATATATATATATACACATATGCTTTTCTCAATACGAAGTCAATGGAGCTAATCATGTGAAAATTATTTTGCTCTCAGCAAATTTGTGTCTAAGCATGAGCAGGTGACAGGATCTTCTCCCTGAGGAAGTGCTGGCTGTCCTTGGTGAGAATATATTGCTCACACATACAATACTACGCTCACTGTTCTCCCAAAGTCACACTTCCCCTTGCGAGAATTGAAAGTAAATTTAAGCTTCTACGAAATGAGGAACGATACAACCATAACCCTTATGACTTCTGGGCCTATTAGAGCCATAAAAATTAGCAAGCATACACAGAAAGCTTCAAGCTATTGTAAAATGAAATCCATTTTTGATTAAAATAGCTGATACATTTAGTGCTACACGTGCAATTATTACTAGGAGTTTTACCCCTCCGCACTGCCAACTGACACGTGGTGGAGTTTACCGGCACCCACCCCAATGAATATGCCAATGACACACATGTATCTTTCTTGATCTCTGTAAAGCCATAGACACATTTTGTGTTAATAGTTGCAGACAAACAAGCAGTAGGAACGATAATGTAATGAAAGTGACAGTCCTCACTAGCTTGCTTGCAGCTGTAGAACAGACACTCACCCGGAGCCTAACTCAGCAGCAGATTACTTGCAGTGACTGTTATGTTTTCCTTGAGATATAGTGTACACATCCGCTATCGAGTGTTACTTACAGCTGATAAAATGTCTTTGCTTTCGCCCACCCTCCCTCTGTCTCTCCATCTTATCCCCAGTGACAGTTGTAATGCAAGCAGCTAGTTTATATACGCTAGAAAGTATCCATGTTCCCTTAGCCAATCAGAGCTAAATGCTTTGTGCCGCAAAGACATGTAGGAGCAGGAACTGGGCTCCGCAGGAAGCACACAACTTGAGGCACAGCCTCATCTTATCATGGCAGCTTTATAGCATTTGTCAGTTGTGTAGCAATAAATGTTTGATAGCTCAGCAATCCACCTTGTTTGGCTTGTGTGTGTGCACTTGGCTCTTGATTTAAACTGAAAATATCTGGAAGGATGACAATCAACATACGAGCCAGTGGAAGAATGTAAAGGAGAGAGATCTAGCCAAAGGGAGTACCTACAGTTAAGTCACCAGGAATTGTTTCCCGAGCACCTATAACTATTAGCTTATAATCGGGCTTTCAAATGGTGTGGGGAATTGGGCTACAGACCCCTATTTTTTGCTGTGGTTTCAGTATTGATATATTACGTTCTCCTTAACTGTGTTGAAGATCATTATTAGGTAGTTGCAGAAAAGTTGTTCTTTAAATGGAGGAACTGTGGCAGTGAGTTTGCTATTTCTTAAGGCTCCTGCCTCTTCAGTAAAGGGACCAGTTGGCACATGAAACTAAGCATTGGTCATTGTTGGAGAAATATTGACCGCCATTACATCTGTGACCATGGAGCATCTAAATGGAACTGATTCCCAATAAATCTGTGCCTAGTCATAACTACCACAAGGGTATCCCCAAATATTAATGACAGTTTAGCACTACCTAATAAATCTGGAGAGCAGCGTCAGGCATTTGGTTAGGACGATAGGGGATAGTTAGGGTTAGGCGGAACTCCTGTGAATCTCGCAGAGTTTTTATGTACCTCTGCTGAATTCTGCCGAGTAAAACGTTACAAGTTCCACCCATCCCAAACCCAGAGGAAACTTTAGCAAGAATCAACTGCAACTAGGATACATTTAAACACAGTTCTCGAAATCAGAGGACCACAGTGGTCCAAATTAATGCAGCTGAAAGGTTTGTTAAAAATTAACAAGCATGTCTGTGGTGGACGAGACACGATGGAAGCCTTTAGTTCTTGACATATGTCAAAACAGAGGAAATATTTTTGGCCTGTTGATATAAGCCATGCCACCAATAACATTGCTGTGGCAACAAAATTGTGGCTGCCTCACCTGCGTGTGCAGAAGCAACACGTTCATGCACAGCATACTACTAAAGCTAGTCTGGGGTCTTGGTTGGGAATCATACAATCCCCAATTCCTGGAATTGTTACAGAGGGAACATTTTGTTTACTTAAATGATAATTATATTTAGTTGGAAATCCTTTAGGTAAGGAGATGCTGTCTCTGCTAGCATTAACAGCAGCCAGTATGTTATTATCTATCCTTGTTTTAGAAAGAGTAATCACAGCAATTGTTGCAGTCACCCCTGCAGATTTGGCCACTTCAACAACAGGGGACCTCCCTAAAATGTGTGTTCCCACATGCTGATGACTCAACGTATTTATGACGTGAGCGCTAGAAAACAATCTATAAGTAAGCATGGGCGTAAAATCCGTTCCGCTCGCGGATTTTGCGGATTTTCGGTAAGTTCGCAATCCGCGAACTCTCGCGAACTTACCGAAAATTCGTAAATCCGTGCGAAGCGGATTTGTTTGCTTGGTCGCACTTGCCAACTAGAATACTATACAATTTCGCGGGAGTAAACACTTGCGAAAACGTAGATGCGGCGGGCAGCGACAATCTCGCAATTGCGAGATTGCAAAATTTGCAATTTCGCACAAGAAATCCACCAGCAGGCAGCATAAACCTTGAAAATTATGATTTTTATCAGAATAACTCCTCAGGTTGACATTTGCCTGCACTTTGTTTTGCAAGGAGTCCATTTTGGGGGAGGGGGGTGGGAGGAAGGAAGTGCCCCACAGTCTCCAACTTCCTGTTCCTGTCCAGCAGGCTCCTCTCAGTGCTTTCTTCATGTGCTGGTCACTTTGATTTGGATCTTGACCTGGAAGCACTCAGCAAGTGCAAAAGTTCAATCTTATCATTAGTAACCATTCCCTGTAGTGCCTGGAAGGATTACTTTTTGTGGATGCTGCTGGATATTTGGATTTTTGCAAAACTGAAAGCACTCAGCAGGTGCAAAAGTTCAATCTTATCATTAGTAACCATTCCCTGTAGTGCTTCCTGAGGGGCCCCTTCAGAGTTCAGTTGCCTACTTGCAACTATTCTATGACCCTGCTCTGACCCTCACAGCAGGCTCAGAGAAAGCAATTACAGATAAGGAAGCAGGTTGCAGCCAGGAAGTTCAAATTCAGTAACACATTAATCAGCCCCTAATTCATTTATGTCAGTTGAGGCAGGGCAGGTGTGCTTTTCCACCTATAATCTACAGTGATGAACTAGAGGGTGGCATGGGTGAGCCAGAGGGTGGCATGGGTGAGCCAGAGGGTGGCAGTGGTGAAACAGAGGGTGGCAGTGGTGAAACAGAGGGTGCTGTGATGAACCAGATGTAGAAACAACATGTTCGTGACCGTTGCTACCCGAAAAGTAAGTTCGCGTTTGTGAACTGGTACAAAATCCTCGCGAACTGGCAGAAATCCTTGCGAACACAAAAAAAAATAAAAAATCTGCAAATTCGCGAGGGTTCGCGGATTTTGCGGATTGCGAATCCGTAAATACGCAATTTCACGGATTGCCAATTCGCAAAATCCGCCCATGCTTATCTATAAGGTCTACCACCTTAACCCAAAGTGTTGTATGCTTGAATGTGTTGCCTTTAGAATCTATGAATCCATTTTAGTGCCATTAATGTAAATTTTCATTAGAGAGATGAAGTTCACATCAACAGCTTTTGAGGATGTAACCCACTGTATCCATCTAGGATGGGGGTTTTAGAGTTAGGAACACCAGCGTTTATGACAGTCTCTAAGGCTGGCTCAGGAGTGACAACAATTATGCATTTCCCTTATGCAAGTGACTGCTCCTTAAGAATAGCCATCTTCACAGTAGTCAGTATTTTTTCATTTCCTTGAAGGAAAATAAATGCAATGTATATACAATCAACACTGTTTCACCTTCATTAAAGGTGATATAGGTAAATCCATTTTCAACCACAATGACAGAGAGGAAAATTTTGTGGTATTTACACATGCATGTAAGTGATGTGTTGCAAGTAAGACACATTGTAAGGGTATGAATATATCCTAATATTCTGATGTATACTGTGAAGTGGAAACATCAGGTTCTAATAATTCATAATGTGATTTCATCCATTGTGTATAATCAGGTATGTAAGTTTTGCCAACATTCAAGAATCCTAAAAAAGGATTGGAGCTTCTTCAGAGTGTTTGGAGGTTTCAGCTGTGCACATGTCTCCAAGAAGTGAGGGGCAAGACTATAAACATGGTCAGGTCTTTATAGCAAGATTGAGTAAATCCCAATAGGATGCGATCCACTCTGGCCAAGTGTTTGTTAAGTTCATTGTGCCTTAGGTAGATATCATCTACATAGGACAACATCATGTGGATTTACACCATATGGGTAGCAACCAATCCATGTATAGCCCATAGGAAAGCCATAAGAATGATGCTGAAAGCTGAGTACTGAGAAGGCAGTCCAATCTCTGCTTGTAGGTGCTAGATTGTGGTAGAAAAAAAACATTGGAAATTCCCAAGGTTGTTTTGTATTTTTTATGAACTATATTATTAATAAGTGCCATACTGTGTGTATTTCATATTGTAAAAGTACATGTATGACTGTTTAAATGTCTGTAGTCCAAGACTATGCACTATGAATGATCTGGTTTTAAGATAGGAAGAAGAGGTTTATTCATTTGAGCGACACAGGGTTCAATTGCTCCCTGGTACTCCAATTGAGGGAGTATTTATCTAACAGTTGCTTTACATCCCTTTAAATGAGGTATTGAGGGCACTCTTTTTGGCCTGGACCTTATGGGAATTATGTCATAAACAGAACATCCGAATTATATAATCTGTCTAGAGGGGCCAAGCGCAAGTCTGGGGTTTCAACTGTAACAAAGTTATAAGTTGCTCTTGCTACAAGAAATGCATGTAAATTCTGGCACACTACAGTGACTTCAATCTCGCTGTTGAGGAGAGTCACTACCTAGCTCCTGTTCAGGAGGAGAGTTCTCAGTGTTCATGGCACACTTTTGCGGTTATAGCCACAATTTTCTTTTTCTGAAATTGGGTTTTAAATTGAGGAGGTTTTTCCTCCTTTTTTATCTTCATGTCAGACGAGCATTGTGAGTTCCTTGTTGATTTCACATACTGTTCCTTTCTGAGATTAAAATATCCTCCTCTCTCATATTGCTCGTCTGGTGAGTCCTGGAAGGTACAAGAAGGACGAGTATCAGAAATCTGATACTTTTCTTGTGCTTTGATTTGTGTGCTTTTATGCAAATTATAGTGCCTCTCAGAAAGATCCAGTGGCAAACAACCCCTTGATGTTTACCTTTCTGTTCTTGTATGGATTTGTCGCATTGCTTTTTAACTAACTCCGGGTTTTGTTTGGCTTCTTCTTTTAAACTAGATTTGCCAAGTGTCAATTTAATAGGCCTGGTCCCCAAATGATTGAGTCCTAATGAAGTATAGACATCAGCAATATTTATAGGGAGTTTGCCTTCATGGTCAACTTGTGTAACCTGCGTGAGCCTCTCATATAGCGAGCATAGTTGTTTTGCCTTTAATGTTAGACAGAATAATTGCAAATACTGCTGGAACATTTCCCATTCGTTTCATCCCTAAATCCAGGGTGTCAGCTGCCCCATGTTCATTCTGTATTTGTTTTAACACTCATAGACGGAGTACCATGAGTTATGGTATAGACTGCAGCCAAGACTGAGCATCAAATGTTACAGTCACCAATTCCTGTAACCATTCCCTGGGGTAAGCACATAGTCAATATTGTATCTTGTCTTGTGGTCCCTTAAGAGGAAACACAGCTTCAATTTGACAGATTTTTTTGGCAATTCAAAAGGGAATTTCCTCACGATTGGTGGGAATTTTGCCAATAATTGAATGAACAATTATTGGACTTATGGTTGGCACTGCAGGCAACTGACCCTGCAAAATATATCAAGTTAAGCGTCTACATAGTCTGACTAAACCACTGTACAGTTTTTATAGCTCCTGAGCATTGAGATTGGCTAAATTAAGGAATAATTTGTAACCAGCTACTCTGGCCAGGTGGCCCCTTCATTACTTAGGGGACTTCTGCGTACTGATGCAAGTACATGTGGAAGGGTCCCACAAAATAAAGTTTGATGTTCCCAATATGAAAGTGCTATTTCTATGAGCACATATGGTCTGTATGTTTGTGGTGGTGCAACAATTGTGTATTCATGAAATCAGTTGGCTTGAGCCTCCTCAGGCAGAAAATTGACCCAAGAATAAAAAACTTCAAAGTGATAGCCATCATGGGCTTCAACCACAAAAATAAAGTCACCACCTACATTAGTAAGTCCACGGACACCTACAGGCTCATGGACAGCAGGTCAATATTAGTCTGCAATGGGGACAGGCTGTGGCTGAGCCATGATCAGTACAACAAAGGAAACAAAGTGCAAACACAAAAATGGGTTATCAGTTTAAGGGTTCATGCTTCAACGACCAACAGAATAATTGAGTGATTTTAAATACTGTGGAGGATTTTATCCCCAGCACCATGGATGTCTCTAGTGGCAAGTGCAAGGGCTTTTATGGACACACACACGTACTACTCAGTAGACCCACTGAATAAGTACCAGACCAACATTGGTAGCGCCATGTTGCAGGGATTCTGCTTGAAAATAGAACTGTGCATGGGATCATATGTCAAAATGTTGGGACTACGTCACTATACCACATCAGTACCTATGGGCCCTAATCCGACAAGCTCACAGTGCCTCACCTGTCCTAGTAACCTTCACAGAGAAACAGGTGAATTGACAACTTATAATACAACTCTTTAGTCCCCAAGGGAGCCATGGAAATGGATCATCACTTTTCTCACTCATGCATGTCCATAATAAACAGAATAAAGACACGAGGAAAATGTACATTATTTACTGAACTTTTGTGCTCTATTATGAAGCAACTGGGCTGCTATTAGAAACGATATACAACTGAGCAAAGTAATCAGCATTACTAGCAAACTGTATACAATGAAAAGCCCTCCATACCATATATATAATTGATGAGCCTACCAGGGGCAGCTCCTCTGTAATGGTGGTGGAGTGTCGCCCCATTGGTCAGAGTAAGTCACAGAAAAATAAAGTGATATTAAAACAATAATATATTTTTATTTTCCTGTGAGGGGCACTGGCTGACTGTGCATGTGTGTTGTGCCTGTGCCTTCCTAGAGACTGCCGAGAGTCAAGCACCGATGTGGTCTTCGGCGTCAGGGTAGCAGAACTTAAGTTTATTTTTAAATATAATTCTTTCCCTCAATTCCCACATCTTTCTCTCTTTCCTGTCCCACCCACTTTCATTGGGCGCTGGCTACCACTGAAGCCTACCCTCACTACGTGAGCACAGGGATATATCAGTGATCCCTGGGATTAGTACTGGACCCCATACCTGGCATTCGTAGTTAGGTGGTCTGCATCATAGGTGTGAGTTAAGGTTACGTAAGGCTGGTGGACCAGTTCCAGGAATGTTTCCCTCTGCTAGAATTCTCATCTCTCTTTTCCAAATAGCAAGTCTGGGTTGATATGATAAGAAGTGCCATGTTGAAAAACAGCCGTTGTGCCACTGTGTTGTGACTTTACGTTTGGAGATATTGCTGACCAAGCACAGACAAATAGGGCACCTGTGGTTTGACCTTATACGAAATGAATGTTCAGACTGAATCCAAGGAAGATGAACTGAATAATAATAACATGTACAGTGGGTTTCTTAAATAATATCATGGCACAAAAATAAAACATGTTAAGTGTCAATATGCAAAGCATGGCAGCCTACAATGTGTAGATAGGCTATAATAAGGGAGATCTAAAGTGAGCCCAAAAGGGAACTTACTAAACCACTGTATTAAATAGGAGTACATAAACCTGATGCTAGCAAGACTTACAAATTCATGTCCCCCCTTCTTTCATTTCAGTTTACAACAGTTTGATGGAGTACAGCCTCCGTATTTCTTTAATCTCATTGTTTTCACTTTCCTCACTTTCCTGAGAAGTAGTATGCATTAAAGTGATGGCAGTACCTTTATTTTTGCAACAGCATTCAACAGAAGTAGACAATACACAATATTAGTTTAAAAGCAATACATATGACAAGCACAATTTAAACAACACCAATAATGGACCCAAATATCTTCATACCTCAAAGATCAAAAACACTATAACCGTGTTGCAGATGCAGTTGATACATAGGCCAGGGATGCCTTGCATTTCATGTAATTTTGTTATGCTTTCCTTAATCTTATGCATCGGTTTGTGAAGTGTTAGAAAGGTGTTTGCAACATTCAATCCCTACAATTACACAGACCCTTCCTGCCAGCTAAGAGATAATCTAAAGCTTTTCTGTTTTAGATTTGCATCTAATTGCACTGTAACTAATCTGAAAGCTATTGCGATCAAATTAGCTATTTCTTTTAGAAAATTTGGCATTTCTTCTTATCTCGTCTAAAGAATCAGTCACTTCATACATGGAGATTATGGTGGAGAAGAACCAGCAGGTAGTTGAAACAGCCCGCCTAACCTTCTTTCTTTCTAAGGAATGATCATCACAGTGACTTATGGTTGGAAAAATGTACCCTGTACAATGTACAAATGTACAAATCAAATATGCATGACCTCTTTGCAGGTGCTGTTTGAGAAGTAAAGTTGATGTAGGAGTAGATTTTCAAAAGAAAGTACTCCACATTTAAAGCAAATTGTCTATGTCCAACAAAAACACTAGAGAAATTTCGTCCTTGGACTAAAAATTAAATCCTCGCTCAATTATTGCAAGATAAGTCATGTCTTGTATGTTTCAATTGAAAGTATTGTTAAAGGTTTAAAATTCGGAACCTGAAAGGAAGAAGAGGATGTGCTGGCATATTATGGCAGTCTATGCACGAAGTGGAAACAATGAAAGTAAGAGTCATTAATACTAATGGACACTCTGACCTAAGGACTGCTCTCTCTTCTCACATTAACATACAGGAAAACCAGTAACAGTACAAGTTATTGATCCGTCTGTACTTTTCCAGCAGCAACTCTTAGGAGTTTCCCCTGTAAGCTGAGCAGTGGCTCAGTGCAAGGCAAGAGTCAGTTCAGTTTGATCTTGGTATTACTACCCATTGTGCAACAAGGATATACACCTCCAACAGCCAGAAGGTCAAAGCAGCAAGGAATATAGCTGGCCAGAACCACAGGGAAATCTGGTATACAGAAGGAGTAGGCAGTTGCAATGAGAGGTTGGCAGTAGCAATGAGAGGTTGTTTGGGCAGCATCATGCCAAGGTAGTGAAGTGGTGAAAGGAGTTGGGAACAGAGACTTTGACACATAAATAGGCAAGGCTGCAGAGGAAACAGTTTTTGCAGATGGTCCCAGGCAAGGCACATGCACTAAAGCACCACCAAGATCTCCATTGTCTTTAGGAGCAGCAACTCATTTACAGTGAGAGGTGTGGATCTAAGTTGCCAAAACATGGCATTTGACAGCTGTGCTTGAGATTAGAGGGATCTGGTACGGTCCAGGTCAGCAGGTCTGTAATCTGCTCTTCCTATTGAATACCTTAACATAGATTCCCTCACTGGACTGGTGGGAATGGAAGGACTCAGTTGGACACTTGGACTTTGAAACAGATTGATGCCCCAGCCTTGACCATCATAGCCGAAACTCTTAATTCCTCCCTCCAACTGTCCACAGTCCCATCATCCTGGAAACACGCTATGGTCACCCCACTGTTGAAAAAACCCTCAGCCGACCCAGTAATATTAGCAAATTACAGACCAATATCTCTGCTCCCTGTCTTCTCCAAACTCTTGGAAAGACACATTCATTCTGCCCTCACTCTCTTCACCGAGGAAAATGCCCTCCTTCACCCAACACAGTCGGGTTTCAGAGCGGGGTTTTCCACGGAGACCGCCCTACTGGGTGTGACCGAAAACATCAGGAAACTTTTAGATGGTGGTCAAACAGTCGCACTCATTCTCTTAGATTTGAGTGCGGCTTTTGACACCATCTCACATAGCAATCTCCTGGCCACACTCGGGAGGAATGGTATCCGTGGTGACGCACTAAAATGGATTGAGTCATTCCTTACATCGAGGACTTTCCAAATCAAATCTGATCTTGCCTGCTCGGATACGTTAAGTGCCCCACAAGGAGTACCTCAGGGGTCCATCCTGAGCCCACTGTTTTTTAATCTTTATCTCAGACCCTTAGCCGACCTAGCCGACAGCGTAGGACTTACTTCATGACCTACGTTGACGACTCCCAGATCATTTTTTCACTGTCAGACTCAAACCCTTTAGTTCCCTCCCTTCTCAAACAAGGGCTTCACAAAATCTTCAGCTGGATGTCTACCAACCAGTTGAAGTTGAACGGTGACAAAACCGAGATCCTCCTCTTAGGAAAAAATAAAGAACTATGGAATTCTTCCCACTGGCCCCCCGAGCTAGGAAACCTCCCCACTTCGGCAACTCAGGTAAGAAACCTAGGGATCATCATCGATGACACCCTCTCTCTAAAACAACAGGCCAATAAGGTGGCAGGCCTTTGTTTCACCATCCTGAAGTGGCTGAGAAAAATCCTATGGATGCTGCCCCTCGCCACCCAAAAGACAGTAGTCAACGCATTGATAACATCACGCCTTGATTACGGCAATATTCTTTATCTGAGCTCAAACCAGGCAGTCATCAAACGGTTACAGCTTGTTCAAAACTCAGCTGCGAGACTACTGTGCAGAATTCCAAAAATGGCTAGGGTGTCTAAGCATCTGAACGACCTACATTGGCTCAGGGTGGAAAACCGTATCAGTTTCAAAGCTCTGAGCTACATGTTCAAAATTAAATCAGGAACGGCACCGAAATATCTGCAATCACTAGCCACCCCCTACCTACCAGTTAGAAACCTGCGCTCCCAAACTGCAGCAAACTTCGCCGTCCCTATGTTTAGACTGACAAGAATGGGAGGTAGGTCTTTCTCTGTCAGAGGGCCTCTTCTTTGGAACACACTTCCCTTCTACATCCGGAAAGAAGAAAACTACGTCAGTTTCAGGAAGAACATAAAGACCTGGCTCTTCCAGAAACAACTATGCTAAATCATGCTCATCTCATTCCTCTGCTCAACTACTTGTCATCGGCTCCGGGAAACCCTTTTTGGGTAGCTGCGCGCCATACAAATGCAAAAAATAAAATAAATAAATAAATTGTGTAATTTAGATTACACCTGAGAACAGAATTTACAGAGAAATTGTATGCACTTTATGCAATATTATAAGACAGTGTCATTAAGTAATGTAATTCCAGCTTGGCAAAATAGGCAGGGAGAGTTGATGGGAACATCATGGGTCAGCCCATGGCTATTTCATATGGCTCAAATTTGTCATCAGAGAAGGGATCGCTATCAGGGACCATGGGGCCTTTGACACGGCAACAGTCAATTCAAGTGTTGTGCTCCAAGAATACGTTAGCTATCTTGTTCTTCAGGGTCCCCTTGTTTATTTCTACCTTGCCAGTGAAGTCTGGGCAATACGCATAATTAAAATGCGGGCCTATTTCTAGGCCTTAAGAAACTGCCTGCACTACAGCTGGCAAAAAGTGTGTCCCTCAAACACTCCTGATTCAACGTAGTTCGGCAAACAGAGGGATACATTCACAGTTAGAACTTAACTACTGCAATTGCATCTGCACAGGCCAGCTGTATGCTTCCACCCATCCTGAAACATGCACATTATGATACGGACATAGGAATAATCTGTACATTTGGGCTCTTGAATACAGTCCATCTGGATGTGTACAAGAGGCCCCAAGAGGAAGAAGGAGCAGAGGGGTTGACCTTAACCAATTTTCTAGAATTATGTGAGTGGCATACATCACAAGATTGGAATTAGCTTTAGGCAATAGAGCATAAGAAGGACACACACCACTGGGTTGCAGTGACACATATCATGCCGTCCCTTCCAACTTGAGCTGCTCCAGGATACAAACTAGTGAGGTTGGAGAGTAGAATTGTTGGTGCAACCACACAACCAGGTCTGTCTCTCCACACTGTGTGATCTAGAATGGTTTATCATGGGCAGCGTGGCTTGGACGCCAAACCGGATGGCCACGTTGCTAAGAAGCTCAACTCCGCCGATCCCGATGTAATTGTATTTGAGGAGAGATACACCTCATTTCCAGCCAAAAGATGCAAGATGTCATATTTACATCACAGCAGTGAGCATTTGAACACCTCAGCTACCGTTTTCTTCTGCTTTATGACTACTTTAATGGTGCGATCCATTTTCTTCATATAACAGTCGCCATCTTGGATTCTCCTCACCGCGACTCATAAGCCTCTCACTGCTCAATTTCTACACAAAGGTTGTGTCTAATGATAGACCTTTTAAGATGGGCAAGTACATTTTTAAATTATCTTGAAATTATATTGTTTTTCTTTTTTCGAGAGGTTGCCTCCTCTAAAACCAGCTACGATTTTGTGTTCTACTCGAAAAGTTTTATGAGGTGATTAATTATCATTACAAATGGTCATCACACAGCTGTTTGGTTGGCGCTATAAATTCCTTGCCTTTCCTTGAATTATACTGTGTTCTTACAAAGGAGGTCATTTATACTCAAAATGCTGCGGAACTCTTTTGCAGTGCTTTGAGTTATTTTCTATACCATCAATTGAAGAGCTTAAGCTTCCTCTTTTATTTTACCATGTCTCTTTACTACATACTCTCTCTCGCATACTCTCTCAGTGATTCTTGTAATTAAAGAGATAGTCCTTAGGAGTTTAGTTACATTTTTACTTACTAAACTAAACTTTTTTGGCCGGAGACTGAGGAACCTTAAACTCACTACTTCCTCCAAAATGACTACGCACTCAGACTCATACTCAAACTTCAACGAAATAGAGGACATTTCTCCTCAGCAACTTGAACATTCGTCAGGCACCATCCCAAAAGCACAGCTCATAAGCAAATTACTGCAATTACTACCAAACGACCAAAAAAAGACCCTCCTTCTCCAATAAATTGTTCCTCAACTTCCATGGATTTAATCCTTGAAGAAATTTATGCTCTGAAACCTTTTATAGAGGAAACTAATAAAACTCCACAACATTTGGACGACAAATGGTCTTCGTTGGAATCACGACCGAGTGCTTCTCGTGGAACAAAGAACAGTTTCTCTTCAAGCTTCATGCTCTTGTATTTCCTCTCTAGAGTGTGAAATATTTTTACTTAAAAAACAGGCTGAGGGCTTAGAAAATCAAAACCGCAGGATAAATCTCCGAAGTTATGGTCTCTCCAAAAATATTGGGGGTTCCAAACCAACTGTCTTTTTTCAGTCTTTTTTGCTTAAGCTCTTGGACTTATCTACTGCTCCTGCTCTCAACATTCAAAGAGCTCATTGGCTTGGTCCCAAAATTTCTGCAAAACCACATAGTGTCATCATGCTATTCCTGCAATATACAGGCCTTCTACAAGTCCTGTCTGCTGTCAAGTCCCAAAAACAATTTTTTGGGGCAGGTCATTGTCTTTTTTTTCTTTCAGGATGTGGCTAAAATTATGGCAGACCGTCGCAAAAAGTTCCTTGATCTTCGTCCTCAACTACGTTCTATCAATGCCAGATTTGGACTTCTCCACTCTTGCCTTTTCAAGGTTACCTATAGGGAAAAGACTACAACATTTGATGAACCAGCGGCATTACAGTAATGTCTTCGTCATCATGGAGCTGATGTTATTGATACTTCAAAACCTGCATGATTATTACTTTTGCTTCGCCTTGTGTGACTACTTTCTTGCCTGCGTTAGTCATTGAGTGTGGTCTAGCTTGTATTTTTGCAATGATCTAACATTTATTCATTTTATGTATTTCTCTCTTATCTCTTTTTCTAATATAATTGCTTTTTATATTGTTTTTTCTTCCCTCCGTATACAGGTGGCTCATTTCTCCCAATCCATTTTTTCATTTGGTCTCCCATATATGTTGAAGTTTTGACCCATGGTTCCTCAGGGTTTCAGTGGAGCTCTGACGCTGTCGTTGTCATCTTCTGGGATAGTCACTCCTCATATCGTCTGGTTTCTGTAGGTATGTTTTTTAGTCATCATTTGTATGACTTGTACTTTCTTTTTGTTCTCTACCTTATCTTTTCTCTATCGGTTTCCACTTTTATGATACCTTCTTTTCACTTTTTCTTTCTTGTGTATTTTTTCTATTTTACCTCCTCCTCTCTTAGGTCTTCTGTTTTAAAACAAAAGTTTAATTTCTTTCACCTTTTTTCCTTATATATATTTTCATTATATTTATCTCAATCAACATTAATTCCTGTTTTTGTAATCATATTGTTTGTTCATATTTTTCTCATTAAGTTACATTTCGGGTCACTACCAGGAATATTAAAGGTTTAAGCAACACTATTAAAAGGCAACAGGTGCTATCTCATCTAGTGAAATTAAAAACTTACATTGGTTTACTCCATGAATCTCATATTTCTGAAGATGAAGCCTCCAAGCTGAAGAGATGTTGGGTGGGCATGTGTTTAATTTTCCAGCTTTAGGTAAGAAAAATTGAGTCTTGATTTTATGTCATAAAGAATGACATGTTTCAGTTGTTCAACAAGAAGCTGATACTGAAGGTCGTTGGGTTACTGTTAAGCTTCTTTAAGATATAATTCCTTTAGTAATTTTTAATGTATACGGCCCTACTTGGGTCAATAAGGTTTTCTGGACAAGTGTATCTGACAAATTACTTACGCATGACGATGATTACATAATTTTTTATGGTTATTGTGATCAAATTTTTTATCTCATTTTAGATAGACAATTTAGAGTTAAGTTTGTCCCCTCTAAAAGGCACTCACAATTTACTCTGACTGTCCAGCGAAAGCGTTGGTTGATATTTGGAGACATTTTCATCGTGACCTTAGAGAATGTAGTTTTTATTCAGCCTCACATCATTCACAATCCCGTATCGATGACCTTATCCTAAGTAAATCCCTGGCCTAACATGCCCTTCAATCTGAAATTGGCTCAATCTTAATCTCATATCACTCCCCTGTTTGTGTTTATATTGATATTATTCCTTTTTCTTCCCACCCAGGAAGATGGCGTTTTAACAATTCCCTACTGCTAGACCCTAATTTCTGTCAATAATTCAATTCCTTTTTCTCTGAGTTTTTTACTATCAACACTACTCCAAATTCTCTCTGTGTCATAGTATGGGATACTTTTAAAGCAGCCACCAGAGGTTGTATGATACATTTTGTATCACAAAAGGCAAAATCCCTAGAAGCCCAATCCTCTCAATTACTTAATAAAATTAAACAAATAGAATATTCTTACTATCAATCTAATAATGGGCCCTCTTTGAAAAATCTTATTAATACTAAACTTACTTTTAATAGATTATCTACTGATGCTGATTCCAATTACTTATTGAAAAGTAGATCCCGCTAATATGGGGACCAAAACAAAGTAGGGAAATTACTGGCTAATTATTTAAAAGTGAGAAAGGAAAGAACAAAAAAAGAATCTTTGTAGGGCCCTGCCGGGACTCCTATTTTCAACGATAAGGATATTTGAAATGAGTTTGTTTTATTCTATAAGGATCTATGTACTCCTGAATCATTACCAGAACAGTCTGATCTCCTTTCCTATTTTCAATCCATTCCCTCTCCTCCATCTAACCACATTGATTTTGAGCCTTTGAGGTTTGGTATTTCTTTAGCAGATATCTCCCATGCTGTCTTGGTGTTATGTCGTGGGAAAGCGTCTGGACCTGATGGATTTATCATTGAGTTTTATGATCATTTAGCGAAAATTCTTCTGCCTAATCTTTTACTTTTATTTCAATCTTTCTCCGATAATGGCTCTTCTCGAGGCACATTTCAGGAAGCATTGATCTGCTTAATTCCTAAGGATGATAAGGATCACTCTCTCTGTAAGAACTATCAGCCTATTTCTTTAGTTATCACAGATTATAAGATCTTCGCATAAATGTTGGCACTTTGTATTGATCCTATTCTGCCCAATCTCATTGACCCTGAACAATCCGGTTTCGTTAAGGGGAGACTAGCATCTGACAATTGTCGAGTCCTCTTGAATGTTTTCAGCAATGATTCTTCCTTGGATTGTCCTATCGATGCGATTGCCTTGGATGCTGAAAAGGCATTTGATAGGTTTGGTTGGTATTTTATGTTTCATGCTTTGTAACGGGCTGGTTCTCCTCCTAAATTATTGCTTTAATTTCTTTATTATACTAAGGCCCTCAAGCTTTATTATTTGTCAATGGTGAAACATCCGATTACTTTCCACTGCGTAGGAGGGTGCGACAGGGATGCCCTTTATCTCCTTTGTTATTTGTTATAGCATTGGAACCTTTTTTAACTAAAATTATGCGGGACGATCATATTACAGGATTTCATTTTGGTCCTCATCAGGTTAAGATGTCAGTTCTCGCTAATGACATTCTTTTAAATTGTTCTAATCCAGAAACCTCTCTTACTCCTTTCCTTCAACAGGTATCCTCTTTTTCTCAACTCTCAGGTTATCGCCTTAATGCTGATAAATGCTGTTTTGCCTTTAAATGTTTTGTGTCAAAAACATATTTTCGAACCTTCTGGGTTCTCATGCCAACCACTTAAAATCAAATATCTGGGCTTGTGGTTCGCTCCTTTAATACCTAAAACGTTAAAGCTAAACTTTGATTATATTAATAAAAAACTAAATGACACTATTACTCATTGGTACCCCCATTTTCTATCTTGGTGGGGTCGTCTAGACTCAATTAAAATTAAGCGTGGGCGTAAAATCCGTTCCGCTCGAGGAATTCGCGGATTTTCGGTAAATTCGCAATCCGCGAACTCTCTCGAATTTGCGCGAATTTGCCGAAAATTCGCAAATTCGTACGAAGCGGATTTTTTTGCTTGGTTGCGCTTGACAAATACAATATTATACATTTTTGCGGCGCGCGTCGTTCACTTACCGTCATTCAGCGTTTGAAGAGTTGTTTTTCTCCATGTTTGCGTGTGCTGCACCATTTTGGATCTTGCTGCGGGATCCCGCGGGAATTTGTCGACCGCGATCGCGGGAGTAAACACTTGCGAACACGTAGATGCGGCGGGCAGCAACAATCTCGCAATTGCGAAATAGCAAAATTTGCAATTTCGCACAAGAAATCCACCAGCAGGCAGCATAAACCTTGAAAATTATGATTTTTATCAGAATAATTCCTCAGGTTGACATTTGCCTGCACTTTTTTTTGCAAGGAGTCCATTTTGGGGGGGGTGGGAGGAAGGAAGTGCCCCATAGTCTCCAACTTCCTGTTCCTGTCCAGCAGGCTCCTCCCAGTGCTTTGTTCATGTCCTGGTCACTTTGATTTGGATCTTGATCTGGAAGGATTACTTTTTGTGGATGCTGCTGGATATTTGGATTTGAGGCCTTTTTGACTTTCTTTGGATCACGTTTGGATTAGAAATTTCACAAGTAAGTTGATGTTGTTTGTTTGGGGCATTACAGTTGCTGCAACTACAATTTTGGAACTTTTTCAGAACATTAAATAAAATATATTGTGGGTAGCCACAGTATCCAGTAGGACCAGGGTTAGTTATGGGTGCATGATGCAACTGTTTTGTTGAATTTCAACATCATTTAGGGCATGGATGGCATTGGATTGTGGTGATTTTTGTGTGTTTTTCGATTTTTGGGCTGTTGTTGGGGCCTTTTGCCCAGGGGTACTCAGTGGTGCATGGACTGAGTCTTTCTGTGGGGTCTCTTTAATGTAAACATCATGGAGGGCATGGATGGCATTGGATTGTGGTGATTTGTATGTGTTTTTCGATTTTTTGGCTGTTGCCTTTTGCCCAGGGGTACTCAGTGGTGCATGGGCCTAGTCTTTCTGTGGGGTGTCTTGAATGTATACATCATTGAGGGCATGGATGGCATTGGATTGTGGTGATTTTTTGTGGTGTTGATGGGGCATGGCCATGTGGGTTGTGGCCATTTTGAGGACTGGTACAGGCAGGGCCTGGCCATGTGGTGGGGGTCAAGGGGCCATTTTGAATCCAGGCAGAGTGCTTTGTGCCATAGGCCTGCATCCAATGTGCCTTGCTTTCATCCATTATGCCCAGAGGTACCCAGTGGTGCATGGGCCTAGTCTTTCTGTGGGGTCTCTTTAATGTAAACATCATGGAGGGCATGGATGGCATTGGATTGTGGTGATTTTTGTGTGTTTTTCGATTTTTTGGGGTGTTGATGGGGCATGGCCATGTGGCTGGGGGCCATTTTGAGGACTGGTACAGGCAGGGCCTGGCCATGTGGGTGGGGGTCTAGGGGCCATTTTGAAGCCAGGCAGTGTGCTTTGTTGTGCCATAGGCCTGCACCCAGTCTGCCATGCTTTCATCCATTATGCCCAGGGGTACTCAGTGATGCATGGACCGAGTCTTTCTGTGGGGTGTCTTGAATTTCAACATGATTGAGGGCATGGATGGCATTGGATTGTGGTGATGTTTGTGTGTTTTTCGATTTTTTGCCTGTTGTTGGGCCTTTTGCCCAGGGGTACTCAGTGGTGCATGGACTGAGTCTTTCTGTGGGGTCTCTTTAATGTAAACATCATGGAGGGCATGGATGGCATTGGATTGTGGTGATTTTTGTGTGTTTTATGACTTTTTGGGGTGGTGTTGGGGCCTGTCCATGTGGGTGGGGGCCATTTTGAGGCCTGGTCCAGGCAGGACCTGGCCATGTGGGTGGGGGTCTAGGGGTCATTTTGAAGCCAGGCAGTGTGCTTTGTTGTGCCATAGGCCTGCACCCAGTCTGTCATGCTTTCAGCCATTATGCCCAGGGGTACTCTGTCAGTGGTGCATTTTATTGGTCTTTCCATTTTAGGGGGTGGGTATAATAAAAATGCTTACTTGCAAAGTATTAATTGAAGCGCTACGTATGCAACATTTATTTAACTGATGTTCCTCTGGCTTCGTTTGCTTTTAGGTGCAGAAAGACGAATCATCAGCCTCATCGTTCCTCATCAGTGCCAGGAAGAAGTCCTGCTGCGGTGTGTGCAGCCCAACGTCACGTGTGGGCGCAGACAACTCTGCAACTTGTGCAACTGCGGCCTGCTGTTCTGACATCTGAAGAAGATGGCCCCAAAAAAGTTGCCCGTAGCTCCTCTAGCAAGAAAGTTGCCAGTAAGGAGCAGAAGAAGCAAGTGGCGCCACTTACCAAGGAGACTGGTGTGCTGACCGCCGCATTTTTTGGGAAAGCAGCGGGGGTCTGCTGGGGACCAAGCTGGGAGCAGCACCTCCGCTCCATTGGGCTCAGTGCCGCCACCAGCACGCCAACTTAGGTCCAAGCCCTTGAGTGCTGCAGAGGCAGCCAGTGTAGTTGTTCAATCACCATCGAGCAGTGATGTTGGCTCATCGCAAGAAAGTAGCAGCATCCCTCAATCAACACAAGTTGTTGTAACTCATCTGACGAGTGTTCAACAACCACAGCCGCAATAACAACCACATGTGCAAGTACAAGCCCAAGTACATGTGGAAGGAGAGGCGGCGCAAGGAGAGGTGCAAGCAGAGGTGCATGGAGAGGCACAAGTGCCCACAATAGTTGTTCCTCCCGAAGTAGGGGCACATCAGGAAATCGAAATTCAAGCCGTGGTATAATATGAGGAAGACACTCATCCTGATGATTCATTGTCTTCCAGATCCCCAGCAAGGAAAAGATCAAGGATGGTGTCTACATCTTCTTCAAACCCCCTTCCTTCTGATGATATGGATGAAAATTGGGAACCACCAGTGCTGTCTGAGAGTGAGGCACACCATGATCTGACAAAGGTAGTTAAGCGTAAAAGGAAGGTTCCCAAAAGTCTCAGAGTTATGGAGTGTGATGATGACGCTGAACAAGAAGTGATTCAGAAAAGGGGTGGTGATGAACAGAGTGTCTGAATTAAGCAGACCACTCTTACCCAGCCCAAAGATCAGGGCTTGATCCATCACCGTTATTTAGCTCACTGCCCCATCCCAGCTCAGAACCTGACTATATGCAAATTAGTCTGTCCCTGGCCCAGTGCATCATGGGAACAGGGCAGACCAAACTACCAAGCCAATTCTTCACCAGAAAGGAGACAAGCTTCCGGGGACCGGTTTCTGCCATTTCAGGAGTCGTCGGCCCGGCTTGCTTGAATCCTGATGGAGCAGTGAGCAAGGGACTCATGTCTGAGTATACCCTTCCACGCTTATGGTGGACAAAATGATTCAGAAAAGGGGGTGGTGATGAACAGAGTGTCTGAATTAAGCAGACCACTCTTACCCAGTCCAAAGATCAGGGCTTGATCCATCACCGTTATTTAGCTCACTGCCCCATCCCAGCTCAGAACCTGGCTATATGCAAATTAGTCTGTCCCTGGCCCAGTGCATCATGGGAACAGGGCAGACCAAACTACCAAGCCAATTCTTCACCAGAAAGGAGACAAGCTTCCGGGGACCGGTTTCTGCCATTTCAGGCGTCGTCGGCCCGGCTTGCTTGAATCCTGATGGAGCAGTGAGCAAGGGACTCATGTCTGAGTATACCCTTCCGCGCTTATGGTGGACAAAATGATTCAGAAAAGGGGGTGGTAATGAACAGAGTGTCTGAATTAAGCAGACCACTCTTACCCAGTCCAAAGATCAGGGCTTGATCCATCACCGTTATTTAGCTCACTGCCCCATCCCAGCTCAGAACCTGGCTATATGCAAATTAGTCTGTCCCTGGCCCATTGCATCATGGAAACAGGGCAGACCAAACTACCAAGCCAATTCTTCACCAGAAAGGAGACAAGCTTCAGGGGACCGGTTTCTGCCATTTCAGGCGTCGTCGGCCCGGCTTGCTTGAATCCTGATGGAGCAGTGAGCAAGGGACTCATGTCTGAGTATACCCTTCCACGCTTATGGTGGACAAAATGATTCAGAAAAGGGGGTGGTGATGAACAGAGTGTCTGAATTAAGCAGACCACTCTTACCCAGTCCAAAGATCAGGGCTTGATCCATCACCGTTATTTAGCTCACTGCCCCATCCCAGCTCAGAACCTGGCTATATGCAAATTAGTCTGTCCCTGGCCCAGTGCATCATGGGAACAGGGCAGACCAAACTACCAAGCCAATTCTTCACCAGAAAGGAGACAAGCTTCCGGGGACCGGTTTCTGCCATTTCAGGCATCGTCGGCCCGGCTTGCTTGAATCCTGATGGAGCAGTGAGCAAGGGACTCATGTCTGAGTATACCCTTCCACGCTTATGGTGGACAAAATGATTCAGAAAAGGGGGTGGTGATGAACAGAGTGTCTGAATTAAGCAGACCACTCTTACCCAGTCCAAAGATCAGGGCTTGATCCATCACCGTTATTTAGCTGAGCTGGGATGGTGCAGTGAGCTAAAAAACGGTGATGGATCAAGCCCTGATCTTTGGACTGGGTAGGAGTGGTCTGCTTAATTCAGGCACTCTGTTCATCACCACCCCCTTTTCTGAATCATTTTGTCCACCATAAGCGTGGAAGGGTATACTCAGATGTGAGTCCCTTGCTCATTGCACCATCAGGATTCAAGCAAGCCAGGCCGACGACGCCTGAAATGGCAGAAACCGGTCCCCGGAAGCTTGTTTCCTTCCCAGTATAAGAATTGGCTAGGTAGTTTGGTTTGCCCTGTTCCCATCATGCACTGGGACAGGAACAGACTAATTTGCATATAGCCAAGTTCTGAGCTGGGATGGTGCAGTGAGCTAAAAAACGGTGATGGATCAAGCCCTGATCTTTGGACTGGGTAAGAGTGGTCTGCTTAATTCAGGCACTCTGTTCATCACCACCCCCTTTTCTGAATCATTTTGTACACCATAAGCGTGGAAGGGTATACTCAGATGTGAGTCCCTTGCTCATTGCACCATCAGGATTCAAGCAAGCCGGGCCGACGACGCCTGAAATGGCAGAAACCGGTCCCCGGAAGCTTGTTTCCTTCCCAGTATAAGAATTGGCTTGGTAGTTTGGTTTGCCCTGTTCCCATCATGCACTGGGATAGGAGCAGACTGATTTGCATATAGCCAAGTTCTGAGCTGGGATGGTGCAGTGAGCTAAAAAACGGTGATGGAGCAAGCCCTGATCTTTGGACTGGGTAAGAGTGGTCTGCTTAATTCAGGCACTCTGTTCATCACCACCCCCTTTTCTGAATCATTTTGTCCACCATAAGCGTGGAAGGGTATACTCAGATGTGAGTCCCTTGCTCATTGCACCATCAGGATTCAAGCAAGCCGGGCCGACGACGCCTGAAATGGCAGAAACAGGTCCCCGGAAGCTTGTTTCCTTCCCAGTATAAGAATTGGCTTGGTAGTTTGGTTTGCCCTGTTCCCATCATGCACTGGGACAGGAACAGACTAATTTGCATATAGCCAAGTTCTGAGCTGGGATGGTGCAGTGAGCTAAAAAACGGTGATGGATCAAGCCCTGATCTTTGGACTGGGTAAGAGTGGTCTGCTTAATTCAGGCACTCTGTTCATCACCACCCCCTTTGCTGAACAAGAAGTGGCGTATACTCCTGCTGAATGTGCTGATGAAGACTCTCACGACGACGATGCAGTCATCATAGACGTCAATCCAGCCTCAGCAGGCATGCAGCAAACAGACATTTATACCCTATCCCGAAATGCTGCTGAGCGTGATGTTGGCGACGTGTCAATGGGACCACCACCAATGCAGTTAACTAGTACACCACCACCTACAGCTTCCATATTTTCTCGCCAGAAGGGACCTCCATCCACCTCGACCTCCAATTCCTCAATTAGTGGTGCTGTAAGTGCACAACGTACTAAATTTCGGGAACACACAACCTCCACTTCATCTGGCATTAGCAGCATTCCCAGTATCGCCTCCTCCGCCCCCCACAGACATTTGAAGTCCGCAGTTTGGGACTTCTTTAGGGTTAGCCTAACAAGGGAAAACATAGCCATTTGTACCATTTGTAAGGTTCGAGTTAGTCGTGGTAAGCTTGGTACCAACTATGGTACCGGAGGCCAGAGAGGTCATCTTGAGAGACAGCACACTGTCAAATGGCATGCGCATCTAAGGGAGATCAAGGCAGCCCGAATTGCAAGTCAACAAATTGTATCCGTTGATGTTTCATCTGCTGATGACGAGGAGGAAGAAGCGTCAAACATTTCTTCAGTTACACCCAGTACCCCTGTCAGCAGCACACCCCCTGGAAGATATATGAGCCAAACTAAGAGTGTGGGAGAGAGTGAGACACCAATGCGAAAAAGTTCATCATCACTGAACGTAACTGGGTCGAAGTAGTCATCATCATCCCGTAAAATGGCCCAGCCCACCATTAGAAGCATGTTGTTTTCAGATGCACCATTTGAACGCAACCACCCAATGGCGCGTCTGTATAACACTAAGCTGGCTAAAATGCTAGCGCTGGACCTTCTCCCTTTTTCTTTTGTGGAAGGGGTGGGTTTTCTTTAAATGGTGGCAACGCTCATCCCTAAATGGAAGGTTCCTAGCCGGTTCTATTTTGCCAGAGTTGTGGTTCCAGCACTACATGAAGATGTGCTGGAGGTGATTGGGGCAGCTTTGCAGAAGAGTGCTGTTCACACTATACATCTGACAAAAGACATGTGGACCAGTTGCGCAGCCACTGATTACATGTGCATCACTGCACACTGGGTCTCTTTTTCAGGGGTTAAAGCAAAGCTAAACGCAGGTGTTGACACGGACAAAGTTAATAAAGCTGCTCGGAAACATGCAACAATACCCATGTTTGCCATGGAGAAAACTCCTCATACAGGAGAAAACATTTTGCATGAGTTTAACACAAAGGTCTTTGAATGGCTGTCCCCAAGAAAACGCATGATTGGTTATGTTTCCACAGATAATGGCGCCAATGTAGTTAAGGCCATGGATAAGGGTAACTATTTCAGAGTGCCATGTGTGGCGCACTGTATAAACCTGGTTGTTAAAAATTTCTTGAGTGAAGAAAGTCCAGTCTCCGAGTTACTGACCACCTGCCGAAGAATGTGCACACATTTCAACCATTCTTTTAAGGCCCGGAAGCAGTCTGAGGTGCGTGCAACATGAACGTAAAGTGCCAGTGAAAGCACTCATCCAGGAGGTGGCAACACGTTGGAACTCAACCTTCTACATGCTTGAGCGTCTGTATGAGCAGTATGCGGTAGTCGATCAGTATTTCTTTAAACTGGGTACACCTATGATAGAAATGAGGATACAGGTGGAGCAATGGGAGCTAGTTAAAAGCCTGACAGACATGCTTTGTCCTTTTGAGGTCTTCACGCATGCAGTCAGCAGGGAGGACTGTAATTTGGGAAAAGCTATCCCATTGTTGCGCATGCTAGAGCACCAACTGAAGGCGGTGTCTTCTAGGTTTGAAAAAGATGGAAAGGAAGAACCATTTGAGTTGGCGGAGAAGTTATTACAGCACCTACATCGCGATGAACGTCTTGAAAAGATCCAGACAGAACAGCATTACATTTCTGCTACTATTCTGGATCCACGGTACAAAAAAGCAGTGGCAGGCAGAGTATTCTTTCCTTTTGATGACGCAGATGTTACAAAGTACAAACATTGTCTAGCTGTGTCAGCCACTCGGTTTGAAAGAGAACGGTAGGAAATTGAAGGAAAAGGCAGTACATCAGCAGGCCATCCGCAGTCAAAAAAATCCACTTCTGCATCTGTGGCTGTGGCAGAAGTGAGTGATTTTCCCTCTCAGCCGTTAACGTTATATGGGTACTATGTTATATACTATATTGGTGCTATGTACATGAACCTGTTGATGACTTACGCTCCAACTATGCCTGCTACCTCATACCTGTACTATACGTTATATGGGTACTATGTTATATACTATATTGGTGCTATGTACATGAACCTGTTGATGACTTACGCTCCAACTATGCCTGCTACCTCATACCTGTACTATACGTTATATTGGTACTATGTTATATACTATATTGGTGCTATGTACATGATCATGTTGATCTACCTCCCCACTATGCCCCCTTGTTCCCCTACCCTCCACCTGCCTTTGTAAAGCGCTCTGTTATCTGCAAAGATCTTGTTCGCGCTATATAAAACTCTCAAAATAAAAATAAATAAAATAAACGACACCAGCAACCGTATCATCTGCACCAGACACAACAGTAATATGGTGTGAAGAAGAGGATTGGCTAACTGAGCTTGGGATTGTTTCTCAAATGGTCCCAGAAAAAAGTAAGCAAAGTGGAGGAACCCTGGAGAACCTTGAGTCGATGGTGCAGGCCTATCTGAATGACTCAACAGAGGTCCATCTTTCTCATTACCCATTTGCATATTGGCATGGGGAAACAGATGTGTGGCCAGAGATCACCAACCTGGCTATAAATGACTTGTCTTGCCCACTCGCAAGTGTGTCTTCTGAACGTGTTTTCAGTGCTGCTGGTGGCATTGTAACTTCCAAAAGGACCCGCCTCTCGCCCAAAAATGTGGAGAGGTTAACAATGATCAAGATGAATCAGCACTTCATACCACCAGATTACAAAATACGAGAATGCACGCAGGAAGAAGACGAGGAGGACACCAACTTAGATGAGGGAAGTTCTTCCCTGTTAACTGACCTACTCCCGTCTGAATTAGCAGAGTCTGAGGACGAGCTCTTCTTCCCTGACACCGAGCCCTGAAAATGAGTCAATGAATCACTAACTTTATTTTTCGTCCTTATTCACTTTTATTCCTGTGTGTCTGTCTTTTTTCGTTTTGCAAAATCTATATTAAAAAAAACTTTAATCACCTAATCACAAAAACAAGCCCTTCAGCAGAACTGTCTTCACTTATTTGCTTATTGATTTGAAGGTGCCGCAGTCTGCATTCCTCAGGTTCACAAGTTCACAAGAACATGCTCCTCTATCCTCCTCCTCCAGACTCCTATTTCCCTCAAAGCAGATGGCAGGATTATGCCCAATGAAGAAAGACTCTGCACTTGTGGGGGTGTTCTACTTCTTTGCGGGTGAGATGACCACTCTGGGGCATTGCTGTGAAGGTCTAATACCGGCTAAAAGTGGTTTGGAGAAAATCGGAGCAGAAAAAGTTTCTGCGCTTTTGATCACCTGCATGTCTTTGGGGTGCTGTTTGGGGGGCTTTTAGGTTGTTGGGGGTGGCTTTTGGGGTCTGTGAGCACTGCTGGCACATTCTAATGTTGATTGCATTTGTTTTACAGGAAATCCATGGTGGAAAAGGGGAGTTAGGGCCCAGCTGCAGAGCTCATTTGGACTGCATTCCAGGTAGGCCCACAGTTTCCTAAGTGTGGCTTTTCCCGGTTTTGCTATTCAGATTTTTGGGGGGGTGAAACTTGCTTTTGCCCGGGTTCACGGGTCTGGGGGCCTTGCTTGGAAGGTGTAATACCGGCTAAAAGGGGTTTTGAGAAAATCTGAGCAGAAAAAGTGTTTGCGCTTTTGATCACTTGCCTGTCTTTGGGGTGCTGTTTGGGGGGCTTTTAGGTTGTTGGGGGTGGGTTTTGGGGTCTGTGAGCACTGCTGGCACATTCTAATGTTGATTGCATTTGTTTTACAGGAAATCTATGGTGGAAAAGGGGAGTTAGGGCCTAGCTGCAGAGCGCATTTGGCCTGAATTCCAGGTAGGCCCAAAGTTTTCTAAGTGTGGCTTTTCCCGGGTTTTGCCTTTTGGCTTGTTGGGGGTGTTAAACTTGTTTTCGCCCGGGTTGACAGTTCTGGGGCCATTGCTGGGAAGGTCTAATACCCGAAAGAAAGTGTTTTGGAGACAATCCCTGGGGAAAACATTTTTGCATTTTCTGAGATTTCGCTGACTCTACCGTTTTCGGGGGGCTGTTTGTGGGGGTTCCTGGTGTTTGTGGGGGGGGGTTTGCGAGTCTTGGAGCAATGCTGGGTATGGATACTTTTGCTTGCTTGCAAGTGGTTTGAATGCAATCCATGGTGGGTAAGGGGGGATTTGGGCCTACTTTACTTTCAAAGTATGTTTGGTCACCATTTTCTACTAGGCCTCTGACAGGTAGCAGTATCACACGTTTTTGAGATCTGATTGGGGGTCTTCTACATTTTTGCGACTGGGTTTAGTAAGGGTCTGGGAGCATTGCTGGGAAGGTCTAATTTTGTTCTAAAACACAGTTTACAATACACCTAACTTGAGGGGAAAGATACGCTAAATTAATTCGCCCATACTTATTTATCCTTCAAAAGGAGACTCAGACAGAGTACGCACTTTCGAAAATATTGTACTGTCTATTAGGAAACTCAAAGTGTGACTTTTCGCACTACACAGCGTACATACCTTATATTTATTTGTCAGTGGTGTTCTAATATAACTTCCTGTTTTTCCATCAATAATTACAGGCCGGGTTTTAGCCTGTGCAATGGGAAAAAAAGGATGAAGTCAGGCTTCACATTAGCGAGCCGCAATTCAGCATCCGCCAGGCAGGCAGTGGACAGGGTGTCTTCTGGTCACCAACATTGATGGACGGAGCGTCAGATGGAATGGAGGAGTCCCGCTAATAAGAGGAATGGTTGGATGCATGCAACTTTCTAAATTCAACAGGACAACTACAACAACATACAGATACAGTACCCGTTCTTTTCTAATTATCTATTCAGTAATGGTATTGATGTGAACTTCTATGAGTGTGACTCTGCATTTCTTTGATCTCTGCTTCTAAATTCATCCCTACAGCAATTGTACAGGTTTTACTTCTGCTATTTTTCAAACCTAATTTAATGTACGAAGTGTTACTCTGAGTGCAGAGATAGGCAAGTGAAAACGCATAATTACTGCAGCCCTGTACTGTCGCATTCTTTCATTCATGGTTGTCTAAAGTACTACTTACTTTTCAGCAACCATGCATGCAGTAGTGCATGCACTTCCTTTATGTCACTTAAAAGATTTATGGATAGCTTTGTACCCAAAGATTTGTTTATCTTCAATTATTGTTTGTCCATGCTGTGTTTTTTTCTTCTCTCAACAAAACTTTCCCCAAAAACCCCTTTCCCATTCATTTTCCAAACCCTAACCCTCTTCCCCCGGGCTGTGTGGTTTTGATTGATGTGTGACTAAAGGACAGCAATAATTCCACACACTTGCTGGGGAGGATAAGGTCATAGCAACAGGCTGGTGAAGGAATCCGAGGATATATCTTACTCAGATTGACACAGACCCATGACTATTGGCAAATGAAATCAGATTTTCATGTGCGCCATCAACTTGATTGCTCATCAAGAACATCCTCCTCCTAGGTGTGGCAAATTATTACGCTGCTGTGTCCTTCACCTTCAGTACTATTTCAAGTAGTAGTTATACTTTCAATACTTTACCATTTGTTAGGCTACATTGTGGCACTGTTCTAGTGTACTGTCACCTACTATATTCTCTATCGTACCGTTCTAATGCTACGGTAAGGACAAACAAGGTTTCATTTTCTTTTTTTTCAGATGCTGCAACTGCCACTGTGTGACACCACTAGTACCACCACAATGATGACATTTCATCCGCCCAGGATTGCCAACCTTAATCGCCATTTCCCGTGCAGCCAGCCCTGTGCCTAGCCCTATTTCCAAACACAAATTACAGGTAAGATAAGCATTTGGGGGAGGTAGTATAATGGAGTATTAGGAGAGACGAGAGACTGACGGTCCTAAGACTATTGAATTCACTTACTCTGTGAGAGACACTTAGTTTTGAAAACCTTTGGGCAATTACTTACACAACTTGAATCAAGATGCCACTTAAGTTTCAGGAAAACAAACTTACTGTTAAACCCCCACCCACGAGCCAGTCAAAAGCAGTAAAAAAGTAAAAACACATATGCTAAGATAAAGTTTAAAGTATATTTATATCCCTAACATAAATTATCTCCCGCAAGACCCAACCCACCCCCCTCCCGAACCCCAACGAATGTCAGTGAAAACTAAGTCCAAAAAAGTAGAAAACCCAACTCCCAATTCCCACCCCCCAGAAGTCTTTAAAAACGGGCAAGGGACAGTCTCCTCCTACTGCTGGCTGCTGTTGACTTTTCAGGGCAGGTCAGCATGCTCCTTGCGGAGGGTCTCGAGCAGGGTTTTGGTGTTGAGCAGCTCCTGCTCGAGGTAGGATACAATCAGTGAAAGGCAGTGCAACCTTTTTTTGGTACTGCTGTGGGGGGCAGCTGATTTTTTTGCTGCTCGGCGGTGGCGTGTGGCTGTGGTACCCCGGCTCCATACCGCTGGAGGCCTGCGCTGACTGGCTGACCCAGGGAGAGCGGAGGAGGATGCAGCTGTACCGGTCGATGTTGTAGTCGACCGCGTGTCCCCCTCCTCCCAGGCCACCAGCCGCCGATATTCGGCGACAGTCGCCTCCAGCCTCCGTTGCCGGGCCCTTTTAGCCAGCTCCTTCTATGTTGGTTTGGAAGGAGCATCTATATGAAGAAAGAAAGACATAGTCTGTAACAAATGCTCTTTGAGATTAACACAAAATGATTCAGCAGAAAGTTGTGTCACAGTAGAACTAGCAACCTGCAAGCGCAGTACATAACTATTGTGGCCGGTGTCTATCTAACCTCCCACTTCTTCATCCTTGCTCTAACATTAGTGGGAGTTTAAGGAATCAATTCTTCGAGCACTATGGACTCACTACATTAGAGTCGACTATGATAGTACACCAGTCTTACTCTTATTCTTCTCTCTTGTTTAGCAAAATTGGTACTTTAACTTCTGCAAGCCGGCATAATGCCAGCGCAGTCAACTTGCACCCGAAAAAAACAGACGCCCGCCATGATGAGTGAGACAGACTTGCGTTACTGTACCGGTCCAGTACATGCAGGTGGTGATGCTCTTACTTTGCTATTATGGGTGGCACTGAGAATACTCTGTTACAAAGGCTACTGCTTAATTAATTTAACTTTCACCCTACAGTGCCAATGAATTCTAGAAAAGGAAAATGAAGAAGATAAATAATCTGATTATCTATCACTGCACATGGTATGTATTTGCTTACATATGGGATGACTTTAGGTGCTTTGCTTTTAATTGAGTGAACAGTGATACATCCACACATGAATGACCGAGTTCTACTAAACTTATTAACAGAGGTAGTGAGTGGCCATCGTAATAGCCGGATACATGCTGTGCTTGCAGTACAAACTACTGCTACTATTCATGGTAGTATTCGGACAAAATTAAAACTTCTTTTCCTTGCCTTTCCTACACTGGAACGTACGTGCGGGTGCGGTGTTACATGCTCTTCAAAGTAACACTTAGTTCATCCAGTGACCGTCTACTCTCTCTAGATACACATATGCTATCTAAGAGTCAGATAGTACCATGATCCAGGCATCCATCCATTCAAACTATATGTCAATCATTCTTCTTCATGTCTCTCATCTGGACAAACCTTACGTTTTCTCATGGGAAAACAACCGTTTCATTTTATTTGGGAAACCGCAAGCCATACATCCGTGCTTGACTTGCATTTGAATTTCAACCAAAGGATATATTGCGCACACATACAGTTTCTGTTTCACCCACCAAGGCTGTTCTCCTTCCACCCATCCTTGCTTCATTCTTCACCCAGCCATGTATCATATTCCTTCCCAGCCACCTCTGGCACCAATCAAACACGTATCATTCTTCTTTGTCAGTCATCATTACTTTTAACTTGCTTGTCCTTCCACACTTACTTACACCCTTCTTTTGCTTTTCGTTCATCCCATCCATCAAGTTTATCTCAGATCTGAATTGGATTCTCGAAAGAAATTCACCGCTGAGTTGAAGTACATTTAGAGGAGGCTACTACCTGGTTAATAAAAACTTTGTTCTAAATTTGAAAGTCTTCTTAACAGTATAGTAACTCAACTGTACAACATATATACTACACCCGTGCAGAGAGCACATTCTGCAGTCTGCAATCTCAATAAGTAAGGAATATAAGAGCTTACTACTGCCCGCCACTACCGTGGCAACCCTCACAGCAGTTTCCTCCGGCACTTGCACTGCCTCCTCCCCAGAAGTATCCTCCTCCACCTCCGCGCTGGCCCCGGCACCAGATGTTCCACTTACAAAGTACATTTAAGAATGTTAGATGTCATAGACATACACCACTCACTAGTATTTTGTCTAGGAAGGAATGAAGAAATGTGAATACAGAAACCAATCTAATAATTTGTGACTGTCTACTCTAAAGTAAAAATGTCCCTTTTTCCAGGGAAGGGTGTTGTCTTGCTGCACTTTTTGGCACAACTGATGAATGCTTGCTTTTTAACACGCACCATTTTTCTCATAACAGACAGAAGCTTCACTTCTAAGAACAAGAGCAAGATCAGATCATCATCACTAGGACGGAGTGACCAACGATTCAGCACCAAAAAGAAAAATGTAAGTTCAAACCAGGTGAGGGCTCGGCTTGCCCACAATAAATGTGTGAAATAAATCACTAAACACTTTTCCATTTTTAATCAACCGTTTATGTTCTATGACAAACTTGATTTTTAATAAATATTTTTACTTTTAATAAAGCTTTAAAACTTAAATAGACTTTGTGGTTTTTGGTCAAGAGTGACTGAGCAAAAGGTTTTGCAATTTGCACGCATGAGTCCGTGCCTCTGACACTTCTGGACTCTGACTCCGTACTCTTGTCCTGCGTTGGATAATCATCATTGGGGATCAATCATCGATGAATTCAGGAGCTAAATGACTCTGCCACACTATCTAGTCAGTAAGGAGATTGGGGGTTCTCCAAAGTCTGTTATCACTGAGGTATGTGGAAAGTCTACCTGCGCATATTATAATTGATAAACAATGCACTATTTAGTGTCCATAGTTCTGTTTGTGCAGATTTGTCCCTGCAACAGTAGTAGTATGGATTGTCCTCCTATCCAAACCAAAAGTAAAGTAGTATCTTATTCTTTCTTGGTGGTCCTTCACATTTTATTGTTGGGAATTGTCAAAGCATAAATATTTTGAAGACTTGAAAAGACATTATGAACCATCCCAGAGGACTGCACTCAGTTCATAGAGCTATTGATCGCAAGAATAGGAGTTTTGTTTGACACCTTTTGCCAACTGTGCAATCTTAGTTAGCTGCATAGACAGACTAATAAGAATAATCTAGTAATACCACAGGGAGTCATAGTAGAGGCAGAATAAGAATTTAGATACAGTCTACAAGAAGATCAAAGACGATTTAAAAAAAATCGAATGAGGAACGCTAGGAAAAAATAGGTACTCTATATTAAAATGAAAACTTACTGGGGCCAGCAAAGGAGCCCTCGCCTGACCGATCCTGGCCTTCTACAACAGCAGCAGCAACCACCTCCTCCTCTGTCCTCTTGCCCCAGGGGGGAGCTGATGTACAACATGAAAGAAAGAAAGACCCGAAAACATGGATGATTGTTGTCAACCAAATCAAACATTTCAAAAGAACAATAACAAAATATTTTGGCGAAATAGCCAATAGACAACTATTCCACAGGATATATTGACCTATCTTATGTGGTCTACTACAATATTAGTATTGCTTGATTTGCGGACCGTCGACTTGGAAAGTTATGTAACTCACTAAACAAAGTACTAAAAAGGTTCGCCTATGACTGGCAGGCAGCAATCCGCAGCACGCGAAGTGACATACAAACTCCATCGTGATTGCACATCAGTGACAACACTAAAAAGTTTCCTACTACATTAACCACTCATTAAAGTACTCAAACTATCAATCCACCACCACTATTTCTTCTTATTGCCAGGTGTACAAAGGAAGGACTGGACTTGAGTCTGTAGGGGCAGATTTACAAGCCCCTTGCGGCTCTTTTGCTCCGTTGTTGCGTGACTTTAGTGACGCAGCACTCATACATATTTTCTCAGTCCAATGAAATGAACACAAAATCGAAAACAAATAAGCATAGTAGCAACGCTACTGAGAAGGAGAGCAGTGCACCTGAAATGCACAGAAGATTTTGAAATATAATTGACCTCAATGTAATCGCCAGCATTATTGCTCTTTATAAAAAACTAAAATTTGCAATATAATAACACACAGAGCAGGAGAAAGCAGAGTAGTGATGAAATAGCTACTACTACTCACCAATCCCGGGGATCTCGACGCCGACAAGGGCGAGCAAGTCGCGTTCCCGGTCCAGGAGATCCATCCAACGCTGGGTGGCCTGGTTGTAGGTGCGCCGGACCTGAGAGTGCTCAAACGTGGCCCGGCACACCTTCTCCCACTGCTTCCGGTGCTCCCGGAGCCCGTAGCCGCTTGCGATCTTGCCGCCTGCAGTGATGGTCCTGGGGAGGCGGCACTGTACAAAGAACACTAGTGCGGCCACCTCCTCCGCGCTAAAGATCTCCTGTGGCATCACTAGCTCCCCCCTCAAACGCCCGCACGGGAGCCGGGCACGGGGTGCGGGACCCTTCCCCTTCTCAGGCTGCTTCCTGGCTCCCTTTACCATGGTCTGGGCAGAAAGGAAGGTAAATAATAAAGAAGGAATAGAATAGGGAAGAAGAAAAGAAAAGAGTTTAAAAAAGTAGTTTAAAATTAACCAAAAGTCGCAGAAAACACAAAAATATAGAGCTAGAAAAATAGAGGGATAGATAATAAGTAAAATAGATAAAAAAAACTTCAAACAAGCAAAGGATGGCAGAGATTGATAGAGGATACAGAAAGGATGCCCAGAACCATAGCAATGAATGGAAAACAAGATGGCCACGCCCGTTCACGACCACGTGGGTAAGTTCTCGCGAGATTTCCCCCGTGATCACACGCGAAATTGTACTAGCGAGCCGCACACTTTGCGAGATTACACATAGCGCCCGGAAACGGAAATACGTCACACAAACAAGATGGCCACGCACATGTACGACCGCTAGGGTAACTTCGCAACGTTGCACTACAACGGGCTTGCGAAAACGCAGAAAATCATGCGAACTGACACGCCGCAAAAAAAAAAAAAATCGTATATTTGCACGAATTTGCGGCTTCCGAAATCGATCTCCCGTGAATTCGTGCACCGCAAATCGTGCGAAATTGCAGAAAAATGATTTTTGCAAAACTGAAAGCACTCAGCAGGTGCAAAAGTTCAAGCTCATCATTAGTAACCATTCCCTGCAGTGCTTCCTGAGGGGCCCCTCCAGAGTCCAGTTGCCTACTTGCAACTATTTTATGACCCTGCTCTGACCCTCACAGCAGGCTCAGAGAATAGCTACAAGTATGCCACAAAGGTCCTGTTAAAAAAAATTACACTGCAACAGAAAGCAATTACAGATAAGGAATCAGGTGCCAGACTGGAAGTTCAAATTCAGTGGCACATTAATCAGCCCCTAATTCATTCATGTTAGTTGAGGCAGGGCAGGTGTGCAAACGAATTTTACAAAACTGAAAGCACTTAGCAAGTGCAAAAGTTCAAGCTCATCATTAATGAGGAAGCACTTACAGCTAAGGAAGCAGGTGCCAGCTCAAATTCAGTGACACATTCATCAGCCGTAAATTAATTCATGTCAGTTGAGGCAGGGCAGGTGTGCTTTTCCCCCCATAATCTACAGTGATGAACCAGAGGGTGGCATGGCTGAGCCAGAGGGTGGCAGTGGTGAAACAGAGGGTGGAAGTGGTTAAACAGAGGGTGCTGCGATGAACCAGACGTAGAAACAACATGGTCGCGACCATTGCTACCCGACAAGTAGGTTCGCGTTTGCGAACTGGTAAAAAACCCTCGCGAAATGGCAGAAACACTTAATTAAAATTATGCTGTCCCCACTTTTATTATATATCATTTCCATGGTTCATATCCACATCCCTGGATATTATTTTAAGAAAATGTATTCTATTTTGATAAACTTTCTATGGAAGGATAAACCTACCCATATAGGTTTGTCCTCTTTATAGAAAGATAGACACAATGGAGGTCTTAGGTTTCCCGATTTTAAAACTTACCATTCCGCTTTTTCCCTAAAACAAGCTGCACATTGGATCTCTATGGATCTTCCTTTATAACCTTTACTTTGGTTACAAATTGAGACATTTTTTATTACCCTTTTATATTTTCAAGATCTCATAGCTTTTACTACCAATATTGCTTCTTTGCGTTCCCCTGTGAATCTCCAAATCTGTAAACTTTTGGTTCCTGTACTACCTTCATCTAATCCCTCTAATGACTCCTTCCATCAACAACCCATGTGGCATAATAAATTATTATGGATTTGTAATCGTTCTATATACCGGAAAACTTGGCAATATAGAGGCTTAAATTGGATATCTTAGCTTATATCTGATAACCAGCCACTTACTTTCTCTGATCTCCAATCTAAATTCTCCTTGCCATCGTCCTAAAGATCGTAATATAATCTTATTTTTCCTTATCTCATTTAATATCTCCATAATCTACCAAGTGCTATTTACCTTCCTGTAATTTACAAAAACTTATTCTCAATCCTGGAAAAATACCCCTCATCATCCAATTTATATAAATCATTACAACTTCCCCCAGACAGACACAGATCAAAGATTGAACTGACGTGGGAAAAAGATTTATCACAAGAATGGCCAATTAATATATGGGATAAATTATGGTCTAAATTTCACAAAATGTCTTGTGCTGCAAATACCACACAAACCCTTTTTTTCATTTATCATTGAGTACTGTTTTCCCCAGTGACCCTAGCATCTTTTTCATCAGATGTGTCCCCTGCTTGCTGGTCCTGTCCTTGCCCTGTTGCAGACTTAAAACATATGTTGTTCGAGTGCCCCCAATCCACCAATTCTGGCAATTAGTATGGTCCCAAATTAAGATCATTTTCTAAAGTTCCGATCCCTTTTTCTTTAACAAATATATTCCTAAGTACTCTATCTCCAAATGGCCTCAATCACCAATGAGCTTTAAGCTTTTAGATTTATTGGTAGCTACTGCATTTCATTTAATAACCTCAAATTGGAAACAAGCCGATAAAGTCCCTTTTAGATCCTGGTGAAATGCTGTCGGTTTTCATCACCAACTAGATACTAACTATTGGCCCGTTTCACAGAATTAACTTAGGACAAAATCCTAAAATTACTACTTTTGGTATTCACAGAATGCACTTACTACCTTTGGTATTCACAAAATGGATTTACGACTACTAACTTTACCTCCGCACTTGGGCCGGAGCTTCTGACCCGGAGGCGGAGCTTCTGGCCCAGAGGCTGAGCTTCCAGCCTGGAGGCAGCAGCTCCGCCTCCAGGCTAGAATCTCCGGCCCGAGTGCGGGCGTAAAGTTAGTAGTCATAAATCCATTCTGTGAATACGAAAAGTAGTAAGTGCATTCTGTGAATACCAAAAGTAGTACGTTTAGGATTTTGTCTTAAGTTAGTTCTGTGAATCGGGCCCACCGTCTCTCCCATATAAAAGGGATCTTCTATGGCTTCCTTCAACAACGTATTTATCTCTATCTGCCTCTTCTAATGTTACAAACAGGAATGTGTCAGATGATGTACAGAAACCACCTTAATTTCATCCTTTGCCTCTCTATTCCCACATGATTAGATGGTTCTTTATAACTGAATGTTTATTATACTGTTTTTCAGCTCTATTTGTTGTTATGCTTACAATGTTAAAAAATGTACATAGTATGTTTTTTACTTTCTATAGTTATATATCAATTACATTTGGCTTCATTTCCCCTTGCTCCTTTCCCTTATTGTTTTTTATAATGTATTGTTTCTTTTGTGTTCAGCTTGATAATCCTATTCTTATATATTCTTATTTATTTACTCACTTTCATGTCAAATAGGAATGTTCTATTCATTTTATTGCTGTCTCTCTCTTGGTATTCCTTAATAAAATCTAACTTTTAAAAAATGAATGCTTTCTCATTTTCAGATGCTTGTTCCTGCAATTGAGGCAACCCCTTTAATGTGGGTAAAGGAAAAATATACTTTCTTATAACACACATAGTAACATCAGCAGTCAGTCTTAGACAATGCAGTACTCTTAGCAGCTGAATCTGCTAGGGCATTGCCCCTTGAAATATCATGCTGAGGTTGCTGGTGAGCAGTCCACTTCACACTACCACATTTCCTGGCCACTGCAGAGTCTCTACAACATTCAAAACATATTATTCATACATAAAGCAGTACCCAATAGGATCAAGAAACCCCTTTGCATCCAAAAGAGCCAAACGTTGTGTGTCATTCCAAATGCATACCTTGAATCTATGTATACAGTAAGAGTGTTTTGTGTTACACGTATATAGGCCCAAGTGAGAGTGATGAGTTCTACTACTGCAGATGGTTTCAAAGTAGGGAATTTGCAGCTTTTCACAATTTGGTATTTAGTGCAGGCAGCAGAACCAGCGACTATGTTGCCTTCATCATTCCAAATACGTAATCCAGCCACAAAATATGTTAATTCACAGTCATTGAGCGTTACATCAGTCAAATCCAGATAAGGTGTAGTAATAACATGGACAGTGGCCAGAACACAATCATACAAGTATCCGTCCTCTCTAGCAGACATTAAAGAAGCATGGTTTAGAGCAGGACAGCGGATTAAAGTAATATTGGGGTACACAATAGCAATACTTCATATTGAGACACCTGAGCTATGTAGAGATAATAAATGTTTGTAGTGAGAATGAGTGTTATTGGATCTGGGGGTCTCTAGTTGGCAGAGGTAAGAACCTTTGTCCAAGTATGGACCCTTACTTTTAGTCAGGGTAGGGGGGATACACATGGTTGATAACCCCTCCTGACCCCCTTGGTAGCTTGGCACGAGCAGACAGGCTTATCCCCAAGGCAATGTGTAAAGTATTTGTACCAACACTCACAGTAATATAGTGCAACACCACAAATGGACAATACACAAGTTATTTATAAAAATATAAGTCACTTTATCTTGATTAGCCAGAGTCAAAACGACATAAATCGACATACAAAAATAGATTCTCTTCCAGTAATGGTTCTTTAGTAAAAGGTTCACTGTAGCAATGTTCTTTTGGGAAAAAAAGGGCACTTGTAAAACTAATGTAATTGGTTGAGTCCTTATGACTGTAGGACTCCTGCTCCTAACCTAATGAAAGTGACTGTAGTAATGGTGCCTTTATCGATATCTTCCCCGCTGTACTTGTAGCACGGAATGTGCTACCTGGGATTGCTCAATTTCACTTTTGGAAAATCACCTCTTGCAAATGCGCGGGTGTGCGCCAGTTACAAAAATATTGCCCCCTCTGTATTTAAATCACCGAATGGACACTGTCCTTAAATATTGCCCCTGCTGTAGCACGGGATGTGCTACACTTGAAATGACCCCCTTTGTCAATGCGCGGGCACACGCCAGTCACCAGCAGATTTAAACATCCTTTAGGCAGGCTGCCAGCAGCGCATTAAACCACAATTCCCCTCTGTGCTTCGGTCACATATCAGAGCCGGTTACCTTTAGAATGCGAAGGGGGACTGTGCAGTCCATGCAGATCCCCGGCTGGGCAGCTCTCTCTTTGGCGGTGGTCCCTGGCTGCTGGTACGGCTCCACCCTCGATGACGAGCTTGAGGGAGCCCCAGTCACTAGGGGACGCCTCACTCTTCCGGGGAAAGCCTCCTTGTTTCCAGGGCAACCCTCAATGCTGGGACCAATCCCAGCGCGGCTTGGCAGTGATGAGTCACAGATTCCGGGCCAGCAGCGGTGAATCTCGGCAGGAAAATTTTGAGGCTCATCTCCTCAGCGGACCCAGCCTGGGCTCACAGCTCAAGGGGCGGCGGTGATTACAAAACAGGCAAAACAGCAACTCTGACAATCGGGGGCCAGTGATAATACAATACCGGCCCTCAGTACCTCACTTTGATCACAGGCTGGTGGCATTGATGCATGCTGCGTCCTCAGTGCTCCTGGAAAGTTGATAGGCATGTAAGCCCGGCAGGCTGCATGACGGCACCAGCGATTTCCTGGTTGGCACACAATTACCCTCAGAGACGGCAGCAGCAGGGCACGGTGCACAGCGGGTTGTAGGAGTTTGCTGACAAAATCTTTTATATTGCTAAGTTTGCAACAGTAGGCCAGCTCTTCTCAGGTCCTTGGAGACAGGTAGACTAAAGAGGGGGACAAAACACACAGCACAGCTCCTCTTCAAGCAAGGGGGACACAGGGCACAGCAGACAGTCCCTTAGTCCTCCTCCTCAGCAATAACAGCAACTGCAGGTCAGCTCCCAGACACTCAGCAATGGCAGCACTTTTCCTCAGTCTTCCTGGTCGTTCTTCTTTGGCAGGGATCCCTTTTTGATCACAAAGTGTTTCCTAATCTAAAGTCTATGGGTTTCAGCTCAGATATTTATACCCCAAAAGTCTTTGTTCTTCATATGTGAGGGGTCCTGGACACAGTCCAAAACAGTTCTGGGTGTACTCTACCAGTGCACATCTTCTTTTGTGAGTGTGGGCTAGGGCCATCAGATGCACTGCAGGAGGTGGAGCAGCATTGTGGAATGTAGGCATAGCCCTATTCAGACCCAGGTGCCACTCCTCCCACCATTCTACATGCTGATAGGTCTTTTCAGCCTAGTGCTGACTCACCCAGCTTCCTGGAGCCACCCCAACTCCTGTCACTCACAAACCAGACAGTCAATCCACAAAGAGGCAGAGGCACACAGAAAGGCTAAACAAGAAAATAGCCCCTTTCTAAAAGTGCTATTTGCAAACGTAGGATTTAAAAAACATCTTCACTAAAAGATGTGTTATTAAATTCTGAGTGTCTATCTTGCTGCTATGGGAAGATATGCAGGTAAACGTTACACAGTATTTCCCGTGTTATCCTAAGGGAAAGATAGCCTTTCAATAGTGAAAAACGAAATTGACAGTATTTCACTATCAGGACGTGGTATCCACACTAGAACATGTCCTACCTTTCACATACACTGCTCAGTGCACAGGGGGGTACATTGGGCCTACCATAGGGGTGTCCAATATGTAAGAAAAGGGAAGGGTCAGGCCTGGCAAGTGTGTACACTGGCCAGGACAACATGGCAGTTAACAAACTGCACACAGGCACTGTAGTGGCAGGCCTAAGACACCATGTTATGGCTACTCGTGTGGGTGGCACAATCAGTACTGCCGGCCCACGTGTAACATTTGAATCACCAGCCCTGGCACACTCAGTGTACTTTACTAGGGACCTACTGGTAAAATATGCCAATCATGGATAACCAATCACAATAATAATTTGGCAGAGTCGATATCATTTTACCGGCCTCATCGCAGTCTGCATTCCCTCTCAACCCCGGTGCCAATAAGTCTGTTTCCCGACATTCATGGACACTCTCTGGTTGAGCTTTAGTGGCGACTGAGTCTATGGACTGAGGGTTGTCTTCATCCTCATGTTGCTGACACAGAGTTGGTGGTAGTAATGAGGCAGTAGCATTCCACTCCTCAATTTGCCACTTCCGGATGGCTTCTACCCTCTGCATCATGCCCTGGAGGACACCTTCCACTGTCCCCCGCAGCCCTCCGCCACATTCCCCTTGGACATTGACAAGGACCCGCTCAGTCAGCGGGGCCCTACATCAGTGCACCGCAAGTCACCGTCCCATGGCAGGGTGCCTGTGCCAGCTGTTGAGCATCCGGGGCCACTAACTCTGTACAGCTCAAGTAAGGGACCCTGTCTTCTGAGATATTGGATGGCCTCTGAGACGATGGCCTTGGGTCATCAATGCCATGTGTCTGTGGCCCTGAACTGTCCGCTGCCTCTGGCCTACACTATGATCCGCCAGGGCTCACAAATCAATTTGAGTCTTGACTGGCCCAGATGTTGCATCACCGCAGGGTTGAAACAGCCGTACTGGCAAACTAAAAGAGTTGCTCTCACCTGTCGTGGAAGCCATCATCTGCCTGATACCCTGCTCAGCATTCCAGGTGCCACTAACTCAGTGCACCACGAGTTATCATGCATTTCTGTTTTGGTTATGTGCTGTGGAGAGGTTTCACAGCAATGTCACCTCAAGCAGTGTGGGAGACCTGGAATGATGATGAGGAAGAAGATGCAGGTGTAACACACTCCACTGCAGCTGCATCAGGTCAAATCAAATCAAATCAAATATAACTTTATTTTGATTCCACAAAGAAATCATAAAAAGTATACATCAATATAAAAAACACAAGCTACAATAAAAACCACGGTACATATTTACATAATACTGATTTCCATAAACATTCACTACCGATTTCTAATAACTGGAGCTGATCTAATAGGGGTAGGAGAGTTGATAGTACCCCTTCCTAACAGATATTTGCATAGGGCTGTTGATCTTGGTGGGGGGATAGGTGGGGTACTCGGGTAAAAATCGTAGAGATCCCAAACTGAAATGGAGTCATCATTTTCATGGGGCTGGGAGGATCGTAAATAGGGGACTGTGTGCCTGTCCCTAAATTTAACTAGAACTAGGTCCCCGGGAATTTCTTTAGATGATGACCCTAACCAGCCCACCCTTCTAACGCTCAGAATGCCACCGTTTTTGTTGGGTGGGAGGGGTCTATTTTTTGATAACCAAAACAGGACTTTATGAAATAGGTCCTGATGGCTTTCAGGTTTCCCGTGGATGGGTGCAGGTACTCCTGCAAGAACAAGCACAAAGGGGGCGGCTTCTGGAGGCAAATCTATACAAGCTGCTCTGTTAGGTTCTGCTCTAGTAGCAGAGAAATTAGATAACACGGGTTTATGGGCAATTTTGTTGGCAATTGGAGATTGTCTCTTAGGAGGTTGTCGATCGGTTTTGACATTTTTAGTGGCATTGATCACAGATGTATGGGCGATTTTGGTAACGGTTTTAGGTAGGCAGTTAGGAGATTGACTTACAGTTGGGACAGTTTTTATAGTGAGAGACACTTTGGGAGCAGTAGGGAAAGTGGAACAATTAGGTGAAACAACCTTTGCAAGAGGGAAAGAATTGGCTTTAATAATAGTCTCTAGGCTTGTCAACCTATCCCCTAAGATGTTGATTTGGTCAAGCAGGGGTGTTATTACAGATCTTAACATCAATTCAAAGTGGGGCAATAGTTGCAGATGGGGGGATGCTACTTCGTCATCCAAAGTCCCAGTGTGCACCTTGGATGAGATAGAATTTATGGCGGGCGATGAGGAATCAGTACAGAGTTTTTGTATTTTAGCTTCTGTTTTGTAATCATTATCCCAGTCGTGCTTCCTTTTCGCACTTTGGCCCTGTGACAGTCCAATAGCTTGGCTGCTATCCTCCTTGGGTGATAGGGGTGGATCGCAAGGTCTATCGGCGCGAGGGTCGATAGTAGACCCTTTTACGGGGGAAGGGGCTATAACTGGAATAAAATTAGTCCCGCACAAAGCATTTAATTCCTCCCAATAAGACAGTTTTTCTGAACTGACAGTGGTTTGTGGGAGGATTTGAATTGGATCTAGGGTTTGACGGCAGTCATCAGAATCAGTGTCGCTGATAGTGATAAGGGTAGTGTACGTGTCCATTTCCTGGCCCGGGTGTCGTTTTTGATGGAAGATTGGATAGGCCCCCTTGAATGTCATATAATATGGCTATGTTGGTAAAACAAAAAAGTCCATAAGTCTTCAACAAAAGAGAATAGGCACTGTACCTTTTCTTGTGGGGAATGGCCCGTCCCTGTCCTCCTCGTTCCGCTGAGGGCCACAGAGGGCCCGCCCTTTGCCCGGGCTTAGCCCCGGGCGCCAACCCGCGCGCGATCCCGCGACGCGGGGGCTGTTGTCCTTTTGAGGCGCCTCCTGGCGCGATGATCCCGTGTCCGGCGAGAAGCGCCGCTGGGGTGTCTGGGGATTGTAGTTCCAACCCCTCGCGCTCCAGCCGCTGATGTGCTTGCGGCGGCGAGGGGGAACTGGCAGGAAGAGATGACCCCCGGTGTAGGTGAGCCCTATTGTAAAGTTTTTCCCCCGGTGCTGCTCACAGGCCCCCCGCTCCCCCGGGGCTGTTGTCCTTTTGAGGCGCCTCCTGGCGCGATGATCCCGTGTCCGGCGAGAAGCGCTGCTGGGGCGTCTAGGAAATGTAGTTCCAACCCCTCGCGCTCCGGCCGCTGATGTGCTTGCGGCAGCGAGGGGGAACTGGCAGGAAGAGATGACCCCCGGTGTAGGTGATCCTTATTGTAAAGTTTTTCCCCGGTGCTGCTCACAGGCCCCCCTCTCCCCCAGGGCTGTTGTCCTTTTGAGGCGCCTCCTGGCGCGATGATCCCGTGTCCGGTGAGAAGTGCCGCTGGGGCGTCTGGGGATTGTAGTTCCGACCCCTCGCGCTCCGGCCGCTGATGTGCTTGCGGCGGCGAGGGGGAACTGGCAGGAAGAGATGACCCCCGGTGTAGGTGAGCCCTATTGTAAAGTTTTTCCCCCGGTGCTGCTCACAGGCCCCCTGCTCCCCCGGGGCTGTTGTCCTTTTGAGGCGCCTCCTGGCACGATGATCCCGTGTCTGGCGAGAAGCGCCGCTGGGGCGTCTGGGGATTGTAGTTCCGAACCCTCGCGCTCCGGCCGCTGATGTGCTTGCGGCGGCGAGGGGGAACTGGCAGGAAGAGATGACCCCCGGTGTAGGTGAGCCCTATTGTAAAGTTTTTCCCCCGGTGCTGCTCACAGGCCCCACTGCAGCTGCATCAGGTCTATCCCGAAGGGACACAATCCTGGAAAATTTCTTCACGTGAGCGCGCTCAGCTCTAGTGCCCCAACCTGAGTGCGCAGCAACTCACGGACACTTCTGTTTGCTCATTGGGTGACCTCGGTACTTGCTCCGGCCACCACCATGATGCTCCACTGTTGTCTCTGTATGCTGGTGTTTTCTGTTTCGGTTTTAATAGTGTTCACTGTTGCAGTTGTTGCCAGCACCAACAACTCCATGAGGGCTGGCTCACACTCACCCCACGCTCATCCAGCATATGTGGCGCACGTGCTCGTAGCCAGTTCCACCAACTATATAAGTGTGTCTGTGTGGTCATTATGTATGCATGAGGGCCCGGGCCATCTAACATTACATTGTGCTGTGGACAGCGGCCACAACCGTGCCCACGCTGGCAGCGGGTACAACCTTGGACATGTAGTTTTGTCGTCAGCTGCTCAATACGTAAAGGGAGTGTACTGGGCCGTCGTACGGAGGTCCAGTGTGGGTGTGTGAATTGTAATTGCGGGGCTCTGGGCCTGGTTCAGTACAGGAAATGTGCAAATGCATGTGTCTCTTTCACAGTGCGGTCTCCTCTGTAGGGTGTAGGTGGTCCCTGATGGGACTTAGACACCCCGTATGTGATGTAGTTCGGCTTCCAAGAGCTTTGACCCCACCTGCACCTGTTCAGCCATCTGCTTTTGGCCTTCTGACACCTGGCTTCTGAATTCTATGTGTGCCTCAGTGGAGTGTTGGGAGTCAGCCGTGGTGGTGGGTGCTTCCTGCAGTGAGGTCTGTGCAGGGGCTGGGGTCTCTTCTATGTAGCTTGGCTGCCCTGCTCCTGGGGGTGGGATGCCGAAGATGTCCATGAGCTGTTGTAGTGCGTCGGTGTCGAAGGTATGGTGGTAGTCTCCAGCATCACTGATGAGTTGTATGGCCTGCTCTGCTGGAGGTGTTGTTTGTCCCTCTGCAATGTGAAGGGAAATGCATGTTAACATTGTGTTGACATGTATGTTGGCGCATTGTTCTTGTTGACTTGCAGACTGTATGACAATGTACATTGTGACTGTTTGGGAGGTGCTGGCAATTTGATGCAGGACAGTGGACATTTGGACTACGTGACAGATGTAAGGTTGTACACGTACATTTCAATCTCAAATTTTCCTGCTCTGATTGATGTGATTGGCCTGTTTCTGCGCATGAGCAGACCCAGTTGTGTCCTCTGTTCTGCAGTGTCGGTGTTGCACTTTGTACCACATTGTCGTGGGATGTGCTGTGATTGCTATGTGTGTGTGCTACAGTGTGCCACTGTGTCATTGTTGGTGTGCAGTGTGCTACACGTCGCTGTGCATGTGTATCATTGTGCCCATCTCCCCCTGTCCTCCCAGTCCTCGGTCGTTACTCACCCTGTTGATGTTATGTTCAGTCCTATCGAGCTGTGTCCGTACTCCCAACTCCTTGCACCATCTCCACACTGATGACTGTGGTCTCCATTTCCTCCAGCTCCTTTTGACTTGTAGTTCTCTCACCTCCTGTCACAGTTGCTGCCTTCCATTTGGCAGCTGGTTTGTGCTTGGTTTGGCTTTTCACATTATGCCAGCGCCTCTTGGCCTCCTCCATTGACCTCCTCAACACTCCGACTGCATTCACGTTTGTCATGTTGATGTTCAGTGGATGGTAGTGTGACGCTGATCTGGTTTTCCTGCGGACTGCACCCGTCTGCTTCTTCCTCTTCTCCTTGGCCTTCCCCGACACCGAGGTGTCTTGCTGGTCGTCTGTGGGGCTTGTGGGGTTCACGTTGGCCTCTGCACTAGGTCCGGGTGCATCCATGCTGCTACGCAGTTTGAATTGGTTTTGGTGTGTTCCTTTTGTTGCTTTTATAGTGCATTTTCCCACATGACGTGTTGGATTTGCAGGCCTGTCGCCGGTTTTGCAGCTTTTTGTATCTCGATTGGCCTCATCGCAACTTTTTTTGCGTTGGTGTTTCAAATTTTTGCGGCATTGCGTTGTCTTATCATGGACATTTGATGTGTTGTCTTGGGCTTATTGCATGTTATCTCTGTGTTGTGAATACTTAGATAAAACTGGGTTATTTTTCCACGATAGACTGCGATATGAAGAGTTGCGTTAAGCTCAATTTGCGGTACATATCACACGTTCTTGAGAATATCCCCCTAGATTGTCGAGCCCCATCGTGATTCTTTATGCCCCACTCACAATAAAGGGAAAGGATCTGCAAGGCTTGGTCATTGGCTCATCCTGTGGAGAGAGTTAAGAAAAAAAATGGTAAATTGGATTTGGTTCCCTTCAGTTATTTCTTTTAACTGATTTCGTGGAAGGGGCAGGGACAGTATCATGTACTCGCACCAAACACAACAATCTAGTAACTTCACTTTCACTGCTGTCAATTGTCTGGTTACCTGATAAACAAAGGATCCATATTAAAATTCAAAACTTGGGCCACAAGATTCTGCTTCACATTGTCCTCGAATACATTTCTAGGATGGTAATACCATGCCATTCAAACATATACCAAATGTCGTCACCCAACCTTCCAGCGATGCTCAGCCCATCGAAATAGAAAGGGACTGTGGAAAGTCCCTGCACTCTTGAAACTATACACTTTGGAACACCATGCAGTTGTCACTTGGCCTCAAATCAAACTTCAGAATATTCCATGTGCAACAGAAGGGTCTTTTTTCCATCCTCCATTGTTCAAAACGTGCTTTAAATTGTCACTGGTTGTAGAAGTGGTCAAGTAAATAAATAAATAAATATAAGAATACTAAGATTATGTTTCACGTTTGTTGAAAGAGGCGTGCCATGCACCCCTTACTGCACACAAAAAAGATGAGATTAGCTAAAGCAGTTTTTTTACTTGCGAAGATATCGACATTTTGTTTTCCACATGTGCTTTATTTCACTTTACTCCGTAGGTACTGAAAAAGTACTTTGTCCATCAGCAATAACTAATCCGTAGACCATGGCAGGCAGAATAGAATAGTCAACGGTTGCAAAATTCCTTAGAGGGTATGATCGCTTGCAGCGTATGGGTTGGTTTGTTTAATTAAAAATGGATACAAGTTTGGTATTGCTCCAGCATTTTATAAACAATCTATAAACACACGTGGAGAATATCACGTGTATGTAAAGCTAGAGACACTGGGGCATATTAGGGTGGTGATAGGCAATTATCGCCAGTTTAGCGGCCGTTTTCGGCCGCTAAGCGGCGATAATTCTATCGCTCTATTAGCAAGCTGTCGCTAACTGTAGTTAGCGACAGCTTTTAGGCGATAGCAAGCGGTTTGGGGTCCGCTTTGCATGTCAGCGATATTTATCGCTAATGACATGCAAAGTGTGCGTACCCAACCTGTTAGCGACTGAAAGCAGTCGCTAACATCGCTATCGCCTATTAGCAAGGCAGGCGTAGCGATGGAAATATTCCCGCTATCGCCAAAAAACAACGCCTGCTCAGACCAGTTCTTAGCCATGTTACCCAATGGGAGGTGGATAACATCGCTAAGAGCATTTCGTCGCTAATGCGTGAATATCGCTGTATTCTCAGCGATATTCACGCATTTCGCCGCTATCGCTAGATATTTTAGCACAATGGAGAAAAACGTTGCTGATAGCATGTTTTCTCCGCTAACATATCCAGCGATAGGCAGCGATAAAAAAAATCGTCGCTAAGCCTATTTAGCGATAATTATCGCTACTTGTTGGTAATATGCCCCACAATATTTTCATATGTTTTTGAGTTTAAAAAAAAAAAGGACAAAGCGAAATTGTATCACAAATGTTCAGTTTTCACATCTGTATTTGTATTAAATCACATGACCAGTTAGGTACATGAAAGTTACATCAGCAACAGCGTAGTTATCAGATTATATTTCATTTTTCCCATGGAACGTAAACGTCAAAAAAAGAAATAGACGTAACATAAAGTCCCCTGCTTTTGATTTTCACAGGGTCTAATCCCTCTCATCATGCAAACGAATATCAAAAGTAATCCAAGGTGTGTCAATAAAATGCACATTCCTTACCTTTATAAAGCCATCCTCAATGAAGACCTGAAGCAGCGTATTGCCGGGTGTTGAGGAAAGTCTTTCAACGTGGAGAAGTATTCCCTCCCAGCTGAGAGTCTGGAATGTCAGTAAAATATTGATGTTTAGATGCCAAGGCAAACCCTGACACTAAGTAGTTTTCGCCATTGAATTGTAGAGTGTGAACATCAGCTGAAAACAAAATAACAAGACCATGTAAACAGAATGTTATGATATGTCGATAAAAGTTAGCATACTCTATATAATTATTCATGATCTCAATTCAGTGTTTACAAAGCTAAGTTCCAAGTATGTCTCCACGAAAAAGAGTCAATTTTGTCATTTAAAATCTAATCCAGTACAACTGAGCATATCTCATGGGCTGGCACCTCATTTCTCATGCGAGCAGAAGCAATTGCTGCTGCAGTAAACAAAATGACTCATTTCACTCCTTCACATCTTATCAAACAGAATATGTTCCGCTGGAGCGTGAAGGTCAGCCCTAACGAGGCATTAACCAAATCCAAAGCCCTGCGCCATGATGGAGGTCTTAATAACCAAGCACATAACATAGCTAATAAAACATTTACGGCTGAGATGCTCAAACTTGTCTTAAACTGAACACTAGCAGATATTATCCATTTTTATAGTTGTGAAGTGGCTGAGATGTGTTCTGAGACAGAGATACGTAAATGAGAATGAGCCTGAAAGACGTAACGAAGCCCACAGCTCTGGTTTAGTGTCTCAATCTGAGACAGAGAGGCTTTGCCAGAAAGGAAAGGAGACAAAAGTGAGAGAGAGAGACAGGTGGAAGCATAAGACACGGGGAGCCTTAATACATTGTGCAAGACACAGAGCTCCTGGATAACAAATCAAATTAATTAAACTGTTTGCCTTCCTCCTCCTCTTTTTGCTGAATTCTTTTTCGTTGGCTTTAGGATTATGCGCACTTTCCCACTGCTAAACAGTGCTAACGTGAGTGTGCTATCTCCAACGTGGTAACATTGGCATATGCAAAATTGGCTTATTTAATTTACTGGAATGTCCCTAGTAAAGTGTACTACTTGTGCCCAGGGCCTGTAAATTAAATATTACTATTGAGTCTGCAGCACTGATGTGCCACCTTCTTCAGTAGCCCTGTAATCGTGCCTACCATTGCAGAGTCTGAGCGTACTGTTTTTAAATGTCATACCAACTTAACAGGTTAAATCTCTTGCTAGGCCCAACCCTTCCATTTTATTACATATGTCACCCCTAAGGTGACATATGTATTAAAAGTAGTGCAAGAACAGGGTGCAGTGTATTTAAAAAGTTGAAAATATACTTTAAGGTTTTACATGCCCTCATAGGGAAGACTCTTAAATTAATTTTTCACCACTGCAAGGCCTATCTCTCGAATAGGTTAACAATGGGATTATCTTATTACATTTTATAAGTGCAATTTCCAATTGGTAGGAGATGAGATCTCCAAGTTTGCAGTAGCGGTCGGTGGTGGGAGTGCTGCCGGGTGGTGAAGTGGGGTGGGGGAGGGGCAGGGTGGGGTGTAGTAAACTACGGAATACGGCCAAGTGCAGGTAAGTAAACATATGAATGAATGAAACGAATTTCGTTGTGCGCACTGCATCATCAAATTCGATGCAGTGCGCGCAATGAAATTAAGTTTGGTGTCGATGGAATCACAATTTAAAATCACAACTTATGGTGAGGTCGGATTTCAAATAGCAATTCTGAAAATACCACTTTTAAAAAGTTGTAATTTTCTTGCTATAACCATTTGTTACCTGCTGCCTGTCTAATCACGTCTGGGGTGGGTGACAGCTGGGCTTTGTGTATTTTCCGTAGACACACTTACAATGGTAGTTTAAGTGTAACTTGATGGGCCATCCTGGCAGGATGGGAGGAAGGAGCTGAACCAAGCCTCATTTACACTTAAATAAGCTGTGTCCTGTCACCACACAATGGGCTCCATATCCCCCTATAGCGAGTCTGAAGACAGGGCAGGAAAGGAAGGCATCTGTGCACTTCAAATGCATCTCTTTGAAGTCTACCTACTTCAAAAGCACCACTGGGTATACAAACTGGACCACACCACCAGTTCAGTACACTTCTGGATCTATGGATACTCTTCCAGAAAGGACTGCTGTGCTGCTGATTGGACTACCATTCTGTGGGCTAGTACTCTGAAGGAGATGCTACCTTGCTGTGCTGACCTGCTGCCCTCTTGCCTGAGGAAGGAGAGCTGGACCTGAAATCCATCTTAAACCCAGGACACCAGAGTGACTCAAAGGGCTAGTTTGCTGGCCTCCTGATCTGAGCTTCAGGGGCATAACAGTCTCTCCACAATTTCCGGACCAGTCTTCAATGAGCTACTGACCCCCAAGAAGGGCCCTCATGTCCGGACCCTTGGGAGTGGTCTTTTTGCTCTTTAAATCAAGCTTTTGTGCTCTTCACAAATGCAAATTGGCCAATACGTTCTGGAACCTCATTGCTCACCTGGGAGTCCAATGTGGGCACCCACAAGTTCATCTCTTTGCATAGTAACTATTGCCTTTCATGAAAACGAAGCTCCATCCTGTCCGTCATCACTTCATACACTCTCCTTGCTCCCAGTCAACTTCTTCCCTGCGAATGGGACTCTTGGCACAAAACTTGATAAGGTAAACCTTCAGTGGGACTAATTGTAACTGTATTCGACCCGTGCTCCAGCGTGGTTGGCCTAAACTTTTGGATTTGACCTGGTCCAGTACAACCAGATATTCCTGGTTTAGGTGTTCTGCTTCTTAGCGCTATTTTACTGTTTATTGTTTGAAAATTCATAACTCTATTTCTACTTATTGTATTTTTGGCATTTTGGTCTTGTTTTATTTAAAACATTAAACTCTATGTATCTAACTTGGTGTGTTTTAAAAGTTTTATTGTTTTAGTACTTTGCACATTGCCTCTAAAGTTAATCCCGACTGTTCTGTGCCAAGCTACTACACCCAGGAGGGATTGTGCAATACACTTATATACAGCCGCGGCTCGCATTTTGCAATGCTGGGTGCGCTACGAAATTAGTTTTATTTATTAAATTGTTTACTTTCCTCCAATTATCCATATTCCGGTTGTAATTTTAACATACGAAGGTAGTAGTGTCCAAAATGGAAAAAGTCCGCAACATTCGATTGAAAATCTTAATACTAATATGATTAAGAGAATTACGCGTTATAAGTGAACAAAATGGCAATCAATAATTGTATACAATGGGTGCTCAAGAAACTCAAAGCACCTACTACCTAAAGGTGCTGTTATCAGTGCACGAGAAGTGCAACCGGAAATACTGTTACAAAAAAATTTGAGGTTCTAATTACAGCACACCAACATTATTTAGGTTATTTCATTCTTAGTATGTGTTGCATGAATAAAGCATTGAACTATTGTCACTAATGAGATTTATACACCAGATTAAAGCAATATAAGGGTAAGTCATAATCCAATATAGTCAAAAAGAGATCCTCTTCAAGTAACGTTGTTTTGGTTATTCTCCTTTATTCAAAATTCAAAATTCATAAAATCCAGATTTTCCCAGCATAAACATCGCCAACACGTGTTTCGTCTCCCACAGAGACTTCATCAAGGCCCAAAGTTGTAGAGTAGCGTGAAGCATCGAATTGCATTCACCTTAGCAAGTATATCCTCACAGTCCTCTTTGCCAAAATAACGTGTATTGTTAGTGCACAAAAATATCCCAAAGTTAGTGAATAGCGTGAAGCAACGAATTCCATTCACTATAGAAAGTAAGCCATCACAGTCCTCTTCGCAAACGTAACGTCTATTATAAATGAGTAGAAGTATCGTAGGCAAAGGTGGGTTCAATTCAAGGCTGTCAAGATCCAAAATTACAAGACAGAGCCCATGTCAAAGCGAGTCCAATAATTAAGAGTGAGCACGTAGTATACACTAGCTCATGGACAAATAATTGGCCACGTTCGCAACCATGGTAAGTTACAATCCGTATAGTCGCAACAGCGCTCGTGACCCGTCTGGTCGCTCGTAGCTCATACGTGTTGGCGATGTTTATGCTGGGAAAATCTGCATTTTATGAATTTTGAATTTTGAATAAAGGAGAATAACCAAAACAACGTTACTTGAAGAGGATCTCTTTTTGACTATATTGGATTATGACTTACCCTTATATTGCTTTAATCTGGTGTATAAATCTCATTAGTGACAATAGTTCAATGCTTTATTCATGCAACACATACTAAGAATGAAATAACCTAAATAATGTTGGTGTGCTGTAATTAGAACCTCAAATTTTTTTGTAACATATTCCGGTTGTAGCACACCCCACCCTGCCCCTCCCCCTGCTTATATATAAAACAACATTAACAATAAAGGGAATGAGGGGGGAAGCACTCGGGAGCTCCTCACGGTAAGACTGAAGCTCAGTAATTTCCTTGCCCACAATTGCTGTTACCAATACTGGCTGCAAATACCCACATATAGAATAGGCAATCAAAGGCAGGGTGTGTGGAGCTGATACCCATGGTGATGTGATGAATGTAACTTAAAGACAATACACACAGTGAGCAAGAACACCACCCAGGAAGTCAGCTGTGCCCACAGATCCTGACGATCAAACAGGAACACGCAAGGCAGTAACAGCAAGGGGGTAGAACTAAACGCAAGCACAATAGACTAGGAGCCAGCAAGGAGAAGTGCTTAACAGGAAAGGTAACAAACATACAAGGTAACAAAAGCAAGACAGCAGGAATAGGAAGACAATACGCTCGGAACTGGAACCAAGGAAATAGAAGGAAAAGCAGGGACTGGAAAATGATATAGAGAAGGCGAGGCTACAAGGGTATATTAGAATAGTATTGAAACAGGAGTAAAGCAAGAAATAAAGCACAGAAGGCTGTGCTGGAGCAGGAACAAGAATTGAGCAAAAGCTCAAAAGTCAAGGTAGCACTGCAGGCAGTGCTAGTTCAGGACCAAGGGAAACTGCTGCTGCTCTGAAACAAGGAATGCTAAGTCTCAGGAATCAAGAAAGCACTGCAGGCAGTGCTAATTCAGGAACAAGGAAAATAGCAGCAGCTCAGGAACAAGAAAAACCTAAAGCTCACAAAACACTGGAAATGAGGCTATCAAAAGCTCAGGAAACACTGGAAACAAGGTTCCGTCTCACCGGTACACAGCTACAATGACCAATCTTGGCCGGAAAGGAGCTGGGGTTTAAAATAGCTGACAGTAATTACATAAATCAGGTGTGAGCAGGCTAACAGCAGCCAGCCACTGGTGAGCTGAATTCCACTACCCAGCTTTGGCCTGCAGGGGTGAAGACGAAGCAGTGAGCAGGGAGTTATAGGTAATGGAGTCTCAGGCATGAGCCGGCTGGCTTCCACAAAAGGCAGAATGGAATGGAGATGGAGAGCAATTTCCCAGTAGTGTTCAAAGGGCTGGAAGTCATTAAGGGGAGGGTCTGTAAGCTTATTAGGACACTAGAGAGTGCCACAGTTCAACCCCCTGGTAGTGGACAAGAGAATATAGGCAGCGAATTGTGACAACGTGTTCTAGAAAAGTTCAAATACGCGAAAGCCGGAAGACATCATTACTGATCCAGTCGGTGAAGATAAAGACTCTGGGAAGCATCAGTGACAGCAGGAATGCCAGAAAGTAAGTTGCACAAGCGTTTGCCCTCTGACACATAGCCATTGATAGACACCGACCCCTGAGTTAAACCACTATGAATTCAATAGAGCAACATAGCCTTCCGTTACAGAATTAGCTGCAAAAAAATATCACATGGAATTTCACTAAATTCAGAACCCTGCTGTTTACCTTTGTTATATATATATATATTCACTGAAAAAACCATAGGTTATAGACCATATATAGTTAGGAATTAGCATTTAAAAAACCTTATTTTACTCACACAAAACCATTGAAATTCCATATATAGTTAGTTGTACTAACTATATATCGCGCACCCGCAATCCACTGCTGATGATGTCACATATTACATCATTCATGACATGGTCAGTGACATCACTGATGACATCACTGATGACATCTCAAATGACATCACTGATGACATCACTGATGACGTCATCCAGTGACTGTATAATTCTGTAAAGTTAAAATATGTCTTACATATTTAAGAATTAGTGGATGTATAAATGTCTGGATGAAGGATTTATTAGGTGCATGACTGACTGTATGAGTGAGTGGTTAAATGTGTCTCACTGAGTGCATGGGTTAGTGACTAAACTGTCTCAATTTGTGCATCATTATCTTTGTTGTTCTATAAACTGCTGCATGTGTTGATCATTAGCTATATGATTAACTATATGCGTTATTGATTGGTTGCCTACGTATTTGTATGGGAGACTGAGAGTGTGTATGGATGGCTGGGAGGTGTATGACTCTGTGCATAGATGTGTGAGCAGTTGATTCACTAGATGTATGGGTTCAAAAGTGCATGTGGAAACAGCTGTATGGGCGGTTGACTGTGTGCATGAGTGTATGGGTGAGTGAATGGATATCTCAGTGCTGCATGTAAAAGTAAGTACATATGTAAAACACAGTACATGTGAGAGTTGACATATATAAATAACTGTGCATAAGAGCCAGTGAATGTGTGAGTGGCTGTATGGATCATTGTGAACTTGTATCAGGGATTGCATAAGAGAGTAAATATGTGTTAGTATATCTTTGAATAAGTAAGGTGTGTATAACTGTATAGTTGAGAAAATGGATGTGTGATTGATTCTTTCCATGACTGACTAGGTGTGTGTGTAACTCTATGGATGAGTGACAGTCTGTGAGTGTCTGTTTACACTTACTGTATCTAAGGTTATATTAGAGTCTGAAGAGCTTCATCGTATAATCACATGAATGATGTCATCAGTGATGTCATCAGTAATGTCAAATGAGATGTCATCAGTGATGTCATCAGCGATGTCATTTGAGATGTCATCAGTGATGTCATCAGTGATGTCATTTGAGATGTCATCAGTGATGTCATCAGTGATGTCATTTGAGATGTCATCAGTGATGTCATCAGTGATGTCATTTGAGATGTCATCAGTGATGTCATCAGTGATGTCACTGACCATGTCATGAATGATGTAATATGTGACATCATCAGCAGTGGATTGCGGGTGCGCGATATATAGTTAGTACAACTAACTATATATGGAATTTCAATGGTTTTGTGTGAGTAAAATAAGGTTTTTTAAATGCTAATTCCTAACTATATATGGTCTATAACCTATGGTTTTTTCAGTGAATTTTCAAGGTTTTGTAAATGCTAATTCCTAACTATATATGGTCTATAACCTATGTTTTTTTCAGTGAATTTCATTGTTTTTTTAAAAGCTAATATCTACAGAAGTAAAATGTATTATTCTTTAAATCCAAAAATATATTTTATATGTTTATTAATAATTTTTTTTAAAATATTTTTTTTGTTTCGCTCCCGGTCCGCTAACCGGGAAGCTTCCAGTTAGCTCAATTCGATTCCGCGATCCCGTCCGCGAACCGGTAACAAATCAACATAGTGACGGTATTGCGTTGCCGCGTAATGCGTCTTATGACGTACTGCGTTAGCGCACCCGGAAGTGCCCCGGGGCGCGGACCGAGGCGCGAAACGCAACTCCCCGGAAGCGATCCGCGGCGCGAAAGCGCGACGTATCGCGTTGCCGCGAAATGCGTCTTGTGACGTACTGCGTTAGCGCACCCGGAAGTGTCCCGGGGCGCGGACCGAGGCGCGAAGCGCAGCGAACCGGAAGCTAACCGGGGAGCGTTCCGCAGCGCGTAACATGAAAGTTAGAGGTCATGTGACTTGTTAATAAAGCTTTTCATTGGTTCATTTCACTTTTAGTTTCATAATTATGGAAGGCTAGGTCAGGTGACCTAAAAATAACACTTTTCATTGGTTGAGAAGTATTGTTTTTTCCAAATGATGAAAACCACTCCTTCTTTCCTCACTCTGACTTTCATTATTGTGAGAGGAAGACCTATTTTGCTTCTTGGAAGACCTATTTTGATTGTATGAAAATGGCTTCACTGATTGCTTCAGCTGGTGCACCCCCACCACCACCTCCACCTCCTCATGGGAAGAGAGGACCACCTCCCCAGGTGGTTATCAACACTGAGGAGGAAGATGAAGAGATGGATGAGGAGGGAGAACAACCACAATTTCTTGAAGAGTTGCCCCGGGTTTCAAGAAAGAAACCCAGTTTCATCTGGCAGTTTTTTTCCATCCCTCGTGGCCAAAAAAAGGTCAATGCCAGGTATGCAACATGCCTCATATGCAAGGAACAATTGTCCAGAGGGACAGACAAAAAATACAGCTACGGTAATCATACCATGCATAGGCATATGACGAGGAAACATCCCTTAAATTACAGCCGGGCGGAATTAAGGGATATGATGGACAATCCTCGACCAACTCCTGTGACGAGACCAGCAACATCGGTTTCTTTATCACCAGAGGAGGCACGGGAAACTGTGCCAAATATCCAGCCCAATTTTGGGAACATGATACACTTATGTATGCGCTGTCGTGGATTATTAGCTTGTGGCAACATGAGCATCAATGCACTGAACCTGGCGTATGAACACCATGATTGCCCTAACCGCCCCCAGTAATTTTTTTTTGCTCCTGTTGAGCCCTTTTCAACGCCTGTTTTTTGTTGTTTCCCCCCCCCAAAAAAAACCAAAAAAAATATAAAATCGTTCAAAAAAAACAAAAAATGTTCAAAAAATACAAAAAAAATATAAAACAACAAAAATATAAAAAAAAAAGTTCTTTTCAGAACTACCTTCCCTTTCCAAAAAAATTGCTAGAATGTTTAGCACTCTGGCAAGCTCTATTTCTTTTGGTTCGCTTCCGGTTTAGCTTCCCGGTACGCGTACCGGGAGCTAACCCCAAAATTTTTTTTTTTTTTAAAAAAAGAGTAAGTATAAGGAAAGTAAACAGAGAGTGATGTTTCAAGAAAGACAGCTATAGGGAGTAAAGAAGAGATACTATTTAATAGATCTATTTACCAAAGAACAGACAGAAGAGGGTATAATTGTGAAAAACAAAATAGATAACGAAGTGAAAGAAAAACAAGCATTGGCATAGCCAATAGGTATCGACTTTGGGACCTTCTAAGTCTTTAGTTATGCAGCATAATATCCTTGGTGCAGCAACATCAACTGTTGCATGGCTAAACACGTATAAAGTCCCAAAGGCGAGACCTATTGTCTATGCCAATGCTTGTTTCTTAAGTAGAATTGCAATACGTATGGCTCTTCCATGTAAAAAAATCTTATCTTGTGGTCTAAAGATTGCTAAAGTCTCGACAGAGAACAGGCTAGATTGTAAGTAGGGTAAATTGCACTTGGTGATCTGTTTGAGGGAGCGTCTGCTTTGCCTGGTGTCTTTGGAGAGCAATTTTGATTGTTATACTGGACAATATAGCCCTAATGTAAATAACATAGGGGCATATTATCAACATAGGCAATAAAAGTTTTGCAGCTTTTATCGGCAGAAATGTGTTGCTAAAGCTGCTTTTGCGGCAGAAAACTGCCGCTAAAGCCGCTTTTGCACCAGTTTTCTGCCAATAAAAAGAGCAATAATTTTATTGGCTGCATTCATAATATCCCCTTAGTGTGCTTCAACTACACAGAGAAAGCATTATGAACAAATAGTGATACAGTGATCAGTCAAAGACACTAAGAGTAATAGAGACGGAGTGAGTGAACAAGAGTGAGGAACTATGAGAAGAGAGGGACTGAGAAAAAGAGTGGAAGGAGTTGAGTAAGTAGTTAATAGAGAAAGGAATGAGGGAAGTAGCAAAGGCAGGAAACTGAGGATTAAAGAAATGAAGCAGTGGAACTAATAGTAGTTCAATGTGATAGAAATGTAACGAAAAGAGTACAAAATACTTACCTTATAATTGTCGTTAAATTCCTCACTTTTTATTTTTATACTTTCAATCTGTGAAAGAGAGAACAAACATTTGAAAAATATAAAAACATGTATTAAAAAATTACAAAAGACAAGGGCAAAGATTGAAGGACAAACAGTTTTTCAATAACTTTGACACTTACAGAAGCTACACAGTCCTAAAGATATACATTTTAAACTAACACTATCTTGATGCAGATGAAGTGAGGCCTATCTTAAAACATGGTGCATCTTTTGCATTGCTGTTGTCTCAGAAAAGTGTCGCAAGACACTAAAATTTAAAATAATTGCTTCAGGATGCCAATAAGATGTCTACTATCCAGAGTTTTGTTTCAGGTGAGGCCTACTCAGGGTTGCAGATGAAATTTCGAGTTGTTGAAGAGAATAGAAGACATAATACATGTGAAGGTCTACCAATGAAGTGAGTCATGTCCACTGCAATCTTCAACAAAGTCCAAACCTCCTATGTTTCCCTGGACAGACCTAAACTTGATCTGCACAATGTGATTCGTAATGATAGGAAACACAGGTGATGTAATTGAAATACATGCAATTTATTTTGCTCATTTCACAATCACATCACTTGTGTTTCCTTTGCTTAGGTATCTCATTGTGCAGATGTAGTCTAGCATATCAAAGAATACGCAGAAGTGCAGCACTGCATGCAACAACTTTGACACTTACAGAAGCCTCACCTTCTCCATGCCTTCTACACAGTTCTACATATACATCATAAATGCAAACAGTACAGAATTAATTATACATGTTAAATGGTTTATTTTTGCTGTTCTCAGAATGTATCAAAATTCACTAAAAACAGTGACTTGAAGGTATTCATCATGTAACAGCGGGGAAAAAAAAACACAATCAAAATGATTGTGTTTAAAAAACCCATACAACATCAGAAATCAAAAATCAGAACTCCTTAAAGTTAACTTACTTTCCATGACGTCCAAGGATGTCCTATGAATAGCTTACACTCTTTTGTGCTGTTATTACTTTCAGCCCACCACTTTCTGAAAGAAAATCTCCATCGTTTTTAAAAACATGTTACATACAATAAATGACTTCTTGCTCTCTACCACAAGATTCCACAAGGCCAAATCTTGTCAGAGCCATGTATAACTCTTGGATTTCTTGTTAGCCAATCCCATCATTTGGCATTCCCGCAACTTTCAGAATTAAAATGTTGAAGATAATTTTCACAATCCTGGAATAGTAATATCTTCCCCTTCTTGCTCAGTCATGTTCTACATTTCCTATGACACTGATACTGCTTAATATGAAGCAGACTTACACTACCTCTATGACTACAACAATTATTTAATTCTCTACATCACTTTTAATCACAAAGCAATGTAAAACAGTAGACAGCATTGCAGACTTACATTCCCTCTACTCCATGTTTTGATTGGCTGCTTCAATTAGCTTATAAAAAGAAACAGTTTTTCTGAACTCATTCAAAGTGCACATATATCTCCATGATGTCCAGTCCTATGATTAGAAGTTATGTCTCTGAACTACACTTATCCTCAAGGCCAAATTGTGTAGGAGCCATTAGAACTTCTTGAAATTCCACAGAGCACATCCCGAGATTATTTCCCTAAAATTTTGGTTTTAAAAACACCAGGTAAGAGTTTTTAAGGTCATACGGCAATTTTTTTTTGAAAATTAAAACAGAATCATTGCAGAATGACCAGCCATTTCTAGACTTTAAATAAGCTGTGTAATGTCCTGATGATATTGAAGGGCCGTCATGATATATAATTGCTATAGTTACAAAAGTCCTTCCTGATATTGACAACTGCGAAGCTACAATTTTTTTTATTAAAGTTGTCAATTTTGTTCCATCAGGCCTACATCGTTGGAACATTAAAATGACGTACTGGCCATATGTTCGTATAAATAATGTGGACATCATTTCAGATTTACATTGGCTACACTCCATGTTGTGATTAGCAGCTTTTACTAGCTTATTAAAGGAGACTGATTTACTGTCTGGCAAAGTTAAATATATAAATCTTTCTGAGTCTACACTAGTAGTACTTGATATCATACAGTTCTCGCAGTCATGCTGCCATTGATAAGAAAGCCCAAACAGCTGATCTACATCTACACCTTCAGCATGTAATACATCAAGCATATACATTAAAAACTCCTGACAATCTTGCTGAATATTTTGAGAGAATTGTGTTTGGCCTGAACATCTGTCTAACAGATTTCGAATTTCAGACACACTTTCTATGTTTCTTCTATCAGTGGTACATTTCTCTAACACAGAATTTAACAAACCGCAAAATCTTTGATCAGAATTGACCACAATCTCTTCTTTTACATTTTTTAGAGAAAACAAAACATTAATTACTACATTAGCATAGCAGTTGACACCAGAACTGTTTTCAAACTGAAAACCAACAACATCTTCAACAGAATCCTTTTTGTTTCTGCTTGTAATTTTAGGTTCATTCACTTTTTGTCTTTTTGCTATAACCTCCCCAGTATTGTTCTCATTTCTTCGTTTCCGGCCTACCAGACGTTTCTCAAACAAAGGAAACTGAGGCAAATGTGGCGCATACTCTCTTCTTAACCTATTGTATTCCTTAACACAATCTAGATCTGCACAAATGTTTGTGACATCACACTCAATCAAGTACAATCCCGATAAAGTTCTAACTCGTGACAATGCCACATATGCCATACCCTCCTTGACCACAGAACTGCCAATATTCACCAATGCACTGTCTACACTTAAACCTTGCGATTTATGGATTGTCACCGCATATGCCAAGCAAACAGGAAACTGCTTACGGCGAACATATAAGTCTTTTACAAGCAAAAATCCAGCAGAACAACGAGCAATTAGCTGTACTTCCTCAATGCCATCAAATTTAATTTTTAAAAATTCAATTCCATCTCTATTTCTGTATTTCACAAAATCAACAACATTACCCATTGATCCATTTACCAGACCTCTTTCAACATGTAAATTCCTTCTTAAAATTATACGGCAGTTCAAGCACACATTCAGAGTCTTTTCAAAACCTGCAGTTTTAGATATACTCTTCTCTAATGAATCCAATTTTGTTTTCAGATTCTCAGACAAAATAATTGTTGATCCCATATGCTCTACTCTATCAATAGCTTCCAGTTTCACAATCTGTTGCTTTTCTAAATGCAACATTTTGTTGTTAAATTTGGCACATTCTGCAAGAGTTGGCATCAAACATATTCCAGATTTCTTTTCAGTAATTTTCTGAAAAATATTCTCAGGCACAACATCTTGTTCTGGATATAAATTTGACAGTAATCGTGCATGTAAAGCTTCTTTCCCATGCTCGGTCACTTTTCCAATTCTAACATCTTGTAGAATAGTCTTGTAAACTTCATCCTTCGCCTGACGCATATTTTCATGCAGTTCAGCATAATTGAAGTTTAACCATATATTGACGTTGCCAATGCTGCCTAGGCACTTCCTGGTATCTTCATGCGTGAGCATTTTGAACACAGGTTGCCCTTTCACTGGTGTCAGCTGCAAAAGATCTCCGAAAACAATGATGTGTTTGCCACCAAATAACACATCATACTCTGTTTTGAGAACTTCTTGCATCCTCAAATGCACAAAGGCAAGCATGACATTGGAAACCATGCTTACTTCGTCAATGATAAGAAGTTTCATTTTCCTCAAGATTCTTGAAACTTCAAAACAAGCATCTCCAGATAGCTTGTGATATTCTAATTTGTTGTCATGCTCCACTGGCAGCATCAGTAAACGATGTAAAGTAATCCCTTTAATATTATGTGCTGCCAGTCCAGTTGGAGCAGTGACAACACAAGACAGCGATGACTCTGTCTTTTCCTGCAAATAGCATGAAATTGCTTTAATAAGGAAACTTTTTCCAGTTCCCGCTTCTCCACTCACGTACAGTCGGACAGGCTTCAACGACGTACATGAGCACTCTTTCTTATCATGACTTAATCCATGATCAATTTGCATGGTAACTTCGTCATATATTTTCCTCTGCTCAACGTTGAGTTGCCTTTCCAACTCTTCTAAGTTAACCGCATCCTCTTGAGCATGTGCCATGGCTCTTTCCACTTCATTCATAGCAGTGGCAGCTTCATTTTCGATAAGAGGTCCTCCTAGTGGATCCTGACTCAATGAAGCAGAACTCTGACTGTCCTGAGAACTGTCTCTGGCAATCTCGGCTGCAATTGTTGCTTCCTGCTCAATTTCCGCATTCAACATTTCTACATATTTGGGAAAAGCAGGACATTCTATGGTGTCCTTGGCGGCATTGAAAGAGTCTTCGTAACAGAGGAAATCTCCAAGCAGTTCCTCTTCTGCACGCCAAGGCTTGAAAAGTTGCAAAAGTGCTAAATAGAAAAACTCCTTTTTTTCAGGAGATTCGCCACTCAATTTTCGATGGTTTATCAAGTGGCATTTTCTTTGCTTGACCAGACATCCCTCACTTCCTATTACAGCATACACTCCTTTCTCAGTATCTTCTTTGATGTTCCTCTTGAATATGTAATTTTGCAGAACCTCATACAGACAAACATTCTCGAGGTGACTGCTTCGATTTGGATAATATGTATCCAACATGTTTGTCTTCAAAATGTCGGTACTGTTTGGCTCCTTTTCCGCCAAATACTCAATTTCCCGCACAGGTTTGAGAACTCGATTACGTGTTGCAGCAAGACCAAGACTCGCCCAAACGATACTCCTGGACTTGGCATAGAGACTTGCTGAAGACAACCGGTCAGAACATTCGTACGCTCTGATTTCTCGATGCGACAACATCTTCAGACTGAAACTGTACAACTTCTTGCTGAGGCTCTTTTCATGGGAAATGTCCTCCCACATATCCTTCAATTCTGTCTTCTCTTTTTTGGTGATGTAAGACGTCACATACCGAGCCACAGCCATACAGTTATCAGCCACAAACTGTATATCCATGTTAGCATTCCACATGGACAAAATCACCGGGTTGTAGTCGTTGATGTACTTGGACTCTTCGTTCCTCTTCAAATTGTAAGTGTTTTTAGGTGATTTCTTCATGACATTGTGTCGCAGCGAAGACATCAAACTGTTTACTCTTCCTTTAGAAATCACCGGTCGTGGAAAGCCGAAACGACATTTAGTGTAGAACTTGTCCTTGTTTCGGAATTTACGACGGCAGTACTTTCCACATCGATGGCTTTGGAAACGCAGAACTTTTTCTCTTAGGCTTTTCTTCTCCTTTGCGTTTGGAACAGCACACGTAGAATACTGTTGGATGAAACTCATCACTGAGTCATCTGGATCCGTTCCAAATTTAGGTGCATCCTTGATCCACAGCAACATATGTATATGAGGAGCACCTCTTGCTTGGTACTCCTTTCTCCAGAAGAAATCCAACACCTCTCCAAGAGGTGGATTCTTCTTATTCATGATGAAAGACATCATAGCTTCAAATCTATGATTGAAGTACCTACATACATTAACTGGATCCAAAGAGCACAGTTCTCCGGGTGTCTTGAATTCGATGTTATCTACGTTAGCATTTGCCTCTCGTAGAAATTCAAGTAAGTCTTCCCAGCCATACTCGGCACAGCTCAGAGTGAGGAACCATGTGGGAGTACCTAAGTTCCTCGGCATACATTTTAAATCACCATGACGACGGTACCAGTACTCATTAGTACCACGCTGACACGCCATGAGATTAATCAGGTGAGAATCCAAAATACTATCTTGGACATTGACTTTATCCATAAAGTCACTTGCCGAGATGTTTTGCATGTGTATACCACTTTTCAAGATGTGGTTCACTGCATATGACAGTCCAGACAGATCGCTTTCAAACAGGAGATGAAACAAATAAGGAATGCATTGTCGAAACCTAGCATCTCCTGCATACAATCGCAAAGTCCGGTATTCAGAAGCAGGAATTTGATGAGGTCGCTCATCATATCTTCCTCCCTGACCTGTTGGAAAAAGCTGTGGGAAACACCGAGCTTCCAAACTTTCCTCCCAAACACTAATGGGACTCCCTTTGGCTTGTTTCATTTGAAACAACTCAATAGCATTCCCCATGACTTCCTTGGAATGCAAAGGATGAACACTATAATGTTCATATATTTCTTCACTAGTAGAGGGTTCTACTTTCTCAATTTGACCAGCACACAAATCGCTATCCTCTTCCTCACTTACTTCCTCTTCTGCAACATATACATTCTTATAGTATTTATTATTTTTTTTTCAAATACAATGTTGCCTTTTTAACTTTCCTAACATCTACTAAATCTTGCCATATTTTCTTATTCTTTGTCGGAACCCCATTAACTAAGATAACCAGAGGTTCCTCTTCCACTTTTTCTACTCCAATTGTGTTAATGTTTTTCTTGAAATCTAGAGGCAAATAAACAACTCTTCCCTTTAATCCTCTCTGTAAATCTGATGGAGGCAATTTCCCTGTCTTTGGCTCCATTCTTACAATAGCCTGAAAGGGATGGATACTTTGAATCAAAATAGATTCATAAGTATTTAAGTCCTTCAATTCAGAAGGAATCTCAACCAATTCCAGATTATTATGAACTGCTCTAGCAGGCATCTGGTTTTGTTTTAATTTGTTACAACAATAAGTACACACACGTTGATCCAATCCCAAATCAAAACAATTTTCTACCATCAAGTATGTTGCAAAATCCTTCCATTCACTATTATTTTCCCTTTCACTTTTTGCATATAAATCCACTAACTTAGTCTGATTCTTATAATAAGTGCGTCGACAACACACACAAGTGAAATTAGGCCTCTCACTTGATTTCACCTCAAACGTCGCAATTTCCCTCTGGAAATTATCTGTACTGGAAACCTGTACACTATCTTCCACATGACCCTCTACTTCTTGCTCAATTTCAACATTCTCCTCTTTACTTCCAAAGTAACAAAACTCAATTTCTTCACACATATTCTTCACATCTATTTCAGAACCATGCAAAAGAGCAGCGCATAATTGTTTCAGCATAATTGCTGGACTCTTAGCATAATACAACATTCTAACTAATTTCCTCACTTTGTTATGATGCACTGCTAGCATCCTGAAATGATGAAAAACACTCTGGCATACTCTCCTGGAAAGACAAGCCAGTGAATGACCATGCAAACCTGTCACTTCTCTTACTCTGCAAGGATCTAATTCTTGCAACAACATCATTTTCTGCTTCAAACTTTTTTTGTTAAATGACCGTACAAAATCACAAAGCAAATTGATGGAATCCTGTCGCACACTGCAAATACTACTACACTTCCAGGTGTGCACAGGACCCTTAGCACGTCTTCCTAAAACCTCATTACCTAACACCTCTTCTGCCTCTGTTGTCACAAGTTTTTCTTTTTCAACTGGACAACCATCTTTCACTTCATAAGCACGACCACTGGTGTCAACTGCATGCACCAAATCATTATCCTGGAAATAACTCTCCTCATTAAAAAATGCCTCAGAGCTTGAACTATGCATCCATTCTCCAGAAAAAACTTCACAAAAATTACTACGATTAACTATTCTCTTCCATCTACTATTTCTTTTGAAATCAAAAATTGCCTTGTTTAGCTTCCTAATTCTATTGATTGTCAAAATAAATAACTTACGTTTAATTTCAAATGCCTGATCAATAACTTTCTCAACTATTTTTTTTCTCTTATAAAAAACTAGTTTCTGTTGACCTTTCTTAATATTTTTTAACAAATTGCCAATTATCCTGTTGCGGAACATTCGTTTACGAATCTCCCTAAACTGTTGTTTCCTTCTACTATCATGCACAGATTTATCTCTTGCTCTAGCAGTAACATTTTTCATTATCCTTTTCTTTCCATTTGATTTCCTTGTCGTGTTATGGACAGAAACATTTTCTGTAGTAATATTTTTTTTATTACAAATATTTCTTATGAAATATTTAGAGCTCTTACCCGGTGCTTTCTTCGTGGCTTGAGAAATCTTTTTGTTAGAGGACTGCTGGGTTTTTGTTTTCACCTGCTGTCTTTCACGTTTTGCAGCCTTAATCTGTCTTTGTGTTGTAGGCATGGTAAAATCTTGAAATGATCTGCAGTTGAATCTGAGGAAAAATATAATAAAAAATGTTAATAAACATTATTACCAAACAGTAAATCAGTAACAGTGATCAAAAACTTAACACACTACTTGACATTTTAATTTGAAGATTTTTTAGTCATTGGCAATCTTACAATACAAAAATACCAGAAAAGAATCTATGCTATTTTATATGTGAATCTGATCTAATTTTATGAACATATTTTAATATTTTATTGAAGACACTACACATAACCTGTTTTTGAAGGTGTCTTTATTTTTAAATTAAACGGTTTACATTTTTACTTTTTATTTATTATAAATTTTTAAACTAAATGTTTATAGTTCCATAGGCTCAAGCAGGTCAGCTTCCCATCCTATGTCATATAATTCGGACAAATCTGCATCCTCATCACGTTCTTCTTCATCCTCAGGATTTAAATCATCCAAGGGATCAACATCCACTGATGTTTCAATTACGAGTTCAATGATGAGGTCAAAATCAACTGATTGCTGATTGTCGCTCATGTTGAGGTTGTCTTTATCTTTAAAGAAAGATAACAACAATGAGATGTTGCAGAGTAAGAGACAAATCTCAGAGATTATATTAGTAAAATTGTTTAACAAGATTAACATTTAGCAGCTATTATTTAGCCATGTCCAGCAATGCTGAGCAGGTGAAGCCTATGTCTAATTATTCACTGAACAGGACTCATCTCTTCTTAACCTTGGATAAGCCTCACCGACTCTGTGTCCCCTGCACATACTTAAATGTAAAGGGCCAGATTTCTATTAAATGGCACATCCCCAGGCATGCACCAGTTAACGTGCACCACTGCTCTGCCACCCATGGTGTGCCGCATTTACAATCAGATAGGAGAAAGCTGCGTCAAAACCCTGCGCCTGCTTGAAGCTGGCATAGGTCTTGACGCAGCATTGTGGAGATGCGGCACCCCTGAGCCTTGCTGGAGCTGCATCGCACTTGCAATACAACTCCAGCAATGCGCCACCTTTACGGCACATATGCGTCACACATCTGTGCCATTTTTGCCCCATGCTGCGCCGCATTGTAAATGCAGCACACCATGGGTGGCGGAACAGCGGCGCAGGATGACTGTCACATCCCTGGTGATGCGCCAGTCATCATAAATGTATCCCTAAGCTTCTTATCTTGTTAGAGATGAACTGCCATATGTATCATCAAAATATTTTACATTTCCTAAATAGCGAATTTTAAGGAATAAATAGCGATTCTTTACCATTCCTAATTTGCGATGAGCAAATTGCTAATTGCAAGTTACCCATTCATTTCCATGGGCTAGGAGACTCATAGGAATGAAGGTTTAATTTGCGATTACCATTTTGCTCATCACAAATTAGGAATTTTTCCAAGGGTGAAGGGGTGTCTCAAGAACACCCTGCTGCACCCCTGAAAAAGAAAATTGGGGGCATATGGCACACATACATGCCCTAAGGGCATGTGTTGGCGTCATATAGCACCTTTTGTTTTTTTGAAAAAAAGCTTTTTGAAAAGATTTCACAAATTACCACCAATTTACCACAATAGTTTCCAAATCCTTAATGTCATTTTTTACATATTTTTTGTTTGATACATTGCATTTAAGGAATCACAAAATTTGCAAATCCTTCAGTACAATTGCAAAATAAGGAATAGCAAATTTTGCTACTCCTTATTTTGCATCAAACTTGTTTGATACATACCATTTGTCTAATTAACATTAACAAAGGCTGAAATTTGTAGAATTTTGATCTTTGCAAATGCTAATTACCTTCATACATATGGCCCCAAGTGAGGCCTGTCTTGCGGCATGGTGCATCTTTTGCATCACTGCTGCTTGGGTTTTATGTGGTACGTTTTTTTTTACACCATGACATATCTGCCTAAATGCATCAATTTGTAATGTTGTCGCCTCATAGCAAATCTTTTGCACCACCGCTGCATCATAAAAGTGACGCACAGTGGCACAAAAGAGGCATACACCTATCATAAATCTGTCCCTACCATTTTAAATGATTAATCCAGGATGACAATAAAGTGTGTCCTATCCAGAGGTTTGTTTAAGGTGAGGCCTACTCAGGATTGCAGATTAAAGTTACGCTTGATGAAGAATACAGAGGAGATAATACATGTAAAGGCCTACCAATGAAGTAAGTAATGTGCACTTTATTGCACTAGTCATCATAAATGTATCCCTAAGCTTCTTATCTTGTTACAGATGAACCACCATATGTACCATCAAACTATTTTGCATTTCCTAAATAGCAAATTTTAAGGAATAAATAGCAATTCTTTACTATTCCTAATTTGCAATGAGCAAATTGCTAATTGCAAATTAACCATTCATTTCCATGGGCTAGGAGGCTCATAGGAATGAAGGTTGCAATTTGTGATTAGCAATTAGCTCATCACAAAATAGGATTTTTTTCAAGCGTGCAGGGGTATCTCAAGAACACCCTGCTGCACCCCTGAAAAAGAAATTTGGGGTCATATGGCGCACATAAATTTTAACAACATTCCTTTACCTCAACAACGATTTTCAAATCATAACTTCAAAACACTACACATGAGAAAATTACTTAAATTGTCCTTAAGACACATACAAGCGTTTTTTGATTGGCTTTCCTGCATGGTAGGGTCACTTTTAACATGACTATGTAACACAAACATTCAAAATCTAAATTTTCCATGCACATGTGGGAGCATATTTACAAGCAATTTGCGCCACAGAGAAAGGTCTTACACTAAAATGAGAAAAATAACATCAGGGACAGTCAATTGCCTTATAAAGAAGCATACACCATTATGTCCTTGTCATGATTTTAAAAACAATTCCTTTTCCCCAAAAACGTTTTTCAAATCATAATTTCTAAACACTGCACATGGGAAAATGACTTAAAATGTCATTAAAACACATGAAAGCGTTTTTTGATTGCCTTTCGAGCATGGTTGGGTCACTTTTAACATGGCTATGTAACACAAAAATTCAAAATCAAAATTTTCCATGCACACGTGGAAGCATATTTACAAGCAATTTGCGCCACAGAGAAAGGTCTTACACTAAAATGAGAAAAATAACATCAGGGACAGTCAATTGCCTTATAAAGAAGCATACACCATTATGTCCTTGTCATGATTTTAAAAACAATTCCTTTTCCCCAAAAACGATTTTCAAATCATAATTTCTAAAAACTGCACATGGGAAAATGACTTAAAATGTCCTTAAGACACATAAATGCGTTTTTTGATTGGCTTCCCTGCATGGTAGGGTCACTTTTAACATGGCTATGTAACACAAACATTCAAACTCTAAATTTTCCATGCACATGTGGGAGCATATTTACAAGCAATTTGCGCCACAGAGAAAGGTCTTACACTAAAATGAGAAAAATAACATCAAGGACAGTCAATAGCCTTATAAAGAAGTATACACCATTATCTCCTTGTCATGATTTTAAAAACAATTCCTTTTCCCCAAAAACGATTTTCTAATCATAATTTCTAAACACTGCACATGGGAAAATGACTTAAAATGTCAATAAAACACATGAAAGCATTTTTTGATTGCCTTTCCAGCATGGTTGGGTCACTTTTAACATGGCTATGTAACACAAACATTCAAAATCAATATTTTCCATACACATGTGAGAGCATATTTACAAGCAATTTGCGCCACATAAATCATAATTTTCTCCTTAAAACACACTATTCTCTATCTAAAGTAAAGAAATATTTTCTCACCTTAGCAAATACTTTGAGTTTGAAAACAGTCTCAGAAACACACCAATTTGTCTGCAGCAGAGCAAAAGGTATGCACTCCAGAGTCTGCAGCTATGAAAAGCACAGAAATGCTGTAATTCTTCACACATATCTCTCATGTCACCCAATCAAAAGTCTTCCCTCACTTTTTTCAAATGAAAACCCATCCCCCCTCTGCCCTTTCTGCTTTATCTGCATGGCAACCACCTCCTGGAAGAACTCTGTTGTTTGCAAGTTCACACAACAATGTTGCAATTGAACTCTGAACTCTCAGTGCACCTGCATATCCAGTGCATTCTTTCATTTAATGACTTTTTATTGACCACTCAAAATACATCTTTCAAAGAACACATCCGTGCACCCTAACTTTTTGTTTTCAGCAATCAAAATCCACCAATCACTGTTACTGCTTCATGAACACAGAAACTCCACAGTTTTTTTCATTTCAAACTCTCATTTTTTCAACTGCCATTTCATTGCCACACTTCATCTGACTGCAGGAGAACTTTCTCTCACCATGTTTTCTGTCTGGATTGTTGGTCATAGTTATATTCACTGGGCTCAAAGGTACGTTGAAAGCAGGAATTTACCTAACCTCAATTTACAAGATGTGGAAATTAAGTGGTTTGGCCACAGAGGATTAAAATGTCACCAATTGATACCATTGGTGAAAACCTTTATGCATTTGCCCAAACCTGACCTGTTAATTGTGCACTGTGGAGGTAATGACTTGGGCACTTTGACTGGGGTAGGTCTGGAAATGCTTTTAAAGGACACCTTTGAGCAATTGATGGCACTTTTTCCTCAGACTGCCTTGGTATATTCAAATATATGCCAAAGACAGAAATGGAGGTGGTCCAACCAATTTTGTCCACAAATTGAGAAATCGAGGAAGCATGTAAACAAATCTGTTTCAGCTTACATGAGAGACCATGGAATGGGCTCCCTGTACAACAATAACTTGCGTTACTACATGCAAGATATCTACAGAGGAGATGGAGTTCACTTCTCAGATGACGGCAACAGAATTTTCACTCTGAATTTAAGAATGTGCATTGGTACCTACTTATAAGTACCTAAATGTACCATAAACCCAAAAGCTCTTCTCAGAGCTACCCTACATCTGATCACTCACAATTATTATTTAACTCTAACATTTTTCACTAATTTTCAACAAAATACGCTACCGGGGCCGCTACCCGGTACGCGTACCGGGAGCTAACCTCGCGAAATTTTTAAAAAAAATGTTTTTTTTTCGCACATACAAGCCTCCTCAGCCACCCTCAGAAAACCTAGGGGGTCAAGATAACTCTACCGTGCCCCCTTCTACCCATTCTGAACATTATTTGCCCTCCATCTTGTATCTTAATTCGACCGAAACACAAAATGGTGGACTCCTGGAACGCTTAAGGTCCGCGAACCGGGGCGCTCAACGGTTCGCGTACCGGGTCGCTCCCTGGGAAGCGCACCATCAAAAAAGGTGGGAAAGTAGTTCACACAAAAGCCACTTGAGATAATTTCACCAAATATAGATTAGCTCATACTACATACCAATCCCTACCATTTTCACAAATTTGATTGGAATTCCATTTAGCCATTTAGCCTGTAGACCTCTCTAAATACCGTGAGGTAAATTACTTCACAAAACACATCTGAAGTGTTGGAATTCACAACCAATTAAAATGTTACTTTCATTTTCTACTTTTTTTACCTGACATTTGATTGGTTATGTACCCGAATATATATAAAGGAAGAGAAGGAAACACAGCCATTTTGACTACTACTTCCTGGTGTACATTTCAATAGGATTTTCATTAATAACTTCAACTTATTTTTAAAGGTAAGTTGTTATTTTTAAAACTGAAGTATATTGTGCACTTTAAGTTAATATGGCAAACTTTTTCTGTTAGTTATATACTATCCCTCTGTAGTACTTATAAATTTAGATACAATCACTCTGATACTATACACTGCCCAAAGATAAATTCACTGTTAAAAACTGCCTATCTAAAATTAATCCCAACATTGCCCTACCTCTACTAATATATATTTTTTTTATGCAAATTTCAGGGAAAATGGAAAGCGAACAAAAAATTTCATTTGAAATTGTCCTTCCAGAGTCCAACACAGAAATCATTGATCCAAATGAGATTGAATTTATGGATGAAACTTGGGACCAAGAACTACTGCAATGTGTACAAGCAGTAGATAACCTCCTTGCAAATGAGGACATTTTACAACCTCAGAGACTACAAAGTATATTCCATGATAATTTTGAAATTTCTGACAATGAAATGTTAGAAAGTTTAATAAATTATGAAACACAATAAAAAATGCTTAAAAAATAAAAAAAATAAAAAAATAATCAACAAAAACAACAATCAATTAACATACAGCATTTGAAAAGTCTATCATTCATTTTTCATTGCAGTACGCTGCCCAGAACGCTTCCCGGTTCGCGTACCGGGCGCTACCCACGCAAAAAAACAAAAAAAAATTTATTTTTTTTTTGCCCCGCGGGGCCCTTTTAAAGCCTCCACATTAAACCTAAGGGGTCAGGGAGGATCTACTATGCCCCCTTATGGTTATTTCCCCTTTTGTTTTGGCCTCCTCTTGTCTCTCAATCCTACCGAGAGACAAGATGGCGGCCGCTCCGGACTGTTTGGAATGTTTACAGACGCCGGAGAGCCAATCAGCTTCGCTACGCGAAGTTTTGGTACGCTCCCCGGTCCGCGAACCGGGAGCTGCCCAGTCCGCTGTTACAGATATATATCTTTTTTTAAATGTTAATTTCTCAAAATCCACTGGAGCACATATATTGAGACCTACAAAAGGCACATCGGGCTACCAGTCTCTACAATTTTGCCAAGTTTCGTGCAAATCCATTCAGCCGTTCGGGCTAAAAGTGCGACAGACCGCCCTATGGAAAACTCAATGTTAAAAACACGTTTTGGGACCCCCCTTTTTTCTCGGCCCCCCCTGGACGAACCCCCCCCCCAAATTTCCAGGGGCTGCTCAGAAACAAAATGTTCCATTTTCCAGAAAATTTCAGCCAATTCCGTCCACAAACGCCAAAGTTATTAGACATAGAATTTTCAAAAAACCCATAGGGAAAAAATCCTAACTATATATACCTACTGGCGACCGCCAGTAGGTAATATATATATATATATATATAATAACACAGTGATTAAACATCTGATAGAATCCCTGGAATTAACAGTGAAAGCAACGTTGGCAACAGGGCTGCCTGAAAGTAAGTTTCACAAACACTTTCCTTCGGGCACATTTATTTTGAAAAGATCCCCAAAACCTTGCATGAAACCACCATGAACTAACAGAGTGACACAGCCTTCCTTTATGGAACAAGCTGCAACAAAGTATCAAGTAGAATTTCACTAAAAATATACCTCTGCTGTTTACTTTAATTGCAGAGTAAACAGCAGAAACCACGCAAAACAGAGACCCAACATTCGATTGAAGCCTTTGAACTAACTGTTCTACAACCTTTTTGAGAAAAATACCAAGATAGAGCATGTACTGTTGATCACTTAGCAGTGATACAATGACATTTTTTAAAAGGGGACTACAGGAATTAATCAAAACCTTTTCACTATTGTTTTACAGTACACACCCAGTCACAGCCTGAAGAGAACACCGTGAATTATATTGGGGCATGAAACGTGTCAGCATCTTTAGACCTCCTGGGACATCAACACATGATTATGTTCCTTTAGGGGATAAGTTATGATGGCAACTGCTGCTACACTTTGCTAATCGATGACTGGTTTATTTTTGTAATTTATCCCTGCAACCAATCTGATACATGCATTGTTATAGTTTATGTTTTCTCTGCATTTGAATTGTATTCATGTTTGTCACTTAGAAAGTTTTGTCACAATTATTCAATCATTTTGCATGCACATATTGAAACAATTGATAGTGGTTTTCCTTTTCTCTGACAAAAAAGAAATTGGCAATTGCTCTACAAAAAGAAAAAATACAAAGGCCAACATAATCAGTAATTGGTCTGATTCTCTTTAAGTACAGACAGAACAAAAAGTGACAGCTAGAATAACCCATTTATCAGTTCTCTTTCTAAAAGTGGCATTTCTAATACAGTAATGTTAAATCTAACTTCACCAGTAAGGGGGATTTATCATTACCATTCCAAACATATCAAACATGAAAAAGTTACTCCTCCCAGTGGAAGAGGAGTGGCGCAGCGGCCAGGGTGCCTGACTCCGGACCACGAGTTCATGGTTCGATCAGCAGCAAGTTTGCCCAGCACCATGTGACTCTGGGCAATAGCTCGCTTAATCTTCCCGACGGCCCCCAGCGCCTTGACACCCTCCGGTAATTATGCACTTTACAAATACTGGATTTCATTTTAATTTAATTTCTCTCTGATCCGGAATTGCAGATTAAAAAGTATATTTAGGAATTCCAATGCTGGCCTATATGAGGGGTAGGCCTTACAGTAGTGAAAAATGAAATAGGCGGGTTGTCACTACCAGGACATGCAAAACATAAAGGTATATGTCCTACCTTTCACTTACATAGCACCCTGCCTGTAGGGTCACTTAGGGCCTACCTTAATTTAAGTAGCAGTAAACTGCTCTCACAGGACAACAGTGGTAGGTCTAAGACAGGTTTGAAAGACTACTTGTGTGGATGATGCAATCAGTGCTGCAGCCCACTAGTCACATTTAAAATACAGGCCCTGGATGTATGGTATACCACTTTACAAGGGGCCTATCAGTACAATAAACATGCAATGTTATCGTGTTTAGGGGAGAAGCCCTTGCACTTTATCACTGGTCAGCAGTGGTAAAGTGTTCAGATTCCTAAGGCCACCAAAAAGAATCAGTAAACATTGGAGGCAAAAAGCAATACATCAGGGGAAGACGACCCTAAGGATGCCGGGTCCAACATAGAGTTTTGTTCACTTGAACTAGGTGCATAAATGTCCTCCTAGCAAACCATTTAACAGGAGATTTTGTCTGATTCAATGTTCTTTGATTCATGTTGGTTTCTCTTCAGTAGTGTGAGAAGCTGGCCTTTGTACACAAATCCAAGAGACAGGTAGATAGTTTCAAGTGCAGGTTTATTGCTCATAAGGGGTTCCATCTATCCATCCATCCTCAGCAACTGCAGCCAGGGTTAACCTGCCTCACAGTCCTTCTACATTCCACATGACATCAACACACATAACATGTTCCAATACATCACAAGTACCTTTAGATGGCACACAAAGCTTGCACAACTTTGGGGAAATAAGCCACACAGCAGATTCCAGTGTAATCAACAAGTGTGTTTTCAACACTAGAAATGAAGCAGGAATCTGTAGGACATGGCTGTCTGTAGGTTTTCATACCATCCTGATGGGGAACAGCTTCCAGCGACTACTTCTACATCTGATCAGGGAGGGTGTCAATATTACTCTGGAACCTAACTGTGGCCAGAAGTCAGATGAACAAACTGGTTATAACAGAGATAGAACAAGTCCTTAAGCGCAGTAACATAAGCCAGGACTAAGGGCAGTGCCCTCCAGTACCTAGATGAGGACAATAACAGGCAGAAAAATAATCTTTTCTTTTTGTCAAGGACTGGACGGTTTTCACGAAAGGGTGGCTCCTCCCAATAGCCACCTTGCATCTTATAGTACATTTAAACGATGTCAAGTGTCTGATTATAAGAGTCACAGTACATAAAAAAAAGACAATAAAGGCACCCTCATTCATCTTGAAGGTCTTGATTGAACATAATTATGCAGAAGTTGATAAGTATGCAAAAACCAGGGACAGAATTAGAAACTATTGGGTGAAGAACTCAACAAGAAATAAGGAAAAAATGCACTTTGATGAACAGGTTCATGCCTCCTTATAATAACTGTAACAGAAACTCACATTACAGGAAAATATTTGACATAATCTTAAATTGGGACCCTCAGGTCTAAATCTCTGGACTGAATACCATCTTGGAAAGGGAAATTCATAAGGCTTGACCTGACCACTCTTTTCTAAACAAATGATGTTGATCAAGGGTAACAAAAAAGACTACGGGCATATTATCAAGGGTGGCGATAGGGAATTTTCACCGCTTTAGCCCTATTAGCAAGCTGTTGCTAACAGCAGTTAGCGACAGCTTTTAGGTGATAGCGAGTGGTTTGGGGCCCGCTTTGCATGTTACCGATATTTATCGCTAATGACATGCAAAGTGGCCGTACCCAAACTGTTAGCGACTGAAAACAGTCGTTAACATCGCTATCACCTATTAGCAAGGCAGGCGTAGCGATGGAAATATTCGCTAAGCGCGAATATCTCCAAATACTAACACCTGCCCAGACCAGGTCTAAGCCATGTTATCCAATGGGAGGTGGATAACATGGCTAAGAGCATTTCGTCGCTAATGCGTGAATATCGCTGTATTCTCAGCGATATTAATGCATTTTGCCGCTATCGCCAGAAAAGTTATCGCTTTGGAGATAAACGTTGCTAATAGCACGTTATCTCAGAGATAAATTCCAGCGATGCTCAGCGATAAAAAAATCGTCGCTAAGCCTATTTAGCGATAAATATCGCTACTTGTTGATAATATGCCCCTAAGTTTGATATCATTCAATTGATGCCAAACTCTATACCCTCAGAACCGCCCTTCACACCTGAAACTCCATGCTAGTCGCAGAGTACCTTTCTGGATGATCACATCCATTATAACTGAAATCGCCGAACTTTGTGGGACAGGAGGACGCTCAGCCAAATACTCAGTGCAATGTTAATATGTTATTGACAGGGCAAATCAGCCATGTCCCTCACTATCACTTCTCCTTTAGAGGCAGTCTGATCTTACTATATTATTGCTGTCAGAAAATATGTCTTGCAGAGGGATTTACTGAGGTCTAAATTTGCTGAACGATTCCTCCCTTGAGTACAGCTCCATATATTCCACTACATGAACCAAATCAGCCCTCACGGGTACCAGGAAATTTCTCTTTGACTTCTAAAACCAACAGTCAGGCTTCATGCAGAAACCTAGAACAACTATTCCATACAAAAAAAACTCTTGCAGCAATGTGGTTATTAATTCCGGAGGGAGGCACCCCAAGAGACATAATACCCTCACCCTGGCTATATAAAAGAACAGTTCTAGAAGGATCTCTGTTCACCCCTTTGTAGCTATGAAACAAACAGCAGTCAATCCCCAAAGAAGTGTGTGCTAAATACAAATAATAGCAACAATTTAAAGTAAACAAAACACTACATAAAAATTAACAAACCAATTTAAAAAATAGCAAACTATGTAACAAGTAAAAATATACCAACTATCTTAAAAATAGATCAAGAGGAACAAGAGGTATAATGTGTCCTTTACCAATGCCAACCAGTATTAAAGTTCTTCTGCTCACTTGTCTAAACATGGTTTAATTGGTTTACACTTGATGGGCATATTTAAATTTTGTATAAGTCCCTTGTAGAGTGTTATACCATATACTCAGGGTACGTAAAGTAAATGCTGCAGCATTTATTGTGCCACCCACTTAAGTAGCATCTTAAAATATGTCTCAGCCCTGCTTTGTAGCCTGAATGCACTTTTCTACTGCCAATTCAACTTGGCAAAAGAACCCCACTTCACAAGCCTTATTCTCTCCTTTCAATGCACATAAGGCACTTGTAAGGTAGGTTCTAGGGAGCCCGTAGGGAAAGATGCTTAGTAATTAATGGGTTGGAACATGCACCTTTATATTTTACATGTCCTGGTAGTGAAAAGCTCCTAAATTTGTGTTTTACTACTGTGAGGCCTACTTGTGCCATAGGAAAACATTGAGTTGCCTTATTAAATTTGATAAGTGCTAAATATTGATTGGAACCAGGTAGTCAGGTCATGGTAATGAAAAATCTTCTTTAATGCTAAAGTCAGATGTCTAATTACAATAGTGAAACTAACACTATTAGAAAGCTTTCATTTCCCTGCCTTTAGCTATTTGGTGCCTGCAGCCCCCTGGGTCACATAACTAGGTGTAATTGACAGACTTTGTGAATTCCTCCAAGACAGTCACACAATAGAGGGATTAGGTGTACCTGAATGGGCCATCTGCTGGCAGTTTGGGGGCAGAGCTGAGCAGGGCCCTTCTTGCAACTGAAAAGGCTGTGCTTTGCCTTCACGCAAAAGGTTTAGCACCTCCACATTGTCACTGCAGAGAGCTTGGAGCCAGGGCAGGGGAGGGGCTGGGTTGTCAGGAATGTACATGTACACCAAAGTAGAAATCTCTGGGAACTGGGTACAAAAATAGGGCCCTTAATCCCACTCTTCAGTGTGCTTGCTGGACCTACAGAAGGACTCTCTGAGGACTGCGTGCTGCTGTGACCAGCTTTGCTCTCTGCAGGACTGCGTTGCTGTTAAGAAAAAGACTGATTTGGAGCCTGGAGTATGCCTTGAACCCTCAGAGACAAGCCCTGCCATTTGAGCCCTGTATGTTCACCTGAACCCAGAACTACCCGAGTGACTCCACAGGCTAATTTGCGGGCCTCCTGTTCAGTGCCACAGGGATGTAAAAGGCTCTGACTATCTTGAACCCAAACCTGAGCCGAGCCTGAGTAAGTCCTGAAATCCCAAGTAGTGGTCCACCAATCATGACATTTGGTTGAGTTGCATAGGGTGCCCAGATACACAAAATCCAAACCTGAGAAAGTTTTAGCTACAAAATGCTCTAAGAATCAAGATGAGACCGGGACTAACCTGCTCGTCAATCCGTCAAAGATGCATCGCTGGTTGACCTGACTTTGCAACTGGTCCCACTATGTTCTTCTCTGATGCAGCAAATCCTGTCCTGCAATTCTTCACCAATGTAGTATTCAATTCCCTGGAACTGTCTTCGACTGTAGTCTCCTACAGATTTTCGACTTCCAAAAAGGAGACTAGACCCGAACGAAGAAATATTCAAAGTAGCTTCAAATCAAGGCTCACAACTATGATGCTCCCTCCTGGGACAATACCTTTAGCCTTGCACCTCTGAACTTTACCTTCACAGAACATTTTTCTTGAAAATTCTTCTAAGTCTAAAAGTAAGCACTGACCAGGCCCAATCCACTTCTTATATTGGAATCATATTCCATTGCGGTCAACCATAGTTTATACTAAAGACTTTACAAATTCATAACTCTGGTTCTGCTTGTTGAATATTTGTCATTTTGGTGTCAAATAATTAATTAAAAAGTACTCTGTTTCTGTACATTGGTGTGCTATTTTTCCTGTTGTAGAGTAGTTCCTATATTCCCAATTGCTCTGCGCATTGGAATAATATATCCAATAGATGTGACGTAGGACTTAGGTCAACTAGGTCTCTATCGAATATATTAGACTTAATTGTGAGTGCCAGCTAGCTCAGAGGTCACTAGAAATGTTCTTGAATATACAAGAAGGGATTAGTTTCTGACAACCACATAAACATGACAACTATGTTTCCCCAAGATAAAAGATATCTTCAGAGTCGTGGAAACAATAGATAGATATTTAACTCAGTCAATCGTGCATGCTTCGTTTCATCAGAGGTGCAGAGAAATTGAGAGATGGGCGTTTTCAATAAAAGTATTTATTGAACAGTCTTCTTTCTCATGCTGAAGAAATTAACTGCTACAATCGTAATACTGGCTGTAAAGTATAATGCGTACAGCAAGAAGAGTATTATAAAATAATACTGTAAAAGCATGGTATGGTTTCTAAGCCATAAAATACATACATAAATAACAAAGACTAAAAGTACTCAACTGGTGCTTCTAAAACACACCTACACCGATGTACCTAACCTAAGTCTAGTACGAGGGAAGAAGTAAGTATGTGTTTAGTTTCTTTGTCAAGAATCTATCCAAGATTTCTCCAAGCATCTAATCAGCTCCGTACCTTAGTTTTTAGAATGAAGGATGTCTGGTATCTCTGTCTCCGGACTCGATTTCCCAACACCCCGCACGGGGAGCTTGGAACCACTGGAGCTGGATTCTCAGCAAGAGGAAGGCAGCCTCTCTGTCAGTGCATCAGCTGGAGGAACGGCTTCCTTCTGCACTTGCTGTAGCGCGCTGCGTCGGGCAAGTAGATAGTCAAACTACTCCAAAACACCATGTGTTTGCTAGGGCAAGTGTAGGCATATTTATACCTTAAAGGTGCCTAGTTTGACGTAAAGTTGGACATAATAACGTCACCAAAGTACCCCAAGGGATTGTTAGTTCTTTGAAAACGCCATGATTTCTAGGACAAATCAATATTCAAGAAAGGAGATGTCCCTGACTGCTGAAGCCGAGTTTTCCAGGAAAAAAAAAAGTTACATTTGGAAAAGTTAAATCGAAGAAAAATAGAGTTCTAAAGTTAGAAGTTTTGTTTTGAAAAATGAAGGTCGAATTCAGAGTACAGCACAACGCTGCGTGCCAACTCAAAAATCACTGTCATTGTTTGGAGAAAACATCAAATCTTCTAAGTTTGAAAAGAATTTGTCTACTACTGTAGGTGAAAGTTGGACTACCTCGTTAAGCAGATCAATTGTACACAGATGAGAAGCATCGCCGTCAGCATCAGTCGCATTAGCAATGTTTGTAGTAGATGGTACCTGTGCGCCTGTTTGTCCACGTATCTCACCGTCAGCTGGTTGTGCGGGTGCGACCTCCATGAATGCCGTCATCAGGATTGCTAGCCGTTGGGGACAACACAATGCATGAGCCGTTACTGAACCAAGCAGAGCGTCAACATCCGTTGCCAGTGCTGATGGAAGTGTCTAGCATGCATTCTTCTCCGCATAGCAGGCATCGTAGAACAGGTAAGATGCAATCTTGCCAGATTGGTCTGAATGATAGAAACCATGTGGTTTTCAGATCTCTTAAATGAGCCAAGCCCAAAATTTGGATTATGCGCTCACAACACTTCATTACCCGGAGAGCGTTCTCGATGATAATCTGGGTGTCATTGGTTGATTGGCTTGCCATATCGAAGCAGAAGTAGTAAAAATAATATTCCTGCTGCGAGTCCCAAAACGAGAGGCAGTCCGCCAAACACCAAGTGCACGAAGTTAAGAAATATGCTGAGGACTACTTCAAAAGGTGCTAACAGTCCTGAAAAAAGTGTCTTAAATACATGTACAATACCACTGGTATCAGACATGTTTAAGATACGACCTAACATTTCTACAAAATGTATTGGACAGTTTGTGGATAAAAAGGGAATGTATCTCTGCAGAGGACCTTGCAACTTACAGATCATATGTCTCTTTGGACGAGGTCAGTGGCACAGTTTTTTGTAAAAGAATGGCTTTCATTCTGCTTAAAGTATCAATTTGAATAGAAGAGGTGTTCAGTGAAGGCCATAGCAGCGACTACCCATCTGTCTTTGCTTTAGGAAACAATACTTGCATACAACAAGTGACCCTGGCTGGCACACTTATGAGATAGGCCATTCATGGCATCATTCCACAACAGCTGTGATCATTCAACATTATGTAGCTCCCATTGGAAAGCTGCCTAAAAATTGGATCTATCACTGCTGCCGGAGAACCTTGCTGGTGGCAGGATAAGTTGGTCGAAGAACCATCATAGGCTCCGTGTAAATTAATACCCTGACATAAAAGTGTACCGCTTAGTGTGCGGTTACAATGTGTACCACTAAGAAATACTTATTTTCCCCCACTACAACATTTGTGTGTGTATGGTAAATCCCAGGTTGACTTAATGTATTTTTTACCCAACCTTTCATACAGGCTTGCTGGTATGTGTTTCAAGCAATACTGTCTCTAGAAAATCGGCACTGGCAACGTAATGGTGCCATGTATTATCCATTCTATGGCTGGTTTCTCAGAAACAGTCAATAGCAATCTTTTCAGTTTTTCTATGCTCAGTGCTGTATAGTCTGCTACCCTTTGTGCAAAAGAGATTTGTTTATCTGTAAGGTTAAATCCAGTAAACAATGACGTCGTGTTGATTAGACGCCGAAGGCACATAGCCTGAATTAAGATTTTGAAACGTCCAGCCTAGCAGCATTATAGAACGCAATTGCGACTGTCCATGTTGTAACTTGAGCAAGTCCTGTTCCATTATGTCTATGGCAGAGGATACAATGCTGTCCAAAGAATAAGTTCTGGATGACAGAGTCGTTAACCCATTATCAACTACAGAGAGAGCTTTCTCTAAATTAATACGATCAATTTCCCGTATTCTTTCTGCAGTTTCCATTTGCGTGACTTTCCATGCTTCGTTATAAGCAGCATAAATACCGGCATATATGAAACGTTTAAGACGCTGTTTCGCAGGACCTACTAAGAAGTCTCTCAAATCAACGCCATCTTTAAGTAAAGTTAAGTGTTGTTTAACCTCTGTAAGTGTAGATTTCTGTAGCCACTCAATGCACAGTTTTCCTACACTGTATGTTGTTACTATCCCTGGATGTTGTCTCTAGACATATCTTGGATCTGGCATTGTTACTGTAAACCCTTGTGTCTTGTTCAGGAATCTTGACAGTTATTTGTGTCTGTGGGCCAGATTAACCATTTTTTCGAATCAGGATCAGTTCTGTTTTTAAGTCAAATCGTTTTTACGTCGACCCCTCCCTCTGAAGTGTTTTTACTATCAGGTGTAGGTGTAGGTATAGACGGTTTGTTTAAGTATTTTATCTTGGATAGGACAAGACAGGATGTTTGTTGAACAGTGTCATTCAAAAGCATTATCTGCTCAGGAATAATGCAGGCTTGGAATAACGCTTCTAATCCCTGCACTTGACAGTCGTTTGAGCCCCAGACAGTTTTTGTTTCTATGTTGTCACTCCAAAATTCAAAACCTAATGAGGACAGCTGGGCATAAAAGGCTCCTGAATAAATGTGCTTTTTATTTGTTATCATACTTTTAATTCCTGTCTTATTAACATTTTTAAAGTAAAATGTTTCCGGATTTGTGGTATTAAAACCTGAGAAGTACGGGAATTTTTCATAGAATGTTTTTGAGCTATCCTTTGGTGGCGTTGGACAAAGTTCCCATTGATTATAAGTATAAACATTTCAAGGGTTTGCAGATTTGTGCAAGTAATGATGACCATAGTGATTGTAACAATACATTTGTTCATAATCTGATGAACCTTCTAAATATTCATAGTTTGTAAATTTTGCAGACATCTCTAAATCTGACATCATATTATTAACAGTCTCAAAGTCCCAATCATCAGAAAATGTGCTGGGTGAAACAAAGTCACTCAAGGAAACCTTAAATTGGTGAGGAATCTTCGACAGCTGGGCCGGACCATAAATGCCATAATCAGTTCTGTCCCATGCTATACCACCAGGAATAGGAACGGCTGTGATGTTCACTGATGACAGGTCTCTTTGTTCATGATGAGATGGTTTGTGTGGCTTCAGGAGCAAGTTGATGTACTTACTTGCTGTGTCCATTTTACTATATTTTCCATCTATCAGCTTTCCCAAACTTAAAACAAGAATGAGCCAAAGTAGGAGAAAAAGTACACCTAACACAATCCAAAATTCAACCATTGGTGAAACCAGATAAGTCTTATCTAGTTGCTTAAAAAGTTCTGTTACTTGGTCTTTGAAAGTTTTATTTGCTGCCGTTGTTTCGGGCTCACGTATCAAAGTTGATGAAATAGCCAGAGGCAGTTCTGTCAATTGTTGGTATTGCATCCGGATTATTTGAAATCGCTGGAGCTGCTTGTTCCCTTGTCATGTTAGTATAGGCAGAGGCTATATCACTGTAGACAGGAGTGTCTTGACGAACTGTTATTTGGGTTTCAAGAGGCACAAGTTCCATTGCTTTGTTGCATAGTCCTTCTTTTCTTACTGCAGATTCTTCAAAGGTGCTGAGTCTCTCAGTTTGAACCTCTTGGATAGTGGCAAGATTTTGTCGTATGCTACATTTTTGGAGTCCACTGGGCCTACTACTTATAATTGGCAACATGATGTGGTTTTACCAGGTCGATTGATACAAGCTGGTTCTCGTTTCTTCCAGCAAGGGGCAGCAGTAACACTGTTCTTGATCCGTGGATTGCTAGCACTGGTACTGGTTTTCTGTAAGAAGCCCCAAATTCCTTCTTGTCCGCGATCTTTTCTCTGACTAGATCCCCAATCTTTGGATTCCAGACAGGCTTTGCTGGGACAGGTGTTTTTTCTTCAGTGGTCGTTGGATTCTGTAATGTGTTGCTTAGTCTACTTCTTGTTCATGTAAGTCATGCAAAACAGCCAACATTCTTTGATATCAAAGGGTTTTTGTTCTACCACTGAAGTATGACGATCAAGGTCTTCGACAATCATTCTAGTACCAAAAAGGATTTCATATGGGTGATTCCACCCAGAGAATTTCTTGGCAGATTGCTTAAACTACGTTGGACACTTATTAGATGTTTGACCCACCCGTCACCCACACCTAATACCCTAGCTATTATAGATTGCTTTATGTCCCGGTTTTTTCTTTCCACTACAGAATTTCCCTCAGGATGGAATGGACTTGAGTATCACAATACAATGCCCAGATTGGACATGGCCTTTTTGTAAGCTCGAGAGCTAAACGCAGGACCCTAGTCAGAATGTAGCGTGCCGATTGCATATGTGCCGATAAAGACTCGCAAAACTTTTATAACAGTTCCGGCATCAGCCAAGCGCTGAGGCCACATCCAAATGAATCTTGAGCATGAATCCACTGTGACCCTGATATATTTATAGTTGCCATCGCTTTTTAAGGGGCCACAGTGGTCCAGGTAAACGAATGCTAATGGTTTATCTGAAATTAGAAGGGGCGTCTGCGCCGGGCGTTTCACAGTTGAAACCTTGATCTTTTGGCAGATTTCACATTCCAAAACATAGTTTCTGGTCTGTTTCCTCATGCATGGCCACCTGTATCTCTGTTTTAACAATGACACTGTGGCGGAAAGACCTTCGTGTGCAAAGGCGAGCCCTTCAAATTTAAGATCTGCTGGGTCTGAAGCACTACTCCATGTTCCGCGCTTTAAAAAAAAACGCTTGGGTGGCAACGCTTTTTACCACCTAGCCCCACTCTATGTAATCAACTCCCTATCCATTTACATCAATGAATGGACTATCTGGTGTTTAGGAAGCTGCTGAAAACTACACTGTTCTGATTTGTCTCTCCTTGGTTGACTATGGCAGTCCTAGTGCGGAGATACCCTGATCGGGTGATTCGGCTGCTTTATAAATTAAAAAACAACTAAAACTAAATTAAAGAATGGAGTAAGAATGCACCCCTGGTGAACACCCCTACTTCTGGGAAAAGGTCAAGTGCAGTCTGCGCCTTGCAAGAACCCCACTGAGGCCATGGTGCCAGATTGCAGGTCTGACGATAAAGCCATGATATTCAAATCCACCCATATCCCCTGAAGTAGTCGCCACAGCTTCATGAGGATAACCCTATCAATAGGTAGACATGAGATCCATGAATTCCAAGTGGGGTGATTCTGGTGGGTGATGGTGTACTTGCTGATGATGAGGTATAAATACAAACATTGATCAGATCTCACCCTGCTGGGTCTGAAGCCATATTGAACCTCTGAGAATATCTCATTGGTATCGGCTCATGCCATTAACCTGTTCAAAATGACCATCCCTTTACCCTTAACTACAGTATCTATCAATGAGATAGGGCGGTAACACTGGTGGTTGTCCATATCCCCCTTCTTAAAAACCAGCACAATAAGCGTACAGACCATGAGGGCAGAGACCCCATCCAGGCAACAGCATTCAGCAACAGAGTCAGGACTGGTCCCCAAATCTCCACATTATCCATGAACAAGTCAGAGGGGATAGAAAAAGTTCAAGGACCTTTATTATGCAAGAGTGCGCAAATGCCCTGGGAGACTTCATCTAATGTGAAAGCCACCCTGTTCCTATTCTTTACAGCTCCTGCTTTGTCCATCCAGCACCATCTGATCTAAAATTATACATACCCTTAAAATTACCAATCCATTGTAGCTCAGAGATATGATGACAAATTACCGGTCCAGTTCCCTCCACAAGACAATGCCTATTTATCACTCTCCAAAAAAGAGAGCTATCTCTAAGATCATAAGCCTGGCCTAACTCCTCCCAAGCACTTTCCCACTACATGGATTTACGTTTGGCTAAGATCTTTTTGTATGTCAACCAACAAGAGACAAGCAAGTCTCTGTATTTGGGAACATGCTTAAGAGCCACCAAGTGCTTGTCAAAGGGAGCCATCAGTAATGCTAATGCATTCTGATCAATATCCACAAATGCTGACAGAACAGCCCTATCCGGGGCACCTGGGTTCATGAAGAGGCTAACTACTGATTGCAGCGTGAGAAAAGGGACTCTTTATATTGCAATGGCTCCCCCTGGGACCATTTGAGTCTCCTGCCTTGATCGACAAGGGAAAGCCCCCTTTGTATCTCGGCCCAGGGCCTTGCCACAGTTACGCTATCAATGACTAGAGACAGGGGGCTGTGATTACCTTTGTGATCACTAAGAGGGCTATGGATGATATCAAACTGTGAAACAAGCAAAAATGAGTGGATTGGGGCAGCAAACTAGCCTCTGTAGTGTGATAAATGTGGTTGTGAGTACCTATCGAGTTATGCTCCCAACTACCCTTGGTGTGAGCCGTACGGAGTCCCTCATCCAATGTGCCTCTGGAGTTGGTGGGGCCGACGCTAACAGGCCATCAAATAAGTGACAATTAAAATCCCCAGCTTGTATTATCATCTTCCTTCCAAGACCATGCTCCATCAGAGAATCAATAGCAGAACCTAAACAATGGAGGCTGGAGACCCCATCAGAACGTGCCTTTGAGTTCTAAAAGTTAACCAATACTACCATGCAATATATACCGGCCCCAATACAGATGCTTTACATACCCACATAATTCCACTGCAACAAAAGTTATCCAGCCCCCCAAGCCCTCCCTGCCACTGAAGGCACAGTGGGGGAAAAATCGGTCTTATATCCTTCTAAAAAGATGGTATTTTTCTCCTCCAAGGATTCCTGAAGGCAAAGGGTTTGGTAAGACGTAACAAACTGCCCCTTATCCAGGTCATTTAACTTGACCAATACCTCCGCAATACTCCAGGATAACAGCGTCAGATCACACAAGTTACTAACCAGGTTGACCACTGGGGTGAAGTAAGCCTAGGAGGTGGTGGAGATGAGAATGGGGTACTTAGTCAGTCACACTACTCAAGGTCACTCAGTGGCATAAATCTATTAGGTAAACCCAGGGTTGGGGCATCAGCTGGGCCGAAGGCAAGCTACCCCTGGAATCCTGCCCTTTCAACATCTGGTGCCTCAAAGAAAGGCAGTTCTTATCAGGCTTGTAAACAAAACCTAGAGGGAGTGTTTGAATACTAGTTGGTCTAGAAGACCTAGGTGAGCTCATGGTGGCCAGGACATCACGACACAATCCTCTGCCCAGCTCTTACTATCTGGTCCTAACCTGCTAACCCTCCGGACCATAATAATTTAGTCAAAAATCTCCATACTAATGTTGTAGTGCAGGTTATGCCAGTAAGCCGTTTTATTTTTCGTTATAGGATTCAGGAGAAGAATTTGTCCATGGGGGAACATTACCCAAAACTACCACCAAAAGGGTTTTCCGGGGACAGATTAATTGTCTAATCTAATGATCAAACTCCATCCTAGTCAAAGCCTACAATAGGAAAGACTTCACTGGAAACAAAGACAAATTCTATTATAGGCTTAACATATAGCTGAGTATTTGAGCACTATATATGTGAGCTAATTGGGAACAGTACAGAGGCAAGTGAAGCTTCCTACAAGTGGACATGGTTATAAAGTGCATCATTCACAAAACAGCATGCAAAAATCGAATCCAAATGATAGGAAAATACAACATTGTACTCTACCTAGTTGGACCAGGAGTGCAATGCCCAATGGGTTAATAGGGTCTTCAACCCCTCCCCCACCTTCCCCCATCTTGGGTCATAGCCTGGGCTGCATCTTCGTGGGTACTTGTCTCAGTGAAAGCCCGGCCATGCACAGCTCGGCTTGGGGCTCTGTTTGGAAAGCGGCCTTAGAAAAGACCATTAATTTTCTTTAAAAACATAGGTTTAGTGTCTACTTCTGGTATGAAATGTTTTCTCAGGAAGGGGTGGAGGTTACTGATGATTTTCAAAATCCTAGGAAGCGGACGGCAGATATCATGCTGGGGGCTCTTGCTGTGCAGGGCAAAGTGTTTGAACCTTCCCTATTGTGTTATTGGAGAGCTAATGAATGCCTATTAGCATGGGCATGAGCGAGACCATCTACACTTTAAAGGTGATCTCTGCCCTCTCCCCAACTTGACTGATACTCTTTGATTCTAAGAAAACAAGGCAGAAAATGACAAAGTGTATGCTGTGCGATTGCATATATTTATGGAGATTCTTACACTCAAGGAGCGGTATCAATAACTATATAAATGCAATGAAGATGAGAATAGTTTCCTTTTGAAACTCGTTTGCAGTGGTGCAGTGTCCACAAGAGAGTTCAGACTTTTCTGCCAGTGGATCGCATCTAGCATTTTGTTGGGGCGGAGGGGTTTTGTGGTTTTTCTTGTAAAACAAATCCAAGTAGTGGCTAAAATATTAGACCCTGCAAAGTGGTAGTAGCAAATACTGTTATGGGCAGTACTTTTTTTGTGGTTGCTGGTGGAGGATGACACTTATTAACAGCACCACTCTAATTGTGCGACAGGGAATGACACAATTACACTGCAGGGTTGACTAAATTATGAAGCAAGAATAGGGATACTATGCAGTGCAATATGGCATATTTTGTGATAGTATTACTTAATTAGTTCATCATTTTTACGCATCTGAGCTTTGGTTTAACTTCACTCGTACTAGCTTACCACCCAAATACAGAAATAAACAAATGATGATAGCCAGTCAACCTTTGCATAAGTCACTGCATTTTCAGCAACTTTTGATCAGTTTGAGATGGAAACACCTTTTACTGCTAAAATCTGCAATATGTGGCAAATGCAGATCCATAATGATGCAAAAAAAGACTGGGGTCACAGAATTACATAATTCTAGTGACACTATGTGTTAGTGTGGACACAGTCTTTTAAAAAATGGTCCAAAGGCAGCAGTCCAGATCCTCTGAATAAAATAGCCCTGACTTTCTGTTCTATCTCAGAAGCAAGGCCAGCTACTGCCAAGGCACTGATGTTGCTTGAGAGACTCTCATGCAGTATTGGCTTGACAATTATGTCATGTCATGCAGTTACTCTAACAGTCAATAAACGGGCAGTGCTGCAGAGCAGGCCTCACTGTGCTCCTCTATCTCAAATACAGTTTTTAAGGTACGTTTGGCTATTGCAGGGCATCCAGACCACAGAAGGGACACAAATGAGTGCAATATTCCATTATGACTTGTTGAGGAATACAGGGTGCTAACCTATCATAGTCCATTTCACAGAAGGCACGAGTGTGCCTGTTCCCCTGTGTGTTGTGTGGACGGACAAATAACAGAATTATGAGGTTGATCAGCTTGGTACTGTGCATGGAAAGGGCCTGGCACTGTACCTACTGAAGCTTACTGCTGCAGCAGCATGGTATGCCCCAGACAGCTCGACAATCAATTTTCACATCTCTGTAAGTGAAAGCAGGTGCTTGGAAAACCTTGATATGGAGGGGGCAGTTTCCCATGCTCTAGATCTGAGACACACATACATTTAAAAGACTCACTTTAAATGCATATTGGCTGGGCAATTGCTGGGCCTTGCTGGTATTCCTCAAGCTGATCCAGTTTTTGCAGTCAGCTGGTGCCTGCTTCACCTTCTACAACTCTATACCAATTTGAAACCAGCAAGTGTCATCCTGTGGGTTAACACTACTGCTACTGTGACACAGACCAGATATCTTGCCATTTTTGAGTGTCTGCATAGAGTGGATTTTAAAGCTCAAGCTTGGTGTGCAGACAAAACTTGAAATGTAACATATTTATTAGTTGGCTTTTGCTCTTCTGCTTAAGCCCGCTTTCACCTTCCCATGCACTGCAGTGCATATCAACTGCTATTAAAACATCCATAAGCCACCACCTGCCTCTTACCTACCCTTTTTCCTGCCCTCATTCCCTGCGGTCACTCTGTAATCTCTTCATGCCGCTGCCTCCTCTCCTGCTCCCTGCCACTCTCCCTTTTCATTTTTCGACATCTGCCGCTTCCTACTCCTTACATTTCACTTTTGTCTTCTTTTTATTTACCATTGTCACCATCCTTTTCCTCTACTTCCCTGCTCTTTCTAAAATTCCTCACTACAAATGAAGGGCAAACAGAATATCAAATGTATCTAAAAGTAATGGCTTTCAAGACAGCATTCACAACAAAGTGTAGATGGTGAGGAAGATGGGGTGTGCAGTAGAGAATGGTTTAGAAAATGAGGAAAATATAAATGGCAGGTTCAACTGCAGTGCAAAGCATCACGTGTCTAGAGGTTGCTGCACAACGTACTAATAGAGCGGTTAGGACTGCTTGGGACTGAGATGCACATTTCAGTGCCTGTTTTATATGGAGAAGAGAATAAAACTAAACTTGATTATTCGACTTGAGCTAAGGTTGAACATCTAGTAGACATAGGAGTTCCTGTTCTGATACAAGTAGTTGCAGCACATTTAGAAAGTAGGGGGCTCTGTCACAACAGGTCTCGTCTTCTTGTAGTGCTGAGCTGTAATATAGAAACAGCTGAGTACCTCCATACATAGGGGTCCATTATAATGTCGGGCGGATTTCCTCCGCCAGGCTGGCGGTGGCTACCGCCAGTCTGGCGGAGGTAATCCGCCCGACATCACCAGCACAATTCCCCTCCGCCATATTAGGATGGCGGAGGGGACCGTGGCGGTGCGAAACACCGCCCGCCTGTTTTCCCCCCGGTCGCCTAGCGGCCGGGGCGGAAAACCTGTAACATGGTGGCGGTGTCTGTTAGACACCGCACGCCATATTACAATTGCCTTTCACCAAGGCATGCGGAGACTCCCTGCAGGGGCCCGTTGCGGGCCCCCTGGGAGTCCGTGGCTTGGGGGGTTGCACATGGGGGGTACCTATGGTACCCCCCGCATTTCAAAGTGCAACATGGCAGGCACCGCGCGGTGCCTGTCATGTTGCACTTTGAAATGCAAAATGTACACTTTACACATGGCAGCGGGCGGAGATTTCTGCTCCGCCCGCCGCAATTGCACCCATACAGGATGCGCCCGCCTGTGTGGTGGGCGCATCCTAATGCCCTGATCGGGACCCCCGCCCTTAAGGCGGGCGGTCCCGAGTCCCGATGTGATGGCGGTCCGCCCGTCATCATAATGGACCCCATAGTGTTGAACCCATGATGAAGCAGAGGTCTCATTCACAAGCAGTTGAGTTTGGGCACTGAACAAGAGTCAAATCCCCTGTATACATAGAGAGCCAGTTCACATGCTGAGTAAAGTTGTTTCCATACTCATTCCAAAAAAATAAAAGCTGATCTCTGTGAGGATTGAGATACTTGGCACCACCTCATGTTCAGTGGAAGTACCACATACCTCTTTCCAAAGGTAGTCTCCAACATGGCATGTCTCTAATAGTAAGTGAGGACAATGTGGGAAGGAGGATGAGTGAGAGAGAAGGAATTGATGGAAAGAAATGCGGAACAAGATAGAGAGAAAAGATACAGAATAGTGAAAAAGAAGAAAGAGAAAGTTTGAGAGAATATGGAGGGAAAAGAGGAGAAATAAATGAGAGGGCAATGTGACTGAGACAGCAAAGAAGAGAGAAGTGTAAAATGAGAGATGGCAGAGTGAGTGATTTGTGAGCAAACAGTACAACAGAGATGCTAAGGCAACTTATACCGATTGAAGGAAAACTCCTCAAGGGGAATTGTAAAACATTTTTTTTCATTCAACATTAAATACTAGAAGGGCCTATAAATGATCTCTCAAACATGTGTGAAACTTCTACTACTCAAAAAATGCATATCTTTAAAGAAAAAGTATATCTAAAAACCACTGACACAACACAACCATTAACTTGTTTTAAATATATTATGTTTCATATATGAAAACATGTCTACCTATCTTTTTCATATTTCTCTTTTCAACGGCTGTCCTGAGAACATAAAGAACAATACATCACATAAATATATACATAGTGAAAATCCCAAACCTCCCAGTGATCACATACAAAAACATGAGACCTTGGAACCACAAATAATCAAAATGTCCCAAAAATGTTATACAGATTCAGTATTTTACGGATTCTGTAAATTTACCGATTCGGTAAATTTACAGATTCGGTAAAATATAGCCCCCCTACATCAGAAAACCCTAATACCGGTCAGTAGCGGCCGAATTCGGCCGTTACCGACCGGTATTGGGGCTCCTACATCTGGCACTATGTTCTCTGGATAGCCATTGAAAAGAGAAATATGAAAAGAGATAGATATCTGATAATTTCTTTTTTAAAGATTTGTGTTTTTTGAGTAGGAGAAGGTTCACACATGTTTGAGGATTCATTTATATGCCTTCTAGTATTTAATGTTTAATGAAAAACATTATTTTACAATTCCCCTTGAGGAGATTTCATTCACCCGACAGAACTGTTTGTAGCTCATAACTGCATACTCAGGTTCTGAGGGACACAGGGTAACCCCATTATATATGTAATGGTAAGGCAAATTATACAGCACACTTCACCAATTCACTTTGCTTCCTTCTTCACCAGAAGTCTGAATGTCATTGTGTAGTATCCTGCATTTGTTATGAAATGTATTTTACACCTCATGCTCAGCCAGTGCCTGTGCTCTGTGCCCAATAGAATGTTGGAGTCATGATGTGCCACGGAATGTTGGGACACAGAGAGGCGAAGTGACAGTTGGACATGGGCTGAGCAGCAGATAGGCTGCTCCTGGTGGGGCTCTCCATTAGAACTTAACTACTTGTTGTCTAGAACTATACTACTTGTTAACTACTTGAATAATTCATACTTAATTACATCCTACCTGCGTGGACCTCCTCACTACATTTATTTGGCGACGAGGATGGGACAGGCACATTTTTAACGTTTTCTGTTTGCAAAAGTTAATGTGCTGGTAATACCATATGCTTACAAGTTTGGGTGCACGTTTAGGGATTCAATATCCTTTTTACATGTGTTCTATTGTCACTTCATGCTCCCCTAAATAGGGATGGCAATGGGTTTCTTCCCCATTCGCTCACAGTACATGTGCCTACACAGGCTACTTACGGTCTTCACCCTTACACAGGGCAGCGTTTCATGGGTCACAGTCCCATTTACATTTACACAATTACCCTCACACAGGGCTTCTTATGGGTTATAGTCCCATCTTTACATGGCTTCTGTTTTCCTCTACATGGGGTTTGACTTTACACTGCCTGCTTTGGCATGGGCTTTTGTCCCATTCACAGTGCTCCTCACCATCCTATTTAGGAGTAGATGCCGGCCACGGGTTTTAGTCCCATTGGCTGTTATTTCTTTTGTATTTTCTTCTGATGTTACATTGCTCTTTTATTTGCATAATGTTACACTCAATCATTATTTGTATTATCCATTTGGAAATGGGGAGCAGTTAAGTGATTCTGTTTGTGTCTCTTTGCTTCCTCACTGCTTTCTTCGGTTCACCTTTCCTATTGATGTTCTCTTCCTTCTCATCTTTGGAATCTGGATCCTACACATCTTTGTTGGTAGTCCTGTGTCTTCTGCCTTTATTTGTCTTAGGTGTTCTTTTCGTTCTCCATTGTTATGGTGGAGTTCTTTCCTTTTCTTCTCCTTCTGCTTGGGTTATTTTCTGTTCGTGTTGTGCTTTGTGCTTCTTTTCTTGCTTGCCTGCCTGGCCAGTGGGTGTGCGTAGGGGTTGTCGTTGGTGCGTCCATGTCTCTTCTCTTCTTCTTCTTCTGGTTTCTTATTCTGTGTTTCACTGGATCCTTCTTTCTATCTTAGTGTTTTATAGGATGGGTTATTTCTATTTCTACTCTTACTCTTGCCTCCTCCTTGTCTTCTCCCTTCTATCTCTTCGCTCTGCCTTGCATGCTCTTTTCTTTAGCGTTTACGTTTTCACACCGTTGTTCTTCATATTCATGCTGGCACTGGTACCAACCTCCAATAAAACATTTGAACACTAGCACTTTGACAGCTGGGATCTGGGTTTCAATCCATCTTGGCACTTAAATGAAAACTTTGCAGGTCTGGGCAAATCACTTAATCTCACTGTGCAAACTCTTTAAGTAAATGAGATGCTAGTGTAAATATGTGTAATTAAAAAATGTAAGCCCCCGCTTGTGATCACCTCCCATAATATACAGTGCTCTGTTGGTAACTGTTGGAAATGGCCCTTTTTGAAGGGTTATCCCCAAACTTTTTGCTTCTTCCTCCCTTGTTTTTCCTGACCTGTGGTTGTTGACAATAGGACTCTAGGCACTTTACCACTGCTGATCAGTGCTAAAGTGCATATGCTCTCTGTGTAAATTATTATTGTGATTGGTTATCCATGATTAGCATATTTCTCTCACCCAGACGTCCCTAGTAAAGTGCACTAACTGTGCCAGGGTTGGTGATACAAATGCCTCTATTCCCTCACTAAACCAATTCAAAGCAGTCTCCCTATTGCAAACGCACAAAGCCATACTAGCCTGCAAATCAGGTGCACCCACAGATTCCTGCCCCCCAGTCATCTTGCACCACCTTATTGAGTCCGTCAACCCTCTAATCAATGCGATTGTGAACGAATCCCTTGACTCCGGTATTGTTCCTATTGAGTGGAAGAAGGCCACAGTCAAGCCCCTCATGAAAAAGCAAAATAAATCCCCTACTGATTTGTCCAATATGCGCCCAATCTCACTTCTCCCTGCGCTAGGCAAAATCACCGAGCAACTAGTCCATGAGGAATTAAAGAATTTTGTGGAAAATCAATGTATCTTGCACCCACAGCAATCCGGTTTCCGCTCCGGCCACTCCACAGAGACCGCTTTGATTGAGTTGTCAGACACCATCAAGTTCTTGCAGGATGAGGGCAGGCAGGCCGTCCTCATCCTGCTCGACCTAACCGCGGCCTTCGACACCATCTCGCACACTATTCTAATCAATAGGATGCGTGAGATTGGTGTCTCGGGCTCCGCACTTGCTTGGATTACATCATTTCTGTCCAATCGCTCTCAAACGATCTCCTTAGGCCCCTTTATTTCCGGTGAACGATCCATCATCTCAGGGGTACCCCAGGGTTCTATCCTGAGCCCCCTCTTTTTTAATGTGTATATGGCCCCCCTTCTCACGTTGATTGAATCATATGGGATTCTCGTGACATCCTACGCTGATGACACCCAGCTTGTCGTCACTATCGATAAAAGACTTCCGGATGCCGCCATCAAATTCCAAAACTGTCTGTCAGAAGTCTTTTCTTGGCTCAAACTGCACCATTTAAAATGCAACAGCGCCAAAACAGAAATAATTCCCCTCGGTAAAGGCACATTCTTTTCCCCCAAAGACTGGTGGCCTCATAACTCCGAAGCACCACCTAGCGCGGTTGTCTCAGCCCGCAACTTGGGTGTTCAATTTGATGCTTCCCTCAGCTTCGATGAACATGTGCGCATTACCGCAGGGCGCTGTTTCAGTTTGATCAGGCAATTAAAGAAATGTTTTAATTTTTTGCCTATCATTGCCAGGAAATCAGTCGCGGTGGCGCTTATCCTCTCCCGGCTGGATTATTGTAACGGCCTCTTAGCAGGTATCAAGAAGTCCTCTCTGAAAAAACTACAAACTGTCCAACATGCAGCAGCCAGGCTTGTTTTGAAACTCCCCCGCAGGTCCTCGGCCTCTGCAGCCCTCAACGCCCTCCACTGGCTGCCCCTCCATAAGAGAATCCTATTCAAGCTCTTAGTTACTGTATTTAAAGCTAACAGGTGCATGGGTCCATCCTACCTGATTAAGCGCTTCCAGCGTTACAATCCAACTCGCTGTTTGAGGTCATCTGGCGCCAACTTCATCTCTGAACCCCGTATAAAATTAAAATCCAAGGGTGGAAAGACCTTTTCTTTTCTGGCGGCCAAGGCATGGAACCGCCTCCCCCCCAGCCTTAGGCACGCCCCCTCTGAAAGCCTATTTAGGAAATCCTTGAAAACATGGATTTATTCTCAGTCCGACTCTTCAGTTCTCGCAGCTATTTGATCCATGCCCCCCATAGACGACCTTCTGTGTTCTTAGCGCCAAGATGCTCCCTCCGGAGCGAAAGTTAGCGCTTTATAAATGATAATAAATATCAAATATCAAATACTAGTGGGCCTGCAGCACTGATTGTGTCACCCACATGAGTAGCCCTAAAATGGTGTTTCAGGCCTGCCATCGCAGTGCCTGTGTGCAGTCTGTGAACTGCCATGTCCTCCTGGTCAGTGTCCCCACTAACGGGGCCTAACCCTTCCCTTTCTGTACACATTGGTCCCCCCTATGGAAGGCCCAAGGTAGCCCCCTGGGCATGGTGCAGTGTATGTGAAAGGTAGAGCATGTACTAGTGCAGGTGACATGCTCTGGTAGTGAATTACAGCCATTTTCATTTCTCACTATTGTAAGGCTATCTTGCCCATAGGCCATCATGGGGAATGCTGGCTCTCGTGGCTACCTGCATATCTTCCCATAGGAGCAAGATAGGACATAACAGTCTGGTATCCCTGAACTCAGAATTTAATAACACATCTTTTAGGAAAGGTGGTTTTTAAATCCTGTGTTTGAGAACAGCCATTTTAGAAAGTGGCTGTTCTCTTGTCTGACCTTTCTGTGTGCCTTGGCCTGTTTATGAAGTGACTGTCTGGTTTGAGTGACAGGGCTGGGGGATTCCGGGAGACAGAATGAGTCTGCCCTGTGGTGAATAGAGAGATCTGCATCTAGACAGGAGGGAGGAGTTGCACCTGGGACCTGAATAGGACTGTGCCTGCCCCCCATAGTGCTGGCTCCACCCCCTGTGGTGCGTCTGATGTCTCTGCCCTGCACTGTGAAAGGAGAGAAGGAATCATGTCAACAAAGTGCTCCAGAGCTGTGCTTTCCCTCCAAAATGCTAGCTCCACCTCCTGTGGTGTGTCTTATGTCTCTGCTCTGCACTCTGAAATGAAAGGAGAGGCCAGAAAAACAAAGTGTTCAAGGTACACCCAGAACTGGTTCAGACTGGGCTCAGAGTCCTCCTGCAAAAAAGGGAACAAAGACTTTTAGGGGTATAAGTATAGGACCCCTGACTACAGTAAATTAGATCATCCTGGAATCAAGAAGGAACATCTGCCAAGGAGAAAGCTGAAACTGAAGAAGGAAGACTGTCCTGATGTTGCTATGCTGGACTGACCTGCTGTTGCTTTGCTGCCAAGGAGAGGGAAAGGACTTTGTTTTGTTCTGTGTCCCCTTGCTTGAAGGAATGTCCAAGGGCCTGAGAAGAGCTAGCTCCTTGTTAAGAAGTGCCAGGAACAAAAGGACTTCACCCCCAGAATCCCTGAACTCTGCTGAGAGAGTTGTGTCCTTCCTAGAGTGCTTGGGCCAGTTGTGGTGCCTCTGGAAGTTGCACCTATGTTGGGAAGCTGGAAACCAAGATTTTAAAGACTTTCTGCAAGTTTTATCGCATCGCTCGCTTGCAGAGCGCATCCCCGTCAGTGCGAGGAAATTCCTGCCGCTACGAAGGCCGAGATCGTCGCAGCGCCTGTTGCCGCTGCCAGAGTCATCGCATCCTTCGTTTGCGGGACGCACCAGTCCGGTGTGGGAAGATAACCATCGCTGTGAGTGTCGTCGCAGAGCCTGTCGTCACTGGGTGAGATCTTCGCACTGCTTGCTTGCGGACCGCATCACGTCGCTGCGAACATCGTCGCAGAGCCATCACATTGAAGGGCTGCGAGAGTAGAAGATCGTCGCTAAGCCGTGCATCGTCGCCGCACCGGAGATCGTCGCTGCCCCAAAGATTGTCGCATCCTCCCTTTTGCGAGCCACTTCCACGAAACCTGTGCACCGGAATCCAGGCAAGGTATCGCATTCCTCCCCACACAGACTGGAGTCATCGCAACATGCCTGCTACGTCCAACGGGGTTGTTGCATCGCCTCCCCAGGGTCTCAGGAGTGATGCATCGCTTGCTTTTCACCGCTATAGATTTCACTTGGACCTTTTGTCGCATCTAAAGGTACTGTTGGCTAAAACGTGACGCAACTGTGGATTATTTTAATGCAACCTTAAGAACACTTTTGAAACCATATTCCTGAACTGTGTATGTTGGATTTTTGTCGTTTTGGTCTTGTGTAGTTTAGATTAAACACCTTTATTTTTCTAAACTGTTGTGGAGTCAGTTTCTGGTGTTTTCACTGTGTTACTGTGAGTGTTGATACAAATACTTTACACATTGCCTTTGATAAGCCTTGACTGCTCGTGCCAAGCTACCCAGGGGGTGAGCAGAGGTTATCTCAGCGGGTTTCCTACTTACCCTGACTAGAAGCAAGAGTCCCTATTTGGACAGTCGTACCTACCTCTGCCAACTAGAGACTCCCAGATATAACATTGTTGGTCAGCGGTGGGATTTAAACCTGTATTTGAACTAGACCCACAGTGACTGGTGTACATCAATAGTGAGTGCAGACCACTACGCCTCCTCATAATATGGTTGAGGTTTTTTTTTTGGTTCTATTTTATGATATTAACCCTGAAAGTATCCAAGCATCCAGTCTCCGAATGGTAAACCAGCAAGTGAGGTTGCAGAACTGGAGTTTGATATTGAAATGTTAAGTGATTACAAAGTAGGTCAACTCAAGCAGTTCTGCAGGAGCTTTGGATCCCCTATGAAGCGACGCTCCAAGAAAGAGGAGCTACGGAAGGCCTTAAGGGCCTGGTGGGAGACCAAAGAGACTGGGGAGACAGATGGTGCAGAAGTGGAGGAGGATACAGAAAGCGATGGCTCCAGGTCACAGGATCTGCTTGTGTCCAGAGCAGCCTTCAGGGCTGGCAGCAACCATTCAGCTGAACGTTTTTCCTCAGAGGAGTTGGAGGAAAACCAAAGGGCTAGAGATCATAAGTTAGAAATGTTGAGGCTTGAATTGAAGATGAAGGAAATGGAGGAAGAGAGAGAAAGGGCGGCGGAGGAGAACTAAAATGCCCATGCCCTGGAGGAATTGAAATTGACCTTGGCCCATGAATTGAGAATGAGGGAGCTTAATTTGGAGCTTGAGAGGCTTGAGGCGAGTGTCTCAGCTGAAGAAGAAACATGGGCAGCTCAAGAGGTGAGCTTTGCTGAGTTGGAAGTGGAGTCCAGCTCAGATGGTGGCAGCAATATTATAGTTTTCAGTGCTGAGAGAAAGGTACAAACACCCTGAGATGTGGCGCCTGACTTGAGGGAGGTGGTTGACATGCAACAGGGGGTTCAGGTTTATGATGTAGTTCCAGTGGAGTGCAGTGTCCCTGAAGTAGATTGGGGGACTGGCACAGGGGAGCATATTCCTAGTGGTGGGAGGGACACTCTACTGACTCTAGATGAGAGGTACAGAGAGAGGGGTTCCCCCTGGTAGAAGCCTTGGTGTGTGAGTGTGAAGACCAGCCAGAAGAGTGTGGGTTGTGTGACAGAGACACTAGTACACTGTCTTGCCAATCTCAGGAGAGTGGTGTGGGGTACTTGTGTGAGGCACTGGAGGGTGAGGCAAAGGGTAGCTTGGTTAACAACTGTGGGGGGTTGTGTGATTCATTTGTTGGAGAGCATATGTTAAGTCCCTGTTTTCCAGAGCTATGCCAACACCCAGTGGAGTGTGAGTTCTCTGAGCCCAGAGAGCTTGCATTAGAGGCAGACCACTTGGTGAATTCCAGAGAGTCGGAGGAGGCATTGGGGAGTGATCCCAAAAGGAGTGGCACCAATATCTTCCAGACCTGTGAGGTGAAGAGGTGCAGTTTAGCCCAGTTAGGTCCCAGTGTAGTGGGAAGAGGGTAGGGTCTCATGTCCGGTCTCAGTGAAGAAGGAGTGAGTGTGGGACGGTGTGTCTCACTGTGTCCAAAACCCAGTCTTAGGGCCTTGGAGGGTTCCTTAAGGGAACACCAGGTTGGGGGCCTAGAAGGTGCTAGCAGGCCATTTGAGGAGGATCTCCTAGTATCAGGAGAACCTGGAGCCTCTATAAACAGAGCGCTGGTGGTTCTGGTGTCTGGCGGTGCAGCTCAATTTGGGAGGGTACAGAAGTCCAGACTGAGGGGTGAGAGGAAGAAGGAGTCCCCAGTGGGAGACCCAGTGGGTCAGGGGCCAGCCAGAAGGGCTGAGTCTCCCAGGAGTGACCATGGTGATACCACTTCTGTCTTAGGGGATCTTCGGGCACTGTCAGGTGGACAGGGGTCGGGAGATCTGCGCCAGGCAGACTGTCATAGGACACATGAGACATGTGTCACCCTCAAGGGGGTACTGTGTGAGTCCCCAGAAGTCCTGGCGTGCCAGGCAAGTGCACAAACGCGGTATTGGTCCCTGGGTTGGGAGAAAAAGTTAAGGATCTGCCTGACCTTGTAGGAAGGACATCTGTAACCAGTGTCCTGACCAGTTTGGCTTCCAGGGGTATCCTTCCAGTAGGGAGGGTGCAGCGCTCTGGAAGGGGGTGCAGAAGGAGGGAGTCCTCGCCTCTGACCCTGGTGTAACCTAAGGGTTAAAACCCTAGGTTGGGAGACCAGTTGCTGGAGAGAGGTCTTGAACCAGTGGGAGAGCTGTGTTGTGAGGGTGACTCTCCTGGGAGGAGAGGTCAGGACCCCAGAAGAAGAGGTAGGGGGAGGAGAGCCTCGCCCGTGACCTCTGGTCAGTCTGAGGTTACAGGCCCTGGGCGAGCGGACCAGTGTCAGGATGCCCTACCTGACTTGGCAGGAGGGAGAGTGGAGGAAAGATGCCAGGCACCTGGGGTACTGCCCCCCACTCTCTGATGCCACAGAGGTTAGAGAGGCCTGACAGGCATGCGGCCTGGCTCTCATCACTGACAGCTGTCAGTGGCCCCTGTGGCTGGTTGTCCTGGTGGACAGTGTTGCCCCTGGAAGGGGGGCAGGAGTCACACCCTGGGATGGACTGGCCACACTGTTGTGTTGGCCAGGTGGGTACTGTCTACCAGTATGGGCATATCTGTGAGTGAAGTCCTGGTGCGCCGGGCAAATATTCAACCGCAGGGGTTGGCCCCAGGGGTGGGAAGCCAGGTTGAGGTGTTGTCTGACCTGGAGGCTTTGGAGCCTAGGTTTGAGGGCCAGGTCCAGGGTGTCCCCCCTGACCTGGAATACCTGTAGCATGATTGAACCGATGAACTGGTGGGTGAATGGTGCAGGACGCCTGCCACAGGTGCCCTGACTATTCTAGAAGGGGGTACCGCTCCAGGAAGGAGGGTACAGAGCCCCAAGGAAGAGGAGGACCGGGTGTGTGGAAGCCCACCCCAGCTGCCGGATACAGGTCCAGGACTGGTGGGTCAGTGCCAGAATGACAGACCTGACCTGACTGGAGGGAGGGTGGACTAAGCATGCCAAGCACCTGGGGCTACTGCCCCTCACCCTCTGACGCCCCAGGGGGTTGAGAACCCTGAGAGGCATAAGGCCTGCGTCTCATCCCTGACCACTGTTGGTGGCCACTGTGGCTTGCTGTCTGTTTTTTGGGACACACCAGTGAGTAAGTTAAAGTTAGGTGCTACACAGATGGTGTCCACAGGTGAGGAGAAGGGTTACACATGGATTGGCGTGGAGGACCTTGAGAGTATGGATAGAGTGATCCTACTGGGTTCAGGACGGCGTAGAACAGGGATAGTGCCCTGCTGTATGGGTCTGTTTCCGTGTTCTATCGCCTTAAGCAGGGAATCCCATCGAGGTGTTGTTTGGTCTACCCTGGCTTCAGGCTGGAAGGGGGTTGTGTTGAAAATAGTCCTTTTTGCAGGGTTATCCCCAAACTTTTTGCTTCTTCCTCCCTTGTTTTTCCTGACCTGTGATTGTTGGCAATAGGTCTCTAGGCACTCTACCACTGCTGATCAGTGCTAAAATGCATATGCTATCTGTGTAAATTGTTATTGGTTATCCATGATTAGCATATTTCTCTCACCTAGAAGTCCCTAGTAAAGTGCACTAAGAGTGCCAGGGCTGGTGATACAAATGCTACCAGTGGGCCTGCAGCACTGATTGTGCCACCCACTTGTGTAGCCCTAAAATGGTGTCTCGGGCCTGCCACTGCAGTGCCTGTGTGCATCTGTGAACTGCCATGTCCTCCTGGTCAGTGTCCCAACTGACCTGGCCTAACCCATCCCTTTCTGTACACATTTGTCACCCCTATGGAAGGCCCAAGGTACCCCTCTGGGCAGGGTGCAGTGTATATGAAAGGTAGAGCATGTACTAGTGCAGGTGACATGCTCTGGTAGTGAATTACAGCCATATTCGCTTTTCACTATTGTAAGGCTATCTTGCCCATAGGCTATCATAGGGAATGCTGACTATCATGGCTACCTGCATATCTTGAAATAATGAAACCGCTGCACTCCTTTATAGGGAATCTGAGTTAATCGCTGGTATAACATTCAGAGAGTAAGGGTGCTTAGGAAGGTCACCTCCTGTCCATAGAGGCGCTAAACTCCTATAGGCAAAATTAATTGCTGCGTTACGCAGCAATTAATTTTGCCTATAGGAGTGCTCAAGTAAACATCCTTACAAACGTAAGGCATCCTATAATATACCTGCATATCTTCCCATAGGAGCAAGATACGACATAAACGTCTGGTATCCTTGAACTCAGAATTTAATAACACATCTTTTAGGAAAGGTGGTTTTTAAATCCTGTGTTTGAGAACAGCACTTTTAGAAAGTGGCTGTTCTCTTGTCTGACCTTTCTGTGTGCCTTGGCCTGTTCGTGAATTGACTGTCTGATTTGAGTGACAGGGCTGGGGGATTCCGGGAGAAAGAATGAGTCCGCCCAGTGGTGAATAGAGAGATCTGCATCTAGATGGGAGGAAGGAGTTGCACCTTGGACCTGATTAGGACTGTGCCTGCCCCCTACAGTGCTGGATCCACCCCCTGTGGTGCGTCTGATGTCTCTGGCCTGCACTGTGGAAGGAGAGAAGGAATCATGTCAACAAAGTGCTCGAGGGCTGTGCTTTCCCTCCACAATGCTGGCTCCATCTCCTGTGGGGTGTCTGATGTCTCTGCTCTGCACTCTGAAAGGAAAGGAGAGGCCAAGAAAACAAAGTGCCAAGGAACACCCAGAACTGGTTCAGACCGGGCTCAGAGCCCTCCTGCACAAAGGGAACAAAGACTTTTAGGGGTATATGTATGGGACCCCAGACTACAGAAAATTAGATCATCCTGGAATCAAGAAGGAACCTCTGCCAAGGAGAAAGCTGAAACTGAAGAAGGAAGACTAACCTGCTGTTGCTCAGCTGGACTGACCTGCTATTGCTTTGCTGCCAAGGATAGGGGAAGGACTTTGCTTTGTGTTGTGTCCCCTTGCTTGAAGAAATCTCCAAATGCCTGAGAAGAGCTGGCTCCCTGTTAAGAAGTCCCACGAACAAAAGGACTTCACCCCAGCTTCCCTGAACTCTGCTGAGAGAGTTCTGTCCTTCCTAGAGTGCTTGGGTCAGTTGTGGTGCCTCTGGAAGTTGCACCTGTGTTGTGAAGCTGGAAACAAAGATTTTAAAGACTTTCTGCAAGTTTTATCGCATTGCTCGCATGCGAGGAAATTACTGCCGCTACGAAGGCTGAGATCTTCGCAGCGCCTGTTGCCACTGCCAGAGTCATTGCATCCTTTGTTTGCAGTCCGGTGCGGGAAGATTACCATCGCTGCGAGTATCGTCGCAGATCCTGTCGTCACTGGGTGAGATGGTCGCACCGCTTGCTTGCGGACTGCATCACATTGCTACGAACATCGTCGCTGAGCTATCGCATCGAGAGGCCGGGAGAGTAGAAGATCGTCGCTGAGCCGCGCATCGTCGCCACACCGGATATCGTCGCTGCCCCAAAGATCGTCGCATCGTCCCTTTTGCAAACCGCTTCCACAAAACATGTGCACCGGAATCCACGCAAGGTATTGCATCCCTCCCTATTCAGACCAGAGTCATCGCAACATGCCTGCTACGTCCAGCGGGGTTGTTGCATCGCCTCCCCAGGGTCTCAGGAGTGACGCATCACTTTATTTTCACTGCTACAGATTTCACTTGGAACTTTTGTCGCATCAAAAGGTACTGTTGGCTAAAACGTGACTCACCTGTGGATTATTTTAACCCAACCTTAAGAACACTTTTGAAACCATATTCTTGAACTGTGTATGTTGGATTTTTGTCATTTTGGTCTTGTGTAGTTTAGATTAAATACCTTTATTTTTCTAAACTGTTGTGGAGTTCGTTTGTGGTGTTTTCATTGTGTTACTGTGAGTGTTGGTACAAATACTTAACACATTGCCTTTGATAAGCCCTGACTGCTCGTGCCAAGCTACCCAGGGGGTGAGCAGAGGTTATCTAAGAGTGTTTTCTCCTTACCCTAACTAGAAGCAAGGGTCCCTATTTTGACAGTGGTACCTACCTCTGCCAACTAGAGACCCCCAGTTCTAACAGTAACCAACTAGGTCTATCCAATATAAATATCAACACATACTTGTTTTTACATTGTGAAGAGGTATTCCACTTATTCTGCTTTGTGAATGCCACTACCATTTGAGCTCTTGGTGACCCATCCTTATTTGTGGCAGCCAGATTTGAGACTCCCATAATTGTATTAATCCCAGAACATGTTCCACACCATTGATGGGACTCATATAAGTTTACTTCTCTGTGTCTGTGGGTGCACACTCATGTGTTCTTTGGGAGATCCTCCCACAAACATCTTCTTGCTCCTTGGAAACATTTGTACCCCCACCTGAGAGACCTACACTGGCTCCCCGTCGACATGAGGATCACCTTCAAGCTCCTCACCCATGCACACAAAGCACTCTACAACACCGGACCAGCCTACCTGAACAGCAGACTCAGCTTCTACACCCCCACCCGTCAGCTCCTCTCCGCCAGCCTCGCCCTCGCCACTGTTCCCCGCATCCAACGAACAACCTCTGGTGGCAGATCCTTCTCTTACCTCGCGGCCAAGACCTGGAACACCCTCCCTACCCACCTACGGCAAACCCAAGACCTACTCACCTTCAGAAGACTCAAGACCTGGCTTTTCGAGCAATAGCGGCACCCCCTCCCCTCAGCGCCTTGAGACCCTCACCAGTAAGTAGCGCGCTTTACAAGTACTCTAATTGATTGATTGACAGGACTCACTTGGTAGCATCTTGTGGTCATTTGATGCTCACCGGTCTGGTGGACACTCTTGAAGCTCCAGTTGTCCCAAATATCTCATGGGAAAGCACTGGAAAAATCAATTGATCTGGCAAGAAAATACAGGCATGGAGGCTGTTTGTATGTGTTAGCACTTCAAAGGCACACCTGCTGGATTTGCTAATGTGTGTTCTTTAACCGGCTCAGAGGATGCCTCTGCCCCCTTTGCGTGAACTGGTAGCCCCACGACCTTGGCTTGAACTACTTGCCCCCCCCCCCCAAGTTCAAGTCTAGTTGCGCCCTTGAAGTAGAGACACCCTCCCTCTTGGATACTATTGCTTAGGTATCACACCTTAAACAAAAGTGGTTATGTCGGGTACGACAAATGATTTGTGCAAGGAAGATAATAGGTGTCACCCGACACCTATTATCTTCCTTTGATTCCAGTTGGATTCCAATTCATTAGAATTCACTGTTGGTTGCTGTCCTCCCCATCCATGTCCTGAAGAAGACCCGCCCGGGATGCCCAAGAATACGCATCCCTTATCTAGGATTAAAACTTCAACGTTACATTCATTATTAAGCCCACACAATCCCCCTGAATTGAACAGGAAATTATAAACCCTGTCAGAGGGTTATGTTAGTATTTCAGACTTGACTATAAATATGTGTTTTTCCCCCTTGTGTATTCATGTCATCCATGTCACCCTTGTACAGCACTTTTGACACTTATCACAATGAATCACTTACTGTACATTTGAATCGTATGTAGTTATTGTTGTTTGTGTATTTTGTCACACCACAGCCAACCCAATATACATTGAATAGTAAAGAATAACATTTACTGTGTAATCAAAAATGTGTTGTGGTGTGTTTCTCAAGATTTTTCTTTATGGAAATTTGTTTTTTCTTTAAAAATACCCGCTATGTATTGAATACTATGCACAAGTCATTTGTCGGCCCTGACATAACCACTTTTGTTTATAGTGTATACTTACCCAGGTTCTAAGGCACACAGGGTCACCCCATTATCGTTAATAAGTATCACACCAGCATTATTTGAATTAGGTGCTAATGGAAAATTCTCTGATTTCTAAAGGAGCTTCTACATCGTGAGCACAATCATCTTACAGATTTCCCTCCACCATACCATAATTTTAACAAGTGCAAGTTCGGAAATTTGTATAGCGCACTACTCACCCAGAGGGTCTCAAGGCGCTTGGGGGGGGAGGAGGGGGGGTGCTTTACTTATCGAATATCCAAGTTTTAAGTTGCTTTCTGAAGGAGAGGTGGTTCTGTACAAGGCGGTGGTGGGTGGCGAGAGAATTCCAGGTTTTGGCCGCTAAGTAGGAGAAGGTTCTTCCCCCCATGGTGGATCCATGGATGCGCGGAATTGCGGTGAGGGCTTGATTGCATGAACGTAGTTGGCGGGTGGGGGTGTAGAAGGACAGTCGCGTGTTGAGGCATTCGGGTCCTAGGTCGTAGAGGGCTTTGTGTGCGTGGGTGAGGAGACGGAACGTTATTCTCTTGTTGACGTGGAGCCAGTGGAGGTCTTTCAGGTGACCGGAAATGTGAGCTTGACGGGGGATGTCCAGTATGAGTCTGGCTGAGGTGTTTTGGATACGTTGGAGTTTTTTCTGTAGTTTGGCTGTGGTTCCGGCGTAGAGGGTTTTTCCGTAGTCCAGTCGGCTTGTGACCAGTGCGTGGGTGACTGTCTTTCTTGTTTCGGTGGGGATCCAGCGGAAGATTTTTTTGAGCATGCGTAAGATGTTGAAGCATGAGGATGAGATGGCGTTGACTTGTTTGGTCATCCAGAGGGAGGAGTCCAAGATGAAGCCCAGGTTACATGCATGGTTCGTAGGTATGGGTGCGGTTCCCAGGGCTGGTGGCCACCATGAGTCATCCCAGGCGGAAGGGGATGATCCTAAGATGAGGACTTCTGTTTTGTCCGAGTTCAGTTTTAGACGGCTGTTCTTCATCCACTCGGCTACTTCTTTCATTCCTTCGTGTAAGTTGGTTTTGGCGGTGTTAGGGTCTTTGGTGAGGGAGAGGATCAGCTGGGTGTCGTCTGCGTAGGAGATGATGTTGAGGTTGTGTTGGCGTGCGATGGATGCGAGGGGACTCATGTATACGTTGAAGAGGGTGGGACTGAGTGATGATCCTTGTGGTACGCCGCAGATGACTTCGGTGGCCTCTGATCTAAAAGGGGGGAGGCGGACTCTCTGGGTTCTTCCGGCGAGGAACGAGATGATCCAGTCCAAAGCTTTTCCTTGTATTCCGATGTTGCTGAGGCGTTGTATTAGGGTGTTATGACAGACTGTGTCGAAGGCTGCGGAGAGGTCAAGTAGGATGAGGGCAGCTGTTTCTCCGTCGTCTGTTGCTGCGATGAGTGCGGTTTCGGTACTGTGTTTGGCTCGGAAGCCGGACTGTGAAGGGTCGAGGGATTTGTTGGTTTCGAGGAAGGCGGCGAGCTGACTGTTGACGGCTTTCTCAATCACTTTGGCAGGGAATGGGAGGAGCGATATGGGGCGGTAGTTCTTAAGTTCAGTGGGGTCTGCTGTGGGTTTCTTCAGAAGGGCGCTGAGTTCCGCATGTTTCCAGCTTTCCGGGAAGGTAGCGGAGTTGAGGGAGCAGTTGATGACGTCTCGGAGATGGGGTGCGATGATGGAGTCTGCTTTGTTGAAAATGTGGTGGGGACATGGGTCGGTTGGCGATCCTGAGTGCAATTTCAACAGGCAATTTCTATAAATGGATCCTCCTCCGGAAGAAGCATTTACTTAATAAACTAGATGATTTACCATTACCAACTTTTTTTAATGTAGCTTCACAATATTTAGCACCTCAGTTCGACATTTCTGAAAAAGGCAGATGCTAGCAAAGTCTTTTGTAATAATAATGAGAGAATAGGTGGTGTCTCAGTTTGCCTTGTTGGATGGAATGCATCTCCCAGCAGGACCAGCTCAGCATTTCATGCTCTCAGTGTCAATGCAAATGTTAATTTAACTTTTTCGAGCATCCTAACGGGAACAAATAAATCACCTCCCGTGGATATGGCCTCTATCCAGCACCCATCATTTCGACGTGCTCCAAGTGAGGTTCTGGAATCCCATTTACAGCTTTATTATTTAAGATTGCAAGACTATTATTGGAAAAAGTAAAGCATACACGTGCAGGAAACAAGATTATGTTTTGTTGCGTGAAGTGCCATGGAACTAACAAAGGGACGCGGCCTGCAGAAGGTTCATCGGCCTGGGACATCATTGGAACAATATTATTTACTTGGAACGTTAAGCAATCTTAAACACTCCATCGTGTATCTGCAGGATGAAGATTTGAAATTGGAAATCCTATCAGGGTCTGTCCTACTGATGTGAACCCCGTTCTCTAAACTCGCTGCATTTCCTTAGCTTTCCAAATTGAAATGCGGAAACTGCAATCAGAAAGTTAATCTACTCGCCCAGAAAAGAACACCTCGGCACTGCACACGATTTAGAGTTAGCAATAATTTCCACAGCCACTTTTTTTCTTCAAGTGAATACAATATCTGTAGAAGCCGAGAGTGTTGGGGAAAGGAATCATTCTGCAGACCTGGTGTCTCGTTAAAGCAAAATTCGTTTTTAAAAACTTAATATATTTATGTTGTGCTTGTCTCGGTCATTTTGAAAACATCGATTTGGTATTGTGCTCGCTTTAATCTTTTTGTTCATTTTAGCTGCCACACATTGGTTACAAGTTGGCACCGAAACCGCGATGCTCTCTCATTGTATTTGTGTCCTTCCGCGGATGAGAAGCTGTTATGCAGCCATATTTCTCGCATTGGTTCCGCACCTCTGAGCATGCAGTTAAAGAGACGCATGTTTTATTCTATCAGAGGAATCTGGATAAGGATGCCATCAGAGAATCATAATAATTTGTCCCAGTGCTAATAAATCCCACAATATGGCACACTAAACAGCCTTGCAGAACACTGTCTTCAATACTTTTAAATGGCTCTCTGGCAGATTGACGCCAGCGCACAAGGAATGAATAAACGCGCGTTAGAGTTCCCTCTGTAACAATTAACGTAGCCTAGAAACGTGGGGATCTATGGGATTTAAATGGGATCAGCAGCTATGTTAGTATTTTAATGGCCCAATAATTGCGCCTCTTAAGTTGTCCCCAGATGCTCAGCATCCCTTCAAAAAAAAAGAGGCCTTTGGTGATTTCTGCATGAAATTGCATTTTTTTCCACTAGCCACTTAACCCTCTTTTATATTTTGCATTGATGTCAAGATATTGTTTTCGTGTTCCCTTTGTGTTATTGTCAGTACTGTGCAGCGTGAATGGCTCAATGCTTTGTAAACGACAGGACTCTTTCATCTCAGGAGTCACAATGATGCAGAATGGCGAGGCTTTGTTCATCAAATGCATTTAATAAAAGACTACAGCAAAAGGGGGAACAGGCGCGTTGCAACAGAGAAAGCCACACATTTACAATCGCAACAGAGGTTGAAGTAAGAATGGGTGGAATAAAAATCTAATAAAAAATGAAAATTAGATATACAGGAGTGAATGAAAAACGCCGTAGTGCAATTTAGGATTAGTAGTACATCATTTTAGGAACGGACTTCTTAGAAAAAATGGAAGCGAACTATATATCAGGTAACAATGATTAAAGTCAATAAAATAAAAAGATAAAATATATAGGGCACTGCACACGGAAAGCGATGGGAAGTCTGTAGATGTGGGACGGCAGTTCAGAAACGACGGTTCTAATGGTTGGCCTGCTTGAGTTTGTGGTTTTTCAGTAGAATTAGCCGTGCCCGCTGGCTTTGTTAAGCTGCATTCCCAGGCAATCTGGAGTCTTTTAATAGGATTGGAAGGTTCCCCCTAATAGAAGGCTGGAGACGGAGGCAAGAAACGGAAAGGGGACAGGACAAAGGAAGTCATTACAGAGACACCAAGAGGAGAGTGATGCGTCCAACAATGCTCGGTGGTTGAAAAGTAAACCCTTTCTTTCTTCTGGACCTTGTAACCCATTTCATGGAATAGCTGGCATTCTACTGGTTTGTTTGCAGAGGAGGTGACTCCATCCTAAATGGGAGGAAGCAATGAAGTGAGTAGGAGAGAAAGAGAAACTGACGGCTTAACTTGCTCTTAAATAAACCAGGAACTCTAACGGGTGGGCAGAGGCTGGCCAACACATTCTTAAAATATCTGCGTATGTCTCATGATAAAACAAGGAGCAATCCAACTAGTTCACAGGGTAACCGTTTAAAACACGGATGAAAGAACTATTGTGTTAAACATAGCTCAGCTGGGATAACACCCACTGCACTACAGAACAGCCAAATGCATCAAATTAATTAGTCCACAAAAATAGTAGCCTTTATGTTAGAAATGGGGGTCTCTAGTTGGCAGGGGTAGGTACCACTGTCCAAATAGGGACGCTTGCTTCTAGTCAGGGTAAGGAGGAAACCCTCTGAGATAACCCCTGCTCACCCTCTAGGCAGCTTGGCACGAGCAGTCTAAAGTATTTGTACCAACACTCACAGTAACACAGTGAAAACACCACAAACTGACTCCACAACAGTTTAAATTGTGGCGCCTTGACGCCCATTGGGCTAAGTTTGCGCACGATAAGACTCCTATCATTCATTAGAAAAAGAAAGGTATTTAATCTAAACTACACAAGACCAAAACGACAAAAATCCAACATACATAGTTCAAGAATATGGTTGCAAAAGAGTTCGTAAGGTTGAGATAAAATAATCCACAGTTGCGTGAAAAGTTCACAATTGCGTCTCGTTTAGCCAACAGTACCTTTTAAAAGCGACAAAGTTCCAAAGCAGAAGCTGGTGTGGTGGAAAACAAGGGATGCGTTGCTCCTGAGACCCTGGGGAGGCGATGCGACAACCCTGCTGCAGCAGCGGGCATTGTGGAAAATGACTAAAAATAGGTATATATAAGCGGCGTTCATTTATGTTCACCACAGCCACTGTTGAAAGTAAAGTGAGAATCGTGAAACAGTGGCCACGCCATCTTGTCCCTTTTAGGCCCCATCATGCACGTAAGTGGCAGCCATTTTGTGTGTCGTGGCCTCTCTGCCCACTGCCAATAGCCTGCGCGTCTCTCCCCCTCACTCCCCGGCTTCGCAAGCATTCCCCCGCGCCCCGACAGCCCCCGGTCTCTCCTGCTTGGGCCATACACGTACCTCTAACGCGACCCAGTCTCCGAGCCACATCCCGCGCTGAACCCCCTCGCTCTTTCATCTCATTCAAAGAACAGGCCCTTTTGATAACCTCTTCCTCCCTGCCCGATTGTCCGGCCTGATCCCAGGCCATCACCTAGCCCAACAGATGCAGTTTATTGCCCCCTACAGTAGGACCTCGCCTCACATCAAAGGAGCGGGGATTAATCAATGCTTTCGCACCCCAAACATCCGACTGATCACACACATCCCCGTTCCCAGCGGAATGTCCTGCTGCGCGATAACCACCACATGCTGAGATCGGGGTGGGAACTCTACTGTAGATGTGTGTGGGAACGGGCCTGGACCGGGGATTCCGAGGATGTCTTTTCTGTCCTTCAAAGAAACATTACGGATGCAGTGTATGTAATAAAGCCATAAACCTGTGTATAAGAGGCCAGGACTCAGAGATGCGGTTAGAGCACCTCGAGAAGATACCCTGTTGTCTGATTTGACGTGTTCTGCTCCGTCGGAATAAACTCCTGTTTCCTGCCTTCCTGTCTCCAGCGCCTGCCTCTTTGTTTGGTAATATCGGATGGTATGAGAGGCGGCTAACGCCGGGCAAACACTGAAGGTTCTTGGTCGACATCGGCCCTACCTTTTCACAATTGGCGCCCATCGTGGGGCCCATCAGCGACACGTGGATCCAGTGGGAGAGGTCCCAACGACAGAATGAACGACTGCAACGATCGGGAAGTGCACCTGCCTGATAGACCCTCGTCTGGCAGCCGATCATCCGAACTTCACTGGTTCCGAGCAGACCTCTCTCGAGTGATCTACGGTCCTGACTGGGAACCATCAGGAGTGCCACAGCAATTACGGAGAATAGAGGACGATCAGGTGCTGGAAGCGGAAGACGAGAAACTGTCCATGCGGTCCGGGTAAGGTCGTGTAACACGACAAATTGCGAATTGATTGTTTGATTGTTTGAAATTACTAGTATTACTCATTTGATTGTTTCTGAGAGATTCTCTATTTGCAAACAAGCACAGAGTCGCAATACTCTGTTTAGTCTTTGCAGATAGTGAAGGGTAGGTAACGCAGGCCTTTGCCCCCGTTGTAATCCGTCGTGCCTGCTTCCCTCTCCATTTGATTGATTGTTATCCAAGCATTTACTGTTTTGGAATTGGTTCTCTTTGGATCATTCTCTATTTGCAAACAAGCACAGAGTCGCAATACTCTGTTTAGTCTTTGCAGATAGTGAAGGATAGGTAACGCAGGCTTTTGCCCCCGTTGTAATCCGTCGTGCCTATTTTTATCCCTCATTTGATTGATTGTTTGTCCGAACATTGACTGTTTGGAATTAGTTCTCTCTTTGGGTATTCCCTATTTGCGAATACTGTAGAATAGAAATATTCTGCCTAGTCTCCGCAAAGTAGTGAAGGATAGGTAGTGCAGACTTTTGTCCCCATTGTAACCCGTCATGCCTATCTTCTCCCCATTGTTCAGTAGTTGGTTCAGCCCGGACCGTTATTAGAGGTAGATCATCCGGCTCCACCGGAGGACACCCCTAATAAAAAGGACATATATATAAAAATACGGATTAGCCGCTGTATCGTGCTAGCAAACTATAACATAAAAATCGTTAGGAAAAACAAAAGGAATCGAGCAAAATCAGTAGGCCACTGATGGGATCTTTTTGACCCCGCTAAAATAGAAACATTAGGAACAACCCCTCATGAGAAATATGAAACTAGTGAGAAGAGCCGAGCTCGATGCCATGATGGCCGCAACACAGCTCGGCTCCGCCGCCCACCCCGCCCAAATAACGACAAACCCTATGCAAATATTATAAATATATACAACACTCCAGCAAAGTAATATGTTAAAACGTTTTATTATACAAATATTTACATGGCAACCGGCTGCAACATCAATCCCAATGCATTAGCCGTCTGCTTGACGCTGTTCCTGTCCCTCTTTCCTTAAAGTAGCAATGTTGGGCTACTTTGGGCTACTTTTTAGTTGGCTTTGGGCTATAGAAAGTCTACAAAAGCCATCAGCCGGCGAGGTAGCGTCAGTGGCGGCCTGGGGTGGAGGACCGTTGTGCGAATAGGCCGGTGGCAACCCAACGCGCCGAGGCCCGTCCCCGGATCATCCAGAGGTGATGTCCAGCAAGTTGTGTGCGGGGGATGCCTTGCTGATGGCTCTCCCCTTTGTTGCCTGGTCCAGCCATTTTTTATACCTGCGCCAGGAGATGGCGTGGGGCGCCCGCAGATGGCGTGGGGTGCCCGCGGAGAGGCGGCGCGGACAGCCCCCTCCACCTCCAGATGGAGGTTCCTCTCCTGCACCAAGACTGCCATTCGCGTTCCACTCGCGGACCCCCCCACGGCTGGCTGACCGGGAGGGGCCGCTCCGGTGGCCACGGTGAAGGGCAGCTGCTGTGGGACTCTCAAGATGGCGGCCAGCTCCCCGGATTTGGACCTGGTCCACTAGGATGGCTCTGGGCTACCATGGAACTCGGATGCTTGCCTGCTCGGGCATGAGCCCACTCTTGAAGACGTCCTCTCAGTTTTAAAGATTCTACGAGAGTCGTTGGCCCTCCACTCCCGCGGGCTTCCGGTGGGGGCAACCGCTACTGTTGCTCGACTATCCCCCATGGATATGCCGCTGCCCCGGGCGACCGCCGCCTTATCCACATCTGGTGCCGTAGGAAAGACTGATTCAACGCATCTGTGGAGGGATACGCCTGCTGTCCCGCTCTCTGGAGTGGCCACAACGTTGTCACAAGATGGTGGTGCTCTCATGCTGACACCAGCCTTTGTCCGAATTACTAAGAGACACTGTAGACTGCCAACTCGATCAGCTCCGGTGGGACCTCAGCGTGACCCGGTAGGGAAGATTTTGCCTTCCTCGCCTTTAAGTCGCGGTTCATGCCGCCTGTCCTTTCTGCTGGCGTTAACAGAATTTTTTTGATCTGCCGAAAGGGATACTGGTCCGGCCGCTAGTTATTGGAGGCATTTGAACTATACTCTGGAACCGCCTGGCCTCGACCAAAATGGCGCCAGTATGGGCGGGACTTGCAACTCCTTATGACGATTCTAGTTACTTAGCCTTGATGTTATGGGGGATGTATGCGGTCTTTGTGCACATGGCGGGCGGGGAAGGGTACTGACTGGGCATGCGGACAACCCTATTGATGTCGTTTTTTTTACTATTGATTATTGTATTATTAAAGCTCCGAAGTAATGTTACTCATGATACTCGCCCATGGTGTGCGTATGGACGATTTTATTGTAACTGATCCTGTTATACTTTCAATTATAAAATCAACCTTCACTGATCCTGCAACCGTTTGTCACATTTAGTTTTTTCCAATTAAATGGCTCGCTCGTTACGTACTCCTATACTACAGTGTAATCTCTCCTTACCTCATGCGTCTCCCGTCTGCCCCGTGGCCGGCCTGTATGGTTGGAGGCCCGTATTTGAATGCTGACACTTTTACAATCAAGGTTTTAAAAGAAAAATATATATGGAACTAGCATCATAACAGTCATTTAGATTGATAGGGTGTTTTTTTTTAAATACCATGCTCTGCGAACAGGAACAACCCTATACCACCGTAAACCTTTTCTTTTCCTCGAATGAAAACATGAATCCGTCACCCCCCCACCTTATACTGAATACCCCTGGCCTTTTGACCCTCTCCTACACGCGGTCTGTACTACTGCCCTCGAGCGATCTATGTAATGAACAGACTACCATTGGTTATCTTTGCCGCACTACCAGTTCCTCTGGGCTTCAATGCCGAGACATAAGGGACTGCATCCCAGAGAGATAAGTCAAGTACGTGGTAGGTAAAAACATTTTCGTGTTTATGCGCGCTGATGTGCTTTGAACGCTGCCCCCCCCTCTTTTCCTTTTTTTGCAGGTTACATCGGAATTTCAGCTGAAGTATGGAGAAGACCTAAAACCGCACCGTGTTCCACGCGAGGAAAATAGGCTAGCTCTGTGAGACGGTACATTATATGTAGGAGCTATCTCTGGAAGCGTGAAAAATTGTATGGTATGAATGTGCACATGGGCCCTGATTTGTACGGTATGAATGCGTATGTGTGCCGCACGTCTGGGTCAATAAAAGAATGCTTTTTGTATGATTGAGGCGTTGATCGAACGGTTAATGGGATAGGAAAATTAAGCCCGAACATGGTACCTGCATGTGAAAGACGAATAAAAATATAGCACTTTCCTTACTTAGGAACGACTCTCTCTGGAGCTAGCGAATGGGAGAGTGGCCTACACCAGAAACTTGAAGGCTTATTTCAGTACGACGAACCCAACCCCAACCGATATCCCAAATGTACACCCAAAATAATGCGCACCAGTGAGTCAATTTATGTGCTGACTAAATAAGAAAAGTTAAGAGTACCCCGGGTTGGGGCTCGTCCAAAATCCCCCTCAGCCCAGATATTAGGGATATTGTTATTTTTTAGATTTACCCCTTCTTCTTCCACCCTCATAGAAAAGTCAAAATTGTACCACCGCACGTCCGACTGACACCCCTCCTTTACCTCAGCTTGGATCATCATTTGCTAGATGTTGGAAGACCCCACCGTGAGTATAAGCGCGACTGGACTAGTGTCCGACCAATTAAAAAGGAGTAAGTATTTTTTTGAAGCGAGGTTACCAACAAAAATTGTCTACTATTAGGAAGGAAGGAGAACAAAGAGCTCGACCCCCAAAATGAATTAAAGGGAATACTGAGAATACGCAACATGCATGACAAAGTCCTTTTGCCCAAAATAGCTCTGTGTTCTGTCTTAGGTTTCCGTACTTGATGTATGTACTGTCGCACCATATCTGGTATTTGTGTGTACGTAAACTATGAATTTATGTTTTCCCTCAGCTTGTGTTTTATATGTGAAACCGACCCGTACTGTTCTATATGTGTGTGCACTGAATAATCTATTATTATACACGTTTCTCTCTCTCTCTCTCTTTATGTTGTACGTGTACTAATAGCCTATTTGGTGCACACGGCGCTCTCTCCCTCTGAGGGCTCTCTTGCTCCCTTTTCAATAAATGACGACACTGTACCTCGCCGGCACAGGTATAATTGGCTTTAGACACGACAGTGTTTGAACAAATTGACAGAAACAAAACGATCGTATTTTGCCATATTACTACCTCTCCTTTCTGTAAAATGATGGAACTTAATTGGCTGAGAAAGAAAGGACAGGTAAGACGACTAATGTCCCCTAATCTGACCCTTAAAAGGGAACTATATGTCAGTGGCTTTTGTTTTAGTGCTTTAGTAACACCACCCTCATCATTTGGATTACCACCGCCCATTGCACAAAAGTAGAATGTCCGAAACGTCCCCGTTTTTCCAGAATGGTCCCAGTTCTGTAACCAGCCGTCCCAGAAAATCTTAAAGACTGTAGCTGATGACCTTGTTTTTAAAGATAAATCGTCCAAAAACTGATAAAAGTTAGCCGTTGCTGTCGGAAAAGAAAGAGAAAAAAAAATGCTTAACGTATGTCCTTCCCTGGAAAAAGTAGCTGTAAGCCCATGATAATAAGCACTTCACACTTTTTATGAATTAGCAGACCTTGAAGAAAAATATAGCTCAACAGGATTTGTTTTAGAAAAACACAAGTCTCTACTGGAGGAGCCGGTTTGAATTCGATGAACCATGTAATTGTTGGATATCAGACTTCTTGCCACGCTCGCGAATATAACAGGAATAAACACCAGACAGACATGATGTTTGAAAATAGAAAGATACTTGCAGACCTGCACCACAACCATGATGCATGAGTTAACAGCATACACCGATGTAAGGGTTACTAAGCATCCACCCTATTGTGACCAATAAACGTTTCCCCAACTACTTGGGGTTGGGAGAGAAATTAAAGTGTGTAAACATCTTCCCCTGCCAGTTCTTTAAGACTTGTTTTTTTTGTACTCATTTAAAGATAACGTGCGGTCGTCGGAGGAGAGGGGCCGGACGTGACGCACAGCCTGGCTGCAGATCGGGGAATATCTATGACCTCGACCAAGGTGGAGCCACAGAGCAAAGAGTTGCGGGACAAGGCACCATTCTCAACGTGGAAAGTGAAGGAAAGAAGGGCTGTCCAGAAGCCCCTGCATGTTGATAAGCTCGTGCCGAAAGTCCCAGCCCATTGTGCCCAATTGATGGGCCCACTTGCTTGAAATTTCTGCCCTCCTTGGTCCGTTTCAGACCTGATCCCACTCCACCCTCTTTTCCCTCGGCCTCCCAAAGCACGCCCCCATCACCCCTTTTTCCATATGGAGTTTTTGAACTGGACTTAAAGAAGAAACACAGCACAAAAGATAGAATAGTGTTTGTCCCGAAAGAAGAACGGAATACGGGTACCCCGACTAAAGTACCTATGGTAGATTAGTTAGGTAACAGGACAAACAGGACTGTGGTCCGAGAGCAAAGAGTGGCCACACCCTGCAACGCGAAATCTGAATCCGAGCTGGACGCATAGCTCCACCGCTGGTGCTCAACAGTGCCAACGAAAGAAGAAAAACAATGAGAGCCTACCAGTGATGGCTCGCTGTAATAAGACACTGGAAAGACGAACCCTTTTTTGAACATTGCCACCTCTTGACTGTCCCTTGTATTAAGTTGAATTCCTCTCCCAACCGCTTTGTATTGACTACCACCCAATTGAGCTTTCGAAACCTTACATCGGTCACTTTCAACTGTACATGGATAACTAAGAAGGCGTTAACTCTGTATCTTGATGATTGTAGAACACCAGTTATGCACATGAACATGCTGTCTAGTTTTGACCCCCATGGAGTCCAGACCTCAAGTGATAATAGCCCTTATCCTGCCAGAACATTTTTTGTATGACATCATGTTTGTATTCGGACGAATCTCCTACATCGTCTAAAGTAATGTCCCCGCCTCCAAGGTCTAACATATGACGCAGCTAATGTAATTTTGTATGCACTGTCTCCCCGCCCATCACATTGACTACATATGGTTATGTACGATTCTGTCTGCATTGATAGCAGAATTATTTCCATCTGCCTGTAATGCATATGGGCTACCAAAGCGAATTGTATAACTAATGTCAGCTTGTACATCCTCCCCTGTCACATGAACAGGAATGAACTAACTTATGATAAAAACTGGGGACTGTGGAAAATGACTAAAATTAGGTATATATAAGCGGCGTTCATTTATGTTCACCACAGCCACTGTTGAAAGTAAAGTGAGAATCGTGAAACAGTGGCCACGCCATCTTGTCCATTTTAGGCCCCATCATGCACGTAAGTGGCAGCCATTTTGTGTGTCGTGGCCTCTCTGCCCACTGCCAATAGCCTGCGCGTCTCTCCCCCTCACTCCCCGGCCTCGCAAGCATTCCCCCGCGCCCCGACAGCCCCCGGTCTCTCCTGCTTGGGCCATACACGCACCTCTAACGCGACCCTGTCTCCGAGCCACATCCCGCGCTGAACCCCCTCGCTCTTTCATCTCATTCAAAGAACAGGCCCTTTTGATAACCTCTTCCTCCCTGCCCGATTGTCCGACCTGATCCTAGGCCATCACCTAGCCCAACAGATGCAGTTTATTGCCCCCTACAGTAGGACCTCGCCTCACATCAAAGGAGCGGGGATTAATCAATGCTTTCGCACCCCGAAGATCCGACTGATCATACACATCCCCGTTCCCACCGGAATGTCCTGCTGCGCGATAACCACCACATGCTGAGATCGGGGTGGGAACTCTACTGTAGATGTGTGTGGGAACGGGCCTGGACCGGGGATTCCGAGGATGTCTTTTCTGTCCTTCAAAGAAAGATTACAGATGCAGTGTATGTAATAAAGCCATAAACCTGTGTATAAGAGGCCAGGCCTCAGAGATGCGGTTAGAGCACCTCGAGAAGATACCCTGTTGTCTGATTTGACGTGTTCTGCTCCGTCGCAATAAAATCCTGTTTCCTGCCTACCTGTCTCCAGCGCCTGCCTCTTTGTTTGGTAATATCGGATGGTATGAGAGGCGGCTAACACCGGGCAAACACTGAAGGTTCTTGGTCAACATCGGCCCTACGTTTTCACAGCGTGTTGCGACGAATCCGGTCTGTATGGGGAGGAAGGCGGACTTGTATGGATTCCGGTGCGTAGGTACCGTAGGAAGTTTTCTCTCGCAAAGACACGATGCCATGATCTTTGGAGTTGCGACGATCTCCGGGGCGACGATGCGCGGACCAGCAGTGATCTCTCTCTCGCAGCTCCTCGATGCGATGGCTTCTGCGACAACACTCGCAGCGACATGATGCGGTCCGCAAGTGAGAGGTGCGGCGATCTCACCTAGCGACGACAGGCTCTGCGATGACACTCGCAGCGATGGCAATCTTCCCGCACCGGTCTGGTGCGTACCGCAAACAAAGGATGCGACGGCTCTGGCAGCGGCAACAGGCGCTGCGATAATCTCGACCTTCGTAGCGGCGAGAATTTCCTTGCACTGTCGGGGATGCGCTCCGCAAGCGAGCGATGCGACAAAACTTGCAGAAAGTCTTTACAAGCTTGGTTTCCAGCTTCCCAACATAGGTACAACTTCCAGAGGCACCACAACTGGCCCAAGCACTGTAGGAAGGATAAAACTCTCTCAGCAGAGTTCAGGGATGCTGGGGGTGAAGTCTTTTTGTTCCTGGGACTTCAAAAACAGTGAGCCAGCTCTTCTCAGGCCCTTGGAGATTCCTTCAAGACCGGGGACACATCACCAAAAGCAAAGTCCTTCCCATCTGCTTGGCAGCAAAGCAACAGCAGGTCAGTCTAGCAATGCAACAGCAGGACAGTCTTTCTTCTTCAGTTTCAGCTTTCTCCTTGGCAGAGGTTCCTTCTTGATTCCAGGATGATCTAATTTTCTGTTGTCAGTGGTCCTGTACTTATACCCCTAAAAGTCTTTGTTCTCTTTGTGCAAGTGGGCCCCGAGCCGGTCTGAACCATTTCTGGGTGTTTCTTGAGCACTTTGCTTTCCTGGCTTCTCCTTTCCTTTCAGAGTGAGGGGAAGGGTTGTCAGTTGCCCAGCGGGAGGTGGAGCCAGCATTGTGGAAGGCAGGCACAGCCCTATTCAGGCCCAGGTGCTATCTCTTCCCACCACTCAAGTTGCAAATGCAGTCATTCAGCCTAGGGCTGACTCAGCCAGCCTCCTGGGGAATCCCCAGCCCCTGTCACTCTCAAACCAGACAGTCAATACACAAACAGGCCAAGGCACACAGGAAGGTCAGACAAGACAACAGCAACTTTCTAAAAGTGCTGTTCTCAAACACAGGATTCAAAAACAACCTTTTCTAAACTATGTGTTATTAAATTCTGAGTTCAAGGATACTAGACTCTTATGTCCTATCTTGTTCCTATGGGAAGAAATGCTGGTAGACACTGTAGCCAGCATCCCCCATGTTAACCTATGGAGCAAGATAGCCTTACAATAGTGAAAAACGAAAATGGCTGTAATTCACTACCAGAGCATGTCACCTGTACCAGTACATGCTCTACCTTTCACACACACTGCACCCTGCCCAGGGGGGTACCTTGGGCCTTCCATATGGGTGACCAATGTGCACAAAAAGGGAAGGGTTAGGCCTAGTCAGTGGGGACACTGACCAGGAGGACATGGCAGTTCACAGACTGCACACAGGCACTGCAGTGGCAGGCCTGAGACACCATTTTAGGGCTTCTCATGTGGGTGGCACAATCAGTGCTGCAGGCCCACTAGTAGCATTTGTCATCACCAGCCCTGGCACACCAAGTGCACTTTACTAGGGACTTCGAGGTGATACAAATATGTCAATCATGTACATCCAATCATAATAACAATTTACAATGGGAGCACTTACACTCTGGCACTGATCAGCAGTGGCAGAGTGTCCAAAGCATCTAAACCAGCAAAAACGAAATCCAGCACAGCATAAAAAATACAGGAGGTAAAGGCAAAAAGATAGGGGGAAACCACGCCAAAGATGCCAGGTCTAACACGTGTCCCCTCCAGCCGAAAGTGGGGAGAACTACCCACCCTCTTGGGAGTCCTCTTCACTAAGGCGGAAAAATCTGGACAGACCATCAGCATTGCGTGTTCTGTACCAGGGCGGTGTTCCACCATAAAGTCCATTCCCTGTAGGGAGATGGACCACCTCAACAGTTTTGGGTTCTCACCCCTCATCTGCATTAACCATCAGAGGGGCCTGTGGTCTGTCTGAACACGGAAGTGGGTCCCAAACAGGTAGGGCCTCAGCTTCTTCAGAGCCCAGACCACAGCAAAAGCTTCCCTTTCAATCACACTCCACCTCTGTTCCCTGGGGAGTATCCTCCTACTAATGAAAGCTACTGGTTGGTCTCCACCATCCTCAGTGACCTGTGAGAGTACTGCTCCCACACAATGCTCTGAATCGTCTGTCTGCACTATGAATTCACTGGAAAAATCAGGTGCCTTGAGCACCGGTGCTGTGAACATGGCAGTCTTAAGGGTATCAAAAGCAGTCTGGCAGGCTTCGGTCCAGTTCACTCTTTTGGGCAACTTCTTAGAAGTGAGTTCTGTCAAGGGGGCAACGATGGTGCCATACCCCTTGACAAACCGTCTGTAATACCCGGTGAGACCAAAAAATGCTCTCACCTCTGTCTGGGTCTTGGGGGGCTCCCAAGCCAGAATGGTATCAATCTTTGCCTGTAGGGGCGCCACCTGGCCGCTCCCCACCTGGTGTCCCAAATACACCACAGATCCCTGCCCTAACTGGCACTTGCTGGCCTTGATAGTGAGGCCTGCCCTTTGCAGAGCCTTCAACACTTCAAAGAGGTGTTGCAAGTTTTCATCCCACCAGGAGCTGAACACAGCAATGTCATCCAGGTATGCGGCACTGAATTCCTCCAGCCCGGTCAGTACCTGGTTAACCAGTCTCTGAAGGTGGCAGGGGCATTTTTCAATCCAAAGGGCATGACTCGGAACTGGAAGTGCCCCTCTGGCGTTGAGATTTCAGACCTCTCTTTGGCCCCCTCAGTTAAGGCAATCTGCCAGTACCCATATGTTAGATCAAACGTACTGAGGTACTGGGCAGCTCCCAACCGATCCACGAGCTCATCAGCTCTGGGGATGGGGTGTGCATCAGTTTTCGTGACCGCATTGAGCCCACAGTAGGCCACGCAAAACCTGAGTTCTGGAGTGGCACCGGGCGCAGCAGCTTTTGGTACTAAGACCACTGGGCTAGCCCAGGGGCTGCTGGAGGGCTCAATCACCCCTAGCGCCAACATCTTGGAAACCGCTTCCTTGATGCTGACCCTGACCTTGTCAGCTACCCTGTAAAATTTCTGTTTCACTGGTACATTATCTCCAGTGTCCACATCATGGACGTACCAATTGGTTATACCTGGGGTCAGGGAGAACAGGGGGGCAAACTGACCCAGCACTTGGTGACAATCCCTGCTGTTCTGGGGTCAGGGTGGGCGAGAGGACCACACCATCCACTGACCCGTCTTGTTCCTTAGCTGCCAGGAGGTCAGGGAGAGGATCACTATCCTCTTCCCCTCCAGCATCTGTAGCCGGGAGCATTGTCATCTCAGACCTCTCAAAGTGTGGTTTGAGGCGGTTCACATGCAAGACTCTCAGGGGTTGCCTGGGGGTCCTCAAGTTAACCAGGTAGGTTATTTCACTCTTCCTTTCCACCACCTCGTAAGGCCCAGTCCACTTGACCTGGAGCGCACAAGGCTCCACTGGTGCCATTACCCACACTTTCTGGACAGGTTGAAATTCGACCAGAGTGGTATTCTGGTCGTACCATCTTTTCATTTCTTCCTGGCTAGCTTCAAGGTTCTCCAAAACAAGCTTCCTGAAGCATTGTGACTGGTTTCGGATGGCCAACACATGGCTGAACACATCCTGGGGGGCTTTCCCACGGGATTTCGCCCACCCCTCCTTCACCAGTGCGAGAGGTCCTCTAACAGGGTGGCCATACAGGAGTTCAAAGGGACTGAACCCCAGGGACTTCTGAGGCACCTCCCTGTAGGCAAACAACAGGCATGGTAACAAGATGTCCCACTTCCGTCTCATGGGTTCTTCCAGGCCAATGATCATGCCCTTCAGGGTGCGTTGAACCTTTCAACCAACCCATTTCCTTGAGGGTGGTAAGGAGTGGTGAAGTTATAAGTTACCCCACACTCCTCCCACGGAGACTTCATATACCTGGAGATGAAGGTGGTACCCCGGTCAGAGACCACCTCTCTGGAGAACCCCACACGGGAAAAGATCCCCATCAATGCACGGCCCACCAGGGGTGCTGTGATTGTCCTGAGAGGGACTGCTTCCGGGTACCTGGTGGCATGGTCCACCAAGACCAGGATGAACCTGTTGCCTAAGGCTGTCTTGGGGTCCAGGGGCCCCACGATGTCAATGCCCACCCGCTCGAAGGGGGTGCTCACCACAGGAAAGGGTTGGAGGGGTGCCTTGCACTTCATTCCAGTCTTACCACTGGCCTGACATGTTTGGCAAGACCTACAAAAGGAACCAATGTGCTTCCTCATCTGGGGCCAGTGGAAGTGGGCGACAAGCCGGTTTAGGGTCTTGTCCTGCCCCAGATGTCCTGCGAGAGGCATGTCATGAGCCAGACCCATTAGGAAGTCCCTGAAGAGCGCGGGTACCACCAGCACACAGGCTGCACCGGTCTCAGCAAACTTAGGCTCGCTATATAACAAGTCATCTTCCCAGTAAATGAAGTTATCTCTGGCCGCTCCACCTGCTGCCTGGTCTGCAGCCTGTTGCCGCATACCCACGAGAGAGGGGCACTCTTTCTGTTCTTTGCAGAACTCCTCCGTGGAGGGCCCACCTTCTTGCTGCCAATGGGTCAGCTCAGGCAGGTCGCCCAGTTCGGCCACCTGTTCCCCTGTAGATTCCAAGGCATCCTCCTCAGGGTTTACCTCCTCCTGGACCGTGGGAACGGCTGGGGATGGTGTCCCGCGCCCCCTGTCCCTTCCTCTCCTGGCAGGTGTCTGGGCCACTGTTCCAGGCTCCAGTTCTGCTGAATCACCCCTGCTGGCTGCCATAGCACGCGTGGTCACACAGATCCACGTAGGCAACCCTAACATCCCCAAGTAAGTTCGGTGTTCTACATCCTTCCATGGAGAACTCTCCAGGTCATTACCTAGCAGACAGTCTACAGGCAAGGCATCACTGACAACAACTTCCAAAAGACCAGAGACTCCCCCCACTCAAAGGGAACACGTGCCACTTTGCAGAGGCGCACTGAACTGTCAGCTGCTATTATGGGGCGGAGTACATTGGGGAGACACTGCTCTTCAGACACCCATTGACACCTCACGGATGTCACGCTGGCCCCTGTGTCTCTCAGAGCCTCTATCTCTCTCCCACTGATGGTCACTTTCTGCCCATATTTCTTAGTGTTCATGGGCAGTAATGTTTCTTGGACCATCGCTTGGTCTCCTAAAGAGACAAGGGACATAACTGCTGGCCCCACCTCCCCACTAGAAACCAAATCCCCTCCCAAAGCTACACTTTCTAACCCTGGGGCTGGAGCACCAGTGGGTGCTGGGGGTCGCTTGGGGCACCAGCTGATAACATGTCCCACCTCATTGCAGTGAAAGCAGGTAGGGGGACCTCTATTGTCCCGCCTGCCCCTAGGGGGCCATGGCTGTCTAGGTCTGGGTGGTTGGGATTCCTTCTCCTGGGAACTATTTTGTAGCCCTGGTGTGGACTCCTTTTGATTGCCCTTGTCCCCCCCCACTCTTCTGCTGGGGACCCTGCCCACCTTTGGCTGTGGTACCCACAATTCCCCTGTGGACCCTGGTACTGGTCCAGCCATCCGCCTCCTTAGCAAACTCAATGGGGTCTGTCAGCTTGCTGTCTAAAAGATGCTGGCGCAGCTGTGGAACACAAGACTACTCAAGTGCTCCCAACTGATTAAATGCAACAACCCTTTAAAATCAGTTACTTTGCTGCCCTTCATCCAACCTTCCAGTGCACGCGAGTACAGATTCACACACTCCATCCAAGTCTCAGATTCTTTCTTCTTAGAATTTCTAAACTGCAGTCTGTACTGCTCTGGAGTAAGTCCATACCTGTAACATAAAGCCTCCTTCATATTGGGCTAGGTCATGGCACCTGCTAATTCTATCGGCTCTAGAGCACTCCTCCCAGAAGCCTCAAAATGTTTCCACAGGCCCGCCCCCCAATGCTGTTCAGGCACACCATTCATCCTCAATGCCATATCATAGGAAGTAAACCAGGCATAAATATCCTCACTCCTATTGTAATTCTGTACCAGATCCTTGGGAATATATACTTTACCCCCATGCACTGGCTGCACGCTGCCACCATTTGAACTGGCATCCACCTCCTTGGCTTTAAGATCCAGTTCTCTCATGCTCAACTCATGAGCCAAAAGTAATTTCTTCTCCTCCAAGGCACGGGCATGTTGGCTCCCCTCCGCCGCCTTTTCTACTTCCAATTGCTTCATTTTCATTTTCATGACTTCCAAGTCATATTCTCTTACTCTCTGATATTCTTGTAACTCTTCTGGGGTGAGGCCCCTACCGGAATGGTTGCTGCCAGCCCCTGAGCCTACTCTGCCCATGGGCAGATCTGTGGTTTGAAAACCATTCCCTGTATTCACATCATCATTTCCCTCTTGTGCCTCCCAATGGGCCTTCAAGATTCTCTGCAGCTCATCCTTCCTGTAGCCGCTCTTTATGGGACACTCAAACTCGTGGCAGAATTTCCTAAGTTGTGAAGCTTTGTAGGAATACAAATCCCCTATGCAAAACTCTACTTCTGCCTCTTCCACGCTGGGTGCCTTCCCATTCTCAGACATGATGCTTTGAAGAGTTACTCAAAAATAGAATCAAAAATCAAAAACAGTAGTATGCGGAGGCGTAGTGGTCTGCACTCACTAGTGATGTACACCAATCACTGTGGGTCTAGTACAAATACAAGTTCAAATCCCCACCGCTGACCAACAATGTTAGAAATGGGATCTCTAGTTGGCAGAGATAGGTACCACTGTCCAAATAGGGACCCTTGCTTCTAGTCAGGGTAAGGAGAAAACCCTCTGAGATAACCCCTGCTCACCCTGTAGGTAGCTTGGCACAAGCAGTCTAGGCTAACCAGAGGCAATGTGTACAGTATTTGTACCAACACTCACAGTAACACAGTGAAAACACCACAAACTGACTCCAAAACAGTTTAGAAAAATAAAGATATTTAATCTAAACTACACAAGACCAAAACAACAAACATCCAACATACATAGTTAAAGAATATGGTGGCAAAAGAGTTCTTAAGGTTGCGATAAAATAATCCACAGTTGCGTGAAAAGTTCACAGTTGCGTCTCGTTTAGCCAACAGTACCTTTTAAATGCGACAAAGTTCCAAACCAGAAGCTGGTGCGGTGAAAAACAAGTGATGCGTTGCTCCTGAGACCCTTGGGAGGCAAAGCGACAACACCGCTGCAGCAGTGGGCATGTTGCAACGAATCCTACCTGTATGGGGAGGAAGGGGGACTTGTATGGATTCCGGTGCGTAGGTTACGTAGCAAGTTTTCTCTTGCAAAGGCACGATGCGATGATCTTTGGAGTTGCGATGATCTCTGGGGCGACGATGCGCGGACCAGCAGTGATCTCTCTCTCACAGCTCCTCGGTGCGATGGCTTCTGGGACAACACTCGCAGCGACGTGATGCGGTCCGCAAGCAAGCGGTGCGGCGATCTCACCCAGTGATAACAGGCTCTGCGACAACACTCGCAGCGATGGTAATCTTCCCGCACCAGTCTGGTACATCCCGCAAACGAAGGATGCGACGGCTCTGGCAGCGGCAAAAGGCGCTGCTATGATCTCGACCTTCGTAGCGGCGGGAATTTCCTCGCACTGCCGGGGATGCGCTCCGCAAGAGAGCGATGCAACAAAACTTGCAGAAAGTCTTTAAAAGCTTGGTTTCCAGCTTCCCAACACAAGTACAACTTCCAGAGGCACCACAACTGATCCAAGCACTCTAGGAAGGACAAAACTCTCTCAGCAGAGTTCAGGGATGCTGGGAGTGAAGTCTTTTTGTTCCTGGGACTTCAAAAACAGGGAGCCAGCTCTTCTCAGGCCCTTGGAGATTCCTTCAAGACAGGGGACACAGGCAAAAAGATAGGGGGAAAGCACGCCAAAGATGCCAGGTCTAACACTTTACAAAGTGGTCCCAGAAAGTCATGACCTGCGGATAGTCTGGCTGTAAAAATTGCACATACATATCACAAATATAGAACACGTGATAAAGCACAATATTGAAAATAAGAGACACATCCGAATATCTGAGTTTCAAACATGACGACTAGGATTGATTCTAAAATAATATAATATACACTTCTGCTGAGTGACTCCTATAGCAGGTAAATTCTCTCTTTTCTATTGGAACCATAAGACTTTCTACCAGACAAATCAAGTTAGTTAATTGCGGATAGCAATCTGTCTCTGATGCTATTATCTTTCTGCCCTTTGGCCTGGTTTCCTCTTGAACTCAACACTCAAGGGTAGCTCGGCTAAAACACTGCGCATTCATTGTGTTAAAAAAAGAGAGTAACCTGCCACCCACAAGGGAACTAGATTCAAACCTCTAATTTTAAGATGCTGCTGATATGGAATAGATATGGAACAGGGATTACAGTGTTCTAGGTCCTTTCAAATCCAGAGTTGGTGTAAGAGGTAATAGACACATTTCAAATAGACAAATAGACTGCAAACTGATGTCAAACTAGGTTCTAGGTGTCAATGGGAAGTGGGAGAAGTAAACTTATGTGTATCATTTATACCTCACCTAATGAACATTGCAAACTTTAGAAAGGTTTTTCAGCAATCACTAATTGCAGTAAATATATTCTTATTGTGCAGCTGTTGCGTTTGCTTCCTGGTCACCCTGGAACTCAAAAATGACAGTGCATTAACTAACAGTAAATCCCTTGCCTCCTGCCCTTTAGCACCGCCCAATTTTACATGAGATGCTCCCAGCATGTTGCGCAGCAGTGCCGGTTCACTGTGTGTGGATGGTTGGTGGTTCCTTCTGTTGAAACTGTGGCTGCAGGAGGCAACTGTAGGGACCCACTCAGGAGGGCGGCCCTAGAGTGCCTATGGACTTCCCTCCCCACCTTTCCCCCCCTTTTTTGTCCCCAGGGGGGGGTTGCGAAGGGAGGAGTCTCTTCGGGGGTCGTGGGCATGCCACATCACGTCCAGTGCAACAGGCAGGACGAGGGGTACATATATCCCCCTCGCCATTTTCTCTGCCTCTTTGATGCACCGGACGCGACGTGGACGCCTGGAGGTGGACATGCTGTCTGCTTCGCCGCTTTGGGGGCCTGCTGTTTCACCATCGAGGTTGTTGACCTCGAGGTTAGTTAAGGCAGGCCTGTTTTTTGGACCCCCTCCCCACCCTCTCCCTGACCTAGAAGGGGTCCCCTCACGCGGGGATCTGGCCGCGAGTGGCACCGCCCTAGCTCCTGCCCCGGCCTTGCACAATTTTACATTTAGTGGAGGCCGGAGGTGTTTAGAGGTAGGGGAGCTGGAAGTGGGTCAGGGAGGGTAGGGTTGGGGCCTACGGGCGACAGCAGCCTCCGGTTGAGGGCAATGTCTGGCCCCCCCTTTTTAGGGTAGGCCCTTCATTTAAAACGCTTGCATCAAGGAGTCATCTTTGTGGCATATCTTCCCCGGAGGGCTGGAATTCCTGCATCTCCTTCTTCGCCCCCTATCCTCGGGTGCTGATGCGCAATGTGAGGGGACTCACATTGAGGCGCTATGGCCGCTCCAGGGCCGTCACCACTGGGGGCGTGGTGAGTTGGTGGTTCGGGCCTCCAGGAAAGTGCTGGGGGCCGTGGTGGCAACAAGGGGAGGGTGCGCGCGATGTCGCACATCTGTGCCACACCGCCTTGTCTTGTGTCGTCCCTGTTCCCACTCGACACGCCATGTCCATACCGCGCAGTATGTGGATAACAGTTACTTTAAAGGTGCCACTCAAAGTGTGAGGAACCGGGTTCTCGTCGTACATGGGCGAAGGGAATAAACCGCAGTTTTTTCGAGAGAGCTTGTATCACACTTCCACCATAGGACCTACAGCCGTCTACAGTAATGTGTTTCACCCAACTCCAGGATAGCTCTGTGGGTTCAGCGTTTGTCACTGAAGCATGTAAGATAGGCAAACCTTAGTCTCTCTACCTCAGGGTGTGGGCCACTACACGGAGTAATAACATTGCTGCCTGCAGCCCTTCAAAAGGCAGGAGTGCACTGTGAGCTAGATAAAAGCTGTTTACTGGTATAATAGTGCCTATTCTCCGTCCACTAACGCAAGCATGTGTGTGTTGTGCGCCTCTCCATCAGAATCGCAGGCTTGACAGAGAGGTTCACAAAAAACTACATAGGATCATAGTGCGCGAGGTGCAGGAAGAACCAGTGCCTGTCACTTCAGAAAACAGTGAACACTAATAGGGAGGCTCAGGGGCCCTGGCAAACACTCCATTGTTACCCCACAATGGCTCCCCAAGGTGGTCGGAGTCAGGCATCCGAGCGCATCCAGTTGCCAGATGAATAGCCTCGGAATGATGGCCACCCCGTCGGCTTCTGGCTCTGATGTCCCTGACGTGTGTTTCTCGCAGCACTGTACTGGTTTCCAGCTTATTTCTGGAACAGCACCAGCAGACCCTGTGCTGCCTGACTCTGGCTTCAAATCCAGAACACACTGGTGGGGCTGGCTGCAGAGGCGGTATAATGCGTGGGCCGATGCCCTAGGCCCCAGCCGTTCAGATGGCCCCCTCCCGGATACTGCCACACCTGTCCTGCAGAGTGTTCCCCGTGACAGTGGATAATTTTAAATGGATTGTTTTAAACAGTTTCCCTTTAATTTAATATTAATGGAGGGATGTCTGGGAGTCTATTAAAGGCATTTGGTAGAGTTTACCAGCAACATCCATCCAGCAACATGTTTTTCAAAAACAGGAACTCAGAAGCGAAAAATGGGTGGGGGTAACCAAGATGGCAAGCATATTAGTGAGTGGCTGCTGTATCAGCTAATATTGAAATGGGTCTCTTCCTTAGTTGGAGCTCGTGTAGCGTTTCACAAGGTATCAGAAATCCTACACTTCCCCTGCCTCCTACCACGATACCGTGCGCATAGGTTTGTGAGGTGAAGTCGTAAACTGGACCAGCATGGGAATGTATATAAAATGACAGAGCCCTGAGCTTGCATTGCTGGAATTCTTACCACATAAGATAATTCACTATCGTGACAAGATTGTTGCCCTAATTATGGGGTTTCAAAACTCTGTAGTTTTCATCCACTGAGATGGTCGTGCAAATGAGTGTAAGGAAGAAAAACTCGAAGGACAGATTGTAATCGTAGGTTTAGAAAGGCAGACGACTTAACAGCAGAACAGATAGAACACTGTTACCTAACAGGCGCTATGTGGGTTCCTCAGGGTCACCTGTCCATTAATTGCTTTAACATTGTGATGTAAATGACGTCTATTACATGGGGCGCTAGAGGGCGCACGAGCGGAATGGCTGCTTAAGCAAGTAGCTCCCGTGCCTTGGCGTAAAATCCTTTATCCTATGCCACGGGGTGACGAATCGCCGAAAACACCCTTCGCTGTATGCAGGCAAGCATTGTCTACACTCGTTCTGAATTTGGGGCCGCTACGAGACACGGGGCTGAAGATATTGCGGACTCTACATTTGCCGAGGATTGCCCTGGGGCCAACGGGAGGAGAGCGCCGGTGCGACGTTCCACGTGAGACCGAGGTCGGCCACGAGGGGCTTGGCCGCACCTCTGAGCGGTCGCCTGGACTCGAGAGGGAACTTGAATCGGAGCCTGCGGCTGGGGGTGGGCTGTAATCATCCCGTTGCCTGGACTGGTCCCCCTCTCTCCCCCGCTGGCGCTGACTCCCGGAGCGAGGACCGGAGGTGAGTCTCCTATCTACGCCCAGCGAGGGGACGGGTGTTAAGGCACTCGCGATCCGCCTGAAGCGGCCGCCGACATACCGGCCCTCTCGCCGAGGTGAGGGGCACCGGGAGTGTCCTGGTTTGCCGGAGACACCCGCATGCTAGACCACCCGAGCAGGGAAGGTTGCAACGCTCAGCGCTTCTGTACGTTATAGGGACCCCACACGAAGCACAGAATAGGGGACTGACCGCTGGCGTACCTCTTGTATTGAACCTCCACCAGACGGAGCTGGCTCCTTCGATCTCACTGCCGCGCGTTGGCTCCTGCTGACGTAGAGTGTGTCTGTACTTTGCGTCCTGCCTGACCGTGGAGGCTGCATCCTGGGCGCTGTCCTCCCTATGCTGGGCTTCGGCGGCCATTGCACCGACATCTAGGCTGCAGAGCTGCACTCTGAATTTGCTGGGGCTGCAGGACAGCCTGTGCCTGCTAATAGCCCCCCCCCCGGAGCTAATACCCCATCAACACTGGCATACCTGAGACCTTGAGGGGCGCCTCGGACCTGCGCCCTCCTCCCGACAGTTACTACACTATACCATCCTCGCCGGCGGCTGCCACGCCGAGGGCTGCCGGGGTCGACTGGTACTCTGCACTGCCTGGAAACCTGCTTGCGGGCTCATAGTGCACATAGCGCCTACAGGGTGCGCGGTGTCTGGGAGCTGCGCCCTGCTGCAACCATGGGGCGCCTCGATAATCGTCAGGCGAAGCTGAGTTTTGATGGCGCCAAAAAAGGCGCGAAATCGGTGCCTGATGGCCCTGGACCAAGTGGGGCGCCTCTGAAGGCCGCTACACCCCCTGCAATGGACCTTGATCTTCACACCCTATTCCAAGAAATGAGGCAGGGGTTTGCGACAGTGGTTGAAAAGGTTGACGGCGTCACTGCCCGACTGGACGCTCGGGTCCATAAGGTGGATCGCCATGAGGAGAGACTAACGACTGCGGAACGATGAGTCTCTGCTACCGAAGATACCGCCGCGACCCATACGACGCAGATAGCTCGGATGGATAATTTGCTCTGGATCATAGCGGCTAAAAACGAGGACTTGGAGGCCCGCAGCCGCCGCAACAATATACGCGTCACGAATGTGCCGGAATCTACAGACACAGGCAGGATGGAACTATATATTGAGAAATTGCTTAAGGGGTCAATTGGAGACAATGCTTTTTCTCCCCAATTCATTGTGGAACGGGCGCACTGCTCTTTGGCGCCTGTGCCCAAACCCGGATTGCCACCTCAACCTATTATTGCCAAGCTATTGAATTATCGCGATCGTGACACCGCATTGAGAGCGGCCCGAACTCAACGAAACTTGCAGTACAACGGCATCACCTTTTCCATATATCCGGATTTCACACCGCTGGTGCAGGTGGAGCGCCGTAAATTTCTACCCGTGAAAAAAAAGCTTCGAGAAGCCCAAGTGGACTATGCTCTTTTATACCCGGCGAAGCTGCGGATCACACATCAGGGACAGCAACGGTTCTTCATGAACCCGCAGAAGGTGGAGGATTTCCTAAAATCACTCCGAAGGGCACGGAGGGAGGAGCAAGATGCTGCGGCAGACCTGGGACACGACGACTTGCCACCGGAACCAATCAATGGCTACTAGCATGTTTGGGATGCTGGGGTGGGAGGGGGTTTGGGCTGTTATACGATGAGGCTATTCTTGCTTGGAGTATGTAGGCAGATTCTACGATGGTATGCGTGTCCTTGGTGGTGGGGCGTTGCAAGCCCTGACTCATTACCTTGGCAGGTACTGCTGCTTCTGCTGTTGACCGATCTATGGCTACACTAAATGCTAATGCACATTTGACTTGCTTGTCCTGGAATGTTCGAGGGTTAAATGATGCTAAATAATGTCGCAGTGTCATTGCCTATCTTGATAGACACCACGCTCAGGTGGTTATGTTACAGGAAACCCATTTACCGCCACGGGATAGGATTGCCTTTGCGAGCAGATGGGCTGGGGACCGAATTTTTTCTTCTTACTCCACATATGCGAGGGGGGTGGCTATCCTTGTAGCCCAGACTGTACCGTTTCACAGATATGGGGAATTTGCTGATTATGCATTGTTGTGGGGCAGACTAGGCCGTGACACTTACACATTTGTTGTAGCTTATGCGCCAAATGTGGATACGCCTGCTTTTTTCACCACTCTATGGGGCAAAATATTGGCTGCGGGCTCCCGACACATCATCTGGGGCGGTGATTTCAATTTGGCGCTGGTACCTCACTTAGATAGAGCTGATGGGGTGTGTTCCTATAAACCTAGAGCGCGTGAGGCGCTGGAGGGAGTGATTGCAGAGGGTGAACTTCTGGATGCCTGGAGACACTTACACCCGTTAGGGAGGGAGGGCACACACTTCACCTCGCACACTGGAACATGGGCACGATTGGACTATTTTCTAGTTACCAAGGGGATTGCCACAGAACTAGTAGGGGTGACTCACCTACCAAGGACGCACTCTGATCACAGACCCGTTGTACTCCATCTTCGCATCCCTGGGTGGGATAACCTACGACCACATTTGAGACTCCGCCCAGAAATCTTGCTGGATAATTTGTTTCGAACTGAATTGGGGGAGGAGATAGCTGCTTTTTTCCCCAGAAATAAGGGATCAGTTGACTCGGTTGAACACATATGGGAGGCGTTCAAGGTCACCATCAGGGGCTATTGTATATCCAAGAGCTGCGGGGTCTTACGTGATATCCTTCATACTATTAGCACACTGGAGAAGGAGCTGGAGCTGGGTGCTCTGGAACGCCGCATGGTGGATGAGTCTAGCCCCGAACTGCATGCTACTTTTAGAGAAACGCTGTCAAGATTTGAGGAAGAGGCTGCTAGGGAGTCTAAGTTCCATGGCAAGCACTGGCAGGCCCGAAAATATTGTGAGGGAGATAGGCCTGGGAGGGTATTAGCTGCACTCACTCAATCACCACGTGACCGCAATATCATATTCGAACTTACTGATATGCATGGCGCCACTATCAGAAACTCGGATGAAATTCTCAATTCATTCACAGCACACTATCTCTCACTGTACACTTCCACCGCGGGGTCTGCAACGTCTTATGCTGATTACCTAAAGGATGTAGCATTGTGTTGGCTTAGCGATGGGGATAGGGCTTTCTTAGCAGCGCCTTTCGAGCTAGATGAGGTCCGCGACGCCATCATGTCTCTTCAGAATGGTAAGGCCCCAGGCCTCGATGGCATTCCTGCCGAATTTTATAAGGCATACATTGATATTATGGCTCCTGTCCTACGCGAGGTCTACTCGGAATCCCTTGACGAAGGCGCTCTACCCTGCTCTATGCGCGAGGTGGTCATCACCTCTCTCCTGAAGCCTGACAAGGATCCTAGCTCCTGTAACTCTTACCGCCCACTTTCCCTCTTAAACTGCGATGTAAAAATACTCGCTAAAGTACTGGCTACTCGACTATCGTTGTTGATGACTAGAATTGTGCTGCCTGATCAATCTGGATTCGTAGCTGGACGCTCTACGTCGCACAACCTTCGCACCCTGTTCTCTGTCCTGCGCACCGTACATCCTGAAACACCTGTCGCAGCTGTATTTCTCGATGCGACTAAAGCCTTTGACTCAGTCGAATGGCTCTATTTATTTTCTGTATTGGCAAGCATGGGGTTCCCACCCTTGTTTATATCCTGGGTTCGCCTGCTTTATACTCGACCTACGACGAGAGTGTTGGTAAATGGTCACCTATCACAACCTATCGACATACATTACCAGAGGCACGCACCAGGGCTGTCCACTCTCTCCTTTATTGTTTGCCATAGCTGTTGAGCCTCTGGCTTGCCGCCTACGTCAGCTTCATCGAGAGGGGGCGGTTCAATGCCTACAGCGGCAAATAGTTGTGTCCCTATATGCAGACGATATTACCCTATATGTCAAACACCCTGAGATGCACCTCAATCCCCTACTCAGGGAGTTCATTATGTTTGACGGAATGTCAGGTGTACACATCAACTGGTCCAAGTCCCAAATTTTCCCTTTAACAGAAGCGGTGGGTGACTTTCCCCTTGACTATCCATTGGAGTGGTGCCAGACGGACCTCCGCTACCTGGGGATACGTATTTCCCGAGAAAGGGCGGAGACATTACGAGCCAATTATGGAGTGGCTATCACAAAAGTGACTGCCTCCGTGGATCGCTGGCTCATCCTGCCGCTTTCCATGGCCGGCAGGGCGTCCCTTATTAAAATGGTTATCCTTCCCCGATTCCTTTATTTTTTTCTCAACATTCCCTATTTCCCCGGCGCTTTCTTCTTTAAGACACTGAAGATGGAGCTAAGCAGGCTTTTTTGGGGAGGCAAGAACCCACGGCTTAAATGGTCTACGCTTACCTTGCCCTACGACAAAGGAGGTTTCGATATCCCAGACTTCAAGGAGTATTACCAATGCGCACAGGCACATTTTGCCTACCACTGGATGGCTCCTATGCCTTACATGCCACATATTGCGGTCGAGGACTGGATAGTACATCCCCTCCCGCTCTCAGGATTACTTCACTGCCCGGAATCATCCATCACTACGCCGAACACTTCCGTTTCGTGCACGATGGATGCATGGCGTCGTATAGCCAAGAGCTTTTTGTGCCAGCTACCCTATTCACCGAAGTTGCCACTTACCTATCATCCGGATCTCACTCTATTGCGGGAACAAGGATTCCGCACCCTATGCGCAAAACTACATGTCTCCTGCTGGGGTGACTTGTTTGTTAATGGTCAGTTTAAAACGGCGGACCTTTTCTTCGCGACGCACAGCCGCACCCCTCTAAGCTTTTTTATTACATCCGTCTACGTGCGGGGATGCGGGACATACTACCCAACTTCCCTGACGAACCTGAGGTTTTGCCTCCGCTCCACTTCCTGTTATGCTCACGGGATGGGGCTCATTTGGTGTCTGGCCTTTACCGTCCGCTCAGGGGTGCTGCGCCGATACCAGACTCCAGTGCTCGGGCGCGATGGGCCGTTGAGCTGGCTACTGACATCACTGACGAGCAATGGCTGTACTGCTGTGCGCTCACCTTCCGCTTATCTGTCAGTAGCAGATTCAAAATTATACACTACAAATTCCTACAACGGTTGTACTATACACCGGTGCGAAAACCCAGATTTGGTTTGGCGGAGGATGACCGCTGCGTGCGCTGCCGTGCCGACCATGCGGATATTCTGCATTTGGCGTGGGAATGCCCACAGGTGGCCCTTTACTGGCAGCAAGTGACGGATGCCCTTACAGA